>NC_057935.1:53470199-54900199 GCF_018555375.3 Anguilla rostrata | reverse complement strand
CGTGCTCGCCTGCCTGGCTCCGTCGGGGAGGGACGGTCAAGCATAGCAAACAGGATCCACCTTTCTGGTTGGCTAATTTTCCCTATTAAAACAACACAGCAGGCAGCCCGGCGGGGGTGGGAGCTGAAACAAGGGTTATTTTAAAATCGCTTCCCCCCTCCAGAGTGCGCTGCAGGGTGTACGTGTGTCTTTGTGTATATGTGTGTAAGAAAGCGTGTGTGTGTGTGCGTGTGCGTGTGTGTTGTGTGTGTTTGTGTGTGTGCCTGCGTCCATGTGTGTCTGTGTGTGTGTGTGTGTGTGTGTGTGTGCGTGTGTGTATGTGTGTGCGTGCATGCGCGTGTGCATGCGTGCATGTGTATGCAAGCATGTGTGTCGATTCATGTGTGTGTGTGTGTGTGTGTGCATGTGTGTGTGTGTGTTTGTGTGTACAGAGGTGGAAGGCTATGTTTCGGCTCAGGTAATATATCCCACCCCCCTCAACCCCCCTCCCCCCCCCCTTGTTGTTTTGTGTTTTATTCTCACTGTTTACCCATTTGCCTTTTGTCAATGATGATTGATTCAGTCGTTTATATCATTATTTCATTAATTGCAGTGTCATCTCTTTTCTCCCAGACAAACGTACTCAAATCCCGGCTCTTCTCCCACACAGGCAATGCGTAACATAATCCCCCTCTCCCGCCTGATTTAGGCGAAAATCCGCCCGGGTAATGCATGCACACATCTCCCTTTCCGAGACCTCCCCCTTCACCCTTCCACCTCCCCCCCCCCCAACCCCGCTCTCTCTTTCTCTCTCTGCCCCTCTCTACCTGAGCACACCCAGCCCGCCTCTCCCCCTCCTCCCTCCCTCCTCCCCTCTCTGCATACTTGCGTGTTTGTGTGGCTCCTGTGCGTTCGAGATGGGTGTGAATATAACATTCATCCATCAGGAGATTTGTATCCCCACAGTATCGCTGTGGCAAAGCCGCTTTCAAGAAGCAGAGGGCCGGGAAGCAAAGAGCATTTATTTTGTTTCAATTTACTGGTACCAATTTATAGAGTAATTATTTATCCAAGAAATATTGTGTTTAATATCATGTGTATTTAGCCACAGCCACTGAGTTTGTCTGATTTAGCCATTTTTTTCCACTATTTAGCATTTTGCTTTTTGTTGTCCACTAGTGATGAAAAACAGCAAATATTTATAAAAACGTTTGCAACCTTATGATGTATATGTGATTGTGTTCAATGAAGGACCTGAAAGCATTATTCAAAATGTATTTCTTTTATTAAAGACGCCTCCTGCTTTTTCATTGATTTTGATTCATATCACAATCACAGTTTCAGTTCATATAGTGGAATATTTTATAATTACATTTTTACTTCTCAGTCAGGATGTTATTACTGCGGTTTAAAAAAAAAAGAATTATAAATCACCGCAGTGCTCTGCAGTTGATCATATTTTGATGGATAGTTCCCCCTCGAGCTGTGGGTGTCACGGTGACGGTTCCGCACCGCACTGCTGTAGCGCAGCGTTGGGCGTGTTGGGGAGCGCTCAGCGGGTCTGCTCCACGCCGCTCCCCCGTCACGTGATCCACTCCGACGGCAGGTGAGCCTTTCGCGCCAGCGCGCGGGGAAACCTGCGCGTTTTACCGCCGTTCGTCTCCGTCTCCGGCCTATCAGAGCCGCGGCTGCAGACGGGCGCGGGCGGTAAAGTGCAGGGGTGGGGGCGGTGGGGGGCGGGGGATGGGGTGACCTTGCGGGGGTACTCCGCGTGGCGGTCGCGCGCGTGATGAAGGGGAGATTTTATTCGGATCGGCCGCCGGTCGCGGTGGCAGTCGCCGCCTCCTCCCGCTGCGCGGACTATTTCTGGTCAGGCTAGACGGCGGACGAGCGGGGGGCAGATTTAATAGGCCCCGATTGGACGGCAATCCAGAGGCGGCTGCATTTGCTTAATGATGTTCAAGGACCAGCAGACTGAGGGCAGAAAAGAGAGAGACAGAGAGAGATTGCTTGTGTGCGTGGGTGTGTGTTTCTGAGTGTGTGTGGGTGTGTGTGCTGAAATGACTTTTCTCTTTTTTTGCAAAACAGCTACTCTTTTATAAAACAAAAAATACTTTTATTAAATGAATATTATAAATTATATAACATATTTCATCGCTTCATTGCAGTAGGATACACTAACTAAATGATCCAAGTTGTGGCTTACATAGACACACACACACACACACACACACACACACACACACACACGCACACACACACACACACACACACACACACACACACACACGCACACACAGCCCTCATACGCACACACACACACACACACACACATACACACAAACACACACACACACACGCACACACAGCCCTCATACGCACACACACACACACACATACACACAAACACACACACAGGCAGGTGGATAAAGGGTAAAATGAAGCGAAAGCAGAAACTCGCGCGCGCATAAATTCGAGCTCCCTCACCATTTCTGCCTTGCGAAGGGAAAAACGCTTAATCTGTTTTTAAATAAAGCTAACTTTTTGTAATCTGCCCAGTGCTTAGAGGGGCTGTCATTGATATATGAGTTATATGATTTAAAGCACCTCTCGGCTGTTGCATTGGTTTCTGTCCAAGGGTCTGAGCTGAATACTAATCAGGGGATAAAATTTATGTTGAGGCGTTATCAGAGAAAGGGTCTCTTGAGAGAGAGAGTAAAACAGTGGGGCCGTTGTGGCAGACAGGTTACTGGGCAAAAGGCAGGGGGGATGGGGTTATGTTTGGTGGGGATGTGAAGGGAGTTTACCCAGTTCAGAAATGAAAGGAATATCACGGATTACATCCAAGAATGTAAATACACTCCTGGAAGAAGAGGGACTGCAATCATAAAAGTAGGTGAGAACAGTTTTACAAAGCATGGCTACAGACTTAAATTTGTAACAGATAATTTTTGAACAATTATGGTCAACAGAAAAAAATAATATTTATGATATAACTATTTACACACACGCACACACACACACAAACACACACACGCATATATAAGCACCATATATAAGCACACACACGGTATGTATGAAACACCATTGAATTACCATAGCGACAATGTGAAGCAGGCCCATTCCTGCTTTTCATGTGGGAATAGGCCTCACTTTGCAAAAAAATTGCCAAAAGGGGAGTGCTCTGTCTGAAGGTCAAAGGTCAATCTGGCTAAATTCAACCCCAGCAGCCATTTTCCTGTAACACAGAATCCCAGAGAGAATAGACTGCTTCACGTGCCATTTCCAATTAATGAACTTTCACGTGAAAGATTTAGATCGTGGCCCGATTTGTAGTTTAACGGCTAACGATTTCCTGTCCATTAATGAAATATCTCACATGATGTCCCCTCAATTTCGAATGAAGTTCACAGCGAGTGAACTTGGGAATTTTATCTCACCCAGCTTTGATGAAAGCTTTTGCTTTTCTTCATCTTTATTCAAACATGAAGGTAAGATCATTTTATAAACATGGTAGGCACTGTAGTTCAGAATTAAATTTGAAAAGAAAAACACTTGTTTACTTCAAGTCTGAGAGTTTTCATTTCTTCCAATTTGATTGCTAATCATCAGCTTCCTTCAGATCAATTTTTTTTTTTGATGTTTTAAATCAATGCAATGCTGGTGTGTTTATTGGTCAATAGCGGTTGTAATTTTTTATGACAATGACTTACAGTTTATAATGTTTTTGTTTTTGAAAGCAATCAAGTAGCATTTCTTTGCTAGCAGTGGTCAACTGTATATGTATGTTGCATTGATTTGATATTGCTGTTGCATTATTAATAATGTGTCTTATTGTGCTGAATCTTTTGGAAGGGCAACATTCTACTGAGATTCTAATAAGAGCTTGTTTGATCATTATTTATCAAATTATAATTATACACAATAAGGTGAACAGGATGTTGTGTCATAGCTGCTAATATATTGTGTATCATAGCACTGCTGAAACGCTTTATTGACCAATCAGCATCCAGGACCGGAACTATCTGTTTTATAAAAAATATTTATAGCTACAACATGATAACCTGTTTTTAAAAATATACAAATATAATGCAAGTAACCTTTCCAAGACAATTCGTCAAGTAAATGTTTGTGTATTTTGCCTTCATTTTCTGAGTTACCAACATTTAAGAGTGTGTAGAATGCAGTTTGAATATCAGCTTGTTGGTGAGATAATAGTTTTATCTTTAAGCCATCAGGCTTCATCCATCATGTCTTATTTTCAGTTGAAAATGCCCTTCAAACTTTATACAGAGCATTATTTGATAATTACTATACTGTGAGATCATTATGTCCTGGTACTTACTGACCAAAAAAAAAACAAAAAAAAACAAAACAAACAAACAACATATTGCGATAATTGTAGTCCATATTGTCTAGCCCTAGTCTGAGTCTAATTACGTATACTATACGTATACATTAATAGAAACCTTCATCATTAATGAATTTGCTTCAGTTTTGTTTTCTTTCCCTGTGAACCACCATGTGTTCGGTCAGGTGGCATGTTTATCTATAAACCTCTATGGCCCCGACAATTCTGTTGGACAGTACAGTGTATTGCTTAATGGGGAACCAAGGAACCATAGAATAATTTCTAGTAAATTCCTATGCAAGTACGCTGTCCTTTCTGTAGGCTTTCTGGAGCGGCACTGAGCTTGGTGCCTCCATCCAGCCGTCCAGCAAGTTTCTCTTCTTGGGAACTTTGGAGAATCACTCTGATCTCCAAGGTTCACTCAAACAGAGAGGCTATCCCAGAATGCACTGTCATCAGTCACCTCCACCCCGCAGGCGCTTGACATATTGATTGTTCGTCCTTGTCTGGATGATAGTGAGGAGGCAGGCATGTCTCTTGACTTTGGTATTCATCAATGTCTGAATATCAAAGCAGGGAACTTTGGTGCCATCATACTCCTCTGCAAGTCTGTGATTTAGACCAGACACATTATTATTATTATTATTATTATTTCACATTTAAATGTTTAAATTAAAATGTAAAATTTTTATTTATTTATTAATTTATTTCTTTTTAAATTAGCATCTGCACATTTAAGTCTCATTATAGGTGCATGTCATTCAACACATCTAGACTCATCATTTTGCCATATATATATATATATATATATATATATATATATATATATATATATAATGCATGTAGTGTTTATCCTGTCCATGGACACGACTACTACAAGGTCTAGAAAGCTATTCCTTGCATCAATACATTTCTTAGTATCAATACAATATTTTCCTTTACCTAATTTACATAACATAACAACATAACAACAGCTAAAAACAACATTATCCACTGCATGTTTATCTTCCATATGTCAGGGCTGGACTAAGTGTGACAATACAAAACAGAATCGACACAGCTAATTTAGATTTATTACTGAGATCCTGCTACAGGAGCTGCATACATGAATAGCATGGGAGAGATTGAGAGAGAGAGAGAGAGAGCTGGTGGAAGTTCATGGGAGAGAGAGAGAGAGAAGGCAATACCTGAGAGACCCACTGAGTGTGTATATTTGTATGTGTTTATGTGTGCATTTGTTTTTACATATGTTCTTTTGCCACATAACCAAAAGTATCTGGACACCCTTGGTCTGAGGCTGTGTTTCATGGTTTGGGCTAGGTTCTTTAGTTTCAGTGAAGGCAAATCTTAATGCTACAGAATACAATCACATTCTGGACGATTCTGTGCTTGGCCAACAGTTTGAGGAAGGCCCTTTCCTGTTTCAGCAGGACGATGCCCCTGGGCACATAGTGAGGTCCATACATATAGGAATGGTTTTGACGAGAACGGTGTGGAAGAACTTGACAGATCTGCACAGAGCCCTGACCTGAACCCCATCCAACACCTTTGGGATCAATTGGAAAGCCAACTGAGAGCCAGGCCTAATTGCCCAATCAGTGCTCAACCTCAGTAATGCTCTTCTGGCTGAATGGAAACAAATCCCTGCATCAATGCTCCAACATCTAGTATTAAGCCTTCCCAGAAGAGTGGAGGTTGTTATAGCAGCAAAGGGTGGACCAACTCTATATTAATGCCCATAATTTTGGGTGAGATGCTGGATGCCCATATACTTTTGGCCATATAGAGTAGCTCTAAATTTTTTGCTTATTATTCTGTATTGACATCTGAATTTTAATTAAATGTATAACTGTATAATTGGCTTTGTTTCACTTTAATGTTTTACATTGCAAGTCGTTTGGAATAAATATTCATGCAAAATGAATAATCAACAACATCACCAACAGTTCTTCTTCCTCTACTTCTAAATTATTATTATTATTATTATTATTATTATTATTATTATTATTATTTCCAACAACAAAACAACAGCATTTTGATTATAATGCATGGCAATATGACAATGCATTGTATGGTTTTGCCATGCCCAAGGGCAGGGGGTGTACCCAGGTATGGTGTATTCAAGGATTTGGGAAAACCATCTGGTTTAATCAGGACAACTTTAAAAGAAAAATACACAAGTGCCATTAGGTTTAAAAAAAGCTTGTAACTTTTTAAAAGGTAAGTTAACCCCCAACTTCCACCTTTTGATTGATGCAGGTAGATTTTAGGGAAACGGGAGACCCTTGAAATGTTGATGATTCTCATTAGACAAGATAGATCAACTACAGTGGACTGAGAAAGAGAGAGACAAAGAGACAGAGAGAAAGAGAGAGACAGAGAAAGGGAGGGAGTTAGGGAGAGCGAGAGAAAGAGGGAGGGAGAGAGAGAGAAAGAGAAAGAGAGCTGTAAAAAAAGAGAGTCCTCTGGGTTTTCGGAGGATAGCACAGGTCAGTGAGCAACAGCGAATCAATCAAAAGGCGGGCCTTAATCAATCATCTCCAATCAGAGATCTCCGGAGGGCAAAGCCATAAAGCTTGAGAGGCAGCTGGAAGATGCTTGGCAGGGCAGCAGGGGTTCCTGCAGGAGTGCCCGCAGGATCTTTGGAAAGAAATAGGAGGCGCTGGAGGGAGAAGCAGGTTCAGGGCTACCATGACCAGTCCTTGTGTATAGCACAGTGGAACCCCTCTTCCCCAAGTTACCACAGGGACAATCTGCACCGTGAACAATTTCAATTTCTGAAGTTACTTCATCATTTGCCTGCGATGAAGACATTGACCTTCAAATGAAATTAGAGTGCGGACTATAATTTCATGGGCTATCCCATTGATCTCACATGGCCAGTGACTTCTTCACCCTGTACTTCCCACCTTCTTCCTAGAATGACCTGGTTTCCCTAGTCCTGTTTATGTGGGGGTAAATGTGTGGGCAGGGAGTTGAGAGGGTGCCGATGAACCATCACATTTCAGCACACCCCCACTCCCCCCTCCCGCCATAGCCTGCCGCAAAATGCAAAAAAGGGAGTTTGATCAGGGATCGAAATACTCGGGTAGTCACGTCTTCTGGTCCGCAACCCGTCTGAGGTGTCCGGTCCAATCTTCCCAGGGAACCGCATTCTGATTGGTCCCAGGGCTCTATCACACGGAGCGGGGGTGTCCCTTCAGACCGCTGTCACTTTGGGTTACAGTCGGCTTCACATCCCGACCCCGAGCCAAACGCTCAACACGTGTGCCTCAGAATTCGCCGGCGAAGGAGGAGACACGCGAAGTGGCCGCAAAACCAGAGCGTGATGTCTCAACTCCGAACGTCAAACGGGCCGACCGATGGGCACCTGTTTCGAATCTTCCCTCTCCGCGTTCTTTTTCCCTAAACTCTGTTTCGAATGAATTTGCTCAAAAATGCTAATGAGATCAATCCACCGCATTACATATTCAGGTGGCGACCCCAATGAAAACAGTGCCTTCACTCGCCATCTGTCGGTGCAGATATAATGTGATGGCGTGAGGGCGTTAGACTTTAGAATAGTCACATCAGCATATTCTAACGTGGTGTTTAAGTTCTGGTTTCACTGTGCACTGAAACATGTCAACAAGTGGACCTCTGTTTAGAATCACACATTTCTTTTTTGTGTTGTGGGTCAGCACCCATATAAAATATGCAGCACACATCTTTACAAGGTACAGGATCTCCAGATCGCCGTCCCTTCAACGCCTTAACACTTGAAACATCACCTGAGGTGTGTCTGTGAGAAAACAGTACCCAAGGGGCATTTGATTGAATGTATGAAGCTTTTTCAGCACATGCAGTATTGATTTCACCCCCTTGGTTGAGAATACTTTGGTGAAGCGTGTTTTTGTAATGCGTTATTGTGATGATGTCATCTGGCTAAACAGCATTTTAAAGGTAGTGAAATAATGTTGTAATGCATACACTGCATTACTTAAACATGTTTTGGAATGCTGCTTTTTCTGTCCACAGATACAGGGGGACCTATGCACAGTACTCAGGCTTCTGTTTCAGCCTATCGAAAAGCACAGAAAACTGCTCCTTTATAAGTATGAGTATGGTTTGGGTCATTGACTTCTGTGTCTGTGCATGGCCTAACCCACTGAACCACGGAGCTTTTCTTTAGAGTTACATTTCAAATATGTATCTATATTCCCAGTAAAATTTCAATTCCAGATCTATATTATAGATTCAATCACAAATTACATTGGCAATATAAGCCAAATGAACACTGCAATTTATTACAGCCTATTGAAACCAGGAGGCCCCAACGAGACAGTCCACTGACTGCTCAGGTCAGCACATTACAGCACGTTCACATGGAGTCAGTGTCACACCAGAGACGGAATCCAGTGTTCACTATCGTTCTGCTAAAGCAATGAGACATGCTTTAGTGGAACAGATATGGTAAAAATCAAGCATCCTACATCCGAGGTCATGGCACATTTACCCTGAAAAACCTGCAGCTTGTGTTTTAGCCTTTTAGCCAAGATAGCTCACAGAAACAAACAAACAGATAAATAAAATAAACTCTTGTTCATCTCTTCTAAAAATACTACCCTCGGTCCTTGGTGACGATGTGAGCAACTTTACTTCAGCATGTCTTTTCAGTGAGTTGAAGTCCTCAGTTTGTTGTGAAGAGGAGGAAGTCAGCTTTGCGTGCAGTTTTTTCAGCGCTGTGATTGGCTGTGGGTCTCTGCCAGGCAGGCTGTGTGAGAAGGGGTTAGCGGTGCATGATGGCCACATGCCAGGTGAGCTTACTGGTGGGCGGACGAGGACATATGCCACCAGAGATGCAGTCCCATCCTTCCATCCAGTTGGGGAGGGGGGGTCATTGGTATTGTTCAGGGGTGTGGTTCAGTGGTGCCATTCAGGGATACGATTCAGGGCTGTGGTTCAGGGGTGCAGCCCAGGGGTGTAGTCTACGGTGATGAAGCCTGCAGCTACCCTCCACTCCTCTCTTGAATGCATTTCCCCTGCCCTGCCACATGCTGTAGCAATTAAAGTGGGGGGGTGGGGGGGATATTCAAAACAGAAAATAAAATGATTGATGATGCTGTCAGTGGGGGAGAGGGTTGTGGGGGCTGGGGACAGGACTTAACGTCAGAATAATTTGAAAGCAAATAGATTACAGGCAGTCAATGGGATTAAGTAGTGCACACTACCAGCTTTAGGCAGGAGGAGGCACTGGTCACAGGGGTGTGCTCTCGCATTCACTCAAATACGCAGCCAATAGGAATAGCTGATATTAAACTTTGCAGGCCACAGTCTCATAGCACATAGAGGAATTTATGTAGCACTCGAGAAGAATATTTTTCTAATTTTTTTCTTATCAGCGCATGGTACATTCCTTACATGTTTTCATGCTATCAATATGTAATTATGGAAATTGTAATAAAGAAATTAATGCCTTGCTTTGGGGTACAATGATGGTGGCCCAAAAATAAGTCAAACCTGCAACCTTCTGTTCCATGAATTCTGTACCACGCTATTACTCAATAAGCTTTTGGCAAACATTGATACGCCATTGTGTAGTATGATTACGTGTGCTGTGTAATTTTGGATGTTGTTTCTATCAGTTTTCCCTTTGTCCCGTGTGCGCTGGTTATCTGGTAATGGAATCCTTAAGGGCATAGCCGAACACTTTATCTCCCACCTTTTGCTCCATTCCCCGAAATCACATGTATCATTTATATGTGTGGAAAAAAAGAACAAAGTCTTTGGTATTAGGGGAAAGAGAAAAGAAACAGAACAGATGAGATCGTTATGAATATGAACGAGAGGCTGGAATATTAAAATGTGTTCCAATTCAGGAAGCCTGACCTTCTCGCTATCGCCACTCAAAAAAAAATAAAAGAAAATAAAATAGATAAATAAAAGAAACAAATAAATGAAGAAAAAATGAAACAGGATAAATGAATGATGTGCTTTTAAAAAATAAAAATAAAAAACACCACACATACTCGTTTCTTACTTCTTTTTTGTTTCGTGTGATGCATCGTCCCGAGCCGGTGGCATTTCTTTTATTTTTGTTCTCGTTTTTTCCCTACAGTGCAGGCGCATGAGGAGCGCGGGACCGTGGGACTTACTCCAAAGCAGCTTCCACTCCTTTAATCCCTGCTCCGAATTGGTGATCAGAAAGCTGCCCGTACAATACCTGCCTCGAATTAAAGGAGAATGCCAGCGAACGGAATGGATACCCCTGGCGTTCCCCCTCGGCTGCGATGGCTAATCACGGTAAGCGGAGGGAGCAAGCCGAGGGAGCGATCAGGGAGGATTTGGGGTGCTTTGCCATTGTCTGCTGGCTCACGGCCCGCAGATTAATTTTACGCACAATATAAACAAAAGCAGACATAAACATATTAGCGAGTCTGTGCCGCGGAACAAAAGCAGAGAGAAAGAATGCTAATTTCACGGCCGCGTCTAAGTATGGGCACAAGCTGCAGAAGGCCTAACTTGTTTTTTTTTTGCTTTAAAAAAAAAAGAATATAGTTATCATCTTTTCATGTGCTCTGCTGATATCTTTGAAAGTTTATGTAAATTCTGATAATATTTATGTTTGTAAAATAATACAGCTAGTTACCATACTAATAGATAAGAGATAAACAGGCTGGGTGACGCACAGACATACACACACACACACACACACACACACACACGCACCTACACATGCACACACACTCACACACACACACAAAAACGAATCCTGTTGTTCCACATCGTGTTTATGGCCATAGGACCACTCTTAACTGTGATTAAATTGCACAATTCCCTATGCCTCATTTGAGAGTCTCCTTCTGTCATATGTTCCATTCATAAGCCTCTTAAGATTGTTTATACGGAACTTACTTTTTCCACCCACTGTTATGCAAGTGTGTAATTTATTTAAATTGGTGACTGGAGAAAGCAGCACTCAATGACCATAACTAGTTTCAGCTCTTATTCATTTCATATCTTGTATTCCCTTTCTTTGCTCTGTTTATTAACATTTGAAATACCCAATTGTACTCGTATATCCCTGTCCCATTTCTTCCTCCTCTGTCAATTTCAGTGCACACAGACTAGCATGTGCATCCTTCCAAAAGCATATTGACACAGTACAATTAATCACGAGAGGAATTCACTGCATAGAGCAAGTCACAGCAGACACTGCATACATCTGATTGACCAGAGGGGGTGCTCTTGTGTGACATGCTAACTGAAAACATCCTTGTGGGACTTCCAGATGCAGACAACGCTGGCACAGTCTGGATCTAATATCACACCTTATTATTTTGCCACTTTGTGATGAGACTACGGGATGCTGTTGCTCCCAGTTCGGAACACCAGGCCCCTGACACGCATAGAGGACGAGCGATATGAGAGAGATCCGTTCATAACAAGTTTAATTACACTTTTTACTGACCACATAATCAATCTATTAACCAGTTAGCCTAATGTGATTACCTCAATCTAATGAGATGGCTCTCAAAACTGTCACTGGATGAGAAATCGTCCAGTACTGCTGGTTATTAGAGGACTCATATCTTGCTCTTGTTTTTCCTGATAGAGATGACAGAGACACTTTAACTCTGCTTGCTAAGATGAATTACTGTAACATTACTGTACATTTGTACAGGTACTGCAAGACTTGTGCTATGCAGTTTGCGTTTAATTTTTCCAAAAATGTTGTGGAATAATATTCATGCCTCCCTGTACTTATGGAATCTAGGGCTAAAGATGAAGGAACACATCGGTTGAAATGTAGCCACAGAAAAAAAATTTTTTTTTTTGATTGGTTTGTCAAAAGTTAGGCAAAGCTGAGTTCTGGTGTCAACCATACAGCACTTGCAATTTCATAAATTTAAATCTCAAATTTAGCACACCTTACGAATGCCGCAGCATTTCTACTGGAATGATTAAACATAATTAAGAAATTGGCCCAGGGGTACATCAGCAGTACCTCAGCATGGGGTTTAATCCCATGATCCTCCCTGACTGACAGACGGTGGGTTCAGCGGTGCAGTGAGTTGGTGAACACCGTGAAATCCTGGAAAGTGACATCATCTTGGGTGCAGAAGGAGAACTTTCATTTGTTTTTCAGTGTAATAGTTTTAAAAAAACCTGGATTGATTTAAGAAGATTTTGCAGTCACGTTACAGATGCACCAGTTATTGTTCTTTTGCTGCATCCCATACAACTGCGTGCAGCCCAGTGTTCTGTGGGGGTGAATCATGCTTAGCCATAGCATCGCCGAGAGAGGATTTACATCATTAGGGTGTTCCCCGCCTTAGTGTATGATTGCAACTCCTCTGACCAATCAGATGCAAGTTTATAGCAATGAATAAATGGGCATTCGGATGCAAATCAGTAGAAAAAAAATTGTAGCTGCATGCAAACTGTTTCTTCGATACTTGTACTCATTTGGGAAAATAAATATGGGACCAATGAGTTGTGTGGATTAAGACATCACTTGCTCAAATGGAGGGGACAGGAAGTGTAGCAATGGGAAAAGAGGGAGCGGTGATGAGGTTAAGTAAGGCTGAGAGAGAGAGAGAAAGAGAGAGAGAGAGAGCTGGCAGAAGTTTATGGGTATTAGCTAAATGGTGTGGATGAAGGTCCAGCTCCTTAAACAGAGCCTTTGCAGTGCTCTCCATGCAGCTGCTCCACTGTCCTCTGCTGCCAAACTACCTGTGTGATTCATGGACAGAGATGGAGCGAATCACCCACATCACCATGGCGTGAGCATTCTGTCTTTTTTCTGTGGGGAAGGGGGGGCGGTGGCGGGGTCCACATGCTGGGAAATGATCAAGTACCACCTTGATTACATCAGAGAGCTGAATGGAGGGAATAAAAAGGAGGATTTGAGCAGGATCATTGCGCACACGCTCAGTAAAAAAAGAGAGAGAAAGAGGAGAGGAGCGCGCGGAGCTGCTAGCGAGCGTGTCAGCGGAGAGTGTGACACTAAACGTGTCAGAGGAGACAGTTGTTAAAGTGAGTTACTGCTGAGTCGCTGCAAAGCGGCCCTCACCAGATGCAGGAGACAGCTGCAGAGAGGAAGTGGTACAGAGTGGTTTTGAAAAAAGAGAGCGAGGGCGAGGGAGAGAGAGGGAAGGAGGGAGGAAAAGAGGGGGATGTGTGGGAGGGAGAGTGGGAGAGAGAGAGACAGAGAGAAAGAGCAACAGAGAGAGAGAGAGAGAGAAGAGAGAGTGACAGAGAGAGAGATGGAGAGAGATCCTGCTGTTGTTTCAGCGAATGTGTCTGTGGCATAAAACCAAAGCCTTGACTCACACAGCACACAGTGGCCAAGCAGAACTGATGATGGACAGGGAAAATTGTCAATCTGTTGCTGCCGCCCAGAACTGGAGTACATCTGTACCGTCTTAGCCCCCTGTTATTAAACGCACAGCCGCCTCTCTCCCAGCATGCAGAGCGCTGTGATTAATAACACCTTGTTCTGCTCTTCAGCAAAGCTGGGGGTGTGATGGGGATATAGGACCGTGGGAGGCAGTGAAGAGAGGGGGGAGGGGGGTGGGGGGGGGGGGGTGTGTTTGCGTGTGGGCGGGTCTGGCGTGGTGTTGTTGTCCCGGTGTGGGCGAGCTCACATGCACAGACCATGTGATCCTGCTGGCGAGTCACGTGATCATGCTGGAGAGTCAATGATGGCAGCGGTTGCAGTGGTGCTTTGAGAAACCTCTGCCTTCCTCTGCCTGGTTCCGTAGGTGAAGTGTCCAAGGGCGACCCTCTTTGTTATGCATGCACTGCTTGCCACAGCGGAAGCTCTGCACATGTGCAATGGCCGCTGTTATGACGTGCATTGAACGAAGGCTTTCATCCAAAATCGCACAAGGATGGGGGTGGTCGGGGTGCGTTCAGAAAAAGATACATTTCATTTCTTTTAAATATCATGAAGCTCGTAACTTAAGATTAGCAAGCACACCCACATTTTAATGATTACAGTGATAGCATCGTTCCGCAAATTACTTTTGACTTTGTTTTATCCAATGTGGCAGTTCTGCCTTTGTGCACATCACATGCATTTAAAGAATGCAAAAACAAGACTAGAAAACTCATCTTCCTATTATTATGTAATAAAGTGATTATGTTTGAAAAATCACAAGAGATTATTTTTGACAAACACGTTGTGCAGGTTTACTTCGGTTTAGAATCCTAGCATAGCCCAAATCATCGTTCATATATTCTTCTTCCAAGCACTCCCTGTTCTGGGACATTATACACTTCATTTGTGAGTCAACAGTGTAAATTATTCATATAGACCTCAATTAATTAATTAATTAATTAATTTTTGAAGTGCAAATGTGTCGCTTGGTATATGACCACCAGAGAGAAAATGACCGCGAACAACACTGTTGGGATGCTGCATTTCAGACAGAGATTAATCTGCAAAGTAATCAAATAACTGCACAGCAGCACCTTCACTAAACAATTTTTCAAATGGAGTGTTTGCAGGGCCAGTGGGCAGCACAGCCAATGCAGCTAGCGCAGGCACATCACAGGGCACCCGTCCAACCAGCGGGGCCTACATTTGTGAAGAGCCTGGGGACGCCCTGCGGAAGGAAACCCTCCCTCCACTGCTATGACTGTTTTTCATTTACGAATTTTATAACAACCGTATAGTGCACATCCCTGCAGAAAGCACCTCAGCTGAATGCAGCACACGGAAACCCACAACTGCGCATTTCCAGGAACTAATTAACCCATACAGATGATTGTGTGGCTGAAGGAACTCCAACAGGTTGCCTGTTTTAGTCCGCACACTTCAAACTTCAGCTGGAACTGATAACAGAGGGCTCCTCTGGAATACTTTACATGCTTTTTTGTATTTGATTTTAATTCCTATTGGAATAACTAAAATGGAAGAAGATTCCCATAATCCTCTCTGAGTGTGACCATGTGCTCATGTGACATATTTTGGTTTAGATTTAGATTAGATTTTTCTTAGTGATGGTTAATATAGTTTTGTTTAACCTACATGTAATAATGTAATGTTAGACTTTGCTAGAACGTTGTGATTAATTAAATACATCAGTAGTTTGACCCCTGGCAGTGTTTTACTGGCTTTACCAGGCAGAGAAGATTTTATAATAATTCTGTTTCATGCTATAGCCTTTATGATGTCATAGATTAATCACACTAAGTATATTCATTCAAATTGTGTCATCGTATTCTAGTGATATTATGGCCCATTTGATGTTGCTCATAAATTCTGATGCCTTTTTATTCTGCTTTATTTCTGAAAGAGCAAATATTACACATTGAACATTAGAGGTGAATGAAAATCAGGTTTTGGTGCAGTCATATCATACAAATCATGCTTTATTGAAAACACTTTCATAGACTTTGGTTTGGTCGTGTGAGGACATAAAAAGTTGGATGCTAAAATAGCCTACAGCATTCCAGCAAGGAAAATGGAAATCATAATCACAGATTTGGATATTTAGCTGTTGGACGCAGGAGCTGTGCTCACCTGAATTTCTTTGCGAAACATGAAGCTGTATAAAGGGATACCATGTGACAAGCAGGCTCACATGTTCAGGTCACATGGTGTTCTAGGATAACAGCATCAGGTGGGTGAGTTACATCATCAAAGACCACTGGATTGATCTAATTGATTTAGCACAGAGAACTGAGTACAGCAGTCTGTCTAACTCATCTCACAGCAGTGTCCACTATTCCATGCATCTCCCATAACCATGGCATCATCCCTGTTGGCACAGATCAGTGTCCATGCCAGGCATTTGTAGGCAGAAGATCAGTCTATCACTGTATACATGAGACAAAGCTGGAAAAAAAGCAAGGGAATTCAAATAAGACAAGCCATAGTCTGACTTGACCTATATTCTGATGCCACTTTCCATTGCCGAGGATTCTCAATGTTTGCTGCCACACACTTTGTATGTTATGTTTTGTCTTGTCCTATTTAACACATGGTGGTGTACGATCTGGGTCAAATGGTAGTCTATTATTGGATTGGCCATTTTTTAGATTTAATGATGCAGCTGCACACAAAAAAAACCCCTCTAACTACACAATATTATTTATCATGTATTATGGATTCATCAATATCTGCATGCTGTTCCTGTCACATGGTTGTTCTTGGAATGCAGCGTGATAATTCTTTCATCCATCACTAATTAAGTGGTGTGAATGTAATGCACCGAAGAAAGCTGGTTCGGTATGTTTTTTTAAATCCTGGGTCGTGTAGCAGAAAGGTACGACAACCTGGGGATGCTCATTTAAACTGCAACTCTGCTGACACGGCGCGCGAGGCTAATAAAGAATGCTAAAGGAGGTGGAAGCGACGTGTGCCGTTAACCCACTGCGGGGAAGTGTGATGGCGGGGTTTTAGCTGATAACATCCACGGGCGATCCCATGCGGGATGGGTTGTGGCTGTTGGTTTTTTTGTGCACGCCGCAGTGTAAGTAAAGCAGGCCCTCATTAACCCCTTTCTCTCAGGACCTCCCAGTGATCCTCACATCTTTTTCTCAAGCAGGGTAGCCCCTAATTAACTACCCAACTCACAGGAGAGAAGTTGGCAGAGATTACACCGCTCTCAGCAAAGGGAGAGCATTGTCTACCTTCATTCTGCTGCTTCTCTCTCCCATTTTCTTTTTCCTTCTCTCGCGCTCCCTCACTCTTGTTCACCCTGAACGAACAACAGTCGATTGTGTTTATTACACTGAGATAATAACACCCATTTTAACACCAAGAAGACAGCACCCTCTCTTGTATGCCAATAGAATAACACTTTCTGCTTTACACTAGAGGACAACACTATTTTATTCACCGAGATAACAATTCTGTTTTACACTAAGAGATGAACACTCATATTTAAATACTGAGAATTCAGCACTCCCTGTGTTACATTGATAGAGAAAAACCTTTTCCCATTTAATACACTTTGAATATCATTTCAGTGTTAATTTGTCTTTATATTGTATTGGATGTATTGTCACTGAGGGACTCGGCCTGGTTATTACTTAGATGGACTACATCTTCAAACAAAATTACTGCTGGAAGGGATGTTGTTGGGCCAGTAGGGGGTAGTCTGGCCCAAGCAGGAAATCTATACCATAGTGCAGCGATGGGGACACTGTGCTGTGAGCAAAAGCCATCATTTGAATGAAATGCATGGGCATAAGCATAAGACCTGATTCACTGTAATAACTAAAGTTCCCATGGAAGTCATCAAAGAGGAAGGGGATCCCTGGTGTCCTCCAAATCTGGCTATAATCAATTTGCTGATCTAATCTTTTCTCAGCTTAATTTGACTGAATTAAATACCTTGCTTCCACTTAATCTGATATGTGATGAGCTTTTGGAACAAAATGGCTCCTAAGTATCACCAGTTTGAAGTACTTTAAGATAAATACAAGGTACTATAAATGTAAAGACTAAATGTAAATCATTATTACTGCTTTTGTTGTTACATATTTTTTGATAAACGTTCTGTCTATATTCTATGTACACAGAGAAATCTGATAAACTAACATTAAATTCAACATGAATTAGTCAGTGAATTAACTGCATGAGCAGATATTAAAATTATGAATTCAGGGATGCTCCAAAATATAGCTCATGTTCGGTTTAATTCGTCCACTAGGCCATTGTAATGAGTACATATGGGTACATAGTAGGGATGTGCCATGCTTTCATATATCACAAGCATTCTCTCCAAATGTTTTCTCCTCCTGAATTTGGCCAGTATTATTTGAATTCAAATATTTTCTTCCCACCTCTCTGATGTGATTTGTTAAGGAGTCAGCACCAAGTTTCTCAATTACACACACACACACACACACACACATCTGCAGAGAGACAGCGAGTGAGAGTTTCTGTTAACACTAGATAGGTCAGAGCGACATCGTCGGGGCTTTGGAGACTTTAAAATGAAAACTACTCCAATGACATACGTGCTATATCCTCCTCCTCCCACAACTGATAAATATTTGGGCTTAAAATAACTCTTTTATAATATATATATTTTTTAATTAAAAAAAAAAAAGACTCAGTAAAGAGATGCAGGCACTTTGTGTCATTTTCTCCCGAAACCCCCTGCCAGACAATATACTGTACAACAACAGACGCTTTTACCCAGGTGCAAACGTGTCACTGTCTACTCCAGCTCACTGTTCAGCAATTGAATGACCAGTGCTTTGATACAAATTTCCCAATAAAGTGTTATCGTAACTAATTTTGCACATATAATCACACAAAATTCATGCACTGCAATTGTGATGAAGTAGATAAAGCCTTTAGGGTGGAGATGAATAATTGCGGACGCTGTAATTATAGAAATGATAGGCTTGGAACGTCACGATAATGCCACCCTACCAACATATTTTTGGGTTTTCGTTGAAACTGAGACTTTGAACGAACTGAATAGAATAGCTACGTGACAACTGCTTGAAATATAACCAACTTCTGTGCGTGCAGTCTCAACAAACCACCAAGGCTATGCGTTCTCTGTGGAATTGATAAGAGAGTGATGGTGCGTAGGCTATGTAAAAGCGCACTCCCAGGAGAAGGGAGGGAGAAATGTGTTGAATTACCGAAGAAATGACTTTAAAAAAAATATTGCACTTTGTGTTTCTTTAACCGCTTTTGTCATGTACATTTGAGCACTTTTCTCAATGTTCCCGTAATAAGCCTTGATACATTTTCCCTTAGTTTATATAACAAAACCGCTATAATTTAGACCAGCTTTGATTAAACTCAGTACAGACTGTATCCTACTATTCTGTATGCAGCGTTAATGAAGCAGACCAATTCTTGCCAGAGAGATCAACCTGGTGCGCTGGATGCTTTCCTGCAGTCGAAGGAAAGCTAGTAATGTTACCTGTCCTGGTTCGGTCCATTGGTGCGGTGGTAGGGTTAAACTCCTCCTGACTGTAATTAGGAGGGACAGGGTCTGGGTGCCGCCCGCCTCGGCTGGGAGATTGACCTGTGGGACCTCAGTTCAGCCTCTCGTTCACCAATCAGAAGAAATGTCCTGTGTCTCTGGAGGCAACGTGTTCAGTCACGTCTGTGGGATATTTGTGAAATATGTTTGTGTGCATGTGGGGTGGGGGAAGGGGGGTTAGGCATCCCTGTGGGGTGCGTGTACATGTGAGCTGTGCGCGTGGGTGCTTGTGTGAGCTATTTGCATGGGGTTGATCTATGTGTACTGATCTATGTGAGAGGTCAGTGTGGGAGCTGTGTGAGCAAGGGCTGTTTGTGAGTGTGGTGCAGATTTGGCGCAAGCATACCTGTGAAGAGCATATGCGTGTGTGTGTGTGTGTGTGTGTGTGTGTGTGCATACGTGCGTGTGTGGGTGTGTGTGGGTGCCGGGGGGGGGGGGCTGGGTGTCGATTGGAGGATGAGTGGCATGTGGGGGACCGAGGAAACTTTTCAAAGTAATCCAGGCATTTTCCACTCTCTCACGGCTTCTCCCTGCCATACTCAATGGCACGGCTCCATTCAGCACGGCTTTCTGCATCATTACCCTGCCACAAAGATTCAGAAACTGTTTCATTCACCGTCGGGGCGCAGAGAGGGCTCCGCAGAGCAGGGATTACTGTCAGGAGGGGGGGTCCGAGGGGCCACAGGGGCCAGGGAGGCCAGGGGTTTGAGGAGGGGCGGATTGTTAAATGAGCTGGAGGTCTTTTAAGGAGAATGAGCCTTTAACCTCTTCACTGCCAAAACATGAGGAAACACACATCTCGGTAGGTATCAGGAAGCCTGATTCCAAAGCCTGAGTCATAAATTCAGGAAAATACATCCAATAATCTGATAATATGACATTTTAGGGTTCCTGAGTACACAGTTATGTGGAGAGTGTTGTTTATGGAGGTGATTTTAACACTCCCACGGCTAGGTGTTGATGCAGTACACTGCAGCACATCATCAACACTGACCCACAAGCTCTCACTGGATAAAAGCCAGACCAGTGCTGCTTTTCCAGTTTTTCATTTAATCATTAAAAATGTATCAAATCCTCATTGGCAGGGCTTTTTTGTTTGTCCGATGCTGGCCTCTTCACATAGTTGTGGACACTCTGCAGTGTACCTCTGCAGTAAATAATTGTTTTGGTGATGTTGTGGCTGAGGCCACTATTGTGTTTTCCTGTGGCGATACTGCAGCAGTTTAGATTCCATAGCAACTGCCTTAACTCTGGCCCCAGCCTCCCTTTTGTCTAAAGGGCAGCCCCTCTTTGTCCATCTCTCAGTGTCCTCCACCTAGCGGGACAGTCTGCCATCCTTTCGTATTTTTGTTCATTTCTTCAGACAGGGTAAAGACACAGAGTTGCCAGATGTTGACTTTGTCAAAACCAGACAGCATGCACAACTTCTGGAAGCATAATCGTGAATGAGGCTTGGGAGCTGTCGGACAGGAGGGGGTTGGTCCCCTCGAAACCGCCGTTGGATTGGTGGGCCGTTCTATCAAGACCGGGGAGTCATTAACATGTGAATTCATTACAAACTACCACTAAATTTCTTCCATCAATTACACAGACCACAAATTACATTGTCTGGATCGGGATCACAAACCAGTCCTGTACAAATAATTTGAAATCTGGACAATCCGGTCGAACCTGGACGTCTGGCAACCCTAGGTCTCAAAGCTGCAGGAGCGTTTTCTTTGCGTAGACTGAGCAGCCTGACGAGCAGCAGAACGGTGGCAAACAGAGAGCTGAGGCATCAGCAGTAGATCGTGTGGTGTTCGTGTGTCATAGCAGCTGGAACACTGTGCTTCTCTTACCATGGTAGCTTTGAAAGTGAAACTTCCCATTGTTTTCCAATATATTGAATAGACAGTATGACATATTTTGTAGTCAGTATAAATAGGGTATAAATAATACTGCTACAGTTCATGCCAGCTCCATTATCCTGCTCATTGAGAGACCACAGACACATGTCAACAGGCAAAAAAATAGCCATTTTGGCTCCAGCAGCCATTTTGACTCCCAGCTCCCTTCCTTCTTTTCCTCTTCCTGTGCTTTGTTTGGCTGGGAAAGGGTGCCACAAGATGCTAATTTCAGGATGCAGCCATGGGTGATCAAGGTCATCATAACCTTGAGTTAAAACCAAGATCTCCTCACCTCCTCCTACCTGCATTATGCATCATCATCCCACTGTAAGAGTGGGCAGGAACATTTTAGCATCCTTTGAAACTCACTGTCTTGATGCTAGCTTACCCAGTCTTATGAAAAAAATATCCTCAAATCCTCACTAAGATTAAGACTGTAGGGAAATTACATTAGGGTAGAGGAATTACAGGGAAACACAAATATCTCCCCCGATGACATGAACAAATGTTTGGGCCCCTCCCCCAGCAAATAAGAAAACCAATACACTGCATTATGACATTGATATAGATAATATGGCTTACAGGCTGTGCTTTGTTATTTAATCTTTATCTACAGTATTTAATCAGAAATCCTGCGAATGCAGCGTTAGGGTGTAGGATGTGGCTTCCCAGTGAAAGTGCAGGTGAGGGTAAGTGTGAGTTCCGTGAGGAGCCGGGGCATTAGAGTGAAATGACGGTGCTGATGTTGCCACAGGCCTCAGCAGGAGAGTGACAGCGGTGTGGCAGCGGAGTGATCTCACGGAAGCCGTTCCCCCCGCCCGCCTAACCGCACCGAGCCGAACAAAGACGGGGCTTCCACTGCGCATCCCCCCCCCCTCTCTCCCTCCTTCCCTCTCTCCCTCACGCCGCCTTCCTTCATCCTGCTGCCTCTCTCTGTTTTCTTTTCCTTCTTTCTCTCTATGACTATCACTACAGTAGCACCCCCCCCCCCTCCTTCCCACACTGCCTCCCCCCCTGTTTCTCTCAGCTGTGTCCCTCACAAAGACCTATTCATCTCAGCACTGATAATCCCCCCCTAGCGGCCAGCCTGTGTGAAAGCTCCATGGCCCCAGAAGACGCCCTCTGCAAAAACAATGAGGCATAACACACAAGCTGAAGTAATATGGGGAAAAAACTCTTTATCTAAAGCTGCATATTACATTAATTTAATTAGCATGTTGGTATTTTTGAACCCAAATTCCATTGCTCTATTATCGTCTGCCTTGGCAGTGGCAATAAGGTTACCTTCGCTTGTGCGTTCCCTGGTTCCCTTTCTCACTGTTTCCTCTTTCATCTTCTGTGTTCTAGTTCCTGAGTAAGAAACAGGAACACTTTATGGAAACAGAGTTTTCAAACAACAGTCCTAACAGAGTTGCGGGCAGGAAATTTTAACCCAGTTCAGAAAATGAAGTCAAAAGAGGTCATTGTGCAGTTTGAAGAGTTGTCTAATTGAGTTTGAATGCAAAAACATCATTTTTTTTCATAAAATGCAAAATACAAGGTTTTAAGGCACTTGGATATGAGTGTAGGTTGAAATGAGGGGGTGGCAATGTGAGCAAGGGGAATTAACAGCTCAGTTTGCGTCTATGAAAGCCGTTTGGTGCGTACATTCTGGATAAATATTTCTGCACCGAATAATGATTTTATTATAATAATGGTGTTCAGAAATATGAAAAAAGATCCTTTTCGCATAGTTTATCAACTGTTTCTATGCCATTTAACAAGCACTACTCATTTCCCCCTTGTGATATTCAGGCATAATTACACCATTACATATCTACTGCCAGGTAGGGGAAAATATTGGCCCCGTTACAATACCGTTATGAGTGCAGTCAATGCGTAACAACTCAGGTGAAATGTATACATCCAGAAATAAATCTGACCCAGGTCAACCCACATCTACAGTAGTCATACTTCCCGCACCTAATCAAAATGTTCAGATGATCAGTAAATTAAACAGCTACTCCAAGCAAAGAAAATGTGATTAAATGAAAAGATGCTGGAAATAACAGGAATAGTATATATGCAACAGACGCAGACACATAGAGACATAGATAGACACATAGATAGACAGATATATAGATAGATAGATAGATAGATAGATAGATAGATAGATAGATAGATAGATAGATAGATAGACAGATAGATAGATAGATAGATAGATAGATAGATAGATAGATAGATAGATGGATAGATGGATAGATAGATAGATTGTTCTTTCAGTTTATATTTCACTGTTTGTCCCCTGATGGAATAATTATACATGTAGAAAACACCCTCTCTGTCTACAATGGCATTTGTAATTACAGCTTTAAAGTGCCTTGCATTCTTTAAGTAGCAATAACAGTAACAACAATAATAATTAGAACAGCGACACTAATACTTTGGCTAATAACAATGATGATAAAATGCTGACACAAAGAGGAGATGTTCCTGTCTTTATCGTCTACTAAACGCCAAAACAACGCATTTGCAAGTGCTCTAATGTATGGGGCTGATTCCTTCTGTGGTGAAATTTGCATCAAATAATAGTGAGGGAGATACATTACACACGTGTGTGTAGAACTGCCAGATTCTCTTCACACAGGGTGGGGTGGTGGAAGCATTTAAGGGAAAGTGATGTACGCTGAAACACAGCAACATCAACCAGTCAGTGTAATGACCAGACCGTGCATGTAAATCAGTGCCATGGACGAGGAAGCTGGAGCTTTGAAAGATGAGTCACTGGAGGAAAATGGTGGAGACTGAGGTACTGGCACAGATGAGTTTGTGTGAGTGTGTGTATATGTATGTATTTGTGTTTGTGAGGGAGTGAACGAGAGAGAGAGAGAGAGTGAGAGATCTGTGTGTGAATGTGTGTGCATGGGCATCAGTGCATGAGAGAGAGCTGATGGAAGTTTATGGATATTAGCTAGAGAATATTACCTTCTTTTACTATCTTTTGTTTTAGCATTTTTTTTCATATTGGCAATGCCTTCCAAATCATTGTCATGCAAGTAGCCAACCTGTAGGGGACAGTAGCCCTGTCACTTTCAAGAGTACCCATAGTTCTGCCTACCAACTTAATTTCCAAGACCGACTTTAGTCAAAATGCATGTTTAATGCAAGAGACTGCAACCAAAGTAGGTGTAGAAACTGTAATCACCAAAATAATTACACAGAAGGTTGTCAATGCTCGGAAAAGCTGTCCGGGTCACGTCGTCGAAGCAAAGAACTATTTAAGTGTTCAAGACCAGGTTTGACACAGTACTAGATGTTCATCAAACATTTAATCAATCATTTAAGTGATTCAGAGTTTCCTCTAAAGCAATATCAATATATCCTTATCAACATTAGATAGTGAGAAGCTGCTCAGCGGTGACCCGAGCAGTAGCAGTTTTGTTTTTACTCACAGAGGAGTATCTGTGGAACAAATGTTGAGCGCTAGGTGTGGGATACCTGAGCTAGACAACGAGGCAGCAATGGCTGTATTATGATTTACTGACTCACGCTCTACCAACCTACCAGCATTATGTTTACTGTGCATTCAAGATGACTGCACAATGTTACACTCCAGAACAACAGATGGTAATATATATCAATGAACTACTATCTGAGTTTAGAGAGAAAAAAGACACAGAATGAGAAGATTGCTGAAAAGTACTCCCAATGTATGGTGTCCTAGCAACCATAAATCATTTCTGCCCTCATTTTACCCCAAAGCTACCCGATCCATCATGAAGGCACCCCAAAACGTACAGTGTCACCGGTTAGTGCTTAATGTGGTAGTCATTGTTGGTAGAGAGGTGTCTTAATATTGCTAATGAATGAATAGATTGTATTCAAGTCTAGACATATTTGTTTTTTGGCTCACCAGTCACTGTGACTAGTGGTTTTTCACAGTCACTAGCTACTCAGTGTTTTCATCGGACAAACCCAAACTGATGTGTACTGATGTGTTGTTTCAATACTTTTATACACAAACCAAGACCACATATACCAAGAAATATTTTAAAAATGATTCTTCCAAAAACAAATTGCCAAAATTGGTTTGCTTTCCCCCTTGGCCAACCATTAGCTAAAAGCAATTAAATAGCCTAGCTTTCAAGCTAAGACATGTGGAATCAAGAATTTTCTTTATTTGGCTGTAATGTCCAACATGCCAACCCGTTAAATGATCCTTGAAGGAGCGAGGAGCTAGGAGGTTGCCGAAGGATGCTTGAGTCAGGAAACAAGAGTGCATCCTTTGCAATTTTGGAATGCACAACGTATAAATGGTCAACTTGTGGATCCACCTCTCCCCATCTGCCACGCCTGTAACTGACATGGCTGCAGACTGACACTCGACATAACAAGGATGTTCCATTTGCCTCATAAATACTTCTTCGATTCCTCCATCATTGGGTCCTTTCCTTGCATCCTTTGCTTGTGCTATCCATTGGGTGGAGCTAAGGAAGCCAGGAAAGGACATAAGAAAAGGATATAAAAACCATTGGTCCTGCAGGTGGGGGTTGTGGTTGCAAAATCTGGGATTTGGTACGTTGAATCTCTTGTAGTCAAAAATGTGAAATTATTTTGTAAAAAAAGAAAGTTAATTACAAAAAAGAATGCATTGCAGCAGAGCTCAAGCTTGTGGATGGAAGGGAGGAGCAAGTAATCGAGTGGTAATCGTGAATACTGGCTCAGGGGTCTCAGGACAGGGAGGTTTTTTAACCTGCTGCCACTTTAAGAATGTAGGGGGGAACGGGACCCTCTGTAAACAGTTTGGCAGGAACGTGCCTGGTTTTCCCGGCTTGTCTTAATGATGTTGGTTTTCTCCCTGGGCCCTCAGAGGGAGGAGGCGAACGCTGTGACAAAAGCAGCTCTGCAATTAGACTGCTGGGTATTGGCTCGCGTGGCGCAATCCCTCGTGTCATTAGCCCAGGGACAAGAAGGCATGAGACCCCAATGACGCCCACCCCCATCCCATACCTCACTTGCCCAGGACCATTGATGCTAGTGAAGAGGAGATTTTGTCCATACACCATCAGGTGAGCAGGACAGAGAGGAAGAAACATGGAGGACTACAGGTCACAGGTCAATAGGTGAGGTCAAGTTGAAGGTTATAAATATTGAACTTGCTTCCACCTGCCAGAAACACTATGCAGAAATTAAGAAGCACAAAGTGACAACTGACACAGTCTTTTCTAAACAGCTGATACCTCCTAGAAAACCCAAAACAAGGAGCTGCTCAAGTTATGCCTTAATATAATAATAATAGCAACAACAACAACAACAACAAAAACAACAACAATAATAATAATGAATAAAAAAATTAAATAAATAAAAATATGAGTAAAAACAGAATATGGTAATAGAAATATTGAAATGAAATGGGAACTAATTTGAAATCTGACAAGGCAGTTCAAATAAACTTGACCACAGACCATGGGATTTGTTTTTCCAACTTTTGCTCTCAACCTCCCTAATCACTCCCTAATCACTTTCAGTGAAGACCACAAAATAAGTGCAAAGTCTGGCGTTAATTTATCAGTGTACTCAAGTCAACTCTTATCTGTTCCCAGGGCTTGATATTAACTTTTTGGCTCACCAGCTTTTCCAAAGTCATTAGCCACTCAGCATTTTCACCAGCCAAAATCACCTGCTCACCAAGGGCGTAACTTTTATTTGAATAATATGGAGGATGCATAAACCCCGAGAACTGCTACCCTATAGGGAGGTTCGGTGGCATGCCCCCCTTAGGAATTCACCAAAAATTATCAGTTTTGGTGAATTCTGAAGGGAAAATACTTCAGATTACTGATCAGTTAGGCTGGGTGTTTGTCATGGAAATTATTGGGTGAAGTTGCGGAACAGTCAGGGCTAAGTTGTTGAAAATCATGAAAAACTGGAAAAAAGTAAAAGAAATTAGAGATTTTTAATGTTAATTTATGGAATTAATCAGAGCTCGTGCAGCAGTGGGGAATAATTGAAATAACATGTGCCACTATAGCAACGCTAACAAATGCTTGAAGTTTCAAAGAAATCAACTTCTACAATTTCTACTAGAAACTGCATACAAATTAAATACATTAATATGCTGTTGCATTTACTTGCTTAATTTTCACCATCATGGAAGGAAACAGCATGCTTTTTTGCTTTAACAGAAGGTTGTTAGAAATAAAACATGCTTACATTGCATAACTAAAATAAAACACAGCTACCATGTCTGTTTTTATATCTGAGAAGGTTTTAGTACAGTAAGCTGTACGTTGCCAGGTTTGAATCTCCGATGGAGCTTTTGCCACTGATCGTTACCGTAATGGAGAATGAGTGCTGGGTAACGCTTCTGACAGGGGCAAACATCTGATTGCAACAACGTCAAACACGCCCCCCCCCTCACGGTAGGACATTTCGCCATGGGAACCAAAGTCTCACTGATTTGACTCTCAAGTGCATCACACTGATGACACTCTCTTCCGTCCTCGCACTCACCAAGTTTGGTGACGGTTTCCGCCCGAGGCGGGTGACGGTGACTCAGGGTAAGCGTGCGGTGCGCACCGTCCTGCTCCCACCCAGGAGCGCGCGGCTCGGCTGTACCTCGTCGCCGGGGCGATTCTTGGCATGAGGGGGCAGTGGAAGGCAGAGGGAGCGGGACGCGCGGGAGACGTGCTCTGCTCCTGTGCAGAAGCGCTGAATCCCCGACGGGCTCGCGGTGAGTAATTAGGCTGGCCTCATGAATGTCAGCCTCGGCTTGTTTATTCTCATTATTTTATCATTTTAAAAACCCTCTAGGTGATGAGACATGCAGTATAATTACTGCTATTAGCATACTAATTGGATGCCAAAATAGGCCAAGTTACAAGGTAGCCAACTGCAACGTTTTCACATTAATCACACGGTATGGCAAAGGCAGTCCATTGTTGTGGCGAGTGCTAATTGGTAATATTTTTTTCTTTAAGTATCCTACCTGGGTTTCCCATTTCCCCTCTACCTCTACCACGCGCCAAGGCCTGGGAGTCTGGGTTGTGTTTTGTGAGTGAAACAATGTTTGTGTGTGTGTGTGTGTGTGTTTGTGTGTAGGTGGGTGGTTGAGGTAGGCCACAAAAAGCAACACATGCGAGAGAGAGAGAGAGAGAAATTGTGAAAGAATGAGTCTGAGAGAGAGAGAGAGAGAGACAGAGAGAGAGTCTCATAACAGTGGCAGATCTTCTTTTAAAAATTAAATAGCAAGGAAATGAATAACAATGATCCTTTCTCAATTCTCAGGCCTGACTTGATGTAACGTGCTTAGGGTCTGCTTAGTCTTGCATATCATGTGGCTACAGTCCTTTCAATTATGAAAACAAAATTCCTTTTTCCTTTCTCCCATTTGCATATCAAAGACCCAGGACAGTGAGCCCAACTTGACTCCATGGATATGTCAAAAAAAGAAATGGGCAAAATAAAAAAGAAACTTTTTTAGCTATGATTTTGACCCCAACCCCCCTCCCCACCCGTCTGACCAACTTCTCATACTGTTTGTGCTCCGTCGGGCTGTGGCTTTAATTCTCACACCATTATCTCCCTGCAGAAAACCTGGTGAATGAGTACAGCGTGTGTGACAGGAAGGAACTGCTCTGGGCCTTTCCAGATCTGTCGCTTAACAATTTAGAATGACGGGCACCAGTCCCCCCCACCCCATTTCTTTTAATTGAGCGAGCAAGAGGAAATGTGTTTTAGAGAACGCCAGCACCGATTTTTTGATATGTCCTGTCTTACGTCTGTCACTCACCTGTAAGTTCAAATGAAATTTAATTATAGCCACTGGTGTATAAATACTGACAAGCAGTACTTAATTTTTTCGGTTGATCCAAACTCCGGCATCCTTGGAGTGCCACCTGCTGTCACGTCTCTCCCCGTTTGACTCCCTCCCTCGGGTTCGGCGGTTCTTTAGCCGTCTGCCGACAGGAGGCCGTCCTGCTGGAGCGAGGTCGTTCGTATTCTGCGCCGGAGCCGAATGCGAACGCGAGACCTCGCTCTGAATCGAGGTGGAGGTGAGAGAGCGAGAGAGAGGAGAGCTGCCGTTGCCTTGGAGACTCGGACGAACTCAGCGGGCAGCTCGTGTGATGTTCTGGTCCACGCTGGGAGGGCGCGAGTTGATCGTTATTGTGCGTGTCTGCGTGCTGTCGGTGCAAGCGCTGCGTTTCATGTGCGAGAGAAAGGTAACGATGTCCTGCGGAGGCCCTATGGTGGCGGTACTGAGTGTGTGGGTGTCTCTGTGTGTGTGCATGCATGTGTATGTGTGTGTGTGTGTGTGTGTGTGGGGGGGGGTTTGATGTCGGCTGAAAAAGCCCAGATCAAAGTGAGGCTGTTCTCTCTGAGGTTGTTTACTTGTGAAAACACTGTCTGCCAGGCAGGCCCTGTCATTGCCCATCAGGAGGGCCTGAGCTAACCAGCTAACAGTGCAAACATGCACATACACCTGTACACACAGTCTGTACATACACACATGCACTATGTGTGCAGATATCCATATGCATGTATACGGACACACACATACACACACCTATATGTACAGACCTATATCCATACATGCACACAAACACACACAGTCCATTGCGTAGACACTTTTGGTATAAACACACATGTACCTTTACACGCTGTATGACACATATACAGTGAGCTCCATAATACTTGGGACAAAAATATATATTTATTTATTTGGCTCTGTACTCCATGATACTAGATTTGTAATCAGACAATTCACATTCGTTAAAATGCACATTCTCAGTTTTGCATTTAAGGGTATTTTTGTACATTTTATACATGAAGTGCTAACCAATGAGTTTGAGGCATTTACCTGAACTTGAGTAGATAAGATGCTTCTGTGTACTTCAGAATTCAGAATTCATCTTGGACATCTCTTGCCATCACTTTGATACAAGTGAATCTTGGTCTCATCTGTCCACCAGACCTTTTTCCAGAACTCTGTAGGTTCTTGTAGGTACTTAGCAAACTGTAACCCGGCCATCCTGTTTGTGCGGCTGACTAGTGATTTGCATCTTGCAGTATAGCTTCGGTATTTCTGTTTGTGAAGTCGTCTGTCGACAGTAGTCACTGACATATCCATGCCTGTCACCTGAAGAGTGTTTCTGATCTGTCTGACAGCTGTTTGGAGGTTTTTCTTCATTATGGTGAGAATTCTTTAGTCATCAACTGTGGAAGTCTTCCTTGGCCTACCAGTCCCTTAGGGTTTACTGAGCTCACCAGTGCTAACTTTTTTCTTAATGATGTACCAAACGAAACAAGGTTTTGTTAAACCTATGGCTTGGCCTATGTCTCTGACCGTTTTTATTTTATTGTATTATTTCTCAGTTTCGTAATGGCTTCCTTGACTCTCGTTGGTACAATTCTGGTCCTCATGTTGACAGAGGCCAATAACACACAAATGCAATCAATAGTCTAGAATCAAGACTAGACCCTGAAAGCTCTACTATACCCACATTAAGGAAGCAATTGTATAAACCTGACTAATTAGAAACACCTGTGAAACCATTTGTACCAAACATTATGGTGCCCTAGAACTCACACACATACAGTACAGAAACCTGTACAGTGTGTATGCATTTATACCCAAACATGCACACATACCTGCAAACAAACACACACAGACACCTGTACATCCACACACACACACACACACACACACTTGGACATATGCACACATGCACGCACCAACACGCAGATACACACTTATTCCCATAAAACACACGCACACTCTGTACATTACTACTGTCTCTCTGACATGCCCCTAGCAGCTGTGGAGCTAATGGGGTCCCAGCAGGCCATGGGCCATGACCCCTCTCTCTTTCTCTCTCTCTCTCTCTCCCTCCCTCCCCTCCTCTCTGCTAACCGCTGCCGTCACAGCACCCAGGAACCGTCCCTGCACCGCGAGAGCAGCCGCCATCCGCGGCGCGTTCGGCTTCCCCAAACCTCGTCTCCTGACGGCGGAGTCTGTGAGCGCTGTGGTCGCTCCGCAGTCCCTGCTTCTTCCTTCTTCCTTTAATGTGTTGCACATCCACTCCTCTTCTTCTCCCCCTTCACGCCTGTCAGCGGAGCTGCCTTTGCCAGACACGGGTACGAGCCTCCCCCCTGGGAGATCCTCGCCATAGATACACGCATGCTTCATTTCGCCCTAATTTATTGTGGGAGTGCCTGTGTTTTATCTGTGGATGCCAGCCCTGGAAGAATGATGTGCCACAGTGTTTGTTCGTTTATTTATTTATTTGCTAATTTGGAGCTAATTTTGCTCATGGCTGATTGGACCACAAATTTGCAGGGTGGCAGAAGGAGAGAGGGACCCTGGGAGCTGGGGGTCTCATTCCCATAAAGCGTGTGATTCATCATCTTACACACATGCAGACACGCACACACACACACACACACACTCTATCTCTCACACACATGCTTATAAGCAATGGAGCGCACACATACACACACACACACACACACACTCTATCTCTCACACACATGCTTATAAACAATGGGCGCACACATACACACACACACACACACACACACACGCAAAGTTGCACTTAAGCTCACATCCTCTCATCAACACAATATCATAAATATGCTGTCAAACACATGATTTCTCACATGCAGGCACATATGAGCATGTGCGCACACGCACGTACACACACACACACGCCAATAATAACACATTCCTTTTATATACGACATAGCAGCACTACAAATTATGTTCTCAGATACACATTTTCCATAACAAAAGCATTTATATTACAGTAGCTGCATGTGATCTTCCTTGTAAATCTCTGAGTGCCATTAGTTTAAGATTTAACTAAATCATATCAGCTGTAAAAGGTTTTTGTAATAGCACAATTTATTTATCTGTTTTCAGCACCAAGACCTTTTGATTACTTTCATGGTAATGACTTCACTGTTGCTCTCTATTTGTGAAATCAACAATTTACCCTCTAATTTTAAAATTATCTATGCGTGCACCCGAATGCCATTAGCATTTGTATGTAAAATGCATTGACTCTGCTTGATTCATGGAAGATATGGTCATTAAAATGATACAGAAAATAAAGCAAGTCCTGTCTGTTTATTCTGAAGGCTACACAATGCCACTTTACATGGTTATCTTGTATGAAACTGTATGACATAATAGCTCATTGACGTCGGTAGTGAGGGGGAGGGAAAGTACACAGTAGCCCTCATTTGCATTTCACAATATGACCTTGACTTTGAAAGAAACAAGTTAATAAGCCTTCAACAAATGATAAGCTGTTTGGTCGATTTGCTTAGTGAACTGTTAATTGTAAAACTGGAAGACATTATGTCAGGGCTCTCCATATTACATCTTTTCTGTTTTAACAGCGACACTTCATTGGGCGCAATTAAGAAAGCCCGGGAGATTTATTAACGCACTTCCTCATGGTCAATGATCCATTACACTTAAGACATAACATTGTAAAATAAGAAACATTACTCGTCTGTTTGGCACTTTTACAATAATGCTTGAGAAGCCGGGAATGAGCACATAATCTTCTCCAGAAAGGGCATTATTAGCTGACAAATCTAAATTTATGACATTAATTTAGCTGACTGAAGGCAATTTAGGCTAAGACTTTACTGTCTCTCATCAGAAATGGGAAAAGTTTAAGGAACAAACGGGTTTTGGTAGTGAATGGTCAAGGGGCATGGAGGACACGACGATTGGTGGACATCTTTAAATCCAGTTTTAAAGCAAGGTTTCCAAAAAATATCCTTAGGGGACATTTACAGACAATATCCCAGGGTCCTTGAAATATATCTTCCGGGGGGAACATAATGGTCACAAATTAATTTACCATAACATTTATAACTGAATTATTATTTAAGCTATTACTGTGTATTATAACTATGTTACTGGCTACAAGTTAAATGTATCATTAAAAAACTATATATGTATATGTATAAGCTATTTATAAAAATATGTAAATATAAATATAAGGAGAGCGTAAGTGAATTTGTCTGATTAGTATGAGCAAATGTGTCAGACCTGGCTTAATAACAGATCAGCGACTATAGATTTAACATTACTTTAGCTACAAGAGCAGGTAAAATATCCTTGCCAAGAACCAAGGAGGTGAGTCTATGTCAGAAGATGGCCAATGATTCTGCAAGTCTAACAACTGTGGGGAGTTCATTCAACCTCTTGGGGTCCGGTACAGACAGGCATTGTGACTGAGAGAAGTAAATACAGAGGGCAAGAAGAGCCAGTTGCCACATGGTTGCTGAACCAAAGAGTTGAACATTGATTGCTAGGTATGGTGGAACTGTTCCATTCACTATTCCATAGACTATTACTAAGGCTTAAAACTGTAACAGGCAGTCAGTGAAGAGAGATGTGGAGGGGTGTGAAATGATCTTGCTTGGAAAAACTGTAAAACTGCAGTTGTTTGACTCTGTTTTGTGTCAGCTGCCGGAGATTGGTGGCATAAGCATGGAGATATGTGCGATGGGATTTTCAGTAGTCCAGGTGTTATGCCACCCGAACTTGAACTAGTAATTGTGTAGAGCAGATGGTGGGGAAAGGGTGGACTATCCATATAGAAAGAATCTGCACACTTGACTGAAGCTACATGGAAATAGAAGGATGATAGGTAATGTAGGATTACACCTAGGCTTCTTGGAGGAGAAGAGTTCTGAGAGAGCTCTGCTGTTGCATATTAAGGAAGAGATATTGCAGAGGAGAGGACTTGGAAGGAATGTAGGGAATCTTACCTTGGTTGAGCTTAAGAGGATGGTCTGCTAATTAGCTTGGGATGTCCTTCAGACAGGCTGAGATGCAAAGAGAGACCTGAGTGTGTGGTACAGGTGAGGAGAGGAAAAGCTGAGTATCATCAGCATAGAAACGTGCGATATCATTAACCAAGAAAGATAATGGACCCAAAAGATTGTATGTAAAGAGAAAAAAGGTACAGAGGGTCAAGTGCTGAGCCGTGGGGGACACCTGTAGGAAGGACGTGAGCATGGAACATTCTCCCAAGAAAACCTAAAGGCATGTCCAGAGATGTCCAGAGCATTTGATTCACTTAAGGCAAAGAGGATGAGCATGCTCTAGCCAACCTCGACCGATGCTCTAAATGCTCTGGCTAACATCATTGGCTAAACCCAGTAAAGTATTCCTTGCACTTTGGCGTTGTAAATGGAAAAGTTATTGCCCATTCACTTTCTAAAGTCACAGCTCTTACTGTTTTTATTATTTTTTTCCCCCTTTGGAAAATTCTAAATAACCAATAAGGATGACTTAAACAGCTGCACAAATGCCTCTTACCCTATTATTTGGTTGCATTAAAAATACAAGTCTCATGCGAGAATTATTATTTTACACCATCTCCATTATACAAGATGGAGATCTCTCTCAAATCACATTGTTATTCCCAACAAAGCAGTTTCAATAAAAACACTGATCTCGGGGGTTTCTGAGTAAAAAAAAACAAGTAATTATTTTAGTCATCCAAAATACATTTGTTCTGACATTCTAATGGAAACACAGCCATTGTGATCAACAAAAGTTTGAGTTAACTTTGTCTCAAGAATGTAATTGTTTTGGTTCATTTTGAGAGCCGAAGAGCAGGAAGCCTATCAAAGATTTGTAGCGATGAAACAGCAAGTTTAATTTGAATCTTATAAGTGGCTGAAGGGCAAGCTGAGTGCAGATCCAGAGCACAGATGCTCAGAGCTGCTTGATGGAGACTTTGGTTGGGGGAAACTGTTGCCAGCTCCCAGTGCAATCAGTGCTGGTGTTAATAAACCTTAATCCCTTGACCATCCCAGGAATCACTTAACTGATGTCTGGGTCAAACCAAGGGCACATTGAAGAAAAGGCTATGCACCTGGTTTACATCTTCTTAATTACAAGGAGGGATAACAGACAGTCATCCCTCTCTTCAATCTATCTTTTCTCCTCAGCTGGAGAGTCCCAGCTGAGACCACATTGGGTGTGTTTACCACTGATTCTTATTCAGTGCTGTGCGCCAGGAGTGGGAATATAAAATGCGTATGTATAAATAAAAAACAATTCACCTCCTGTTTTTGCTCCCTCTCTCTGTCTTATAATGATCTTTCTTTTCATCTTCTTGCGTCTTTCCATTCTGCTTTTCATCCTTTCTTTTTGCCTTTGTGTTTTGTGTGTTTCGCACTTTCTTTGATGCAGAATAGGCGATATCTCCTGTCCTATGTGGCTGTGTCCTCTCTAGCACCGTTGGTCGCTCCCTGCAGAATCTGGGGAGATGGTGAGCAGCTTTCAAGGAGATATACAGAGAGCATATTTTGCCCCCCTGCTATCAGTGTAGCCCTGTGCGCGAATTCCAATGCCAGAGGAGGGAAGAGACAGACAGAGGAAGGCGAGCCAGGCTGATATAGCAACCTTTGAAATAATCAGCACTGTCTAATGGGCACCTTTAATTAACCTCGCAAGAAAATTAATAATCCTGTTAAATGGAGAAGAAAAAGATTTTTTGATCACTGTTCCAAACCTTCTGGGGCCTGTTTCTCTTTCAATTTGCTCAACAGAAAAAAAAGAGAAGTAAAAAAAGAAAAAAAATCTCTGGCCCACCTGACTGAGTTTTTTCATGATGACTCCAGCTCTGATTGGTGAGAGAATTAGTCATGTCGGGCAGTTATATGGTTCAAAGGTGGTACTGAGTAGCGGTGTATATGATACACATGGTACAGATGACATTAATTAATTTTTGAACTCAAGTACAACCTGAAGCTTTCAAGAAATGCAGAAGCTTTCAGAAAATGTGTTCCTGAGACTATCACTGAAGACTATCACATATGTAGCTCTAGATAAGAGCATCTACTAACTGATTATAAAGTAATGCAACGCTTATTCTTTTCATGACCACCCATACGAAGAGATAAGCATGAATGAATCCCTTGTTCCATGCTAACTGTGAGTCTTTAATTACCTGGGAGAGATCGTGTAATGGAATAACAGGGCCTGTTAGGGTGTCTGTGCTTGTGCCTTGGATCACGCCCTGCTTTGGAGCGGACAGCAGGGACCGGGGGCCAAGGTCAGGGATGCGCTGTTTGATGTGCCTCGGGTCCTCTGCCAAGAGCCCATTTGGAACCAATCAGGCGGCTGACCTGCTCTCCATCACCGGCCAAGGGGCACAGATATAGCAACAGTTGGCGCAGGGGCATTTTGCATGAGGTAGTGAAGAAGAGGATGGCCCCACCCAATCCTGAATATAACCACTGGAGAGACAAACTGGGGTGAGAGGGGACCCTCTCCTTGCCACCTGTGATGTCCACCCACTTCACTGCCCTGCTTGGCTTCCTCACCCAAATGCCCAGGTAATGACTAACTATGGGCATGCTACCAATCTGAATGACCTCTCACAGAACAGGAAGTGTTCAAGTCAGAACAGGGCGTAGGTGTCTAGACAGTAAATGACATAATATTTTTTGCCCATTAGACGTTATCACTTCATTTGCTGAAGGCCTGTCTTTCATTCTTGGGAACTCCCTCCCTCCCAAAATCTTTGATGATTTAATATGCTGAGACAGAATATCCTCATGCAAGCACAATTATCAGTTTGCATCATTTTAATACAATCTCACCACAATACAGTTCAGATCACAGTATGTTCCTCAAGAAGGCTATCTGTAGAGCACAGTATGCTTCTGTGGTATTCTAGAATCTTCACTATACACACGCAGTTTGAAGCAGAGGAGAAGGATCTGAGGAAGAGGGTGGGGGCTAAGTTCTTGTCTGCTAGCCTGCTTATCTTAATGTTATTCACAATGTAGTGGGAAGCACTAGCCTATCATGTGAGCCGGGAACGTAAGCCATGCCTCCCGCATGACATCACCGCTAGCGTGTGCTAGCTTGGCCTCGCGTGCCGCGGCTGTCTGTGAGGCCCTTCGGGGTCACCTGTAATGGGCTCAGCTTCTATTTACCATGAGCACCTGTGACCTGTGAAGAAGAACGAGGCCATCAATTCAGTGTCCGGCCATCATCGAGCGCTTGGTAGGAAGAGGAGGGGAGGGGGGTGGCGAGGATGTGTGAGGGGATGTTGAAACAAGGACACAGTAATGGCCAGCATTACAGGGGAACTCCTGCTGGCGCCGGAGAATAATTCTGCCAATTACCACTCGGGCCTGTGGCTAGACTGCAGATGCCTGGTGCTGTTACTTACTGACCCATTCAGTTCACACCCCTCATTCTCCACAGCATAGCAGGTAGGAGAACATAAACTCATCATCAGGCCTTGCAGGTAGGCTTCCATTTGTTTATAAGAAATTTAGCAATTAAAAAAAAGAAAAAATGAAAACATGAAGATATGGGTAAAACGATGCACAATATATAGCTTTTAAGGCCCACTCAGACTGAAACTATTCCTATAAGTTAGACATTATATTGTACTAGTTTACTGGAGATTGAACCGTAAAACAACCATTGAGAAACTGACAGCTTTGCGAATGATAAACATCCTGGTATGCACTGCAGTGCCACAACAGAACGACTGGAGGCCAAGAAAAAGGGCTTCCAGGCCTTACCCCGCTGTCATGGGCTTGTTCTGCAGAGAGGGGTCAGAGGGCGATGGTGGTCACTGAGGTGCAGAAACACCACCTGCTAAAGAGCCGCCATATTTGTCACATACATGCGCCCGCACACGCGCAAACACGCACACACACGTGGCGCGTCGTGGGACACGAGGCTGTTAGCTGTTAGCCGAACGAATAAAAACAATAAGAACGGTGGGCCTTGAGCAAACTGTGCAAATGAGTGGTACTGTGGGACTGATGGGAAATAATGAATATTAATTATAAACAACACTGCGCCTGCCTCTTTGCCTAGATCTGCAATCCTCAGGTGGAGCCGACGTATCACCATCTCGTAATTACATGATGTGATGGTGCCCTGCCCAGAGGGCTAATTTGTTTTTGTTAGTTAGGAGGGGTCAAATGCTTTAAACACATATATTACAAGACTACCGGTAGATTGGATTACATTATTTAAATAAATACAGGGCAATTTGTCAATGTCATGTTAAGGAAGACCCCCCCCCCCCTCCACAACCCCCACCCACCCCTCCGTCCCCTCACCCCCTCCTCCTCTGTGCTCACCCCCTTTTCTCTAAAGAGCGAAACAGCAGGAAATGGTAATCTTGATTGCATTAACCTCTGTTAGAGAAAGCTGACCTGCATTCTCTGTTTAGGTAAAGATAATGTTCCCAAACTGTAGGTGTGAGTTTGTGTGTGTGTGCGTGTGTGTGTGTGTGTGTGTACGTGTGTGTGAGTCTATATTTAAACCAGCAATAAAAAAATATGGTGCAACAAACCAGGACAATAAAATGGGACAGTTTTAAAATGAATTTTAATAAGAAAACTAAGTAATACAGCTGTTCATGGATGATAAAAAAATTTAAAAATAAAAAACGTAGGCTACTTCTAAAAGGTGTTTCATTTGTGCCAAAATATTCCACTGCTTTGCACGTTTTCCACTTATGTAGCTAAAGGACAACATCCAGACTAATATACCCAATGCAAGAGTGAAGTTAGTTAACGTTAGTACTTTGGCAGTTTGTTTTGGCCTCCACACTTTGCTATTGCCATCACTCCCAATCTTGGTCACATCTGTCCACAAGACCTTTTTCTAGAACTCTGCAGGTACTCAGCAAACTGTAACCTGGCCATCCTGTTTTGTGGCAAACTCGTGGTTTGCATCTTACAGTGTAACACCTGTAGTTCTGTTCTTGAAGTCTTTCTGATCTGTCAAACAGACGTTTAGTGTTTTTCTTCATTCTGGTGAGAATTCTGCAGTCATAAACTGTAGAGGCCTTTCTTGGCCCACCGGGGCCTATGTTGATTTTGGTCAGCCTAACGTTTGGCCTCTGTCTCTGACTGTTTTTTCTTATTTCTTGGCCTCATAATGGCTGAAGACCAGCAATGACTGTCTTCAAAGGCAATCAAAAGCAAAGAATCGAGGCCGGGCACTGAAAGCTCCCTTATACCTGCATCAAGGAAGCAATTGAACACAACTGACTAATCAGAAACATCTATAAAGTCATTGGTCCCAAACATTATGGTGCTCTGAAATGGTGGGCTATGCATTAAAAGTGCTGTAATTTCTACGTGGTGAAACCAAAATGTATAAATAAAATAAAAGTTAATAAAAGCTGAGAATCTGCAATTTAACCACACGTGAATTGTCTGATTACAAATATAAAATTTTGGAATACAGAACCAAATAAAGAAAAATTTGGTCTGTATCCCAGACATTATGGAGTTGGGTTTTTGCTGGAATGCACTGACTTTGGAGGCTGCTTTATTAAAGGAGACTGAAGAAACATGGTCTTATTCTGTCCTTTCCTCCAGCTTCCTCTTCTCATTTCATCATTTATTTTTATTGGCATAAGAAGCAAGAGAGTCAGATTCACAAAGTTCCCAGCAATGCACCATGGGAAAAGTGAATAGCGTGTCAGTGCTGTATCTGGCTTTAACACCTCTCATGCAGTCATTGCTGCTAAGGAAGAATTCTGAAGTGGCTTTTCTCATTCTACATGACCATTTATTCCCAACAAACTCTGTCCGTAACCTTGCATAATCAGTGCGGTTTTCCACTCTTTTGGAAAAAACGGCAACATGTAAGAAAAGATTTTCTCATGTCTGGGTTTAAGAGCTACACAACCCTGAATTTTAAACCTGCTGGGGGTAAAAAGCAATGATGTAGAAATACACGAAAAAGTTCCCGTCTCCAAATAGAGTACACTTTACTGCATGTTTAAGCAGCCATTTTGTGGGAGGTAGTCAACATTGCTTTGTGACATTGATTACATTCATATTTTTACAATCAAGATCTGCAGTTATACGTGAGGTGAGGCATTTCAGGTTAAATACGCTGCTCAAAGACACAGCAGCAGCGATTCACATGGGAATCAATCCTACGATCTTTGAGTTCCACGCACGGCTGCCTGACCATTATGCTACACCGCTACTGCTACTGACTGTACGCGGGCCACTATATAGAACGTCCCACCCCGCCCACCCTTTCCCATAGCCCCCGTCTCTGTGTGAACAACCTTTTGCCCTTAAATACATCCTCTTTGGGAAGCATTTCCTCTTCTTCTGGTAACTCCTCATGAAATGTGCTGGCCATGTGTTAAGCAGACTTCTCTTTCACATGAAAATGTACTTTTGTCTCACTCTTTCTTTATTGCACTCATTTTCAGTTCCGTTTCAAAAAGCCTTTATTAACATGGTGTATTTTAATACATAACTAGAGCGCTACAGCCGTCAGTAGCATCTTTTGAAATGAAAAACAATGATTTTAAAAATAAAAGCACTTTGGTTTGAAATCATTGCATGTGTATCTGGAGAGATGCCAATTATTGAACAAATACCAAGAAAAGATGAAAGCAAAGACAATAAATATTGTATGCTACTGGTCAGTTTTTTTTTATCGATATCTGTTTAGTTTCAACTGCTGCATCTCAGGCCGTTATGTGTTGTGTTTTTAATTGTATGTATTTCCCTTTCTCCTCTGGAAGGTTTTTTGTTTTTCCTTTTCCAGGGAATTCCCAACTGTTTTTTAAATTAATTTTAATAGATCCTCCTGTCGGTAATGGATACTGCACCCCAGTACCTCATTACCCCTCTACCGCACACATTTTGGTTGTTACCAGGTTATAAGAAATTATTTGACCCTATATCTTAGATTATTTAGAACCTCTGTTAATGTACTAATGATGATGTATTTTCCTTTCACCTCCCAGCCCACCCAAATATGTTGTTGCCTGAGGGCAATGTTGTGTCATTAGGGTGCTAAAGCACCCAGAAAAGTCATGCATTTCCTTGATATGCATTTAATGAAAGATTGTTGTAATAAGGACTTTAGCCATTCTAAAATTTAAGAACATATTTACAATGTGATCCCTTTTTCCTGTATCCTGTCACATAAGACTGTTTTGCTTTGAAAATGGCAAGAAGAACACTTGGCTAGACCTGCTCTTTGCATGTCTTATGTTAAAGGATAAATATGACTTTAATCTTTCTGTTCTATGATCTTTTGGTGCATTGGCTTAATCGTTTCTAAATCTGGATATCAGGAACTCCCTTCTCCAAATAACCACATTTTAGGTCAATGTTAAAGAATACAAATTCCCTTACTAATCGTGGGAGCTGGGAGCAGCATGAGAGGTGGAAGTACACTGTGTAATAGATAGACATGGTGGAGGAGAAAGGCCTTCTCTGGACCTGAACGATCAATATTTCTCTCTCAGGTAATTCAAGTTCTCTCCTACATTTCAGAGTAGCATTCACTTCACTTAGAAATGCAGCACTAACTGGAATGTAAATCAGGTCATTTGTTACAATTACCTCCAAATCCTCAAACTCTGTTCCTCTCTCTCACACATGTGCACACAGGTACATGTACACACAATGGGTATCTCTGGTATTGCTTCTCCTGCCTGCTCTGCCTAACCTCAACACACTCCCGAGGTTGACCCCCTGAGTGGTAACCTCACCTCCTGTGGTCGATCAGACGCCCGCAGGCTGTCTTTGCCAGTCGTGAGCGAGGCAAACTCTGGTGCAAAAACTGCAGCTTAGCAGCATGACTGCAGAGTATAAAGAAGTGGTGAGCTGCAGGCGCTTTAGAGATGACCGCATGCTTCTCTGTGCTCATCAGAACTGATCATCTTCCGTTGATACGACGCCTTACAAATGCGACTGGGCACTGCAACGAGCATTTGTAAGGAGGAAGAATGATCAGCACTGCGAGTGGGCTCTCCCTTCTCTGTGTTTTATTTATTGGATCACTAAAGGAATGCATGCCCACTGTTTGACTGCACTGCAAAACTTGTATTTCCCACTGTTTACATACCTGTGGTGCACTGAGGACTGTTACCTTCAGACACACCCTGCTAGCAATAGTTTCCTCAGGCATTGTTTTTTTGGTGTAATAAACCATATTATAGTTATATCTGCTATAATAAATCATATGACAGTAGGCTGCCTTGCCAGTCCTTTGCCTACTGTTACTAGGTTGACTCAGCTGACTCGTTGTAAATGCGAAATGTGGTTATGAGCTCAAATACGCTAAAAGACTGGTCAGAAGATTATTTCAGGAGCATTTGTTTTAAAAGGAAGGGATCTGAAACACAAAACAGATTTTCAGTACTTAAAGTATGGGAAAGAATGATTTGCGGAATCTCTAATTCTGTAAAAATTGAATGAGCTTTCAAGAAAATAAATAATTGGGCGTAAGATTTTGTTTAAGAAAAATATATAAAAGCGTTTTTCCATTGAGATGATTTGATAAGGACACAAGGAAATTTCATAATAATCTGGCACATGGTGTTTCCAGAATTGATCTCTTTTGGAGACGTTTAATAACCAGAGGGATTCATCATCACACTCCTAATAGTTAGCATGAGGTTTATCATTCAAACCTCACAGCAGATGTGGAACCCAGGAAATGATTCTGTTCGGCACACGTTAGCTTTGGCTGAGATGCACGCGACTGTCTTTATGACAGCCAAAATGAGCACAAGTATCTCTGCAGTTATTTTATCCATCCTACACTGAATGTTTGACTGACTTACTGTAGTAGGCATACTGTACAGGTCTGGATTTCTGTCAATCACAAACCACTAATGACTAACTGCAGCCACCAGTTTCGACATTAGGCACATGGGGCACGAATGAGATGGATTCCTAATACACGTAGCAGTAACAGTGATGGAGAAGCATTAGAAATGCAATTATCTCTGCACTCCCTGAAGAGTTCGATGCTCAACCACCCCAGAACCCACTTCCCCCCTAACCCCCCACCCCCCAAAAAAGCATGGCTTTTATGGCCTATAGGATGTGAGATGTCGAAGGTCCCTAGGTGAAGGTGGCAGTAAAACTGTGTTACGCTTCACCCGGACCACACACCACTAACAGTGCCCCCACATTACTATGCATGCACCCATAGTCGTGCCTGCTGCTGGGGGTGTGGTCGGTGAAGATTTCCCCGGGGAGATGGAGGAGGCAGTGGGCCTGTGACTCGCCTTGCCTGGTGTAATGGCTGCCGGTTTCCTGCTTTTACATTATCGCCGCACTTCCTCTCTCTCTCTCTCCGCCTTCATCGCAGAGTTGAATTGGGACTCGCCGGCTGCATTTCTGGGGTTTGGGGCGGGGTGGGGGGGGGGGGGGTAATTGTGTATGCAGTTTAAATGGAGCCTCACTACCCTGCTGAGATTCAGATTTCTGACAGCTTTGATCCCCCCACCCCCCACACCACCCTCTCGCCCCATCCCTCTCTGCCACCTCCCATTGGTGCCTCATCTTCCTCGCCCATGATTACAACCCAACATCCACCCCCCCCACCCGCACCCCCACCCCCGATCCAATCAATCTTCACCCGCATCATGTGCCATCTCTCCCTTCCCCACGCACGCACACGCACATGCACACACCGTTTCCCATCTACTCAAACCAAATAGTTCAGTGTGCAGGGTTTTTCCACTTTCATCTCTCTTTCTTTTTCTTTCTTTCATTTATACCCCCCCCTCAATTTCTCAATTCAAATTGCTTCATTGGCAAGCTATGTTTCTACTGCACATATTGCCCAAACCTGACAATTTATAGACAACAGTCAAGGGCGATTAAATAGACGATTGTAAGACAAAAAAGGTAAAACTAATGATAATAATTATTATTGTTAGGCAATAACAAGCTATTATCATTAATTTGTTGTTATGTGAAAAATGTCTAACAATGTGGCTGCCTCCCCCTCCCCTTCTGACACTCTGTCCCGCCCTCTTTCTCTCTGTCTGTGGGCTTGCTGGGGCTGCAGGATTATACTGTGGGTGTCTAGCCCTTGCTGCCTGTCTCTTGGGACTTACCTTGCCCTGAATCCCAACACAGCTTCCCCATACGCCCCTCCCTCCCTCTCTCCATCTTTTTTAATAACCTTGCCCCCCCCCACACACCCACATCCCTCACTCATTCATTTTTCTAACCCCCCCCCAACACACATGCACACACACACACACACACACACAAACACACACACATATCCCTCTCACCATTTCTCACTTTTCTAAGCCCCCCATCCCACAGACACCAATGGTCTGGGCTGTACCGTGCTTTCGCATAACGATACATAATAAATCGTTTCCACATAGCTGCTAGAAAATATCTAATTAATGATAATATTGTCCTCATAAATTGGGTACATGGTGCATTACATCAGCTTTACAAAGTCAACATCAATAATATCAAACGAGCCCTAATAGACTGCATGCATTTGGAACAGAGCACACCACTGAGACATATAAATAACTCATTTTTTTTGTTTTTGCGTTTATTTATTTATTTATTTTTAAATGAATTATAGTCCTCAAAAATTCTATCTATATAGCATAAATTGTGTGTGTGTGGGAGAGATAGTATGATCATGTTCCATGTACTTGTATGTGTGTGTGAGTATATGTACTGTATGTGTGCATGTACGTATGTGTGAATGTTTATGTATGTATGTGTTGGCCTGGGCATGTGTATATGTCTGTGTATATATGCCTGTTTGTTTGTGTATGTACATATGTGTCTGTGCATGTGTGACTGAGTGTACAGAAACTGACTATGTATGTGCGTGTGCATGTGCGGTAGTGTGCATGTGCGTGTGTGTGTGTGTGCATGTGCGGTAGTGTGCATGTGTGTGTATGTGTTATCAAAGAGCCCTCAGCATTGGTTCCCTGATTCTCTGCAGTGAAATGAACACACATAGCATGTCAGACTGAAGCAGTGGTTTTATTCAATTTGGGCGGCTTCCCTTCCAGGCTAGAATGTCATGAATAACTTGGCTTATATGAGCATTAGAGTCCAATCACAGGAAGAACACAGTGTGATATGCCTGCGTGTAATATGCGCACAGTATGCAAGCTCACGCATAGGGTAAAAAGCCAATCAGATTAATACATGGCTGGCCATGTTTCCAGTTGAACACGTTTCCTTCGCTGTAGACCTGTAGTTAATTCTGGTTAAGGCAGCTTTTTATTTTTATTTTGTTTTTTTAATGCTCGCCTCTCATTTTATTTGATAAAAGACTTTACTTAAATTTTATGAATTTAAGTGTTGCTCACAGGGGCTTGCATTATTAATAAAGATCCTTTTCATTTAGGCAGAAATAAATATAAGCCCCTTTCAATTCATCTGCGAAAGCTGATCGTTCCCTCGAACCCCACTCCTGTAAGAACCGCACCCAAGAGAGAAGGAGTCTGAAGGTTGGGGAGGGAGGAGCACCTGAGTCCTTCTTCCCTCTTGTTTTTTTTTCCCAGAATTCCCCAGGAGAGAGGTCAGAGCAGCCAGACTGGGGAAGGGACGAGGCCATGTGTTGAGCTTTTGATGAATGAAAAGGATTCTGCCAACTTAATTACACTGTAACCCCTCAATAAAAGCAAGGCCACCACTGATTAACTGGTGAATAATTGGCCGCTGATTGATGGCTTCTTTGCGCCTAGACGCTGAGGGGCTGGATAAATAATTATTTTGCCTTTGGGCCTCTTTGCTGGCCACCGCTGCCTCTAATTTATGGATAGGACCCCTCCCCCTTTCCCTTCTATGCTATGAAAGGGGGAAAAAAAGCTTTCCCCCCCCATCTGTGACTGCTCCGACAGCCCGAAGGCGTGGCCTCGTCACCTCACAGCTGTCTGTGTTTAGCAAACACTCACACCTTGGTGATAGCCGGAGTGAAAGGGTAGCCCCTCTGTGGGGCTAATTCCAGGGCCCTGGTGAATGAGCGCTCGTGACTCGATGCTATTACTGCTGCAGGTTGGAGTTTCGGTGACCATGTCTGTCTCTTCTTTTTTTTTTTTTTAACCAAAGTACAAAAAAATGACCTTTTACACCATAAACTATCATTCTTGATCCAGTGTACCTATTGGTTACAATAATCAGCACCACCTGATTGATACACGGGGGGGCTTAATTATATTCTACAATTGGAAAAATTAATTTTGTATGCTTTCCCCTCTTTTCTCACCAGTTTGGAATACCTAATCGTACTTGTGCTGCAACACTCATCACAACCTCTGTTGCCAATCTGTGAGAGCTCCGGCAACCAGAGCTAAACTTGAGGGGGTACCAGATTGACCAGTGGGATTCATTGGTGGGCGATGAGGTGCAGTCCTCTCTGCTGCCTGTAACCCCACCGTTCCTGAGCAACATTCAGGCTAAGCATGTGTCACCTGGCAGGGCTGCTGGCTAAGGTCAGCACTGGTACAGTCTGGATTCAACGCTGGGATGTATGGCCCATCTGTGGCAAGAACAGTGCCTTAACAGGGTGAGCCACCCAGCAGCCCTGGAAAAGCCACCCTCAAAACAAAAGCTGCTTAGGTTAAACTCAGACAAAAATGGTTATAAAATATTTCAAAATGTAAAATACTCCAAAATAGCATTTTTATATTTATATTTTTGAGGAACTTGCTCACCTATCATCATCATTGTTTTAATGTAATCATGCTAAACAATGTGGTAAGGGGGGTTTTTATGTAACATTGACTGGCTCCACAGGGACTGGTAATGAAAGTCAGGGAGATCTGTGCAGATGGGGTGAATGTGGTCTGGCATTTGGGGTGATGTTGTTTGTGGTGAAAGGAAAGGGACTCCCCACTCACATCAGCGCGGCATCTGCAGCGGTGTTAGCCGGCGCTAAGCCGTTGTAACACCACAGAGGTCTAACTGACGCACTGAGAAATACAAACGCCGACATCGATCCGCAACACACCGCCTCTTTCCCTCCATTTCTCCGCAGATTCCACCCTGCTCCTCTGTGTCAATCACTTGTAATCCTGTGTGTGTGCGCGCGCATGTGTGTGTGTGTGTAAGGAGGGGGTGGTGTGAGGCATATAGTACTAAAACCCCTATAGATTGGTTACATTACAGGTTTTCACAGAATGGCGATAGAGACACTGGGGATTATATTGCTTTACATATGGATAAATCCACAGAGATTCATTATGAAGGAATGCAAAGAAAAATATGTGAATTCTGAACACTATTCAACATCTTCTAGACTTGTGAAGTGACATCTCAAACAGAGAGAGATAACTTTGTGAGTTGCATTGATCAAGTCATGTTGATGTGCCTGTTCCTTTTTGCATGAGCGTGTCTTGTACAGTGGGCAAATATGGTAGCTGAGATGTCCAAAGATATCCAAAGAAACACAATGATAGCACAAATACAAATCAGGAAGTTACCAAATAACAAAACACAAATACAAATATGGAAACACAATGACAAAAAAAAACACCTGTTTTTTTGGTCTTAAGCGAACACTTCCATTGTCATTTTTCTGAAATGCAGCACGTTACTGTAATGTTTTTGTGCTTTTGATTTGCGTGTTTCTTCAAAATTTGCAGTTGCATTGAAATTTGTGTTTTTTTCTTGTCGTTGTGCTTCAAAGATTTATTTTCTTGTTTCACACTTTTGTATTTGTGTTTTTTTTTATTTGCTGTCGTTTTGTTTTCATATTTGTATTTGTGTTTTGTCATTTGTTAAGGTGTTTTTGGATTTGCATTTGTGTTGTGATTATGTTGCAGTGCTTTAGATGTCTCAGGCAGTATAGGCGACTGCAATGAGAAGAATAAAAAATAATAATTAGGGGTGGTGATTTTCAATTATTTCACAGATCCAGCGACCTCATATTGTGCTCGATTACAAATCGATTCCTAGCATAGGGAAGGATCTATTTTTAGAACGCATCTTGGCCAGGTGGCAACAGAACAAACATACAATGGCTCGGCTGAATACTCTGATTGGCTGGGACATGTGCTTTCTTTTTCTACATATGTCTGGCTATGAAGTGGCGACTTCAAAATTTCCATAACCATTCTAAATTAATGTGCATCGGTCTGACTAAATAAATTGGACATCTGTAAGAGCAAGCAAGCCAACAGTTACAATATCATACTTGCAACAGTGTCAGCTTGATGTCCATGAATAACTATAGAGAGAGCAGCTAGTCTAGTTATACTGTAGTTTGATTACGTTTATAGTTTAGCCTCTGTTCTGAATATGATTCAGCAGTTGGCTAGCTAGCTATCCATGATAACATTTTTCTGACCATTTTGACTTAAAACCAAACCGAATTTTAATATTACAGTAGGTAAACCAGTTGAGGTAGCTACTAGAAAGACATGTTTGTTTCTGGGTGGTACAGGGTATTGGATATTTGCTAGAATACTTTAGTAACATCCCCATTGCCATGGGATAGCATGTTTTGTAATGCATGTTTGTATTACAATTGTGGACAGTAGTAAATCTGCCTTGCCCTCGGGCTAATTTCCCTCAGCGTGAGGCATTCAAACTGCATAATGCTCAGCCCCTCTAACACTATCGCACTTATATAACAGCTTACCAACAAAAAGCATGATTGCAATCAAAGCATGCATTTAAATTATGTATTTGTTTTATTCTGTTCTTATTATATGAAGGAATATTTAACGTGTTTCTTTTTTTGCATGCTATGTACTGAATTAATAAATGGAGCCAAATTCAAATACATAGTTATATGTGCATAGATCAATCCATTACTTGTACGCATCCCTATTAATGATTAGTTACTTAATCATCCAACAGCTCTGCAGTACATAAAGTATGAATCTCTCTAAACTAATAGCTACTGTAAACTGTGACTCTGTTGAAAAAACAGCCTTTTCCTCAATTCCTGATCTCCCTTTAATTTAAGTAACAGGTGTGAATCTTAACAACAAAAGAGATTAAAAGCATTAAAATGCCTGAATCAAGTCACAGAAAAGAAATTGGCACAGGCTCATTTATTAAAAATCTGAAAAGTCTCACTTACACACACACACACACACGCACACACACACACGCATACACACACGCACGTGTGCACACACACACACACAGACAGAGGCTCTTATCTCTCTTGAAGTTGTGCTGTGGCACTGTACAGACAATGAAACATTCTGGAGCAAAACGTAAGAAAAAATAAATAAAGAAATAAAAAAACAAGTAAGACAGTTTCTGAGATTCAGTGGCTTCTCCACTTACAGGATTGTGGGTAGATATTGTTTTCTCTATAAATGGGGAAGGATTTCATAGCTGTGATGAAGTTAAAACTGATAGGAGTGTTGCTTCATAATTCTGGGGATCGCTTGGTGCTCAAAGATGTTTTTCAAGCTGCTGATATGAACCCTTTCAGAAACGTAACACATAAATATATAAAACAAAGGCTTGCATTTTTACTGCTTCAGTACGCATGAGTGAAGAGAGGGAGAGCGAGAAAGAGAGAGAGTAGGCTGGATTTCAATTTTTTGAATTAAATATGAGCACAATTCCAAAAAAAAAAAAAAAACTTGCCAGAAAGAAGAGAGAAGCAGAGAAAAGATGTAGAGGGCTTTGCTTCTATATGTGAAGTTGGTTTTAAAAAACAGCACTCTGTTATCCAGCAGGACGGGAAGAGAGGAAAAATTAGTGATACTCTGGGATATAAGGCAGCAAAGAAAAGCGAAGGAAGAATGAGTGGGCAGAAAAGGGAAGGAGAGAATGAATGACAGGAAAGAATGAAGAGAGCTATGAATGTTTTTTTTTAAAAAAGTGAATACCAGTGGGCATAGAATGCTGGTGTGTGTGTTTATGAAAGAGAGAGACAGAGAGAGACAGGAGAGAGAGAGAGAGAGAGAGAGATTGATACTTGCCCTCTCCTCTTATCTGAATGTGATTTATAAGTCAATGCGAAGTAGGCCGACAGCAGCAGTCAGAGCCTTGATTCCTTTCCCCCTGTGGAGTGCACGCGCCATTTGGGTTGAAGGCAGAAAAGAGCAGTGGGGTGTGGGGGTTGGGGTGTGGGGTGTTGGGGGGGGGGGTTGGGGGGCGCGTTGAAAATGAACGGTAAAGTGCACATCTGTCAGCTCTGTCAGTGTGGACTCAGGAGCGCGTGATGTGCCCTCCAGTCAAGGGTAAAGACTTCCCACTGTTCGCCAAGGAGCGGGTGGGGGTGAGGAGGGGGCTGTCTGTCTCGCCCCTGGAATTCCTACATCAAACCCTACACAACTGCTCTGCTCTACCATCGAATAATAGGTCCTTGGTGTTTACCGCTGGAGGACCGCTAGCTAACCCCATGCAAAAACACAAAAATTGCTGGGTCACTGCTGCTTTAAAGCCTTCTGTAGTGTCCTAATTGCTAGAAGCTGCGAGAGTCAATGCTGCGGACTGATGCTGCTCCTTGCTTCACTTCTGCCTGCAGACTAGGTGATCTGAGAAGAGAGGTTTCAAATGTTCAGACCCTCGGAGGGATGGAAGTACATTTGAAACTCTGCCTCTGTAGCGTGGATCCGGTGAGGTGTGAGAGCTGTCTGGCAGTGTGCCTCTCCAAGTCTGTGGAGAAGAGAGGAGCTCGAGTCACAGTAATGACTGGGGAGCCTTGTGATGCTGGAAAGAAAACTGTTTGAAGTGCGTGGGTGCTCTGGAGTGGAGGAGTAACACCAGGGGGCGCTGTTTGACTTAATGGCAGCATGTCTCTGTCCATCATGAAGACACTCGGTTATTATTATAGTATTTATTTACCTAGAGCAGCAAAATGAAGGCAGTTATGTAATACTAAGAATCCAAACGAAAAAATTTGTTTAGGAATGCTTAAAATACATCCATTTATAGCCTGTCTCCACATGTTTTAAAAGGCCGTATATGTTTATGGAATATGTAACAATTTTGAAGGTTGTGCATGTCTCTGAAAGTACTTGAATGTTTGAGGCATGAATGGCTGGGCATAATTTATCTGGGATGAGATTTCAAACACACATACACACACACAAACACACACACACCAGTGATAAAGATATCCACCATGCCCCTCCAACAATGGAAGAATCACATTCTTCTTAATGACAAGTCATCTGCACCCATCTTTGTTTCTGAAAGCACCCCCCCAACCCAGCCACATCACCCACACACACACACACACACACACACACACACGACTGGGTTATTTTGTTTTGTCAGCTAGTTCCTTTTGATGAGCCTCTCTTCCTATACAAATCTTTCCCATTCTCTCTCTCTCTCTCTCTCTCTCTCTCTCTCTCTCTCCGCTCTGAGCTGGGATTGTCAGTTGAGTCATATCAGCACCCAACTCCATTTTCATGCAGATCCCCCCACTTTCGCCTCGAGCGCCCGAACCCCGCCACAGCCGAACAGCTGGCTCCATTAGCATGAGAATGGGGAGGTCTTTTCTCTCCAGCGCTAATTCTGCAGAAATAAGGTGATAATCAAGGGCCTGAAAATAGGCAAAACAAAGTACGATAGGTGCTTTGTTTGATTAATGCATGTGGAAATATATCTTTTTTTTTCTTTACCCATGCATGACAGAGAAATCTAAAAAAAAAAAAAAAAAAAAAAATCTACCATTGTTGGTAAGCTTTTTACATCCGTTCTCATGAAGAGAGAAGGTTTATAGCTTCTGCATACATTCTCATGGAGGGAGATGGTTTCGTTTTATTTTCTTTCTTTCTCTCTCAGGGCTGATACTTATGCCACAAATGCAGACAAAATGACAAGAGAGCTGCAAATGAACATCATTAGCGCCCTGGCAGTCTGGCAGAGCGAATGACTTTATTTTATTGTTAGGGACAAACGAAAAGGATTCCCTAAGCTGGCTTTATGTTTACAGCCCGATCTGATATAGGTCTCTTTTACGTGTCTCATATCTCAGCATTATTTCATCGTTTAATTAGTACTTTATTGCTTTTGGTTCCTTGTTTCTATTTTGAATGCTGCACAAAGCCATGCATGTAAACAGAGAACTTAATTGTACGGTGTTCACTGGGGAAAACAGGCTTTTCCCCCTGTCATTCTGGGTCTAACAGCATCGTGACCTGAAACAGGACCCTCAAGTGGACCACAGTACCCCCCCCCCCCACCGCCCTCTCCCCAAACCACTCCCCTCCTCCCACACCCAACCTCAATTATTTTTCCTGTCTGTTATGTCATTAATATTTATCCAGTGTAATACCAGCTGGGTTTAATACCACTGTTTGGCTGTGTGGGTGTGAAGAAATTATTCCTGAATAACTAAAGATAAACAACAGCTCCCCATGTTTTATTGGTAACCAATAAATCCATCAGTAAACCAGTTACTGTGTGTCACAGGCAACTGGAATCAATGGAGTGGATGTAGTACTCATTACAAACATTTAGTAATCGCTTTGGAACAAATTCCTGCTAACTTCTTTTGCCAATAGAGACTGTTAACTCATGCCACTGGGTTTTGGCGATCCACTGGTGAAGGACTGTAGCACAGGACCAGTTACAATTAAGAAGTAAATTGAGGAATGGACAGTAGGTCTCGGTGAAGTATTGTTGCACAGTACACTTAAAAAGCAGTGTGACATAACTTTCTCATTCTTAAGGAATTTGTTGCTGCTACATAAGGACAGATTCAATTTAAGTGTTGTGCAGCCATAAATAGTGAAGTAATTAATATTTCATTAACACTGTTATGACAAATTACCTGCTGGCTACAGAATGAACGTATACCTGGTTTCTCCACAAATATCACCATGTTGCATTTTGCCTTAATTCCCTGCAATTGTACAGACCAAGAACCTTTTGAAAGTAATTCAAAGGAATGTGGTGTAGCCTCCAGATAAGGGAAGTGAGAAATTGATGGTAAGATCTGATAATGCTAATAATGGTGTAATTCATACATGCAAAAATTATGTGTGTCTCTCTGATGAATATGTTGGCTTGGGATACCAGTATATGGCTGCTTGATGTTTAATGGTGGGTGGAAATGTGGTCAATAGCACCGATAAGAGGAGAGAAGACCGAGATGAAATTTTGTCTGAGGACACTGATGGCGTAACCTTGAGCTAAGTGCTTTTTCCCGTAAAATAAAAAAAGGTAGAAAAAAATAGTGACTGCTTAAATGGGTTCATGAATTTGTGAGTTGCCTGGGAAAAAAAAAAAAAGGTCAGCCAAATCCAGAGCAGTGCCTGAGCCAGCCGATCAGCGTCATAAATCAAGGTGTCACCGGCGCGAGACCACGGCGCGCCCCGCTCCGCGCCGGAATATTAAAGTGCGGGCGCGTCGCAGGCACGCTCTAATTGAACGCCTGCGTGGAGCGATGAATCCCCAGGGGAGGGGGGTGGGGAGAGGGCCCGAGCGTGCGCGTTCTCAATGGGGCCGGGATGGAGCCCCTCTGTTTGCCTAAACCCCAATGTGGTGCCACTGAGTCAGAGCCCGCACCCCTGCCAAACCCCAAATAAACCGGCTAAGGGAGATACCCTATACCCTGCTGAGACGCTATACAAAAAAACATGCTCAGCTTCAATGGGGGCGGATGTGTTGTGGGGGGGGGGGGGGTGTTAAGGTGGGGATTGATGCTCGGTAAAAGTACTGGGACTGGGGAGCATCGGGGAGGGCTAACAGCAACGCAGCGCTGTTTCATGTTCCAGAGTGCCAGGATGCAAGGGAAGAGTGGGGGTTGCCTTATCCATTTGATTGTACCCTCTTAATATGTTTTTAATTCGTCTGTCTACTGCTTGCGGAGAGCAACATAAAGATGGTAATTAAGAAATAATTAGGGAGGCTAAAGGAATCTTTCTCAAGCGAGGAGGGATGCATGTGTAAGTGTTCGAGCCTGTCAGAGAGGCACGCGCACACACAGCTGCCTCATCCTTCCCTGCTGCCCTGCTCACTCACCCCCTCACTGTTTGCCAGCTTTGGATACTGTCAGTTTTATGAAGGATTTCCATTTTTCCGGGTTATTCCATAGGATTCCGAAGGATACGTCTCTCAGACTTTCATCTTTGTGTGTTGGCAAACTAATTAATATAATTTTTTTTTCTCCTCTATCCCTTTCAGGCAAATATTTGTTTCCTCAGATCTAAATGAGGCTAGGCATCTTCTTGGCTCTGTGTGCTCCCTCCTGTCAATCACATTCTGGGTTGCCAAAATGCAAACTCCCCCCAAAGCACCCCCACCCTCACAAACACCTATAATTTCAATGAGAAGGCAGAAGTCCTCTTTCTGGTTGGAAGGGGGGTAAAACAATATGAAACCATATGTTTTTCTTAATGGCAGTGAGCTAATTTCTGGAAGCATCCATTTCATTCTAGATATTTGAAAAGATCTGTTTTTTTACCATTCTCAGCATGCATATGAATTCAGTCATGCGAATGTCGACGTGCGTCTACAATCCCTTTGGACTTTGGGCTTGCTATTCTTTTTCCACGCTCCATTAAGGAATGTGAAGAAAGTCATTCCATTTAGAACCTTGCTCTTGTAATGGCAGTTTGATTCAGCCAATCAGAATCAGGCTGGTTAACATCAGTGTGTGATGAGGTTCTTCTCATTTGTATCCATCTGTTCCACAGAGCATCATAATGTGCACAATAAACCGGTTTGCCTTCCGTCACCATATCTAGGCTGGAATAATGCTTGGACATCCTTCTTTGTGTTTACCTGAGCACAAACAAAGGCTTGCTCTCTTCTCTCTCTTCTCCATCGTTTCTTTCTCTCTCTGATGTGCCTCGTTTGCATTTAGTGGATTGTGATTTGTGTACTCTTCACTCTCTCCTCTGAGTGTAAGTTGAATTTTCCTAAGTCTAGTTTAAAGTGAATAAAGTTAGAGTGAGCCAATCCTCAGCTTCCCGTGTGGGAGGGACTGCAAGGCTCCAGGGTTAGAGAGAGTGGGAGTTACTTTGGACACTGAGCTCCAAGTGCCTCCAAGTTTATTCTCTGTTCTTGTTTGGCAAGGATAAAGCTTGTGCGAGTGGTTTCCCACCCTGTTGGTACCCCACCTACACCCTCTCCCTGCAATAAACAAAGCTTGTGTTGTGCAGGCGAGTGCTCGTCTGTAATTTGTGTTTACTAACTGGAAGAGAGGTAGAAGAACAACAACAATAAGTGTGCGTGCGTGTGCGTGTGCATGTGTGTGTGTGTGCGTTTGTGTCTCTGTGTGGATGTGTGAGTGTGTGTGCGTGTGTGTGCTTGTGTGTGTGTGTGTGTGTGTGTGTGTGTGTGTGTCAGAGGAGAATGGATTTCAGAATGCGAGCTCTCACAAGATTAGGGGAGAGCACATCACTGAGGTACAGAAAAGGAAACCCTGCTGAACGTGAAGAGGGCCTTGTCTCCAGGACTTAACAGGCAGCTATAAATTACCTGCTCTTAAGCCTTTTTGCAGAATATCCTGGATTTTTTTCTCTCTCGTATACACTTTTTAAATCCCTCCCGTGAATTATGTTTCTTTCTTTCTGCTTTTTTAAAATTTCCTTGTCCTCGGCTCTCGTTCCATTTCTAATTTATGCCAACTTTATTTTGAGGGCGCGCGTAACCGATCCTGTCTTTGTTAGGTTAATTAGAGGCAGGAGTTTTGACCGTCTGAGGCATAATCTTCTCTTGCCCTGGCTGGTGTACAGCTTTAATTACAGCTTGTAAGTCATTTTTTTAAAAAATATAAATGCATACAAGGGCTACCCCCACCCCCATCCTCCGCCACCGTCCCACCTCCACCCCTCTCCTCACCCTCCGGCGGAGGCCAGATTAGGCCCGCGGATAGGTAGGGCCCTTGACGTGTTTGGGGAGGAAAATGGGATTTAGGGGGTAAGAAAGAGGGAGGGGGGGGAGAGAGCGGTAATTCTCAGAGTTCTCTTTCATGTCCTCTTATCGGGAGCGATGTATAGACAGGCGGCGAGCCTTAATCAGAGCGCCTCCGTAGCGCCGTCGATAGCTCCTTTATGGGATTTTTTTTGCCTCCCTCTCTCGTGCTGCAGGTAATCTCCTAACCGGAGCGCAGTGAAAACGCTCCTAGGGGCAAAGATTTAGGAGAATTCTCTGCGACTCCTCTCATTTTGAGACGTTTTTTTATTATTTTTGCTCCGTCCCAAACTCACTGTGTGTCTCTCTCCCTCTCTTTCTCTCTCATCTTCTATAACTCACTCTCCTCTGTTTGTAAACAATTACCCCCACTGTATATCTTCCATACATTTTTCAATAGTCTCGTTCCTCCAAAGTGGGGGTCGAGGGGGATCCTGGTGGAAGTTCAGTGAGCCATCAGAAACCAATCCGGAGATCTGGGGGAGACAAGGCAGTTTGAACCAAATGTATTTTAATTGGTAGCGCCCCCTCATGCTTGCAGTAGGCAGAAGCTTACTGCAGCTTTCATCGGTTTGTCTCTAGAGGTCATGACCATGGGACAATCTGATCCTAACCTGAGAGGACAAACAGCAGCCTGGTTAGCCATTCTGCGAAAGTGGGTTGAGCCAAGGGTGCTGGAATCCTTTCAGAAGCGGGTAGTCCAAACACACTGAAAAAACAACAATAGTAAGGGGGTTGAATGTGGGGGTCCCACCTCCCAGCACCCCAGGGTCTTACCCTTGTGTGGTGTCCTGGTGTCCTGGAGCGGCCTTCTGAAACCCAGGGGAACATGGAAAGCCATACACCCACAGTGTACCGCAGCTAACCAGAATGAATCACACCACTTTAAAATCATTGTTATGAGTTAAGCGGGAGCGTCACTTCTCAATTTGACCTTGTTCTCACTTCCCTCATCAGCATCTGTTCAATGCTATTTGAATACTTTTAAACTTTGAAAGCCTAATTTTTTCTCGAGTAGCAAACTGTTACTGAAACCTATAAAGGGTGTTTATGGACATGATACAGTGGGAATAAAAATGCTGTGGGAAGAGAACTAACATTAATAACACTTTAAGGCATGCTCCAGTAATACTCCCCTCTCTCTCTCTCTCTCTCACACACACACACACACACACACACACATACATAAGGTGGCGTGCTTTCAGTGTTTGTAAGAGAAGGTTCCATATCTATTGGGTCACTTTGAGCTGCTGGGTGAGGGAAAGAGGAATGATAACTGTCATATGGCTGTTGTGAAATTTAAAACATGGATATCTGCAGGCAGTCTGCAAACCGTCTTTTTCTTTCCTATAGTAACCTACTTAAAATGGTTTACTCACAGTAATGCAGTATTTTGTTAAAGGAAAGAAATATTTCCCTTTTTCAAACCAGTGCAAAGAGAGGAAACCTGCCTGTGTGTTATGCTAAGGACTTATAAATGGCAAGATATGTCACATAAATATTACTATGAGGAAGGTGTGTAATTCTAATCAAGAGAGAGTGTTGGTTGGAGTTGTGGAGGTGGAGGTGGGGGTAGGCATTTCCTCTGAAAACGCAGATTTGTGTTGACTTGTAAATGGTGGTGTTATTAGAAAAGGGGCCTTCCACCCACTGCAAAATAACTCAATTTATTTAGCTGTGTGTACAACATGAGCCTTTTTGTTCCAAGCGACCAGTGATATCTATATTATTAAAGTGCAAATGACATTCAGCTCGACGTGATAATCAAAGCCTCTGAAAATGTAGCAGGTCTGGGTATTTTTGCAGCGCACATGGCTCTGTGATTACTCCCTAGTGCTAAAGTAACATAAGGAGCTATCCATCTATATCACATGCAAAAAAGAAAAAAAAAAGAAAAACATACAAATTCAATATATCCAGTTCCCTGGCTTGATATAATATACCACAGCTCCATGCATGCACACTCATAGTAAATGTTTCTCGAACACAGCTCAGTATATTTTCATTGATACTAATGTAGTACTTTATTGTTTATGTTTTTTTAACAGAACACATCTCAGCTTAGGCTATATGTTATCTTAACAGAAATACGTTTTCAGCGTACAAAAAATGCCAAGTTACTCATGCATACAAATCACTGTCTATAAGTCATTAACGCTTGCTAAATCTAAACCTGCCATAAACAGTATTCGTATCAAAATAAGGCAAGTTACTGCAAACAAGATTGGCTATCTTAGCTCACACAAATTAAACAAGCCCTATTCCAAATCAATGCTACTCAATGTTTCCATAAAGTATTTAATGTAACTACAAAATAATGAGCTTTAGAAATTCCTATACCTATGGACCCAGTCCAACGTATCTTACAAATTTGAAGATCACCATGAACATGCATTGCTTTGTCAAGCAGCCTATTTTTCTACATAAAATAATAACATTTGTGTGAAGAAAAAGGGTCACAGAATGTCATTTCCACTTGTGGTCAAGAAGATACGTATATAGGGGAGAACCGGCAGAATTGTGAGAACCACACCCATAGATAACAAATTCAGTATAACCCAACCCCTTGCCTCTTGTCCCAAAAATACCAATTATCTTAAGCCACGCCCAGTCTGCTAAGTGCCACACCATTGACTGCGCCCATGCACCGTGTGACATTGATTCCGGAAAACAGAAAGTGTCTGGTACTTCATAGGGGTGTGCACCTCAGGCTTCACCACGATAGGGTACGATTTCAATTCTTGACATAACAGTTTGCTATTTGACAATATCACAAATTTTTTTCAATATGATCCAAAATGATCGAATATAGTACAAAACAATCAATATGATCCAGCTGTTTTACATACAACCAACATAAGGTTAAGAGTACAAAAACCTATTGATGTCACATTTAACAGAAGGAATGATGAGGAGGCTGAGTTGGAAATGTAAACAATATTGTTGGCACTTTTGCTAAAGTTCAAACCGTTATATGATAATGGATATACATATTTTGATATGATTCATAATGATACAAATTGATTTTTACATGTTGTATGGATTGGATCAGATCGTTCCCTTTGAATGAATACATTGATCCAGATTGATGTATTGTTACCCCCCTAATACATAAAAGCACCGAATGATCAAATATTTGAGCAAAATTGCCTAGTGAATGAATTTCAAATGAAGATGCTTGGAAACTTTGGCTTGTTCTAGTTTGGTGTCAAATCAGACACTAGATTGAAAGGCATTTATTACAGTATGTCTATAACTATTAAACTGCCTTGTAAATATTAAAAAATACAAGTGCTTTTTGTTTTATCATTTAGGTTTTTTTTTAATATGTCATGCTCAACACAAAAACTGCATGAGCAATGATTACAGCAGTAGTGACAGTATTATGGTGATAATTATATGTCAAAATTATTTGTCAATTAACATTTGTATTTCTGTATAACCCATGCAGTTAGAAAACATATAAATGCAAGACATGAAGCTCAAAAATACTTTGTTCCGAAAATGCAGTGTCAAGTAGATGTACATCAGATAAGGGTCAAATAATGTATTTGAAACTCCTTCACCTCTTAGACACCTGTAAAACTAAATATTTTCAAAGAAACATCCATTTTCACCGAGATCCAAGGCAAAAATTTTCTTTCATATAATTTTGACTTTCGGCTTGTGACATGTTTTGTTGAAAATTCTCACGGATCTCTTGGAACATTTTAAAATTTTACTGCCTTCTAAAGGGTGGAAGCACTTCAAATGCCTGTTTGACCCAGGTCTGTTTGACGCAAAGCTGATTCCCCACATTCTTAGAAGAGTGAATGAAAATATGAAAGCTGAAATACTCGAGCAGAAAGAAAGCACCTCTTAGAGGAAGCGCATTGGAAAGAGTAGACATTAAAAAATCAAATTAATTTATCCCGAACAGGATTTTTAAATGACAACTGTCAGAAAAGCCTTCTATTGCCAATTATGCGAGAAGACGCATAATGACTACTGCTCCATTCACCTATAATAATAACTTGCCAATGATGACAGCAATTACTGGAGAGGCATACTGTTTTAGAACTCAGAGAGCTTTCCCTGTGAAAGGAGTTTGTGTCAGTAGAATTGAAGCAAAGAAATGAGAGAGATTTGGTAAGGAAGATGTGAGACTTCAACAGAGACTGTTCATCACCAAGGCCACTAAGCACCCGACGTCTATGTCATGGTCTATTTAACTTGTTGGGTCTCATGAGTCCCTGCCATTGACCTTGTTGTTCAGCAAAGCATGGACAGCATATAGGCATAAATAGGCTGATGACTTATTGTTTGGTGTCATTGATGTGTCTGTCTTCAGATAGTGAGATCCGTCCAGGAAGTCACTCTCATCCAAAGCGAAGTTGAGGGAACATCACAAGGTCTGATGTCAATGTCAACGCCAACCATTACCCTAATATCAGCATGAACCTTCTTGAAGAGAATGTTTTTGAATGTTGCAAGTTACTTTTTTTTCAATGAATATATGCATTTAGAATTTTGGCCATTTCTGCATGTCAGGACCACCCATTGATGCCCTATTGTAGTGCCATGAGTATTAATTTGAAAAGAAAAATACAATACTTTTCAATCAAAAGCAAAAGTATTGTATGCCAACATAAAAAAGTAAAATTGGAAATTATATTTTTGAACCATAAAAAAACAAACAAACAAACAAAGAAACTCTTCAATTGCATTATAGTAACAAACAATTTCATTCAGTTGGTGTTTGCAAGCAATCATCATGCTTCTTTGATCAAAGATATTGTTTTTTCTTGCAATTTTTTCTTTGTTCTAGCTTTTTTTCCCTTCTTCTTTTTACCTCTTTAAGTTCTGCCTCTGTTTTGACATGGTAGGATTTAGAGGAGGGAGGCGTGTCTTCAGTCATTCCATTGCTAGGGACTGATGGATAACAAAGCCATCATTAGCATCAGCCTTGGTGCAATGAGTCATCGCTCATTCTAGCAGGGTTGATGTTAGTTATGACCTTGTTAATAACACGCTTTACTTCACTTTTGCTTACATTTTCGATAAATAAGTAAATACTCGGGGTACTAAATTAATGCCATGAACATTTTAATCAGTGGTTTGCAAACTTTTAGTGGATGTAGTTCAATGCCCGCAGATGCCTGTGTTATGTGTTGTCCGCCTGTACTTTGTTGACAATTGCATTTGCCTGTTATGGTCAGTAACATAGTGTTGGTGAGGGCATTAGGACACACATGGTCAGTGATTTGGTCTGTTTCAAGTCAGATTATTTAGTGGTCACAACAATTAGTTCTTCAGACCCTTTCTGGAAACATGCATGAGTATGTTGACAGTCAGTGCATCAGTCAGAAGCTAGTATGTTTTAAACAGCTCTGCAATGATTCTCCATTATTTCTCAGTCCAACATCAGGGTATGATTGGGTGCTGATGACAGGCTGTCCTTCAATTGGGGGCCTTTATATGCTTGTGCCGTGGGGGTGGGGACGTGCAATCAGCTGAGACCACTGTGGCCAGACAAGCAGCTGTCACCTCTCTCTCTCTCTCTCTCTCTTTAAAATAAAAAAAAAGACTTCCAATAATAAATATGATAATGATTCAGAAAGCAGAGGGCCCCTGTTCCGAAGTGTGCAGTCTTTACAATTTCATTTTGTTTACGCTTTCAATTCCTGCTCAATTCTATCTTTAATAAAGCAATTTTTGCTTAATAATGCAATTTCCATCGTCCCTCCAACACATTTCTTCTCCCTTTGACAGGTTATAAACCCTCCGCAAACAAATTCCAGGCCTTGAGACATGGCGATAGGAATCCTGGCATAATTGCTGTCAGGGAGCATAATGCTGTCTCTTTGTTTATAGGTGCTAGCGCCGGACTTATTATCTTAGCGCCACAACAGTATTTGCTAATGGCCTGAAGTGCCGTTAAGAGATCGGACAGGGTTAATTTGCGAATCATTAAGTTGCATTATTTCTTCGTTCGCAACTCATTTTTAAGGCCTCTGGCTCGCGCAATCAATGACACCCTCGCGGTCGTCGTAATTGTATAACAAATGAAGTGATATTCCTTTTGTTGCAGGTGACAAGGGAAGCGCATCGGAGGTTAACCGAGCAGCTCCCCCGCTCTCGTTCGCCGCTTAGCTGCACGCATAGCAGACGCCTCTCTCCCACTTCCTGGAATACGTTTTGTAATGCAAGTAGCCTACTGTAGGAATGCTCTAGCGTAGCCCGTTTTGATCAACTGTTCGTGTACGTATCATAACTCCGGTCATTAAGAGCGCCTATGCATTAAATCTATCTTGCCAATGTTATGTTTTTTCCCCTGTTACATTTTATCCTGTTTTAATACTCCAGCAATTTGTTTTTAAATATATGGCTTATATGCTGTAAACGGTGTGCATTTTGACATCAATTTTTCATCAGCTCCAAACAACCTTTACTCCAGATTCTTTCATGGGAGTGCGATTCGTGGCCTACTTTATGGCATCTTAATGGTTATCTTTTTTAAATTTTCTTATGAGAATTGAAAAAGCTACAAAAACTCCAGTAATGCTATTTAATAACTGTCTTACTGTCTTAAACTATTGGGGTTTGTCTCTGATAAGATTTGTTGAGTCATTGTTTGGATACCCTGTACCTACTGTAAGCTTACAATACATTCAAACATATGAATATGCGCATCACCTTCTCTATAAAATGTGTGTGTTGTGTGCAACTGTTGTCTTTTACCAAATGATGCAAAGATTTGCATTAACTATTGAAGTGTAAGAGGATTGGATTGGCATTTGATTTAGTGAAATATGATTTGCCAGCACTAACGCTGTGATGAAACAGCTACAGGCCACATAAAACAGATGCCAGCACGTAAATACTTTAATCCAGGGAAGTTATGAAAACACATTTTCTCAGAAATTGGCAGGTTTTGAACTGTAGGCTGGTCCCATGCTGTTTTTAAATTTTTTTTATTTTTTTTTTGGACAAATGCACAAATCCTTAATTGTTCTTGTTTCGTTTACTTATGCAAGATGACCATGTAATTTACTGCTGGAATTGATGGGGGATTTAAAGCATTTTGGGCCAATGGCTTACATGCAGTGCATGTGGGGCTGTTGGTAGTGTTCTGTAATATTCTGTATATCATTATATGGAAGAAAAAAAGGAAATTGGCTTGTAACCAGGAGACTGAAGGTTTGATTTCCAGGTGCACTGCCATGGGATCGTTATCCCAGGTACTTAACTTGAATTATTACTGTAAATATCCATTCCTGTAAATTGATTTATTTATATATATTTTTTAAATATAAAATATAAAAGTGAATGTTCCCACTTCCATAAAATCCAAGTGTAAGTCAGTAAATGACAGAGTGAGTGAGTGAGTGAGTGAGTGAGTGGGAATGAGTTGATACAGGCTCACCTACAGCCTTCTGTGTCTCTTTCACTCTCATACTGGGGATTCTGATCTTAGGTATATGGGAATGGTGTGTGGAGGCAGGTAGGAGTCAGAAAAATGGAGTATGTAGGTAGAATGAGGAGAGTTGTTTTTGTTTACGTCATAATCGCACCCGCCCCTTCTAAGAAAACAGAACGGTGTTGCCTCGTGCCAGTTCCTCCTGTCATTTTCCTGTCAAATGGTTTTGCCCTGTGAGGAGCAAGGGAGCCCTCTAGTGGCAAGCAAAGGAGATGGGACCAAGTCAGGAGAAGCAACCTGAGAAAAATGCTTATTTCGTGAATGAGTGAGAGGCAATAGGATCTCAGGACTTGGGACAGTTTTTTTTTTTTTTTTTTTTTGTGTGTGTGTGTGAAACGAGAGCTGCAATGCAAACACTAGAAGGGGCCTCCTTCGACAGCACACTCCAGGTCACCAACAGGTCCATTTGTGCTGTTCATTTGTGTATCTGCAATGAATAATGCATTTGCATTATGTACTTCTTTCTCAAATTTACTGCAGATAGAATCAATTATGAATCATGAACTGAAATATTTTTATTTTACACAAAATATTATTGCATAGTATACTCCACTTTTAGGTGATATATGTTTTTTCAAAGCAATCGACTTTATTTCAAGCCCATTTGCAGGATTGCATTCAAAGGAGAATGTTCTATTTTTTCAATTAAAGAACAAAATCAAAACTGTCATTATTTCTCCCAACGGCTTCGAGGGAGGATAAGCCCAAATAAATAGACGCACCCGGTGAATATCGCTGCCTTTCAGGAGATAAGCGGGCTGACTGTTACAAACGAGAGAGAGAGAGAGAGAAAAGAAAGGGAGGGCGTAAAATCAACTTTAACCCGGCACGGGCAGCCCCCGCGCGAAGCTCCAGGCGTGTCGGACCTGCGCGGGGGCTCTGCTTTATGCAAAGCGAAGGTTGGCATTATTCTCGCGGTTCAGCTGCTCAGCGGACCGTCGCCTCGCCGTGACCGCCGGGATTAGAGAGCCCGTCACCGCGGCTGACGAGAGTTATCAAACCTGTCCTGCCTGGGGCTGACGCGCGGAGATAGGACGGCCGGGCCGCTCGCGCGGGGTCGGAGAGGCCGCAGAACGAAGCTGTCATCTGCAAAAATGAGGCTGAGGTAGCCCCCAGCTCACCGCCGCGCTGATCCAATTACACACACCCACCCTGCCACACTTTTTTCTTTTTAAAAAAAAAACTATTTTTCTCTCACAAAATTAATTTCCCCGCACTAGCTCCCCCGCTAAGAGAGAGGCGTTTGTCCTCTCATCAAATAAAATTTGCATGAATAAGTACACAACTAAGAAATGCGAAGCATTTCAGAGGTCATTGTTGTTGTCGTTTTCGCTATTTTCCCCAGGAATTGTGCATGTTATTCCAGACCGGATTATGGATCTGTCATTTTCAAACGCTCGGTCTGGAAAATGTGTTGGGGCAGGGCACTCCTGGATCAGTTTCTGTGTTTAGGTTAAGAGATTTAAAAGTGTGGAAATCAAATTAACCCTCAACAGAGGCTTAAACGCCCCCACAAATAATTCCTGTGAAATATCTCTTATACAGTAAATTCTGTCTCTCCCTCTCTCTGTCTCTCTCTCCCTCCCTCCCACTCTCTCTCTCTCTCTCTCTCTCTCTCTAAATGGTTACATCACAAAACACTATGGTCGTTATAGGTATCATTATAGATGTTATAGTCATTACAGTGAATACTTCCTTAGATTCAAGAGCATTATGGCAGTATTCCACTGACCACTGTTACCAGGGATCACATCCCAGTCAGTTTTGGTCCTATTTTCCTGTTATTGTCAGCAAAGTCAGCATCAGCATCATATAAACTCCTGTAAACATTACAATGTGTATTGTTTGCTGATTAAAAATACTGAACTATCAAAAGGGTCGCATGAAGGCATGCATTAATCTGTGTGCGAAGTATTGTGTGTAACTTGTGTGTACTGCATGTGCGTGTGCCTGTGTGGAAAAATGTGTATGTTTGTTTATGTGTGTGTACAGTATGTGTGTGTATGCGTGTGTGCATATGTGCGTGTGTGCATGTGTGCATGCTTGCATGTATACGTGTATGCATGAGTGTTGTCATGTGCGTGTGTGCGTATGTGCATGTGTGTGTGTGTGTGTGTGTGCACGCCTGTGTGGACTGAGGACCACTCTGAGTGCCTATTAAAGCAAGCACTTCAGTTTGCTATTAGCATTCCTTTCATCCCATCTCTGACAACAGTTTGATCACTTGCTACTTTGAAGAAGGCAGGATTTTGTTCTTTCCTTTTCCCCCAGAAAGGAGATAAAAGATAATAGGCTCTGATTTTAGAAAGTAAATCCAAGCCTGGTTTTGTGGAAAAGAAGAAAAGGGGAGTGTGATCCAATATTGTTACTGTAATAATGTTATCAAATGCCCGTGTTTCTGTTGTGCCTGTCATACTTGTTAAAAAGGGAAAGAGAGAGAAGGAGAGAGATAAATTGAGCAGGTGTAGTTGTAATATCTGAGGCAGGTCTGTCCTTGAGTGATAGGAATTTCACTCTCACAGTTTTGTCCCACAGTACTTTCTCATCAGTGTTCTACATGCTCTTCCCACAAAGTCTGGTGCTCCCAAAGAAGGGTTCCCAATGTGTATTGATCAAACAGATAAAAGTAAAACTTGCCTCTCTTGTAGGTTTTTCAACATGCTGATTAGAAATTTTTCATTTATGCATTGATTTTAAAACCTCAGTGTGTGGCAAGATCTTTAACATTGATCGGCTAATCTATGTTAACACAAAACAGCTTAAATCGTCTATGCAATATATCTTCATCTTGGCAGCAATAAACAATAGTAGGTGTGTGTTTTTATGTGTGTGTGTGAAAGAGAGTTTGAGTTTTAATAAACTTTTTTAATACAATACAGCCACTTTCAGCAACAGCAAAAAGCAGCAAAAATACAGAAGACACCGAATCAAAATGAACAATAACAAGACACACGCTCACAAAGAATGTCATTGAGAGAGAGAGAGAGAGAGAGTGTGTGTATGGATGTATGTGTGTGTTTGTGTATGTGTGAGTTTGAATGTTTGTGGAGAGAGAGTCAGTATGCACCTGAATGTACGTGTTTATTTGTGTATGTGTTTGAACATGGTTGTGAGTATGTGGTATGCGTGTGTGCGTGAGTGTGTGTGTCTTTTATTGTTTGTGTGTCTCCGTCCCCTGCAGCTGTTTGAGAGCCATGGGGGTTCACTTTCCCTTCAAGGTCATCTGTGTGTGAGCTGTCACAGTGAGAGAGAGAGAGAGAGGGGGGGAGGGAGAGATAGAAAAAGAGAGGGAGAGAGAGATACAAAGAGAAACAACAAGAAAGTGATGAAGTGGGAGAGAGGAAGAAGTTCAACAAAAACAAATAGAAGACAGACAGAAGAATGAGAGAGAGAACAGGAAGAGAAACAGGGTCTATTTGCATGGCTTGATCATCCTCATAAGGCCCTGTGGTATGAATGCTTGTTTCTGGTTCAGTTTGTCCTGTTGCAATACTGTGAGTGAGTTGCTCATTCTGATTTAAAGCTCTGAGAGAGACATGCAGTGAAATTTAATCTCAGTGACGTGGGTCCGATCACAGAAATTCAACACAGCACATGATCATTCTCACCAGCAGACGTAACGCTGGATTAACCAGCTGGAGCTTAAATGCACTGCCGCAGTGAACATGCACAGATATTGCTGTGGAATGGTCTCTTTTCTTATTTAGATATATTCTAGATGGTTTACAGTTTACACACGCTATAAATTATATTTGTCTTAATATATTTTTTACTTTATTACCACACTGTGTCCTTTTTTTTATCTATCCGTCTTCTCCTGTCTCCTCTCCTTGGCACTCAGAATGGAAGATACCCTTTTACAAAGGGGGAACTGTGCCGGAAGTTGATAAGGAGAAGGGGCACCGCACTTTTTAATGAACGCTTTCAGTTCCGCCCCTCCCTCCATCCCTCATCCCCCCCGCCTCCCTCCATGTGCTGAATGCTGAATAGACAGAGGGTGGTGGTGGTGGTGGGGCGGTTGTGCGTGGGTGGGGGTGTGGGGGCGGCGGTTGTGATATGTAAATGACTGTGATGAATGTCACCACCGTACCCTGCGGATACAGACCCCCAAGCTCTCCCCCAGTCATGTGCCCCAGGCCTGGGGTGGGGGTGGGGGGAGCGGGGTGGTTGACTGAGAGAGACAGGTGGCTCCAGTACTGTACGCAGGCAGGCCCGCGGAACAGGCGGCCGTTCATTTATCAAAGGCCAGCCAGTGTTTGATCTCATCTGCATCACTGGTACAAGGGTGATGGCCCAGTTATTTATTTATTTCCATATTTATTCATGTATATAGCTCATTTTCTCCCTCTCCTATTGTGTTTTCTGCCTAGTTTAACACAAGAGCTCAAGACCCTGTGTGTGTGTGTGTGTGTGTGTGTTTGAAGGGGGGTGGGGGGGAGGGGTGCACACATGCATACACACCCATTCTTGCTCACAAACACAAACACACATGTCTGAGGGAGTGCATGCATGTGCAAGTGCACCTATGTGTGCATGCAGTTATGTGTATGTGTGTATGCATGTTTGCATGCATTTGCATGCATCTCTGCATATATGACGCTCTGCACTGTTCTTGTAAAGCATTCTGGGAGGAATACATGAAGACCTCTAATTGAATTGTATTGTATTGCATGTTTGTAAGTGCAACATATTTGAAATAATCATAAATCAATGCACAAGAACCAGACCACTGCTGAACTTGCAAAAATCCCTTGTTCAGCATTTACTTAGATGCCATGAACATATTATTAATACGAGGAAGAACAGAGCCATGCCACACGCAGTGAGGAAATATAATATAATCTCATTCAGAAATTTTACACTTTGTTCAGAGAACTGTTATTTATTTGTATATTTATTTTAATTATATTCAGTTGTAAAAATTATAACGTTATCCTGCTTCTCTCCTGCACAACAAATATATTCCTGTCTCATTACAAAAATTCACAAATAACTATATATAAAATATTATATATTTTGCACATAGTTAAATTCAGTGCGAGAATATACAATACTAATAATATTAAATATTAAATTAATTTATTTGGATCACATTCCAGCAGAGAACAACCAAACCAATAAATATATAGTTATTAATTTAATGCATTCATATAGCACATCATATATGTTGAATTTTGAGTTATAGGTCTCTTGAGTTTTTTTGTTCAACAATGAAAAAAAAAGTTTAATTGTCTTGAGTTTTAATCATTGCCCCTCAGATCCAAGTCAAGTTTAAATGTTAACATAAAGGAAACAATAATATCAAAGATGGTATAATGTCCCAACTTAGATAAATACTGTACTGGAAGTGCATCACTTTTCAGACTCTTCATCCCATGTGACGTGTCCATCCAATCCTCTTTAAACTCAAGATTATCATATGGTCTATATCTTGGGCCAGATAGAGAGATATTTTATTCTGTTGGTGCTTTGTTTAGATGTTTGATGGGGTTTCATATTTATAATAATTCAGTATTGAAAACTGAATGTAGCAAAATATCTGTCTTTCTGTGGAGTGTTAGGAATATCCACTCACACATAAGTGAAGCAGGGCATGTTGACAAATCTCTTTTTTGAATCAAACTTAAAGGTGATGGAAAGCAAACAAATTTAAAGTTGATGAAAAATTAACCAAATCAGAGATGTTTCTCGGCTATACTGGAAATGCCCCCTTCCAACCATGTTTACATGAAGCTGATTGGTTTTACATTTGTCTGTTTTCTGTATGTTAGTTTGTTTTGTTTATGCATAAACATTTTGGACCATAACTTGGTGAGCTGATGTAGCTGTGGTTCCTGGTTCCAAAGTGGTGGTTGATATCGCTTTGTACAGTACATGTATATATCAATCTTCACCTGTTAAAATGCATGAACCCCATCTCAGTGCCCTGTCCCTAATCCCTTGATCATTTATGCCTTTGGATGGCTCGGCCAATTAAGAAAAAGAGGAGGCCAGAGAGGAGGACCAATGGGATTCCGGCAGCAGCAACCATGAAGGACCAGCCGTAGTGGGCCTCTAGGTGCACATCAGGGCATGTTTCTCCCCGTTCCTGCAGAATGTACCTCCCTACATCCGCCACCAGCTCCTTCCAGAGCACAAAGAGGCACACCAGAGCCAAGAACAGGCAGGCTGAAAGACAGGAAGAGACAGAGCATTGCTGAGGTCAGAGCAGAAACCACTGCGTTCACAGAAACACTGCACACAACCACAGATTCTATGGAGGAACCGCGCCATCGGCTTTGTGTTACGTCTCTCTGCCATTGAAGATGAAACACCCCCTTTCATGTGACCATTAATATTCATGAGGAGGCCTGACCAAGGGCAGTTACAGTGGCGAGTGGTGGAATATTCATCAACTGTAATAAATGCGCCAGAACATGCTGGATTGCGGAAACAGAGGACAGAAGGAACACAGGAGCTGACCATCTGGTTGTGGTAGAGGTTCCTTGAGCCAACCCGGCTCTGTCAACAACCTGAGACCCAGTGACAAATCCCAGTCTGTCCAACAGAATGTGTTGATTAACATGTCAGAGGTTTGTTTCCCCATCTGATTTCTACTGATGCTTAGCCACGAACCCGGTGAAAGTGATACACTGATGCAGTGGTCTGTCTGTGCACTCTTAGTGACTACAACAACAATACCGCTGGTGCGGCTGGCACTGGCTTCATAAGCTGAATTATGTCTGCACTTTAAAAGCATGTGACTTTGCTGAGGTTTACCGGCTTTCTCTTTCTACTGATTTGTTGTTTTGCAATGGCATGCTGTCATGCATGTCTAAAGGTAGGAGCTTGGAAAATGATTTATCCCATCAGAGCTATTATGGTCTTAAAAAGACACAGCACTGTGGGGAATGCTTTTGGAATGCGCTCTCTTTCTCTCTGTCTCTCTCTCTCCCTCCTCCCCTCTCTCTCTCTCTTGCTCTCTCTCTCTCCCTCTCCCTCTCTCTCTCTCTTTCTGTCTTGTCCTTTTCTCACTAATTCGAGTCAATAAACCTTAAACTCTCATAAGCAGTATGTTGGATCAGATTGCACATCTTACAGAGTCAGTGGGGTTGCAGGATTCTTAGAATACTGCTGATGGAGAGAACTATTTCTGGCCTGCATTGGCTAGGGACTGGCACTGAAATACACCCTCTCATAAATATACATAAAACACTCACAAACTGAAATGTACACACATACAGAAACACACCTTCACACAAGTACAAACATGTACAAGCGAACACACATGCATGCGCACAGAAACCACACACACACACATAGGCATTTAGACTGCGTCACTAAATCCAGACTGCTTCTCACACCCGCAGAGCTGTGAATGCAGCGAAACCCAATCCGCTGGGCCCAGCCCAGAGCCCATGGAGTCTGGGAGAGTCCTGATGACATACACTCTGCTGCCGTCAGTGCCTGCTGGGATACAGGCTGCTGTTTGTCTGCCACTATCATCACCCTCTCTCTCTGTCTCTCCATCTATCTATGTGTCTATCTGTCTGTATGTCAGTATTCATATTTTTTCCCAGTTTTCCCAGTTAATTATGATTTATTGGCAGGGCAACTAAAACGTCCTATACAGTGCAATACGAACATTGTTGTGGATTGTGCTGTACTGTTGATTCAAAAAAAAAAAAAACTATTGAGGTTGCAGTGTAGTATAATGGCGAAGAAACTGATCTTGTAACAACAGACAAACAAACAAACATACAAATGTACTCACCTGCTGTCATCAGGAAGGCTCCACCCGCCTTGTAGAGCTTGTAGCTGGTGAACGGCACAGCACAGACCAATAAGAACCCCCCAATCACGCTGGCAGCGATAGCCAAGATAATGAACATGGTCCAGAACCCTCGGAACACTGTGGTGACAGAGTAGCATGACATCATCACCATTTCACCAATTGTTATGGCATCACAAAGTTAGAACTTGAGAAACCGCACTGTGAAAAAGATTGATGTAAAGCTTCCAAGCTAACATGCCGTAATGCTGCATCACTGTATATGAATGCTGCGTGTTTGTGAGGTTTTAGAGTTAGGCTGAAGAATGGGACAGAGCTCTTACCTGCTGTAGCATCGTAAGCGGGGTGAGGGACTGGTCCCATGGCAACAGGCAGAGGGAAGAGGTATCCGTGGATGCAAAACTTGGGTGCTGGTTGATTCGCTGCAAATACATCAAGAGCTAGATCAGGAACTGGCCTTACTTTGATTGTATGGGTTTCATTAGTGCAAACTATATTATCGTAAATGCCTATGAGATCAATTCTTGGTGTTTTCTTCCCCCACATTTGGCCATTTTCCTTTATGTTATAAATATGCATTTTACCATTCCCTGCACATTCATTTATTTTTGGTTTCTGTCCTGTCTCAGTGTCAGCAGTGTAGCTTGGAAATGCAAAGGGATATAGATTTCAGTCCTTTAGTGAAACACTCTAGGTATATATTTGAACATGGCACACTGATGACCAGAATCAACTCAGTAAATGATTGCCTGCGTTTCCAGGCACTCACTGAATAGAACGGCCAAGACAGCATGGAGTGAGGGGTCCCCTTTAAACCAACACCTCCAGAAGAAGCCTTCATGATGCAACATCACAGAAAGGAGGACAGGGCCTGTTGTCACACCCACTGCCTGCAAACACAGAGATATGAGTGGAATTGAGGAAGATAGGGGAGAAAAGATAGAGAAAGGGAAAGAGTGAGAGAGACAGACAGACAGACAGACGGAGAGAGAGAGAACTTGTTTATGAGTTGAGATTGACTAATGCTTTCAACAAAAATACATGAACCTAAACCAGACATAAGCCACATGCATGAAAGTCCTACAAAGAAGAAACAATATTGGATTTGACAAATAAAGATTCTGAAGTTGAATATCACCCCAATCCTTGCCAAATTCCACTGACTTTCTATAATTGATTTAAAAAATGTATTAATTACTTTTAAAGCTCTGCATGGCCTAGCACCCACCCATATTTCTGAGCTTTTAGTGCCATATAGTTCTGGGAGATCGCTCAGATCCTCACAGAGTGATCTCCTTACTGTCCCGTGCTCCAGACAAAAAACTAAAGGTGACAGATTCTTCCATGTGAGGGCACCCTGGCTCTGGAATTCACTCTCTGTTAACATTAGAACGACAGAGAGAGAGTTGACAGTTTTAAGTCACTTTTGAAAGAGCATTTTTTAGATTGGCCTTCGGGTGAATTATGTTTCCATTTCATGTTATTCTTATTTTTATTGTATTGTGTTTTTCAATATACTCTTATCCCTTTCAATGGTGTCTATGTTTTGTTGGTCTAATTTTATCTTGGTTTATTTTGCCCTCCGTATTTTCTATTGGCAGGGAAAGCCTTTTGAGCACCATGTTCTGGAAAGCGCTGTATAAATGAATTATTATTATATATCTGGAGGGATTGAAATAGTGTCATTTTCTCTTAAAGCATGCATCTCTTAGAGCATTTCACTGTGTTTAGTGCTATGTTTAGAGCAAATATTTTATCCAGAATTGATATTTTCTTGTTTTTCATGTTAGTATGATGTGTTATCACACATGTGACTATCTATAATAAAGATAAAGTATCTCAATCAATCAAAACTATTTAGTAGTAATGCTCATAGTAATGCTGACATGTTCTTGTCTCACATCAGAAGTTATAGAAGATACTTTTCTTGTCACTTAACATTATACACATATTAGGTCACATTGTAACATGATAACGGGTAGCAGTGGACAAGTAGTGATTAGGCCGTAATCTATAGTTCCTTCACTGATGCCAAAACACTTTGAAAACACATGTTGCACCCTGACAACTGCTGTAACTGTTGCTGATGACCTCACCCACCCCAACAGCTTCCTGACAGACTGTCATTTCAGAGTAAACTCGGGCCTTTTACCAAGCTGTCATGGTAACAGGGTTCGGGGGCAACGTTCAAATCCTTCCTTATTCTGAAATGTGTATGTGTTAGAAACGCCCAATGCGTTCTGCTGTGGGACTCTGGGGTGTTGACGTTGGGGTTTCTGAGCTAAACTGGGTGTGCCCCCCCTTGTGGGGTGTTGTTCATTCCTTCATGGGGAGTCTGAGTAATCGAGGCGTGCCGAGCACACGTGATGTCTGTCCTGAGTCCATTTTTCAAAACGTACAGTTGCACCCCTTTCCTCATGTGTCCTGAGCTCTGAAAGCAACAGGAACTCTCTTCTTGATAATACTGAAGTATTTGTGTGCATCTTTTCACCAATTAATTCTCCTTGTATCTGACAAATAGCTGCACGCATATCAAACGCCTCTCTCCCACTTCCTGGAATATGTTTTTCAATGCAAATAGAAATTGTTTGCCCTTATTGATCAACTCAAGCATTTGTGCACATGTTATAACTCAGCTCATTCAGAGTACCTACATCATAAAATGAAATTCCATCTTGTCTATATATAAATGCTATATATATTTATGCATGCATCCATGCATACTTTGGATGGGGTGAGGTTGGGGACCCAAAGGGTGTCCACACCCTGTGTTTAAGATGGCTGAGACACCATCCATTTTCACTGCATTGTTGAAACATCTCAGGGGGACGTGACGGAATGAAGCTCATACCCTCCACATATCTGTCATTGGCAGGACTTAAAAATAACTAAGCAAGGAGGAATTTAAGTGCACCAAAGTCTTCGCAGCCAAATCTCAGAGCATTATGTTGTTCCAAATGAACAAACAGGGCTATTTTGTGAGGACACAAACCAATTGGCAACAGTCCCCTAAGGATAATCCCTACAGGAGATACTTTCTGCTTTAAAAAAACACTTCTGCTGTCTTTGACCCCTCCATCAAATTTGATTTGAGTGCTCATTTTAAGAGCTTAACTTTGTCCTTTCCTGGCTTAAAAATCATTCTAAGCACAAGGCCATTTCAGAACACGGCAAATCATTATAAAATGAACAGGCACCATGTGAAGACAATCTTTTGGCGTCAGGTGGGTTCATGGGGGGCACCCTTTAGACCATCTTAAGCGGGAGGAACGCTATATTGACATATTAATCAGTACATTATCTACAGCAAAGTACACATGCCAAGCCTACCTCTGTGCTGTTTGCCTGACCCTCCATGCTGGAGTTGACTGCTGACGGCAGCTGTCCGTAGCCCTCACAGTCATCACTGGCTAGCAACCAGTAGTCTGTCGCGAAAGCCACAAAGAAGCACAGCACCCCAATGCCCCCTACAATGCCCGCCACCAGGGCGACCACCCCTGCCTTCATCCTGAGCGTGTCTGAGAAAGCTACTGCAGCGGGGCAGGGGGCAGGGGTACTCCTGTGACAGAGGGAGGGACACAGAGAGGAAGAAGAAGGCAGGGGCACATGGGGGCATTGGCTATTTTGGGACACAAAATGAGCAGGGCTTGGTGCAAGCTTCCCAAGGCGGTCAGTAGGAGGGATTCTATTGGGAGAGGGAGTCAGGAAGAGGGGGGAAAAAGTGAGTGTGCAGTCAGGAGTGTGACAGGACTGTGAAATTTTACCACAACAAGGGCTGTGTGTGTGTGTGTGTGTGTGTGTGTGTGTATGAAAGAGAAAGAGAGAAAGAGTGCATGTGTATCTGAGAGTGCGTGTGTGTGTGTCTGTGTCCATGTCTGTGTTTGTGTGTGTGTGTGTCTGTGTCTGTGTCTGTGTCTGTGTGTATGTCCGCCTCTGTGTTATCGTGTTTGCAGCTGGCCTGGTGAAGGAATGCAGTCTATCGTGGAATCCCTGGAGCTGCTATGTTTCAGGACTCTGTTTATTGGTGGAAGCTATTTAGCCCCTCTGTGTTACACTTGCAAAGGGAGCAGAAAATAAATTAGTCAGAGAATGCCAACTGCGTACTTACCCTGCATAGTTACCCGCGGGGTGTGGTAGTGGGACAAGAGATTTGTGGACATAATTGCAAGTATTGATAGCCTGCACTTCTTTATTGCAGTACATAAATGGACCTTATTTGGCCCAAAGTGTTCTTTTAGTTGGAAAGAAAAAATAAAAACATCTGATCACTCAAAACATCATGATCAGAACTACCCTGAAGTGAAATCTGTTTTTGTGAAACGTCTTTTGAATAGATTGATTGTATTGTAAAACACCTTATAAGTACGATGATTTAAAATAGTCTTGCCTTCTATGCAATTATGAGTACACTTTAATATAATTCAATTGCTGTGACCATAATGACAAATAATTACACTATTGTGCTTTTCTAAAGAACTTTATTCAGCTTAATTGCACATTTTGACAACAATGTTACTGGTAGCTCTGATAGTTAATTTTACTCCAGAGGTATGCACATGATTTGTCTTGCCATGTTAACCTTAAATAAATAAATAAATAAATGACCAAATAAACATAAATAAATTAATAAACAAATCTTTGAATAATGAAAGTTTATTTGATCCATTGATCTGTTGTGGATGATGCAATGTCTAATGTAGACATCTGAATAATACAAAAATATTGAATATTATTGTTATATAATTATCACATTCTTACCTACAATAGATACTTTTGGAAAGATTTCCATAACGTTCATGCTTATGAAATAACCATACAATAATATGACATGGATTTGCAATGTTATGTAACTACAATGATGATATGAAAAATGGTAAAATGGCATTAACGAGGAAGTTGAAATGAAAATTATATTTCCCATTTTCTGTATCCTGCCTCACATTTTCAGATTTAAAGAGCAGTAAAGCCAGAGGACTGTGTACGAGTCCACTGCATTGTACTATTACATATTTAAAAACAAAAAATACATAACATAATCAGAAACAATGAACTGATTAGTCCTGACAAACAGTTCTCGGAACAATTTTCAAAGATCACGTTCTAATTTCTGAGTGTTGTGGTTGCCCAATACTGCCCTCTAGTGACCGAGTGTATGGGACAGTCAGGGGTATTCTTCAGCACAGCAACACTTCAGTCTTAAATTGTTGAAAGCAGCCATTGATAAACAATATATTTGTGTTTTAAAAACTCAAAAGGTAGTTCAGAGACCTTTTTTTCTGTAATGTTCACAGAGCAGTTTGGCTACTGTAATGGATAATTATTTCTTAAAAATGAAATCGCCTGAAACAAGAACAGCAAAAATGGGACTTGAAATTCATATCTACACCGAACAATTTATTAGGTTTTCATTTGAATAAAATGTTAGTTTGTGCTCAACTCCAGTGGAAAATGAAACCTAAAATAACTTTGAAGTACAATGAAGTCGTCGGAATTGGTGATCAATTCCCACAACTCATGTAGCAACTTTATTTTTAAAATGAACCTAGCGACAAATCTAGCGATGCGTCTAAGATAATACACCCATAATATATTAAATAAAATATTCTACTCTAGGCATCTTTTCGGAAAATCCCCCTTCTTCATGTAACAAACGTTTTGAAATGGATGATGACATGATGACATCATAAATATGCAAATTCACATGTGACATCATTCAATGGCTTTTAGGGACTTTTTGAGCCAGCACAGATTTCTAGGCTTTTGAAAAGTTAGTGAAATGTTGGGGCACAATATAGCCCCTTGGTCCCAGGAAGGTGAATCAGAGGAATACACACTCTTCAGCTACACGGTTACTGGTGTACAGGTGGGGGCAGTATGGCAGTGCCTCCGCAGGTACAATTGATGATTACAATTTGGGAAGAAAAAGGGTAAAAAGTAGAAAGCATACTTTTTTATTTTTATTTTCTCCATCTACATAAAATTTCAGGACTGAACCATTTCCTTTCCAAGCATTGAGGTATCAAACTGTTTAATATGTCTTATAAAAAAATGTGTGCCTCAAAATAAACAGCAGCTAATCAGTGCTCTTGACCCCAAAGTCAAAGCAAATCTTTGAAGGTAAAAATTATTTTCTTACTGCTTCACTCCAGACAGCTGGAATGCAATTAAAGTGGGAAGACAGACACGCCAAATGGCTTCAGAGAAAGGTGGAGGGGAAGAGGGCACTGTGTCTACTTCTCCCTCTCATCCTCCAAAACAAAGCTCAGTTTTTTTGGGGCCCTGTCTCGTGTGGCTCCAGAAGGAGGGTGTGGGGCCGGTTCCTCCCCTGGTCCTGTGATTCCCTCCCTATCTCGGTGGATGCTCAACGGCTCATTTGGACTTAGGTCCACCGGGCTTGGTTGGTCTGGACAAATGGGTCTGGCATTTTGGCCCACTGGAAAAAGAAAGCACAGGCAGTCAAGGAATGGGTTTCTGAGACATCTGTGTGTCACAGTGCTGTAGACAACATTGCCAAAAGAGAACATTCTTTTTTTAACAATGTATAATTGTGGAGAGTACTGTATGTATGATTAAATAAAATATAACCATAACCATAATGCAAAGGCTTTTTATGATAAACACATATCTCTTACATTAGTATGTGTAAGAATGCTGTAAACTCATACAACAGTAAAATGTGCTGTATTTCCTTTGTCAGGAGAGAGATACGGTACCTGTTAAAGACCTGGTGAGCCTACACTCCCTCTCACTGTCCCTGGGCTCCTCCCAAGCCCACTGTTAGCAGGAATAAGCACACACACACACACAGTACTGAATTACTGGAACTGAGCGTGTCTGCCTGTCTGTCTGTTAATCAGTACCTTTACATCATAAGAGTGCCTGATGATGAATCTGTGAATTAGTATCAGTTTGATGGTCCTGTGTATGTGTATGAATACCTACCCACAGTCCACCAGTTTATCTGTCAGTGCATGTCTAAAGAAAGTATATTTTATGCTTGATGTGTGTGGTTTTGTGTGTATGGGTGGATGTGTGTGTCTTACATGTATGAGTGTGTGTGTGTGTGTGTGTGTGTGTGTGCGTGGGTGCATGTGTGCACGTGTGTGTATGTATGTGTGTGTTGAATTGTACCTGTCCGCGGTTGCTTAATGCAGAGCTCCTCTCCCGCAGACTCTGGTGTCGGTGTAAATGGGGATTTCTGCTCCGCTCCACAGAAAAGTCCTGATGCAGAGTGTGCCTGCTGTAAGCAGGAAACTGCCACACACACACACACACACACACCGACACAGACACAGACACAGACACACACACACACACCCACATAAATATGACAAACATACATAAACACAGACAGTGAAAATTACGTTCCATCAGTCAACACCATGGTGTGTCCTCTGTGTATGACTTGCACAGAACACAAACACACACACACACATACAGTGAGAGAGAAACAGAGAGAGATGACAAGTATTAAAAACAGACAGTGAAAATCTACGCTGCTTACCTTCCTATTGAAGTTGTGCAGATTTCTGGAAAGTATTTGTCTGATGTTGTCCATTTCCTCAGGAAGTAAGGGTCTGCTTTGGACATTATTGTCTTCACTATGAAGAAGGGGAAAGAAATAGACTGTGAGATGGGTTAGGGAAATGGATGTTTAGCTGAACATAATTTTTGAGAGAGCCAGTCTATTTAGGTCTGATTCCCATCAGGGATGCGGTACCTTTGAACACGGCACTTAAACTGAATTGCTTCAGCAAATATCTGGCTGTATAAATGGATTGTATGTAAAATGCCATTTGCGTAGGTTTCTCTGGAAGAGCATCTAATTAAATGTAATTAGTACTGAATAGAGTGATTAGACTTTTATAGAAACTTTCTATGTGTTGTCTGTTGTATGGGGAATTATGTGTGTGTGTGCAGGAACAAAATATCATTGGCTGAATTAGCTTCTCCCAGCAAAGAACCAAGTCCCCTCATACTGCCAGTGATCAACAGCTATAAATATACCCCTTGGCCTGTATTACTGCCTTTTGCTTAACACTCACAGTGGATACAAGAAGTGTTGCTATTGCAAACGATGCACACAATTTGTAATAGAGCTGGTTTTGAAGTTCATGCCAGTAATATTAAAGTGCAGAATTTCGAATTAAATTTTAGCTTTAAAGATTTTTTTGAAGTCTGTTTTCCACCCATAACAAGCTGTAATGATTTAATATTAATGTAACCTTTGATGCATTATATGTCTTCCTAATATGACATTTATCTGTGATGTTCATGTAATTGTTATAGGCTGCAGTAAGGATAGAGGAAATAAGAGCTGAGGCACTGCACACCTACATTTTAAGCTACTTTTAACCAATTGGAAATGGCCAATGCATCCTTGGGTCCCACACTTAAGTACAACCGATTGTACTGATATAATGCTTTGCTTTTGATGTTACTGTGAAATGGTGGAATTGCTACCCCTAGTGGAGGTTTACAAAATTACATTCTGACACAAAGTGATATGACATTTTGTTTTGACAGTTTGTGTGTGCCTGTGTGTGCATGCATGTGTGTGTGCGTGCGTGCGTGCGTGCGTGCATGGGTGTGTGTGTGTGTAAACCAAGTGAAACCAATAGTAGCATACTCACGTGATATATATTTGCATGCCTGTTATACTTTATGAAATGGACGTTAAGGTATGTCAAAATGTGCTGTACGCTTTCTTAATACTGTTGCAAATTGCAAAAGCATAAAGCCCAGATTACCTTGTGTAACTCTGAAGGCACCGTGCATGTTGAAACACTAGCATGTGTAAAAGCAATCTATGTGTGTAAATGTGTGTGCACTTGCACCATCATAAGTAGCTCACGCAGTCTGAGTCCTCTCTATCCTCCCATGATCCTCCTCTCTTGTCTGCTCCCTGCGTTCCAGCTCCTGGTGCAGCAGCACAATACTGGACTTGGGCTGAGTGTCCTCTCTGATCAGAAACCTCCTCAGGTACTTTCTGTTAAACTGTTCAAACCTCCGCACACAAACAGGAAATGGTTAAATGGCACACACCATCACATGTATACTTCATATCTTAAAATAATTTCTGTATATGTACTGCATAGCATATAACTGCATGCATACTATATTTTCTATATTTTCTCTGTTATTATACTATATACTGTACTGTACATGTGTCTTACAGGACTTATAAATCTATATACTGTCCTATACAATGGTGGGGTTAAAAATCATATGTTTTACAACAACACCTTTGCTTTAAACATGAGTCTTACTTGTCTTTCCAGTAGTGCTGGCCCCAGTACCCAACAATATCCTCAATACCAGACAGCAGATGATCCAAAAGCTATGAAACAGCACACAAACCACAGAGTTTTTTTTTTTTTCCTCTACAATGGGCATGGCAAAAAGACAAGTTCTTATTCCCAAATTACAGTATACAGCACTGAGTTCTGTGACTCAGAGCTCCAGAGCTCAGTGAACTGGAGGCTCCAGTAATACCCTGCCACCTGCCTGTTTAACTCACCCGACTGTGTATCTCTTCACTGACTGTAGGGGGCGCCCTCTTCCTGCGCTTCACTTCCAGCAACTCCACCAGTGGTTTAATGGTCATGCCCTAAATCCCAGAAACATAGCACAGTGTGCACATAGACTGTTAATCAGAAGTCAGACTATGTACTACACCTTGCTCCTGGTTTAGCCTAAGGTGTTCTAGGCAGCCCAGAACCACAGGCTAGGAACCTTTGCTTTAGGTTCAGTGATGGTAGACATTTCTGCGACCATTTTGTAAGGTACCAATTGTTCAAAGTACAATTTTGTGAAGTTGAAAATATTAAGAGTTCAATATCTTGCAACTGTAGATGGTCTTTTGAACCCATTACAGTCTCACAAGTGTTCAGACTACAATGTGTAAGAACAGCTGTGCAGAAGAACAGGAGACAGGTGTCTAGGGCGTGTGCGCACAATGGTGTACCAGGAACTTGGCTGTGAGTGAACTATTGTCTGCTTTACCTGCACAAAGACTGTGAAGAGGATGACCACAATAGTAGTGGTGATGAAGAGTCTCTTCTTAGGGAAGTCATCGATCAAGAAGACCAGAGAAAAACATATTGCCCCTCTCAGGCCACCGTAGGCAATGATGAACTGGTCCCGAAAGGTGACAGGGTTTCGCCGCAGTTTGTTCATCACGGCCGTCAGGAGCAGCACACCTGAGACCAGACAGCAGAGGGTGCTGTTGTGAATATATGCCAGTGTGAATTCTTCAAGGTGCTCATTATGTTACATTACATTACCTCACACTTTTTACATTGTGTGTACATTGCACTCATTTTATACAGCTTGATATATACTGAAGCAATGCAGGTTAACTACCTTGCTCAAGGGTACAACGACGGTGTCCTACCCAGGAATCGATCCCATGACCTTTCCGTTAAGCCCAGTTCCTTAAACACTATGCTACACTGCCACCCATTCATGTTATGTACACAAATTAGTGGGTTTGTGTGTGGGTGCTCATGTGCCTGTGTGATTTTCTGTGTTCCTATATTTACAGATGTTATATTTCCTATAAACAGAATTCTCCCCCCACCCCCCATCCATGGCCTCTGTGGTAATACAGTTTACCCACCCAGGGCCCTCCAGAAGAGGCACAGGAAGAGTGTGGCAGAGACAAAGGGCCAGCTCCACATGTGTACATCCTGGATGGTGGACACGCCCAGGAAGATGAAGATCAGAGTCTCGCTGACACTGCTCCACATCTTCAGGAAGTATTTTATGGTGGTGTTGGACTCCTGGGATACGTTGGCCTCCACATACTGCTTCATACTAACGGCACAGGTCACAATCCTAAGACCAGGGGAGGACATTCAGGCGTTTGTATTTTTACTGATAACTTTTCATCTGAGACTTTCTTAGTTGTTTTAAAATAAATAAAAAAATTCAGTACTTGTTCTATTATAGAAATGTAAATAAAATAGCAGGTACTATTATTAATTATGTATTTAAGCTTTGGCCATGTTACCTTCGACCACCAAAGCATTGCAGGTGTGGTTTAGTGCTGGGCATTTATTTATTTATTTATTTACTTATTTATTTATTTTCAGTGACGCAGAATTGGCGATTGTGTTGGCCAGGGTATGGGAGGGTTCAGTCGGTTAGGGGTCTGAGTTTCATCACTCTCTAGTGACCCCCACTGGTTAATCAGGCGCTCAAGGCTGCACGTCAAAGCCGTATGTGAAAGCTCTTTGACTCCATCCTATGAGAGTACAATGGAGTCGGAGGAGGTAGTCCGCGATGTGAAAAGAAGCATACTGGCGACACAGAGTATCATGGAGGAGAACCGCGGATGTCTACACTCTTCCAAATGGGCAGTGGTGTTTGCGCATGATCAGAGCTGTGGTTCCAGATAGTTGGCCAATCCAAATTTGGCTGGGAATTGCACATCCCCCGCCCAACGTTGGGTGCCAAATTTATCAACAAAAAAAAGGAAATTATCAAATGATCTGCGACAATCAACAGTCAATTAGCTGCCAATATTCTCTATCTGCCACAATTTTTCAATGGGCTAACAAGTATCTATCCAATCACAGCAACATGCTATCACTCTTAAAGTGGAAAAGTGCCATTTTAGTGGAAAACCCCTTCATCTCTTCAGAAAACTTGTTAGACTGAGAAAAGACTGAACGATTATGACATTTAGTGGAGCCAACAGCAGAGCCCTGGAAGCAGCTCACAATTCATAACTGAGAATCACACCAGTGGTCCCTGCCCATACCTTTGGCTAGAGTCTTGTTTTACACGCTGCTGAAGACAAGATGTTTTCGGTCCTTGGCGAGAAAGCTGTGAATTTGCCATTGTTATTTCTGCTACATGTTTTGTTTCATTTCTTCTGTGATGTGTTATTTTTTTATTAAAAAAAAAAATGTTTGGATAATGATGTACTCTTAAGCTACAAGTAGTTGACAAGTGGTGGTTATGGTAGTAGTTCATCCAAATATAAGTAGTCCTACAGGCTTGTGTGCACTTTTTGTAGTGGGACTTGAGGTTACACAAAGCAGGTTAAATGAGCAGGAAATCCCCTGCTGTAGTATACACATACAATAAAACATGCAGACGTAGCAAACCTCAGCTCTAAGCAAGTGCGTCAGTACTGTCTGAGTCACCATTCTAAGCTGCCATTGGATCATGAGCGTAGGTCTATTAACCCTAGTCTTCGAAGAATTTGACCACAGCGTGGTGAGTGGCCATATCTTTGAGTAGTGTCCAAAACTGAAAACTTCCTCCCCTGCCCCGACCCCAGCAAAAACTCACGCCATGATCCCAGACAGGTGCAGCATCTCGGAGGTGAGGTATGAGAGGTAGCTGTACAGGAAGACAAAGAGGGGCGCGATCACTTGGGCCCGGGCTGTGAAACGGGTGGTGAGGGCAGCCACCATGCCGAAGAACAGCCCCACGCAGAGGCCCCCCAGCCCCACCACCACAAACTGGCAACCCCCCGCCAGCACATCCAGCCCTGACACTGAGGGCATCTGCAGGAAGGACTCAAACAGCTTGTACAGGACCTACAGGCGAAAGAGAAGCCTTTTTGAGAAAGGTACCTAACATGGCCAAAAGCCATGCAAGATATGCAAGATTTAATGAGCTGAGTAAGGTGAACCTGACAAATGGGAAATAAAGACCTTCACAGTAAGGAAAACACTATGAAAGGACTACACCAGTGCAGCACAACACCACACTGTCATACCCTCTCTACCATCTGCGCTCACCACGGTAACAGCATCGTTGAGCAGCGACTCCCCAAACACCAGGATGTGCAGCTGCTCGTTGACGTGGATCTTCTCGAAGACGGAGAGGACGGCGACGGGGTCCACGGCCGCGATGAGGCTGCCGAAAAGCAGGCAGTGCAGCAGGGACACCTCCCCCAGCCCCCAGGGCCCCAGCCGGCACACCCCGTACAGGGACGCGCCGATGCCCAGCACGTTCCACAGCGTGCCCAGCACCGCGTACCACAGGATGGTGCCCAGGTTCTCGAAGAAGAGCCGCCCGGGCAGGAAGTAGCCCGCGTCCAGCACAATGGGGGGCAGGAGGTACAGGAAGAAGGCGTCCGCGCTCAGGACCGGCGGCGCAGCGTGGCGGACGCCGTAGATGACCCCGCCCACCAGCAGGCCCACCATGATGAGCAGGCAGCTCTCCGGGACCACAGCAGGGATACGCCCAGACCAGTGGAATCCTGGGAGATGTAGGATAGAGGTACGGACAGGGGGGAGAGACAGGGGACTCATCAGTGAGATATTTAGAGCAGGATCTCCAGGAGAACCACAACCACACACATTATTAACAATAATACGTTTACTTAACAGTGAGGGAGGCCTCATTTCATGGGCCCTAGTTTTGGTGAATGGTGATACGTTTCTGCTGTGGAGGGCAGACTCTTTGGATAGGTTGACCCTAGGTTGAAAAAATTATTCACAGCTTGTTACCGCTTGTTGCACCTTAAGCCTCATCATCAGTTATTAGTATTAGAGGTCAAAGGCATTCATCTCTATATTCTAGACTATGTGCCTGCATGCCCTTTTATTACTTTTCACTGGTTGAGTGAATTGTTAAATACGAGAATTAAGAATAGGCAAGGTATGTACTACTTCAGCAGTGTGTATCTCAGAAACCAGTTTAATGCTGCTTAATTAGAAAATCAGTTGATAATTATTTTCAGCCGTTTTCATATTTAATGCAGTACACAGCTTGACATTCTTTTAAAACAGCACCAGGTACCAGCTGGGTTTTAACTGTAGTGAGGTGTCCCAATTACAGAGGCCAGGAAGCTCTACCACAAGAAGAATTCGAGCAGACAACCCACTTTGACCAGAACACAACCCCTGTTTCTCTCAGCATAAAATTCTATACTACACACACTATGACCACAAAAAAGCAATGGTTTATATAATTATATGACCATTACTGTATTGCAAGTGTCTTAGAAGCTGAACACATTATTCAACACTCTCAATAATCAACCCTTACAGTACTGCGTCAGCACAATGACTAAAAAGTCATCCATATATATATAAACATGTTTCTTTATACCATGGCAATCAATATCAGCTGTAACTGAGAGACAGGGTCACTGATGATGTAATTGTACATTTAAAAAATTTTTTTTTTTTGGCATATGAATAAAGAGTGTCTCACCCAGTTTAGCCAGTGAAGCCAACATGATCCACAGTCCAATCTCAAATGGGGCCTGCACATGGTGGTAGTCCACACTGAAGATCCTCAGGCTGGTGGGAGCTGGGTGGGCTTCAGGGGGTGTTAGCTGGCTGTTACTGCAGTTTCCAGGCAGCAGGGAGGGGTCCTGTGAGAGGGAGAGGGCAGAGGGGACCCCCAGGCAGAGGCAGACCAGGGCGAGGGGAGTCCGGAGCGGACGCATGGTTGTCCAGTGCCAGGAGAAGAGGGGAGATAAGGGGGTTGGCATGTGTCCTCCTCGCTCTGCTGGGCTTCTCGCACCCTGCCGGTCACGCCCGACCACACGGCCTGGAGCTGATGGGGCACTGATGCACTAATGCGCACAGGAATCGCTGAGCAAGCAGGGGAGCCGACCAGCACTAATGGGCTCTTATAGACCAGCGGCTCCATTCACAAAAGCAGGACGCAAACACAATGACCCTGGACTCGACCCTGCGGTCAGACCTATTATATTTTGTTAAACCGTTAGCATGCTGGTTATGATGACTTTTGGAATCTTGCTGGTAGACATGCGCATGTTTTTTTTTGCTGCCCCTGTGAAAGCTTGCAATCAAGATTACGGATCTCAATATGTTTCCTATAAATCAACAATGTAAGTATGCTAACATAGTGCATAGCGCGAGTCATAGTGCTAGTTTACACATCCTGGAGCGATTGGGCGAATGGCCCGTTCATCACTATATGAGATAAAGTGGAGAGCCTGAAATGCTGATTAGATTGAACCAATCACAAGTGAGGATACCTGACCTCTGAACCCTACTTATAATTAGCAGAGCAGGAAGCAGTTTTGGAAGGTGGTAGATGCTGTTGTGCTTCCTGATTCTACCATACTGTAAATGTAGCACCATTGTGCCATGTTAACCATTTGCAAAAACCATTTGCATCCAGTACAGAAAACAAAGTAAGGGTTTTAGGTTGAACTGCTAAAATGCTTCTGTGTCTTAAATTCCAGTTGAGGTTCTGGGGATTTTCATTCACAACTGAAAACATGTCACATTGACTATTAGAAGGGACCTGACTATATTCAAACCTTTGGTCTGTGACAACAGGAATGAGCCTACTGCTTAATGCATTCTGTTTTAATATACTGTGAACATTATTACTTCAGCTCAAAACTTGCTCCTTTTGCATTGCAAATTAAATTAAAAGGATTGTGCTTTGAGCTTAAGTTATACTAGCTAAACACTGACACAGAATACATCTGATTTTGAGATGAACAATCACTGATACCAAATGAGAGTATTGACTTTGAAACACACAGGTGCATTTGCATTTAACATTTTGGGTATTTGACTAAATGCAGGTAGACATAGACAGCAAGCTTTCTAGCCATCATTTTCAGAATTAGAGACAGGGTGACACTTGGCATGTAAACTCACTGGTTGTTTTAAAATAGCTGGTCGATATGTGGTGTACTGATATTTAAACTCAGAGGTTATTCCAAAATATCTGTGAAGAGGACCAGATGAAAGGTTATGTATTGATTTGTATCTTCTCAGAGGCTGCAGGATTAGCTCACTTGCTCGCTTTCTAGAGAGACTCCAGAGTTAGCTAGCTACATACTACTACATACTACTAGACCTCTTGTGGGTTGTACATTCATTTCCTTTATAGAGTTGCTGTAATAAAGTGTTACAAGCTTAATAGCTGTGCCCTGACAGATTGCAGCATCATGCAGGTGATTATTCCTTTATGCATATTTTAGTATTCACTGAAAAGTTTGTGTGTGTGTGTGTGTGTGTGTGTTGGGGGGCTAATATAAAATAAGAATTTATATTTTAAATAAATTTGTTAAAAATATGTCTTTCTTTTAAAATAGTAACCTGCAAGAATTTTACTGGTGTCTAAGAAGATAATTTGCAAATACTCGTTTGCCCTTGGTCTGGTACTAAGACAAAATACAACAACAGGTGGGAGACATTTGGTAAAATACAATTCTCTGTTCCCTTGGCAGGGATTGCAGGCCATCTCAGTAATGTGCTTAACAAGGACATTTTTGTGCATTTTCTTAATTTCATGGTCTGGATGGCAGTTGAGAACTTCTTCATTCACCTACATCGCAAATGTCAGTGATATGTGGAATAAATGTGTGGAACATAATGGAACATAACTGGAAGCATATGTAAAAGCATGAATATTTATTTTACAGAACAAACAAGGTAGTCATCAGAAGTCTTGAAAGAATTCAAAGTAACTCAAGTTTGTGAAATGCAATCAAGTAAAAACAAAGACAGAGGAACTTGTGTTGTTTCACTTCTGGCTTATTTTGTTTCAGTTTCCTCTGCCTTCACGCTTCTCACTGTGTGTGTGTGTGTGTGTCTGGGTGTGTGTGTCTGTATGTGTGTGTGTGTGTGTGTGCGTGTGCATGCGTGTGTGATGGTGTGCATGTGTGTGTGCGTGTGTGTTCACGCGCGCGTGTCTGTGTGTATTATGATTTTTAGCTGCACAATAAGAGATGGCACCCGATGTTTATACAGAATTTATATATAGTATGTCTGATGGTGCTGAGACCAAAGCAGGTCACACAGTCACACTTTTAAGCTTTTCGATTTACATCAACCTTCCCACGCATGTGTGTTGCAACAACAAGGAACTGAAACCGGCTTTTCTTACTGACTGCATACGCGGCAGTGCTCTCCTGTTGGAATGACCACTGCTGTGGCTAGTGCGCAATCCCTTTTGGCTGGTGCCTGCAAGGGTTTGGGTCTTCACCTCAGAGCAGAGCATAACCCGCCACAACATTAACCTTCATGGCTGACTGGAACAGAATCCTTCTGTGGGGGTGGTTTTCCAACCTACAGTTCAGAAGACAATTCATGATGGGATGGTCAGAGAGAGGTTCAAAATGGACACTGTTGATGAAGGTTGTGATGGCCGCCCGCTGCACCCAGACAGAGGCCCTACAGGGGCTTGGAGATGCGCAGGACAGGGGAGCTGAAGTGTGAGCTGGTGGCACCCGTGCAGGTGCATATGGAGCTCAGGTAGTTGGTTACGACGTTGCGGGCGACGCTGACTTCCAGTCCTTGCTCCATGGACAGCTGCCGGCTGAGCTGGTCCACGGAGGGCAGCACCACGCTCGGCAGCAGGGCGGGGTTGACGGGGAAGCCAGAGCGAGCCAGGCTGTCCTGCAGGTGCTGGCGGTACACCTCCAGAAGTTTGCTCTCCAGGTAGCAGTTGAGCATGGAGTTTGACAGGGGCTCTCTCTTGTCCAGGGTGATGCTGCTGTCCATCTCCAGGTAGCCGTCGTCTGAGACAGCCTGCAGCCCCAGAGGGGCAGGCCCGGGCTGCGGGGGCTGCGGGGGCTGCGGGGGCTGCGGGGGCTGCGGGTCCCCCAGGTCCTGGGAGTGCAGTGGGCCCCCACACAGCACGTACTGCGGCGAGAGTCTCTCCGAGTCCCTGTCCACCATGTGGTCCCCCCTCAGCTGCAGGTCAGGGTAGTCTTTGCAGAAGCTGGTGCAGTGGCAGTGCCAGGACTGGTACAGCTCCAAGCTCATGAGCCGGTCAGCCGGGTCACTGGGCATCAGCACGGACGGACTGGGTTGAGGTGGCCTGATCTGTTCCAGGCCCTGCTCTAAGCCTGGCACCTCCTCCATTTCTGTTGGCCAGAGATTATTTATATAATTAGTTACTAATTCTAATTAATTCTCATGAATGAGACAGGTGTAGTGCATTAGATGTTATTGCAGTTTGCGCCCCCCCCCCCCCCCACACACACACACACACTTTTACCTTTTATCACTTTAAGGCTGATTGAGCCCAACTTGGTTTTCTGATTGGGATTCCTACACAGTGGGCTCCTGCTTTGGGGACTGGCAGGAGCTGAGTCTTTGCTTTGCTCCCTGTATGGGAGCATGGTTATGAAGCCTTCACCCAGCATGCCTGCACCAGCAACTTAAAGGAGAGAAAGATCAAACACAAGTCAGTTTGAACTGAATCAACAAAGCATGCAGAATATAAAACAATATAATCCGTCTGTGCTATGTACTGTACTAAAGGAAACTCAAGAGTCTGAAGGGCATCATATACTGGAATCAGACTGAACTAAATCAACCACTCATCTGTACTGGATGGATCTGGAAAGATCTAAACAACACAAATCTACACCAGTTAAAAATAAATGAAAATACCAAACTATTTTCTGCTTTATACTATTTTCCCATGTCTGCAAAATCCAGTTCTCACAACTTTAAAGCAATCATTGAACAGAATAGAAAGTTAATTCACAAGAGTACCTCAAAACAAGTGGATTGAGAGATAAAAGAAAGAACATTTATCCAAAACACAATTGACTGTTGGAGTTGAAATACATTTAAATCAAGAAACCATTTGATTAAAAGTCTTACCGGAGCCAAGACCAGGCCAATGGCGAGCACTATGACAGAATGAGGAGATGCTGTATAACACTTGTTACTTTTTATAACCTGACGCCTGCGTGTGGACTGAGGACAGCGGAAGCGTTGTGTGCTTTTGCGCAGAGAACAGGAACTGTGTACTATATCAAGCCTCTCATGCCTTTTTCTTTTTTAGAAAAAGGAAGTGATGGCAAGAGAACAACTCTTTACAACATTTCTAAAATCCCCCCCCCACCCACCTTCCCCGCTTTTTTGCCATTACTTTGCGATTTGAAAAGAAAGAAATGAAATAAGCAAAGGAAAATATTGGTTGCAACACTGTTTTTTCCATGGTGGCGGTGACCATCGTCAGTGTGAGGATGCCAATGATCTTTGCCCACTTGTGAAAGGGCTGTTCCAGTACTTTTCACAATACCTTCCTTAACAAAATCTGTTTTTTTTTCTCATTTGAATTGACGCATCCACAAAGCATTGAATATATAGTACATAGAGACACAGGAATCAAGCAGATGGAGTTTTACACAACTGAGCAGTGTGCAGAAGATGCAGAGTGCAGTGATGCACTATAGACTAAATTTGAGAGAAAAGTACAGGATCTTACCAGGTTCTGTTGTCTGCTATGAATGTTTGGATTGACAGACTGAGAAAGCCAGCTTGGAAATGGGATCATAAAACCAAGGTTAACTCCCTTATTCCTCTGTTAAGCGGACTAGGTCACATCAAACAAAGAACTCAATTTGATGTACCATCTGAAAGACAATCTTTCAACCAAGTTCATGTCCCTGCATAAAACAACACCATACCAAAATCCAGAACAGTAATATCCACCTGAATATGATTCAAAATTTCAAACCTGTCTCAGTCTTTTTTCCCCTCTAAGGAGCATCTGCCTACATCATCAGCAACTTTATAGAATTCTATAAGACCTTTCGTACTGTTACAGTCTCTGTGTAGTGTTAGAAACAATTAAGTAAACATGAACAGACTGCCTCAAATAAGGCTTTTTTAGATTCTGAAATGTCTCAAAACTACCTCAAAATCTATCAAAACTACCGAAACACAATTATTCTTTGAGAATCAGGGATGGGTGACCTTTTGTGAGTAGCTAAATTAAGGATGTAAGGATATAATGTGAAGTTTTTCAAACCTAATGTTTATCATATCTAGGGCATATTGTTGTGCTTTTAAAATGTTACGTTGCACACCATGAGTTTTTGACATTAAGGTGTTCTACATCTGAGATTCTCTACTTAAGCTTATAATTAATCAAAAGGTTTCTCATATGGGTTGTACATTATGCTGTCATTAAACTAATACATGGCGGAACATTAATCTTATAAAAGCAGCAGTACAACACATCTTCCGTTTTCAACTGCACCTTTTCAACTTTTAAAATGAATGCATTCAGACTGCCAAAACATTCAAAACCTTCTTGAAATTACCTTCAACTTTTACTGAAGAGGAACCGCAAAACCTGCACAGCATATGATGTGGAATATTGCATGTGATACTTAAGGAAGTCGTGAAAACTTTTAGCAAAAACTTTTCAGCTATTGTTTTCCAAATTGCTGTGTCACTTCAATGTTCTCCAAAGATGGTGGGTAGTTTTTATTTCAGTTGTGTGAATGTTCAGATGCACTGCGTGCATTGACCCTTCGTGACATGCTTGATGCTTGGGTGAAAATATGGGGGTCAGATAACATATGCACTCATTCCTCGGTCCTACTTGCTTGCTCAAATTCAGAATTGGGGCTTTTATAAACAAAATAGTATAAACATTTGTTATGGTTTTAAAGTTACTTGAAACAATTTAGGAAACATTAGTTAGCATTGCTTTGGAACACAGGTTGTTTAATGTATGTGAGCCAAGACATTGTTTTTGGTAACCTGGCCCAATTTTGATATCAATACTTTTCATGGCAGGCCTAGATTTTTGCAAGTTTGAATTAATGACTTTCAGACAGTGCTTTGTATGTATGAGTAACTTGCCATTTTTGTGCTTTGATTTTTTTTTTTTTTTTCAGATTACATTTTGTCTAAAGAGCTGAAAGCATTCAGTGTGAGAAAGATGTATGAACAGAAGAAATAAGGAAGGGGGCAAATACTTTCACATGACACTGTAACTACGGAACTTGTGACAAAAATAGAGACTCAATTCTGATTATTGAATAGTTGGAATTAGTTTTTTTTTTTTTTTTTTTTTTTTTGGCGGTCCATAATGTTTTGAAGGACACACACATTCCTGGCCAGACAGAGTTCCACTAGATATGTACTATACAGGATACACCATGCCAAGATGGCTTCAGTTGCTGTTAATAACAGTCTGACAAATGTATAAATAGTTCTAATATTACTTAAGAGTCAATGAAAATGAACGCTGGATATGGAGAGTATCGTTCTGTCTTTGATTTTGTCCTTAGATGTCATTACTATCTGCCACTTTTCACCAGGATGCTGCTGTTCCACAATGCCTAAGGTGAGCAAAATGTTGAATGGCTCACCGAGTCTGGTCACAATGAAAGGGGATATGCAACATTTTTCAAAACAATTGGTTATTTCCTGTTTTATTTTATGTCAGTCATTAATACCATTATTACACCAAAAACATGGATACAGGCTTGCTTGAAAAGTGACTGCAAAACGTAGAGCCTACATTATTAAAATCCAAGGCTATCATCAATAAATCAATCAATCAGTCAATCTATCTACTGTATCTATCAGATGTTCAAAGCAACTCACAAGACTAATAGGCTGGGCTAAATTTTCTCACAGACCAACATATCACAACGGAAACAGAAAACAGGTGCAGAGGTCAGAATAACACTGAACAGGAATCAATAATAATTATTGTTGCTGTTGTTGTGCTGATGTTACTGACAACAGCAACATCAATAATAAATTATAACAAAAACAATAAGGACAACAACAATACGTGATCTATTGTTTTGCTTTAAAACTGACTTTTGGGTTGTTTATGAACTTTTGGCCATTAATTCACATGGAATCTTCATGTTGTGACATCATAATGACAATCATAGCTTTTGTGACACCACATAAATCTTTCTATTTAAGTGTAGCACTATCAATGCATACACCACTATTTTAACTGGATACAATTTGTGACATTTTCTAGTGGTATTTTACCTTTGGATTGTATTTGATTTTATCACAATGGCGAGCTGCTTGAACTTTCTGAAACGATGCCGGAATCCTGCAGACTAGGGTTTGTAATGTGTATTTCTTAAATACATTTCTAATTAAATTTTGGCTGTTCAAATACGAAATGCTAGCAAGCCTAGGTTCTTTCAAATTTTGTTGACCAGTAGGTCAAGTTTACGTGTGACTGAATTTCATGTTGTGACATCATAGTGACATTTCTAAGACCTTGCAACAGCTTGTGAGCTTTCTATTTAATCAAGAGCATTTATATTTCAGTCATCATCATGCTTGTGCGTTCAGCCTTTGGATCTCATTTAATATTTAATAAAAGCCACGTCACTCTTACTTGGCCTATTTAGAGGATATAATAATTATTTCTCATGAGTCCCATGGTGTGGTTTATGTGGTGGACTCAAGCGATGTCCAGCAAATGCAGGAAATCAGGGAAGCCCTGGCTCAGGTCTTGGGAACCCTCGTGACACTGGGAAGCCAATTTATGAGTACACATGGACACTACCTCAGCTTTAGTGGGAATGCTCTTCTATACCTTAGCTAGTGTACAATTAGAAAATGGGGGCAATAATTACCAAAACTATTTAGTCTTCCCCTTCAAATAGTGGAAGCACATAAGTTGACTTCCATATTTTGTGGATAGTATTAGTAAGTGTTAAATCAAAAATATGGGTAAGAAGGGCAGCTATTATTTGTGGGACAAATTTCAATAAACTTAGGTCGAGATCATCTACGCCACCAATTCAAGTGAAAGCATCACAAAGCTCTTGGTAGTCAGATGAAACCAAATCATTCAAGTCATCGAAAAGCACATTTCTGAAAATAATATGGACTAAATGCACACACAAATGATTAAGAGAACTTTTTAGAAATGTTTTTCATATTTATTTATTTATAAACATTCATAAAATATTTCGACAACAAGCAGAGGAGTGGAAGCGTCAAATGAGTTTATAGCCACAAGCATTTATGTACTTACCCCCAAAATAACCAAAAACATTACACGGGGTACTGGCTTGATAAGGACATGTGGTTTATTGCCTAATATTCAACTTATTATTTCTCTTTGATGTGAATATTAAAGTAGATCCAATCATTACTCGTTTATTACTACAAATCCGTTAGGCGTCGTACCAAAGTAATTTTTTTCTAAAAGATACAAAACCAAGAATGTGTACAGCAACAAAATAACATGATTTCATGACCATGCTTCCTTTAATAACAGTATTTTTTGGCAAGGTTATCTCCTTTAATCTGCCTGTTAATAGAAAAAGGTGCAAATACAAAAAAAGAACAGGAAAATGCAATTATGTATTTCTGGCACCTGAAGCTGCTCCAAATGGGAGGGGCCTAGTTCCAACAGGGCGTGGCCTCGCTTCAAAAATTGAGGATTAGGGTTAGAGATTAGGGTTTAGGGTTGCACTAAACTCTGCCCTCTGCATCCAAAATGGGCCACTCCCCTTTGTGGCTAGACCACTGGTAGCTGCTTCAGGCACCAGTAATTCCTTTCTCGAAAAATGCATGTTAAGACATATTAAGACTGTATACAGACTTCTAGCATCGGTACCCTTCATATGCTGCTCACTCATTGCTTCGGTGCAGAACAGTATACTCTCTGTGAAAACTATATGGCAGAAGTAGTATTATTTGTAATACGTTCAGGAATGGTTAATGACATTCCTCTAAACTTTTTACAGCACATGGTTTTCTCTATATTGACAGAGAAGCCTGTTCATACTTAAACTTAAATTTGTGGCACAAAAGCAAGACTCAGAAGAACAAGCAAATCGTTTTAAACAAAAGTGTTGCCACCTCTTTGTAACGAGGAGCTACTGTTGTCTTCAAATTCTGACACGGTTCATCAAGCACTGGGATTAGTGATTTAATAATATCTGACAAAAGCGGATTGGAGTTATCGGAGAAAGCTGCGGATTAAAATAAAGGGTGCGGATGTTTCCGTCTGTGCCTGGATCCTTATTCTGAATGCTGCTCCGGCCAGCACAGCTCCTTGTTCGTCAAGCTGCAGTACTAAAGGCTGACAGGAGAGGGTGCTAAGGACTGAGAAAGGCATTTCCTGGCTACTGCTGCTCCGCTCTGGCTAGGGCCTCTGCTTCCTGTTGAGAAACAGAAAATGTGTTCAGAATTAAGCAAGACTGTTAGCTTCTCCTGTGGTTCCATATCACTTGTGAACATACAATCGTGAGAGCGAGGTTAAACAACGCTGAACTTTTCATAAACCGTCCTGAAAGTTGCCATTTCTACACAAGAGCTACAGACAAGCATGCATTTCCTCTTAAACACATAATTCCAGCTGGCAAAATGGAGTGAGAGAGCAAACATTAAGTGTTAACCGTGAGTCTACAAAGGGAATTCTTATATGTCTATATGTGACCGTGACCCAAAAAGCAGTGGGATCTGACACAAAGCCAAATACTGGCTCCCCAGGGCTTCCATGCTGTAGTACACCATGTGCCTACTAGGGGGCACCAGAGCACACACTGAATGGAGCGGTTGGGGATGCTGGAGTCGGCGAGGCATGGCTAAAGCGACAGGGCCTTCAGCTTAATTAACACCCTGTGTCTCCGGGATGGGCTCTGCCATAACTCTCCAGCACAGCATTGACTCACACAGCGTTGGGGGCTGTCAGCCTGGTTCAGATAGGCCTGTCAATATTTATTAACGCTGCCACACATTCTTCTGTCCCCTTTCCTGTACACACATCGTGCCAGGCTGTGCGTGTGTGTGTGTGTGTGTGTGTGTACATGTGTGTGAACTGCTGCCATTGGAAGTTAGATGAAGGACATAGCTCTGGCCCAATGCCCAATTGTTGGTCTGTGTGAGTGTGTGTGTCTGTGTGTGCGTGTGTTTGTGTGTAAGTGAGTATAATTTTACTGATATACCAGTTTTGATACATCATTTTCAATTCTCTACCCTGAAACCTACACATGAATATTGTCACGCCAACAAATGTCTGGATTTTAGAGACAGATCATTTCAGATGAGAACCACATGACAGTGCATTCAATGCATCTTCTATTGAAGGTATTCAATTCATCTTAGCATGCATGTCTTCGCTTGGCCCTTGTATGAGTATAAACGGGTCTGATTTCGCTTTTGTCCGTTTTTCATCTGAATCAGAGTAAAAGGTTTTTCTAAAAGGTATCTCTTTGGAGCAGGATCTAGAATCAACCACTTTCATCCATCTACCATTGCTGTTCAGATATCAGGTGCATCTACTTGTTATTATATGTGTCATCTTGTGCGATAGCTCTCAATCGATCACTAGAAATCTGCTTTGCAGTTTTTGCAGTGTGTAGAAAGGACTACACTGTCTGCATCTGTAACTATGAAGCAACAAAACAATAAATAAAAAATAAAAGGTGTTATTTTTCTTGGCAAGGTATAGATGTCATGTATATTGTATATCAAGGACAGGAAATTAAATTCATAAGTAAGAAGGTGTAAGCCATGTAATGGACAAGAATTAAATTGAAGTTTAACACTTTTTGTAAAAAACAATATGTGAAGGTTTTACCCAGATTTAAATGTGAATCTGACCAAAATCAAAATCAAACAGAAGCTTACCTCCATCTTTGGAAGCTGAATGGTACTAGTATTAACATAAGAAGAAACCAAGTGAACACAACTAGTTGTCCTTCAGTTTTGAATAAGAGACTGAGACACATGCAAGGCATATGCATACCACTTACCTTTGATCCTGGAGGAGCAGTCAGGCCTAAGAATGCATACACGGCATTGTCTTCTCTGGCATCAAAGAAAGCCTCATAATTCTGTGGGAATTAAAGACAGAAATCATTTACCTCTAAAGTTTTCAACTTTCTGAGGAAAAACAATTAAAAATAATCTGTCTGCAGATGACAACTGTTTGCCAAAAAAAGAAATGCATGCCTCAAAAAATAAATAAATAAATACATACACATAAAATAAATAAAACAATTATAATTATTATAGTATAATACTAGATTTAAGTTATAATCACACAATGTGTGTTGATTCCAGAAAATGAAAACTACTGACTGAGAAAACTGCAGGGTAGAAGGATACACAGACCAGAGTGTGAGTGCAAAGCTAGATAAGGGCGAGTCAAGCCATAGAAGACACAGCAGAGGGAACATTCAAAATGGAACAGTCATCTTCAGACAGCTTCTGCCTACCCTGCTTAACACCAGCTTCTTGTCACATGGTAAATTCATAAATGCATTCATCAACTTGTGAAATTAATTTAAAGCATGCTATTTTACATGATAAGGTTACAACAGGACACAACAGGTAGTTACTGAGGGAGAAGTGTATTTCCAGTTCTTATCAATGTGTTGCTGTTTAATGCTTGCTTTTTTGCATCAGTGATAATAACAAAAACAATCAATGTATTGTCTAATAAGGAACTTGAAAATGCGTCACTGGTTATGCAAATTCAGAACGCATCCCCTCAGCCTGCAACACTGAGCTTCACAACGCAGGTTCTACTGTAGTTCCTTTGTTCGTTAGCCTGAGAGTCCCGCCTACTCGAAGTTCTGAAGACACGCCTCTCCTTTCCCCCCGCCCACTCAGAGCTCCAGACACACCTCTCTCGTCTATGAAGCCATGCAACCCACCCAAAGGGGGCTGCAACTATAAAGCCACAGATTGCACAGGGTCACAGCAAAAGCACAAACACAGGTCTTCCCAGAGGTGTGCAATCATCACCTAGCATGACGTGCACTTTGTAAAACACTGTTTGCTTTGTTTTTCCACACTCATTTGCATGCAGGCACACTTGAGTTTGGGTTCTGCTTCCACCATGCATGACAACATTTAGGCAATGATATACAGACTACTGCTATAATGTACACTACTTGAAGACATGTCAGAACAGAAGGATATATAAAGGGCTGACAAGCCTGTTTTGTTCTTACTGACCTTGTAAACCTCATGAAGGGCCCGCATAGCCAACAATTCTTTATTAGTCAGATGTGATATTGGATGGCAGTGGTAAGAGATGGCAATGGGGATATGAACTGTGGGTGAGGGCCTATGGCACTGTACAGACACAGAAGAATGAATTATAGATGTCCAGTAAATAAAGGAGAGAAGCCAATCCTACTCCCATGAACCCTGTGGTTCCTGTACACCCCTTAAGGACATTTAGCAAATTTTAAAGGATCTTAAATGTAAATGAATAAAATTTTACATTTTTTGTAAAACTTTAGGCCTATTGGGTTTTTAACTGAAAATACCCACCTCAAACCACACAGTTTAGCAAGAAGATTTGCATGGCTTGCAAACCAAATCAGTAATGTCACCGTTTTAACAACGGTTTGCTAAAAATGCAAAAATCGACTGAAAATCAAGCTCCTAGAAGCTTTTCCTGCAGAGTACCAGCCACATTCACAGCCTTCCATTCTCCACCTACAAGCGCTTTTCAAGATTTTTGGAGGTGAGGACCCTGTACCTCACACCCCCTCCCATGGCGACCACACACTCACCCCGCAGTACCGTGCCTCATTGAAGATCTGTGGGGGGAGAGGGTTCCCCGTGGCAGGCCTGGAATTTTCCGGAACGTTCTCCCGCATCCACTTCCTGTTCTCCTCATTTGCCGCGATGTCGCACTCCTCAAACTCAATCTTGTTGGCCGCAAGGAAGCCCATGACATCCTGCTGCTGCTTTTTAATCTGGAGAGGGGGGTGACAGGGTCAAAGAGGGTCAGAGAACAGCAAAATTGCCCTTATCGACCAAATATAAGACCCCAGTGAGTCAGCGATTTTCACAGCTTTGACACACACTTCTAAAATTTCAAAACACATGCCTTGAAATGTGGTAATCTTAACAAAAGAAAAGAAAAAAATCAATAATTTCAAAGATTAAAACGGCTACACTAAGGGCTGGCTTCAGTGTGGAATCATAACCGTCATCAGCCCGTGTAGAGGGGGTGGGGCTGCTGCAGCTCTCACTGTTTGCATGGCCTGAGAGATACGGTTCAGACTCTGACGAAAGGATAGGGGCCCAAGCGTAATGGAGCCAACTGACCGCTTACTCACGCTCCGCGGCAGTGACATCACATTTCACAGTGGACATTTTCAAGCTCACTCATGCCTCTGAACTCCCCATGGATGAGCAAATGGGAGAACAAACATCGCCCAGGGTGACTCCTTCCCTAGAGGGGAACAGCTGAAACAGATCATTTGATTTCTGCTTTTACCAAGTGCACACGGCTTCCAGTTTCTTGGAGCTGGTTTTCACCCTTCCTCTTGACATAGAGCGTTCTGAGCAGGCATGTCACCCCGGAATGAGAGTGCCAAGAGATGGTCAGTAATGGGGTGGAAAATGGGGGCTTTGGGGGTTCTGGCGGCTGTCGACTGACTCCTCGGTGACCTCCCGGAAAGTCGGCAGGCGCCCGCATAATTCGCCCGCCGGGAAACGCAGTGTAAACGGGACCAAACAAGGTTCAATTAAGCCCCGGGTCCTCGTTAGCCGAGAGGAAAACAGCGGGGGGAGCGGATTTTACAGCGAGAAAACAGGCCCAGATCTGAACTGGAGCAAGGGCAGGAGCGGCCAGCCCGACCAACGATCCTCTCTCAGAGACCCCAGGCAGTCACAGCTGTGTGCTCCAGAGCACTGGGCCGCCTCTTTATATCCTCATTAAAGCCATAGGATGGCAAATAGATCCCCTTGGAGCACTGCAGATCAGAGCCACCATCAGACAAAACATTAAACATCATTCAGCCTTCAAACAAAAGGACCTTCTAATACAGTAGGCTTACATATTTCACCACTTATCTTAAGAAAAGTGCTGCTTAATTACAATAACTACACATTGAGAATCTGTATTTATATAATTTATATAAGGGCCAGTTTGACAGACACAGATTAATCTCGTCCTATACTAAACAAGATTAGTTTTGTATGGATGATCTCCATTCAAAATTGAATTTAGTCTAGGACTAATAAGAAAAAAATTATTAAATGCAAGTTAAATTACACATTACTTTCACAATTTGGAGAGGCAATGAAAAACATCTAATTTATATAAATACAGACAAAGTACAAGACTGGTGCATGCTAATAGTGAACAGCCACAAGTTCCTCAACCTGCATCAAGCTTCCTCTTTTAAGACAGACAAAAGAAGAGCTTTACAAAAATGCCAGCTTATTCAATGAAGGTGACAACACACATGTCCATGGATAAGTCTGAAAACGGTTCTCTACAGTTCCTTTTGTATGCCGTTTTGGCAGTTACCGCAGTTTCCGGCAGAACTTAAACTTCCTGTGAGTGTCATACTCACAGTTACTGTGGTGCATTTTAAAAATGTCTGCAATTTCCTGTAGTCCATTCACTAAATACAGTGTTGAATAGATAGATAGTGATGAGCTTTAGTTCAAATTCAAGAAAACCTTTAAGAATGGAATTTGTAATGGAATGGAATGTAAATGCAGCTACTTACAACCCCACAAGAATACTACACTTCTGAACCAGAACTGAATACTTTCCTTCATAGCAAAAGTGGGAATTATTTATTTCAAAATCTTAATTACTCATTAAAACAGCACAGTTAGCCAATCAGTACCACAATGTCACATCTGAAACACATGGCAGCAGCTTCAGTACACAGAACAGTCCTCAGTACAGCACACTTGGTCTTAATCCATTCCTCTCTTGCAACAGAGTCATTTCTTCCAGACACAGAAGAGATAAGAGGGAGCAGACCCCAAAGATAACACTGGAGTAGAGGGACACATAAACTGAGAGGGAATGGAATAAACAGGAATCCGCAGTCAGCGAATACTTGGCATTCTTTATTTCTGACATGGAGGGCCCAGAGGGAGGAAGCGAGGGGGGCGAGACACTGAAGCCTTCAGTCCCCGTTCCCACTCAGGAGAGCCATGCAGAAAGCTCCCGATCCTCCAGACCGCTCGGCCAAAGACGGGGGGCGGGGAGACGTGAGGAAGGCACGATTACCAGGCCAGGAAAGCCACCGAAAGGACACATGCAAACACACAAATTCACACACACACACACACACACACACACTATAAGCATGTAAGAAAATACACATGCATAGAAACACACATGATGTTCACAATACCGCAACAAAGACGCACGTACACGCACTGTGCGAATAGATAAATGTCTGTGCAGTTTTAAAGAAGGGGGAAGTGGGAGGTTTGGAACAGCTGAAACTGCTTTAGGATTGTGCAGAGGCTGTTCCCAGGAGGGGTGGGGGGGGCTGGGGAGGGAGAGCTGCCCTAGAAGGAAGCACGGAAACTGGGACTCGGTCGAGGAAGGAGGCAGGACAGTAAAATGCACGCCAAATATGGCTAGCTAAGCGGAGGCCTGTCTGCGCCTGCCGCTCCAAATCCTCACGCCTCCTCGACCACATGACCACGCGCATCCGCACAGCGAGAAGCACGGCCCTCACCCTCACCTCAGCCCATGGCTCTGTGCAAACCACACTTAGGTTCAGAAGGCCAGGACGCTGCACTCGCTGTTAGCAACAGCCTGCCTCTGCAGCCGTTTAAGATGAGACTTAAGATTAAATATTATCTTTAGTCCTGAAGACTGTGTTTGTGAGTGAAAATCACGATTAATTTGCAGAGACTTGATTTTAGCATGTATTTTAGGCTTTGGAAATAATGCCCCATTATAATCCCTTAGTTCCAGCTATGTCATTTGCCATTTGTAAAACTAGTGAATCATTGGACCATATTGCCTGTATCATAACTCTAAAAATGACCATGATATGCTCTCAAGGAGACAAAGTGGTCACAAATAAAAGTAATATTACAGTTTACACCTGATGTGGAAGTTCAAAAAATCAAAAAGCACCATCAATGACATTACACAGCCGATTGTATCACTTCAAATGAAGGTGTTGAGATACAGCCTAAATGCATCTCTGCATGAGAGTACTACACGCCCTATGTAGTACAACAATTCACAAATATATTTACACATTTACAAATGCATCCAATCCAAACCGCAAGCGTGTGTGTAATAGTCTGAGCATTATAATTGCAGCAGAAGGTGTGCTGGCACTAATGCAGTGTCATGCTCAGTAGAGAAAACCACAAACTTAACAGTGGGTGCATGCAAATTGGAGCCATGCTCAAAACTAGCTGGTGAATGGCTCTAACAGATGGCAGTTCTAGTGTGTATTTAAATGTAATGGGTCTTCCATGCGGGAGTGAAACAGGCATTGAGCTGCAGGGCTGGCTCGGGGTCTTTGTAAAATTGTTGATTCAAGGACGCCGCCAGAGGACCTTCAGCCAACAAGGGCCCTTAAACCAATAAGAAAAAAAACCTGCTGGTTTCACTGGATGCTGAGGAAACTTTTTGGTTTTTTTTAAGACCCAAACTGAAAAGCCACCGCGCCCAAGGCTTGCTCGCTGTGTCCAAAGCATGCTGGGAAAGCGCTGCATCTGTGGACAGAGGCCAAGCCTGCCCTCGGAGACTGTGAGGGGAGAGCAGCTTGCCTCTCTCTGGAGCCGCCAGTCACAGAGCCCTCATTGTCCCAGAGCCAAGCTAAATTAATTTGTAGAGGAGCGGAGCCAAGCCCGGGTTCTCCGTCTCACCCCTTACTGTAAAAACAGAGATTTTATGCCATGGGAAGTTCCCCGTGCCTGTGTAGTAGGTCCTCCAGTACCCCATCATTCCACTGTCCAAGCTTTACTGTACCTTCTGCCCTGCCCTCTGAGTAGAACAATCCTGATTCAGCCTTGCATTCCGTGGCATGGAGTTCAGGGAAGAGGTCTGCTACGCAGCTGCAACGAGGCTCTTCCTTTCCACCATTACTCTTTCTTCGGGACATGTTTATGGGTGTGGTGACAATAAGACATTTCAGATGTACTCTCTACTTTATCTCTCTGGCACTCTGAAGCTGGGAACTAGCCTTCCTTTATCTGTCCGACTCTCTGAAGGTGGGGACGAGCTGAAGGAACATTTAATTCAGAAGGATGTATGGGATAGAGCACAGCTGAAGACAGCATAGGCAGGCACACGAATGTGTGCGCGCACACACACACACACACACACACACACAGACCCAGACACGTACACTTTTTCTCATGGACACACTTTCACACAAACAAATTCATAGACACAGACACATGCTCAGTTACACCACCATTCATTTTGAAATACACAGAGGTACACCAGGGTGTGGACACAAATTAAATATGGACACAGGGTAAATTTTGTGCTGCTTACTGTATTGTGATTAAGCTAACGCTAACTATTCCACATGCACAGCCTTTCTAATAACTCCCATAGGGAGCACACAGAGTTTGTATACTTCTTAATTTACAACCTGTGCCATGCAGGAAAATCAAGCCTCAGAACTGTTTGTAATACCTTCTGCATCTGAACAAGCTTGACCACGAATGCACCAAGCTACTGCATTTGTTATTGATGAGACAACATCAACTTGCACAACTTGTGTGGAGCAAAGCAAGGCCTTTAAAAAGCACAGACATTTTCACTAATGGCTCTCACTGGCTGACCTGTGATGCTTCCTGATTAGCCTCCTGATCTGTTTTTGATGTTTTAGTTCAATCACCTGATTTCTTGCTATCAGGCTAAGGACATTGACCACGAAAACAGTTACACAGTGACGTGATCGCCATTATATCCACCCTGATCCCTCCTCCCGCTGTCAGGCTTGTACGTGTGAGCCTGCTTCCAAAAATCCGCTCTGGCTCCAGATGTGCCTAGTCACAGCCTACGTTTCTGGCCCTCGAGCCTAGTTCTGCTCGGAGTCCATAAAAGCTGACCTCACTTCCATATGGAACGAGCCCAGCTGTGCCTTGGTATGTACGACCCACTGCAGAGTTCCCACACACTGCAAGCACAGCTGAGCATGGAGCAGAGCAGAATGTTAGCTGGGCAAGGCCAACACTTGCCTTCCTAGTGTCCAGCCTGGCTGGACTGTGCCAGGCAAGAGAAGCCATATGTCTACTGTGCTGTCACGCCCACATAAGGAATGCCTATTTTAGAGCTATTTTCTTTAATATTCATTGGACGGATTCAGCACAAATTCCCAGTGCAACACAGCAAACACAAATATGCAATTGCAGGACAGCACACAGTAGTCTTTAAAACAAATGGTGTGGACCCAGTGCTCTGCAAATGAACCAGCTCCAAATGACAGTAATCTATGCAAACTACCACGGGTGCAGAGGGCTCTACAAGCTACCGGTCTAGTCCCACCACAGCCAGCCCCTTTGGGCTGCAGCCCTGGGGGGTTATTGGTGTTTGTGGAGTTAGACAGCCAATCAAATCTGACTGGTGCACCCTGTATTGATCTCAATTATTCCCAGCACTGTAGCGTGTACACATTATAATAGCGGAATCAGGCATATTGTGGGTTGTGGGTGGGTGGGGGATAGATGTATGAGCTTATAGTGCATTTCCGTTTGTTTCAAGGACTCTCTACTGTTCTACGCCCTATAGGGGAGCAATCGTTTCATCAGTGGACCTCACAGGAGACTGCTATGGCCACAGCCTCACCCTTGGCGGGGACTCTGGTTAATGGGGGCCCTATGTCTTTGTGACTGTGACTCAGCGCAAACTCAGTTCAAGTTATGCAGACGGGGCTCTAATGAGACCCAAGGCCTTGTCTGCAGTGGATCTCCACACTGCTGCCCCATTTGAGAGCTGACCTAATTGTGAGCACTGAGCACTGGGAAGTGGAGGACTGAGTGGTTGTGGGCCAGGTCCACACGGGTCAGAGATCTGATTCTATTCCCTTCTGCTCTGCTTGCATTAGGAGGTATCTGCAGTGGCAGAAGAGGGGTGCAGTGAGGAGGAACAGTAGGTGTTACCCAGTCAGTGTTTGCAAAACCACTGCATCCTCTTAACTTTCTGCAGCTCAGACCCACAGCGCTCCTGAGCTGGCAGTGCTGTAATCAAATTCTTCATTGGCAGAGCACACAGAATCTCCTGAGATGGTTGTGCATCTGCATGTGTGCACATATTGTACATGCACTGTGCATGGTGTGTTTACTTGTGTGCACATGTACGGGTGTTTGCATGCGTGCTGTAAAAGCCTTTGCTAAGAGCACCAATGAGTTCGCTGCCCTGCAGGTATGCTGGAGACAAGATTGAGTTTCAGAAAACTCCAAAGATGGGAAGACACAGACCCGAATCCTTTGAAGTGTAGGTTTTTTAGAATGTTATTTTTTCTTCAAAATTCTAAATCAGTGTTCTAGAACTCCATTGTTTGAAATTACCGGTAGTGATGCAACATCAGCATTGGACTGTTAAGTTAAGAACATCCCTTTTACATTTGTGATCTTGTACCTTAAAGGGTTAAACTGTCACCTGGCAGGAATTTACACACTTCTTGTTACCACGGCAACATAGCTAAGCCCTTTTGGGACTGTTAGGTATCGGTGTCGAGGCAAACCGTTTTGACTGCCGCCCTTATCGGGTGGGGTCACCAGCATGACCTTACTGGAGGCTGGGATGAACGCATAGGCACATTCACCCTGTTCACCTGCGCACATACAGGAGAGACACAGGGAACTGCCACAGAGGAATATGCTGTTTGCACTCCCATACGCCTGGGAAACAGCAGCACACAGCAACCACCCCTCTGCATACGGTCAGTGCTGATTAGGTGCACTCGCACGAACCGTATCAAAAGGCAGCAATCTTAAGAATCCGGATAGAATGACAGACGAACACAGACTCGTTGTCTAAATGTCCACTTCTACAAAACTTGGCTTTCCCAGGACTTTATTTCCTTATGAAAGGAGTATATTTGTGATGGAATTCTAAAAATGTGATGAATGAATCATTAAATCTGCATTTATCGAGGTAACGGATGAGTGAGCACATTTCAAATGTCTCACTGTGTGTAGGCTAGCTACAGTAAATGCTACAACACTCAAGACTCTTGGTGCATTTCTTGATATCCGATGCCTAAACTGTGCTAACGCTGTTCTGATTTCTTGGTCAGGACATCAGATTGAATTACCTTTGTCCTCCAGCGTGAACACATAAAAGAACAACTATAATAACCATGTAGAATGCAGAGTGAAAACAGCTCAAAGACTCAGGTTTATGTGTGTGTGTGCATGTGTGTGTGTAATGGAGAAAGAGAGAGATACAGAGAGAGAGAGAGTGTGTGTGAGTGAGTGAGTGAGTGAGAGACAGAGAAGAGTTACAAATTATCCTTGATCCAGCTCTTGGGCTGATCTACAGGTGATATCACACACCTCAGGCAATCGTAGAGTTTGCATTGTGATTAAAATGCAGGTCCACAACTCTAACGGGGACTCAGCTCAAAGTCTGGCAGTTAGACCAGCTCTCTGAAGATACCGAGATGGCAGGTCTGGAAGCTTAAGACCAAAGACATCACTCACACCGTGGTAACCACTGGATTCTGGTACAGAAGACAATTCAACAAATTCAACTGCCACCAATGTTTTACATCTGAAAACCTATTGATGCCCTACTCCGAAGTGCTGGATGTTTGAAGCTAACCTGCTGCAGACATGTCAAAATTGGGCTTCTTTGGCAAATGTTTAACTTAAATGTACACATATTACACACAGTAAAGAATAGCATGTTACTTTAAAGAGGATTATCACAAATGGACCTGTTCTTATTCACAAGATCCAAGAAACGACTCACATGAACACAAAACACATTGACAAGTGCATAATTTTCCTTGAATTGTTATCTCACTAAAAAAGGCGCACCACAACGCAGAAACATATTACAGAAGTTTCGATGCGCTACGTCGGCACTTGTCATTTCGCACTTGACAGTTCCCATTAGGCTGCACAAGCTTGTGGACAAGCGACAGGCAGGCTCTCTGACCTCGAGGCTGAGCGGAGAGACTGGTGGCTTGCAGCAATAGCACCTTATTTAGTGTTATTTATTGAACGTTGCCCCTTGAGTTCCAGTACGTAGGCGTTCCTTTTAATGCAAGACTACTATGAACAGGCCTAGTCAAGGTGCAAAGTGTACGCTCGTTGAACGAGTAAGAATATGACTCACTGTAATAGAACGAGCCATATTACTTTAAAAAAAATAATAATAATAAAATAAATTAAAAAAAAAAAATATATATATATATATATATATATATATATAATATATAGTTTTTCACCAATAAGATAAATAAAATGTGCCAAAGTATCTAACAACCGCAACAATCAAAATTTTGAGAAATGTGTAAAATGTATTGTTACCTCAGATATTTGCCATTTGATGGCAATCCAGGCGGTGAATAACGTTATACGATTAATTATAATAGCTAACAATACACATTAGTATATTGCTGTTGAATCTGTCAGCATCACCTAGCCCACAATTCAAGCACAGAGCCCTTCGTTTTAAGAGATCATAGCCGATCCAATTACTAAAGTCTGTTTGCAAAATAGTTCAAAGCAAACATAATAGTCACACTACAGTAAGGCGACTCCAGCTAGGCTACTCAAAAATGTAGCAAAGTTTTCTTACCGACGTAGATCCTGAGGAGGATGCTATGTAAACTTTAATAACCATTTTTATCCCTCGTAGATACTTGTGCAATAATTATTTTCTCAGTTGAGCTCTGTAGCTATAGTTGCAATAATGGCAATTAAAACTAAAATGAAAACTACTTCCCCCTGCCAAAAATTATTTCTCGCAGCGCTGTTTTTCCGTTGAAGAGCAGTTTAGCTCGCAAACTTGCTAACTGGTTGCGTTTCAATTCTATGTCTCTCCTCCCCTTTCTCTCCCCTCTCCTTTCTGTCCTTTTCGGGTGGGGTGGAGGGGGGCTACAATACACACTGAAACCCGGAAAACGTTTTCCTCTTGCAGGTGTCTATAGTTTTTTATTTGTGTCTGTCGGTACGGGTAGCCTACCGTCAAATTTAAGAACGGTTCTCTCATTTACATTGTATAAAGTGCCCCAAAATAACTTAATAGTTTCTCTACTCAAGAAAGTAAGACTCCAAATTATGATTCAAATATGGATAGGGTAGGCTAAGCGAGGTTTAGCCTGTAGATTATTTCCCCATACTTTATGGACACATTTTAACGTTTGATTATGGCTTAATAGGCGTGCATTTTGTGCGTAAGCATGACAAGTAGCCTAGGCTATCCACCTTTTAGCTCCGGATGGGACATGCATGCGCCTAAAGGCAAATACTATGCAAACGCAAGAAAAGTAGCCTAACGTTTGCCTAATTTAAGGTAGTATTTGCAATGGTAGTTCGTACAGGTAGTTAATAGAACTTTTACAATTTAGCGGCCTCCACTAAAAAAACAACTGCTGTAATATTATATCGTGGTTAATTCTAAATGAATAGTCAATCTTTAGGTTGTCTAGTTCATGATCCAATCTGGAAGACTAAATATTACGGCATATTATATCACCAGGTGCTGTATTGAGGCGCCCTCTAGCGACAAAATTTAACACGCAATAGTCCAAAATGTAGGCTACTATTCGAGTATAGATACCAGTAGGCACTATCATATACTATGCACAGCTTTGTACACATTCTGAACACATTATAAAAATAAATTAATAAAAACAAGTAAAATGCAGTAACCTGGGGTTAATTAATTATCCGTTTGTATGTCAGGTGATTTGGGTTTATTTATACGTTTCACAACAAAACGAAAATAAATCAATTAATAAATAAATATTTGTAGGCTACTGTTGTTGAATATTTCCTCTGGAAGTGCAGTCTAGCCACATAGGTTCGCTGAATCTGTAGCATTCTCTTATACATTTTTTAACTAATTTTGGAAAGGTCGGAATATATGTCATATTCATTGGCCGAGACTCTTCGAATTATAATGGCAAATTTAGCCACAGTAACTATGAGATAAAACATTTTATTCAAGTAATAAATTGCGTTGACCAAACTCGTGGCCTATATAAAAATTAAGAAAACACGCACGGAAACCGTTTTAGGAAATTATGGCATACATATAATGACAATTATTCTAGGAATGTGCTAATAAATTCACACGTTTTTAATATTAAAGATTAAAGACGTTACACTACTTACAAAACAAAAGTGTCTCAAAAGACACCAAAGGGGATCAGGCACTTATCAGAATACTGTAGTGTCTCAATATGGCCGTGGGGGGAGCCGTTTTTCGAAGTGTCCAGTCGTGGTGAAGGTTATATACACTTCCAGAAGGTAAGTGATTGCGGCCGCCAATAGGAATTTGCGTCTCAAAACCCCTTCCAAGGGTTTTCTTCCACGGAGGAATTTGGTTAAGCTGCCAAACAAGAATGTGTCAAGCAGGCTGGGCGCCATGTTGGAAGTAGACACAGCAATCTTCCTTTGGTAGTTTGTACGTCTCTGTTTTCCCAGTGACATTCGATGTAATACTAAGCACTGTTTGAATATGGACCACTTACCCGTGAGGATGCTTTTGATAGCAACCAATTTATTATTTCTGCGATTCTGAGACGTTCTGTGTATTGTTGTAACCCCGCCTTATTTCAGAGATATGATTTTCCCCTTAATAAAAAAAGATAACGTTCCCTCCTCCCCTTGCATTTAGCATTTGGCGCCTAAAAAACTACCGGCGCTGAAATTCCCGTTTTTCTGCGGCTGTCATTGTCACCCACTCATTGGCCGAGAGCAACATCAATCACGGCTTAGCCGCACCCCTCCCCCCATTCAACCACTGGGTTTAATGTTGCTGTGTGTTTACTACAGTATTTAGTATAAGGGGCTGTTTGCCTTTTACATGCTGTGAACTCTCAGTTACAAAACAGAGGTTTTTTTAGTTTTTATCATAAAGACGCATTTCAGGACTCCAACATGCCCAAGAGAAAGGTACGTAGCTAACTAGAATATGCGGATACACTTCTGAAATCAGAGAGCCATAGCTTGCTGGCTCACGTTAGCTATTTATTGTCAAGCCTCCGAGACAACGGTCATTTTAATTAGGAAATCAGTTTTAGGAAAAAACACATAATGAAAACCGCAGATATATATTTAAGAATTATTGGGTAATTTTTTTGATGAGAAAAACATTTTTTGTTTGGGAAGAAAATGTTAAAACGCTGCTTTCTTGAGCAGCGCACTCATATCTTGTGGGGAGTCTGAAGTCTAGCTTGGTCTCCATGCTGTTAAAACACAGCAGCCATGCTTTGCAGCTCCGACTCTGTCCACCGTGAAAATGTCAAAGAACAAATGCTCGCCTATATGGCTGTGAGCCCTTATTTTGGTCCAGAAATACATCGTAAAAATGCATATGACACACTAGTTTTATTCGCATGTATTGTAAATGAGTTTTGCCGTCTAAAGAAGACAAAAATAATATTTTTTCTTTGTTCGTGGTACCAGATGGTTGCGATGACGCCTTTTTATCGCCAGGTGGCGCAGCTAGAAGTTAATTTCAACCCCTCCCCCTTCTCATCTGCCCCCTTCCCCGGCGCTGTGACAGAAAGTCGGAGAAGGGGAAGGGAGATTTAGAATGGCGAATACTCCGTCGGGATTAACATGAAGTATTCTAGCTAGCTGTCCCTTTGTTCTTGGCTGTATTCGCTATCTAGCGAAAATATAATGCTTGGTAGCCAGCAAATGTTTATTTTTGACATAATTTTAAATGTCCCCAGTTGTTTGCAAACGAGCAAGCTAGTCTAACTCCATTGCCCAGTCGCCTCCTACTGTAACGTTAGGGTCAACTAACGGTAGCTAGCTAGGTGGCTGTGGTAATTTTATACGGTGGAAGTATCGTAGGCTGCATACTAGATGGCTATGCAGTTTATTTATTTAACGTTATCTGTTTAAGAACAAGTTTGCCAAGAACATTTTTTTAGCGAATAGCTAGCTAACAATCTTAGCATGTATATTTTGGCAAACGTTAAATCCTATCACCAGTTTATATTTTAAGGGATATGGTTTCTTCGCGGGCTTTTATATAATGATTTACAATCTATATGAAGTGTGTGTTAACTACACACCCGTTTTGATCACGTATGTTTTGTAAGGGTTTTTAAGGTATAAATCCGTATCAATACAAAGTATCCAACAAACGGACGTCCTCTGTTTAGAACCCGCGAACACCTGTCCGCGCGTAAAATGACTTTGGGCAAGGCAACGAGTAGCCATTTTCTTCTTAATCCACGCGCTTTTGTTCACGTGGTCTCATTCATATCAAATCAGAATGAATGAGTGCATCGATCACATGAATAACGTAACGGGTTGCGTGAAAAGCCGCTATTAAAGAGTTATTTATATTCGGCGCTATTTAAAACGTGTGTCAAAGCATGAATGATGGTCTATGTTTGAATAAACTGCAATCTAATGATGTTGTGTCTTTTTTTAAACAGCAAGGCGCTGAAGGAGATGTCAAGGAGGAGGTAAAGTATCTCTTTATGCCTTAGCACTTGTAATAAAGACAGTATAAACTAGAAAGTCTGTGCAGACCTTTGAAACACATAAAATATTTTCCCCCAAAAAATGAGCGTTTTAAATGCAACTCCTTTGGATGCATATTGAGTTATTCCATTGCTCATTGTTTGTAAACATGTTTTTTGTTCTCTTTCCCTTTTAGCCTCAGAGGAGATCTGCTCGGTTATCGGCGGTGAGTCTAAGACTTTTTCCCAGGTTCACTTCCCATGTTAATAGGAGTCCCTTTGTGAAATGCCAATTTCACTAGGCTTAAAGTATAATATACACCTCTGCACACACATTGTGAAGATATCCAGTTTCTTGAACAATACCTGCATTGCATAATGGAGCATAGCTTCATATGAGCCACCAGTACTCATTTTAGGACAGTGTTAGCACTGAGCTTGGAAGTGGTCACGCTGCACTGGGATAAACTGTATATTAATGTCCTATTATCCTGATTAGTGCCATTTGCTCAAGTAGCTTGCGGTTGGTAACCTCCTGAGGTGACATAATCACATTAGGTACATGCTGGTGTGCAGCATTTACAAACTCTTTACATTACAGGCATTTAGCAGACACTCTTATCCAGAGCGACTTGCACAACTTTTACATAGCATTTACATTGCATTCATTTATACAACTGGATAACGCACAAAAGCTTGTACAAACTTTTTTACCCCTTGTAATTTAACACAGATCTCAGTTGTCAAAAAATACCACTGACTGTTTTTTATAAAGATGTGATTTTATTCCCCTCATACAGAAACCCGCGCCTCCCAAGCCTGAACCAAAACCTAAAAAACCAGCAAAGGTAAGCCATTACCTAAAGACCCTTATGCCCTTGGAAACCTTGCCTTTCCACAACAGGAAAAGGCCTGTACCAGTGTCATAATATTAATTGGTATTGTTTTCAGGTGTTTACTTTGACTCTTACTGTTGTAAGGATCAGTCTTTTTGTCGACCGGAGGTGAACGTCCTCCCCAACTGGAGAGGCGCCATGCGTGGCCACATGTGCATGCCTGACTCTTGCGTCCTTCCTGCTGTCTTCGCAGAAAGAGAAAGCAGTGAATGACAAGAAAGAGGAGAAGAAGCCCAAGGTGAAAAAGGGGAAGGAGGAGGCAGAGGCCAATGAAGAGAACCACTCTGAAAACGGAGAGGCCAAGACAAACGAGGTGTGCCAGCGTGAAACAGACTCCACCCTCGACCAGAGAGTGGAGGGCATTATCTGCAGTTAAATCTGTTTATCTGGAGAAAATCCCCGCACCCACCCCACCCTGTGATTACATTTCAAAATGCTGTTGCATTTATTCCACAAACACCTGTTAAACAGAATCCAATTATGATTATAACTGAGCCTAAAGAAATACACTAATTTTGTCTTAACATTTGTACAAGTCCATGGTGCCTGTGGAAGTTATGGAATGAATCATTAGACAGCCTTTATTAAAATAGAAAACCCAACAAGAAACCGAATTTTAGAAATCTAAATGGAGCATTTTCTTTGCCCACTTGTAGAGCAAAGAAATATTAACATGCTTTTAAAAGAAATCACTCTCATAAAACAATTACTATGAGCACCACTCCACACCGCACACTGCCATTTTTACAGGCTACCCTGAGCACAAATCAGTGATCCCAGCACTTCGAGTACACCACAAGGCCTTCACTGATCTGAAATCAAGTGAAATAGAGCATTGGGGTTTCCTCTGTGTGTATTATATGAGAGAGAGAGGAAAATCCAGAATAGCTAGCTAGAAAAAAAGTTGGTCTGATCATGACAAGAAGGCTGTCTGAAACATTGAGAACACACTGAAGAGGGGACGATTTTTAACTTGGGTTAAAAGTTCCTCGTTCCTCCTCTGTGTAGTGTCCAAAACACTTGGGCTCAGAGTATGGGTTGTGGATTGAGCCAGCATAAACTAGGTTACACTTTAGTACTAGCCCTAAGTACGTGAAATTTTGTTCAGCAGAGAAGTCTGCAAAACCCATCATCGACCTTAAAAGGGCTTGCAAAGTGAAATTGGTGATATAATGCTTCTGCCTTTTGTGCACACACCTCAGATTGTTTCCCCGGGACCTGTGTCTCCTCTTCTAGGTATCGGAGTTAATCCTGTAACGTAAACCAAATTCCTTATTTCATCCTACCTGTGTTTTCTGGAAACACCAGAATTGTAGTAATGGATTTAACACTACTCTGATTAGCTTCATTTGAGTTTATTTGCATCATTTGTCATCAATTTCAGTTGGTTCAATTTGATGCGACATATTCATCCTTTAGCCTACTATATATACATATTTTTCCTTAAGACCTCTTGATTAGTATTTATATCCATGCTTGTCTGAGGAGGGGGGGGAACAAACTTTCAAACTGTACTTGCCTAAGCATGACTAAGTAGATGGCTAAGTGGTTGGCTCACTAAGAAAAGGGCTATACTATGTTGTGGAACTGTTACAAAGAAACACCAACATTTTTTTTTAACTTTCATACGCAGCCAATAATACTGCTGCTAAGTAATATGGGATGCATCATGACAGTGCTATGTATTGCCAATAAGTGAAAAGTCCTTCAAGACATAGGCAAGCTCAAGGTGCCATCTCACAGTCGTTCAACCGCATGTAACTTGCAACACAAAAAAGTGAAACAAGTCGTACCTATTAACAGTCATTACCATTTATTGATAAAGGCCACAGTTGGTGAAGCGTACAGTTTTTAATGATAAAATAAACATTTTCTAATGAGGTAGTTCAGCACTGAGGATGATGAAAGGACATGACACTAATAGCCAACTGCATCATAACACCTTCGAGGATGGGGAGTTGTCTTAAGGTTTATCACTTATACCCCCAGACACTACAGGCTGAGTGTACTTTGATATTTTTTAATTTACAGTTGGGAGATCATGAACTAAATAGTTTTGTTTAGATTTGATATGGTTTTAATCTAACCTGAAAACGATGCTGGCACTGTTGACAAGAGGCAGCTTTATTAAGTATCAACATTTTTCATGAATATATTGCCACCCTCATGTTTAAAGCTGTGGGCACTTTGATTTAATTGGTCAGGATCATTTCAGCAAGTGTTATGCTGACTGTTTATACATGTGATTGAATTCAATGTGCTTTATTGACATAAGTGTGAATAGTACAATTTAAGTAGAAACTACAAAACTACAACTTGCCAAAAGTAGTATTGTAGAAAAATTTAATTCTCTATTTCAAATTCAAAACATTTTTTCATTAGTCAGTAAAGGAAATTTAACGTACTGAAACACATTATCCCTTCTTTCTCCAGGTCGAGGAAGCTCCTGAGGAGCCAGAGAAGGAGGAGCCGAAGTCTGAGTAGCAGCACTGCCACCTTCCACCCCCCCCCCCCCCCCCCCCACCCCCCTTTACCCTCTCCCCTGCCCCTTCCTCCCCCCAAAATACCCCCAAGTCTCATGTGGTCTAAACCTCCATGGCATAATTGTTAAACAGAGGAATATTTTTATCAACGATTTTATAAATATCGGTACAGGTTTTTAGCACAAATAAAGCTAAACAATGGAGGGCCTTGCAGTTCTGCAGCGGTCATATCAAGTGTCTGCAAGCAAGATGAACACAATAAAAAATATTCTTTTTTTAAATGGCATTTTGTGATTGTTGATAGCTTGTCCGGTGTAGAAAGAGCGTTCCAGCCTGGTAGAGTTGAATTGTGAGTCTTTGTCGTATTTTGTCCTGACGTTCTTTCCCAAACCATGTCACTTCTGTGGGTGGCTAATTTTTTACCTTCTATATGTGCAGTGATTTTTTTTTTCTTTTTTTTCTTTTTTTGAATTTTTGAATTCTTATTTTGGGGGTTTTTATTTTTAACTTTAAAAAAATGTGTTGTCCATATGAAAGGAATAGGAGCATCTTGAAAACATTCCAGGCAGGGTTACTACGTGGGCTAATTTTTTTATTTTATTTTATTTTATTTTATTTTTGAACAACCACATGTTGAAAATTATTTTGATAAAACAAAATATGGAAAAAAAATGGTCACACTGTTATACAGGATTTTTTTTTTCCTTCAAGGTAATTAGGTAAATTAGTTTTTAAACAATGAAAATTCAAACATCTATCAAAAAATATGCAGGTGTATGTGTACCCACTCTTACGTTCTGGATGTCTCTTAATAAAAGTAATCCATGGAACTTTCCTCATCCTGTTGTAGTGCAGGTTATTGTTCTTTAAAAAATGTCATGGAATTGTATAAAATGCTGTCTGATCCTTAGACATGTCCATTTTGGGTTATTTGTCAGATGCCCTTCAATTTTATATAGGTATTTTCTGAAGTAACTAAAGGTTAAATGTTGTGCCCAAAACCCACTCTGGATTTGAACCTGCAGTCTTGTGTTACACAGTTTATTATCCATTGCATCACCACTGTGCATGTGCTTTATTGTGTGAAAGGGTTGAAATACTTCAAAATATAGATTTTAAATGCTTTAATAAGAAGGATCACTGATAAGAGCCAGATGACCTGTAAAGGCGAGTGGATGAGACCACTTTGCAATGGATGATACCGAGCATGAGGAGGGAAAATTTGCTAATAATATCGTGTCTGGTGAAAGTAGGCATTAGCAGAATGTAACCTAAACTTTTAAAGGGAAAGATTAGTCAAAGAAGAGAAAACATCAAATTAGAAATTGCAGCTGATTCATCCTGGTCTGTTGTGTTCTTCACATTTGAGAGATCAACGATTGTGTTGGAGCACTGAGTACTAGACAGAAAGTAATTGTGTAACGAGGAGGCGAGGGGGTGGAGCCCAGTCCTTGACTAATCGTTGTATCTGCTTTGTCACTACATTCAAATAAAGCCCTTTAAATGAGAGGTTCAGATTTGGCAGCCTGGCAGCTGTTTGTGACTGTTTTATTTTCCCACTCCAAACTCTTGACTTGAATCCCTCCTCTTGTTCTGCGAAAAGTAATCCCACCGCTTGCCGTGCCTGTCTCTGTCTCCAAAGACTGGCCCTGTCTGTGAAAAGGCATGACCTCACCCCTGTCTGTCTCACTAATGTCCTGTTTCACTGCTGCTGCACCCTGCACGAGCTTTAAAGCACCAATCAACGAGGGACTCGGGTTTGATGAGGATTTATTTGCCCTCATTTATGCTTTATGTAAGACCTATCTATTCCACTGTGATATGTTATACTCAGAACTTGCTGTGTTAAATTAAAATCTGTTTTCCCCTTTAAGTTGTTAGTTAAAACCATAAAAAAATTATGATGGAATATGAGGTCTCTCCACTTTTGCAGGAACAATGTTTGGCCTGTTCAGGTGTCGTTCAAGAGATTGATCTTGATGGGCAACTTATGCAGCCAATAGATTGTCATATGCAATGTGTGTATGTGCGTGTTTTTTCAAAACTAGTCACGAATAAGGATGCTATCTGGAATGCTCTCTAGGATTTTGGCATGAGGGCTGTTGGGGCGGGAACTCTGCCCAGTGTACTCAGCCCCTGTGCAGTAGTGAGATAGTGATGTGCATTACGTAATCCCGTCTGAGCTGAGTGGACAGAGAGCCGATTGATTGCGAGTGCGTGAAGCCACAGCCATGGGACCCCACTGTTACACAGCAGGAAAGCAGTCTGGATCCTGTCAGAGGTAGTGGCTACCATGGTGGAGAATGGGATTCACTCATTCACTTCACTGTGATCGCTCTTGTAATACCGGTGGCACTTGTGTTAATTTACATACAATTTCAAACTATTCATGTATTTATTTTGTCCAAGATGGATCAATTATCACAGAGGGAAAGAAATAGAGACTTGAATTGATCCATTTCCATTTGATTCAGAATTTGTGCTCGGGATGCGTTCTTCGCTCCCCCTGGAAACCGGCAGGGGTGAACAGCTGACGTGGCAGACCCAAAGAAAGCCGCGCTGCGCATCTGACAACAAAGTGCTGCGCCGCCATCTTGCAGTGTCCCGCTTTCAGCGGCTGTGGGTCCTGTGGGCTGAGGAAAGGGTTCGGCAGGGAGATAAAGGCAAGGCGGAGGTGGTGGGAGGGATGGGGGGAGGGGGTCTATGTGCTGGCTGGGGGTGCAAATGGCAACCAGACTTGGCCTTGCGGAAGGGACAGCACTGCCAGAGCCCATGCGAGACTAGCCCAGGCCTCTTAAGGATCCGGGCTGGCTCGAGTCGCCTCCTGGCAGCACAAAGCTCCATTAGAGAAGTGAAGCAGAAGGGACGTGACCCACTTCTGCACTGTGTGGCAGGGTCTGGGGCCAGGGTGCCAGGCAGACGCGCTCCCGACCCTCACAGATGCAGCGCTGTGCCGAGCCGGCCCCTGCCAAACTGCTCCGGCAGAGGCATCACAACCGCTAATGCACAAACCCTGGCCAACGCTCGTCCCCCCTTTTCACTTTAACGCCATTATTTTAACTTCCAGTCTGAGTCTGGGTGGCTGATATGGCTCACTTTTTCCATATTACACGGCTGAAAATTTGTTAGAGGTTATAGTGTCTCCCGGATTCAACAGTAGCACCTATCCTTTGGAATAGATCCTTCACGTCCTTGTTCTTCAACTACAATTCCACTGTCTCTTTCAGGGGAATGTCCTTGTTTGCCTTATTTCTATCAGCTGCTTTGTGCTTCTTGTGAAATCAATGCTTATCTGCGAATCGATCCAATATTGTTTACTGAATGAATGGATGTCTCAATAACCAGTTACTGTCTAATCTAATCTAATCTTCCCTGGCATGTAGAGGACTTGGTTCAAGTCTCCATTCAAGGCTGATGTATTCATGTACAAAATCTTGGAGCAGTTCTGTAATATTTATAATATAACTCAGCCTAGTAGGTGTTGTGAGTTATGTTCCAAAAGGTACATATAAATACAACCTAGAATGCAGAGAAGCAGAGATTCATTGGCACCATTTAAAGTACTTAAGGGAAAGCAAGCGTACCTCTAGATCCCCCCAATGTCCTGATGTCTGTGGGAGTCCTTAATCATAGCTTTGTATGCATTGAAATATACTGTGTCCACACTAGTCCAAAATAGTCCTATTTGAATCTACCTATTTATATTCACATGGAGGAGAGGGCAGTGATGTAGTTGAGGTCAAAGAATTTTGCTCTCACAAAGCACTTTTAAAGAAATATTGATAGCGTCTTTTGAAAAACCTCAGGGAGTTCCTGTTCACATAAAAAAGTAATGGCTAATTATGCACTGCCCTGCTCGACTACCACCCACAGGCAGCATTGTCATAGTTAGAATTAGCTAACAGGTCATGCAATTTTTAATTGTATGCACACTCAGTATATTAGCAGGACGAGCCACCCTACAGCCCTTTGAATCATGCCTTTATTTATTTATTTAACAAATGACCCACATCCACTCAATCTTCCCTCTCGTCTGGTTAGTGAGACCAATGGGGGCAAGACATTACTGACTCAAGTCTTCACTGCCACTGTTCTATACTATAATGGCTCATTAAATGGCCATGCAGACAAGCAAGCCAAGAAAACCAGTAAAAGTGGCTGTAGCTGTCAAAGGATGTTGGTGTCAAAGCCAGAACCTGTAAGGTGTCCTGTCTTTTTGTGAGTCTGAATGGCATTGCATCATCAAACCAAAGGCTCAGACTCATATCCATCCACCCATAATCTAGACCCGCTTATTCCTGGTCAGGGTCTTGAGGGATGCTAGAGCCTATCCCAGTGTGCATTGGGCGAGAGGCAGGAACACACCCTGGACCTGTCGCCAATCTATCGCAGTCAGACTCATGCCTTTACTTTGAAAACAATGAAATAATCACTCCAACCCCAAATCTTTTTCTCACTTTCGCTCTCTCTTAGTTGGTTTGTGTTTCCTTAGCAACTCATCCTTGGAAGGATGGCATAGCATTTAACCTTTGCATGGTCTGCCCTAGCAAGGGAGATCATGCCTGAGAAAAATATATATAGTGTGTTTGCTGTATGTGTGCATTACAGAGGCAAGTGTTTGACAGATGTGGCAGCCAAAGTCTTGTTTTACTCTTAATCACAAAAGAAGTAAACAAAATGGCCTAAATTAGGTTATATAGCCTCTTCTTGTACACAAACAGTCCTTTTAAAGTTAGTTTTGAGACAGATTTATTTTACAAGATTCATAAATGTCATATAGGCTCATTTTAAAGTTATTGGTTTTTCACTGTGACTTCCATGCATAAACCTTAGATATAAAGGGAACTAATGCTTAGATAAAAAATAAACCAATGGAGAGTTGTTGGGTAGGAAAACAAAGGCAATGAAAATAACAAGTCGGCATAAAATTATTGTTCAAACCTAGAAAAAATTCCAAAAGGACAATAAACGTAATGTGGACGAAGTAAATGCTGTTTATGTTTGAAATAAATATTACATCGATATATCATATTTCCAATTTAAATTACTAGTTGACAAACTTTGTTGATTAGCATTCAAATTACCATAGTATGGACTGTAATCTTTCGATGCAGGTACATTTTGATAGTTATAAAATTCGATTTAGATATTTGAAGCTGTATTAAATCCTGATTTTTTATTTATTTTCCTGAACGTGAAATGGTAGATTCAACTGTTAAATAGCCTCGCTGTTGCAGCAACCGGTAAGACGATCGCAATTCACCCTAATGGTCGAAGGGTGGCGCTAACTAAACATAGCTCGACAGAAAGAAAAACGAAGGCTGGACAATATAAACTATTTCCGGATACAAATGTAAAATAATCCGTTGGGTGGAAGGATTAACGTTATCAGTTAATGTCAAGGTAAACTTTTTATGGAACAATATTTTCTTTGAGCGGCTCAACTGTTCACTTCACATTCTGCATTTTATTGATTACCTTTTTTGTTGGGGGAGGGTCCCAGCTGCCGCGTAGAGACATTTTTTTATTTCTATTTCTATTCTGACAAAGACACCTTATAAATTTTGGTGATTTACTTTTATTTGGCTTGTTCTTGTCATTTTTTGTTGTACGTTACACTTCTTGTCCATTGCAGGAAGCCAGAGCCACCACATTATAAGTGCACAAATTCCGTTTATAGTTCAAAGTATATTGTATATATTGTTTAAATATCTCCATTGGTGATATTACTTTCTGGGATCGTTATGCAAATATTTTCAAACAAATTGCAAACAAATTAAATATTTAATATTTAAATAACAGTTACTTTTCACAAATCAAATTAAAATGATATTTATCACATGGTTCGAGGAGTGTGTGGAAGTTCTCCGGCCTCATTTCCGGTCAGCCACGAGACATTTCGTGCTTCGTCCCACAGACATTTTTATTATCAATGGGCAGCATCATTGAAATAGTGGTGCAGTCTATGAAGCATTGAACATCAGGAGTTTTGAGTCAGGAGAACAGAGGTCTCGTAGATCTTCTAGTTATCCTGGGAGAACTTCACAAGCTATGGCAGAAACAGTCCTATCTATTGAAATTGCACAGATGAGTTTGCTGGTCAATCAGTCCAGGTGTTATTCATTACCTCCTCCAGGTCTGTTATAAAGGCACAACCTGTTCATGAAAACACACACTGTTCCAGAGGCCTGTTGGGAGAGACTGACTTGAACACAGGCTCTGGTGTGCTCTGATGCTTAAGAAAATAACTCTTTTAGTCAGCAATAAAGAGTACTCTTATGCAACCCCTTTTTTATTTTTTTATTTTTTTTTTAACTTTGTTTTAGTTATGAATTTCTTGTGTTCTGTTTTGTTGTGTCATATGCTTGTCAAGGGTGATAAAGTGCCCATTTAGAATAGATTTTTTCTATTCTGTTTTTATGGAATACACATGAGAGTGCTTTTGCATTTACAACCAGTACACTGTTTTAATTATGAAAGCATTTATAAGCAAACATTACAGTATCTTATTCATTTTAATGTTCTCATATCGAACACACAGCTCCAGCTGCCTGTTTCCAGAACATAAGAAGGAGAGTCAAAGAAAGATTGTGCAAAACTTTCGCTGTCCAGTAAGTCTCAAATTTTCAGATTTTCCTGAGATTATTTAGAGACTGAGGGAAAGATATGTGACACATATTTGAGGCTTGGGTCACAAATGTTTTGAAAAAACTTTTAGTGGAAGAGGCCTACTTCTGGATATTTTTGGCCCTATGGGTGACTCCTTTAAGAGTTTGTAAAAGAGACGGCAGTATTGCACAGTATGTTTAGGGAACTTGAGTTGTAATTTAGAGGCTACTGGTTTAATCCCTGAGTAGGGTACTGCCACTTGTTACCCTTCAACAAGGTACTTAACCAAAACTGATTCAGCATTCAGCTGTATAATTGAATTGTCTGTAAAATGTAAGCTTTATATGTTTCTCTGGGTAAGAGCATCTGTTAAATGCTTGAAATGAAAATATATTTATTTCTACACCAAGTTTAATAAAAGAGAGAGGGGCAATATGGGTGAGGTATTAACCAGAGCATACTTTCATGTATACTCATGTATCTTCAGTCTCTCAGTCTCTGCTCTAATTTACGCAGAACTCTATCTCTGTGACTCAGACTCCCGCCCCTAATCAGGCCAAAGTGGATTATCAGGGCCTCTTCACTGAAACTCAGTGAGCAGGGGGTAATAATTCAGCCCTGTCGGCCATCTCAGTAATTGAAGGTGAACTGAACTGGATGTGTACCTTAACAATTATGGTGGAACTTTTGTAGTCCTGGTTCACTGTAAATCTAAGAACCTATATTTGACTGTCTTTTAGGGTTTGATTTTGTCGCCCACTGAGTGCAAACAATAGTTAACATAACATAATATGACATAACATAACATAATGACGAGAACAGGTCATTCAGCCCAACAATGCTTGCCATTTTCCTGATAAATTAGTGCTCTGATTACCTACATATCAAGCCTACTCTTGAAAATCCCTGTAGTTTCTGCCTCTACTCCATGACATGGCAGGCCATTCCACACATTGACTGCTCTCTCCGTGAACTAATTCTTCCTAAGCTTGAAGGGAGGCTGTGATGTGGAGACATATTACACTTAATTAACATTGTAAACATGTGGATTCATGATTGGAGGGCCATGGTCCTGCACAGGCTCAAAAAAAGACTGCTGTTGTACAGTTAGTCTCTATGAGAGCCGAGAACTTCAGCATTAAGTCTGAGACTCTGATCATTCTCAAAGACACAGGTTTATAGGTTTACAGATACTCAGCTGCAGGGCAGAAGTGGTGTGGCAGTCAGCAGAGGATCAGTTACTATTAACAGCTTTGTACCCGCATTAGCTCCCTCCCTGGCAACAAGCCCTATAGGCAGGAATCTAAACCTCTCAGACTTCTACATCTACACATACTCGCTGAGTTCAAACGAGCCAATGAGGTTTATCCTTCACTTTAGAAGGCAACAGAAACTGCCTTCAGTGCCCCTATTCCTCTTGCCTGTAAGGATTCCGGGCAGTTCATTACAAAATACTTATAATACAGGCTATTATATATGAAGAACACGTTTTCGTTGGCAGGTATTACCAACGTTGCTAACCTGGTATATTACATACAATAACATTGAACTTTATCAAATCCAAGTTTTCATTTCAAACGTAATTCTGACCCACCTAGTCCTCACCTACCGTCAACACACTATCACCATCCCTGCAGCCACCACACTGTTCCTGTGTGCGCCTGCCTCTTGCAATGCTGGTACACTACCCACACTAATTGCTGTAGCTCACGCATTTCCACAGGTTTAACAAACGCAGTTGAATAAATAAATGCTTCTCAGTAAGACCTTGGTAAAAATAGGCCTCAGGGTTAAATTAATTCAAAATAGATTCTGAACTTTCTCTTCATTCTTGTGTAATGGAGGAAGAGGATGGGAATTAGGTCCAGGAAGAGGGGAACAGAGAGCAATTGTCCGACCAGAAGTCAGTTCACAATGAGACCCCTAGCCATGGACCCACCCAAGCCAAGATTTCAGAAAAGCCTCCAGCATGTATGTTGTTTAGAAGACTATGTGGTTCTCAGCAAATTTAAGAAAAGTATTTCAATACACAGCAAGCTCCTGAGTTATTACTTCTGCTATTTATACTATACTGAGCTTTCTGAGTTTTAAAATAATCTTGACTTTGGATAAAAATTGTTGCACAAGCATGTTTTGCCAGAGGTTGGTATAATTATATGAAGTGATACTCTCATGCAACAGCATTTGTAATGGTTTTTGTATGGAAAGTATAAAGTTTTAGCGAGTTATATAATGTATTACTCATTATAGAACTCATTTTGTGGCTAAATTATTTCCTTAAAACATTTTCATGTTTATTATTTCTTGATTTATTGTAATTATTCTTTAATAGTCAAATTATTTGCTTCTCGAACTGTGTCTCACCAAGTAGCTAGGTATTGCCTAATGGGGAAACAGGCAAATGACTCCGTTTAGCTTTTCATTATGTGTGGGTGTGGGGGGGGGGGGGGGGGGGGAGTTTGCACTGCTGTATCTTTCTGCTTTTTGATTGTTTGTGTGACTCAGTCTGCCCTTTGACTATGGACTACAGGTTGTGAGACAGATTGCAGACATTCTAGGATATGGTCATTTACTCCAATCCAACTTCCTCCTAAAAATTGTCCTGTCAGCTTGAAAATGTTTGGTCTGCACTAGCCATAAATTGTTTAGAAATTGTAGAACCTCAGAAGTTGTGGTGTTACACCTTAGATTATCTAATGCAGTAAAAGAACATTTGGTGCCCTGAAAAAATGACAAAGTACCGGCAACATTGAGAAAAAACTTCCTTTGTTCTTTTGTATGCCAGCTGAGTTGTTGATAACTATCTTGAATCTGTTTTCAAAATATATTTCTGCAAACAACAAGTACACCAATTTCCATAAGCGTTTCCCATTATCGATCAATGTACATTTTACTCAATAGCCTCAAAAGCCATTTTATTGCCTAATTGCTGTTTATATTAAAATATCATAGTCACAACCAAAATTAGTATCTCCAGGTTTTGTTTTTTTTTTTCATAAAAAAATATTCAAAGCTACTTAATAGAGCAATGTAACATGAAGCATGCGAGAAGATGAAAATTGGGCACATTTAATTGAAAATAAGTGCCTTGTGATATAGGTAATACTTATTGAAACCTATAAGCAAGCTTGTTGATCACAAAAATGGCCTGTTTTGCGTTTAAAGGTTAGAGTTCAGTCTCCTCTGTTTGGAGCTAACCAGGTTCCACTGTTGCCGTGGTTTCATCAGAGTGCTGGAATGGATATGCAGAAGGTCCTAACCTGCCTTGGAATTAATCTGGGCTAAGCTCTAGCCTTTCAGGGCTGCGTTCTCAGCACTTTGACACATTTCAAATATCAGTTCCTATCTCAGAACTCCATTCTGTATGACTGAAAGAGGGAGTGAATGCCCTCCTAGTATAGGCAAGCATTATAGCTTTGCCTCTCTTCTTTAGCTGCCAACAAGTACTCTTTTATGGATATGAACTCATTGTCTTGCCATGTCAACACCAGATAGTTTGAATTTAAGAACAAAATGATGTGAGATCAACATGGAAGCCAATCAACAAAAGAAATCTGGGCTGCAGAAAGTATCAGCTCAGTTTTAACCTGGCATTCCTCTTAACTTTTGAAGTCCACCACCTCCTACATCAACATTCCTTCACTAATTAAATCAACTTTAAGAATGTATCGTAGCCCTATCCCTCTTGCCCCCTAGTGGTATAGAGGCCGGCGTCCACAGAATGGTAATAAAGCAAATATCCACAATTTCTTAAAAAAAATAAAAATAAATAAAAGGGCGGGCAAACCTGCCGCAAATTCAAGATTAGCACCTGCAAAACAGACCTCTTTCTGGCCAACAACAACACCTTTATCAGCGCTCAGGGCAATAAGTGGCAGTAAAATAAAAGAAGCCTCCCCGTCCCCCAATCGCTTATTACATAGTAACCCACATAATTTTTTTTTGTACACTCAGTCTAATTTATTTTTGCAATGAATAAATTGTATACCCTTTCAGCTTTCAGAACAGTGCCTCAGATCACCATTAATCATTCAGAAAAACAGTTTTAAAAGTCTATATGTAATGTCGCTACTTACATTGCATTCACCTTCGGAATATACAATACTGGCTCCTTTCTATTTGTATTTTGGGACAACCCTCACAAAATTTCACTGCTTTTAGTTATCTACATAACGTCTTTTTTTTGGTTGAGGGTTGGGGTAAATTTTTTATAACAATTTTGACGCTAGCTCATATGAATTTTGTGCATTTTTATGTACATTTTGTGTATACCACGAATAATCCTTCACATATTTCCTAAATGTTGATGCATAGACTTGATGGCACATATGTGCCCTTCAGATAATGTCATAAGCTCTCTGCTGTGTGTTGCCACAAAGTTGTAAGGCTTTATGTATTAGTACACCCAGGTGAAAATTGCCTTTTTAAATGTTTCAGGAGAAAGGGTTAAACTTAGTCATTTTTAATTATGTGAGTGCCTCCTATCACGCTGACACATTCTTCCTCTCTCTCTGACGTGTGGCTGTCTTGGAACATGATGATTTAATTTACCAGAAGAAATGAGACACAGACCAGTTAAATTAGGCCACATTAACTTTCAGTCCCATGTGCTCGACTCAACTGACTTTTGCAATTGTAGGAACATAGCTCCATGCAAACGGCTTCACTCAAGCAGTTCCTTATTTTATGTATTTATTTATTTATTTGGAATCAGCAGTTGCATTGCACTCTCACATTAGTGCTTGCTAGAAGGTCTTCAGATAAACATGTGTACACTGGCCTGCAAGTCAGCAACAAGCAACTCAGTACACTACAAGAGTCTGTACCAGCTGGAAGAAAGGCACACTGCTCCCTGATGACAACTGGTCACCTGTAGATGCCTGGTGAGTAGCTGCAGGTTCCTTACATAGCGACCTTAATTACAGTTTCCTGAGTGACCCATACTGAAATAAGTTCACCCTATCCCAGCTAATTATGTCCCACTGCTAGTCAGTTAACAATATAGCTCTGACTCGAACTAGGCATGTCCAGGCTATAGGGTTCCGCCTGCATTTTAATTAGACTGCCATTATTAGACTAAATAATATTTAGTCTAATAATGGCAATGAACTGCTATAGTATTAGTATTAGTATAGTATTGCTATAGTAACTGCACCCCTAAATTAATTATGTTGTGCAGTAGGCTTTCAGAACGAGGTAGGATTGCAAAGAATGGTTTGGTTTAGTAAACCAGGGCTGGTTACACATCTGGTGACAACATTACTCTAAACTGAGGTAATTCATTCACAGAAATGAAGCAATAACAAGTGAATGTGAATCACCTTTCTTTCCCACGTGCCATTGCAATCTTGGACAGTCAAACTGCGTATCACAATCATCCAGCCCCCCAGCAGTCACTCAATATCCACACTTTACCTGCTGGGACCAAACATTTTACTTGGTGCTACTATAATGTACATATTTTTGCAACAAGTGGAGTATAATGTACAACGACGTACAGCATGATGTAATACTTCATAGCTTATACCAAGTGCAAAATGATAGTATGTACTTATTTATACTATGTAACTATTTATATTATATGTCTTAACTGTTGGACAGAGAGAGCAACCAAGTCAGATTCCTTATATGCTTAATCACATACTTGGCCAATGAAGTCTGATTCTGAATCAGTCACTGTGTATTAGAAGTTACTTATATGAGGGCCACAAGCAACACTCCTCACTTCAGTAGAAGTAGAAGGTTTGTGTATGCTTATAAATTAAGGGCATGGATTTAATAGAAAACAGGTAGTGTATGCTACCTGTTTACTATGAAATATTACTAATGTTATACATAGTTGCTCTGGGAATGTTGTTATTCAGGTCTGGTATTGTTGCTCATTAAACGTTACTTACAGCATGGTTGCTGTACATATTTTCTTTTTCAATATATGATGCTGTAGATAATTGTGTTGGCTACATGAATGTTATGCACAGAATATGAAAAGTATACTCCTATACTTCTAAAAGATAATATTTTCTTTTGGTTGCATGAGTTCTGTATATGGCATAAAAGTTAATTCAGCAATGGGTGGATAGATGTGCACCTGTACTAAGTACTTAGCACCTAAAAAAAAGATTAAAGCTGGGAGACATAATGGATATATTGGAAAAAGGAGCCTTGACCAGCCTGATTCACTTCATCTTTGAATTTACCTCAACTGGTGGTGGAGTTTAAAAAGGCAAGAGAAATGATCATCAGACCAAAACTATTCTTTTCTTCGCAGAAAGGCCAGTACAAGAGCAAATTAGGACTCCTAACTTCAAGACAATATTATCTCCCACTTCCAGAAGTTGGGTAAAATGGTGGCCATAATCTATAATCCTCTTCTGTCTCCTGTAAATGAGGTCTGTAAGAAGGGAATTAATGTAGATTACCAATTACAAGAAACACAAAAAGAAGACTAAACAAAGTAGGTGCTGCTTAATTCCATGCGACTGAATGTTTGCTGTTTGTAACTTTGGAAGACAGACTTTCCAGGGAATTGTGGGAAAATGTAGTTTCCAATTAAAATGCCCAAATACAGAGGGTACTGCATTTGGGCAACTGCAATTGTTGCTCTTCTGAGAATGTTCTAGCAGGCAGAACTTTGTCAGCCAAATCGAACTTGCATTTGGATACTTTCCTCTCACTTCCTGCCTTCTCCACAGCCAGTGAGCCTTTAGCTGTAGTTCGAACTGGCCGAGTAGCTAAGGCTATGCAGGACTGGGTTTTTATTAGTACTTGAGTGAGGGACTTCTTTGGAGAATACTTTTGCAGCTGGGAGGTGTGTTTGAGCCCGTGGATAGCACTCCTGTGTTCTTGTGCAATGCTGGGGACACTGCGCTGCAGGAGGTGCTTCCATTTACACAGAACCCACATCAAGCAACACTTCTTGCACAGAACAGAGGTGTCGTCCACAGTGTTCTGGCCAAAATCCCAGACTCACAATCTGATCATTCTCCAGCCGAGCAGACCACTTGGTCCCTGTAGAAATTGATGTGTGAGGACTACTGTGCCACACCGAGGCAAAACAATGCATGGGGTGAGCAGCACCCTCCTTCGCCCACTCAAAGCTACTTTGAGATCCTTAGAGACACAGATGCCCACTTCACAGCCGAGTTTGACATTGGTTAATTCTTCTGGAATTTCACCATCCCTGGATACACAGGTGCCCCTGCAGTGTGAAGAGTCTGAAGAAGAACTGATTGTTTTCTTTGGCTGCGAGCGTGTGGTGAGTGAGTCACTTGTCCCTTTGAGTTAACGCACGGATAATTTCTCCGGTCATACCTACCCCCCTGCAGAACACACAGTGGCTGTCGTGACTTGGAACTAACTGACAATGGCGTTCAGCTCTTCTCCCCCAAATACCTCATAATGTCCCTGGTAGCCCTTACAGTACATGTGTAAACCATTCAGAGGAATTCATCTGCTTGAAAGTGCCGTCAGTACAGATTACAACAGATTTAATTTTTGTACCAGTGTGATAGTCTGATTGCTGTCTTAAATGAGTGATTGTCAATACTAATAAAACATGCTAGATATGACAAACTATGATAATAAACAAGACAAAGTAACCAAAACATGAACAGACAGGCATGCATACAATACAGGTGCCTGGCAAATACCCACCTTGTCTGTGAAACAAATGCTTACCAAATAATCTTCCAGCCTGTTCTGTTACATTAACACCCAATAACCAAATTTCACAGGTCATTGGACACACCTACTGACAACAGGCTCAGGAATGATGAATAGCTTGATGTAGAAATAGCTGACAGGAAGGTAACTGAGGTTGTACTGTGAAAAGGGATAAACACACAGCATAGAAATTATGGTGTGATGTTATGCGTGCGTGCGTGTGTGTGTGTGTGGGGAGGGGGGTTGTCACAATGTTAAAATACATATACTGTAAGGTCTGTGAGAATCTGAATCTTCTGCTAACCATTCCTACTCCTTACAAACTTAAATTGATACATTGATCTAAAAGTCCAGTTCAAGTCAAATTTCAGCCTGTGTATTTTCACTTTGATAAAGTAAAAAATTGCATTTTTCTTCTGCTCTTCAGAGTAAAATTTAACAATTGTTTAATTCTACAACTGTGAGTGCTTTTTCTTTTAGTCTTTAGAACTTTCTTTTTGTCTTTTAGATTTAAGTACATGCTCTGCAAACATATTTCTGTGCATTAAGCACTATGTGCTCTGGCTGCATAAAGCCATTGCCCTGGTCCCTACCCTCACCCAGACTGCTTGGTAGGATTTAGCATTGAGCTGGAGCAGTTAATCTATCCCTTCTCCGTGTTTATATGCACAACAGCTAATCCTTTGTTCTGGGGGTCTGCCTGGCCAAATGGGTTACATAATGCAGGCTTTTACAATTTTTATACTGTTCAGTACCACAGAATTATAAGGAAAATGATAGATTTGTTGAAGTTAAACATAGCAGTGAACTATTTTGTGTTGATTGTAAGAGATAATTCCAATGGGTGTCACTAGGGGGCAGCATGGCTTTCCCCAGTTCGCTGTTGAGGCTGTGTGCTTTTGTTCTCAGAGGCAGGGATTTGTCTATTAATCTGCTCCTGCCAGGAGTCTTATTTTAGAAGTGGATGGCATCCAAAATTGGTCTGAAAGAAATCCCCCATTCATAAAAATTAAGATGGCACAAGCATTTACTTAGCTACTCATTTTAGATAGCAATTTAGCATAAGAGCAATATTTCAAATAATGCTGATACTACCATCCAGGGTCACCAAGTGGGTTGTTCTGGGAAGGGCTGCTTGTAATAATTGTCTTTCATAAAAGCCTAAAAATTTTCTGTTTCATTTTAATGAATATTAATGAATTAAATCCCTCAAGTACAAGCACTTCAGCAAATCTCTTTGTGGTATCTGTGTACAATATTATATCCTTTTATCTCTCTAGCTGGAGTGCCAGTTATATTTTGACAGGAACGAGTAGTTGAGCAGTAGGCCTGTAGACCTGGATTCATTTAAATCTATTTCAACACAAGTTCAGAGTTGGCAGTGGTGGGTGGTGGAGAGCTGTGGGTTTGTGTTGTTGTTACAGTTTGCAGCTCCAGCCAAGTCGTGCACAGTTGAGATCTACCGTGCCGTGGTCCTCTCTGTAAAACTGTGGACATGAGTCAGACGCGCTGCAGGAGTGGGCAGTCCCACCACAGCGTGGTTCCTCTCGGGCAGCCTCCTCCAGGATACTGCCCCGACGGTGGGAGGTGGGGATGGGGGAGGGGAAAGACCGTTTTGGGTTCCGCCCGGGCCTGTCGGTCACAGTGTTTTCTGGCTCTCGCAGTTGGCCTGTGAGCAGCTGAGAAAATAGCCAGAGGGGAGGCAGGAGACCCAGTGGGGGGGCGTTGGTTGTGAGCGGGCTGTCAGGGAAGAGAAGCACCGCGCGTAGGCGTCGAGCCAACAGACACGAACGGCAGAAAGAAAGAGATGGGAGGCAGACAGGCAACGGTGCTTCTCGGGTTGCAGTGTATTCGTCAATTGATTGATTGATCAATGAAATTTGTTTTTGATTTTTGATGCCTTGGATAGGATGGACATTCGAGTTCAAGGTGTGTCCTAAAATGTTTCATATGCTGCTTTAGTCTTGGCTTTGGCAAGGCATCAAATGTAACACACATTTGCTGATATCCAGTAACATTCACAATGGCTATATGTGCAGTTGTGAATAGACACCGCAGGTGCTCAGTTAAACAGAGAAATCCCTCTTATGTGAGACAGGCACAATCCTGCTGGCTGGAATCCTCCCTCCCTGGGAGATGAGAAAGCCAGTTATTACCACCCTATGGGGCTGCAGGCTATGATTGGAGATTGGAGCGCGGCCTGGATTTCATAACAAACCGCAATGCATGTCACTGCACTGTAAACTAGTGCTTTAGTACAAAACAGCCAGTCTCTTAGTCCCTCTGTTGTTTCTTCTCTTTGCCTTCCTTCAACTGCCAAAATGTAGGGCAACCTGAAGCCCTTACTTTTTAATTGTATCCATGGATACTCCTCTTTAACAAAAGCCACCGTCTCCCTGTCATGCTACCAGCTACAATGGCCCAGATACTTGAGCATGAGTTCTCCCTGATCAGACCTTGATGGCCAAACCACATTCTGGAGTCTAGGCTTCACTCAGGAGCGAACTATACATTTTGGCGGCAGCGCTTAATGAGTCACCGCCCTCTCAAACTCCTGGCCACTGGGGCTCTGTCGACCTGCCACATTTGTGAGTGTGAGGGAAGTGAGTAACATTCCTATTATGCCCAATGCGAGGAGAAGAAAGGAGAATATTGTCTGCGAAGCAGCTCTGGTCTTTTCCTCATTACATCCACTGATTTCCTAGTGGGTAAAGCCGGTTTTCAGGGCAGGATAGTAGCATCCCTGCTATTTCTGACAGCACTGAAAGCCCTGCCGCCTTATAGAGACAAAGCTCAATAAGCAATGGCAGGTCATTTGGGTCTTTATCTGCTGAGAGAATGGAAAGAAAAACTGTGGACATAAGAAGCAGAGGGCTTTGTGCAGTGTGGGGGAGGAGCAGGACGTGTGTGCGTGTTTGTGTGCGAGTATGTCCGTGTGTCGCTGTGGGCTTTTATCTGAACATCCGTGTGCGCATTTACGTGTGCGCTTACATTTGAATGCGTATGCGTGTGGGTGCGTCCATGTGGGTGCATATCTGTGTCTGTTAGTATGTGAATGTGTGCATGTGTCTGAGCACTTGCGTGTGTGCGGGTGTGTCCATGTGCGTATGGTCTGGGGAAAGTGAGGGGAGGTATGGGAGAGAGCAACCTGCAGCAAAAACCTGCCTCTAATATTCCAATGAAGAGAGAGAGAAGAAATGGACAAAAAACCAAAAACAGCATAAACACTGTGTAAGATAAGCTACAAGTTGTAGGCACTGGGGGAGAGGGGGGGGGGGTGATTTAGAAAGTGAGGGGGTGGATGAGGTGGGGATCCAGAGAGTCACAGAACTGGTTGGCTCTGGTTTGACAATCAGATGCGCATGACTGTGTCTCCCAAAGGGGCAGAGGGCAGAGAAAGCCGTGTTTTCAGCTAAAAGATGAGTACACAAGATCATCTGAGTCATGGGGGGGGGGGGTTGTTTGGAGGGAGCTTAAGCTTCAATCATTTCAATATTATACTGGCAAGGACAGTCAGGAGCCTGGATCCCGGAAGCTGCCACTGTGGTGTAGAAAGGCGATGAATAGAAATTGCAGGGGAATAGATTCATCTGGAACATTTCTGTGAGGTGGAAAAATACTTTGCAGAGTGAGTCATAATGTAGCGCTAAATTAGTGCCGTGTGCCTCGTCAATGAGGGTAATTAAATGCTGCAACCGTTTGGTGCTGGATTTACTGCTGTGGGCATCTTACACGTTTATAGCTCTGAATTAACTTCCCAGTTCAATAGTCATTATGGGGAATCACAGTTGCTCTGGGGTTTGATGGTGGGGGGTGGGGGGGTGCTGGGACTGCGGAGGACTTAACTTGACTTCTTCCATGTGAATGTCCTCCTTGGGACCAATGATTTTTAATGTGACCGCTTTGCTCTCCCATTTCTGGTTCATTATTCAGTTTGTGATTGAGTATTTAATTATTTCTATATCTATATGGTGATTTTTTGTGCGCTTTTTTTCTGTGGTTGAAAGTGTTGACTGGGGTTCGCAAGCCTTCCGAGGGCTGATGACAGTCCTGCAGAAGGGGGGCGTGATGGTCCTTGGCGGTCATGCGGCAGACGTGGGCGTGCAGGAGAGAGCGCGGCGGTAGAGGGTGGAGGAGCAGCCCACTGCCTGGAGTGGGATGGAGTGGGATGGGGATTTGGAGGGGCAGTGAGCAGAGAAACAGCCAAAACAAGAACCCCCCTGCCAACCCCACCCCCCCCCCCCCCCCCCCCCCCCCCCCAAAATAAAAAAACAGCCAGCCATGCACTGCGGAAATTCCGTGGTTATTTTTTTTCCCACGAGTTTACAAATATCCAATATTTATGCAGAGGGAAAGGCCACTAAAAGCGGTTGCAGTAATTATTGATGACAAGGTTCGCTTCCTGTTGGCGGATAACCCGCAATCCGCTTTCACCCCATGACAAAAACAAATGCCATTACAGGGCTTGCACATGGAGTCTGTTTGCCAAGGTATAGACACAGTGTGCAATTCCATCAACCATTATGTCTTATCACTTCAAGAAACCATTGCTTCGTTCAAGAGAATCATTTCCGGTCTTGTACCTACAGTGGGGCTGACTAATTTCCTTTTAGCTGTAATTTGTGTTTACGGGTAAAAATTCATTCCCAAAGTCAAGGATAATGACGCAGGATGCACAACCCTAATAATACACACACGATAATGGGAGAAATTGTATACTTTCGCCGTGAGTCATCACCCACTTATCTAAATATCAAACTTTGGAAGCAGTGATGTCAAACTCTGGGGGATTTATGCGTGCTGGTTGTGGTTCTTGCTAATTACCCTACATTAATTAGTCCAGTTAGTTAATTACATGTATATTTTTACACCTGTGTAATTAACTAACAGTACACGGTAAAACTAAAATCTCAGGATGTGAACTCATTTATTAAATCGTATTTCTGTTTTATTTAATTTCTATTTATTTTATTTCACCAGAAAGTGTCACTGAGGTTCAAATCTCTTTCACTAAAGCACAATTTAAAGTATATTTAAAGAAGAATGGAGCAACACCTGGGTTACTTAAAGTAAGGTCAGAATCAAATTCAGAACAAGAGCAGCAAAAAGGACCACCCACAGCTTTCCAGGAGCTGAGACTGTCACTTGATCACTGACACTGTGTGTTTTCCTCTGAATTGTTTCCTCGTCGTGCTCAGACATGACCACAACTGCTGTGGAATTTGACACCTCGCAGCGTGTGAAGTGACAGGACACATCACTGTCACGTCAGATGACTGTCAAATTGAGCAGCGAGACCTCTGCTGATTAAAAAGCGGAGCCACGCCAGTCTCTCCCTGAACCACTTTAGCCTGTGGCACATTTCATATCGTGAAGGAAGTGAAGACTGTAATTGTTTATGCGCTGACATTCTATAAATAGATTTTTTTTCTCCCTTTGGTAAAATTAAATGCCACGCTGTGGGTTCGTGTGTGTGTATGTGCGTGTGTGTGGGTGCGCACGCGAATGTGTGTGTGTGTGTGTGTCTGTACTTGTGTGCATGTGTGTGTCTGTATATGTATATGTATAGTGTGTACTCTATATATGTATATACAGTATGTGTTTATGTGACAGGACAGTCTCTAATTCTGTGCTTTCATCTCTCTGGTATATGCACATTCTTGCATTGTGTGCACATACTGTACAATAGTCTCATTTAGAATATCTGGGCGTGTGGCCTGTGGAGTGTTGAGTAAGTTCATTGGGTGTAGATTCAGTCAAATGCACTTAAGGGCATATGCAATTCAGTCAAACCAGAAAGAGTTGCTGGATTACTCTGGTTTCACAGGATGTGGACGTGGAGCCCTGTCCATGAAAATCCCAAAGTTCCTGGCCTCCAAGACTCCCAGTGCCATCAAGAGCACCCGGCATATCCCAGCTACAACAGCCATCTTCCCCTGATCGGCAGCTCTTGGGCACACTGGGCAAAATCAAAGCACAAACACAAATCACCCCATCCTCATAAATGAATGACTCAGTGTCAACAACTGGTGGTGGCTTTTACACAGTATTTAATCCTCAGCTAGACAAATAACATTAACAGGCATAAGCTTTACATGCTTCACTAACACTTGGACCATACATTAATGTCCTAATACAGTGATGTTCTGGGTCTGTGTGACACTTGGTGCAAGCACAACCCAATGAATAAAGAGTATACTCCAGTGTTTTTCTCCAGTCCACAAATCTGCCCCATGACCTGAGTATTTTTTGGTTCATAACTCACTTCAGGCAAGAATCTCAGACCCCACTATTTACCCAATTATGATCTTGAATCATGTCCCAGTATGCGCCTGTTTCTCATAAAAAAAACTTCCATTTTTCTACCTCAAAGATGATACTTTCACACCTCATCTGAGAGAGAATGGACATCCTTCATACAGATTAATGACACTCCAGACATAACCCTCATGACACTTTAGGAAACTGAGAGGACTTATTTCCTTTTCTTTACGTGAGAAGAAAAAAAGATTGTGAGGTAGACAATAATCGACAGGAAGAATTTTAAACTCTTAAAGCAATGAAAAACAATTCACCTAGTGAAGAAAAGCATACTAAATAATTAAAGTTAAGCATGAACTCAACAACCTTATCAATCAATGAAACATTAATTAATTCAGCTGCATTAGTTAGGCAGCTGCATTAATTAATACATTGAATTCGGGGACAAATCTGGGCAATTACCAGCACACTTTCTAACTATTTTACACAAGCATTTATAAACAAAAAATGAGCTTGGTAAATTAGATATCAACCGCTTTCTTGGTCAATTGAATATCCCCGTATTGACAGAAAGCAGGCCAGTATCCTACATGTCATTAATGTCATTTGACTGAGATGTGAGTATCTCAGTCAAATAAGAAATCTCCAGGGCTGGATGGTTATCTTGCTGCATTTTATAAACTCTTTTGGTCCCTCTTATTGCCATTGTTTCTTGTAGAATATTTTCCACTGGAATAAAAATCCTCAGTCTATGAACTCAACAACACTCCTCTTGAAACCAAACAAAGATCCAACTCTGTGCTCTAGATATTGCCAGCTATCTCTTTTGAATATAGCAGAAACTAATCAGAAAGGCTCTCTCAACCAAAATTTGAGTCAGTCATATCAGGACTTGGGATAATGGGAGGTACTCATCAAAGAAAATGAGATACCTGTATAACTTACTTAACTTTGTGAATGACGTTGGCAATATTGTCAGAAAAGCCTTTGATAGAGTTAATTTGTCATTCCTGTTTTCCTATTTACTGCACATATTTGAACAGTCATTTATTAATTGGATAAAAGTTCTATATACTTCACACGTTACCTCAATATTGACTAATGGTCACACATCACAGCCATTTAAACTTTTCAAAGGTACAAGAGAAGGCTGGCATTTGTCACCCGTATTATTTGCCATTTACACTGAAAAATTATCAGCAGCCATCCATCAAATTAAGTACATATCTGGTATTAAATTATGGACATCACATCACAAAATCACTTTAAATGAAAATGATAACTTACTTTAATTATAATTATAATTAAAATATTTTAACTCAGTATTAAATTCCAAATAAGATTACTTTGAGATAGATGGACTAAACTCCCACTGTCTTTGCTGTGAAGGATTGCCATTGAAAAATAAAAACAAAAAAGTTCCAAGAATCATCCACCTGTTCTCAATTACCCAAGTTCATCCAATTCAGGTTGCTTTTTAGTGCTTGACAGACTTAAAAGTTTATTGGGGCGGACACGGTGGCACAGTGGTTAGCACTGTCGCCTCACAGCAAGAAGGTTGTGGGTTTGAATCTCGGCTTGGGGCCTTTCTGTGCGGAGTTTGCATGTTCTCCCCCTGTTCGCGTGGGTTTACTCCGGGTACTCCGGTTTCCTCCCACACTCAAAGACATGCATGTTAGGTGCACTCCTGCAGTTGCCCTTGACCAAGGCACTAGCCTCAGAACTGGAGATGGCCCACAGGTGCTGCACTGTGGCTGCCCACTGCTCCTAAGTAACTAGGATGGGTCAAAATGCAGAGGACAAATTACCCTACGGGGTTCAATAAAGTATATCTTATTTTGAAATAAACAAAACCCCAGAATAAAATTAACCTTACTAAAAAAACCTAATCCTGCACCAAACATAATGAAGTATGTTCTTGCAATTCAGTTACAATATGTGCAAACATTGATTGATCCAAAATATACTACCACATGGATATCAAAAAAAAAAAAAAACTGCAAAGCTCTTTCTCTGAATTACCTACCTGTGTAAAATAATACCGCTAGGACATTTCAGTGCTTCAATTTCTCCTCTATCCATATGAAAGCCTGGAAGAAATCCAACTTCATTTGTCAATATAACCTGCAGGCCAACAAACCCTCACCAAATCTGGTACAATCCTGACTTTGTCATTCAAAATAAGCAATTTATCTATCCCTCTTGGAAACAAAAGGACATTAGTCATCTGTTTAAATATAACGTACATAAGCTTTTGTAATATTCAAGACAAATTTAACCGCCCCATTCATGAATTGCTTGTTGTTGCCAACTCGAGCATTCCATAAACCAAAATGTAGGCATTAACAATTTCAAGAACAACACCCCCCTACCCCCACCATGGTTTAATAAATACAGGACATCACTCATGCCAAAAATGAATTATCACAAATAGTTTTCTGTCATGTTTGAATGACACATTCCTTATTCTGTCAGAAAATGACAAGTGGGCCTTCAAAATTCTCACGACTGTAATTCCTGTGGAGCAATCTGCAAAAATGAAATTAATACAGTACAAATTTATATATAGGGCTCAGATTGCTAAATGCGACATTATGAAAATGGGACCCACAGACAGACAAATATATATATATTTTTTTTTTACTCTGCCACAGACAATTATCCATTCCATTTCAAGATTAGAGCAATACGTATATATATGTTCTGAAAATGTTATATGATGAACAACTGGCTTTGGCATGCATTTGCATTTTCATTCTTATTTTTCTCTTCGGTGTCCTAATTTCTCTAATTTAATTCAATTTCCTCTGAATGCTGTTGCAGTGCAGTAAACAAAAAAAGGCAACAGGAGCTGAAGCTGTCGCAGTCTTTAACATCAGACTCTTTCAGCCTGTAACCACCACAAATCAGGGCCGCCCCGCCATCTCATCAGCCGCTGCGGTCCAGAGAGCTGTCCCCTCCCACACTTGTGCTTGTGACGTGTCAGGGCTGGTGAGGACACCCCCCACCTCCCCGTATCCCCTTGTCCGCCTGCCCCCGGATTCCACCCGTCCTCCTGCCTCTGATCAATGAAGACCCGTCGGGGCTGTAATTTTCCCTTCTCTTGCTCCAATACTGTGATTACCCTGCAGAGAGCTGTGACTCCTGACAATGAGATCTCCAGCTATTTCAATTAGCCTTATTCCCGGGATTACTGCGCACTGCCTCTGTTCCGCCCCCCTCCCCTCCCAAGCCCACCCCCCTCTGGCCCCAGGCAGCGGAGAGAGCCGGCTGGAGCCGAAAACCTATTCGTACTCCCAGCCTCGCCCACATTCGGCTAACAGCCTTCCCTTCCGGCAGAATCGTCTGAAAAAAATCCAATCGTTGACCCGAGCGCCACTCAATTTCATCCCTCAGACGTTGAGAAGACGAAAGATGAACGGGGGAAAGAAAATTGTCAAGCATTGAGAAAAACGAGTATGAATTCCCTTCCCTGTTATTGGCTGCTCTGGGAGGGCGGCGGGGTGAGGCTGTGCGAAGCGAAGCCGAGTGTTACCCGCGCCCGCTTCTCTACCCCGCGCGCCCAAACACACGCCTCCGCGCGATCGCAGGGTTTACCTCAGGAGTTCCGCTTCCTTTTCCCAGGGCTCCCGCTTCCCGGCAGAGCTGGGGGGGGCTGTGGGCGGAGCCTGGGCCCTGGGGTGAGGCTGGCTGCTGCGCTACCTGTGGCGTCACACCATCAGCCGAACGGCGGCAAACACCATATGCTCCAGCATCTGGCGTGGAAACTGCATTAGTGTTTGTGCAGTGAGTTAATCCATGCCTTGGGGTTTCCAGTCTAGGGCTGTCCTCAACCACGTAGAACTTTCCTGCCGTGCCAATCAATTTTTATTAGCGTTAGACCATGGAAATAGAGTACAAATAGATTGAAAACTGAATGTGGTGTGAAATAAGTAAAAAATGAATTAATTAAAAATTCTATGAAGCATAAATAAACAGCTCTTCCATATGATAAGCCATGTGATAACAGTTAATAATCATAATGGCATATCATAGTAAAACTACTGAATAGGAATAACGTAATAACGTGTAGTTTGTATATTTCATATAGCCACCTTATTTAGTTACCGTGATGAGACTGTAGATTACATTTTATGGATTTTTAATTGGACATTGATATGTTTCTTATGTATTTTCTAACACTGGCAATAAATACCTACATTTAATTTGAGAGATTACTTAATAAAATCATTATTGATAATGATTATAATGAGTATTATATTGAGTCCTTAATCAGCTAATGCATTATATAAATGTTTTTTTTTACACTTACTAATGTGTTTCATGCAGAAATATAGGTAAAAATAAATAAATAAATAAATAAATAAATAAATAAATAAATAAATAATGGATTGTCAAAGAAGGCCATTTAAAATAATTAACTCATGAACATCTGGTATTGTGATTCAGTTATGTATTTCTCTGTAGTGTACTGTATGTAATATTTTCCAGTCTCACGGTTACTTATGGTTAATTTCTTTAATCGGCTGTCATTCCTGACCGTACATGGCTTCCTTTCAAAGACTGCACGTGTTGTTGTGGCGTATTCCAGAGTGGAGCAGTGACGCTCTCTGCTTTATTGTCCGGCCCCCTGTTTGACGTAGGTTCTCCCATTTGTGTGTAGTAAATGATAAATGTGTTTATTGGCTTCTGTCTCAGGTGCCTGTGGTGGTAAAGGATGCAGTTGACCTTTCGGCATAGGATTTAATTGCTGCCGCGGTGACACTAAAGCTGATTGCTGGCTTCTGTCCTCTTATCTGCCCCAACGAGAATGACCACTTTTACTCTGCCGAGAGGTATCAACACCCAGAGGTGGTTAAAAGGACTCACAGGTAAATATGTGAGCACAAACACACTCACTCACACACTTACACACATGCAAGCACACACACGCAAACACGTGTACACACTCACACACACATACACAAGCACACACACGCTCTTGGACACCAACCACCGTCTAAACAATTATTCACATGCCAGTTGTCCCAGACACCCACTCATATGTACGCACAGTCTCATATGACAATGGCCATTCACGCATACGAGACCTCATAGAGATAAATATGCACGCATACATGCATATCAAAAGCCTTCATATAGACATAGTCATGTACACAGACTCACACATACAGACAGACAACACACAAAACCCTCATAAAATCTGCACCCAGCAGAGATGCAGAAAACACATTTATATCCTACAACGGGCTTTCTGAGCTGCAGAAGAGAGAGAAAGAGACGGTATTTGTTTGAAAACCCTGCTCGTGGCAGGTGAGGGGCAGGGGAGGAGGGGGTATTCTTTTACATCACGCAAATGAGGGATGGAAACGAGTGGGCGCGTGTGACGTCAATCAACACATACAGCGCCGCATCACCCCCCCCTCCCCCCCCCCCACCTCAGACAGGCCTGTGTGTCATCTCTGACTGCAGCAGCTCCGTCCTCAGAGCTCCATCCACCATATGACACAGGTGAGAGGTGTCAGTGCAATGTCAGTGCATCGGCTGACAGCAGATGACCAGGGCAGGGCATCTAACGCCTCCGCCGTGGAAGAGACCACTGAGATTCCACACACAAAACGCTGGCCCCTCTTTATTTAGAGTCCTGACATTCTCTAAGCAAAACGCTGCTAACCTTTTTATTTAGGGGTACTGAGATTCCACACACAAAATGCTGCTAACCTTTTCATTTAGGGTACTGAGATTCCACACACAAAACGCTGCTAACCTTTTTATTTAGGGGTACTGAGATTCCACACACAAAACGATGCTAACCGTTTCATTTAGGGTACTGAGATTCCACACACAAAACTCTGCTAATCTTTTTATTTAGGGGTACTGAGATTCCATACACAAAACACTGCTAACCTTTTCATTTAGGGTACTGAGATTCCACACACAAAACGATGCTAACCTTTTCATTTAGGGTACTGAGATTCCACACACAAAACGCTGCTAACCTTTTTATTTAGGGTACTGAGATTCCACACACAAAACGATGCTAACCTTTTTATTTAGGGGTACTGAGATTCCACACACAAAACGATGCTAACCGTTTCATTTAGGGTACTGAGATTCCACACACAAAACTCTGCTAATCTTTTTATTTAGGGGTACTGAGATTCCATACACAAAACACTGCTAACCTTTTCATTTAGGGTACTGAGATTCCACACACAAAACGATGCTAACCTTTTCATTTAGGGTACTGAGATTCCACACACAAAACGCTGCTAACCTTTTTATTTAGGGTACTGAGATTCCACACACAAAACACTGCTAACCTTTTCATTTAGGGTACTGAGATTCCACACACAAAACACTGCTAACCTTTTCATTTAGGGTATTGCGATTCCACACACAAAACAATGCTAACCTTTTCATTTAGGGGTACTGAGATTCCACACACAAAACGTTGCTAACCTTTTCATTTAGGGTACTGAGATTCCACTCACAAAACGATGCTAACCTTTTTATTTAGGCTACTGAGATTCCACATACAAAACGATGCTAACCTTTTTATTTAGGGTACTGAGATTCCACACACAAAACGATGCTAATCTTTTCATTTAGGGTACTGAGATTCCACACACAAAACGATGCTAACCTTTTCATTTAGGGTACTGAGATTCCACACACAAAATGATGCTAACCTTTTCATTTAGGGCATTGAGATTCTCCACAAAAAACGCTGCCCCCTTTTTATTTAGGGTGCTGAGATTCCACACACAAAGCCATAATCACTTCTTTATGGTTCTGAGACTCCCAATGCAAAGCAGCGATCAATTCTTCATATGGCACTAAAACTCCCTCCACAAAGCACAAACCAGCTCTATGGAGGCTAAAGCCCTTTTTCCACCGTCATGCCATACCGTTCTGCACCGTGCTGTGAGACCATTGGCTGCAGCAGCATATTGTTCTCAGAACTAAATTTTGCTACTCCTCCAGAGAGGTACCAGAAAAGTTACCAGTAACTATGGAGTGGAGCTAGCAGTCTTGTAAATCGCTGAACACGAACTTCCAAATAGCTACAAATTTGAAGAAAAAAAAAATGAATTTAGGACAGCCTTACCAAGCTACACTATACATATGACTTGATCACCAATAAGTAAGCATGGGAATTGAAAAGGGGCTGGCTATGAAAGTAAAGCACGGGCCATGTCTTTATGGTGGCACTGAGAGTCCTATAAGAATGGACTGGCCACTTATTCAGGGTACCAGGCCTTCCAAGAACACCTTTTTGTTTAGAGTACTGAAACACCCATCACAAAATGTACTCCCATTAGATCACACTGGCCACCTGCTTACTGGGAAAGCAAATAGTTTCTCTGTATGTTGAATGGAGGCCAGTCACACCATCCTGCGTCCAACTCATTTGTATATCGTCCAAGTTCTGTGTCAGATTAAAAAAAGAATAAACAAACAAAAACCGCAAACATATTTAGCAATTTCCAAACGATTAACAGCTTTCTTTTAGATAAAGTGAGTATCTTTTGGATTGATCTGCTTTCTGTACTTTGAAATGGTATTTAAACAGAAAAAAAACATTCCCTTTGTATTAATCACCATCTTTGAAATAATATTGCAAGGATCTGGAATCACCTATTATCAAACTTTGTCATCATCTTTTGACAATATATTGAGTACAGCATTTTCTCAGTGGGGCATTGTGTATTTGAAACACTGCTTCCAGAAATGCCGGTGAACAAACTTAATGCACTTAGACCCATTCTGAAGTGTTGGTCCTGGTAATGTTGCTCGCCATCCATGCTAGGCTACAGGCAAGATTAAATTGGTGACATCTTCACATCCCTGTTTTTTTTTTTTTTTTCTTTTTACTGCTCTTGACTGGAATATAAATGGTAGTTGCATTTCCATTTATATTCCATATCCAAACGAAAATAATTTACAAAAGTAACATTTCTGTCTGTTAAATGTATTAGTTGATACTGCAGTGTGGTTGGAAAAAATAAGTGGGGGGAATATGGACGTTTCCATTTAAATTAATCAGTTTTCATGATCAGACACTTGTTTTTTTTTTTTTTTTTGCAAGATTATAACTTCACAAACAGCATCAAAGCAACCTTCACTGTGATGTGTGAACAGGAAAAGTATGAGTTAGATAAGGGCAATGCTTCCTGTCATTCGGCTTGGTACAGACTTTCAGGGTGCCTGGGGGATTCTATCAGCCCTGTCTGTATAGGATTTGTAATGACCGCCCTGCTCTTCCACTTTGGGAGCTGGCGTGTTTGCCGGGTTCGGCCTGTTGTTGGTTCAGCCTGCTCCCCCAATCTGCCCGGGCTGTTGATTTGGCCCTTTTCCAATATCCGAGGCTCCTCTGACCCCAGCAGTAATGGGACTGATTTCAAACAGCACAGAGGCACCTCGGCGCATGCTTCGACTGTGACCAAATGTTTGCCTTTTGCCCCTATAAAGGACAAAGAGGCATGAGAAACATCAGCCCCAGCTCTGGAGAAGTATCGCTTCTTTATACGTAAGTCGGCTGATAAGTTGGCTGAGGATTCACCATGTATTAGTATCTAAGAGGGCCCTTTGTGAATTAGCATGGCACGTAAGCTTCTCAGAGGGGTGCACTTATGCCCTAAATTAGACGCACATCTTTTGCATCTGAAACCAGGGCAAGGCAAAAGAGCAGTGCGGTGCTGCAGGAGGTTGCCAGATCTAACCTGACTCCTCTTAAGAAGGCAACTTGATTGAGTAAATATTTAGCTGCAGAAGACGCTAAGAAGGAGGCTCGTGTTAATTCCTTTCACAGTGACATGCATGTGTGAATTTCACTCTTGCAAACATGAATGTTAAGTGAAATGTATCCATTCTATTTTACCCATTTCCTCACAATTTGCAATAACTAATTTGTGAGTTTTCAGCATCATCACTGCAACTTCAGTCATTTCTGGAGGGCACAGAAAACCACAAACTCTTCTCCTAAACTGGGGATGTAACTTAGATGCTTCGTTTCACTCCACAAATCCATCAGTTGAGCTCACACAGTCATTGAGAAGAAGAACACTTCATGAGGGTCTGCAGACTATCAGTGGCCCATTGACCAGATGGCGTCGCTAGTGCTCGATGCGACACAGACGTGTCACGCTACAAGGGTGATGCTATGGCCAATTATGCGTTTCCCTGCAGGGTTCCTGGCTGCAGAAGAACTGGGATCCAGACTAGCCTGTGGGACCAATCCATATACAGATCACTTTAAGTGTCTTAATTAAATATAAATCTGTAACTGTAGCTTGTTGAATGGATGCTAATTTTGCACCATACATAGCGTAATAGGTATTTGTCCTTAACTGGTGATGTGATCTCCCAGAAATTCCTCCAGACTGTGAAGCTTTCTGTGAATCACATTCTAAATCTTTGACTACATCAAGATGGTCAAAGCTGTCCAAGTTATCCTGGATTTAGACCTCACTTCCAACCCTGCAGCTTTTATCCCATCCAGAAAGGCCTACTGCCATTCTACGCCCCCCAGGATTAAGAAAGCAAAAGTTCTGCCATGTGTTTCTTCCACCCAACTCAGCCAACTGATTCCAGTAATTAGTTCCACCTCCTGGCTGAAAATTGTGCTAATTAGCAAATTCAAGTGATTGGAACAAAATACCGGGAAGGACTTTCTGAACCTGGATTTTCCACCTCTGCCAATTACACATTGTTCACCTTATCCATAAATGAAAATGAGCCAAGGTTTTTTTTTTGTTTTTCAAACCAAAAAGTTGCAGAATCAAATTTAAGATGGTTCATTTCTGAAGACTTAAATAAATAAGTAAAACATGCAGCTTTTCTAATTTGAAAAATTCTAGCTATGCAAGGCCAGGATTTCCTGAGAAAATCATTAATGCAAACCCTTCTCTGAAATTCAATCCACTGCTTTACAACTGACTGTGCAACCAGGTTGATTAGCTGGGACCCCTGCTTAAAGGCTCTTGCTTGCATCCTTTCCTGTGCTCCCTATTTGGACAGCAATGGACAGCTTCTCTTTTTTCTTTCTTTAGTCATGGAGTTTCTGAAGCCAATTTATGGTATAAAGAAAAGCTATTTATTCTTTCTCCAGAAAGTTCACAAAGCCTGTGGTACTGAATTTGCGGAGTGTTTAAGTTGGTTTTCTAACCGCATTTGATTGATGTATTCGGAAGAAAATTCATTGGACTTCTGGAAAACATGAGGTGTTTTTTTTTTCTGCTTCAAAGTACATATAGCTGCATGAAACCATTTAGAATTCTCTTTCATATTTTTCTCTGTGTTGTGTGTGCTTGTGTGTATGCGTATGCGCGCGTGTGTGTGAGAGTCTCATATTCCGAAAATGTACGATCCTAAAATCAGGACTGCGGAGTGAAAGAAGACGTCCCCGGTGGCACAGCGAGGTCTGACGGCTGGGAGGAATTCTGGGAGTTTGAGCGCCGAGAATGCAGAGGCGTATTTATTCTGCTGTTAATTGGCTGGCTCGGAGACGTCAAATGGCCCTTTTGCTCCTCTTTTGGAGTGCGCACATTAGCAGCGACGGAATATAAATGTCGTCTCTCCTGTGAAACACCGGCCTCTGAAGCCAGCCTAACAAGCTCATTATCCCATAAAGAGACCGAGGCTTTCATTTGCACCTCAATGGGCCTGAATCCCCAATCCTGACGCATGGAAGTCGACTGCGCTGGCAACGGTGCAGGAAGAGGAGACATCAGGCTTCTTTTGAAACAAATCTGAGAGATACTGTGGGGGCGGGGGGGTGGGGGGCAGGGATGGTTATAGCGCACATGGGGGTATGATGCACCCTGGTCTGGGAATTTTTGAATGGGATGCGTTATTCTACGTGGCGTCAAAGACGCACGTCTCCACCAGCTGACCAACAGCCTTCCGTTCGCATTTCCTGCTCCGCCACCTGTACCTCGCAGCCAAACCCGAGTCCTACCATCTGGCCAATCTCCACCCTGAGGGGGGGGAGGCCAGCATTTAGAAAGCCTCTCCTTTGTCTGTCCCCTACCCGTGGCTGACCTGGGTCAATCTGGTTTGCTGTCATAGAGCAGTGCTATTTCCGGGACCATTGAAACCTGAGGGCTGTGCCGACCGTCAGGGGGATGGATATTGCCACGGCAGCCACACTTCATCAGGGGCGGAGAGCGTGAGTGTGAATACATTACGGGCCGTGCGTATCCTCACTCGGCTCTCCCGATTAGCGGTTCAACAGGGGCTGACCTCTCCCCGGCGCGGATTAGCCGCGCTGCGCCGCCGACGCAGTCCGCTCCGATGACGTGTCCCGCGCTCTGATTCGGCTTTGTCTGCCGGAGACGTGACGACCCGGGGGCTCTGCAGGTGACGTGGCTCACGCAGTGTCGAGAGCTCCCATCTGCTGCGGGTGCAGCGCTGTCTGTACACCACACGAGGCAGCGGTGCGCACGGACGCGCTCGCAAAAACACACACGTACGCACACACACGTACCACATACACACACTCACAAACACACGCATACGCACACACACGTACCACATACACACACTCACAAACACATGCATACGCACACACACGTACCACATACACACACTCACAAACACACACCTACAAACACACGCATACACACACACACACGTACCACATACACACACTCACACACACAGCACACACGCACGCACACACACACAATCACATACCCCATACACACACTCACAAACATACACACACACACATACACACACACACAGCACACACGCACATGCACACACACTTACTCACACATGCATAATAACACACGCATAAACACACACAAACACAAAAACACATACACACACGCATGCACACGCACGCACACACACAAACACACACTCACAAAAACACACACACAATCATGAGCACATAAACAAACACACACGCACACACTCAGAGGCAAACACACACATGTAAATATCCACAGGAATATGACATAGACCATACACACATGCACACAGAGACATGCTCACACACATTAAAACACACATGAATATTGTTACCAACTAATTCATGTAAACACATGCGGTCTTTCTTATGTATACTGGAATATTGTGGGCATTACAATTATGAGTACAGAGCAGTAGACACAGACATGCCCAGTATTGTTTTGTTCATATGATTAAGTGTGTGTGTTTATTGGTCTGTATACATAATGATAAATGTAACACGCAATCACACATTCATAGTACAGCACAGATAGTGACACGCACAAGCATCTGCATATACACTTATACATAAACACACACACACATACGTACGAGCAGATTGAAAGCCAGTAAAAACTGCTCTATTTTACAGGAATAGGACTTGACAACGCATTATAAATGCGGCCCCCATCTGGAGCCCAGGTCAGTCACACTGACGCAAAGAGCGGGGAGAAGGACTGGGTCAGGATATTCATGTGCAGCAGATGTGGCAAGCTTACGTGGATCCATGCCATTTGAGTTTAATTTATGAGAAGTGACACAATGTCCGCCACTCTCGTGATGGAGAAACATCAGCACAGATGGGAAGTGGGCTGTCTTCCCAGAGTAAACACAGAGGGAGAATTATTGGGGTGCAGGGAAACTCGATATCTGCTTCAAGGGTGTCCCCAGGTTATTCTAGATGATTATGATCAGAACCGAACATTTAATGTTTATCCAATGGCCGGTTTAATTCAGTTCCCATAAAAAAGACCAAGACTGTAATCACTCTTAAAATTAACGTCCTTGGGTGCATCTTTTATATATGTGCAGCTGCCAGGACTCCCAAGATTACTGAAGATTGCTCGATCATTATGAAATTCAAAATGAATAAACATCACATTCTGGAAAATGTTGTGCTTTACTGGCAGTAGGCCCCGCACAGTAATGCATATGTGACAAGAAATCGGATCTCCGACAGGATCAAGCGCAGGTATAGGAATTCTTATTGCAAAGAGCCTGTGCTTTTCCCATTATTTAGTTGGTTCTTTTGGCTTGGTGCTTGTATCCTACCAATAGCCAGTATAGTTTTTTTTTTCCCCCTTAATGTGTACTGAGTTTACTTTCCATTTGGGTAGTGTAAGTAATCCTGGATAAGGGAGCATATAAGAGAATGAAGACAGCAGGTTTGATCCTCAGGTGGAACACGGGCAGGTGTGTGCCTGATCAAGGTGCAAGAAAAACGCAAGAAAATCTGTGAAATGCCTTTGTATAATCAATAATAATAATAGCAGTAATAATAATAATAGTAGTAATAATAATAATAATAAGAAGAAGAAGAAGAATAACAACAGCAGTTGTTTGTCTTAAATCTGTGAAATAATGCACTGTTATCCAGTTCTGCAGGTCCCGCTGCTAGCCTTCCTCTGATAAACATGTTATGAAAACAGTTTATTCATAATGGATTCTTTTTATGGCTCCCACAGGGAGTCAACTGATACACTCTGCACTCCACTGAATGGGAAGCCTCATTAAGAGAATGTGTTAATGTCGCGCTCCAAATCATATGACATTTGCCTTATCAATGGACAGACAGTAGCACAGACAAACATGAATTAAAACCTGATTTAAATAAATAAATAAGCCTGTGAGTGGTTCTCAAAAAAAAAAAATGTAAACATACATTAGTGGGAGTGATGGGGTGGGGAATCAGAACGAGCGAATGCTTAAATGGTGGCGCGGTAGTGGTAATTTTCTGCCGCTAATAGGTTTTTTGGCTGGGTTCTTGTTCGGCGGGTTTATTATTTTTACACCTCAGGTTGACTGTGAATGCCACAGAGACGTGTGAGTCACCGGAGCTGCACAGGGGCTGGGCGGACGCAGCTGCAGGCAACGGGAGCGTCGCTGCTCCTTCCTCACCGACACAAATTCCACACTGTGCATGACTGCTGTACCCTTCAGAGAGGCACCCAGCCACAACTGACAGTCAATATCAGATACATGCTCTAAGACAGAAATGTGCAACAACAAAAAAAAAAAAACACATCGTGTACATTGCAGAAGCTTCCCAAATAAATAAATAAAGAAGAAGAAAGGACTGACGTTCCAAACCTGCCAAGGGAACCAGATCCTAATAAAATTCATTCAGCAGTTAAATCAGACCTAACTAATTATGAGTTTTGTTGGATAAAAGAAAACTCTCAACAGAATAAGTATGCAGCCCCCAAGGACCAAGGTTCTGAAAAATCCATTTAGTTGTGTGTGGCGCAGGGAGGGGAAAGCATAACTGCACTGTGCTAGATGCAGTAGTTTTATCTCCACGGAAGACAGTGTGCTCCAGCACTTTCCCCATTTTAAGAGACGAGGACATCACCTAAGTGGTTGTTATTGCAGAGGTCACTTCAGGACCTTGGACAGAGGGAGAGATGGAACCTTTTTTTTTTTTTGCAGAGTGCCTGCCCAACCAGGGACCGGCATGGCTGCTCTGTGCCAGCCTGAACAAAAACAATGCTACCTATGAAAACTAGTGTCCAGTATTTCCAGATTTGTAAGATGCAAACAAACTGTCTCTGAATTTGATTTTACACTGACACTGTGGTACTGAAAAAAACATTTATTTTCTCATAACATACTGTGGCAGCTACTGTAGTTTTTGTAAGAAGCCCTGGGAAACCCCCCAGAATAGATGTTCTGTTGTGGGCTTTACAATTTCATTTCTTTTCAGTTGTTTTTTTCTTGTTTCCTTTTAACGGGCCAGCATTTATGCTGATATATACTGATGGCACCTGCCTAGCGTTTGCCGCTTGCCTTGCAACCACATAAAAATTTCATGCAAGCTACACTACACAGCGCCACAAATAAGTAAAATATATAGCCTTATAATCGGTATAGGTTTTCCTGTGAAAACATGTCTGCGATATCTGCTAAGTAAATCATGCGCTGTGGTGTGTTTCCTCACCAGAAACAAACAGGAAACCACAAAGATATTAATTTTTAAGTGCGCAGATTATTCTTAAATCATATTTGTGTGGTTCAAAATCGGTTCTGTTTTGCCGACGGAAGAGAATCGTTCCAGTGGCGGCCTCGGGCATGTGGTAGACATGCTGACTTTCATGTGCAGTGAAGAATTTTGCGGAACTTTCCTCTGCCCGAGGGATGTGCTGAACCAGCTGATGTGGTTCTTAGGAATTTCAGGCTTTTTGACTGATTTGATGTTAAAATAGGACTGCAAAGCTTGGATTCTACTTGAGGGAAACCATAGAGTTCCACATGCACACAGAAGAGACAGGGCATCAGCACGGCTTTTCATGCGAGAAAAAAAGCCATTGTTATGTTACAGTGTTATGACTGATGCCTTTTATTGCAGGCTGATATTAGTACTTACCAATCATTGTAAATGTCTCCCCTAGACATAATGGTGGGTACACTGTCTGCTGCTGGGACAGGTATCTAAATAAACAAAGGTGGCACTGTGTATGTGACATAAACTAAACTGAAATGCAACAGAAAACCCAGTGGAAAAGGTTGGAACACCTAAATTCAACCTAGTCGAACAGCTGCAGAACGAAAAACCTTACCAAAAAAACTTGTGATAAGAATGTAACTGCTCTTCCTCTCAGAGAAAATTAAAATCCCAGTCTGCATTTTTGGGTCGTCCTCAATTAAGAAGCCATTAAGATGTAAAAATAAATTATCATTAATAGTTAAAGAATATCAGAACGGACAAAGCATTTCAGTTGTATATGTTCACTTTGTCGGGTTGCGTTTTTACAATTTGTCTCTGTAGAACTGAATTTGTCTGTATAACAAATGATTGAGAACAAAATGTAATAATACCAACATATGTGTATTTGTTGATCTTGGAATGCAAATGTTGCACCTCATGTATAGATAAGGAATATATTATTTGGGATAATAGTCCTTTGTGTTGGAACATTTTCTCAAAAGATCACCGCAGTATTTGCAGGGGGAGAGTTCCAGAGGGATACAGAACAGCCTCATTTACCACCCATGCATACATCTCAAGTCATGCATACTCCTGCTCAAAACATCTTCCCAGTCCTGTGATCAATTGTGCTTTTAGAGGATAAAAGGTTGACTTCAGATTTAGCGCTAAGAAGGTTATAGCATACGGACAATGTAGTTTTCACTCTCCTGAAACCACTGGGCAACTACTCACGCAATGTGGATGTGGACATTTTCATTCTGAAAGACGCCTCTCTCTGCAGGAAAATGCTTCAACATTGAGGGGAAATTATCACTCAGTACCATTAGGTAACAATTGACGTCAACATTGCCTTCTAAGGGCATAAGTGTTCCTAAATCATGCTGGGGAAATGCAGCGCACATTATTATGGAACCACCAGGAAGCTCCTTCAGTTTGAATACTGTTGCGTTCCCATGTTTTGTACACCACCCGTGGTACCTCACAAAGACCTGGGCCTGGACAAAGACTGGAGCACTTGGAATAGAACTGAGACATCAGTCTGTTTTCCATTTATAGAGCTCAACTGATTTGTCTCTCATTTTGAAAAATACAATAAATGTTACTTTTTTGCTTCTTAAGGAGCCTTTTTTGGCTTATTTTGCAAGAAATAAAGAAACACCATTGAGTGTGGTCAAAAATGAAGGACGAAGCTCAGTGTGGTACAAATGAACAGATTAAATTGAACTTGTCGATTTGTTTTGAGCTCTAGTCAGCTGGTGGTGGAAACAGTTTAGGAAGTGAGTTCAGTAGACAATGAAATACAAAGAGGGTAAAAAAAATAATCCTGATTGGGCTGGAATGACAGTGAGTAAAATCGTCAGATTGCAGCTGAATATGAGCTCATGCAGAGCTAATTACTATGTCTCACACATTCGGAGGAGTGATGTAGCAGTGAATCCACATAGCATTTACAAACTGTCAAAACAGAGAGGCTGTCTGTCTTATCTATCCAAGCTTGTCTCAGACTGCAAATGGGGGGTTTGTGGCTTTGGCTGAGGGAGATGGATTTAAAAAAAAGATATATATCACCACATTCATTTTATTAATAACCCCACACATTACTAAGTTACCTTTTTAAACTCTTCCAGGTTGATATTCTGTCTAGGTTTAAATCCACAACCCACAGACTATTCACTGTGTGTTTGTAATCTAATTACATTTTGTGTAGGAATAGAGCTTAACCTTATAGCAGGTGAATAAATAGATTGAGCTCTGCATTATACATAAATACGACAATTTTATTTATTTATTTATTTTTGTTCTCTGTACTCCAGCACTTTGGATTTAAAATGTAAAAATAAATAAGAGGTTAAAGTGCAGACTGTCAGCTTTAATTTGGACACATTTACATACGGTGATCCAATTACCGCCCTTTTAATACATAGTCGCCCATTTTAGAGGACCAAATGTAATTGGACTAATTCATATATCTTAAATAAAGGTATTATCTTTAGTACTTGGTCGCAAATCCTCTGCATTCAATGATTCAGTGTCCCCCACAGTCAGAAGAAATACAGGAATAATGTGGATTATTCTTAAAATTTCCACCCTACAGAGAATTTCCATTTAATGCACATTGGTTATGTGACTGCCTGTATTGCCATAAGATCCACCTCACTGGTGTATTTACATTTCATGAAGATGAATCATCACCTAAAAAAAAGCACAATGGTGTAAATACCACCTGCTCCTCTGGGATATAAGTAACTTTGAATTTTCTCTAAAGAGGAAAAATAATGTGGACCACAGAGACTCATTTTCCCAATAAAAATTTTAACCAACTGGCTAAAGGTCAGCTGGCTGAAATATTGCTGAAATCATTACGCAAGTGCTTCGGTAAATAAAATTATTTTTAGTAGTGTGGCTCCCTTCTATTTGATTTACATATAATACTGAGAGTTCCGGAATTTCTCTCAACAGCTGAGTTATGTGCAACAAGGACTGACAGTGAAACTAATGAAACCAGAGCAATCAGATGGAGGTGTGTTGTAAACAAAGTATTTATTTACACAGAAATCTAGAAATGCATGTTATTTTCTTCTATGATGTACTGAATAGTCTGTACGTGGAAGTATTGTTTTCCAATGGTCTTATGAAGAAGTCAGAGCAGAACTATGCCTCATAAACTGATCATTTGACTGTTTTTCATCGTAGCATTCATGTCTTGACAGCAACAGAAATTTTGGTTCCCCTACTGTTTTTCTTTCGGGGGGAGGGGGATGGAAGTATTGCAGATGGATAGATTGCTGACTTTAGCACAGTATAAAGTACTACACACATCACACATATTACAGTTCACATGACATTCTTGCATTGGTGTCTGGCCTCCACCCACTTAGTGTGACAAAAACCTCAGGGGTGTGTGTTGTGTCTGTAGATTCGGGCCTCCTGGTGCACTGACTGATGAATAAGTAACACTGGCAGCTTGGGGTCTTTCATCTCCCACTGGCACAGCTGCCTCACCACGTCCATGTGGCCACCATTCTGGATTTAAGACTGTGCGTGTGTGTGTGTGTGTGTGTGCGAACGTGTGTGCATGTGTGTGCATGTGTGAGCGTGTGCGCACGTGTGTGTGTGTGTGTGCATGTGTGCGAACATGTGTGCATGTGTGTGCGTGTGTGAGCGTGTGCGCACGTGTGCGTGTGTGTGTGTGTGCGAACGTGTGTGCATGTGTGTGCGTGTGTGAGTGTGTGCGCACGTGTGTGTGTGTGTGTGCGTGTGCGCGCGGGTTTCTGTATGTGTAGGCAAACGCGTGAGGGAGGGGGAGGCAGACAGGGTGAGAGAGAGAGAGACAGAGCAGAAATTTTAATCCTTGAAGATCCCTGGGTACTCCCTTATCTGCACTTCAAAAGGTTACATCTCAGGGTGTCATAAACTGCATGACGTTTTCCAGCAGAGAGAACAGCTGGAACTGCCCTGAAATCTTCATTCACCCATTCTTAGTTCATTTTTAAGTTTTCCAAATGCTGTGGGTGAAATACCTCACTCTCACTGTATGGTTTTAAAAAGCATTTACCAACTAAATAAATGAATCTGAGATAGTGAGAGAAAACACATCAGGAATAACCACTTCAGCAATTTCATATATGTTTTTTTTTTTTTACTGGACGCAAAAGTTGCCTCTTTTCTCGTGTACGTATGTACAGCAAGCAAAGTGACTCTGAGCAACTTCATTTTTTATTAACAGGCTTGATCTCTGCTCAAACAGAAGTTTTGACTATCCTCTGAACAGCACATCAGGTTTGTGTCGATTGGCATTAGCAATATCTACCCCCCCCCGCCCCAAACCCATAAAGAAAGAAATGAAAATAAAGAAAGAAAAGAGAAAAGCAGCCCTTCTGGTAACCACAAAATCACGGACAGAGGATGCGCTTTGCTGGAAACGACTTTCCGGCAGCCCGGTTTCTCATTCAGCAGCGAGCCTACGGGGACAGACAGCTGTAACGCACACGCCGACGAGCCGCCACCGGACCACGGTTTGCATCTCCCGGCGGGTCGCCGACGCGTGAAAGACCCCTCGCCTACCGCTCACCCGACTTCATCTGCTCGCGCGCCGGAGTCTCCCACCTGCGAACGCAGGATCCCGACATCGGAAACATCGCTTTCATAAACAAAATCTGTCGTGTCGATTTCTCCCCCCGAGCTGGAATCGCACGAGTAAACATTCTTCATGGAAACACCACGGATTAGCATCGGTCACTGTCAGACCAGTGTCACTAAAAAAAAAAAAAAACCAAGCGAGTGCACATTCTTATTATCCTTCATTTAGTGCCTTTAATGCAAGGTTTGTGTGAGAACAGAGGCGGGGTGTTTTTTTTGTTGTTTTTGGTTTTTTTTTGTTCCCTGTGCTTTTATGTCAATATTTTCTCTCCCTCTCTGAGAGGTGGGCTGTTTGCAGAGGGGGAAAAAAAAGTTGAATGAAAGACCATGAAAATAAAGCTTCTCGATTTTAGAAATTTGATAAAAATGAGCTTTAAATAATGTGCCTCATTCTCCGAGCCGACAATTACTTGTGCAAACAATTCATGCAGAAGTCAATTAACACGGCAACACAACTTCCCGGCATCGGGGCACCCTGCAACGTGTTAATAGCCCCTTTGTCAGAGCGGTTGCATCAGTGCGTAAATGCCAGAGGCTTGTCTTGCTTTGTGTCAGAGAGGGAGCCAGCGCTGTTTGCGTAAATAAACAGCGCGGTTGTGTAGCGCGGTGCTCTGGGGATCACAGCCGCTTTCGAAACACTCCGAGGATTGTTGGAAACGAGCGTGGGTCGTGTGCTTTCTCTCCGTCTTTCTGTTCTGGGTTATTTATTTCCCTGCCCACTCCCGATGCGAGCGTGAGGAGGGAGGGGGCGTGCCAGGGGACGGCAGGCCATTAAGAAAATTGATGAAAATACCTCTGGTGCTTTTCTGCGGCTGACGTCAGTGCTGCCGTCACGCAGGGTTCTGAGAGTCACTCCCGTGGGATTCTAGAGGGGGGAAAAGGCCAGGCAATTACCTCGCACCATCACCAGTCTGAAGCATCTCTCTCTCTCTCTCTCTCTCGCTATCTCTCTCTCTCTCACACACACACTCACTCTCTGTATTTTTCTGTATCTCTCCTTTCCATTTCAATCTCTCTCCTCTTTGTCTCTCTTTCTCTCACTCTCTATCTTTCCTTTTTTTTTTTTTTTTACCTCCGTCTATCCTCCTTGTGGTCTCCAGTCATTGCATCTCCATGGAAACATGATATGGACAGGCCTTGTCAAGGTTCCCTGGTTTCTGAGGCCCTGTGATTGGTCCCACGGTGCAGCAGATGCTGCACACACACACACACACACGCACACGCACACGCACACACACACACACACATGTGCACGCACACACACAAAAACACACATACACACACAGTATATTAACAAATGCACTGATAATGTATACACAGGCAAACACCCCCAAGTACATAAATACATACACAAACTCATACATGCATGTATGAACAAGCACAAGTATACATGCAGACACGGTCTCCTGTACACAGAAGCAACTGTGCAGGCATGTAGAAACAGGCTGTCACACCATGGGGGAATTAAAAATTACTTATGCGCCCGATTGTACTGAAATTCGTTTATTTGTGGAGAGCGAGGCGACAGTGAAGCGTGGGCTGATGGTGGTTTTCCGCCTGTTGAGTGCTGTGATGTCAGGAGCAAATAACTATGAGAGCCCACAGAGAATCATGGGAGGAGATCTTAAAGGTGTGAGCTCACACATTGCAACAAAATCATTACTGCACTGCATCAGGCTTAAACATTTAGTGGACCGCTCAAAGCTCAGGAACCCTGCTTTTGTGAGTGTTCAGTGCTTTGAAACAGTCATACCTTTCATAGAAATGCTCAGACTGTGTGAACTGGGTGATAAGTGCCTTGAAGTGACAATCAATGGAGGAAGGTCCTGAAGTAACAATAATATGCTTTGGAGGTCAATATGAGTGCCATGTATTAGTCAAAATACAGAAAATTGTGATATGGAAGTGACTTTTTTCTTACAGTATGTGTACTCATTAAGAATCTTCAGATTGTTGAGTTAGTGCTACTGAGTGATTGAACTCTCCATTTACTGTATTTTTCTTTAATGGCAACGTATGCACAGTAGTACCTCATATACTTCAGCTATATGCAAACAGGTAAGAAAACAAATCTTTCTCAAGTTTACATTACTTCACAGTCATTTAGTAGGCAATCTTATCCAGAGGCACTGACGCAGCTTTTTACACCATCCATTTATACATGGATTTATACATATACATTTATAGATGAATGTATAATGAAGCAATTACGGTTAAATGTTTTGCTCAAGGGTACAACAGTGGTGTTCAATCTTGGAATTATGCCTGCATCCTTTGAGTTACACGGCCAGTTCTCTAGCCACAATACTACACTGCCACCCAAGTAAAGTTGAGTAAAGTCCGATGTAGCATTCATTATTTTCCTGGTAAACAGCATTTGCAGCTTTTCTTACCTTGTGTGACTCCGTTCACATAATTAGAGGCAAGTGTTTGTTTTCTCTGGCCCGGTTACAGACTGGTTTAGGGTTTATATTTCCCCGATTAAGCTTGAAAGGACCTGCGTCATCCACACTGCAGTGCTGCAGAGTTTCAGAAATCAAGCCCGCCAGTGACTTATTCACACACCAGTGACAATGTCCCCGTTTAGTCTAATGAGCCCTTTTCAGGAGCTCTTCGAACTTACATAGCCACTCCAACATGCACTTATAAACAAGGTCACTTTGTCTTACCTTTGATTTTTAAATGTCTTCTATGAACACATGATTCACAGTTTATTTGTAAAATAATTGATCTTGATATGTGTCTATACGGCAAGTCAGTACAGAGTTGTGAGTGCTGAAAACATTGGCAGACATTTTGGAGACATTCTGAAACAGCTAGCTGCCCTCCCTTCCTTCTATCCATATTTATTTTTTTACTTTATTTTTTTCTGTCTCCTGTCCCTTTCTTATTGATTCTGAAATGGGGAGAGGGGGGACAACTTATAACCACCTTGGACCTCAGACTTACAAATGCATCAAATGCAATGTCTTGAGGAAAGTTAACTGAATACATAACTTGTACTTGCCATTTTGCTATAGTCCATTTAATTTTATCATATGTTTCAGCTGTAGCATTGTCATGCTTTCCCCATTGAATCATATCAGTTCTAACAAAGGTACTGTGCGATGTGTAATACCCTGCAAATGGCTGCAGCTATGTCAGTACTTTTTCGGAAGTGCACTGGCGGTACAAAGCTATCACTTGCTAGAACATTTGCGCTTGAATAGCAAAGACACGCATGTTAGGTGCGCTCCTGCAGGTGCCCTTGACCAAGGAACTTGCCTCAGAACTGGAGTTGGTCCCAAGGCGCAGCACATGAGAGGCAGCTGCCCACTGCTCCTAGGTAACTAAGGATGGGTCAAATGCAGAGGACAAATTACTCCACGGGGTTCAATAAAGTATATCTTCTTCATCTTCAAAATATTTTAGCTCTAGACTACTCAGAATATTTCATCTTCTGGGCATGAAGGTAACCTGGTTCTGTAAAAGGGACTGTTCCACAATAAAAATTGACATTGACATGCTGAAAGCATTGCACTGCAGGCAGAAAACACAGTCCGTGTGGCCAGAAGGCATATGTAGTAGTAAGACAGGTGTGGATTCCTGCCCCTTAGACAGGAGCTTCTACTCATTTGCTGTGTGTAGAAGCAAGGCACCCTGATGTAGAACTAATGCCTGGGGTGTCACTATACCATTGTGATACAGGCTATTTGTCATTACATACAGAGGGCAAGGCTTCAGTGCATGCAAAGAATTCAGGTAAAGATGCTCAATTACCTCCACTGTTAACATCAGCTGAGACTCGGGGTTTTTTTTTTAAAGGTTTATCTCTCCTTGGCAGAAACACTCCAATCGACCTGTTTCTGCTTTGAATTGTCACACTCTTTCCACACAATTCAAGAATATCAGCAATGCCTCACCAGCTTGTTTGTTTCTGGCCCATTTGTGTAACCAATACCCTGCTGACATATCTCAGATCACCCCAATGACACTAGGAAAATTGCTAGCACTATACATGGGTTCTTGGTTGCAATTTCCACACGCTGCTTTGTGATTACACTCTGTCCCTGTAAGCCAACAGCCACTGAAAGGGTCGTGTGTCGGAAGCAAAAAAAAAAAAAAGAGACGTTGCAGGATTTGTAGCCCCAAGCTTATCTTGAGACTTTTGCACTATATCTGTGTTTACTTACATTTTATTTTTTAAGGAAGGTTAAGGAACATCAATTGTAAGAAGACGTATCTACCCTTCAGTTGTCACACAACATTGATGAGGCCCTGTTTCGCATGGTGACATAGTTTATAAATTACAGTTTTCATTGCAGTCCCTTGTAACTCTGCACCGGTCAACTTGTCTATCCAGCAGTTACAATGGAGTTTCACCTCAGGCAGCTCCAGTTCCACATGTACAATTCAACAGTGATGTTCACTGACCCCCTATTCAAACCATTGTTTTAGCCTATAAAAAAATATAGGAAACTTTATATTGAAAGGACTATGCAGGGTATACTCAGAAACCTGCTGAAAATGGCCTAAAGTTTAAATTGGCTATCCTGAATGTTCCAATTCTGGTGGATCTGGCACAATCTCTGCTGACTGCTGGTCACAAAAGTTCATTTTCAGACTCCAAATACCATTCCATTTGAAACAAAGCTTATAGGACCACATCAAGTGTTTATTTTTCTTAAAAAACAATCCAGCAGCAGCATATTTTGGAGAAAGAAGACTGCTCAAAGGCAACCTACAATGTTGTCTGGCATAGTAATATTGAGCAACGTACCAAACCTAGTGTTAAAGATGTTTTTGGATTGTAGACACTTGATCTACCACAATATTTCTGTACATACGTCATCATATTCAAATACTCCACCACCAGTAAAAAATATCATATACTGTAGAGGAGAAATTTCAGAATTCAAACACATTGAATCAATATTGCTACAAATATGCCAGAGTGAAAAGGTATCGCATAAGGCATTTTACCCGTGCAGCACAGCCCAATAAATTGTTGTACAAGTACCAGCTTACAAATGTGTGGTTCGGATGGTGTTTCAAGCCAAAACAACCAAGGTGAAGAACAACCAATTCCTGTCATTTTTACTGTTCAAAACTAGCTTCATGTTCAGCAACCCCCAATTCAGGCCAACCAAGCTACAATCTCTGTTCTTCTTATTTTTCTTGAGTGTGTGCTCCCACCAGATCAGTTCAAGTCATAAAGACAACAATCATTCTGAGCTTGGCCAGAAAAGGATCACATTGCTTTTAGAAGCAATTGGCTTCATTAACAAAACTTTTCTTAAATTCTTCTTACTTTTGTCCCTTTCTTATAAAAATGTGGGATTCTGGAAATGTGCAGATATAAGGAATAAAAAAACAAAAAACAAATGTATGATGATTGGTTTAAGATGCTGTCACCATGCTTAGGAAGCATTTTAAGCGCAATACACGCAAAAATACATGCAGGATGTTTCCAGCAAGGAGGTACAATATTATTCATGTGAACTGAACCACAAGGGGACAGAAAATCTACAATGAAATTCTCCTGTAGTCTTTCTTAAAATAGCCCACTGTTGACCCGGCAACAATGGCTGCAGCACAGTGAAGATTGGACAGAACCCTGTATTGTTCCACCCTCCCCAGCTCTGTGGATCTAAGTGGGACGATGTGTCAGGACCATACGGACTCCATCTCACAAGTAGAGCAAGGGGGGAGAGTGGGGTGCTTTGGGCAGAAATCAACCTACGTCATCCTCAACCATACAGTCCTCCAGCCAGACAGGTGGGTGGCATGGCCACTCCCTACTCGTGGGGACCGCTGGGGGGCGATGACTGTAGACTCACAGGGTTGCAGCACCCAGTGGTTGCTGCTGCTAGGGCTCCCTGGGGGGGGGCGGTGACTATGGACTGTTGCTAGGGTGTGGCGACGGGCCAGAGACCACTGAAAGCCCCTCGACTTCCCAGTAATGACATGCAGCGGAGCAATGGTGCTCGCAACATGTTTAATCAAGCATCTGTAGTACAAGGCTAGGCCCAGAAAGATGTGGACCTCTCTTTGCAACTTAGGAGTGGGGCCATTTTCTTACCGCCTAGACTTTTGATCCTCTGGTTCTCCAGAAACAGGGTTGGTGAATCAGTGGCGTATTGGTAATAAAGCATCAAAATAGCTACTATCTGCCCAGAGCTTTCCATCCCACATTCAACAATACTTAATGGTCACCCTACTGCGCATCACCATGTCTCACGTGTTCATAGCTGGCAGCCGTACCAACATGTTACACAAATCGGGCAATATTGTATCTGTTAAAGTAACACTAACTGAATCATAGTGTTTGTGGTGACAAAGCAACCCAAAAATTCAGTCCACACAATTTATCTCAGCTTATCCCATTGCAAAACTGACCCTATTATCTATGTTCCAAATCCAACTGGGTCGCGTTATGTTGAACCTATCCTTTTACCGAGCACAATTTGCACATTTATGGCAGGTAATCTGGAGCAGACATTAAGTGATTCTTTCAATGCACACATCAGAATTATTCTGATTTATAGACAGCCACAAGCGGTCTGAAAAAAACATCTTGTAAAGTAGCAGTAAAGCAAATCATACCCATAACCATAAAGCTAAGGAGAGCAGTCAGCTATTGTAGCTAATGAACAAGATGGTACAGATGAAGTGCTCACATTCCAGAATGCTAGTTTCAGTAGCTCCAACCTCTGTATACCAACAGCTTTGCGTGATTATTGTTCAGAGATCATAAATTAATGTGTAATATGACAGTATGGGAAAAAAATGATTGAATTAAATGGGCTAGTATTACCTGTGGGAGTTATGAAATCTGAGACATGAAGAAGGTAATTTGAAAGAGGAGAACTGGAGAAAATGTGAGCACTGTTTCCTTTGTCACATTGCATTTGTATGCCCTTCAAAAAAAAAAAAAAAAAACACAATTTGTTGCATCTAAATCCAGTAGAGGGTAAACCAGTATTAGACTTGGTACAAATATTAGTTTGCAGATCTGCTGTGAAATGAATCAAGGAAAGTTTGACACATGGTCACCTTCAGGTCTTTAGGCAATAGGTAACTTCTGTTCCAAAGGGACTTTTGGAATAGTTGATCCTGCCCAGTCCTATAATATCCCCCATTATTAGCCCTAATTCTTCTTCCATCGCCTTGTAAATGGATCTTAACTTTTGAAAGAGATGTGAGGTTTGTGAAGCCTTCAGTGCCCTGTGGACAGTACGTCCCCTCCTTGGGCATTCATCTCTTTGAGGAGTGAGATATGAATGCACTTGGACAGCATGGAGAATGTGTGGAGAGCCTATTTGTCTCCTTGTGAGAAGCAGATCCAGTGAGCTGAATGTCTGACTGACCCGGCCTTTGCCGCAGCCAGCTTATAATAAACATGCTAATGTCACCATCACTGCCAAGTCACACTGTAGGACACCCCACACTCTGTGACTCATCCTGTCAAAGGGAGAGCACGCACGCATACACAAACATGCACATAAACACTCACAAACTCAGAATACCTGACCAGTTCCTTACCCATTATACTATACTACACAAAGTTTACATATACACACATACACAGTCATGCGCACAGATACTGTAGCATTCACACAGATATGTACATCAGTAGTGAAAGGCTACAACATGGGCCTGCCAGCCTGGTAATTAGTTGGAAGTTATGGGGTTGAGGAAACTGGGCACCCCTGTAGCCAGGCACTGTAGGTTTTTAAAAAAAAAGGTGTGGCCTCATTAGAAGCAGAGCACTCCTTGGATGAGGTCATCAGTGGCTGTATATGTCTGGCCTGATTGGCTATTACCTGGAGTATTTTGAGAGTAATTGTTGGATGACATTCTTTTTAACTTTTGGTGAATGGTGTGAGCTTACCAGGACCTTGTTTCATGACGCAGGATTAGTTAGCTGGATTACTGCACTAAAACCTGGAACCCTGCCAAATCTGGATCATGGACTAAAGTAAAAAGAGCTGTTCTGGGTTTTACTCAGGGCAGTTATCCTGCTTTTTGAAATACCCCACTCTGGTCTCCAACCTGTGGACAGTGAATCTGGGGGGGAAAGGAGAAGAAATACAGCCAGCATCGTGGAGTGGTGAAGCATGGCAATGGGGAAATCCTGGACTGGAATCCTGACTACTGTGATAGAAAAATTATGCTTGTGTATATATTAATGGAAAATTGCTGGTTGGGAAAGAACAGGTGCAGAACCTTGTGTGCCTGAGGACATGTTTGTTTGTCCTTCCTCAGCCGCCCAGGTTTGTACCCCCCAACCACAAGAATTTATCCTTGATGCACACAGCTGCAACGTCTTAGATAGCCTTTATCAGCTTCAAATCACCTAGCATGAATTATCAGTTTTACAAGAGCCAAACCCCCATAAAAGAGAAAGTCCCTAAGCTGCAACTCAGGACACTGGGTAAGAGTGTTCTCATGTATGCTTTTGTTTGTAAACATTAAAGCTTGAACCGAATATATTGTGTCTCTTCTCACCGCCGGTGGATACAGATAGAATTTCCACCACACTACTCTTCCAGGGATGGGAGCTGGCCTGGGATTCCATGGGTATGAGTGTCTGATGGCCTGACAGCATTGCACTTCCCTCCACCCAAGTATTGTTTGGAGGTGCAGCCAAATTAAGGACTCGGAGTTGGAGTGGAGGTGGAGTGAAGTGAGCCAGCAAAGTGAGAAGAGCTGGAAAGAGGGGGAGTGGAGATGAGCTCCATTGTTCTGCTGTGTGTACATGGTCAAATAGTTTTAATGAATTTCACTTAATAAAGATTTCCTTTTTCCCATTTTTCTTTCTTCCCTACCCATGTCTGTCTTCTGTTAATGATTTGATGGATACAAAAGAGACGGGGGAATTTGCCCCTGCCAAGTACAAACACGGACAAACACACATTTACAGGGCCACACATGCTCATACATACATTCACACATTCATGCATATACTCATAAATATCTTCATAGACAAATGTTTATAATGTGTCTGTGAGTTCAGCTATTATTTCAGCAATGAATTCAAAATGAACACCCCAAAACATTCCTGAAGAAATAAAACAGCACATGTGTATGCAATATTTGTTAGGCAAAGTTAAGGACAAATATTCAATAAACCCTGGACCTGAACTATTTTTTCTTCTTTTGCTCTTAAAGTAGGTACAATATTATTTTACTGCTCTATGGCAGACTTGGTGGTTAAGTAATTTTTTTTCCAAAAATAGTAACTCCATCTGCTCCTTCCACCAGTGTTCTTTTTAGATTACTGACAAAAGAGACATCCGTGAGGGCTACATGGTCTTCTGGTTTTAATTTTACTGTGCAGCTAACTGATACATTAGTAACATTATAGCAGCTAATTGTGCAATTAACTGCCTCTACTGTTTTTTTGTTTTTTGTTTTTTTTGTCTGACTGAGTATTTTTGGGCCTGGAGCTCTCCTTTTACAGAAATTTCTTTGGTCGGTTGGGTTGGCAGTAATCTCTGTTTTGGGGACATTTTGATGTACATGTCCCCACAAACCCTGTTGCTCTTTGCTTTGAATGTTCTAATGTGGTTTCTTTCTTTGTGACGAGACCTTTGCCCTGATTCATAAACGCTGTGCGTTCAGTGGTTAATATTCGCACCTGCAGTACATCGATGGGAGCTGACATTACGCCCAGTGAGCCGGTATTGATCCTGGCCATCAGAGAAGACAGGTGGCTGTGGGTGAGATCACAGGTTTTTCCCTGCCCGCGAGATGAAAGTGCGGAATGCGCGGTGCTAGTGTCTGCAGTTTGATCGCGCACTGTCGGCCATTTCCTGTTTGCATCGATTAGAACGAAAAAGCTGATACAGGGATAGTCGACTTACTGATTCCCCCATTTTTTATTTTTTAAAATGTATTTATTTTCGGGTAACAGCGATGCTGTGAGTGCAGAATTTCTAACATTTTCTTTCTTATCGGTTTCTTCTCCCCTAGGTCTGAATGTGCAGTGTCCATTCTTGTCCACAACTTAATGCATTTTAATGTTCCTCCATTACACTCAACAAATCAGCAACTGCTGCAGCTGGTGCCAGGCTGACCAGAGGAGTCAATGCTGAGCATTTCGCCCCCGAAACCCTCCTCCCCCAGGCAATCCTACGACTGCTGTTATGACCCTCAGCCGCAGTTGGAAACAGTCAGCCAGTCTGACCTGTGGGGTGCATCAGTTCACTCAGATCTAATGCCTCAGCTCAGACAAGAATTGCTTATAAGAACTGTGTGCACATTCCCACAATTACTACTCACTGCTATTCATGAGTGCTTCCACTCTGGAATGGATAAGCTGCTCATAGCTTATGTGGTGAGTTAGAGTTCCAAATGGAGTTTGGAGGTATTCAGGATGTGATTGCTCAAAAATACTCCTGGTGAAAACTTACCTGTGTGTACTGCGTATGGAAGTCATCCAGCATGCGTGCTCAAACCCTCCCCTGATTTGCTTCCACTCCTGCTACCTCACTGAGCAAAATACTGTCCTGATCCTCCTCTGTTGCTAGGGAACCACAAAAATGAACTTTAAGCCACAACTTGCTTCTTTTTTTTTCTTTCTTTTTTTTTGTGTCAGCAACAATTTATTTGTTGGTCCTTGACCATGAAGGAACTGAAAGAAATGTTATTTATTTATTTGTTATTCCAGAGAACAAATGTGAAAAAAATTACAAAATTAAATGTGTGTTATTTTAATTCAATACTAAGACTGCATAATACAGTGCATTTGTGGCATTAAAATAAAAGTAAAATCATAGGTGTTTTTAAATGCACCATGCATCTTTACAAATTTAACAGTTGTAAAGATGCATGGTGCATTTGTAGTTATTCCATGGGTAAATGTTTTTCAAAGCTTTGACTGAGTGCTGATTCATTTTCATATTAAAAGTACAAATGCATAAATCCACAATCTCCTGCTTTGTATTTGTGATTGGTGTAAAATTATGTTCGGAGGTAGAGATGCCATATGTTTCTTTTTTCATCATTTTCCATTTGTTCCTTGTTAAATATTATGTCAGTAAACAGGTCCTGTGAAAGGCTTCTCTTTAGAACCAATTCTGGAAGGAGACACACGCCTTTGACACATCTATAGTCTTTCTGTGGGAAGCCCCGAAATTGTCAGGGTAATTAGGTCTGGCTGAACACTGTACTCCTGTGGTAGCATGTCAGCCAATTATTTATCTCTGAGAGCCAATTACTGGCCTGGGGGCCTCTGTCAGAGTTGAGTCTACAAGGAAGCACAGGAGAGACAGTCTTCAACACCCACCCCCATATCTCTATCCCACCAATCATATAAGCTTCACACATGATTGACTCCCCCTCTGTCAGAGTAAATACAGACACAGCTGACTCTCTGTTGTGGCTCTACTCCAAAGTAAAGCGTTGAGTAAGGGAAAGGACGGCTCCTGCTTCTCTTTCACCTCCAGTCATCAGTGAACTCCAGGAGGATGGAGGAGTACCTGGGTCCTCCACATACCATTCCCCCCCGAGTACCATTCTGGATAATTACTCGACTCCATTCCCATACAGCAGCGACCTATTAATGTGCGTGATGGGTCAGCCCTTCACCTTTTTCACCCAGAACATCGACTGATTAATCCTCAACCCTGTGACCCCTGCGAAATCAGCTGGCCTGCGAATGGGCGGGGGAGTAAAAAGTGAAATGGGGAGCCTTCGAAGGGCGGGAAGCTATGCTCGAATAGCCTCTCTCGCTCCAGGGGGAAAGGCGGTGGTGAGTGTGAGTGAGTGGGCCATTTTGAAACGCGTCATGTCCCGAAAACAAGCGTAAACTGTGAGGACAGACTCACAGAGATGTATACGCAATGAGAGAGTCAGTCAGAGTCAGAGTGTGATCACGACATCGGAATCAAAAAGTGCAGAGCTCATCAACACATATAATTGATAAACAAACAAGAGAGCTTCCACAAAGTCACCATGTTTTGGTGCCATCTTCCATCCCATATCACCCATGAAAGGAGAGAGAGAGAGAGAGAGAGAGAGAGAGATAGAGAGAGAGAGAGAGAGAAAGAGAGAGAGAGAGAGAGAAAGGCAAGATGGGCAGGAGAGATAGAGTGAGGAAAAATGAACATTTCAAAAAGACCGATAAGATCCTGTTGCGTCGTGATATTGCTAGCATGTCTGTGATCGTGCAGCGGGCTATTAGCAATTCTAGCTGAACATTTAAAGCTCCGCTGTGGCACCAGTTACAGACCCATGATGCCGCCTCAGAGAGGAGCTCTGGAGTGTGGAGTGGACTGATATGAAGCGAGGGTACTGCCGGGTGACTCTGAGCGTGTGCAATGCATGTGTGTTGCTGTGTGCAGTTACTGGAGTGTCATGCGCTCGAGAGCTGAGAGACAAAGGCCGCTTCACCCCCTCCCCTTCCTGATTACAGCCCTCCCGTCTCCACTTCACACCAAGCAACACAGAAACGACACTGCGGCCTTAGAGGAGAAGGGGGAGGGGTGGATGAGGTGTATGTGTGGTGCTGTTGTTGGTGGGGGGGGAGGGTGTCTAATCCCTCTTGGGACTTATGATTCGACTGGCTGTCTGTCAGCTCCTAAATGGATTGAATGGTTACAAAGTAACTCGCCAGGCTGTAATCTTATTTGCTGTTATTGAAATCAATAATAATCTGAGGTTTATTACAGCAGTGGCTCAAGCCATGCTGGGTGGGAGAGTCGAGGGGGTGATGCTGTTGAAAGTCCTTGCTGGCTTCCACTCTGTCAGTCCTGCAGTGACTCACTGAGCCTTTCAACCAAGAAAAAAAAAAACAAATGAATATCTTTTTTTCTTTCTTCTCTAAGTGGTCTTTAAATGTAACTGAACCCAACAGAGACACTTACAATTGTGTGGCTACGTTTAAAGTAGGAAAAATCATCAGTTTAAAAAAAAAAAAAAAAAAAATCTTTTTCTGTTGTCCTTTAATCATTGTCAGCCTGAGCTGTGAGGATGAATCACATGAAATTGGAACAATGCCACCACACACTCACTCATTTCACCTTTATCACTTTTGTGAAAATATGAGACTTGTCATACGTGAACGTTGAAAAGTGATAAAAATGTTTTCAGTGACATGCTGTTTGGCAGATTCATAATGGTTTTGGATTTTTCTGTGGATCCTGTCATTCCATTTCAAATTAATGAGAAAAAAAAAAATATTTAAAAAGGAAATTACAAGAAAGGCCATAATCAATGCAACTGGCTGGGTAAAGAAAAGTGTAATTGGATTAGTTCACTTGGCACATCTGCTATGACTCAGTGCTGAAACAGTGCAATATTGCATTCCACCTTCCTCAGTTTCAAGAAACACCATACCTGTCAACTTATGCCATTTAATCTGATTGAAGGTTTTTTTTTTTCAAGTAGTGTGGCTGCAGGGGAAATAGTATTTTTGCAGAGAAATTGTTCTGCAATTATTTACATTTAACATAAATTGTTTTCTAAGACACTTACAATTTCAGCTCAAATAATAGCGCTCCATGGAGTGTTGTAAAAGTTGAATTCTGGTGTGTTTTCTGGTGTGTTTACAGCCATAATGCATGATACATTTTATTCCAACACTGGAGAACTGACATAATATAACATGCACAGAGACATTCATACACATGAACGCACAAACAAGGACATGTGCTGTTCATGCATATATACACAATCATACAAAAACACTTGCACCTGTATGCCTGCAAAAACATACACCTGCACCCATGAGCAACAAGTGCAGAGACACACATAGCCATTTACATGTACATACTGTACATAAACATACACACACACACACACACACACACACAAACACCAACACAGGCACACACACACACACAGAAAAAGACATACCGTGAAAATGAAATACAGTGACAGTGTATATAAGATACCTTGAACTTACTTGAAGTGTGATTTCTGCATTAGTCCATAACTCTCAATTGCCCCAACCAGCCATTGTACAGTCTACAGGTCATCCAAATCTCATATCTAAAATATCCTTCATTCACTGCAGACAAAAACTGGGCCAATGAAAACATGCAACCTGAAATAATACTCAGAAAACACAGAGAGTGAACGGTTGCTTTAAGCTGAAATTATGCACCCCTGTGGAGATAATTAAACGTGGTCAGCAGACAAACCTAGCTTGCTTTGAGTAAAAAGACACTGTAGCCCTTTTTTCTCTTGGATTGCAGAATATATTCTGTGCCTTGGGGAACATTGCGTTGCCAGCTGTCGTGTACACAACTTCAAGGTTAACCAAATGACTCACATTAATATGTGTTTGTCATTTCATTGCGCAAATATATGTTGCTGCAGTTCAGTTTTAGGGACAAAACATACACATGTGAATTCCTCTTCTTCTTCCTCTTCCTCTTACATTTTAATTGGCAGCTCATCTCATATGAAAATAAATAAAGAACAAATGATTGGCTGGATCTCCCATTGTAATTAAACTCATCCTCTGACACCCACAGGAAACCCTATGGTTTCTTTATTAAGTTTTTAATTCTTTAAAAAGTGTATGTGTTATAAGACATCTTTTGTTATCTCATTCTAACTTAAACACAACCTTACCTGTGGGAGGACAGGAAGGAACACTGAGGGACCAGAACACTCTGTGATAAATCAAACCTGTGCCTACCTCTATATGGAAAAAAAACCTGTGCAAGTCTTGAAACCCACAGTGTCATGCATATGTCACTAGGAATAACTGTCCTTACTGTAAGCTCCTTTAAGAAGTCTCCCATTGAAACTTGATATTTTTCTTAAGTATCACAACCTGCGCATCTCTTTTTTTGTCTCGCTGTTGTTACCTTAAGGGTTCTACGCCTGACCTTTTCAAGTAGCCATGTAAACTCTGTGGACACTCTTTCCTGAATATTAACAATAGCAGTGTGATTTTCTCTGGCGCTCCCCGTGGAGGACCATCAACTCGTATAACATTCAACTTAAATCCCCGCAGCTGAGGCTCCAGCCGGGGACCAAAGTGGCAAGATACTCTGATAAATAATAGTGGGAGAAAAATGGAGCTATTGATCCTGTGTGAATAGCAGGAATAGTTATTGAATCACAGTGATATACTATCACACAAAAAGGAATTTCATATCCTGTGAGATGCTGAGTAATACAAGAACTCTGGGTCGTGAATATATATATATATATATATATGGTAACACATTGATTGAATGGTTTTTATGTTACACTATCCAATTGACGTCACCATTGTATATTTAGTAAGAACATAACACTTGCAGCAAAAAGAAATATATCCCAATCAAATCTGCAGCTCAGACCTTTATTTTATTGAATCACTACGACTCCATATTGTAACAGCACTCTTCTTTTTCAGGTAATATTCCATCACTGTCATTTGGACACGAAGATCCATGTCCGGGCTGTTTGCCTAAATTACATTAGGTAAGAAACAGGACAGTAACAAACACCCGCAAATAGGGTGTACTATTTCCCTTAATGCCAAGGTCACGGTAGCACTTTTTATATTTTGTTAAATTAAATCCGCCTCCTCCAACGATACAATTTTCAATTCAGACAAGGTAACTTTAGAAAAAGCAGTCTGCAGTGGATGAATACATTTTTGTGGAGGAGTTTGGGGCATAAGAAGAAAGGTTGTGAGATATATAAAAAGGACAGTACTGAGAGAAATAAGGTAGAATATTGTAATATGCATCCTAAGGGTAAAAAAGAAATATGGGTAGCTTAAAGGCCCTTTGACAGGAAAATTGCCCAAGATGTTAAAAGTAATCCTTAGTGTCAATACTGGAGCAGGAAAAGGAAGGTTAAGGGAGAGGCTAAGTGCATTTAAAATAAGCAAGGAGTGTTACATGGTAACCATGCTTGTATGAGGGATCACTTTTAAACCACTGACTGAAGAAATGCCTGATGACTGGAAGCAGGATGATATAGTGCCCATATATAGGAAGAAACTACAGGCCTGTCAGTTTACATCTGTTTAAAATACTAGAATATCTCATGAGGAACAAGGTGGAATCTTAACTAATAGCCAATATTGTGATCACCGGGGAAGATCTTGCTGTGCAAACCTTTTCAAAATTGCCTTGATTCTTATGATAGTATAATTAGAGTTATTAGAGGGTGAGGTTGGAATTGCACACATGGTAGAGTAATGGTAGGTGCAAGGTAAGCTGGGAAGTGGAGTCCCACAAAAGTCACCATTGGGTTTAAATTTACATTTGAAGGAAGTTATATTGATGTCATACAATGCCTTTGTCAAACTCTGCTAGGAGTATTTCAGCTAATTCTGGGCCAAAACTACAAAAAAGGTTACAGAAGCTCTGGAAAAAGTCCAAAAGATTGTGGGAAAATATGTTCTGGTTGTGAGTGTTGTGACTCCCCAGCTGTTCCCCTGAGAGCAGGAGATGAGGTGAAGGGACAAGTGGCCAAATGTTCTTCCCAACTATGTAGCTTTGAACATGAGATAAAGTACTAGTGGAACAGTTAAGGGTCCATAACTTCATTTCTGATTACTAGTCATTACATGAGAACCACATTTGGGAACCAGGAACTGCAAACAGGCAACAGTGATAAATGAAGCAACTTCCGAAATGCATATCAGTGTGAAATTCATAATTCTAAGACTAGCCTGAGAGTAAGCAGTTGAAGAGGTTGATGTTTACCTCTGGTTAGTTCCCCATTCTGTTAAAGTGTCTCTTAAGAGCTCCCTCTGCTGGGGAAAACAATGCACTTCAGACAAACATCAAGCGGGAAATGTGACGCGTGTCCTCGCAATCATTTTGCATCAAGAGCAGTGACACTGGAAGGCCTTTCACAGCCAACATTACCTGCCACGTGTTCAGCAACATGAGTTCAACAGAGTTGAATCCGAAGTTTAATCATCCAATTCTCCTGAAGCCAGTAGGCAAAAAATGTGTGTTTCTACAGTGCCCTGACCCTTCTCAGCTACTCTCAAGTACAGTGAAATTCATGCCCAAGAATCATACGTCAAATGATCACAAAAGGCTGAGGTGGGCAAAGATTTGATTTTGTTTAGACATTTTTGTGGTCTCTTGGTGTGCTTCCCTGAAATAGTGAGGCCTCTACCTCAGTCAGACAGAAAAAGACAATGACCAGTTAGAATGAAACTATAGGTGTTATCTAAAGCAAACTTTTTTCATTTTTTTAAATTGATTTATTTATGGACACTAGTTTAATGCGGATAGAAATGAGTTGATCTTTGTATCTTTGGCAGGGCTTTTTCCAGGGCTTTTAAATCTTTTATTATTATTATTTATTTATTTATTTTAACAGCGTTCCTGAGTAAATAAAAACCATTTTCCAAACGTGGAGTGTTCTTTTTTATTTTAATATTTCCATAACCAAGCACAGACTGAAAAAATATTACAATAAACATCAAAACAAGCAGCACTAATGAAGGGCAACCATATAACACACAGGTGAAAAACAAGTAACCCCACAAGTAAATATCCATATATTCAATACATGGATAAATGGTGTTTCCCAGACATGCTGCTGTAGTATCATTTATAGGCACTTGTGTGAGTGTTCCTGCAAAACCCCATCTTTGGCTGTGTTTGGGGTGATTGCAGTTGCAGTAATTCTGTTGCCTGTCCTGGACAGTCTGATTCATTTTTTTTTTTTTCTTCAGTCCAGTTCAAGAGTGTCAAACAGTTCCTGGAAGGCCTTAAGTACGCTCGTTCGGCTAACATTAATTCAATGATCTCTTTTTAATATGTAAAAAATACTTCATATCTATGTCTCTGTGGCTTAAGATACATTCTACAGCAATGCATTTTGGGAAATTCACAGATGAATAGGTATACGACTAATTAACTAATGCCCAGTTACGTCAGCAGAACTGTGAGGTAAAACCATTGCACTCAAGGCCAGCCAGGAAGTGGAATTTGACAGCCCTGCTATAATATATGTGACGAGAGTGGCATTGACAGGATGATACTGGTGGTAGCTCCCTTTCCAAAGCATTCATACTGACAGATAATGTCAGTCATAGTCAGCCATAGGTCCAAGAAATCCTGGACCCTCAACACAGCGCCAATCAGTCTTCTGGCAATGATGCCAATCTAATAGCTTCAATGAATTAAACAAACAAGTACATGAACAGAGAGACTTGAAGATAAGCCTAGAAAATAATGTCAAAAGCAAATACTTCACATAACAAAGTACTGACAGTGTTACAACAACCAAGGGAAATCTGATTTTTTTTTTATAACCAGTCTCTACAGCAGTAACTCAGGACAATCCCCTGAAAAAATTCAACACAACTGTAGGATCGAACATACAAGATCTACATATTTCATATTGTTTTCAGTATTGCACAAAACAAAGTCTCTGTCTGTCTCCTTCTCTTTCCAGCATTGTGTGTGTAAACATGTGTGTGCGCATGCATGTGTCTTTGCGTGTATGGGTATGCATGAGTGCGCTTACGTGTGTGCATGTGTTTGGCACAGCTTGTTAGTTTGAAAATAAAGTATTTGCCTTTTATACAGGGGTGGGCAGTGTGGAAGGTAGAGATTCCTCCTTTCTAATCCCTGATGGGTAGTACATGCTTCTTTAGACCTTTCTTACTGACATCAGTTGGTGTCCTTTGAGGCTGAACAATGCGTCATAGGTTATATTAATTCCTGGCTGGTTATTACTTGTTATTATATAAACCCGACACTGTGCATCGCAGATACACAAAAGACACCTACACAATTCATTAAATTCATTTTCACAATTAATTTTCTTTTTTTGCAAGTTAATCACACGCCTGCCTACAGTCCTTCAGAAAGAAAGCAGAAATAAATTGGCAGCAAAGAATTTCCTTCAAAACTTGTAAAGGGTCATGACTGTGAAGCAGATGTATCCCAATTTATAGTGGGCATACTGGACAAATATTACATTTAATTAAAACTGTCACTTCTTTAAGACGTGTTAAATATAACAATAAACTGACATGTATTAGGAAGATTTAAAAATGAATCTGGCCTAGGTGCTTCAATCTGAGATGTCTACCTACTTTAAGTTTCAGGCTAATAGCCAGTCTCTGATGTCAAGCACAATGCATCCTCAGATGGGATAATGGAAAAGATCAAGTGTAATCCACTTATGGGCCATTTTCCCCAAGTCTAAAACATTATTATTATTTTTTTTTTGTTAAAACAGGTGTTGTTCCTCCACATATTTTCTGAGTAATCAAATGTAATTCCTAAGAAATGAACAATCCATATTAAACAGGTTTTGAATATGTGCTAACCTGTCCTTACCACAGAAATACACTGTTGTCATGATCTCATGGGCTTTCATGTTCCTGGACTTATACACGTTCTGTAGATCAGACATGACAATGCAGAACAATTCACAGATCCAGATCAAAACTTTGTTTGAAAAGACATATATTTCATGATGCTTTCTATATTCTTGCACAAAACGGACTTTTGTATAAGGATATATAGGACATATCTCATGGAATAGTAATTGGTATGTCATCATATTTTCTATTACAACTTTCTTTTCATTAGATTATTCTGCAGAATAATAAATAAACAAAAACCCAGACATAAATAGCAGTCTCTTGACATGTGGAACAACCAGATTTTTTTCAAAAATGCTATCATTTGGACTCGGCCTGGACACTGATGGAACAACTGACTGAAACAAAAATGAATTAAAATTGCCACAGCTCCCCTCCCCCCATTCCCTTACAGTTTCTCTGGTAAGGATCTGTAGTGATTACATGAAAAGAAGAATTTGTAAATTGAGTGGATCTTCTGTGACACCAACGGTCTTGCTCCAGTGTTACTGGAGTTACCCTATCAGGAGAGTTCAGCTAATGGGCTCAGCCTGCAGGTTACTGGGCCACACCCTCTCTCGGTCAAGGACACATACTGCCTACAAGTACTGACACAATGTGCCAGAAGTTCTTTTTGTTTTAAGTTTTTAATTCCAAATGATCAACAGCCATGCTTTTGTGCGAGGCATACACAAGCGCTTTCAGCTGCTGGGTCCATTATTCTGAGACGGTGACATTTAATCCTTTTGGCAATAAAAGCTCCCATGATCAGCCCCAAATGACTTCAGCGTTTGTGCACATTTTGTGAACAATTATTTTGTTAGGTATTTGGACTGATGTTTTTTTTTCTTTTCTCACGCTGATTTATTAGATGTTATTTTGTTTGCTCATTTGTTTAAGTATTACGGTCATGGTGGGTGCTTTGTCACTGAACGGCATTGTTAACCCTGGCAGTGGTCTCCTGCTCTCACCCTCTTCCTTGTACTACACCAGGCCAGTCTGCATGTGAATATGGAGAGGGTAAGGCTGGTAAAAGAGTGGAGGCTGGCCGTGGGCAATGTAATAGTTGTTGAAACTGTGGTCGGCCATATAGGGTGCTGGCTGGTAGTAGCAGGTAACATTGGTGGTGTTGGGGATTATGTTCTGTTCACCCAACACCTTGAGGGCCAGGACGGTGATCATGTTGAGGGTCTGCCGGCGCTCATGGCCCATCAGGCAGACTGTGCTCTCATTAACGACCCTCCTGAGAGTCATCAGGTAGTCATACTTGCTTTTCTCCTCGCCAATGAAGTGGTTGCGCAGGTAAGACTCAATCTTGCGCTGCTGCTCATTGACGTCGGGGAAGTCAATGAAGAATCGTGAGCACATGTAACGTTCCAGGGTCTTTATTTCTGTCTCGCTGGCCGGCTTGAACTCCCGCACAAGCAGGTTACTGTACTTGAGCAGGCCCCCTCCTCGAATCTCCTCAGGATTGCGTGTGGCGATCAGCCGGTATCGCAGGTGGTCCATAGCCTGCTCAAAATCTCCGTACATGCTCTCTGCCACCACTGTGATGGCTGTCAGGTCCCTAGTTGGTACTGTAGTCTCTGTCTCTTGAATATTTGGTGCTGCTTCCATCTTTAGTTTCTCACACTGGGCCACAGGCTCTACTACTTGGAAATCTGAATCTAGTCCCGGGACATCATGTACTGCCTCCTGAACATCACAGTCAAGTACCTGTACATTGGACTCTGGTTCCTGGACAACAGACTTGAGTACCTGGACTTTAGTTTCTGGTTCCTGCACATTAGACTCAAGGACCTGAATATCAGGTTCTGGTTCCTGGGCAACAGACTCCAGTACCTGAACATCAGGTTGTGGTTCCTGGACATCAGACTCAAGGACCTGGACATCAGGTTCTGGTTCCAGGACAACAGACTCCTGTGTCTGGACAGCAAGTTCTGGTACATCAACATTTGACTCCAATGACTGGGTATCAAGTTCTGGTGCATTAGAAGTCTGGGTATTAGGTTTGTGTACATGAGCAGGTAGCTCTGTTTCTGGTGAAGAAGCTACTGCTACCTGGACATTAAACCCTGGAACCTGAGGAGCTGATTCTAGTATATGTTCCGTAAACTCTGGAACCTGCAGAGCAGATTGTAGCAAGTCTTCAGTAAAGTCTGGAACCTGAGGAGCAGATTCTAGAATATGTTCAGTAAACTCAGGAACCTCTGTGTCCCTTTGTGGTACTTGGACAACGGACTCTGGTGCCACTGTAGTAAGTTCTGGTACCAGCTGAGCAGACTCAGGTATCTCATCAGCAAGCTCCAGTGCCTGGGGAGAAGGAGGCAGTACTTCCACAGCAGGAATCTGTTTGTATTGACCTTTGTCACTGAGTTGTGTGACCCCAAGTTCATTGCATTTAGACGTTATCGTAAAACTTTGAGTGAGAAATTCACAATTTTGACTTGAGCATGTGATCTCTACTAGTGATTCTGTGTCATTATCTTGGAGTTCAGCAGTGTTGATTGTGTTGACTATGTTTAACAGTTTGACTTGACAATTGTCATGCTGAGGTGTGCTAGTTGGAGATTTGCAGTGATTTGTATCAGGGCCAGTTACATCAACTACCATCGGTACTGATTCAACAGAGGTTGCTTCAGAAAGGTTTAATATTGGACCGGCAACAGATAGTTCATCTGGGGAATTTGTTTTACCAGGAGATGATATCACAGTTGCTACTTTCTTTGACATTTTCCTTGGAGGTTTCGGAGAAGAATGCTTAAGGACAACCATCTGAGAGTTTTTGTAGGTTTTCTTTGCAGGAGGAGGCAAGGAATATTCTGTGTCCTGTGTTTCCTCAGAAAGGCATGCACAGGACTGGCATGGTGGTACACATAGTACCTTAAGTGTAACTTGTCCTTCAGCTGTTGTTTCTTTAATCAGGGGCACTGAGTGACTGTCTGTTGGCTCTATGTCTGTAGAGTTTTCCATGTGAACCTGAGCTATTGTGTTCAATGAGATTGTTGCCTCTATTGACACCTCATTTGGTACCTGTTCTTTAAGGGCTGAAGTCTCCATATTATTCTCTATAACACATACCACTTTCCCCTCTGCTTCTGTCTTTTTTGCCATCAACTCTGCCTCCTCTTGTGACTCAGAGACTGGGCCTGGAACCAGAGCACTCATTTCTGCAACTTGCTCCATCTCTGTGACCTCGTCCATATCTTTTGTCTCTGTGACTTCCTCCATATCTTTTGTGTCTGTGACTTTCTCCATATGTGCTGTCTCTGTGACTGGCTCTTCAGTCATGTGTGGCGGCTCCTCCTCTCTCATATCTACCTCCGCAAAGCAGCACGAACTGTCACCTGAGCTTGATGCACCATCTGTCCTGCCTACCAGATCCTTATCTAGACTCTGGGGTTTGTCCAAATCCAGAGAGGTGGATGGCAACTTCGCTGGAACAACCCGAGGTTGACTGGTCCTCTGGTGCACTGAAGCTCTGTCCTCCAGCCTCTCATGCTGAGACCCCAGCCTCCTCTCAGCCTCCAAGTAGGACTCCAGCATGCGATCCAGGATGATCTGGAAAGAGTCCACGCTGAACTCAAACTGCCGCCGCAGAGAGTTGACAAATTTAAGCTCCACGTTCTTGCCACTGTTGTTGGACAGGGAGATGAGGCTCCAGCGGTCATGTTCAGTGAAGACCTTGACCATCTTCTGAACGTATGCCTCCTTCATAGTAAGGGCAGTGATCTTGTCTTTATTGACCCCCCTGGGCAAGAAGTCCAGGAGGCAACGCAGAACAACATCCTTGATTATCTGAAAGTCTTCCTGCTTAGGCAACTCAACCCCAAAGATGATGTCCAGATCTTTGTAGCTGGTGCCATTCTCCTTGACTAGCACATGGCTGGCAGTGGAACCATTGAGGCGCACATCACGCACCTTGATACCCTTTTCGATCAGCTTGTCTCTCACCATGTGGATGATGTCTTTGGGTTTCACTTCCAAGGTAGGAAAGTTACCCCTCCCATGAATAGGAATGACTGCAGTCAGGACCTGGTCCAAGGTCTGGACTTGCTCCTGGGTCAGACTGTGAAACCTGCGGTCTGTGCTGAGTTCTGTCATCCTCACCAGACTTTTCTGCAAAGAGAGAAAGGAACACATTGCATTTTTGTACAAACATTTTGAAACACTTTTTTGTTTATCATATAATTATTCAGCTGACATGATCTGTTTTCTCATCTAATTGACGATGATGATGTCATTTGGGTTGTCATCATTGAACTTTGCACTTTTCAGTGCATTTTGAGAAACTGAAGAAGGCTGAAGCATGTCTGCCACATCATTGTCCAAAACAATTAAAAAACAAAACATGTTGCCAGGATGTTGATGATTTAAACATTTTAGTGTCTGGGTTACATTTTTCTTTGTATTATTAAATGTTTGAACGATGAAGCAAAAGCTATGTGTATGGGAGGATGGGATTGGGTAGAAACTTAAATATACAGTTTGAATAAACTAGAAACCAAAGTGCACCAGATTACGATTCCAGAAATATCATATGGCTCTTATAAGAGGCGGTCATTTAGCCCTCATTAGTTTTACCTGAGTAAGTGGGAGGAGGGTGCTAAACCCACTGTTGCTAAGTAGCTCTTAAATGTAGGTGGAAAAGCTTTCCATTGTGCAAATAAACACAGAGTATAATTTGGTTTCTAAGTGGTGTGAGACAGACCCTCTTTTCCCCAGCAACAGCTCTGTGTCATAACACCACCAAAAGAACATCTACCTAATCTTTCAGTCTGGACTCGGTGCTTTCCCTGGTACAGATAGTAAATGTATTTTTCTTATATATCAGGTAGATATACTGAAGAAGGAAGTGTGTGTGTGTGTGTGTGTGTATATACATATATATAACTATCTTCTACATCTGTCTGAAAGAGAAAAAAAAAACACACACATATTATATGGATGATCTATACTGATTTGATATATGCTCCACCCACTCAACTATCTTTACAAGTCATGTTCTGTCAACAATAACTTCAGCTGTTGGTTTTTTTATTTTGTTTTGTTTTGTTTTGTTTTTGTGTGATATGTGAATGATGCCTTAAGTTATGCCACCATCCAAATGCACAGTGGCACTTATTAAGAGCACAGAGAGTCACAAAGAGCAAAAACAATAAGAGTTCCAAGAAGTGTGACGTGAGAGCTAGGTAACCTTTGTCATAAACACTTTTCAGATGCAGATTCATTAACAGTGTTTCCCATTCCACAATATAATTATCCTTATTGATTAAATTACTTAAGTAATATGTATATATTTTAATTCTTTGACTTTTTTGACTTCCTTTTATATTTTGGAGAGTGATGTTACCAGGCTGCCATTCAGCTGTGGATGGTTACAAATATAAGGAAAACTGTGTTTTAAGGCCCACTGGTGAGTTTAAATTTAATATTGCTGTTAATAAAACTTTCGAAGCACACAAAAAAATACATGTGCTTTACAGAGATGTCAGCAGCTTCCCTTTAGCACTGGTTATCCTACAGAATTGATTGGTATAACTATAAATTGTCATGAGGTTCACAGTTTCGATGACAATATTGCTAATATGCTGCTGTCATTGATTGTATTTTCCAGAAAGACAAAGGCAGAAACAAGGCCTTATTCCTAGATTCATCACAAATAACATCAGACAGTAATGCCTTTTTAACTTTAGGCGAAAATATCAATTTGCTGTATATTAAACTTTTTTTTTTCTGAGAGCCATAAAACATGTCATTTTATGTTTCAAATGGACTGACGTGAAGAGTGATATTTAAGAAAAAGTCTTTCTATCTTGACATTACCTGTTTCGTTCATAATAATCAAATAAGTATTTAATTATGATGATAAGGTTCCTAACCATTCTGTTATCCACAATGTAAAGGAAAAGAAAGCTATGATGTATATTTGTGTCCCCCCTTTTTACTTAGTATGCATTGTTTCACAAACAGCTATTTGTCATTAAACTTGTGGCATCTTTTCCAGATAATGGCCTCGACATGGAACTAGTTCAATCAAGTTCAGCAAGGTCTGAGGTTCACACCATTAAGCTATGGGAAACATAAGAACCCACAGTCAATTCCCCATGCTGCTTTGAATTTCAAATATAAGAGTCTTGCTGACATTTTCTTTGCTTGATACTGAGCTGAATGAGGCACTATTGATTCAAAGGAGGAGACTGAAAGTATGATGCATTTATTTCTTAAACTGAGCTCAGCACAGAATTAGAAGTCCATTCAAAAAAGAATGAAACAGACTATCCCAAAACAGCTTGTATTGATTGTCTTCTTGCTCTGGAACAAACATGGTTAAAATGAATGACTCATTGCTGGCTTGATGCATTAATCATCCTAGTCATTGATGGAAAAACATCATGTACACACACACACACACACACACACACGCACGGACGCACACACACGCGCACGCACGCGCACACACACACACGCAAGCACGCACGCACACACGCACACACATTGATGGGAATTGGGAGAGAAGAGAGACAGGAAGAAATGTGGGTGGGACGGTTATATTTATTACAATTACATAAATGATAAATACAGTAAAAACCTCCCTACATTAAGAAAAACTACAGTCTTGTAATTTGTGCGATTCACACAATCATTCATTCTGGTTGACAAGATGATGCTCTGGACAGACAAAAGCAGTATCCATGACAATATTGCTCATCTGCCTATTTTTTTTTCCACTTGGGATGGTGCTGAATGGTTGGGCATGTCTGCCTAAGAAGTGAGTCAGAACTAAGGTCTGTTTTCTGACTAGGGACTTAGTTCCCTTGGCTGCAGATCCATTATGGCTTGCATTCATTCTCTCCAAGTAAAGGAAGGAGAAAATAGAAAAAAAATGGCCCCCCATTATCTCATTGTGCAGCACTGATGAAGTCGCCAAAAACTAGCTTCTGTAATGCTTCTGACCTAAACTGTCACAAACATCTGCAGAATGAAAGGCCCAGAAAAGCTGCGACAGCACTTCCGAGAAGCTTTTTTGTAAAGGAAAGAAAAGAACCTATATCCCTCTAAGACACATCTATTCCTGAAAATAATAATGTAATTCTACACACAAGGAGCTCTCACAATCACGCACACAGCTTGCAACTACCCATAATGGTATAATTGTTGTTTCTTAACATTTAAATGTATGGATGGGTGAGTTTTTGACTCTAAGCATGGTTTTTTTTTCTTTGTCAATATCATCTCAACAAATGTATTTGATCATCTGAAATTCCATGTGTTCTTAGAGTAATTTGTCCTGAACGCACCAATTGTGAATGTTTGTGATGATGATGATGAGTTACGATATTTGTTATGATGTTTCTTACTTATCATGATAATTGTGTTTTAGTGTTACTATCTCTGGTTTACCCCTGGTTTATGTTCATGGGGTCTTTTTTCACACTAGGAATTCTATTCAAACCAATGATTGGTTGATAAGTTAACACCAGGAATTATATTCAAACCAATGATTGGTTTGTTAATTAATATATTCCACAACAATATTTTTCTGAACACCAATTTGAATTTTGTGTTTGTCTTTCTTAACCTTTGACATAATAGTGTTTTGGTGTCACTACATTTAATTTACCCAATAATTTTCTATGACAATTCTTTTGGAACCTTTGATTCCAACCTTGTTATTGTCAGGAATTTATCTGCTGTGCACAATATTAATTATTAATTGCGGTTAATATTTACGTACATATGTTACCATCAATAAAGGAAACATGCAGGTTTTCTGCTTGTTTCTATATGTTGGGCAAGCCATATATCTAAAGGTTAAATGCATTTTTAATTTACTTTTATGCATTTTATCTGATATTTGATATAGTGATATTTGGTTCCTCACATATTCCAAATAGAATTAATTTATTAGAACCAAGGGTCACAGACGATGGACCAATTGTGTTAAGGAAATGGCTACTCTTTCACAATTCACAGTATTGTCAGCCACTGCAATAAGTAATGTTACACCACTCCTCCTATTTTCATATCAATTTGGGGATATGATACATTCTTTAACTTGATTTAAGTCTGAGAAAACTGATGCTCTGAAGCTCTATGTATATCTCCATAATACTTTTTAATCATCTCCCTAATTATTTATTTGTTTATTTTTGGCATGTTCCAGGCAGAGCACCACTCTTATATTTGCTTTATTTTCTATTATTTGCCTGCAGTTTTTAGTCTTAAATCCTTGTTCTTTGGGTTTACCCTGAATTCCTTTACTGCCTTTATTTTCCCATGAGTTTATACAATTGCCAGACCTCCCACAGACCAATTATCTGACCATTGACTGCTTTATTTCATTGTAAATATAATATGGCACTCCAGTGAATACTATGCTCATTTTCAGCTACTTTCTGGATTTTTATTATTGATCTAGACACTGTGGCCAATTGGGAGTGGGTAATACTGCACACCACCATGATGATAACATGAATCCATGCTGCACAACTCCAATCCCAAGCCATAATGACAAGAGTCTTTTCATTTGATTTAATTTTGTTTTAACAGTTTTAATGTCTTTCAATTTGAAATGAGCAACAGATGTAAATTTTATTTATTTATTTATTTCTGTTTATTTATCTGTTTATTTGTTTGTTTATTATGGGTCCATGCCACAATAGTCCAAGTGTACAAAAAGTAAATATTAAAATTGGGGGGTGGGGGCGGGGGTCTTCGTGCTTAGAACCCAAATTTTGCTACTGTTCTGGCCACACCTCTCTCATTGCTCATAAGCAAAGTGTCATGTCTTACTTCCTGGCCACAAATCCCATTCAAGGAAGTGTCCTCAGGGCATAAACACTATATTTAATCATTATTGCCAAGTACTCAGTTTCCCTTATGTAACTACATGCCTAATGATTCAATTCAAAAAGATATTGCTATGATGGACTAATCCATGGAGTTAATTTATATCTACAACTATCATGTCCTTACATACCCCACAGTTACTGGAAAAGAGTAATTGTGGAAATGATAGGGTCTTCCATGGTGTCTGACTACTAATTATAACTGTATCACATATATACATTTTGTAATCAATACAAATGAATAAAATAAAAACTTAATTCAGAGAAAGTCTTCAAACAACAATTGATCATTTTAGTGGGAATTTATTTTTAAAAACATAAATAAATGAATTAACAATGAATCACCCTACTCATAAATAAACGTAGCACCAAAAAGGACATTGTCTGAGTACAAGACTACATAAGGTATTTGCACTGAAGTGTGACTGACTTAATTAAAGTTAACAACCATGTTTAACTGAGCACGCCATTGGTATAAAATCAGCTCATCAATACATCTGCTTCTGTGTTTCCCAGAATCAGTTCGCCGTTCATTAATTTGAAAAAGAAACCAATCAACGTTTTTGTCCGGGCTACCACCCCCCACCCCCCCAACCCCCCCCCCCCCCCTCCCCCGCCTGACCTGATTTTCATAGGGACTATTGCCACACATAAAAACTGCAATTCCAATTTTGATATGTTTCGTTCTGTGCATGGTTGTCCAGCAGAATGGACACAACATGCATGCTCAAGTTATGAAAAAAGTCACCCCCCCCACTTTCCTACTTTCCTCATTCTTCCCCAGCAGCCATATCACCCTGAGCTCTTCTCGTGAAACTGGAAGGCAGGTGTTGGTTTGGTAAGTGCTTGGGAGGGAGACCTCCTAGGTCTTGCCAAACTTGCTACTGAAAGAGGTGCTGGTGGGTCAGTAGGGGACACTATTCGTCCTGGACAAAAATAAATCAAATGCCCCAGCACAGTGATGGGGCCCTGTGATGTAGTAGGTTCCATCCTTTGTATGAGACATCAAATATAGGTTCTGACTCACTGTGGTCATTGAAGATCTCATGCCACTATTCTAGGAGGGGATGCTAACCCCAATGTCCTGGCGAATTTCCACAAATCTCCCTGCATCTGACAAACAAAAAACACCTTATCAATCTGATTGAGTGCAACTCTTTCCAATGCCTATCCAAACTGATTCCCTGGTCCATGATTGACCTACCTAGTTGAATGACAAAATATATCTAATAATAAAAAGTTTCCAAGTACATAAATGCATTGGCGCGATTGAACATAATCCTACCCACAGCATTCTGACATGAAGAAATCACTGTGATCACGGGCTCTCAACATGAGATGCGGATTTCCATTTCACCAGTACAGCGTATAATAATTCACCGGGTCAGCCAGGAAAATGATGAGAGGAAGAACTGAGGGCAGTGGTGGTGAAGAGTGACTAAAGAACTGGTTAACACAAGGTTCCAGGTGAATATCCAGCTGTATTCTTTGGAGTTATGTAGTGTAAGTACTGTGAGTGGGTCTGCATAAGGGTGTCCACTAAGTAAGTAAATAATTCAATGTAATGATGAATGCAAGTAATAGCTTCCAGAGCTGGCAGCGTTGCCAGCACACCGCCAAGGGCCCTCTCTAAAAGCAATGTTCACCTTTATTATGTTGCCCATTTACAAGCCAGGGTTGTTTTGCAAGTTTTCTTTCACTGTCTTTATTGCTATCATTTGTTTAGTGATCGAGGTTTATAGTCAGTTCTCCAGTATTTTGCTTTATTTCCACAGAGTAAGGCTGTTTTGAGTTTTACAGTTGTAGTGCTAGGTGCACTATTATATATATATATATGGAGGGGGGAGGGGGGCGGGCAGAAACGTGTCATATCCTGTACTTACCATAATAGCCTTACAACTTGTCATAACCTTAATTATAAATTTTAAAAATCATACACAAGCGGAGATAAAGTCAATACTAATTAAAGTGTATCAGACAGCACGGCAAGTAAGACGCATAGTACTGATAAAAGCGAAACACGTTCAGGAAACCGAGTGCAGTTTACTGGTCCAAAGCGATGAGGTAAGAATGTTATGAGGTCTTAAAAACTTAAAGAAAAAGGATGACTTCACACATGCATGGACACGTAAGATCCAGCCAAGAATCATGCCCGTGCCAAGGGGAAGATGAGCTAAGACGGACAGCCAACCCTGTTTGCATGTTTGCACGTGTCACTAGGGATATATGCCAAACACAAACATGAGCTTTCGGTTTATACGCCACTGTTTGTGCGTCACGCTTCGTCATCGCTGTTATTAGGTGAATGTCTGGGATCTCTGTCTGTGGAGAAAATGAACTTAAAGAGCACTTCGGGTCGGAAATGTTGGAAACGTAGCAATGCAGCGGGATTTCGTCTCCAATACCCTCCTCCTCCCCCACCACCTTCTCGCTCACTCACTCTCTCTCAAATAAGCCTGTGTGAGTCATAGCTGGATTTAAAAAAAAAAACTGCATCCAGATGCGCATCTCCACCAGATTTATACCATGTTTACATAAAATTCAGAGCATAAGTCTTAACAGGCTTTGTTGATGAACGCAACGGATCGCTTTCAAACAAAAAGAGTGCGAAAGATCTGCCGATAAACTGCAGTTAGCTAAAGCTAGATTTGCCACCGTCTTTGACAGACTGAAAACTTCACCAAGATAGCAAAGGCTGCTTCGACTTAGTCAACTTGAAGGCCATTGTTCTTTAACAAACGTCGTATCATTAAACCGTCTTATAAATAAATAAATAAATAAATAATAACCCACGAAATCACACATGCAAAATAACTTTGTTGATGTAGGCAATTGTGTGTTACGTGTCACGCCTACGATTCAGGTGCAAAAAAAAAAATGAAATAAAGAAAATAGACACAAAATGTAACGCAAAACGTGGAAACTACACTCAAGCTCGGTCGTCATAAAAGTGTCAAGCTCTTGTTTTCCGTAACCTTAAATTAAAGAACATATCGCTGCCCCCACAACATCTGTCTGGCGTCTATCTGTCAGATTCAGTTCATATAATTTTTTTGATATCATTTAGAACAATTTGTCCCAGCATTACTAACGTCAACAGTTCTAGGTTGGCTAATAAACATAATGAGCAACAGTAGGCTACTTGCATAATCTGAGAACAAAACAGCAACCGCGTGTGGTGTACTGGCATAAAAACGAACAACTGAAGATAATAACGCTAATGTAACTGCTAATGTAACCTAAGCCTGGCTAGCCTACTGTTTTGTCTGAGTGCACTTGTTTCGATAATCCCTTGTTTATTGTCAAAGTCTGGCATCCGAAGACACTGTGTTAATTCGTATTGGCAATGGATATTTCCAAAATAACGAACAGGGCCAAGTGAAATAGCTACAATGATCAGTCTGAAGTTCTTTCAATAAACTGCTCCACTCTGCACAGTGGAACACTCGTTCCTTTCAAAGCCTGAATATGCATCTGTAACTATATTGACATCGCTAATAAATAACTTTCCGTGGTTCCAGTTCGTCGTACTAAATTTAAAAATGTTCTGAAAACCATGACGCAAACTTGTTGTTCGCCGCTGGGTCAGTCATGTATTCACCTGAATGCCGTCACACACCTAGCAACAACCATAGACCACGACAGTGCTAGTAATAGGAGAAAAGTGTCAGGGAGAAAGTAACTCACCTAAATTGCAGATAAACTGAAATAACACCGCGCCGTTGGTTGTCAGTGGGTACGATCCTTCTATGGTCAGTATATCTTTTTTTTTCTGGAAGCATTTACAAGAAAATGAGAATTACGAAGCCGGAGTTGCGTGTGTGGTCGCTGTCCAGGCTGAGCGTGGTTCTGAAATGAAACTCCGGAATATCTCGCACTGTTTTCTCTCTTAGACCCTGTAGCGTAAACCAGTTTCCATGGAAACCTGGCGTCACAATTTTAAGGTAGTCCACACGGTAGACAAACCACAACAATGGGGTTTGGGCGATCTTTAACAGGTGGTGGGAGTCTGTCTACCCATGCATCATTCAGCATTGTATACCAACACCGGTATAATTATTTTCGTGACTGCAAAAACAATCATAACACTGTAAAACAAATGTATTGGCTCATTTTACCTGCACGAATCGTTACATTATAATATATTGCAAGATACTGACAAATAGACGGATTCCATTGAGGCGAAACATTTTGCAATCTTTCAACCTACTACTGTACATGTCCGTTCGATGGTTTCATTCTGGACGCCCTCATTATAATAGCATACTCATTATCGTAACAAAATGACAATAATTAGGGCCATACTTACACCGCTTTGTGAAGATGTATCGTACAGAACACATTCAAATTCCTGCAAACAATAAGAATGTCACAGAATGTCCTGGAACCCTGGAGTTAGACTCTTGGCTTTCTATATCCACCCCCATTGGGTCTCAGGGGACATTGTTGCTGCAGGGTTCAGGAGTGTCCAGTGCTACCCCACAGGTGAGGATTCATAGTGTTGTGTCATACTGCTGAGCTTGGCTAAGCCACATCACCAGTTTATTGGGTTCACTGAAACAGCAAGTCTCCTGGGACCCAGTCTGTCCATGTGCACAAAGGCCAGCAACATCACCGCAACCACTTGGACTTTGTAATCAAACCTTTTTGATGGCAGTTTGTTTTTTATATTTCCTGCTCTTAAGTATGCTTTTTCAGACACTCTTTTCCCTCGGCTAAAGGAAACAGCAGTAACAACAGTGTAAAAAGTATAGCAGTATAATAATAATAATAATAATACATGAAAATGATTGCTATTATTGACTTCAATTGAAAGTATTGTCATACAGGTTCTTAGATGGGACATGCACAGATCCCCCCTACTGTGGTAGTGATATGCGTCCTTATCAGTGGAAAAGCTGTGGCAGAACACTGCTGAGTACACATCAGTGTCACAGGAGAGTAAAGGGCAAATAGTTAGCCTGCAGGAAAAGGGTTTACATATTAACGCGGGCCAGAGTGCTGAGATGGGGCTCACGCTCTATAGATCTTTTTTTTTCTCTGAGGCATGACTTTTTTTTTTTTTTTTTTTACAAAACCATCCATCCCATTTAAAAAACCTGCCTCTGCATTGACTTTAACATCATAACCTTATGGGTTTCCTTTCCATCCTGACAGCAAACAAGTCAGCGATTATTAACAAATGCTTGGACCTTGAAGGACCCCTTAATATTGGCAGATGTGGATAACAGATCAATGGGCAATTGAAATGACCTTACATTACAGCAAAACTTCTCTTAACTGTACTCTTTGAAGTATCTAACTTTTCTGACAAACAGAAGGGTGTCTGTCTTTGTGAATGTTTTCATCAAGAATGTATTGCTTAATCCTCGTTTGAAGAAAATCCTTTGAATACAGTACAGTGAAAGCCTTCACATGCAATATGGTACCGGCATATACCAGTATCAGTTTAAGATCAGTCATAGCTAACCATGGTTGAGCAGGGTTTGAAAATTCAATAAAATGATTGGGTAAAGGTTTCATCTCTAATCTGCTGAATTTAAAGCCAGATAAAATCTTCAAAAAAAAAACAAAAAAAAAAAAAACAATGCAATCTATCCAGCTAATTCAAAGAACAAATCCTTTGTGTAATTAATGTGTTGGAACATAAACCCAGCCTATGAACTGTGTCTTTACACCTACATGTGTTCACAGCCAGTCTACAGCAAAATGACCTGGGCAGTCAGAAAACAGCCCACCAATACATTTCCATGACCTAGAAGACCAAAGGCCACAAAAAACCTTACTGAAATCGAGGTATTGTTGCACTTTGTCTTCATAATGACTTTCATACTGCCTAGTCCACTCATTCTATTGGGCTCACATTATCTTATTTAAGACGGGTTTAACACATGATCGTTGAAAATGAAAAAAACCCATTTGAAATAAAAAGGACTAGAGCTCATGGGATCAGTTGAAATACTAAGCTATTCACAAAAACTCAACAGATGTGATCTGCTGACTGAAAGCAAGAGATTGTGTAAAGTGCTTGCATATAAATGACAGCTTTCATGGACTCCTGCCAAAAAGAGGGTAAATATGACATTTTCAAAATGGACTCAGTGAGCCTGTGAGCCATATGTCACAGACAGAAAAGGTGCATAGCAGACCTTTTCTACTTTTAAGAAAACATGACCGTAACCAATAACAAAGGAGATTAGATTTATAATACAGCATTGTATTCAAATCTAGAAACTTGACAGAACTATTCAAATCCTTCAGCCAAGGCATCATGCATGACAACATGCTCCTTGTCATCATATGAAAAATGAGCACTCTATATCATAGAGTATCTGCACATAGGAGAAGCTGCGAGGGGGGGGTTCGAGCTCTTTATGTAAACATGAATGTGAAAATGCAGCAGCCTTAAGCTGGTTTGTAGAGCCTGTCCTGCTGAGGGGGCGAGCGTGCACGGCAGGCCGGGGGGAGGGGGAAGCCAAGAAGATGCTGCACACGCGCTGCAGCAGCGCGATCACACTGAATATTATATGAAGCGGATGGTGACTCATCCGTCTCTGCTCCCGTGATGTAGAGACGCAAACCTAATCATCAATCAAGCCAGTTCCCCCGCCCCCTCACAGTCAACCTGGGCTTTCATGCGCCACTGTCACATCGCACACTCGCCAGCCTGCCCATGCTCGCATAGGCTCTGCGTCCAGGCACCTTCCAGACCAGACTCCGCATATAGACCATATAGCGCGCGCTCGGACAAGAACATACATTGGGGAGATGCAGTCATCCGATCAAACCGATATGTCCAGCTTAGTATGTGTCCCGTTCAGTTCGCTTAAAAACAAGCATTCCTGTATTTTCCATCGGTTTCTGACGTTAGCCAGTTAGTTGTGTACCTAGAACATTCTATTTAGTCAGTTAGGCTGATTCAGCGCGGAATCAAAATAGCCTATTTTATATGCCTTTTGACAGAAATACGTTTTTAGGTGCATTCAACCCCAGTCTCGTGTGTGCACACGTCTTCCCATGTATTTACGCATGGCTGTAGGCTACACTGGTACAGCAAACAGCCCGATTAAGATACCTTATCTATTCTAATTTTGAAATAACATACGCACTGGAAATTGCTTCCTGCCGGATAAACTGAGTCGGTGTCAAGAGATGAAAACCACAAACCCTTTAAGCAAATGTGCTTCATAAAAAGGTCAATCAACTCGTTTCCAAAAATAAAAAATTGACGTCATTAAAGTTATTCTACACAGCCTTAGAAAAAATCGCATGAGCGCCCAGTTCGCCACTGTGTTCCCGAACACTTGTGACGTACACAGGGCACGATTTCGAAGGCGTGATGGTGATGTCATCATTCCAGTTGTGGCTTATAGCCGGAAGTAAGAGTGAATCGAAATAGCTAGTCAAAATATAACCGACGCTTAATCATACGAAATAACTGTAACTTCAGCAAGGTGGCTAACAAGCTACTTCACCTACACTAGCTGGAGTCCAAGACCGCTGGCAAACTGTAACGTCAGAGATTAATTTACAATCATGTCGAGTATGGAAAGTATCCTTATTGAAGAAAGAGCAAGAGGGCCTGTCGGAGTTGTTTATATCTGTGATAGCTAGCTGGCGAGCAAGTTAATGTTAGCCAAATATGTTTGTTTTTTTTACAAGCTAACGGTAGCTAGCTGATTCTTACTAGCTGCTCGGATAAATCATATTCATGTACACGTTAACTGTATGGTGAATAAATACTATTTGTGATTTATTGTTCACTAGTAAGTTAACATTACCAGGATAGTTAAGGTTAGCGCAAATTATTTAAATAGTTGAGTTATTTTGGCTTGTTGTCCATGTGTTAGCACTTCTGCAAACAAGTTAGCTTTGGAGCTAAGGAGCTAACGTTACAGTAGACGAGCGACTCGATACCGATGTTACATGCTCGAAGTTAGCTAGAAGTGGGACGTTTTGCAATAGCCTACTTTGCTAGCTCCTGGGCTTGTTAGGGAGCTACCTAGCCACGATGCTGTGTTAGTTAGTTAGAATTACTCTTCTATAGATAATTAGCTATCCACTAGTTAGCAATAACACTACAAGCCTAATAACATTATTTCGTTTACTTGTTTGTCTCTGTGTTCAAGATAATGAAATTGTCGGTACAGTTCACATTGTATTCAAGAAAATTGTAATATAGTAACCGAGCGTTCTTATGATCCGTCTTAGCTATCATTGGACTAAAATTTAATAATCTATTGGTTTTACTAAAGTTCACTGGTAACTCACTAATAGTCTGTTGTACATAGTATAGTACTCGTTCGTGTTATTGTGTTTGCTTGATACAGACCTGCTTATGTTTCTTTCTCGAGCGTTTTGCTAACTAGCTGTCCGTACAGTTTATGTTGCCAGCGTTTGACACGATTCCATCAAAACATAAGGTGCCCCTGTTCTTTCTAAATTGGATAGGCCTTAATTAGCTTGTTCATTTCCGCTTGTGGTAGTGGAAAGAGCTCCATGAATCCCGTATTCGATGGATTGGTTGTTTACATTGATCATGTGATGCCACCACCCATCGTAGGTTTAAAAATTTATGAATGGCTCGCTGATAGTTGTTATGTTTTATCGCTTTTTCTTTGATACTGCAACGTTATTTCCTAATATCTAGCCCGCAAGTTTCATTCGGAAGGGCTGGGATCCATGCATGTTGTTTCATATTTCCACCACGTCGGCCTAGTTCAATCAGGAAACGACGTTGCGCATTACGTGTGGACTACATTTAGCCACATTAATTTGCATTGGTACATTATGTTGGGAATGAGGCCGTCACTTGTTTGACAAAATTACCATTTCCAGGCTTCAAATGCTCGTCAGAAAGTGTTATTTTCAAAGTTGCTGTATTCTGTAAGTTGTGCAGGAGGTGAATGATGAATTGTATGCATGTAGCCTGCTTTACTGATGAACCTCATCTTTGCAGAGTACTTTTCCACCTCCATCAATTTGAAAAACGGAGATTGCGGTGCATGGTTATTTATTTATTTATTTATTTATTTATTCCTTCCTTCCTTCCTTCCTTCCTTGCTTGCTGTTGCTTACATTCTTACTTATTTGAAGTCAGAGCACAGAGTGAAGGCCTTAACATCCAATCACAGAACACCTTTTCAACTTGAAGTTCGCTGCCAAAGAGCTCCAGCGAAACTCCAAGAAATGTGACAAAGAGGAAAAGGCAGAGAAGGTCAAAGTGAAGAAGGTAGCTCCGAAAATGAGTTGTTTGTGATGTCACAGAACCAAACACCATTGTGCGTGCCTTTGAAGATTTGGGCGCTTATAATGAAATCCATCTGCTCACTCAGGCCATTCAGAAGGGAAACATGGAAGTTGCCAGGATACATGCGGAAAATGCCATCCGACAGAAGAACCAGTCCATCAACTTCCTGAGGATGAGTGCGCGCGTGGACGCGGTTGCTGCCAGGGTCCAAACCGCCGTCACCATGAATAAGGTGAAATAAAAACAATGTTTCTTACAGCCTAGCAACCCTGTTTATTTATTTTATTTCTATGTAACACTGTGCTCACCGTCAGTATACCGAGGACTAGTGCTTTGTCTGGGTGAGCTAACTAGTTACCCTGGACGTATATTCATATACATATTTGGACAGAAGTATTGCTAATTTGTCAAAAATAAAACAAAAAAAGCACAGACTTCTAAGGTACCCACTGATTTAGCCTGAAATGCATCATTTCAATATTGCTGCCCAGGGGCCAATCGGCAGAGACAGGATGTGTTTCATGTGGGAAAATACATTCAAATGCTGCGTTTCTGTAACTGAAATGCACACGTAGTCGGGGGGTCACACTGTATGCAAGTTAGGAGCCATGCCTAAAGACTTGCAATAAAATTAAATCTGTTAGATACGAGAGTCGTCGACTAATTTAAGGCTGGATTGGGGAACTGAAATTGAGTCTCAGACAGTCTCACTTTAAACAGCCGTCAGAGACGGGTGCACGCAGTGATCGCACAAAGACTAGAGATTTTCTTAGGATTTTCTTAAGATCTTGAAAACTGAAAAATTGTGACTAAAACCCTGTAGTCTACCCTCGGAATTAAGTGTTTTATTTATAGCGGGGGCCAGGACATGCAAATCGGCTCCAGTCTACGTCCTGCTGCTCATTCTACTAATCATTTTTTAAATATTCCTTCTTTTGTATGCAGACAGTGCTTTTGAATGCTTCGGGTCTTACCACTAAATGAATCAGTCTTTCCTCACTCTACGTCTGTGCTCTCAGTTTATTTAATGCTGTAACTCTCACCGATACATGAAGCAGTGTTTTTCTTGTGTTTATACATTACGGCATTGACGGTGCTTTTGTTCTGAAACTTGTTTGTGGCACAGCTGTTGCTCCCTTGTGCAAGCTGTTCCTACTACCCTGTTGTCAAACTCAGCTGCGTAAATAGGGCAGGTCCTCTCTCACATTGACTGCGTAGCCTTCCTGTGATTATATAATTAATGTATTGTTTATATAATAGTATTCTCAGTACAGCCTCATAATTCATAGATGTAGATGATTTTTTTTTATTTATGTTGTTGCATATTTAGGTTGTGCATTAAGGCTCCCCCTCTGGCCACAAATGGTATTGTGGAATTGTGTTTGCACAGAGAGCTATGGCAGAGACCTGCAGTACCTGTGTGCTCACCCCATTCACCCCTGGCAGTTTGATGGTGACAGTGCAGACAGTGAGAGTGTGTCCTTGTCTTCCTCACAGGTCACCAAATCGATGGCCGGAGTTGTGAAGTCCATGGATGCCACGCTGAAAAGCATGAACTTGGAGAAGGTATGGAGTGTGTGCATGTATGTGTGCATACGTTGGTCTGTAGCATGTGCTGTGTGTGCGTCCATGCGTGTCACTGTATGTTGCTAGAGTTGCTCTCTGTCTTTACCAGTGTTGTGTTTTTAGATCTGGTTGGAATCTACATTCATATTTAATGAAGGAATATATTAACATATCTAAAATCTGTGCACTTCCTCTTATCAAACTGAATAAATTATATGCAATGTATCCTGCAGTGTGCAGGTCTGTTGTATTTGTTGCCAATTAAAGCTGCGCATTGTTGTGATTCAGTATTTTAGTGCAGGCTTGCTGAAGTATAAAAAACACTTAAAAAGCTTAGTTCGCAATCCCTAAAAAATATTCTATCCCATGCTATCAACGTACTTGTGAAAATTACGGAATTAATTTTAACAGATTAATGGACATTTGTTAGTGCATATATTTGGGAAGAACCGTTGTTAGGGCCCGAGTGCAATGATGTAGCTCCTCCCCATCTCTACTCCAGATCTCAGCCCTAATGGATAAGTTTGAGCGGCAGTTTGAGACGCTGGACGTTCAGACGGCGCAGATGGAGGACACGATGAGCAGTACAACCACCCTCACAACGCCGCAGGTACGAACTGGCTGTGCAGTTTCCCACAGGTGACGTGCTCCGCCCCTCATTCTTCGGGGCACGCCCCCTTTCTCCTTTCCATCACTGGCGTCTTTGACACAGCGTCTCAATGGATTTGGCATGTGCTGCCGCTCAGTATCTGAGCTCAGTTCAGCTTTAGGCCTGGTCACGGAGCAGTAATCCGAAAGTAGATACAAAGACCTCGGGCTATGCAGTAGTGCCCTCTTGTGGTGACTAATACGAACAACAGTCAGTTGTATTATATTTTGTCTCTTTTTTTCCCCTCCATCCTGTCCATTCTAACAATAACAAATAACAGAATTACAACACTATTTGTTGATTGATTGATTGATTGATCAGGGGCGGCTGAAGAATATGCATTTATTTATTTGTGCTCGTGTGTGTGTTTCAGAATGAAGTGGATTCCCTGATGCATGAAATGGCAGATGAGGCTGGGTAAGCTGGGTGCTTTATTGTGTGAATGAGTCACTGCAGACCTGCACCTGTTAACCCAGCGATGGGCCTGGGAAGGGGAACCCTGCATGCCGGTCCTGATGACTCCAAAGAGCAGGGGGAGGCAGCGCTGCCCGTAGATACTCCTGCCTGAGCTCTGGTGCTTTCAGAAGGATGTGCAGATGCAGTCGTGAGTGCACAGTGCCTGAGCGTGAGCAGACAGGAGAAGGGGGAGAAAGAGTGTGTGTGGTGTATGAGAGGGAAATATGTGACAGGCCTGTGTGTGTGTGCGCGTGTGTGTGTGTGTGTGCGCACGCGCACACGCGTACACTCAGCAGTCCAGGGTCACAGACGGCGGCCACAGTCCTTATCTGGATGAACAGCTGCGCTCGGGCTCCGGCTTTCCTGAATTCTCCACTAGCGCTGTGGACAGGAGCGGCCATTGCATAAGCTGCAGGTGCTGATGTATCCCGAGCACGGTGTAATGGCGTTCCTTGTATCTCCTGTGTGTTACTGCAGACTGGACCTGAACATGGAGCTGCCCCAGGGCCAGACGGGCTCCGTGGGGACCAGCGTGGCATCGGCTGAGCAGGTACGCTAACGTCGCGCGCTAGCGCGCTCACACACATTCGCATGCAGCCTACTCACACGCGCTCACTTTTCGTACCGGGCCCTTTTCGCTGATTGGTAATTGCTTTCATCTGGGACGTTGGCACGCCGACGCCCTCCCTAACCCTGAGCCCCCTCTTGTGCTTGTCTCCAGGACGAGCTGTCCCAGAGGTTGGCGAAACTGCGAGACCAGGTGTAGAGGAGCGCAAAAGCACTGTATGACTGAAAGTGTGGGTTCGGGCCGTGTGGTGACTACGCTGGACCTGCGGCTGTAGCATCCTCCAGAGCCTGCCCCCACCCCTCTCTGCCTCATAGGTCCTCCCTTTCAGAAGGCGCTCTGTCCTCTCAGTTGACTCCAAAGTGACGTTTTTATTTTTGTTTTTTTTTTTTTGTTTTTTTTGGTTGAGAGTTTCAGCCATTTCAATTTTGGATAGAGTCACACTCTACCTCTGTGCGCGAGGTTCAGAATCGCGAAAACTGCGCAGAGCCTAGGGTGCAAAAATGTCTTGATGCATATATATAGAATGTATATATGCATGTGTGTTTGTGTAAAACAGCTGATTTCTGTTTTCTTATGTTTGTTTTTTTTCCTGCCAGTTTGCTTGATGGAGATTTCAGCCTGCTGTTAACTAGAGGAGTGTGAAGCCACATTTAATTATGCAGCAATTTAATCTGTTATTACTCCACTTCAGACAACATTAAAGGAATAGAAATGCTTTGTACGTAGATGATTGCAGTGTAAACTATGGATATATATTTACAGGTCAAAATATAACAATCAAAATGTATATTTTGTATCTTTTTTCCATATCTTAATCCTGGGGACTAAGATCAGACCTGGTAATGGAGTGTGGTCTGCTATTCTCACCTGAAAGGTTTCAACATCACTGTCGATCAAGCCTGCAGCAGCTGCTCTAGCTGTCCACTAAAGGGAGACTGCAATTGTATGTGAAGGCAAAGCAAATATGTATGCAGAAATATCAGGAGATACAGCTTTTTGTTAGAGATTTATTCATATAAATTCTGGAACAAACCGGCAGAATATAACTTAGATGCGAGTACCTCCCCCTCCAGAATTTATTTTTCAGCCAAACACTATGTCTGAAATCTGAGTCACTGTTTATACCTTCGTTTGACTGTGTGATAGACTACAGTAGTATTCAAAGGAATGCTAAGTAAAGACGGCTTTGGATTGCAAAAACCAAAGTCACCTTTACTTTTAGGTTCATACATTGCTGTGAAAAAGTATTTGCCCCCTTTTTGATTTCCTTTATTATTGCATATTTGTCACACCGAGTGGTTCCTGATCTTGTAATATAAAATGTAATATTAGACAAAGAGAACCTGAGTAAACTCAAAATACATTTTTTAACTTAGCTGATACTAGAGAGGCCTATAGTTCTTTGGATGTTCTTCTGAGATCTTTTGTGACTTCCTGGATGAGTTGTCAGTGTGCCTTTGGAGAAATTTTGGCAAGCCGACCACTGCAGGGAAGATTCAACACTGTACCGAGTGTTTTCCATTTGGAGATAATGATTCTCACTGTGGTTCGGTGGAGTCCCAGAGCCTTACAAATGGCTTTGTAACCCTTTCCAGACTGATATATTTCAACAACTTTCTCCTCCCCTTTGGAATTTTCTTTAATTGTGGGATAGTGTGCTCAAAGAAATCTTTTGGTGACTACTTGACTCTGATGGTAGGGTTCAATATTAGTGGGGTTTACAGTCAAGAGGGCTGTGTTCAATCAGCTGAATGTAATTATCAATTAAATTTGGTTACTTGATTGAGTAACTAAGGGGTTAGACAATTACTTTTTCACAAGGGTGCATTTTCTCAGTTTCTCTGTCTAAAGAGAAAAACCATGCAGTGTGACAAATATGCAATAATAGAGGAAACCAGGAAAGGGGAAAATACTTTTTCATGGCACTGTAGATATTTTTTTCAATTGTTTGCCTGATTAGCCTGAAGCGTCCATGTCAGTGAAAGTAGTTAGGGCTGAGGGTAAGTAAGAATTTGCTGACAATAAATGAAGCAACCTCACAATGTTCACCGAGATTCTTAAGATCCTGTCTGGCATATTTAGTCCAGGTGCGTTCTTGCTTTCTTTTTCTCTGTGCATGACTGTTGAGATTGCATTGTGAAATAATATAGAGATGACTTATTTGATTATATGATCCTTGATCTTTACGACTGCCTCTCATTCTGATATGAATTCTTTGCGCTCCTAATGGATCCATTCTTGAACTTTGTTTGGTGTCATTAGGGTGTGAGTCAATAAACTTATTTTTAACATTGAGGCCCAGTTATCAGAAGTCGGTCATTGGCATTTGCTGTGTGATTTATGAAACTGTATTTCCGAAGATTTACATCGGGTAAAACGGTTGGGTTGAGCAAACTGTCTCAGCATCCAGGTGCTGTTTACACATATACTTACGAGCAGTTTAGCACCTCTGAGGCTTCAAGGTTTTTTATTTTTGAAAGTTCAGAATTACACTTGTGAACTAAAAGCCTATCCACCTGCCTTCCACATGCTAGTTGGTATTTGTAGCCATGTAGCTGTTCTTCTCTATGAGCTGGTGGCCACTCTCGCTGCTAACGGTGTACATTCTGTCATGGGAGTCAAGGTCATACTCCCATCCGATGCTTTCCTCGAGGCTGACTGGTTCAGACGGATGACCTGGCTGATTATCAAGGGGTTTCGCCTCATTTTGTTCTTGTTAAAGTACACGCGTTGCTCAGAGCTTGCCATTCTCATGATGAATGCCCGTATTGTGTGTTAGAAGCTTACCACGCTGTAGGCTTTGAGTAAAGCTGTCACTGATATTAGATGACTGGTTCCCACCCATCATATGGTACCAGGCTATGTCTTTTTCTGTTTACTCATTTGTTTTCCCCCCCGCATGCCACAGGGTGGTGTGGCACGGAAGGGAAAAGTTAATCCAAAATAGATTGTCTTGAAAAAAATAGATTTGTTTGTCTTGTTTGTAATTTTATTCCTCCGGTCCGGTAAATAAGCCCGAGTCTTATCTTTGGGTAATGGACCAGAACACCTTCAGTGTAGACTGAAAGTAAGAAGGCAGAAATGATTGGTTTCCCTGACTTGAATGGCACTTGTATTTTTCTTAGTCTTCCCTGTACTTGTGGCAGTGTGACCACACTTCTGACGCATGGCTCCAGGGTTCTATTAAAAGAAAAACGCACGTTCTTTTTCGAGCACACTTTTGATACCGAGGCTCTAATGCACAAACCAACAGCGCGGTCGGAGCTCGTCCAAAAAAAAAGTCCAACTTGCGGACAAGTTCAAGTTTGCCAGAGAATCGCGGTTTGTTTGCGCACCTGGTTTTAAGGGGCTGCTAGCGTTGTTTACGGCCAGCCGTAAACAGCCCGTCGGTCTCTGGCTTGTCTGAAAGACGGCGGGGAGGCTGGTGAGGAGAGCTTCACTGTCTCGGTCTCTGTGGGTTTAGTGGGCTACCACTTGAAAGCCAAGTTACGCTTGAACTAGAAAACACTCATCTTGGGGTTTAACGAGGTAGCCTGGGGCTGGATGAGCTCCCCGCACTCCAAACCCTCCCTCTCCATTTAACCCCCTCGCCATCTCAGAAGCAGACACGTCCTTGCGTCACAAACCAAAATGGAAAGTCAACACTACCCCCCCCCACCCCCCCATGCCCTCCCACCCCTCCAGTTCTAAATGGTCAGCTTTGATACCAGCCCGCCTGCCCTTTCTGCTTCCATCCGCTCCGCGGTCCAACAGGAAACAGATGAGGGGTCAAATGTCTCACCTGCGTCGGAAGCGGCCCTCAGTCACTCGCATGCCAAGCCGTCATTACCGTGGCGATGAAGGGAGCGCTGTATCTGTTTCCAGCTGCAAACGATTTCAGGTGCCGGCTTTCAGGCCTGCGAGCCGGGCCCGCTCCGAGCGGATCCGAGCAAACCCGGGACCGCGTGACCTCTGCCTCGCGGGAGGAACTGCGTCCTGCCCAATTATAATCAAGAGCCCCCGACCGCCGTACAGCTGGGCAGAAGCCCCCATTACAATCATTGGCACAGACAATTTCATTGCCTGTTGTTATGCCATTAGCTGCGTGTAATTCTCTCCAAAGCGAGCCGTGTGCGTCCCCTAATTCTCTCCCATCTCTACTGATGGGGCAGGAAGAACTAGGAGGCAGCGGACAGGGGAGCGGGTGGGGGTGCCGGTGAGGGGGGGGAGGCCCTAATCTTCAGCACTACTCATCTGGGTCAGAAAAATAACTAAAATCTGCCAACGACTGTCAAATCAAGCAGGCATTAAGAGGCTCGGCATGTAATTACCGACAAAGTACGGTAAGCAATTATGCAAATGCTTCAGACTGTATTTTAAAAATGATATAAGACACACATACTAAAGGGAACTCGAGTTTCCACTGCACAGGTACGATTCTGTTACTTTGTTTGATGCATGGATACTTAGTAGACCATTTTACCTCTCCTTTTCCTGTCCTGATTATGAACCCTCAGTACTTCTAGTCCAGGAGCTCTCAGCCCTGGTCTTAGAGTACCCCTGTGTGTGCGGCTTTTTGTTCCAGACGTTCCATTGATCAGGGTTCTAAGGTCACCCGCTTTAAAAGATTTGAACAAAGTGCGAGGTTGGCTCATTACTGTTTGCTTTGTCTTTGAGCTCTTCTTTTCCTATAAATGTTTTTGTTCTTGTGACCCCATGTTCACCTTTCAGCATTTACCGAGCTGATTTGAACTACAGGTCCATCAATTAATACAATGAAGCCTAATTAAGAGGAATCATTTGCGGCAGCACATTACAGAAGAAGAACGGAGAAGTCCTTTGAGAACTGAGCTGTTTAAAACTTTTTAAATGACTATGAATAGTCTTTGGACATAATGCACCATTAAGAGATAAATCAGCCCTCATTAGATATTAGTCTCACATTAAAAACAACTACCAGGCATTTATAATTCAATTATTGTAATCATCGTTGGAATAAAAACCAGCATATACTGAGGTACTTCATAACCAGGGTCACGGGTGTCTCGCTATAATCCCAGCAATAGGTATTTCTGCAGACTAGACTTTGTAACCAAAGATTTACTCACAAAGCAGTGGTGAAAATGTATTTGTTGTTTTTGCAGTAGCTTTTAGTTTAGATTATGCTGATTAGTGCTGTAAAAGCGAATGTGAATGCTTCTACCTGCTCCCATTTACACAGTTTTTGCAAAGTGTGAAAAATGGCTTCATTTCTACCACCGCTCCACACTCCATACCTCCCCCTTGGTAGCAGTATCACAGGGAGGAAGTGGGTCTTGTTCTCTTGAACAGGTGCAAGAAAGGCACGTAAATGGCCACTTGCCCAGTGCCTCTTCACTGACAGCTGAACAGCGTCGCCGCTGCGTTCAGCACGCCTGCCTCCCCCTATGGACAGGTGCGGTGTTCTCCTGTGGAGCGATGCCATTGCCTCGCTGGCAGCTCACTTGAGGGATATTCCAGGCGGCAGGAGGTTGCGGTGGTCCAGCAGAGCGTTACACCTGTGGAACACGGCACACGAGCACCAGGAGGCTGGTTCACAGACATGAGGAGGCGAGCGTCATTGGGAATGGGATCAGTGTGTGCGTGAGTGTGTATCCCGTTCAAACACCCCCTGCCCCCAAAGCTCACCCCACCTCTTCCCCTCTTCTTTTTGCCTTCATCCCCTCTTTCAAGGCTTGTTCAGGAGATTGGGGAACGAGTGATTTTGGAGAGTGCAGGGCGGAGGACGTGCACAAGCAACCCCAACCCAACCTCACCCCACTAACCTACCCTAACCCTAACCCAACCCAACCCTAACCCCTAACCTAACCCCTACAACCCCAACCTCTAACCCTAACTATACAGTAACCTAACTCTAACCCTAACCCTAACTTGTACAGTAACCCTAACCCTAATCTAACCCAGCCGCCACACCCAACCCCAACCCCTAAACCCCTAACCCCTAACCCCTAACCCCTAACCCCCTAACCCTAACCCTCTAGCAGTAACCCTAACCCTAACCCTAACTAGTACAGTAACCCTAACCCTAACCCTAACTAGTACAGTAACCCTAACCCTAACCTTAACCCTAACCAGTACAGTAACAGTAACCCTAACCCTAACCCTAACTAGTACAGTAACCTAACCTAACCAAACCCTACCCTAACATACATACCCTAACCCTAACCCTAACCCTAACTAGTACAGTAACCCTAACCCTAACCCTAACCCTAACTAGTACAGTAACCCTAACCCTAACCCTAACTAGTACAGTAACCCTAACCCTAACCCTAACCCTAACCCTAACCCTAACCCTAACTAGTACAGTAACCCTAACCCTAACCCTAACCCTAACCCTAACCCTAACCCTAACCCTAACCCTAACCCTAACCCTAACCCTAACCCTAACCCTAACCCTAACCCTAACCCTAACCCTAACCCTAACCCTAACCCTTCTTTTTGCCTTCTTTTTGCCTTCTTTTTGCCTTCTTCCCCTCTTTTACGGCTTGTTCGGGAGATTGGGGAACGAGTGATTTTGGAGAGTGCAGCGGGAGGCCGATACGGGACACGGGGGCTAACGTGGCACTTCCCCTGCCCCCCGTCCGTAGTCCCAGGGTGCGAAACTGAGAGCACTCCAACCCCCACCCCTCCCCACCCCCGTGTGCTCCGCCGGGCCAGGCTCCAGGCTACGGGCGGGGCGGCTGGGGCGAGGTGAGGTCGGCTGTTCCCCTCTCGCCCCCCCCAACCCACCCCACACACCCGTCTATCTCGTTTGAAATATTCAATTTTCCCTGCACCCGGCGGCTGTGGGAGAGGCCCCGGCTGACACAGGAAGCGCTGTCCATTGGTTCTGCTCGGTATGTCAGAGCAGAGCGCGTCCAATCGCTCGGCCACGGGGCTTCCCCCGGCTTCCATTACACAGGGGGCATCTGCCCGTCACCCCGTTGCCACGGCCGCCGCTTCCTCACGGATGTGTTAACGCTGCCTTTAATTTGTTTTTATTGCTTTTTTTTCCCTCTCCGTCCCACCTGGCACCATCATTCCCGTTCCCCAAGGTCCAAACCCACCCCCACCCCCCCAGTTTAGTTTCACCCACTACAGCCCGTTCACCTTCACACTATCTCATTACAACCCTATCACAGAACCCCCCCCCCCCACCCCACGCCACAACACCAGTCCATCATTTCATTTCTGTCTACGGTTGGAGCTGTCAGTCATGGGCTAGAATAAGCGTTTTACTGTCAGGAACTGATATGACATGATCCTGAGGAGAGCGCAGATCAGTGACAGAAGGGGGGGGGGGGCAGTGTCATAACATCCTTTTATGTATGGCGCTCCCGCCCCCTCCCCCTCAGCAGTGTTTTACTGGGGCAGAGGCACGAGGTTGGGGGAGGTTAATGAGACCTCAGCCCCAGCGCGGCTGGTGACAGGATGACATGGCGCTGACCTCGGGGAAGGGGTTAGGCGACGAGCGGGAGAGCGGCGGGCCGGACGGGCGGCCCGCGGCCGGGCCCGGGAGAGAGAGGAGCGGGAAAAGGGTCCGGGGGCGGCGAATCGTGTGAGGCGAAGGAGGGCCTCGTCCCCAGGACTCCGTGCTTAACTTTGACAGAAGGCTGTCTCATAAGGACGTGTGCAACGGTCTGACTTGAGCTCGCTGGGAACACTTTGTGCTGCTGAATGACAGCACTCAGAGGTGTGTGTGCGTGTGTGTGTCTATGTCTGTGTGTTTGTGAGTGAAAGCAAGTGAGATGAGTGCACGTAACTGTCCCTGTGTGTGTGTGTGTAATGGTAAATGTTAAATGGACTGCATTTATATAGCGCTTTTATCCAAAGCGCTTTACAATTGATGCCTCTCATTCGCCAGAGCAGTTAGGGGTTAGGTGTCTTGCTCAAGAACACTTCGACATGCCCAGGGCGGGGTTTGAACCGGCAACCCTCCGACTGAGCTATGTCGTGTGTGCATGTGTGCATGTCTATGCCTGTGTGTTTGTGAGTGAAAGCAAGTGAGATGAGCCCACATAACTGTCCCTGTGTGTGTGTGTGTGTGTGTGTGTGTGTGTGCGTGTGTGTGTGCGTGTATGTGTACATGCGTGTGTGCGGTTGTGTGTGGAATGCGCGGAGCAGCGCTGCAGGCAGATGGGAAAGCGCTTGCCGCTGAGTAGTTAGTCACACTCCTGCGTCTCTAATTGAATTACCGTTGACAGCACACAGTGGGCAGTGTGGGGGATCCGCAGTAGCCCTGGGGGTGGGGTGTGAGCGTGCCTGGGAGTGCGGGACTCTCCCTGAAATCAATTACCAGGACGGGGGAAGGGGGGGCGGGGGCGGGGGTGGGGTGGGGGGGTGAGGGCCAGGCCTGCACATCCTGCAGTTCAGAGCCTGGGAGCCCAGACTGACAGCGGCATCTGCGGCCAACCCGCTGCCCTGACCCTGGGCAGCACTTAAAAGGCCCAGCGGCTGGGCCCCGTGGAGAGAGCGGGCACAGGGCAGCACTAAATCACGCGCCCTCCCTTGCCACCCGATACCCATCCTCCACCCGGTGCGCCCTGCGCTGCCCAGAAATGCCCCCCTCTCCGCCCAGAATAAATAACCTGTCACACACAGGAAGCGGGCAGATGCGCCGGACATCAATCCCGCCGCGCTGTGGCTGTCAGGACCCGGGTGATTGTTTCAGAGCAGCGCGGCACTTCAAAAGGAAGGGAGCCTGTCTGGCTCGTCCTCGACAGGACCGGCGAAACGCGCGAGGTTGTTCGCCTTCCCCTGCAAACACTTTGACCTGCGTGACAGCATATGGCACAGGACAATGTGGGATTAAACATTCAACACAGACACACACACACACTTGCTCGCACTCATGCACGCACATACAGAGTATAGCTATTGCTCTCCTCTTGGGCAGGTTAGTTGTTCCAATGTTCAGTTGGTTTTCTCTTTCAAAGAAATCAAAGATTTCTCTGTTGCTCACAGAGCAAACCCACTTTTCCATACACACTACAATTCCAAGAGGCAGAGTGGGCCAAACATATGGGGTACTGGGATGTCCTTTAGGATAGGGTGAGTGGTGAGAGTAATGCTGTCTGCGCTGCCGTCAAGTTCTGTCAACAAGGAACCCCCCTCTCAGTCCTCAACAGATTTGTCCCTCCACTGGGTGTGGGGTCGACTACCCCCCCCCCCCCCACCCCCGAATGCAGAGGCTGCTGGCCTGGAGAAGTGATCAGAGCTGAGCACAGGAGCTGGGGGGGGGAGCTGGGGGGCACAACTCTCCACCAATGGTGACAGACAGCCAGGGTCAGAATGTGGAAAGCATTTGTTGGTCCTGGTTGAGTCCCTGAGACTTGCTGACAGCTCTCTCTACAGTTCACTTCCCTTTCACACCAGCGAGGGCCTGTTTTGGCACTGAGGCTGAACCAGGGGTGGCTGGGTTTATACGGGTGTGGGGTCAGTAGGGCTGAGAGGGGAGGCGCTGCTTTTTAATCTGCATTCATCAAGAAAGGATTTGTATCCTTTTTGTTGAAGCGCGATGGCTGGCTACTATAGAACGTAGCAGGAAGTCAGTCATCAGTCTAGACTAACCGTGAATGTAAAAATGTAGCTGAGCACTTAGCTGCTTAACGCATCTAGTTCAGCACAGAGAGAAACAGCCCGCACCCCCATCGCACAGCTGGACGGTCTTGAACGAGCGCTGTTCGCCTTACGGTCGCTCAGATTCGACCGGCGCATGTTTGGGTTAGCCGGCGTGGAAGTGCGAGCGCTGCTCGGGTCATTAACGCTCAACGTGCTCCTCGGGGGAGGTGATGTGATGGATGACATCAGAGCAGGAGGCCCCTGAAGAGGCTCCGCCGGAGAGGGGGGAAAAGCAAGGCCCGTGCAAATACGGCGAGTACGGACTGGGCCCGTAGGCCTGCCGCGGATCTGGCTGGGAGGCCACATGTTTAAGCCGTTTCTTCCAGGGTCGCCTGACCCCGACGCCCCCCTCTAAACCGGGGCAGCGGGCCGACACATGCCTGACAGACACCTACTTGACCCCGCTGGCCGCACATTTGTTCACAGATTTGCAGTGGGCTTGCCCACACAGAGCTGGGCTTCATTCGTTTGTTTTATTTATTCATTTTCGTTTATGAAAAGTATTGCATTAAAGATTTGTGCCTGGTATGGTCACACAGTTTTTTGTTTAACTCTTTGTATTATTATTGTATTATTATTATTATTATTATTGATTTGTTTGTGATACATACTGCCTTCATGTAAAGCATACTGCTTATAGTACATGATAGCACATGCACTTATTTGTGGCTTTGTCTCTTATGATGTTCTGTGTTTTTGCAATGGTGCATATATTAAAATGGAGAAGAATGGATATAAGTATCAGAACTGTATTTGACTTCACACAATTGAAAACTATTGCTTATTAAATTCTCAAAAAATGAGCATCTCTTTTCCAGATACTGTCCATATGAAGCAGGAGAAGAGGGGGTGTAGACTGGTCAGGACTCTAACCAGATTTAAGGTATGCATCGGTGCTGAGGATCCTTGCATAGATTGCACATTTGGAGAATGTGTTTGGCCTGGCCTGAATGGGTCTTGTTATTTTTTTTTCAGGAAGAGAGAGGGAAGGAGGGATAGAGGAGAGCCCTCTTTAATAAGCTGTTAAACTACCCCTGCTTTTCACATTATCCGCCGGGCGTAATTCAATTTCACCAGCAGCTGGTTCCACTTTCTGCTTTACAACACCGTTCAGTCACATCCCATAAGCTGACCCGATAAATAATCCTCTTTTATTGAGTTTGCAGAGAAAATACAGTCCAATGTAAACCTTTCCTGAGCAGGCTAATCGAACCCAAACACGGGCAGTGCCCAGGGGCAGACTCGCTGCACTGTGGTCGAGGTGCAGTGGACACAAGGGCATGGGATTACACAGCACAGGCAGGAATCTGCCAAGACGCTAATTGTACAACAAATGCAGACATGTCAGCATGGAGGCTAAGTCCCGGCAGATTTTGTGCACACTCCATGTTGATAGCCAAAATACATTAGCACTGTCACTGCCTGCTTTCAGATGGATGGTGAATCCCTGTAAAGGGTCGTTTTCGGTGGCTCTCCGCCAAGCCTTTCGCTGATTCAGTGATTGGATTTCACCTTCTGCCATGTTCCAGCAGTCAATCACTCTGAGTGAATGAGACCCCACCCAGGCCCGACCAGCTCTTGTTCTGCGCTTCCCTGCAAGGCGAAAGTCTGATCAAAAGCTCTGATTTCTCCTGGTTCTACTGTGTCACCACAGTCGCAGGTGTAGAGTTAGTACTTGTACGTTTCACCTCAGGAAAGTGTTTCCTCAGTAAAAGCGGAAAGCAATCGTCACAATAAGTTAAATTTGAGAAGATTTTAAGTGTTAATACATTGCCTTGCTTTCATTTTGATATTAAATCCCCCTTTCACTTGCCTAAATGCAATGACTTTCAAAAGGAAATGTCATTTTTTTCCTTTCTCCCATTGCATTTTTATTTATTATTATTATTATTGTTTGAAATATATGAAAACATTGTCAAGCGAGTGCCACTTTCCGTCAGATTTTTTCTTTCAGTTAAATCAAAGTGCACTGTTGCAGCCTTATATCCCACTAGGGACAAAGATTATTATTATTTTTTATTTTTTAAGTGAATTTGGGTTCCACTGTTCCACGTGATGGCATGTATTGCTTTTTGCCCAGAGGGGCTGACTAAGCATAAAGTCATTTATATTAATGTGTACCCTTTCTGGGTGCATCAGTCAGATGGCTCTGTTTTGGTGAATTTTGTGTGGGAATTTTTATGTCCAGGTTTCAGTCCAATTTTATCCTATATATCCTCCATAGAGAGGAGACAGCTTCACTTTAGTAAAACCAGATGTGTGTGCGCGCATTTGTGTGTGTGTGTTTAATGTGACCTCAGTAATTTTGTCCTGTCAAATATGTGAAATTACATTGCATTATTTTTCCTTCAAGCTTGCCAATGACAAGCTCCTTTTATTTGTTCTCTGTGTGTTATTTTAGTAGAGGGACTGGTAGCCTGGAATTACTTCACATACAACGAGAAATAGAAAACGTGTTGCAGTTTCACAGAATCTCGATTTTTCATCTTCTATATTTACTTTATTCTGTTTGATTATAATGAGCTATGCTGGTGAGAATGTTTTAACTTAAGAGAATGCTGATTTAAGTGATATGCTGTTGAATTCACCTTGTGTTTTATTCCCACTTTCCAAATGGAAAAAAAAAATCGAAATTTTGCCATCCTCAAAGCTAATCTCATATTTACGCGTATTAACAATAGCATATGTCATAAACTCTAGAACGAAATTCCAACTTGCTTTCGGTACATCCCTGTAACATCCTCGCAAATTAATGACTATCCCTCTCCTGCACTACAAGGCGGAAAGCCATAATGAGAAACAGACCGAATAATCACCACAGATTGTTACTCAAACGCGTCTCGGTAAATGTCAGGAAGTATACTGGAACGACATTTGGAGACTGCATGCAGTGCTTGCGCCCAAGCAACGACGACAGGTGGATCTGGTTTGGTGCAATATAAATTGGGAGTCACGTGTAGAATGGGGCGGTGAGACTGAGGGACAGGATTTAATTGATCAGACAGGTGCCTATTGTTGGCACATGGTTATCAAAACACAACCAATTACATTGAGATGGAATTTGCAAGCTTTTGACAAATGCGGGACTTTGTGCTCGGGGAAGTCGGGGTCAGTTACCTGCACACGACAGGCAGTCGACATTGGCTTGACTGATTGGAGTGCTCTGATGCGTATTGGGCTGTGTTAGTAACGATGCACCTGAACTATCCGAGACGAAAGCCTTCCACGGCTTCACCAGGCCACAACCATTATCCTCCTTCCTGCTATTTCCAAATCGTACAGACGTTACCTCGTTGGCATGTCATGCGGCCCTGGCAGCTAAATTGCTGTTCGGTTCTCACCGTCAATCGGGATCGGGCCACCCCCACCCTCCGCTTTAGATAATCCCCATCCGTTGACGTTGGGAGTAGGGAGAAATTACCCCGGTTCTTTCTGAGGAAGGGCTTCAATTATCGCATCAAAGTGTAGAGGAGGCGCCACATGATGTAGAGGAAACTTTTGGCGATGTAGTTGAAGCAGAAGGAAACCATAGCTTTACACGCATGTTATATACTTATACGCCACGGCCTGTTTATATCATTGGAGAAGGAGTCGTATGAAGATGCATTGTTTGGATATAGGCCTTTAGATTTATACTGGATCTGTACGGATCCGATCATCCCAGTGCAATTTGCGGCTTTTCAGTGATGGGAAAGTAAGGGATTCATAAATCCTGTTATGAAGCATGAGCTGCCAGTAACACGTTTTGAAACATCAAAATACTTAGGCTTATTTTAAAAATTAAAAAAAAAAAATAGAAAAAAAACTGTGTTATTAATTGTTGTTATTGATTCATATTTGTATTGTGTTTATTAACATTTTTGTTAGGGGATGACGTAAGTAAAGAGAAGAAAGGGGAGCTGGGATCTGATGTAGGCCTATGTGCGTAAAATCCACGCAGGCACCGCAGAACAACAGGAAGGCGAAAGTACTCGCGTCGTATGACTACCTAAATGAAGTAATTGGTGTTTAGAACTTCTTTAAGACGTTGCTTGTTAAACTTTTTTTTTTTTTTACAACGGCAAAATATAAGCATTAAAATTGAATTCCACTAGTCATGCTTGTTCAAGCCTGTATGTTTCAAGACATCTTAAGGCAGACCCTGCGCTGGCGTACTTCGTGTTCCATTTGCTTTTTTCATTCCACGCTGTTGCAGTGGTTTGCTTTTCTTTCTTTATCCTTAGAAGAAATTCCATTACCAAATGTCAACTCTCTGTCGTTCAGTTTGTCCGAACCTGTACCTATATATATATATAAAACCGTTCCAGCCATGTGAACCGATGTCGTTTAATATGTCCTTCCTCTCCAGTCTAACTAAACTGAACAAATTACATAATTGACGCGATTCAAGAAACGTAGTTAGCCACTGGAGACCAGCACAATTGTGCCATTGATTTGTCCTTTTTTCCCCAGAGAAAGAAAAACGCGTTGAAAGCGCCATACAGGAAGAATTGACTCTCGCATTTACACGATAAACTTGCATGATTTTACATTTACTTCGTGACACTGACATGGCACCGTGGCATAGTGATGGGGTGTTTGTGACTTCGACCACAATTAGCTGCATATGAAAATAAAACATAAGTTGGCTATACACTAATAAAATCCAAACATCCCACTGTCTCTAAAGTGTAAGGTTGAATGTTAATTTTATACTAACAAAGTTTTATGAGTACAGTACGGATCAAAGGTAGGCCTAGGCTACTCTAGGAGTTTAATACAGAACACTATTATGTTATCACTCGCACATAAAATTTAGACCATGTAGTCTTTGTCACATTGGTTCCTACAATGCACACATTGATTTCATTCGAGTGGTGTAAGCTATGATTTATTTTGTTGACAATCGACTAGGCTGGGTGCTTTATAACGGGTATAAATGAGTAAAGTGAATGAAAATTCGATCAAAAAAGGCTTGAGTAAGTTTTTTTTTTTTTTTTTTTTTTTTTTTTTTAAGCGAAATAAGCCTACCGTTGTAAGAACACAACGAACAGTATGCCTATACCATTGGACATTAGAGTAAAATAATACATTTATATTTAGCAATTGCAACGTCGCTATGCTGACTATTATTTTATAAATTCTGAAGACTATCGATTATGTATTGTTCTTATTTCCACCCAAGATGAAACAGTTGCTGAAAAATGGTTAAATGCGATTTAAAATAAATAGGCCTATATATAATCGTCCAGCTATATATCCATATTTCATATAATATAACACCATAAGCTCACGTATGCGTATAGTTTTCTGTATGTTTCTAAATTAGCAAAAGCTAAATTATGATGTGATGGCAAAATCAATGTCAACACCATTTTGGTTTCTATCTAGCAACAAAACTCATGTCCTATCCGCCAATCCCGCCACTAATATAATTACCATAATTACCATATAATTCATTTACATCACGTATGTGTGCGTTTTTCAATTTTGTATGAAGTATTTACGGTGCTTGTTCTTGGTGGTTTGAATATTAAAAAAGGGATAACTCCATTCTCATTTTCAATAGCTGCGTTCCTCTTTTATACTTTAACCTTTAAATCTGAATGCAACTACAGTGACCTTTCATGTATCCTCATACGATGGCGACATGACGCATTCTCAGTCAATGATGCACCAATGTTAACAAAATGATAGGCTAAAAACATTTATTTAGTTTCTGTCTTTTTTATATACAGTATATTTAAAATATACAGAAATTGGGACACTGTCTAGTCTTATTTACATTTTATACAAAATACAACATCGTACATAAATAAAAACTTGGTCGTTCAGGACTTTCCCTGCTTATGTGTTATTTTCCGACCTACCAGTAAATACAAAAAGCATATTAAAAGGTAAATATGTAAGTACTGGTTATCTCTAGAACAAACTTACCTGCTAACTTAAAAAGTGAAAGGTTTTATCTGTTCAACTGCCTGTCTCTCTGCCCACCCCCACCCCCACCCCCCAAATCTCCAGCTGTCGCTCCCCCACTTTTCTCTTCGCGCCAGGTGTTCCTCTCCAGCCAAGGTTCAACAGGTTAAACTTCAGTTTGTATTAATTGCGCTGTTTCACCATATAATGGTACTTCCTGTATATTTCTTCTTCTCTTCTATTTTCATAATGAAAAAAAGGTGTGTTTGTTTATGGCAGGCTGCCCCTTCCAATATTCAGTTTTGACAGGAGTGACAAGGGTGGTTTGGGGAACGTGGGTAGGGAGGGCAGTGGTGGAGGGTGCCAGGGTGCTCAGAGGCAGTGGTTGATGGCAGGATGCCAGGGTGTCTGGGACAGCAGGCTCTCGCTGGCCGCCAGGTTTACGCCGTCCGCCAACTTAAGGTGGCGAGCGACGCCTGAAAACCGGTGACCTACAGGAATGCTGTAGCCACAGACGCTGTAGGCGGAAGGCAGGGGGGGTGGTAGAGTTTCATGGTGCATCGGGGACTGGTGAACTATGGAGCCCCCAGTCCCCTGGAGACCTGACAGAGAGAGCTGGCCGGGGGGGCCTGAAAGGGGCCCCTGGAGGCATGGGCCCCTGCAGTTGGGCCCTTTCTTCCCGTGCAGGGGACACAGAAGGGGGAAGTCCACCATCGGTCGCAGCCCGGGGTAGCCCCGCAGCCTGTCTGCCACTGGTAGGCTATAGGGTCGGCCTCCAAGCACAGCAGCCGAAGAAGGAATCTTGTAGCAGAGCGGGAAGGTCACGTTGTGTAAGGCACCAGCGTCTGAGTAGGGTATAGTGAACGGGAAGGACGTGGGCGAGCAGGACGGGGACAAAAGGTCTTTCAGGGGAGAAATGCTGCTGCAGCTCGACAGAGACCTGGAGGTTCCTCCTGGAATGAAGAGAAATAGAATAGGACAGTGTGAGACATGTGAGCTGTACCTGTATGTGTGATCCTCAAATGATGTGTGCCAGTTTGTTGGGGTTGGGGGGGGGGGGCTGCTGAGCTCAAAAGCAATGAACCTTGTGTCTCTAGAGCAAAGGGCTTGAAGTCAAGGCTGAGAGGGCTTCGCCATGGGTACGACTCGAGGATCCCATCCAAAACCCCCCTACAAAGAAAAACAGGGAAAAGAGGCTTGTGGGATTGTAATAAACAAGTGTATGTGTGGGTGTGCGTGTGTGCGTGTGCTTGCATGCGCATGTGTGTGTGTGCATGTGCTTGCATGCGTGCGCTGCATGCATGTGTGTGTGTGCGCAAGTGCCTGTGCTTGCATGCATGTGTGTGTATGTGTGTGCGTGCATGTGCTTGCATGCATACATGTGTGTGTAATATCTTTCACCTGTTCCTGCCGGGGTCCCTGAAGCCTTTAGCAAATGGATTCCTGTCAATCTTCAATTTTGTGATCTTAGAATGAGAAAAGGATGTGAATAAGAACATTAATTCATTTATTTGCAGTAACACATTAAGTGATCTTTTTTTGGCTGGACCGCAACAGCGGGGCCAGCCCTACAAACGTGAATGTCGGTGACTGAGTGACTGAGTGAGTGATGAAGTTACACCATTGGTCGGCCGAGTTATGAAGTTACACCATTGGTCGGCTGGATGAAGTGTGTTAGGTCCAGCCAGCCATATCAGGTTTTGACCTGGTCTTGTTACATAGATTTTAGGTTGCTATGGGATGTTGCAGAGCAGTGTGCCTCTAGCTCTGCAATTTACAACACCACACAGGGCCCTGGCCAGGTCAAACACAACACACCAATAGCATGGGACTTGTTACATATGATTTTATACAGCATTTTTATGGCCAAGACTTGACAAGCTGGCCCAGTTAAAAGCAGTTACTAAATCTCCAATAATAAAATGATCGCTTGTAATGGATGTGGCAGAAAGAGACGGCAGTCTGAAAGTTTGGATTTTATGCTACGAATCCAAAATGTGCCAATTTCTTGGTCTTTCAGCGTCTACACCCCCTTCCTGCTTACGTCCACCCAAAACTGGGCCAAACATATTCAGGTCTACCAATCCTGCAATACCAATCATGTTTGATTTCATAATTTATTAGCAGAACCCTGGTACCAATACTGTACAATTTTTACTCTAGATTAGGATTCAATATTTTTTTTAATTTTATTTATTTTTATTTATTTTTTATCTCTTAATATTGCTGACAGAGATCTACAGGACATGAGAAATCCTTTATCCTTTAGTGTGTGTGTCTGTCAGTCTTTTGAGGGAGGATATGTATGAACAATCAAAATAAGAGGCAGTAATGCCAGAATTCCAGTGTTGACCTTATTCATAGAAGACTATTCATCAAAACTTAAAGTACAGTAAAATTAAAGTAAAATTTAAAGTACAGTAATGATTGTCCTACCTGCTGGTTTTGGTAGGCCGTGACAGTGGTGAACTGGGTCTCCGAGAACGAGAAGCTGTGCACGCCTTCGTCTGGGAGCGATGGGATCTGTGAGAGGTCCAGTCGCGGGTCGTGCAAGATCACGTGAACGCGCGGCTTGTACTTGTGCATTGATTGTAGTATTATCTAAATCGTGAAAGTTATGAGCAGTTGTTAGGATTAGCTTGTGCCCATTACCCGCAATTTTCATGATTTTGGACTATTTCTCTCAAAAAACATCGTTAAACAATAGTTATCATCACTTTAAAACTCTTAATACAATAACTCACGTGTCCTTTATCGTCCATTTCGTTGTTAGTGAGTTTGACACGATCGAAGCTAATGACTTGACGCATCCACGTCTCCCCAGAGCAGGGCGAGTCGGGGTGTATGTAGAGCCTGGGCGCAATGCATGAATGGTCGGTGTTGCCCGCTACCATCCACTGCGAGCTGTGGTACACGTACCTGCAAGTAGCATACAGACTTTTGCGACCAGAAACGCAGAAACGAAAGCATCTGAAACACCCGTTGTCCTCATAAAATCATTCACCATTTTTTAAATTCTTTTTTTCCTGTGTAAGTGTCAATATGGAGACTATTCAGTCGACTCTAAACTGAAGCTCATATGAAATGACATTTGGAGAGACTAACAAATTAATGTGGGAAATATTTTTTTATTAATAATAATTTTATTTAATAATTCGTTCGGTAGTTAGTTATTCGTGTCAAATCTAATAATAATATTCATATTAATAATAATAATAATAATAATAATAATAATAATAATGTGTACGCGCACGCGCGCAAACACACGTGTCTAATTCTCAGGTCACTTTTTTCGTGTTACCAGAGGCCTTTGTGAAATCCAAGTCCTGTGTGTCAAAAATCAGTATATTTTTGGCAGGATTCAGCGTTTCATAAGAAATTGTACTATTTTGTCGTGTATTTTGAGCCTTGTCTGTATGTGTATATAAAAACACAACCCTGCGCTCACTGTGTCCATATTTTACTGTCGTGAAAGAATATGAGCACAGGGCAGACTTTTATGGTTCCCCAGAAAGGCGCGTCGCATATCAAATGTCTGAGTTCAGGCGCACAGACGTGTTATCGCTGCACCTCTGGACAGGGACTCGTTTAAAGTAATATTTAGTTTCGAAATATGATTTAAAGCGTCTAAATGTCTAAATGTCTATAAACTACTTCATTTGGGAATTATTTGCAACTTCTAAACAAATAAGTCCGTGTTTGCCATTGTGAAAAGTCCTTCTAAATCACCACAACATAGAAGGCGACTACTTGTAAAACAGCAGCTATTTAGGCCTACTGAACTCATGGGAGATGTGATATTCTCATTTATTCAGAGCATGTCTGTGTTCTCTAAGTAAACTGTGTCTATTCTGAATTATTTTACCATTTAGAGTAATTTTAGATTAAGTGGGTTTCAGATATTAAATATCTTGGTTCGCTATATGGTCTTACCTGTATCTTTTTGAGTCCACGGGCATAATATCCATCGCGATGTAGTACTGTTTGAATGGATCCAGGTTCCTGACTTTTACGCGTACTGAAGGGAACATTCTCCTGTCAAGGGAATACATTCCAAAATGTTAATTCGTACGAAACCATTGAATAAAATATTTAATGGTTCATCTGTACATCTGAACGTTCTGTATTAAATTACATTGAATTAGCCTACATAATATTTTTGGGACTTGAGAACGGCGGGGAACGTTTCCTGTATAGCCTATTTTTTGTTTAATCACATCGCATTTTCCTGGCTTTGTCATATCTGTGGGTTTGCCAGTTGAGCATAACATTGCATTTTTTACGCAATGGGCCACCTAGGAAACATGGTCATAAAATCACACTACATTCCCCAACCATTACGCTTTACCGAAGGCAAATATGGAATTTTCTCTAAGGAAACCGTGATTTTAATTCTTATAATTGTGTGTGACTGAAAGCACGTCTAACAAACAACTCTGAAGAATGTGAGCCTTAATTTCTTAGCCATATGAAGATAGCTGGTAAGAATTTTGTTATCCACCTGAGGATGATTAGCAGAATTCAGTTGGACCCGTTGCTCACTCACAGCTGGGCCTATAGGCAAATATCAGTGGAAAGGCTATATCCCCCTGAGACCCGGCAGAAAGAAAAAGTTTGAGTATTTAAATGTTTTGACCCAATGCAAGTGTCTTGGATGACAAACTCATGTTGCAGTGAAAACATTTTCAAAAATATACATTTTTTAATTGAATTCCCCGTGTAGTCTAGGTTTCAGCATAGTAAAATAGCCTATATGGTTCCTGAGATTTAAACCAGAGACTCATGTCCCAACACGGGATTTTATGAGGAGAATGTGAATTTTAAATAAGTGTATTTTCGAGCTAGAATAAAAGAAAAGCACATTCTAAAATCTAGGGAACATTTACAGCACGTCATTGAACACAGTAACATGTCCAGTGTTAATTCACCGCTAACAAAGTATATATGAGTCCAATCTGGACCATATGTAGCCGACTCTGTAAGAGTTGATTTAACACTGAACATTTTGCTTTGAATGGTGCTTCACGACCACTTGCTGGAACCAAGGGACCATAAATTTAAAAAAGGGAAACTTCTCGTGCTGTCACACCTGAGAAACATTGTTTCAACCCATGAGGTTCTGCCGCGTGCCATCTATTTATTTTCGGTTTCTTTGAATTTCTTTTAATTTAGTCTAAATATGGCAAGCGTTTAGAATCCACTACAATTATTCAAACTAAGCGGTTAAGTCAATGAAAATAAGCCAAGTAATCTCTTTTCGATTTAGGCAGGAAAAAAATCATGTTGACATAGAGCCTGATACCTTTTAAATAAACACATTACACATTTTCAGAACATTCATAAAAAGTAGTTACAATTTTATATGGTAAATGAACAGGGGTATCCCGCTGGAAATATAAGTCCATTCCACTAAAGCGGCATAATTAACGAACTCTGCGACAGTATAGCCTAACGCATGATCTAACTGAAACGGAGTTGCAGTATTTACGCATGCAATGTATGTAGAGCACACAGTAAAATGCCCAGTGGCCAATCGGGACCATATGTAGGCCTACTCTGTAAGAGTTGATTTAACACTGATCATTTTTTTCTGTGTAGCTATTTTAGCGGCAGGTAAAGCTTGCCATTTAATAAGATCATCAAACGACATGTAGGCTACTGTTTCATATAAATCCACAATGAATAAATTCAACATTTTAGTATTACCTCCCAGCCTTTGTTATTATCATCTCTGTGCCGATCTCGTGAAATCTGTTCCATAGGTCAGACCCTTGAAGCTCCACTCTCACCTCCGTCTCACTCTCGGTTTCTTTGGAATTCCTCAGTATGAAGCCGCCTTTTCTTTTCTTCTCCGTCTGATTATCTTTATCATCACAGTGTACATTATGAAAGTAAATTAGCCAACATTCAGATACATATACCATTTGAAACTATTGGCACCCGTTTAAACGCCGCTACATTGGTGGCCTAGCACAGTCCATTAGAAATCAATAGTGAATTTAGTTTCAATTATTTTTCACTACATTTCACGCAAATTAAAACACCAATTGTAACATGAAACATGTAGGGGTACCGCTAAAAGCCTCAAACAGACTCGGCTATAAAGCCTGTTCATTTTATTTGGGAACGATTATTCAAAACCAGATGTTAGTTTTGTTGTGATTTATTTAATAATCTATCTATAATGGTCGCTTAACTTAAATAATAGCACGAATATATAGTCTAAATAATATAGATTTAGCCAAATTGAAAACATAACAACCTGCTAACATTATATTATTCCGATGTTTATAATGTAGCTCGTTTTTGCTTAAATGAAAATCTATAGTGAAGAATATTGGCAGAAAGAATATGCAGTGTACGCGTGCGCACAGCTGCTACTGGATGTGTCTAATCTTTCCACAAACAATCCTCTTAAACGATGCGTAAAACCAAGCAACAGGCAGGACTGGACAATGGATGCTGTGCACTAACCGGAGTCCTCTTCTTCACTGATGACGGTACACGTCGATTGATCCTGCTGGTTGCGATTCTCAGTGTCGTTGGGATCTTCCTCTTTGCCGTGCTCCACTTTCAGCCTCTTGCACATACTCTTACCCACTAATGCTTCCACCGAGAAAGCATGGGCTCGAGAGCTCAAACCTTGCATGCTGTAACCAGTCAAAATCCACTGTCCTCAGCTTAACTTCACTGCGGGACTTCTCACTCTCATCTATGAAGTTCGGAGCCCACACCACCGCCCACAAGCTCCGTTGGAGTCCCGTTTCTGTTTCAGAGGAATCGTTTACTTGACATGCCTCGCTGGCGCGCGCAGACATTTAAATCTCAGATTCATTTACCCTAATGTCTCCCAATTGCTGGTTTGTAGTGGTAGACTTTCTCCCCTCCCTTATGTTTTGCGCTTCGGGTAAAGGACCTGCCCTCTGTGTCAAACTGCTAGGCGCCAATTGGAGGGCACGAGAGGGGTTAAGCAACCCGAGGACTCACACAAATAAAACAGAAGACTGCTTCCGTGTTTATTTTACGGACATGAAGGAACATCAGTTGAATGACATGTGGCATTACATGGTGCGTCGAGCTATGTCCTGAAAATGGGTGCTTCTTACAAAGTAATGGCTATAGAGAAGAGGAATCCATTCAAAATCTATTTTACAAAGCTTCAGGCTTTTGGGTAAATGGTTTTAACTTGAGAAAATACATAAAAATAACGTTTTAGGCCTACTGGTTTATTTTAGTCTATATTTCCATGTATGTATCTTATAATACACAACATACGCCCTCCCCTTCGAAATTTTGTATCATCTGCCCATATGGCTAATATATAAGAAACTACTTTTTACGTTTAAGTTACGGTGTGTTTAGCTTTGTACAAATAAAATAAAAATACGTTTCAGAATAAAGCAAAATATACCATTAAAATGCAATTCAATTTGTCTTCGAATCGGAGGCCTCTCCGGAGGTTAAGCCGCTTAAGATAAATTCTTGGGTAGGCCGACCCTGTAAAATAGGTCATTAGGGACAGAGTCGACCAAGAGCGGGATTTAAGTACATGGTTGTATCGTTCTAATTGCCACTTGTTTTAATTTATGGTCTCTGGCCCTTGGTCTCTTCCGTGCAGAGCGAGAAAGCAATAATTTGCTATCTTCACGTGCGTTGACTGTCCCTCGGATGTCAGCATTTCGGCGCACTTTGGAATTCGAATTTAATTGACAAAATCTTTGTGCTTGAGTCATTGAATCCAGATGCAAGTGTCCCTTTGCTCGACTGAAATTTTTATTATCAGCATCATTTTGAGGGATGAAAATAAACAGACAGTTGTTTTATTAATGCAGTTTCTTCTAGAAATATTGACCTAATCGATCATTCTATGCAGCACAAAACCACATTGTCCAAGGTGAGCAACGTAGTTTTTGACTTCACTATATCCGTCACCTTTAAATAGACTTAGACAAGTGTAAGATATTGCGAGGTAAATGACGCAGGAAACTAAACTGAGAAGCTGTCTGCGAGTTGTCCAAACTGCAAAGGTCTTAGCACGGCGTTTTCTGACATCACTTGACTGGCCATATTTAGGAAATATTTATGTTGGAACAGCACTTATCAAAGATTGTTTTATTAGTTGATATGGTGTGCAGAAATCATATAGCGTTTATCTTATTTTAATCTTGGACTTTTAGGAACTCATTCAAAGACGGGGAAAAATCCGGGGACAAATATTTCAGTCCAGCTAACTGGGACCATATGGAACACGTATTTAAAACATCTCCATGAAACCCATGCCATCTCGATTTTAAAGCTAACATTTCCTCTCTCTCTCTCTCTCTCTCTCTCTCTCTCTCTCTATATATATATATATATATATATATATATATATATATATATATAGGGGCTTACCGTAACATAAAGTCGACTATTTAAATCGCTTCTTCTCCTTTTCCCCTAGGTTTCGGCCGAGTGGTGCGGAGTTCCTGTCTGCTTTTCATAATGCTATATCATGTGAGGTTCGGAGCATTGTGTAACTGCCCGTAATGACAGGTCTGGATTATTAAATTACTGTCCGACATGAAATAGATCCGTTTTACACAAATAAAGTTTAGCAAGGCTTATTAAAATTGCTTTTAAAAATCACAAAAAATAATTATATAGAAGGAAAAACAAATTACAGCTGTGTTTACATGGGTCGGTTGGATTCGTTGGTGATGGAACTTTTTGAGCGGTGGACTGACAAAGCATAGGGAAACGTAGAACTATAGCGAACTCAAATCATGTGTTCTTTTTCATCAGAACTTGTTTGGAAGCGTTTACGTATTTATTAGTTTTGGATTAGTTACTGGTTTTTGCTCTACCCTTAAACATGAATTTTGTTTTCCGCTCCAATGCCCTGCAGCCTATAAACAAATTCAAAACGTTAAAGTTTCATTTTAACGTTGGGTCAAAATATAATCCAACTCATGACATAATAAATACCACACTTACCGGGAATCAGCTCTGGCAGGTACATACATTGTTTTTTGGTAAATATTAACTTCTTCAATGGACAATAGTAAAAATGCAAGTTCAATTAATTACCCTGCAATAATTTTGCCTCGGCTAATACTCAGAAATAATAATAATAATAATAATAATAATAATAATAATAATAATAATAATAATAATAATAATAAATAAGAACAGTATAGCCTAATAATAGTCTATACAATGGTTCACGGTAACAACGTGAGTACAATATGGTCCCTATTGGACTCAGCTGTTAGCTGCAACAACTGACCATTTTACTGCGTAGGCCTGTAATGTTTGTGAGAGCAAAATTTATTCATTTTATCTTAGATACATTTCTGCAGCCTACTAGCCAACAATGAGATGATATGTATATGACATACCGACAAAGTATTTACAAAAAAGCCTACAATACGATTGCACATTTCCTTTATTTTTCTTTCTGGACACAGTAGAACATGAAATGAATTACGTAGTTGTCATTTAAATTGCAGTGTTGAGAATTTATACTATTTTCAAATATGGCGGTGTTTATTTTTACATCCATTGGTCTGATTATTGAATTTAACCGATTGTTGAACTGACCGTAGGTATAAGTTAATTAAATTAAAGTTGTAAAATGTCAGGAAATGCCTAAATCATGTTTTATTTCTTTAAAATGAAAACAAATCTGGGGTTGTTTGATTCCTTGATGGTGAGAACACGTGTTTCCTCTTATAATCCTAGTCGCACTCCGTGTCCTGCTGAAACAGGAGACTCCAATCGAACTGAGCGCCAGGTTCGGTTACCATTAAGGAAGTCTGCCTTGATCAGCTGTAATTGCTAACAACTCCGATCATTTCCGAAATTCGGCCAAACGCTTCCATAACCTTATGGTGCAAGAGAATTTGTCTGCATTCACACGTGTCCGGGCAATAAACGGCTTATTCCAATTTCAGTTTATATTGGTTTTTAAACGAATTCCAATACATGGTCTATATGAATGCTTATTAGCTGTTGTAAAAACCTGAGCTCAAGAAATCTTGTTCTCTTTTGATGTGGGTTTAGGGCTCAACACTGAATTAGCAGGCTTACTTTGGAAGGTTAGTCTCCTACATTGTAAGAGGCAATTCATGGTCATTTGCGGAGGCTGTGAATCCACCACATGATTCTCTTACAATCCTTATTTTTATGATATTTTTGGCACTGCATTGAAAGTTATTATGGATTCGCCCATGATGTATAAATTTGTCCAGCCTAATTATTTTGTTTGCTGGAATTCTTATAACCTGCAGAAGGTCATTGATCCAATGTGAAATTGCCTTACGTGAAATATCCAAAAATCACAGGGAAGGCAGGACAACAAATTGTAGGCCTACGTTGACCTACGGGACGATTGCTCTTACGTCATTTACAGACGGCAAAAATAAACATTCAAGACAACTGCAGTCTAGCCCCTGAATGATGTTTCATTGGGCCTGGACAAATCTCTCTCTGTCTTACTCCCACTTTCCATATAATGATTATTTTAATCATAATGTAAGATGATGATTTTTGTCATAATTGTCTTCATTTGAGTCATAATGCTGTATGCATTTTATTATTATTATTATTATTATTATTATTATAAATAATAATCATAATCATAGTAATTTATTTATTTATATATTTATTTTTTTAAATTTATTTTTATTTAGTTATTAATTTTATTTTATTTTTATTTATTTTTTTTTGGGGGGGGGGCCACATACCATTCATTCCTGTTGGCCACCTTGCTCCTGATGTTACTGTTTGCATTGGCTGCATCTCGGTTTGCCCAACAGCCTATATGTGTAACATTGTATATGTATTACATCTGTGACTGATATGTGCAGGTTTCACACAGACCTCTATCTGTATTTATCTTTATTAGATCAGTACTTAATGTTATAGTGGGCTATTTATCAATTTACATTTTTGAGAAGGGGGTGTAATATTTTGTATTACCCAGGTAATGCCTGAGATCTGAATTCCGCATCAGAACCCAGAATGATTACACAAAAGTTCCCTGATACACCCTGGCATGGGCTGCAGTAGGTATACAGCCCATACCTGACTTATTATTCTAACTAGAGATGTTTGTTCATTTTCTGTGTTGTACTTTAGTTTCTGCTGCAATGGTTGCTTGACGACCTTGCCTGAAATATCAGAGTTTCTGCATGGACCTTCCCACTGTAAACAACAGCCAGCTCTGCTGCTTTCCAGCTACACGCTTGCTCCGAGCAGGCTAATTGCACACAGCAGCCTAGCCTGGATGATGGCGGTGGTGGTGGTGGTGGGGGGGTATGCCTTTGTCTTGTTGCTGATTAAAAATGACGTCTCCCACCAATAGTTTGTTTTAATGCTTCAAACTGACATAGAACAGAGTGCAGAGAGTTTCCCAGGCACCTTGCGTGTGGAACGGGATGCCCACCGCCCCGCAACCTCACAGGGGTGAGCCAGGCCTCCTTCCCATTTCGCAACATTGGACAGATAGCGCAGGGCAGGGTTTGCCAGAGACACCTGAGAAGTCTTTTACATCATTCAGATTTGACGTGATTGCACTCGGAGGTCTCTCTGTTTATTCGTTTTGTCAAAGCGTGCAGTCGTGTGCGCTGTTCTATCCCGGGTGGTAGGAGTGGTGACATTAATGCGCCCCTCCTCTGAAAGCTCTGAGTCTGAGGCTGACATTGGAGTTGGCATCAGACCCAAGCACCGCATCTGATTCCAATAAGGCAGCGGCAGACCTGTATGCTGGACATCTCGTGACTTTTTTTTAATTTGGAAAAATTTTTAAAGCTGTTGGGTGTGTGTACATGAATCTATGTCTGCCTGTTTCTGTGCAATTTTGTGCAGATGTGTGTGTGTGTGTGTGTGTGTGTGTGTGTGGTGTCACTGAATAAGAGGGAGAGAGAGATTAGAAAAAATAATTCAATTAAAATCAAAATAAAACAAATCTGCAGTCAATTTGAGACACTTTCTGCAGTCAAGAGGCTGCCATTCTTTTTGGGAGAAAGAAGGGCATATGTGGCTTCGGCAACACAGTACATTGCCACTTGTCACAATCTGAGGGACAGTGAGTAACACATAGGCAGTGAAACAGTACATATATCCAGATCCACCCCAGCCCACTTTACAAAGTTCTGCACATTTGCTTCTTGATGTTTTATATAGATTCTTTTCTTAATTACTGTTCAAAGTTACATTCATAAATTCACATGACATGACATATCACAAGCTAGCATACAAAAATATCACACACACACACATACACACACACATTCTGTTTATATGTTCATTCTGTTAGTTGTATTTCTTCATGCTTTGCCAATATCTATCTATGTACGTCGAGCCAATAAACTCATTTGAATTTGAGAGAGAGAACGAGAAAGGACAAGCGAGAGAGCAAAAGAGTGTGAGCAAGAATGAGTGAGAGAAAAAGAGCAAGAGAGTGTGCAAGAGAGAGAGAGAGAAAGTTAGAAGAGGCATGATGTGAAATGCGATATACCTATGCCTGCCACAAGGGGGCACAGAGAAAAAGAATGAGTTTGGGGGTAGCAGATTCAGCAATTCAACATGCCATTCTAACTTTGCAAGATTCATACCACAATTAGTCACCTATTATCTCAGTACTGAGGATCTGATTGATGGTATGGCACTGGTCATAAGTTAAGTGCAATGTTTTTAAGCAAAAGCTGGGCATTGAATGCTAAATGCTCCCTCCTTAAGGTGACATTGAGGGAAAGAAGTGTGCAGAAAAAAAGTTATAATTAAAAAGGGGTTGTTGAAGGCAGTGAGAAATGTGCTAGCGTGTAGAAGCCCATCCAGTTTCCCTCTGTCCTGCAGTTAGCAGGCCATGCCATCCAGCTGGAACTCATGGCCTCTTAAGTATAGCCCTTTTGATTGGGTGCTGAACATTTTCTGAGGCCTGTGTCATCATGCTTAAAGTCTGTATAATCCTTCAAAAGTTTGCTTTAGTCATGCTGTCCTCCACCTTTGCTTAATGTTGTGAGAATCATATCAGAGTGCAAGAAAGACTGGCGTCTTGTTAAAGCAGGCATCAGAGAGAAGTTGTTATGGGGCATAAAGATGGAATCGCAAAGAAAAAGTAATAAAATTACACTTTTGACTGTTGAGGTCCAATGTGATGAAAAATCTTTAGCTGAACTGTTAAAATATTGAATCAAATGGCTCTTTTCAAAAAGCAATTTAACAGTGAGTGAACTTTTAGTCATGTTGCCTGCCAATGGCCTCATTTAAAATAGTACGTATGTGTGCGTTTAAACCCACAGGCATTTTTGGACCCGCGTTTAATGCTACTTCAGAGATGATTAATTGCCTCTTTGGTGTTAACTGATCTGGAAATCGCAGGGAATTCCAAATGCAGGCTATAGAGGTGAGTCTTTAGTATGCTAACAGGTAGCAAATGAAGTGAGGCTATGGCATGCGGCATGGGGAATGCTAGTGAAGGTTGTGTACATTTAGTGCTGCTGCAGTCTGGTCATTTAGGGCAGACCTATTCAAATGGCAGCCCAACTATTTAATTGTGTCCTTGGCCCTTTGGCCACTGAGAAGAAAAGTAGCTGTTCAGATGTATTAAAAATAATCACTATATCCAGGTCTGAATCTGCAGTTTGAGCACACTAATGTATTCTATGGATTAAGAAGGCATCTATTTTGTACATGTACAATGCATTGTCCCAGTTGTGTGCACCCTTAACAATTAGCATCACCTGACATCAGATTAGTCCATTTTCTCTCTACATAGTGCAAGCAGTCTTGCTATTTCTTAAAATTGTACACATACATATGCAGCAGGTAAATGTCAGCTTTATCTGGTGGAAAGTAAGCAGAAACATTGTTGATGCATTGCATGTTGTATAGTCTCTGGTGCTGAAGGTGACTCATGATCAAGCTAGTGTGCTGTTGGAGTTGTTTGATGTAAAAGAGGTTTCAGAGTAGACATGATGAGTCTCCCTTGGGAAAGGCCTGTAAATAATATAATGTACCACCACTGCCCAACTTACAGGCCTAAAAAGAGTCTCATCCAAGTGTTAGCGCAATCACGTGAGTGCATGGATTTGGTGTTTCAAGGTGCCTTTTGATGCACAGTAAGATATGGCCAGTTGAGTATTCTTGCTCTCACCCTTCTGAGCTCATCAACCTGACCAGAATTTTCTAATCTGAAAGATGTGAAATGACCCAAGCTCTCATGCATGTTCTCATACCTTATTCTCTCCCTCTGTCACATTCCAAATTGTGTGTTCTTTCCTTATATTATATGTACCTATATTTAGCACTTACATATAATCCCTCCCTTCTCTTTCCAAACACTACTACCCCCACCTCCTTTTTTCTAACTCCTAATGTGTTACCCCTTTTTTTCTGGCACACAGAATGGGTGGTGCATGCCTGTGGTCTGAGAAACAAAAACAAGATGAAAATGATAATGAAAATCAGACTTTCCATGCAAGCCATCAAAAAGCCACAAAGAGGGCAGAGATTCGCGCCTTGGTTGTCTGCTCCATCTCTCCAGTCTTCCTCCATGCACACTGTTTAACGGTTCTTGATATTTGGGATGACGGCTCCTGGGAACTATAGCTTTTTTAAGTTGTTCATTTTTTTGGTATGATGGATGTTTTACTGTCTGGGAAGAGCTGCGAATATGATGTAGATATTTGTTTGTTTCGCATGCCTTTCACACCAATTGATGGGTTTAAAAATACAGTTGAATTTCACTAGCGCAAAATAATTTGTCCACATGCTTTATATTGTGGCCACACATTTTTCTCTACTTGGTTAAAGTTCTGTTATCACTAAATGATTCCTGCCTGGTGAGAAGAGAAACCAATTTGATACTCATTGTGCTGCCCAAATATAATTTGAGTCACTTGATTCAGACAATGCAAATTACACATACAAATTGTTGTATTGCTGAGACCAATCCGCTTCCCCAGTGGACCAAATGTGACAGGCTTTCATGGTGTGGGCTAGGCCCATTAGTTCCAGTGAAGGGAAATCTTAATGCTACATAAAATGACTAATTCTAGAGAATTGTGTGTTTCTGACTTTGTGGCAAAAGGTTGGGGAAGGCCCTTTCCTGTCTCAGCATAACAATGCCCCCGTGCACAATGCAAGGTCCATAAAGAAATGGTTTGCTGAGTTGGGTGGGCAAGAACTTGACTGTCCTGAACAGAGCCAGGACCTCTACCCCACCAAACACCTTTGGGATGAATTGGCACACCAACTGCGAGCCAGGCCTTACACTCGACGTTAGTGCTCAACGTCACTTATGCTCTTATGGCTGAATGGAAGCAAATCCCTGCAGCCATGTTCCAGAATCTACTGGAAAGCCTTCCCAGAAGATTGGAGGTTGTTACAACAGCAACTCCATAGTAATGCCCATGGTTTTAGATTGAGTTGTTCAACAAGTACATATGGGTGTGATGTTTTCTTACTGGTATTTCTGCAAATGGAGTTGCATTTGCCTGGTTCAGGATATTTAAGTGAATACGTATCTTACCATTTCCTTTAAAAGGGGTGATCCTGGGTTCTGGTGTTATGGGGCCCGACATGGCATGGTTCATTGAGAAGCTGGTGTTTTTGGACTGTGTTAAATGGGGTTGCATGATGGGGCCTGGCTTAGCTTTGCTGAGGTACCCCAGGGGGAGGCACCTCTTACAGGCGCGATAACTGCCCTATGAAGTACTGCTGTGGCTGGGAAAAGCAGTCTTGGCAGGGACTGGGACTGTCGTGAACAGACATTTTTCATCAAAGTCTTTCCATTATGGGTGTTATTATTTTTAGATCTCCTCTATAAATGGGGGTTTTCATATATCTGGTTGTGGTTTCTGAAAAAAAACAGCGAGAAAGAGAAGACAGGGAGGGTAAAGCAAAAATGTGGGGGAGAAAACTGGCACGGCCGCAAAAGTGTTTAAAACAACATGTGAAAAAGCAGCAGTTCTTTAACAGTTAGCTTGTCATTTTTATTTGCCTCTTCAAATAGCTGCAGCACACAAGCTTTCAGCCAGTGCCAAGTTCGAATGGCTGATGGCTGTAGAGCCGGGGGCTCTGGCCGGGATTTGCACGCTTATTATCATGCGGCAAGCTGTAATTCACACGTCACTCGCGGGCCCGTGGCAGCGCAGGAGCGGTCGTGGCGTCCGGACGCTTCTGCTGAACACTCCCAGGCCACCGTCCGCCCCCTCCTGACATAGGCTGGGCTGCCCCAGGGCTCTGGGAAGGGAAGGCGGCTCTAGTGGAGGGGCGGGAAGTGCTTTTTGCAGGGAGCACCCACGTGGGGAAGGCACACCCGCAGTTAAAACAGCGCAGCCCTGATTAACCCCCCCCTCCACCCCAATCCCCATCCCGACCCCCTTTCCATAAAATCACATAACACGAGCACAAAATGGTAATTGGAATGTTAGAACTGTACATTTTTCTTAAATCCTACAATATATGTCATTTTTGTATTATAAAACTCATTTTGTGTATAAGGAGAATCCTCAAAGACAAACGTATATGTATTTATTTTCTGAAAAAAGTTATTACACACTCAGATCACCCCTTTGAAAAGTAATTGCCCCCTTAATTACACAATGGATCAATTAACCAAATTAAATTGATGATTGTTGATTGCAGCCAGCCCTGTTGAACTGAAACCTCACTCATATTGAGCCTCGCCATTAAAGTTTGTTACAATTTTTTTAACCCTATTAGAAAAGCAATTATTTAAATATGATAGATTTAGTGCTTTTTGTGGTGCTACATTAGAGACACAAAAACGACAGTAAATTATTATCAACCGCACCGTAAAGCAATGCAAAACACTACAGTATATAGGTTATATAGGCTAACATCTACTGTAAAAATACTGCAGCAACTACCAGTTTTTTGTACCACGAAAGTTTATCTTGCATTTCTATTGTTTCACTCTGGGGGAAACTGATAATTTGCTTCAGCAATTTGAGATCAACAAATAGCTTGCAGATGTAATGAGAATTCAAAAAGACAAGAAGGCCTTACGTATCACAACAGATTAGGGGCACGTCTCCCCACTGTGACAAGTCTCTGTTTTTCAATAGGACCACAGCGGTCGTTCAAGTTCTTCTTGGTAAGTGTTTATTCCCCACTTCCTGAAGAGTGATCAGAGAAAAAAAACTTGTCTTCGTTTATACTCCTTCTTCCCTAGCAGAGATGATCCCAGGAGAAACTCGTGGACTGCCACCATCACATCATGGCCACAGAAGGGGATTATCTTGACGAGTGCTTCTTGGCTGTTTTCTCCTTTTTTATTTATTTCTTTGGTGCGGAGGGGGAGCAGGGGGGGGACAAAGAGGCATTTTTCAAAACTGCGCAGACGCTATAATTTAAGTCCTGCCGAAATGTGGAATCAAACGGCAACATGCTATTTCAATCAAGCGCTGTACCCGTCCCCCTCCCGCCGGCATCCCCTGCCAGAGTGCGGTCTCTCCTCTGAATGCTTTAATTTCTTGTGGTTCCACTCTTTATCAAGGCCATGCAAAATGATTTATTAGAGGGGCCCAGCCTGTATTTTTAGAAAATGATCCCACTGTCACTGTTAATAAAGCTGTCCGTTCTCAGCTGAGGGGGAAGGCTTCTCTGGAAACAGGCTGATCGTCTCGCAAAGACCTCTTTAAGGGATTAATGTCGAAGCTAAACAATGGGGGAGAGGCTGAAGCTGGACTAAAGATGGTTGTTTTGAAAAAGATGACCAAGGCCTGGGCCCCATCTAACTGTGGAAGCAATCACCACCCCCACCCCTACCTGTATACAGGTCAACTTCGTGTAAATCTCTTGGATGGTTCCACTGAGAAATAATTTATGCATCACACTCACATCGATGCTACGCCCACATTTAAATTTGATATGTTGATCAGATTAATTGGCATCATTGATTATATCGATTAGCACTCAGTGAGTTTATAGATAATGAAGATGGAAGATTTAAGCCTCTTTTTATAAATGCAATGAATAATGGAAAGAGCTGTGTGGGCTGTCACAGGAGCTTTTGAAAATGGATAGATATCATTGCCCTTGTGTCAGTGGTGTAAGTTTGCTCTGTAGCAACAGCAGTGAATCTTTCATAACAATGAGCTACTTTTTGGTGACTAAGTAAAACGATTCCACTCCTCCTCCGATGGTGAAGGCCATATTCATTTCTGGAAGGTGCCACAGTGCTAACAGCCCACGGACCAGAGATGCCTGTGGTCTTTCATTATAACATGCGGCTTTGACAGTTCTTGCTTTCTTCTGTGGAATGCTATAGAATTAGACAATAACAGCTCATTGTATCTCAGCTTCAATTTGTTATACATTTACTCAAAACTCAGGGTTTTAGTATTTTTCTTTAGAATTTATGGATCCTGCCTTCAAACCCTGCTTGTTAAGAGCAAGGGCTCTAGCAACTGTACTGCTTGTAATGACTTTTATGTGTATACATCAGATGGACCCTTCAGTGCGAACGTGTTTGTATAGTTTGTCTTTTCCTGAAATTATTTCTCAGTTCTGTTTCACTGAGATCTTTATCAACCCACCAACTGAAGCAGAGGGTCATGAAGCCATCAAGGCCACAATGACCCTCTTGGAGAGAGTTAAAAGATCAACTTCCACAGAAGCGTTAGTTTAACTCTGGTCAAGAGCCTATTCAATGGTAACACATGTACACTCAAATTGATTCTATTTCCCAGGGAGTTTAAGAACAAAATTTGCTGTTCAGGATCCGACTCAGTAAACATCAATAAACCGAAATCCCATGCCAAGTTTACTAACACAACACAAAAATGCCATAAATGAAGAGGCACTGGCACTAACTTAAGATTTCACCTAGTTTAGAAGCCTCATTAGCAGTGATAATGATGTCAATAAGGGCATCAAGGCCAGACTCAGCAGAGTGGTGCATTTAGTCCCATCTGGAGATTGAAACAATACAACACAAATACAAAACCAAGATCAGGCTCAACTAAATGTGAAGTCACTGCTTCTGTATGGGTCAGAGTGTTGTGTTGGAGAATTGTAAAGCTGGACATGGAGAAGGCCACGGTCATTCACAATGGCTGTCTTGGCCTAATCTGCAACATCTATTGGCCATCATCACATCATCACAAATGAGGTCCTGTGCACAATGACCAACCGCAACATCAGGCTTCAGTCCTGAGATGTTCCTGCCTGCCCACATATCCCAAACACCGGTGGTTCAGTGAATGAAGACATGGAAATGTTGTCTTTGTACAGTGCTCGGTGCATCTCTGTTTACATCCTGCCCCATCCCCCCACCCGACACACATACACACACACTCTGCTGCTATCCTTGGTCACTGATGAAGCTTCACTGCTCCCCCCAGGTGTAAATAAACCCAGCTACCTGTTCAGAGTTCAGGGCAAGACTGTGTCAGACACTGCAGCGTTTGTCTTGCACCGCTTGCTCGTGCGTTCAGGTCCGAGCCGTTGGCCCGGGAACAATAGGGCAGTGTGTGAACTGAACATTTCCTGCCCTGCTGTCCTACTCTGGGAGGGGAGTATGGGGGGGGCTGAGGGATGGGGCGTGTGCAGGATAAACTCGGTCACTCTGAAACCCCGGCTGTGTATGATAATGAGGATGAAAGGGAGACACACGATCCGGCCTGGCGGCTGGGGCCTGTTTGGGTGACATCATGCCGCCTCCCCCCTCTGGTTCCAATCAGCCGGACATATTTTTCCAGTTAATGACAGCTAATGGATTAATTATTTGATTAAAAAAAGAAAGAGTCACATGCATACCAGCTTAGAGAGGCCATTTGCGAAAGTTCCCCCCAATCATACGTCGATGAAATTAGTGCTCGCGAACAACATCCTGACCAGGAATCATATTGGGCTTAGCCATTTTAAAGCACAGGAAAGGCCTTCCAGACACACACTGCCTACACCCCCCCCCCCCCACCCCCCACACCAGCGCCACACACACACACAGACACACACACACGAAAACACAGCATTTCTGTCCAACCTGGAGCACGGAACACTCTTGTGACACCTTTAACTTAGGGACACAGAGCAGAGGATGGCATCCTTAACTACTTTTCCCATCTGATCAAGTGTCTGTTTTACTTGAACACACCATCAGGGCTCCAGGAAACCAAACATGCACTAACATCAAAATATAGTAAGGAGGGTTCATTTAAAAATGTTTTTTTTTTTTTTTTTTAAAGAACAAGAAATGTATTATAGTGCTTCTGCTATGTTTCCTCTGCTTCGCACCATTAAAACAAATGCTACAATTTATTTGAAATAAAGTCATTTAGCACAATGGAATTATTCCCTGTGGATTCCAGTCATAACCCTGAATTAAGCACTGCAGGCATGTGCTGTGGTGGTGTGATGCACACACACATGCACACACACACACACATACACACACAGACAGGCACAGAGCAATACTGGAGCATCTTTGATCTCTCTACACCTCTGGGAGGAAACAAATTATTTAAACCTTTGCCTTGTCTTTCGCCATATCAGCTGACATGCATGCAAAATGTTGGCTTAAATAATGTTTGACAATCGCTGTGCAATTAAATGAAATGGAATATAAATAGGAGGTAAAAAGGGAGGAATTTAATGATAACCTTTTCCATTTAAATAACCACCCGCTTGGAAAAGAAATCCTCAATTGGGGTATTAATAGAAGAATGTAATTGGGAAAGCAAAAGCAAATGGCCTGTAGTGAACATAGTATGAGGAGAAACAGTGTGTGTGTTCATATGTGTGTGTGTGTGTGTGTGTGTGGGGAACACCACTCTGAATTGAGAGGGGGAAAGTAGCCAGTTGTAGTTGTACACTAGCAGTCGCTCACAGTCACTTACACACAACCCTACCATCAGCACACTAAAACATATATGTCAGAGGGACAATGCCCTCGTAATTAAAAATTTAGAATATTAATTAAATTAAAAATGAAAAATAAACTTAAAATGAAATACAAATGCATGCAACATTGCCTTAGTTGAGCACATATGGCTAACGAGGAGGTGTAGGACTGCTCTTATTGTCACCTACTGTATCGGTTGGGCAGACTAGTTCCTGGTCTCTGAGATCTTTTAAAAACTGCAGCGGTTTTGTGTTCACCCAAAGAGGCCCATGTGGGCCTATTTTCAGCCTTATTGGATAAGAATTCCCCACTGGCTGCTCTCTCAGTGCTCAGAGTACTGCTGGGAACTGCTGCACACAGCCACTGAAGAGATGGTGGTTTGGCACGAGACTGTCTCCCTCGGTTTTGCGTTTGTGTGCTTGTGAGTGTGCCTGTTTCTCTGAGTATTTAATGTGTGTACCCACTGGTCTGTGTGTGTCTGTGCATGTGTGCACAATTTACTGCTCTGTCCATTCTCAACAGCACTTTGTACAGAATGGTACTGTGGTTTCATGACACATCACGCTGTACACTTCCCTGAGTGGCTGGCTGTATGTCCAATGGCCATGCACCGTTCTGGGTCAATGTCAGGCCTGCAGAAACAGATACTGATTCAGTGTGCCCGTTCTTCTGGAAAGCATCATGGGAAGAAAAAACTGACAGCGTGTTCTTGGCCCGACTGTTTGCTGCTACTTGTTGCTATGTAACGTGTGCAGTTTTCCACATCCTCTGCAGTGCATTAATGGCTCTGTGGCACAGTGTCTGTTATTTGAGGCGCTCCATGTACACGTTTGTTGACTCTTCCTCTGTGTATGTGTTGACTTTTTCAGTCTCTCTGGAGCGTTTGTCCCAATAGTTTCATAGTCAATGAGAAGTAGCCGCCATTTTATGGAAAGGGAAATGACACTTCCTCTCAGGCTTGGGTGTGAAGAGATATGGCATGCGCCACAGTTTTGCCAACTTCAGGTACTCTGTCACTGTAAATTGAGTCATTTATTGGTTGATTGACAGTTACATTTTGAAGCTTTTCTTTACCAAGTAAAAAAAAAAGATAAGGCAATATGCATTTATATCGTACCATCATAGAAAAAATGTAGAAAAATGTATTTTAAAAAATTATTTTAAAAATATAAGGATATGTGGTTTGTCAGCCCTCCCCCTGGTGACCTTAGGAAGCACTTCTTTAAAAATGATTCACAGACTTTCTGCTGAGAATCCCTGTGAAAGATCCAAGCACCTGTATATGCTGCTCTTGTGTATCTCCAGCTCCTGTAAAGTAACCAGTGCTGCAGTTGTCTGTGATGTTGCAAATGTCACCCCCTGGTGACCAATTGTGAAGCTGCACAGACGGCTTGCCAGGTCCCCAAGCTCTGCAAGGCTCCCTGTGTAGACCTGCATGAGATGAAGTCAGGCTGAGAGAGGCAGTTGGTCTGGAAGTGATTTCATAGAAATGCAATGCGAATGGACCCCTTCCAGCAGTGTAAAGTCAACATGGCTGTATGCTGGCTGCACCACAGTCTTCATGCAACGGTCTGGAGCGGGTTTTTGATGAAGTAATTTCCCTGGAGTTTAACACTTAGAAAACACACAAGCCATCCTTCGTGGACCCTCGAAAATCGTTCCTGTTTTTTAATCTCCTCCATCTTTCTCTAACTCTCTCTTCCTGTCTCTGCCTTTCTCTCTCTCTCTCTTTCTTTTTCTCTTTCTCGGTCAATGATCGCTGCTTTCCTTAATGTCCTTTATCAGTTTCACATCACTCGCTGCACTGCTGGCTAGGACAGTGTTCAAATGAGGCCTTTCTGTCATGTAGCTATATGTGTTCTGATGGGCTGTGTGAAATGGGATTTCATGTCTTTGGACACCTGCTGAAATGTATGAATACTATTGCTCTTTCTGACACCAGCCACCTCTGTAACCATGAGCGAGTCCTCTTCTTGCTAACGATCCCCATCTCTACCATCAGTGGAAAATACCTCCAGACTGTCCCCCCCGCCACATGCCCCTTATTAACATGTATGTCCCCTTTTCCCCCTTTCTCCCAGCAGTGGCCCCTGAAGCCTCCGCATTGGGCCCAGAGGCCCGTGCTGAGCTGGCGCTGCGTGGGCGTGCCCCGAGGCCCGGCGTCTGGCCGGCCGTCTCGGCGGCGCGTCCGCGCACATTCCCGCCGCTGTCAGCTGGAGGTGGTTTAGCGGTTGCTGTCCGCGGCCTCTGTAACTCATTATCGGCGCGGGGCGATGACGGGAGGATGCTTTGCTTGGCGCGGGATGCGCTCTGCCGGGGCTCGGGTGTCAGGGAGCGCGCCAGAGCGGATGCCCTTTGATGCTCCCTCCCTGTCCCGCAGCTGCTCTCCGCCTGAGCCCCCCCCCCCCCCTTCCTCGATTCCTTTTCCCTCTGTCCTCTCAGTTATCTCCCTCCTCTTGTCTCCCCCTCACCTTACCATCAGAATCCCCTCTCTTTCTTCCCCTCTTCTATCTCTTCTCTCTCCTTTATTCTCACCTCTTCCCCTTTATTGACATAGCTGTGGGCTGTGCTGCCGCAGGGGTAAGGTGTAGAGATGGAGATGTATAGGGCAAGGATGTGGCCTTTGGGGGAGTGAACTCATGACTTGTTAGAGCATGAAAGCCTGTCAACAGCCACTGCTGTGAACCCACTGAATTCATTGTTTAATTACCACATTATTGAACAAAGAAAAGTATGTCAAATGAAACATCAACTTTGAGTGAACTTCAGCTGAATTATCCAAGCTCTGATGTTCATCTCATTTATTTGGTTATCTTGGCTAATTCCCTTTCATCATAATTCAAACCAGTGATGTGTGATGTCACAGGTGATACCAAGGAACTTTCTTCATGTTTATTCATCTTTTATTTTACTAGGAAAATAAGATCGAAATGTATTTTACAAATGGGGGGGGGGGGGGGGGGTGAAGGGGTGCTGACATAAAACACAAAGTTTCGAAGTGACGGGGGGGCTGGGGGGGTAAAGTGGTGCTGACATAAAACACAAAGTTTCAAAGTCAAAATCAACAATCAAAATGACAAGATACAGTGATGAGAAAGTTGTGGACAGAAAATGAGCCCCTTGAATCTACAAGAGTCTAGTGCTTGATTTGAATCTTATTTGAATCTTATGAGTTGTCATCTACATCTTGCAAAGATTAAACACCCAACCCTATACACAGGGACATATATTTTATGTAGGTTACATAGTTGTTTAGGGCCTTATAGTGTTCTTGTAGGATAAATGCACTTTGAAACAGTCTTGTTCTAAAAGTATTTGAGCTTCTGTGCTTTGCACCCCAGATTCAGTCTCACAGCAATGTTCTTTGTACTCCCACTGGTGCTGTTGAAAACCATAAATCCCATTTCAATATCCGTGCCAATTATGGCACGAAGAACTTGTTCGCTGAAAGCGTGATAAATGTTGGCAAATAAGTCAGCAGATTTGAGGGCTTGGGTTTGATTTGGGGGTTCAGAAGGTGGAACAGGGTTTAATTAGAAGGCCTGTCAATCACGTGGTGAGGGCATTGCCACAGAGGGAGCCAGAATGTACAGAATCCACGCCCACGCATCATCACTCCAAGTCCACAGCCGCTCGCACCCCTGTCACGGGCCCCGCCTATCCGTGATGGATGGCACCGATAGTCCGATGTGGCGGGCCCCTGGGAAGTACTAATCACCGCTCCAGTTGCTCCAAATTACAGTAAATCTGCACCACAACGTCTGATACACGCCCTGCCTGCGACAGCTTGAGTGAAGGTAATGCCAACAAGGAGGACTGGCCCAGTCAGAGCTGGGATGAGAGAATGAGAGATGCAGGATGGGCAGGGGGTGAGGGGTAGGATGGCATGGGATTGGGATGGGAGAGGGAGGTGGAGATGAGTCGGTGAGTGCTTTAATCAAGATTCATTTTTTCCAGTTTGGAGAAACTGGAGCTTTTCCTGACATTGCCTTAGTTCTCCTTAAGGATGAAATTATCAAATTTCCAAGGCAATTACAGACACATGCACACATACATACATTGACACACATACACACACACAGACACACACACACATAGGTACCTATGAATCATCATGATGACTGGGAAGACAACTTTGGGCAGATGCTGAAGTGTGATTATGTATAAAGGATGCCAGTGAAGAGGTCCTGAGTACCTTTTGAAATGGATACCATTAGTATGGCCCCATTTTTCATTCCCAAAGTTTCTTTGGCCTTTTCTGAGTGACATTCACTGATTATTTTCCCATTTTCTTGGAAACTGAAATATAGCTTATTTCAAATATTGCACCCAACAACTGCACATTTTGTGTGGAGGTTCACTGTTTTTTTTCCTGTGCAAAGAACAGTAACAAAAAATATTTGCTGTGTCCACATGGTTTTCATTGCTAGTCCACATAATAAGTGGTGGTAGCTCTGAAGTTGCGAGCAATTTTTGGAACACATGGGCATTTGGTTAGCTGCAACACTGCGGTCGGTGCGTGCCGTTTCTGCAGTGGAGTTTTTTGGACCGTTGCATGTGGCGGGACAGCCTAATTTGTCATCCGCGGCCTCCCCCGTCCTCGGATCGGGGGTCCCGTGACAGCGCTGAAATGGGGTGAGCAGGCAGAGACAGGGCCTCGCATCAAAGATGACATCATTTTGGAGAATTTTCTCACATTTACGAAAAAGGCTTCGCCGCCTTTGTATGTCAGAACCTCTACAGACAGCAGCAGAGGATTTGTAATGATAACAGTATGCTGTTTTCCCCTTTTCTCTGTCAGTAACCCGCAGCGAGCTGAGTGGATGGCTTTCTGAACCAGTGCTTGGCCAGGCCTCTCCCTCGGCCTGCCAGCAGCTCTTTGTGTATTGAGTTGGAGCATTACAGCGTGCAGTCATTCCCATTAAATTAAAGCAGAATAGAGAGGGAGGGGGGGAAAAGAACACAAAACAAATAAACACAGCACATTTGTCAGTTTGAGTAATAAACCGTAGTGGCAGAGGGTTTAATCTGGTGTTAATTAACCCAACAGAAAACTAAATCAAGCATCAAAAACCACAGGTTATTTTAGGCTTCCTCGAGCATGAACAGAAAAGGCCTCGCCAGCCACGACATAGTATTTCTGTTGACAGAAGGGAATTCCTCTCCTCTGCCCTGTTTAGAGGAACTGATAAGGTGCTCCTTGATTAAATTTAGCTGTGATTTAAAAAAAAAAATTTTTTAGCCGAGTTATAACTGCATGTTAATCCTTCCTCTCTTTGTGTGTGCAAGCAGGATTAGAGAGTTCAAACAAGTCATAAGACGAGCTCACATACAACCCATCAGGATCACTTAACCCTGTCCACGATTGAAGTGGGAAGCAGGGAAGGGGAGGCTCACTCTCGTTGCAGAAATCAGCTGCCTTGTTTATTTATAAGCCAGTTGTGATTACGGGGAACAATTTGCCTGTTAAACATAGGAAATGTCAAAGCCCGTGGAGAGCCTATGTGTAAAGATGAGATCTTGAATGTACAGTAGAGGGAACTGGTGCACAGCTCCGGATTTTTGGACCCGAAAGCATCAGCACTCTGATTGTTTATTTACCCTCTGGAATTGGTAAAGTGAACCCAGAAGACCACCTTGAACCCAGTGTAATTTCAGATCAATGTTTAAGGATTTAAGGCTTTTATGTAGGTAAAAAGTTACTCGGCAAGCACTTCCCAGGAAGTGGTTGGTGAACGGGAAAAGCGTATCTCTTACATGATTCTGGGAATGCGGGAGTTCACAATCAGGTTTAAGGAGGGGAAAATCCTCATCTTGTTCTGTGTAATTTCACCGCAGATTGTTTCTGTGATTCCCGTGACTCCCAGCTTGCTGTTTCCATACTCTGATTTTACAGAATTGCTGCTGAAAAGCAGTGCCAAGCAGATCTAAAAGGCGGAATACATTTGGATAGTGTTCCACGCTTGACTTAATGAGAGGTAGCAGGCTGCCGGCAACATATGAAAAGAAGCCACATTTTTCCTGTGGGAATTTAATAAAGAACGGTGGAAACTCAGAGCTGTGGGCAATCCGTGGAAGTTGACAGTGATTGTTAAGTTAACTAATCAGTATGCCAAATTAAATATTAAATAGGGCTCTATCTGTGTTGTTCCAAAACCTCCATTCATTTGGACAGATGGTTTAAATCTATATTGCCAGAACTGGTACAGGCATTTTGCCCAATTTCTGTGGAAACTGATGGTGCTGGTGTATGCCTGGTCTAACTGGCTTGACAGCATTTTAGAGGATGTTGCACACAGCCAGTCTATTCACTTGCCTCATCTTTTTAAAAAAAAAGGTTATTTCCCCAGATACTGATGGCACAGCATGTGTGACCGATTACGAAACTAGCTTGTTAGCAAGTTCCTAATGAAACCGGGATCATTTAAGAATTGAGATGTGGTTTTAACATTACAGACTCCAAATGACAAACTTTTACAAATGATGGCATTCATTTTTAATCATTTTGGCATTTCACAAAGATTTTAAAGCATAACCTAAATCCTCATCATCCATAACCTTCTATTCATTCTGAAATGAGGCCTTGGGGACCCTTTAATCAAATCTGCCCAAAGATGTGTCGCTACAGAGAGCTGTCATTGGCTGGTCATTGCCAGACATTGCTCATTGTTCTTCTTTTTTTGGCAAAACTATCCCTTTAATGCTCAGGGGACTGGTGTGCTTATACTATTTATCCACCAGAGGGCCTTAACTGGGCTTTTTGCTTTGTTATTTTTAAGTTTTATTGAAAATATTATTCACTTTACATATATAGAATATGTATGAAGATAGACAATTAACAATATTAAAAAGAAAAAAGAGAAAAGGAACGAGACAAAACTGTCAGAGGTCCACGCAATAGGGTGAAAAAGAAAGCATGACACTATCAATTTCAATATAACAAAGACATTTGGTTGATCTTTTATCATAAGAGCCCACCAGAGAATCTGTATATTGCTTATATTCCACTAGAAACAATTTAAAGAGAGGTTTCTTGCCTTTAAATGTTGTTTTGTGGATGATGACCTTTCCCCATAAAATATATAAGTTGACAATATATTGTCAATCAGTGTGTATATATGAAAAATAAAATAAATTTTTGATAAAAAAAATATATATTAATATTAGCTGGTGCATTCAATTTATAAGGAAACAAATCATGTAATTCCAGAAAATCTTACTAAAAGTAAGATGCTCAAAAATGTCTTCCTCTACATTACAGAAACCATACTTTTCACCCAACATCCAGCTTAAACTTTGAAATAAATAATTGCAATGGTAACACTTACGCATAACCTTGTAGGCCACTTGTTTACCTTTATCTGGGAGTATGTGGGGTAGTCCATGCCTGACGCCAAGAGACATTATGAGTACAGGCCCATTGATACACAACTATGGGAATATGATTTCTGTTCAGTATATCTAATATACTTGTTGTTCAATTTTTTCTGAATGACACTAATACCATTGATTTTTGCATGCATTGAAATATCCAGTGTGTCCTTCGCTATATTTGGACCAGATTTGAATAACACAAGAACACCTGTTGGGATAGATTTCCTCATAAAATCATATTCTGGATAAGAGATATACAAATTATATTTTTCAGAGAGTTCTTCATACGCGAGAAGTGTGTTCTTATTATTCAATAGGCTAGCTGGATTACGAGTAGGACGAAGTTGTCAAACCAAAACTATATAGATTTATTTGGGAAAAAAATTAAGATTTATTTCCGAAAATAATATATTGATTGTTCCATATGAAACAACTATGTGGGTTTGTATATGAGTGACCGACACGTTAGGACCTATTTATGAAAGGCCATTCGTTTAACAGGAAGCTTGCCCAATCCCCAAAGTGAAGGGACATTGAAGAAGGAAATAAGACTGCCTGATTTTTGAAAAATAAATAAATAAATAAAACTTTAAAAAATAAATAAAAGTTTGGAAGATTATGCCAAAGGCTATGAGGGTTGATCACGTATATTTTAAACCAACTCATTTTTATGATTTGATTCAACTGAGTAAAATCTAATATTTTCAGACCTCCATCCTTGATTTTGCTTGATAACTTTTCTTATTTAAAAAAAAACATATATGGGGTTTATTTTTCCAGATCAAATTGTATTGTAATCTGTCCAAAGTCTGACGTACAGGTTTGGGGGTCACTAGTGATGTAAAAATGGCTTTTCGCATTGCGTCGCTCTATTATGTTAACTTTGCATTTGACATACAAATACAAAATTGCGGTTTTGCGGTTTCCAAGGTTATCTTGCATACATAGGGCCTACTAGATAGATTTTATATCGTTTTTACTTAATCGTTCGAATTCGTAAATCGATTTAGATTGTTGTACATTCATTGTTATGCTCATTTATGTAATGATAATAATTCACTCCGATAATTAACATTTCTCTCCTTAACGAACCCTTCATTCTCTTCACCTCATGCCAAAAGTTATGCTGTGCAAACAGCGTTAGTCAACTATCACTGCACTTTTTGAAATGAAAATAGACCCACAAGCAGCGATGGTATGAGCGAATCCTCGTGTTGTCACGTGATTGAAAACGGAATTCTGGTCTCCGAAAGCAGTACAGTTCTGTGGAGCCTGCAACAAACTGCGTCACTGAGCTTTAAAGCCCCGAAAACAGAAATTGACGCATTTACACAAAGCTAACAAACGCTTAGTACCTGATTAAAATGGTGAAAATAGCCTTTAACGCTGCCCTGGCGCAAAAGGCGCTTGGCAAGGAAGGCGAGGTGCTTGTCGCAGAGAAGGTGAGCTTTTTGTTTCATTGTGATTTAGCTAACAAGCTAGCTGCTGTGTTGCTATCGTGCATGCTAGCAAGCAACTTGACCCATCGGACATCAAGGCCTTGTTTGGGCCAGAAAACTGCGAACCAATGAGCACGACGAGCTATGGCTTGCTAATGTTTTGTAACCATCGCCATCTATAAACAGGCCAACTGCATCTCGTCAGCTAGCTGCCGAAAGAAGATATTGCCATTGATTGTTTTGTATCATTGTAGTCGAACAATCCTTGTGGTAGATGTTCTTTTATCTTTGTTGCGAATGTTTGTAAGTTTGCTTGCAGCTGGATAGCTATGTTGGTTTTAAAGCAAGCAGTAATGTTAAGGCCAACTGCCTTGCTAACGTAGCGAATTTCACTGCCGTGTATTACAAAAATTGTTTTTCTGAATCAAGTGTTTTGGGACATTTTGTTATTTGTTTTGGACGTGGAGTAAATATATTAGTTAGGTAGTCCGCTATCCCCGTTTTTTTCTGAAAATGTAGAAGTGACCTGCTAGCTACCTGCTGTGGTCGCAGCAGCGCAGCGCAGCACCGTGACGCAGGTAGTCGTGTTCGTGCATAAGCTAATTGGCAAGATAAAACAGATATTCAACAGAGAATACACGCTTTAATACACAGGTATGGTATTTAATTTCACTCTGTTGTCACCCAGTTTAATTCGGGCAACTGACAAAATGATGGGTAAGCGATTGCATGTTAGCTTTTTGTAAGTGAAAATGAAAGGAACACAGTTCATCCTTCAAGTGGAAGCGCATAATCGACTGAAAGAATTGTAATCCATAATACCAAGCAAACAGATTCAATAAGTAGATGAACAAAGATTTACTAGTAATATTGCCACTTTTTTTAGCTAGTATTGTTGTCACTTTTGTTTATAAAATGTATTGCAATTGTATTAACGAAAATAGTTTAATTCATTGGAGCATAGTGAGTACATTTAGGCCAACTTAAGCTTTAGGTTAGTACTGCTGGAGTACCGTGTTTTTCAAGCGCAGTTTAGAAACCCTCTCTGTATGACCACACTGTGTATGTGTTAATTCCAGGCTCTAAGTCAATCATTCTTGATGGGGCTTTTAACAGAAGACCCATTATCATTTGTGAACAGCACATTTAATGTGCTCTTGGGGTTGTTTTTGCGAATGTGAAAACTGTATTTTTGTTTTTTCATTATGTTTATATTGACATCTACCCGTTCAGTGTTGCCCTGTAAATACGCCTGAGCTTACCTTTTAAATGATTATCCCAGCCACATCAAGTCACTAGCCTAAAGCACATACAAATTTATTGAAATAACTTGCAGATATGCGTTTGCTCCAGAACTTCAAGTCTGTTTAACAAAACAACATATGTCACTTGTTGGCAACATCAGTCTCGAGCTATACTCCTTGCTAAACATTTTGTTGTTTGTGCAGAGGTTAAATTGTCATCATGTTGAAATTGCGATGAAGCAACACAGGGCCATTGAATTGTTGTTTAACTCAAATCAGAGTTGCAACATGCCAAGCTCAGGCTGCAGGGAAGAGGAGTTTCTGATGGGTTCCCAGGCTGTAAGGGGGGGGGGGGTCGAAGGGTGTTCAGCACAGCGCAACAACTTTTGCAAGCTGCTGCTGCATGGCTGCTGTCAGTGAGCATTTCCGTGCAGTGCAAAGCTAGCAGTTTTTTCCTCCTGCCATCGCTGATACGAGATGCAAGAACCGCGTCCTGCTCGGTGCTGTTTGAATGTGCAGCTGTGCGTTGCTTAATTTAGCACCCGCGCACGTGCGGTGGATGCGATGTGTCCTTGGCTGCTTCGTTTCCGCACGCTCTCTTGATAAGATAAATATAGGCATGTCATACGAGACCGTTTCAGATGCGTATCGGGGCACCTGGAGGGGGGCGTGACCGAGCAGGCGCAGGTGTGTGTGTGTGTGTGTGTGCGTGTGGCAGACCTGGGTCGAATATGCATTTGTTTTGGATTGAAATACTTTTCTGTGCTCTATTGATCTTGCCTGGTGTAATTGAGCCTGCCAAAATGACCAGAAGGCAGGGTTTGCACTTTTTGAGAGTATTTCATTGGTTCCAATACACCAGACAAGATCAATATAGGGTAGAAAAGTATTTGAATCCAGATTACGTATTTGACCCAGGTCTGGTGTGTGGTTTCTGTAAGTCCCAGGTGTGCGGCAGTGCCCCCACTCCAGCGGTGACCCCCTGGGCAAGGTAAGGCGCCGGTGTCTAACGGCTTGTAAGTGGCGGCAAAGTTTTAACCCCTCGCTCTCCGGACAGGATCCCGAGACCGGCTCGGTGTACAGCGGCGAGAACTCCACCGGGCGCTGCCTGCTCACCCTGCTGGGGCTGGCCTTCATCCTCACCGGCCTCATTGTGGGCGGAGCCTGCGTGTACAGGTACTTCACTCCCAAGGTGAGCGTTCCGCCATGTCCTCCCTGCCGGAGGGAGAGGATGGAGGGAAGGGGAGGGTCTTGTCAGAGATGACCATAATTGATTGCTTCACGGCCTTCCAGATAGTGGGATCTATGCTCAAAGTATCGGTGCAGTAAGGGGTTTCAATGAACAGCCATCCGACTGACCGGTGTGGCTAAAACTAGCTTGTTCTGGCTAAAAGTTTAGTTGGACTCGCCAGTCCTTTTTACAGTCCCTCTAGTGGACCCTTTCAGCATAGTAGTTTCTATTGAGCAGTCAGGAACCAATGACCTGGCACTAAAAACAACGGGTGGAATGTCCCTTGAAGTCCGGTAGACAGTAAGGTCGGCTGGGAATTTACATGTAATTTGCCAGTGGTTTGACTGTAGAAAATTTTCTGTGGAAAAAACTTTCCAGTAAAATTATGAGCGGTTAGTAATATTCTAGAGGTAGTGTTTTAATTTTTATTTTTGGTAGGTTGTGTGCTGATTGTAATTTTTTGCATTCTGTCTCGGTCTTCACTTTCATATACACATGGAGTAACTTGTAAAGACTGGGGTTCCTAACGACCGGTCAGGATACACTGATAGATTCATGTCATAATTATATGGAAATGAGCCAGGCTGACAGCCCGGATGGCCTTGACTTGTCATTTCCTTTATTTCTATTTAGTATATTTATTGGAATACGCAAAGCATTTAGCTGTAAAATTCAAATCCCTCACAAGGTGTCAGCCCTGCTGTGTTTGCATGTGAAGGGGTTGCGTGTGCACGCGCGCGTATACGTGCTAGTCCTGCGTGTCCCGGTGACCGGACGAGCCGTGTGTGTCCCGTTCAGAAGCTGTACCATGGAGCCATGCACTTCACCGACATGGACAGCGACGCCGCGCCCGTGGACATGGACACCCGCGAGCCCTACTACCTGCCCCGCATCGACGAGGAGGTGGAGGTGCAGGACAACGTGGCCATCATCAACGTGCCCGTGCCCCGCTTCGGCAAGGGGGACCCCGCCTACATCCTGCACGACTTCAAGCGGGTGAGGAGCTCGCCGCCTCCCGCCGCGGTCGCCACGCAGCTCCGTGGGCTTTTACCGTGGGCCATAGCCGAAGATAAGAGCGCCGTGTCAGAGAAGCGCTTATTTGCTCACTCCATATCATAGGTCTCTGTACTTCATGTACTGTACTGTAATGTAGCAAGGAGGTGAGCTGACTGTGTATGTTGAGAAAAGGATTACTGTTTGTTGATTGATGTCACCAGGCTTGACAAGGAATACTTGAGCAGTTGAAGCCTGTGAAGATCAGTTTGCAAGTGCAAGTAGCTAGCCATCGAATGTCATCTTGTCTGTTTTGAGCTACTAGAATGCTCTGTCGTGCCTGGTACCATAGTTCAGTTAAGAGGGTAACCCTTTTTTCATCCTTGTATTCTTCACGATTGGCGAGTGGTCCTTAGCACCGGGTCTGAACGTGTCCTTTTGTTTGAGCAGAAGATGACCGCGTACCTGGACCTGAGGCTGGGGACATGCTTTGTGATTCCTCTCAACACCTCAGTGGTCATGCCCCCCCAGGACCTGCTGGACCTGTTCCAGCAGCTGATGGTGAGTGTCGGACATCCTTCCCCGCCCGCCCCTCCCCATACCGTCATCTGCAAAGCAGCAGACACACCTGGAACTTCATAAACACATCTGTTTGATCGCAAATCAACCTTTGACATTGAAGGTGTGTTTCACCTCCTGTGGAGCGTATGGTTTCGAGGAAGGACATGGGAAGCCCCATTTTGGGTCAAGCGCCACCCCCTCTTGTGTCCTGTGTGGTCAGGAGGTTACTGGGCAGTCTGAGTTGTTAACAATCTTTTGTCCTTGTCAGTCTGGCTCCTACAGGACCTACTTGGTGCATGAGGACCTGGTGGTAAAGGAGCGCATTGATAACATGGCTGACCTGGGCTACTACATCTCCCACCTGTGCCGTGGCAAGGACACCTATCGGATGCAGCGCCGCAGTGAGATCATGGGTAACCACACTGAGCGTGCTCACGCATGCCCAAGCTCTCTCGCGTACTGATTAATGGTAGATAAGCTCACACTGAGCATGCTCACACATGCCCAATATGTCTCACATACAGATTATTGGTAGATAAGCTCACACTGAGCATGCTCACACATGCCCAAACTGCCTCACTTACAGATTAATAGTAGATAACTGACACTGAGCATGCTCACACATTCCCAAACTGACTTGCAGATTAGTGGTAGATAAACTCACACTTGACTCATAGATTAATGGTAGATAAACTCATACTGAGCATCCTCACACATGCCCAATATGCCTCACATACAGATTATTGGTAGATAAGCTCACACTGAGCATGCTCACACATGCCCAATATGCCTCACATCCAGATTAATGGTAGATAAACTCACACTGAACATGCTCACACATGCCCAATATGCCTCACATACAGATTAATGGTAGATAAACTCACACTGAGCATGCTCACACATGCCCAATATGCCTCACATACAGATTAATGGTAGATAAACTCACACTGAGCATGCTCACACATGCCCAATTTGCCTCACATACAGATTAATGGTAGATAAGCTCACACTGAGCATGCTCACAGATGCCCAATTTGCCTCGCATACAGAGTAATGTCTGATAAACTCACACTGAGCTGTGCAGGCAGGTTTTTCCACAGGGTTACTGCGTTAGCTGGATAACTGTGCCGAGTGAAAACTGGGGCAGCTCTTTTTTTACTTCAGTCCATGTTCCAGGTTTGGGGCGCAGTTATCCAGTTAACTCAGTAATCCTGCTTTGTGATGCAGGGTCCTGGTTTGTGGGCAAGTGCAGCGAGACCGAAACGAAAAGCGACCTGTAAATTCCTAATCTTAATCTCCCTTTATTTTTAAGCCGTGGCTGCGTGTTTGTGTGGAGATTAATCTGGTCTTCTCTGTATTTGAAATGCAAAGATTAAGAATGACATTTTTGCAGTTCTGTCATAATCTGATGATGTGATTTATGCTTGTGGCCGACCAACAGGTATCCAGAAGCGCTCTGTGGAGGACTGCTTCAGCATTCGCCACTTTGAGAACACGTATGTGACGGAGACCAAGATCTGCCGGGCTTGAGAGGTGGCGGATGAGGGGGGGGGTGGGTGGGTGGTTGTCTCCCATGGCGCCAGTGGGAGGGGGCAGGGTCGCCTCCCACCCCCCGCTGCGTTGGAAGCAGTCATTATTTGTTGAATATAAACAGCAGTTTGTTTTTGTTCTTCTCCTGCTTTGTACCCACTGAAGAGTAGGTCTCCTTGTAATGTTGTTGATTTATTTCTACTCCGAGCCAGCGTAGGGCTCCTTTATATGGGCCGACAGTGGCCCACTAACCTTGTCGTCGGTGCGTTGGATCGTCACTCCCCCCCCCCCCCCCCCCCCCCCCTTTACTGGAAATGGGCCCTTCTTAATAAGAAAGGTCCAGTTTTAATAATGTAGGTGTGCATAAGGGTTTGTGTTGCAGTATTCCATAACTCATTAGTGAATGTGTTTTAAGCCGTCCACATTACAGATCCAATCAGGAAAACAGTAGGTATGCGGTTCCGCTGTGTAAGGGAAGGGGTGAAATTGGAAATAACTGAAACGATAGCTGTTTTCCCTCCTCTTTTGTGGACCGTTGTGTGCCCACAATCTATCCACTTTTTTCTTTTTCCCCCCCTCGGTACATTACAAATTCCCAAATGTTTCCATCCCTCCTCTCAAAATCCTAAGGGAACATCTCTAACCCCACCTTTCAGATCGCCCGCGCCTTTTAGGATTGTTCCTTTCAGTTGTGATCCGCAACGACTTCTGTAAACCAGCCACCTGGCGCTATAGCCATTCAGCATAAGAACGTTTTACATACAGCCTTAAAAGCAGTATACTTCTGACGGCTGTGAACAGTCTAAATAACGGTCAAGATTTCAAAATATATTCAGGATGACTTTAGGTCCTTATCTGACGGATGTGTTTCCTGAGCCTGCTGACGTAGAGAAGAGCAAACCACTGCTGATAAGGGTTGACAAGGTTTTACTGGAAGTATGTCATTCGTTCATCAGTTCACAGGTGCAGAGTGTCTGTGCGTATGTGTGCGTATGCGCGTTTGTGTGTGTGTGAGTGCGTGTGCGTGTGCGTGTGTGCGCGTGCATGTGTGTATTTGCGTGATTGTGCCTGTGTGTATTTGCGTGATTGTGCCTGTGTGTATTTGCGTGATTGTGCCTGTGTGTGTCTGCCACTGTTCAGTTACCTACTCAATCCAGCAGTTCCCTCTGTGGGAGTTTTTCAAAATAGATAGCAATATACTGAGTGGGCTGCTTGCAGTGCACAAAATGTGACAAATAGACTCACCGTTATTTTCAGCTCTTTGTGCACCCTACCTTTTCAAGGGTAAAGGCACTGAGATGTCCTCTGGTGTTTTTAAGATTTATGAACCTAGGGATGAATCTTTGACCCTTCCACCTTCCAGAATCTTACAAGATCCTTCAGTCTGCACTTGCATACTGCCCTCAATTCAAACCACACGTTGTTCATCGGGGTTCAAGTGTACAGTGTGAGATGTTAATCGCAAAATAGTCACATTGTGGTTTGTTTACCGTTTGTTGGTTGATTTGGAGGAATTTTTCTGACCATTGATTGATCCAATTACGGCTAGGTTTCAGCTTCCTGGAAGTAAAAATATTGACACAGCCCTTCTTCGCTCATCTGTATCAGGGGTGTGGATAATAAACGGGCACAGTGTATTTTTGACCTTCGTCACAGGGCATTTCTCACCACACAATGATGATCATAAAATTGATGGTCATGTGATGGTGAAAGGGCCAAAACTGGGGAACCAAATACTTTTACAAGACAGCGGGCTTAAATAGACGTTTTCCAGTCCGAAGCCATTAGCAGAGCATTTCCGGCCATCTTGATATTCCTGTCATATTGCCTGCCGTGTTCCGGAGAGAAACCCGTGCGTGCTGTGTTACCATTTGGGCATGTGAACCTCGGTAGTACTACTGTAGATATCCTTGATTCCATCGCTCTCCTCGAGTTTATCTTTTTTGCTCTAGCTGTGTTGTAGCTCCCTTGTGTTAACCTAAGGGGCATTATATGTTTAATTTTTGTTCGTTGTGAAATGTACTTCTAATTAAATTCATGGAAAATGATTAAAATGTGGCATCTGGTTGCATTGACTACTGTTGAAGGAAGGACAATCATGGCTGGAGTCTGCAGGGATGTTTTTTTTTGTTTTGTTTTTTTTTTTAATTTACTATTTTGTTTTAATTCTTTAACTGTTACCCCTGTAGTGGCAACGAAGGGATGGAAGTTGCTGGAATGTCTTGAAAGTTGAGGAAAATAAATGGTGAAAGCATTTGATTGAATTCACTTTGTAACTGTATGTTGTCGAATAAAGATGCATTTCTTTACATAAACCTGGCTTGTTTTTATTGCTGAACAGGAACAGAAAGCACTGAATGTGCACATACACTATATTTAGGTTTCTGCTTTAACCACCAAAACTAATCAAATTCTGAACACCACGTAAAAACTATTTTTGTTCTGTTCACATGAACCTGTGATGACACAATCTGAAAACCACTCCATATTTTATCAGATTTTGTTTAAGCCACCGCAGAAAACTACGGTTGTACTTACTGGAAATAAGCGTTATTAGTATAGTTTTATGCTCACTATTGACATTTTCTCTTTCTTGCGTACTGGGTCATGAACTCAGTGCAAATTTCCGCTTGCGAATGTTGCCTTTCACACCTAGCATTTCGCCCTGCTACACTTTTGCACACACAGGAATCTGTTGCACGTTCAGATTTTCTCTTCGATTTTTAAGTGTCTAATGCCAGAGATAAGTGGGTACGTGGGAGAAAAACTTGCACCGCAGTTGAGTATATACATGTGACTTCTTTAATTTTGTTGTGCAACTTAAGAACCAGTAGGGGGCACCAGAGTACAGTTCTTGAATTGGACTAAGTAAAAAAAAATTTAAAAAAGTATTATAGTTCTCACATACTTCCCCTTACTCAGGAACTCAACCTCATACCCCACGCATCTTCTAAATTATTCCTCGTTCTGTAAGAACAGGAACCATGGGCTCTGTAACTGGGGAATCTGAGAGAGATTCGAGGGGAGGGGTCAGGAGAGTCATTCCTGCATTTTGCCAGCAGGGGTTTGCATTAAAGCAGCTTCTCTGGGTGGCAGGGCACTAACTCCTCCAGATCAGACGGTTTCCTCTGAAGCCCGGCCAGAAACGGCCCGGCTAACAGGCGTCACGCTGGGAGGCTCTGGGTATGACTCCAACTTCACGGCACCGAGGCTGGCAGATCTGTCCAAGCGTCCGGATGTGAACGGGTGGGGGAAGCTCGGAGTGGAACGTATGTCAGGCTTGTCGGAACAAAAGGCTGTGACCCTCTCACGCCCCCCCCACTCTCCCACCCCCCACCCCCCCCGCCCCCCCTATTTCCAGTAGATGATTTTCTAATTAAACAAATGGTGTGGAGCAGAACATGTTCCTTTGCCCTGCAAATATGGGTTTCTGCTGATGTGGTGCTGCTGTGCCAGTAAGGATGAATCTTGTACCTACGCATGCAAACGGGTGCAAAATGGCTGTGGGTGTGAAAAGTGTGTCACCTATTGTCTTATCCCACATCCTCCTCCTTAACCTGGCCTCGCTCAATTTTTGCCCCCACTCCTCAAAATGTATCCCTTATTCATAAAATGAATCTGTTGCTTTTAATTTGGGCTGTTCCCAAATCATTGTTTAATTCTACATCATTTATTTCTCTCTCTCTCTCTTTCTCTCTCTCTCTCGATTTATATCTTCTCTGAAATAGCTAATTTAAAATGTGGCAAAATGAACGGAAATGCATGAGCTGTCTTCACAGTGAATATCTTATGATGACATTTGCTGTTATTTTTGTCCTTTTTACATTCGTCTGTGGTGTGCTACTCTGAATAGCAGACTGAAGAAAATTTACAACAAAACATAAAAAATGCTGTTTAATCAGAGGAAACTAAGTATAAAACAAACATTACTCTGCTAATGTGAACTGTTGGAGTAAAGAGGAGTGGATGAGCGATTTTTACCATAAATGCTTATGACCTTGAAACACCAGGCCGTTGCTTGCTTTCCTTTGACAGGTTTCACATGCTGCAAAATGATTTTATGCTCTTTGAAGAGATGGTGAGGCTGAGTTCACACACGCTTTAATGCAAGCCTGCGAGCACCCACACACACACACACACATATGCACACACGTGTGGTGAAGCACATTTTCATCCCACCTTACTTTCCATTCAGAGGAGCTTGCTCTCTCTCTTTCGCTCTCTCTTTCGTTACAGTTTTTTTCTCTGGGGGTGGGGCGGTTGGGGGGGGTGGGGGGGGGCGGGGGTTTGGGCAGGGGGTCAAAACAAATTGTGGGTCTGCATTATAAATATTAATAAAATCCAAGTAGTGATAAGTAGTGACTAGTGATTAATCCAATGCCACCAGTGCTAGTGTTTAAGGGGATGGTCTTTGATGAGCCCCTTCAGTTAAAATATGTATATTATAATTTGAGGGCAATTCAAATGGGTTTCAGAAGATTTTATGTGTTAATGCAATTTCTGTTGTGGATGATGATGGGTTTCATGAGTTATTGTTTTTAATTATATCTGATTAAAGGGAAATTCCATTGTAAAATAACTTTTGGAATAACCGATTAAGTCTCACTATGTGTCTGGCCAGAGCAATCTCTGTACATAGTCATAGGCAGTGAAAGGTACAAATTTTGGTAGAGGTATACGTCATAATGACATACACCTCTACCCTTCATCAGTTTTGAAGAACTACAATGGGCGGTTCGTTTGAATTTGGAGATGCATAGTCAAAGCAAGCGTTGAACAAACTCATGTCAGAGAGAGATTTGGGGTAGCTGCTGATCAAAATGTAAACAGTGCTAGCTTGCGAGTTAGCTAGTGTAGTGGACTTACTTGCTATTCTGTGCTCTCACTGGCCCTTTTTTGACAGGGATCTAGTATTCTTGAATGACAAGGTTTTCCTAGCTCTAAATAATGTTTTTTGCCGTGCACGGTCCTTGGCACTCTGTCTCATCCTTTTAATCAATTAAGTGGATTCTACTAGTTAATTTCGCACATCTGAGGTTGCATGAAACCTGAAAGCAAAACTAAAGTCAAAACTTAAAATACAGTATCATTCATGACCAAATACATTCACAAAACATTTCTAGTTGTTTTTGTCCGATCTCTCCTTGCTTAGACAGCTTGAAGAACACTTAGATGGCTGTCTAAGACATTCAATGCAGGAAAAACCCTGGACAAGGTGGGGAACACATCTCTGAACTTCTCCTTTGCAGTTCGGAGAAACTTTGCCAACATCAGATGTATCTCCAAACTTCGTCTCCTCTCCCCCATTCTCTCACGCCACCGATATTTTATTAAAAAAACGTGTTCTTGCTGGATTGATTATGAAATAACTTGCTATGAGTCAACTGTATAAATCATAGTTATTCAAATCATAGTTACACTCAACCCATTGCCCCAATGAAGTGGTATTTTCTTTTTATTAGAACTTTAGCAGTAAAATAAACTGAATTGAACACATGAAACTAGATTTTCTTTCTTTAGTGGCTAGCTTGCTAGCGAGTAACATTACTCTCTCTCCCAGTACGCCCAGCCCCTGTATTTGGATTCAGTAGGAGTGAGCTCCATAATGTTTGGGACAAACACATAGTTGCTATTTATTTATTATTATTTGGATCTTTGCTCCACAATTTTAGATTTGTAATCAAACCATTCAGGTGGGGTTAAAGTGCAGGTTCTCAGTCTTTATTAAATGGTATTTCATTGGTTTCACCATGTAGAAAGGACATGCCTTTTTATACATAGTCAGGGCACCATGAATTTCACAGCACCATGAAATGTGCAACTCATATCATTGATAATGGGAGAGACATGGAAGATAACATGGGAGAGAACATAGACAAAAATTTCTTCAATAATTTAGCTGCCTTTCATCCTTCGTTACAAGTGCATTTCTTGTTTGTTTACGCTGTATTTAAATAACCTAATACATCCTGCAAATGTATATATACAACTTTTGACAAGTAGACCTTGTGTTTACATTTCAGCTTCACAGTAATCCGTTCTGGACAGCCATCGCTGTAGTCTTCTGCCCCAGTCTTCTGGGGGTGTGTACAAAGTCTTCCACCCCTACCCCCTCAGTAGAGGGAGCCATCATTCATGTCCCTCAGAATTCTTGAGCCATGGCATAATACAATACCTATCCCATATATCCATTGTGTTCAGACCCCTCCCATAGGTAGTGAGGTCATACCCTCTCCATCAGAACATGGGGGTGTGGTATCATGCCTCTTCAAAACACTAAGAGGTTAAGGGTCCTAAGAGATTGCAGCCTCAGAATCCTTAAACTCTTGTTGTGTTGACTTCTCCTCACGTATCGTGCAGGAGAACTTGCGGTGCAGCTGCAAGCTCTCAGGGAGCTCTTGCCGGGAGAGCCGCCTCTTGAACTCATCCGTGGTGAAGTAGTACATGACAGGGTCCAGGCAGGAGTTGAGGCTGGCCAGACACAGAGTGACAGGATGGCAGCGGAGGATTAAGTCTTGGGAGGCACAGCTGACCGCTTTGATCTTGGCGAGGAAGTCCAGCGGGAAGGTTATGTGATAGGGGGCGAAGCACAAGAGGAAGACCCCGGCGCAGCTCAGCACCATCCTCAGGGCCTTGCGCTTCTCGCGGCTGTCCTGCAGCACGTCGGCCTTCTGCTTCAGGCTGGCCGCCGTCCGCCAGGAGCAGGTGAGGACCAGGGTCAGCGGGATGACAAAGCCCAGCAGCTCGGCCAGGCCGATGAGGGTGACCCCGGCCCAGGTGCTCACCGGCGTCATGGCCAGCTCCGAGAAGCAGATTTTCTTCTCTAGGTTTTCCTCGGACTTGTGCCGCAGCAGGGGGAAGGGCAGGCAGCCGAGGCAGACCACCAGCCAGCCAGCCGCGCACAGCCCGCGGTCCAGGCGCCGCTCGAACGAGGTGTAGCGCAGCGGGTAGACAATCAGCATGCCGCGGCGCACGCTGATGCAGGCCAGGAAGTAGATGCTGGCGTACATGTTCACGTACTTCAGGTAGAAGCAGAACATGCACAGGAAGTGGCCGAATGGCCAGGAGTTGTTCAGGTAGTAATAGATCCGGAGGGGCAGTGAGAGCACCTGCAGCAGGTCGGCCGTGGCCAGGTTGATCATGAAGATGACGGCCTTCTTTGTCTCCTTTACGTATGCGTGGAACACCCAGAGGGCCAGCACGTTGCCGATGAGGCCCGGCAGCAGGATCACTGAGTAGAAGACGGCGTAGATGTAGTGCTGGTACTTCTGCAGGTCTGTGTTGTTTTGACAGGAGTTGTTTAAGTTGTCCATTTTCCACCGCGCCGCCCCGGGTCTTAGAGACGCGTTCCCCTCACTCAGGGGCGCTCTCGGGGGGGGAATCCTGTGACTTTGGGGTGTCCTTTTAAAAGAGCTGTCTCCGAGCAGAACCCTGTGACATGACTCAGAGCGGGAATCCTGTTAGCTTCCAGGGGCCATCTGTTAGCCTCCGCCTTGCCTTCTGTGGGGCTTTGCCATGTGTGTCCAGGCTAACCTTCATGATTTCCAAGGTCGTTTCACATACAGGGAGGCTCAGACTCTGGGAGCAGTGTAAGGACTTGGGTCCTGTATCAGTGCATAGAATCCTGGAAAGCCAGAATAAAAAAAGACTATTAGTGTCAGTCGGACCACAGCAGGAAGGCAAGTCATTGGATCCTACATTATGGTTTTATAATCTCATTTGTCATTCTCCATTCTGGGAGTGCTCTTTAAAGAGCACCAGACACAGTGCACAAAACATCCTCTTTTGGACACAAATGCAAAACCAAAAAATGCTAATGCTTTGAATGTTACATAGAGTTTTGACATTTTTTCCCTGGTTTAAATGTCAAAATGTCATTTTTTATCTCCAGAGTAAAAACTCTAATTTGCATTAATATGCTTTCAACTGTATACAGTATTTTGAGTGTTGTATACTGTAAGTATATTGTACACGTGTATTTATTAATGGATCAGATTGATCGAGTCTTCCAATCATTCATTCATTTAATTGATTGATTTATTGATTAGAACTGCCATGCCATGAGTAGGTTTGTCAACCCTACCCAACTTGAAACATGATGGGGCATTAATCTTTCAGCTCAGAACAAAGGTTAGAAACAAGGAAAAATGTGTTACCAAGGACATATTATAAAGTGCTATTTACATAAACTGCATAAAACATATGGACCAAATCACTGTGATGTCACCCATTGACTTTCCATGGGCTTGGTGAAAAGCCTTGTGAAACCACGGAAGTGTAGATTTCAGGTCTCACTATGTACAAATTGGTGTCAGAGACGCAATAGGGGAAAGGGGGGACACATGTGTACATAAAGATCAGCTGATTCTGGGTCATCCGCTAAACTGGTGAGGTCCAGTAACTCAGCAGTGATGCAAACTGTCCCTAATTCACCCACAAAATATTAAAATCTTGTCCAAATAACATAACTTAACAAATTGGCAAATGGGGAGACATTAGCAGAAGAAAAAACACTTGAGTGCAACTACATTATCTAGTGGGAAAAAAATTATCAACTTCTTATTTTGACCATATTATTACTATTGACTCACAGGAACTAAGCCTATGCTGGACCCATAGAGACCAACGGCACAATCTGCTTTTGGTTTGCAAAAATATATTTTTTTATGAGTGTTGTTTTCACTGTCGGTCTCAAATGTATTGTCTGATAAAGGAAATTCATGTGAGAAAGTGAGAGATGTAACTGTTTTGTTCACTGCAGGTGTGGTTGGTGTTTTTTTTTTTTTTTCCTGAAGGTTGCAGCTGTTACACCTCAGTAATGCTGCAGGGCTTCATAAGAATAATGCTTTACTACCGGAGAGGAAGAACGTTTGTTTCTGTAGAAATGGCCTTTGTTTTTGCTGTTGGAAATAGTTGTCATGTCAGGTTGTCACGCAGGTATTCTGGCAGCCTTTGCCCTACCTGATACCTTCTCCTTTTCTGACCTCAGACCTCCTTGTTGAAACAACAATTGCCTCACACTCACACGAACACCCACTTTTCACACGCGCCCACAGACACACGCCCGTGTGCGCGCACACACAGTCCTGTTGTGTGTGGGTAACTTTTCACACCCTGCTTCGGCTGCCATCTCATCTCAGCCATGCGGAGTTAGTTTGTGACCGATGCAGTCTTTTGTAACACCTTGAGAGTCTGAGCCTTTTTTTTTGGCATAAACAAAGCAAGTAGACAGTGAGAATTGAAACGACTGCTTCAAAAACCCGAGCTTGTGCAAAATCTGTATACTGATGTGAATGCTTGCTTATCACTTGTGATATTTTAGATAAATGTTATAGTCATATACAGTACTGAAGTAGGGGTGGATTTCATTTCTATGGATGAGCAATGATGGCATTTTAAGAAAATATTCAGGAGTAGCAGGACCATAACATGACATGGCGTGACATGATTAAAGCATGACTTCAGACGGCAAGCTGTTGCTCAGCAGGCAGTCTGATGCTGGGGCCGCATTCGAAAGCAGGGCACCCCTAAAATGTCTACCTTTTGTCCTTTACCCAACGCCATGCACCACTAATCTTACAAGCTGGCATGTGGGAGCATGTCTAAATTGATGCCATCATATCAGGGATCTGTTTAAGGCATGTCAATATTTAATATATAATATATCATATATTTTGTTAATATCTTTATCACAGCGTTACTAATTTGCAAACCAAAAAAGGGATATTTTAAGTCTAAAATATATAATCTATGCAATGTAAAAAAAAATTATCCTTGGAGGGAATTTTAAAAAGTTTTTTGCAAGGGACTTCCCCATGGACTGCTGAGGTCATCAGACCCCTGTTTAAAACAAACATTATTAAAGCTGGAGGCATTTCGTTTTTAGTGCATTAAAGGTAGATTAGTCTGCATTTTTGTTATATATTTGTCATCCATTTATTTATTCATTTACTACTTTATCAATTCTTTCCATTCTTTAAAAATTTTTTTGTTGTGCTTATTTAACAGGCCAGATAAACAGTACACAGCTACAATGATTACATACCAAATTATTATAAAAGCAGCATTAACCTCATATAGACAGCACACAAATTGGGAATGCCAAATATGTAATATAACCACTTTTATAGGTACAACAGTTTGGACTGTCAAAATAGATTATCGGGTCAACGTCAAATAAGTTATATAATAAGTTATGGTTATATATCAAATAATACTTATATATGCATCATAGTGGAGTTATTCTTCATTTTACAATCAATTCCTTTCTTCTTCTGTCAGTATTCTTAGTATAGCTCACTAAAATTGGTCACTCAGGTGATCTGAACAATACCGTATCATTTTTACAGTTTGTAGTTTTCACTGTGTTATGAACTAATGACCAGTGATTCATGTAAACTTAGTATGAATTTTTGAAAAGCACAATCTGACAGTTATTAGCTATTTTGTTATCAGTGTGACCAAGGGCAGATGTGACTAGTTTACCAGAAACGCAGGTCGGGGTGAATCGTGCACAGGAAGTGTGCGCAGCGGTGAACACACCATTTATTAAAATAAAGCATGGCAGTTAGTCAGGGCTGAGAGCTTTCAGAAATAGATCTCTGTCAAATCAGAACCATGTGAATGTGCAGTGTCTGTTGATTTATTACGTTTTATTATTCCTCTCCTGTTCAGACCCAAGAGAAAACATGTCTTGTTATGATGAAAATGCTATGTTAAATGAAGAGGGAATGTTTGCCCCATGTGCCTTCAAAGATACTGCTTTGTGGCGTCACTCTACCCATGCTAGCTCTAGAAGAACAATGTTCCCTTCAATTAATTTCTCTCAGGTAGCAAGTGCATGCGCTTTCTGTCATCCCTCTATATTTGCTGTTTGTGACTGAAGAATTGAGTACCGAAGCATATCACTGTTTCCCCTACAGCACTGTCACATGGGGCCTGACTGCAGCTCTGATTGGCTGCTCACCATTGGCCATGTGCCTTTGCAAATTTTTATGTATTTTTCCAGGAAATAAGTTTTTGCATTGCATCGCTGATTTCCCTGCACCGCGTCCATCTGATCTGCTCTAAATAACACTAACTGAGGGTGTTGAATCTGTAGGGGCTTGGATATGCCATCTAAAGGATGTAGTCTCATGATGAGCCCAATGGTTTTACCATTAGCATAAGAATTTTCAGCATTCTTTATTTCAGCTGTCCAGTTCAGTGACTGGGCAGTTTTAAGTAATGCTGGGTTTCAACATAGGCCCTGCTTTGACAGTTCCTTCTTGTTTTTACAGTAGTAGTTTGCACTGTAAATGGGGTAACTGCATGTGGTAGAGCCTTCTGCTGCTGCAAAGCTGGTCCTTTTGCAATATCACTGTGCCTGGCTTGTGCAAGAGTGGCCCTACATGGCCTCATGAACCCTCAGTGGGTGGGCCCACAATTGCCTGCCTATCACTGCAAAAAGGTCTACACACAACTGCTAAAAAGTATGATTGGTTACCAGTAATTCATACTCTCATTGACTCTTGACTCCCTTCCATCACCCGCCGTTCCTGATGAAAGAACTTTTGTTTTTTAGCATCTAGAAATTTACCACAGCCTGTAAATGATTGCATGGAATATGAAAATGCATGAACACTTCCTGTGTGTAATGTACACAAGCAGCAGGAATAGAACCTCAGAGTTGTGTTTCCTCATCTTCGTCTAGACTGACGCCAAAGAAGAAATGCACAATGAAGCCCCAATATCAATTCATAGGTTGTTGGCTCACTACCATTTTGGATTAAACTGGCTGCTTTTTGCCCAGGCTTGCTTGCAGATCCTGGAATATGTCCTACTGTACCACTCACTATTGCCTGTGACTTGTGAAACATCAGCAAGCTGAGCTGTCTTGGACACTGAAGCTCCCACAAAAAGAAACCCAACAATCACCCCTCTTTGAAAGTAAATGAGCTCTCCTATTGCAGCCATTTTAGCTACATATAAAGACAGCCAGGCCTGTTTTCCAACATGGCTATTATGAATGCTGGGATGTCATTTGTTTAATTAATGACAGTGCCGTCGCTGCATTTTCATTTTTTATTCTCCATCTTCACGTTATCTGAGGTAATGTTTTCCTTGTAAGTTCAGAAAAGATGATATATAGAAGGATGATGGTATCTGAAAGACACAGTAACAAAATATTTTTAGATCCTGAGCATAAATTAAGATTTGTGTAGAGTTCTGTAGAGCTCGGGACAAAAACACAAGAAGTGTGAAACGTTTTCATATCTTGGTCAATTTGATGATAGGGAGAGTAACACCATAGCACACATCGCAGCTTTGCCCGCTTGTATTGCAATAGGCAATAGACATGTAAGGCAGGGCTATGCTTTAGTGACCACAGTACAGAGCTGGGAAGTGAGAAACTAAAACAGCCAATGACCTGAATGAATCCTGAACGAGTCAATGGGGACCGTGGCTGTGAGTCCAGCAGCCCCATGGTATAATTAGCCGTAGCATCGCACAAGCAGAGAGGGTCGATCAACAGTGTTGCACTGGCCTCTGGTGTAATAGAAGCATGGCTCAGCTGGCAGAGTGCAGAGAGAAAAGAGGCAGTTTGGAGGACATGCGTGCATTTTAAGGATGTTGCAGCAATGGAGCGTGCAATTAAACAGATTTCTTTAAGATAATCACACTTGGACCATCAAAAAAGCAAAAGAAAATAGATAGAATCATGTGTCTGAATGGAAAATCAGACTAAAGCCTAAATTATTGCTTTTCGCACCTTTTGGTCTTTCACTTTGTATCAGATAATTCTGAGTGTGAGTACATTTCTGAACTTCCTAAATGTGGTTATTTTTTGTCTTAAGTGCCACCCAGTTACTTTTGACTCATTGCCTAGTTACTGTCCTTCACCTTGCAGCTGCTTTATGGACTGACAGTTCCAATGGGCATTAGCTACTTAGCCACAGTACCTATTACTGGAGGTTTACAGTAGCTGATGGCCCAGACAATAATCTGGCGTCTTCCTCATTACCATGTCACAGACTGTTACTTGTTTGAGAAATGCTGCCTTGGAATACAACTCACAGAGGTGGCTTGTTCCATATTTTCCATATTCAGTTGTGAATTATACATTTATTATTATCATTTTTTGATAATTTCTTTTTTTTTTACTTTCTAACTGGCTTTGCCAGATGTTTTTTAAAAGCCACTGAATTTGGTTCATGGTTTAAATACTGACCTTATACAGTATATATATATATATATATATATATAGAGAGAGAGAGAGAGAGAGAGAGAGAGAGAATTCTTAGCAGACCCTTTTATCCAGAGTATATGAACGTATATATTTTTTTGCATATGTAGACCTTTGCGTTGTTAGGGCTGATCAATTTAATTTCCTGTCTTTCGAGGCTTTCGGCAAATGCAAACATTTCACTTAAAACACAGTTTTTTTTTATTAATTGCTTTTATTTTGTTCGTCTGAGATAAATAATTCACACTGAAAAATGTATTTTATACAGTGCTGGGGTTAGCTCACCAAGGATGGGTTGATAGTGTTGACTTAACTGATTGTGCAGGTCAAATACTCAAAATACAGTCCTGTGAAACTGCATTGGATGTGCATATTCTTCACAAGTTTTTAAAAAGGAAAACACATAAATAGGAAGCGAAAAGATGACACTGAGACAGCTTGTGCAAAAGTGTCAGCAGTCAACAAGCTTTTCCTGAATATTTCAGTTAAATCACCAATAGCATGAGCAAAAGTACAGAAGAGAATCTTATCCATTTTGATTTGTCTGGTGTGCATACTTACATCACCAACATCCCTGTGATGCTGTGTGGAGGTCCAACAGCTATCACAGTTCTCTGCTGGTCACATGTTTACAGAGCAGACACCATGTAAACAGGTCCTATGAAATGCACCCCATTCTCTGTGACAGGCCAGTATGTGTAAACATCCAGAATCTGTGACTCATGGGATGCCTCACCCCACCTGGGGCACTCCCCACCCCCACCTCACCCCACCCTCATGCCCACCAGGGGACTTCCTTATTCTTACATGCTCTGATTATCTCAGTAATCTCTATTTGACTATCCCCCAGCAAGACAATGATAATGTTAGTCTGATAATGAATGATGCCTTCGGGGATTATGGGATAGCGTCCCAATTCCTAGCCTCCTCTCTTCCCTTGGAGAAGACAGAGGGAGGAGAGATGAAGATGAAGGGCCGATGTGGAGAAAGTTGGCCCGGAACACCATCTAATGAGCCTATGCTCTGTTTGTTTGTCCCTTTCAGTGGAGGGTCACAAAGAAGCATTTGAAATTCCAAAATATTTGGAAAGGTTCGAGACCCTCTGGCCTTAGTTCTCAAGATTTTTCAAGTGACTTTTTTGGCCTCACAGTCATTCCCCCCTCACCCTGCTTACTTTCACAGAACTTCTCACTCAAGTGAACACTGCACTGGTGCTTTCTGGGAAAACCCTCCAGTTAACTGTTTCTTATCAGGGCGAGATTTCACCCAGCACTCAAACTGGTGAATAACGTTTGATTCGTTCTGTGCTTAATCTTTCTAACTTTGTTTCTTCATTGGTTTGTAACATGAAATTATGATGCTCAGTTTAGCTTGCTCTGGAGTTTTGTTCTCATCTCTGTTCTGTCATGTGAGAGCCGTTTAAATTAAGGCGCAGATGGCCGATGGAAAAGATGAGTCCACTGAGTCATCCCACAATGCCCTGCCCTAAGTTCAGACAGAAAAAAAGTAATGTTTCATTTTAAATTTTGGTAAAGAAACAGAAAACAAGTAAATTTTTTTTTCTGGTTTTGCATGTTTGTTTGTTTATTCTTTCCGGGAGCTGTACCTGACACTACAGGAGAACTTACCAGAGAAGCCAGATATATGTTAGCGCACACAACACCCTCCATGGTTTAAGAAAAACTTTCAGATTTGTCCCACCTCTATACCAGTATTCTGTGCCCTGCTGTAATCTGCTATTAAACCGGGAGCCTGCCGTGAAGCTCAGTGTCCTGGAAAAGGCTGATGGGGGCATGTCTGGAGCCACATGTGAGGGCCACACGTTTCAGGAAGAGCCATTCCCCATCCACGTGTGGCCCCTCCTGTATGCCACCCTGGTTCACAACCCCACAGGCCCCCAATACCCCCAATACGCCCCTTCCCGCTGGCTCCCCACTCCACAGCAGAACCCAAATATTTCACATTCTTCAGTTTGTCGGTGGAAAATCAGAAGACCGCACAGGAGGCATGACTGCACAAGAAAACTATTTTAACCGTCTCCCCTGATCACACCAGCTTCCTACATGCACATACATGTGCGCGTACACAAACACACACACACAGAGGGCAAGAACATGTAGCAGTTTAAGGTAGTTCTCTTACCTTCAGGCTGGGTCGTAGCTGTGTGTTCCGGCTGTTTGGATCTCGAGGGAAACCCGCGATGAATACTGACATCAGATCATCCAGCACACATGGTCTTCCAGTCAGGAGTGAGTGTGTACAGTTAGTGTGGGTCTCTCTCTCTCTCTCTTTCTCACTCTCTCTCTCTCTCTCTCTCTCTCTCTCTCCTCTCCTCTCTGTCTCCTCTCTCTCTCTTTCTCACTCTCTCGCTATCTCTCTTTCTTCACTCTTTCTCGATCTTGCTATTTCTCTCATACTCATTTAATTTAGGTGCGACCTCTCATTCGATCTGCCGTGTTTTATCTCTCACTCCTGCTTGCTATCACTTTCACCCTGTCTCGAACATAGACGTTTATCATCTCATACCACTTACTTCCTGTACTTCTCTGGGGATGTGGGCAGACACATGTGACACTGTTTCAGACTTTAATATTTCAGTTCTGTTATTTGAAAACAATGTTCTGTTGCAGATGATGCACACTGAAACAGTTCTTTCTTTCTCTCACTCAAAAAAATTCAGAATACTTTATTGGCATGGCATATTTTGAAATACATTTTTCCAAAGCATAATAATAACAACAATGTAGAAACAACAATAATAAATATAGATTAAAATATACAATAAACATAAAATGTATACTAGTACTAGTAGTAATGACAATAGTTGTACTACTAGTAATTATATATATATATATATATATATATATATATATATATATATATATATATATAATATGTTATATATATATTATATATTTATATATATATATATATATATATATATATAGTGGTGTAATGGTTCACAAAATTCATGATTCAATTCAATGCAATATTGTATTTTGAGGATTTGACATGTTCTTGATACAATGAAAATAAAAAGGATGCCTGAAAATGTGCATTACATTTACAATTTCAATTAAATTAAGCATTTAACATAAAAGTATATTTATAGTATTTCAATGAAACAACTGAATTACATCTGACTCATTTAAAGTGGTTTCTCAGCAGCATATATGAACCCAAAACAAAAGCAGTGCCTTAGAATGAAACAAAGTTGATCTTTTGTCTGACTGTACAAAGCAGCAATTGCAGTCTTGTTGAAACGTGGACAAGAAACATACAATGTGGCTCAGCATTTTCTTAAATCCTGCATTCTCCACTACCAAGTATGGTCTTATATCCGCGGCTTATAAGGTCCCAAATGCCACTGTTAATTATTTTGCCCAGTTTTAATTAGCCAGAAAAGATTACCTAAATGCAGCAGGGAGACTTTACTCTGTGTGTGTTGCTTTGTGATTTTGTCTAATTTGACCAATGCATGCAGAGAGTTGGTTCAGTTGGTATGAAGCTGTTCTGAGGCTGCATGGTGTTAGTGGAGGTTAGTGAACTTTGCCTCAGGACCAGCTGAGTGAGGGGGCTCTTCACTGGGCTCAGCTTTCAGCATTGCTGGGCCTTGTAAAGGTATGAGTGAGGGTCATTGTATTAGATGTCTCCCAAATTTTACTGCCCTTTTGTTTGATGAGTACTGGATATTTGCCTAATTCTGCATTCATGCATTGTTGTTTTGTGTGTGTGTGTGTGTGTTGGGGAGAGAATGGTTATTAAGCAGATATTTGTTGTTCTAACAGATAAAATAGAACGATTGAAGGTCAGACAGGTCACGTTGAGTGCTTGTATGTTTATTCAGTTTTATTCCTTGCAAAAAATGTGAAAAGCTTTTGTCCTTTCCTTGTTCAGAACCAATCGTTTTCTTTACTGACATGGAATTAGATGCTTCATGTTGATCCATAACCATTTAGTGTGAATATAACTTTTTTATGAAGCATGGGAACTGACAAAAACCGCTCGTTTGTGGCTGAGAACGAAAGTGAAGAGCGAGAACATTCATTAGCTGTACCACAGCATGTGCAACGTATTTACTGAAAACATCTCTGTGTGGCATCCATATTCATATAAGAATACTATTTGGGTCTTCACAGAACAACATCCACCAGAAGCTGTGGTTTGTTCTACCCACCTTTTTTTGTAACAGCCTTCAGTGTCTGTTCTCCTTGAGCCTTAATTTTTCCTGAAGATTTGAAAATTATGGGCAGGGGATTTCTCCTTTCTGATGGGTATTTTTAAGGTTGTGAAAGTCCCTTTGAGCATGTCCTCAAGTTACAGCAGTTTGTGCTGCATCACCAGCCATACATGAGAGAGAACTTCTGTATTTGGTTGCTTTGATAAACTAACTTCAATGAGGTGGTACCACATACAAGTAACTCTATCCCCTATGTGTGAAATATGTCTTTGTTCCAAAAATGATGGAGCGCATCCGAAAAACACAATCCCAACTGTGAAGCAGCATCATGTTGAGGGTGTGTTTTGCTGGAAAAGAGACTGGTGCTCTTCAGAAAATTGATGGCATTGTGAGGAAGGAGCATTATCTAGAAATACAGAAGCAACACCTCAAAACATCAGCTAGAAAGTTCAAACTTGGTCGCAACTGGGTCTTCCAGCAGGACAATGATTCTAAGCATACCTCGAAAGTTGTAACAAAATGGCTTAAAGACGACAAAGTGAAAGTATTGAAGTGGCCATCACAAAGCCTTGACCTGCATCCCAAAGAAAATTTGTGTAATGAACTGAAAATGTGTGTCCGAGCAAGGAGGTGCACAAACCTGACTGAGTTACACCAGTTCTGTCAGGAGGAATAGGCAAAAATTACGGCAAAGTATTGTAAGAAGCTTGGGGAAGGCTACAATTAAAAGGCAATGTCACCAATTACTAACAAAGTGTATGTAAACTTTTGACCCACTGAAAGTCTGAAATAGTTAATAAAAGCTGAAATAAATCTGTCTCTTAGCTATTATTTTGAAATGACCTCTTTTTTCATCTTTCCTTGTACAGCACTTTGGTCAACTTCTGTTGTTTTTAAATGTGCTTTATAAATAAACTGACTTGACTTGACTTATGAGAATAAAGTAGATACCCTAATTGACTTAACACAGGAAATGTATGGTAACATGAAATGTGTGGAGTTGTGAAAAATGAGTTTGAATGGCTTTAGCCTAAGTGTACAGCCTCAACTGTATGTATTTTTCTAAAACATTATGGAGCTCACTATATAGTATAGCTCCATTATGTTTGGGACAAATACATATTTTTCTTGATTTGGTTGTTTATACCACAGTTCTACCCTTAAGCCTCATAACATCATGCTCATTCCCTTGGACTAGGCACAACACTAGGAAATACCTTCATTTGTATAAAAATGCACTTTAATAAAAGTTGAAAATGTGCACTTTAACTGCATCTGCAATGTTTGATTACAAATCTACAATTCTGGAGCATAGAGCCAAATCAAGAAACATTATGGAGCTCACTGTCAGACCTCCAGCTCTTGTATTTCTAAATGATACACTGTACTTAAGAAACTGTTATTATTTATCACTTCAGCCTATTAAACAGCAGCTGTGCAAATGGGAAGATTTCCACAGTTCATAGTGACGGGCTTGCTGTGCAAAGTGTTATCCCATAAATGACCACTAGATGGCAAAGTGGTTCCTCACAACGGAGCAAATCTCTGACACCCGTTTTGTTTTTGGCGCGCATTTTTCTTCATGTATGATTGAAATGCAAATTTTATGAAAAATACAAAGGAGTAAACCATTGACAATAACGATTATTGTGTCAGTTACTTTTACAAAGTGCTACTTTAGCAAATTGGACATATTTTGGACAAATTTTGTTTCTGTGTGCTGAAGGAACTCCTTTGCTGCTGGAACAGCCTTTACTCTTCTGGGAAGGCTTTCCAGTAGATTTTGAAACATGACTACAAGGATTCAGTTTTATTCAGCCACAAGACCATTAGTGAGGTTGGGCACTGATGCTGGGCGTAAGGCCTGGCTCACAGTCAGCATTCCAATTCATCCCAAAGGTATTTGGTGGGTTAGAGGTCAGGGCTCTGCACAGGTCAGTCAAGTTCTTCCCCACCAAACTCAGCAAACCATTTCTTTATGGACCTTGCTTTGTGCACGGGGGCATGGCTGTTACAGGGCAAAAATTTGATGAACTGACTTTTTGGAAAGGAGGCATGCAATGACAGTGCCACGATGAAAATCACTGAGCTCTTCAGTATGACCCATTCTACAGCCAATGTTTGTCAATGGAGATTGCATGGCTCTATGCTTGATTTTATGCACCTGTTAGCAATAGTTGTGACTGAAATAGCCCAAACCACTAATAACATGGGGTGTCCACATACTTTTGGAAATGTAGTGTATATTGTAAGATGAGTCAGCAGCATCTGAAATAATAATCAAGAAATATTGCAATATGCTCATCTGAAATAAGTGGTTTACTGTGCAATTTGTATACTACTTGCTCAATTTCCGCTACTGCTGTTTAATAGGCTGAAGCAATCTTAAGTGCAGTGTAATGCTATCTTGTGAGTATGCAGTAGCTTTATATGTGTCTGCCTCACAACTAATTACTTGCTATTTTGAGTATCATCGAAAACTGAAACTCATTTAAAGTGGGTTTTGCAGCTGCACCCCGCGGTAGAAGTCTCATTGGAAACAGCTGCAGGTGGAAAACTTATTCAGACGTTAACTGCAGGGTTCCAAGTGTACTGTACAGTCTCCTTGTAATCATAAGGAGTGATGATGAGAAGGATAAAGAATGTAGTTGACTCTACAACTCAACACGATGACAGATATGGCTTGGTATGCACAGTAGGCCTTTATCACAACTATCATCACAACTACATTTTAAACTGGCCAATGTTAGAACAGACAGAACAACAATAGAGATGCAAACAACCAGAACGAGTCATCTCCATCTTACACTATTTTAATCATTTGAGGAAGGTCTACTGTGATGTCCCCAAGGGTGCTGTGGTGGAAACCATCGTAAATCCTCTCTTCACTGTAACGCGTGGCATAACTAGCACACGTGAACCAGAGCAGATCATGCTAGGCTACACGATGATGAAACTGAGCCCCAGCAAAATGGCGTCTCAGCTCAGGGTGAGCCTTCCTGTGAAGATATATCTGCTGGAATGCAACTAAACGCTCCACTGTTGACGGCTCTTATCTGTCTGCTGTAATGTCCATTTGCGTCAGTGACAGATTACATTCGTTTTTCAGTAGTGGTTTCGAAGCCATCTTAGCTAGCCGCTGAGGCAGTTGGCCGTTTAGTCCTGAGAGAGTAGTTGTGAAACCGCGGTTTGGTACTGTGTGTCAGAGCATCAGCACTTACACGTCATTGCAGGACATTTGTATTTAAACAGAAGCCATGTTTCAAGCAACCTCCATGCATGTTTGTTTGATTATGTGTGATTGTGTGTGATTGTGTGTGTGTGTGTGTGTGAGAGAGAGAGAGAGAGAGAGAGAGATATGCTCCAACAGTATCTGATTTGGCAGTGTTTGTTTCTGCTACTATTGAACAGGCTAGCGGCAATCCTCATGAATTTATTATTTTGCTGCTTTTTAAATGATAGTTATCCCTTTTTATTGCTGCCATTCATTTTTTATTTCTGTAATTTTATATGACTTTCTTTTTCATAACATATGAGCTTGTGAAAGAATATATTAAAAATGTAAGATTTAAGTTCCAAAATATATTCTTCATGCGGGCGTGAATAAATAGTCTAGTCGAAGTATTGATTTGGATCTGAAGTGAATACAACAAATAAGGGGAATTACAGGGAACGCTCTCCCCCACTGAGGGGTTGTGTAAAATAAGCTGTTGACTGCGAGCAGGCACATAATACTAAGTGACAGGATGGCGGTTAAACCGTCATCAGCCTCGAGGCTTGGCGCAGGGGTTTTAAGCAGCTGCTGATGCCAGTGTGCGTATCTGAGAAAACGCAGCAGGCTTTCCACCCTCTAGAGGAACAGCTGCCTCGTGTCCCCATACTTATGGGAAAATACGACTTTCGCTTCCTACTCAGCGCAGCGACTTTGTCCCCCCCTTACTGTGCCGAACAGTGCAGGAGAAGTCTTTGACTCCTGACAGTCCGCGCGTGCACAGTAAGGACGAGTCTGTGCTCCGGGTGAGACCGTTGGAGTCAGACAGCCGCAGGGGCAAAGACTGGTGAAAATAGAGTCTATATTTCAGCCTGTCAGGTTCCCAGCATCCCCTCTGAGTCTCGTTAAACTCATAAACCTGATCCTGCTGCTGCTGTTGGTTCAGAGAGATGACTGATGACAGCAAGGATCTAGCTGTACACAGAGAGAGAGAGAGAGAGAGAGAGAGAGAGAGAGAGAGAGAGAAACAGTCTTGCCACTCATCACTGCTTTCATTGGAAAAGTTTATTGCTAGAAGTGCACATCTCAGAGTTTAAATAGCTTACAGCTGACTCTTCCCCATCCATCTTTTTTTGCCTAGGGAAGGGTATTTTGTATTTTGTAGCCCCCTACAGAATGTCTCTAATAAAGGACAGTCAATGCAAGTTGAAGTTCTGACTAGGCTATGAAACAATAGCCTAGTTGATTCTCAGAGACAGTCATAAAAATGAAAAGACAATGTAATGTGCTAGAGGAATGGCCATTATATGGCTCTTTCTCATCACGTTTTTTCTTTTTTTTTTTGTCATTTTGAACATCATATGTTCCTTTTGAAAATTTCTTCATTTACAGTCCAACTTCTAATATTAGACTTACTGCAGCATGCAACAGGAGTGTTTCTTTTGAAAACCACTGTCTACTGTCATATTTTTTACATCATTTAAAAAAAATGAATAAACAAACAACATTTGCTTTGCATGCTGATATTATTTCCTAGGTACTGAATTGTATTGATTTTACAAGCCTACCATACAATACCATGAAGATTTAAGATTTTAAGTCTGAGGGTTTTAGCTGAACTCTAAGCTGAGGTCCAATATGTCCAAAAAAACTTCATTGCTTTTTCATCTGTTAAAACTGTTCATTATAGTGACAAGACAGTCACCCAATAACTAGCATTAGATGTTGAATAGAACTAGGTCTACATCATACAGAAAAGTCGGCAAACAAAATAGAAAAACCCTACATCTTTTATGACAGATAATTATGTAGGCAGGTGACACCCCCTCACTGTAGCTAAGCATAAAAAGAAATCACGGTCGGCCATGTTCATGCCAGCACATCTAGCTGTGAGGCAGTGGCAGTTACACCCCATGGTCCGTGCCAGCAGCATTCAGTCTTCATTTGCCATTGCTAAATTTTCACAGAGAAGCCCATGTGGAGCATTGCAGTTCTGTTTGCTCCGTACCCCCCAACACCTGGCAGTCGGCAGAATAACCCCACGCGGCCAGTGCTCGGCTGCCCTGTCACTCCCTATAGGAGGAGGTGCTCTCCATGCTCATGAGACGGCCCCTCAGCATCGAGCTCCCGTGGCGGGACAGCTGTTCTCGGAACTCGGTGGTCAGGAAGTAGTAGATGAGGGGGTTGAGGCAGCAGCTGAGGCTGGCCATGCAGAGGGAGATGGGGTGGAAGTGCAGGACCACCAGCCGCAGAGGGCAGTGAGTGATCACGTCCTGGGAGACCAGCTGGTAGAGCAGGAAGTTGATGTGGTAGGGGGCGAAGCAGAAGAGGAAGACCCCGGTGCACACCAGCACCATCCGCAGGGCCTTGTGCTTGTCGCTGGTCGCCTGCTGGGCGGGGCAGGCGCGGTGCAGCAAGCGGGTGATGTAGTAGGAGCAGAAGCTGATGATGATGATCGGGAGGACGAAGCCCAGGAGCTCTCCAGCGGCTATCATGGGCACGTACAGGTTCAGGCTCAGCTTCTTCGTGGGCAGGTCCTTAAAGCAGCTGCTGGAGTCGCGCGACTGATTTTTCCTCATCAGGATGAAGGGCGAGCAGCACAGCCCCACCATCAGCCACACCGCGGCGCTGATGCGCACGTCGTAGCGCCGCTTCCACTTCTTGGCGCAGAAGGGGCGCGCGAGGAAGGCGCAGCGCTGGATGCTGATGCACACCAGGAACACGATGCTGGCGTACATGTTGAGGTACTTCAGGTAGAAGCAGAACATGCACATGAAGTGGCCGAAGGGCCAGGTGTGGTTGAAGTAGTAGTAGATGCGCAGGGGCAGCGACAGCACATGGAGCAGGTCGGCAACAGCCAGGTTGATCATGAAGATGATTGCTTTGGTCTTCTTTCTGTGTGGGACGGAGACTTGATCAAGTTACAATGAAAAAACACAAACAAAGGTTTCTTATGCAGTATTAATAATGTTAGGCAGCGTAGCATTAATACTACACTTTTACAATTATTGTGCAATACTGTTAGATATTTGTTCCGAAAAGAAAAATTGGTGAGCTAGTGATCTGTTCGTTTGAAGGAAATTGTCATTGTAGTTGTGCTATTTAGAAATAATAAAACGATTCAATCATGAAATAATAATCAATCCATCAATCCATCCACCCATTATCTAGATTCTCTTATCCTGGTCGTGGACGCGAGGGGTGTGTGTGTGTGTGGGGGGGGGGGGGGGGTTGGGTTGCTGTATGCATTGGATAAGTGGCAGGAATACACCCTGGACAGGTCGCCAATCTATCTCAGGGCACACACGCCATTCACTCACACACTCATACCTATGGGCAATTTAGAGTCTCAAATTAGTCTACCCGTATGTCTTTGGACTGAGTACCCAAAGGAAACCCACACGGACACAGGAAGAACATACATACTCCACACAGAAAGGCCCAGACTTTCAAACCCAGGACATTCTTGCTGTGAGGCGGCAGTGCTACCCACTGCACAACCGTGCCACCTTAAATAGCAATGCTATTTTTAAATAATAATTAAGGGAAAAATATGCCATTTACAATGTAGCTGTGTACACCTGTGAGATCTTTACTGATCAGTCCTGTGCTCACCTGATGAAGCGACACAGCACCCACAGCGCAATGCTGTTGCCCAGCAGTCCAGGTATGAAGATGAGCAGGTAGAAGTAGGCGTAGAGCTGGTTCATTGCTTCCTTCCATGAGCTCATGTTGTAAGAGCAGATAACCGAGGAGGCGTTAACCCCAGGGAACGATGCATTCGGAGACGCCATTCTGACGCTGTCGTGTCATTTATTGCAGTCTTCCAGAAAATGAAATCTGAGTTGGAAAGAAACACAATATTGTTTTGATATTGTCAAAGAGAATATTTGTAGAGGAGTTGCCATCCTCCTGATTAAACTGATTTTTCTCAGCCAACTCTCTACTTGTAGTGAGTGCAGTGATGTAGCCCCAAACTATTGTGCACGCTCCAGTTTCCTGCTTTACTATGAAGTACAATGGGGCAAGTGCTCACAGTCTATGGCGGACAGCTACAACGCCAGTCACAGGTTGCCGTTTTCACTGAATACAAAGGGAGGGGCTGGGTGTTACTATTTGGCCTAAAAGTCATTTTTTGAGAATGTCTAACATTACTCGCCAGGAAGCTAACCACTAAAGAAAGAAAATATAGGTTTATGGTGTTCAGTTCAGTTTACTTTCATGCTTAATTTTGACTGAGAAAAAAACGCCGCTTCCCTATAGTGTGGGAAATTGCAAGAGTTTAACTTCGATAAAGGAAGCAATTTATTTTACCGCCAAACGCAAGATGAGGGTGAGAGAAAACAATGTCTGACTACAATTGGGAAAGCTGAACATCGTCAAGACACACCTGAGACTGAGATAAAGAATGTGCAAATGTGTAGCAGACACTTTTGCCCAGGTGATTTTGAGCATAACATTCAGGCAAGACTACTGAACATACCGAGCAACTGTCTCTTAACTTGGTCAACGCCCTCTTTACAGTGTTTTAAAAACAGTCAGAGCCCAATTAGAGCATCAAACCCACTCCTACTCTCCCACTATATCACAACCCCCATCCCATATTCTTGTTATGGGGGGTGTGATGTCCCATGTGACTTCTGAGCTTGCCATCAGTGGCTTGATTTGGCCCTGAAAGAAACTGAAGCCATTATGCCACTTCCATAGTCACAGAGATTCTTTGTCAAGTGTGATTGGCCACAAAGTTTAAACAGAATGTCAAGTGCAGCTGCACATGTGCGGTCAGTTCTATGTGTGCGCAGTAGCAGGAAGTGTCTGAAATTAGACATGTCTGGGTGCGCGGGGTGGTTCCAGTGTGCAAGTGTGGAGCCGATGGGCCCAGGCACATGCTCCAAACCCGGGGTGCCGAGAGTGACTGTGCTTCTGGCACGCCGAACACCACAGTCATTTTGTGCCATGAGATAAGCTTTCCGCCTTTACGGGTGGTCTCAGGTATTAACATGGACAAATCTGGCACTATGAGATACAGAAGGATAAATAAAACTCATGTGATTCTATAGCTGCAGTACATTTAGTAGCAGTACGCTGTATGCATGGCCATTTACCCAAGGCATTCTCTACACTCACGACAACAGGATGCGGTTCATGAACCAGAAGCCACCCTCTTACCATCTTTGCGAATTTGCCAACAGTACTGTAGTATGTTTCTGTGACACAACCGAAGCCCCAGCTAGGTTTCACAACAGACTACTCCCTTCCTCTGAAGACCAGAGACAGCGAGTGAGAGAGAAAAAGAAGCTTGGCTTTTTTCATAATTACTCAAGTTAATGAAGGACTTATTCTGAAATAATATAGTGATTGTCCTAACATTGAAAATCCTTTGGTCTGTCCTGCTGTTTCATTAGTTCAGTCAAAGAAATCTGTTATAAAATACTCTCTCATAGTAAGAGATGTTCTCTCATATCAATTGCACAGTTTTGCTGTATAAATTTTGATATGTCATTATTGATATAACAAACAGGAAAGAAGCATTAACTCATATTAATCTGACCTCCATTCTGACTGTATTCTCTGCCCTGGTTCTGTAGTTATTAAAACAAATAGCTATGTGTCCAAATATGCAAATATCCTATACTCTAAATCTGTGTGTTTCAAATACGCTGTCCCGTGTGACAGACTGTGACTTTGGCTGCTGACCACATCTGTCTGACTGCACCATGAGCTCTTGACCCTTTATCTGTCTGGTGAGAGCTTTGGTCCATATTTCAATGGGAGTTCGTTATGTAGATTGCCTTTTTCAGGAACCTACATGGAGGACAGGCTAACTATGCTCCCCAGCAAGGTGGAGGACTGCACTGCTTCCTGCCAGACCCCCTATCAAGACCCAGCCCCGAACCTCATATGCGGAAATGCAGTCACAGCGCAAAAACCTAGCGGTCTCCACACCCCTGTGATGTCACACCATCTCCTTCATCCACATGTTGGAATGCGGTGATGATAAGCTAACAAACATAAGATGTGATGACAGCATTCAATCGCAGGTGTGCCTGAAACAGGAACCTACCAGAACATTAATTCTGCACTGTGGTTAGGGGAGTTAACTTGTAAATACACGGTTGTAGGTCTGAATTCTGAACTGGGCAGGATAACTGCAGTTGCACTCTTAAGTATGGATTAACTTTGAAAAATACAAGCTAAGCAAGCCCCAGTAGTAGGACACAGGTTGAAGGAGCCTTACAAAGCAAATTAATAATGTGATGAACCGCGACTGGGCATGTCATGTGCGTTTCACATCCTGCAAAAACACAGAAATTTCCCTCAGTGTCTTGTTCTGCTGCTGCACTCTGTAAATGAACACAGTGGTGTGCAGCACTAAACCACCATGTACAATGTGTACAGTTATGTAAACTCCCACTGTCCAGCTGTAATCACAACCATGTTATGACTATACTGTAAGCAGGTAATCAATTAAACTGAACTGTTTAGTGTTGATTTTATCTTTTTTCATTCAATAATGTACTATATATTCAGATTTCCAGCTTCTCATAAGGGCAGTCTGTTTACACTACTCTTACCTATGCCATCTATTAAAACAGTATGCTGTTTCAGTATGAAGTTCAGTCCTTTTTTATTATAACCGCTACTAACCCTCCATTTCCTGCTATGGTGCCGATAAGAGCTGACAGGAAGTCACACAATACTGGCTAAAGAACATCGCACTTTCCATCTAGGTAGTTGCCATCTGCAGGGCATTTCTTCTAATCTACAAACCGGGAGTAACAGTTTCATTGAATTGTTGAGTAACTGAACAACACCCTTCTTTTTCAATTCAGAAACCTCTTTGTTTTTACTCACAATGCATCTTTCATCTTACCCTTCTGTTACACGGCGCAGGTGTCTGACATGCATAAACTCTTCAGACTAGGGAGCCTGGTATAAAACATGGGCCGTAGCACACACATCAAAATTCTCAAAGGATTGGCAAGCCTTTTGACATTTTATGGCAAGCCCTTCAGAATAAGTGCATTAGGGAAATCAGAAAGGCAAGTCATCCAGCTCTCATTTTGGCTTTCTCGTTGACTCATTTTTCAACCTGACTATTATTTGGGTAAATATTCCTGAAGTCTGGAAAGTTATGTCTCTACTTTGTTTAAAAGTGGAGATGTCAGTGACCTAAATAACTACCTCCTGAACTCCAAGTTTTCTTGCTTAGCCAAAATCTTAGAAAAATTGATTGTCAAGTATTTTCACACCTATCTTCTTATGTTATAAACTACAAGGTCTGGTCACAGTACTCTGACTGTTGCATGAAAATATGTAAATGATATCATTGTCTTGCCTTGTTTATTTATTTATAAAATACCTTTGCACTGTGAATCACTGTTTTATTTTAGATACACTTGACAAAACCACACACAGATAATTTTATGTTGCTTTCCAGAGCCCCAGGGTTCCATATTAGGTCCTTTGCTTTTCATTTTATTCATAAATGATCTTGGCTTGCTAATTACAAATAGTTCTGTTCCTGTCCAGATGATACCATCATTTACACATCAGCACCCTCAGTTACTAAAGCTTTCAGTAATTTACAGGCTGAGTTTCACGCCATTTAGAATGCTTTTAAACAAGTGCTTAACCGAGTCAAAGCTAATTATATGCACTACATAAAAAGGGGAATATCATAGAAATTTTGATTATTTATACTATGGATGGTGTTGAAATTCAGAGATCTCCGAGTTGTAAGTTTTTACACAGTCCAAACACATGTGGCATAACTGGCGAAAAAACTGAAATATATTATGATTTTTTTCTACAGGAACCAAAATGGTTTAACAAGAGCCTCTAGATTAAAAGTTGTACAAGCACCAATTCTCTCCTGCATTGGATTATGTGTACATAATGTGCATGCATCTGTTGGTATCCCCAAACCGCTGGATGCAGTGTATGATAATGAGCACATGTTTATTATAGGTGATAACTCCTCACTGTACACTGTATGTAAAGATTGACTTGACATCAAATAGGACTTGAAGAGAATACCACTGCCTTATGCTCATTTACAAAGTGGGGCTATATAAACTGCCATCTTCGATCTGTCTATCTATCTATCTATCTATCTATCTGTCTGTGTGTCTGTATGTCTGTTTTTTTAGTCATTTGCAGTGCATGTGTAATGCTGTCAATACAGATGTGGAATACAAAATGAATTAGTGTTTTGGCATGACTTCGCTGTAACATGAATGGAGATGAATGGAAGATTTTGTTTTGTTTTGTTTTGTATTGCATTGGAAACAGTAAAGCTCCTGATCCTAGGAGTCAGTTGTCAGTTTGATGTACCAAGTACATAGCAAGTAAACCATCCTCTCAATTTGAATTTTTCCATAGGTAAATGAGACGAGATTATACTGATTATAGTCGATTAGCTGAAACCTTGAAACACTCATTGTCTTAGTTTTTTTCAGTCCAGATACTGAATGTGTTCTGCGTCTGTCCTGCACACCATTTCCATCCTTTTGTCTCTGTCCCATTCCTAGTCTGGGAGCGGGTTGGAGAAACACCCTGGTCCACATAGCTGCTGAGTCTTATCATGCTCTATGGCAAAGAACGTACTAATTTCTGTGTGATGCTTTTCCTTAATAGATGCATTAGATGCAAAACCTTGGAGGGACACCTATCTCATCATACCAATAGTAGCAAGGGGATGACAGGCTCTGTAATCCCCTTACCTGCATATTCTCTACTGGGAACCAGCAACCATAATGTTTCTGGAGATGCATGTATAAACGTCTTTCGTTTATCATCTGCTTCACAGTCAGTGTATTCAGCTGCAGTGGAGTACTCCCCATCTTACCACCCAGCCTCTATCTGCTTGAGTTTTGAGCAGGTATCACACTGTGAGCAGGTACAGTATGTCACATAGCAAGCAGTTATGTCATACAATGAGGAGATTTAGCATGCCTGATAAGTCATGCATAGAGCATGAGCAGGGCTATAGACTGTCCTTCAAAACTGATCACCCTTCCTTCACATACTCTACAGGATTGTAATGTATGCTCTGTACTCTCTCACACACACACGCACACACACACACACACACACACACCATCATCATCATCCAACCATTATTTAAATATTGGAAGATCATTGAGGGTGGCCGTCATTTACACTGATGCTGAGCATACAGAAAAAAACATTAAAAACTAACAAACATCTTATAACAAATAAAACAGTGTGAATAATCAGTTATAACAGCTACAAACTGAGACAGGAAGGCTTAGGGTCAAATTTATAAAATGTCTAAAAGGTATAAGAATGCTGACTTGTGTCTAAATGAGTTAAAGGTTTTTTTTGTTTTTTTTTTCACAAATCCAGTGCACAAGAACTAAAAGCAGTCTTTCCATGCAGGGAAAATAAGCAAACAGGTTTTTTTTTTATAAGGTCCAAATTATCAGTGCAACAGTGACATAATACAGGGAGGAAATTTTCAATTTAGACCTTTGCAAGTAAACAAATACCACACTACACATGGATGGTAGGTTTGGGTTCCTCATATTTACCCATATAGTGATGGAGACAAATGGTCTAGTCAATCGTATGGATGGCTCGGTTTTATTATCAGATTGGCTCAGTTAGTATAGTTTTGCCAGAGTCTGGTTTTGTCAATTTGTGACTTGCTACACGTAAAAATACCCTGAGGAAAAAAATATGCTCACATGTTCATGTATCAGATGCATGCTTCATGCACAAGAGCCCCAACAGCTTTTAATCTGACCAATCACTCATAGAATAGCTAACTTCCATTTTGTAACACAGTTGCACGGAAACACAATCTTTCACAACACAATTTCGTACTTCTCTTTCCTTTTCCCCTCTGCTTTTTTGTTCTCATCCATGCAGCTCACCTGTCCTCCTGGAGTGAAGTGTGTTCCAATCCCAGACAGGGAATCATGTCTCCTTGCTCTGCTCCAGCGTGACACTGCTAGCTTCCAACCAAGGAGTATGACTATTCGTTAGAATTAAGAAGAGGAAATTGCTTGCTATCTGAATCTCACACACCACCCACTTCCCCTCCCCCACCCCGCCCCAAGCGTCATAAATGTTTTATGCTTATTATTTACTTCTGCCGCTTAGCAGCAGATAAACAAAGGACACGTGTACCTGTAGAGGAAAACCCACTCACCCACCACTGAAACTAAGTCCAGCATTTTATCTTTTTTTTCAACTTTCAACTGTTCTTTTTTTTTTTTTTTTTGCTCAAATTGACATCATCATAGATTAATACAGAGATACCAGTGAACTTTCTCCCCTTTTTGGGCACCTTTTTTTTTTACCCAGAACGGTAGCCATCGCTTGCAGCTTTCTTGCATACTTTCCTCAGTACCGTTTAATGTCTAACATCCTCTACTCAGTGCCTGGCTTCATGTGTGGCCTTTCACCCAGACTCACATAGTGGAGGTGAACAGTGTTCATGCTCATCAGCCTCAGATATTAAAAGCTCTGCGATGTGTTCCTCTGTGTTCCACTCTTCTACTTAAGACATTTTATGTTCACATGAGTCTTACCCTCGCAATCACACTTTTGAACACTGCAATGTAAACTTTTTTAAAAAGTGGAAATTTCTTAGGCATGTGCCCAATTCACCCAGAAATTAAGAGAAATGTTTTTTATTGTGTTTTTTTTCATTATTTCACATGCCATTTTAAGGCATAAAATAGGACCGAGATTCATATTTAAACTATTTTAGTTGGTGAGCTAACATTTGAGAGTGAAGAAATTCCCAGGATTCTTTTAAGTTGAAAGTAGTCCGAAGTGGTGTGAGATAAAACAAAGAGTACAATACTGTAATTTGCTGTTCCGGTGAACATCATTAGTTCAAAGAGCAGAGCACAATTTGAGATGCAAGTGACAATAATTATACTCTTTCAGTATGTAGTAAAATTCTAAGAATGTTATTGGCATATGGCCACATGAGCACCAGAGTTGAGTCAGTGAAAGTCAAGAAAGCCATTATGGGGCTGAGAAATAAGAAAAAAAAACTGTCAAGACACATAGGTCAACCATGTTGAGTGTTTCGATGCTGATTACGTGCAAGCAGCTTTCGGCTTGCCAAAATCAACTGTTTGGAACATCAAGAAGAAAGAGAGCACTGCGGAGCTCAGTAATCTCAAAGAGCCTGGTAGGTCAAGGAAGAACTGTACAGTTGATGACCAAATAATTCTCACCATAATGAAGGAAAACACCCAAACACTTGTCCAACAGATCAGGAGGCAGTCATGGATATGTCAGTGACTACTGCCCACAGAATACTAGAATGACTAAGGCTACTCTGCAAGATGCAAACCACTTGTTAGCAGCAGAAACAGGACAGCCAGCATACAGCTTGCTATGAAGTACCTGAAAGAGCATGCAGAGCTCTGGAAAAAGGTCTTGTGGAGAGATGAGACCACGATTCAGTTGAGGGATGGCAAGAGCAAAGTTTGGAGGCCAAAAAGAGCTGCTGAAGATCTAAAGCACCCCCTCCCCTTATCCGTGAAACATGCACTGGGAGTGTTATGGTTTGGGCACGTATGGCTGTCACAGGTACTGGTTCATTTGTCTTCATTGATAGTGTAACTGCTGATAGCAGCAGCAGAATGAATTCTAAAGTGTACAGAACCATCTTATCTGCTCAAGCTCAACAAGATACCTCCAATCGCATTGGAAGGTACTAAACAAAGAACTAAACATGACTCCTTTCATTTACATGACATTACAGTAATATGTCCCAAACAGTATGGTTCCCTGAAATGGGGGCTAAGAATCAAAAGTGCTGTAATTTCTATATGGTAAAACCAAAGTGTAAAAAAATACCCTGAAATAAAATCTGAGATTGTGCACTTTACCCACATGTGAATTGTTTGATTACAAATCTAAAATTGTGTAGTACAGAGACAAATTTTTAAAAAAATGTATGATTGCATAACCCAATGGTTATGAAGCTCACTGTACGTGTATGTGTCTGTGTGCATTTATGTGTGTGTGTGTGTGTGTGTATGTTCAATAAACAAAAAGCCAAATCTGTCAGAGAGGTCTGAAACAAGTCATTATTTCAGTTAATAAAGCTGCAAGTACAGCAAGAAACACGATGTTGTGGAGTTCATTGTTTTATGATAAACAAAAAGCAAAAAAGAGGAAATAGAGGAATAAAACACAACTTCCCCACATGAGTTATTTGCAGTCCTTGCATTACCGCAGGTACACCGAATGCATGCTCATTGATCCAGCAGGGCATGATGGGACAGAGTGTCCAGCTGATCACCGGAAGCAGGCAGATTACGTTGCTTGCCTTACCTGTGTGAGGCTGGCCAGGTCAGTCGTAGTTCAGTGAGTGTTCTCACAGATTTTTTTCTCTCTCGGGTATAGAAGGTTCCTTTTTCCAGTCTCTCACTTTTCCCATAAAGTTGTAACGCCATTAGCAGAAGGTCATGGACTTTGTAGAAAGAAATATGCATTTCAGGCAAACCGGCACAATGTCCCAGGCTCCTCCAACTGCAGTATCCAGCTAAAACATTTATCTAGGCATTACCAACTAATCAAAATGCAGAAACTATCACCTCCAACACACACACACACAATCACACATACCCACCATCTCTCTCATCTACCATTCTATCTTCCTCTCTAAGGCACGGAGACAGGTGCATAGCACATCTCTGTGGCACTTTATTTGGTGCTATGCTCTCAATGACTTAATGACTATGTGAAATGCATAATAGTATGAGATTTCTGACACTAGTCATAAGATAACTCAATATATGTGTCATTACACTAGTAAATATATATGACATGTCTTGACAACCTTCTTATGACACATCAATCACTGTGCACAGAACATTCAGAATCGATATTTTTAAAGTAGGATTAAAGTTTCAGACTGAAGTCCAAGCAGACAGCTTCATTTAGGTTTTGGTATATGTGACTTCTAAAGCATGTTCCGCAGCCATTGAGTGCAGCAATAACAGCCTATCATAATGTGGCCTCACTATGAAACGCTGTATGGATCACTTCCCGTAAGTTGCAGCACTGTAGTTGGGCACAAGCTTGTAAACAATGTGGGTATGAGCCTTGCAGCGCGGCGAACAGAGTATCTGTTCCACATTCTGCCGTCATCACCGCAAGTGATGTAACTGGGGCTGAGGACCACAGAGCTGGCTGTGGTCGGAGCAACGCTCTTTCCGAATGACACAGAAGCAGGGCTGGAACCGAGTGCCTGGTGTCACGCGAGGTCTCCCACGCTCTCCCTCTGCAGACAGTGCACACGCTGCTGCTGGCTTGTCCGACACGCGCTTCTCTCACTGCCGCTTCTGAGGTTAGCACACATCGTCTCACACTGCCTCATATAAATCACTTGCTAGTATAATTCAGGTTGAGGTTTCACCTTTTTCAGAGGCGGAACTGCAATGTCTGACGAAGCAATCTATTCTCCAACTGGTCGATTGCAAGCCCTGTTGCCCAAGCACTTAACTGCTATGATCAGATGCCCCATACAGCCTAAATGGTAAATGGACTGCATTTATGCCAGCCTGGGTGAGATCCCTCCTTGGCCAACCTCACGCTCTAGCCATTCATCATACAGTGCTGTGAAAAAGTATTTGCCCCTTCCTGATTTCCCCTATTATTGCACATTTATCACACTGAGTGGTTTCACATCTGTGGACACAATATAATAGTAGGCAAAGGCAAACTCCCTCTGAAGGAATAGCATACTTCAGCATTGATTGTGCTGGTTTTCTGTGTCGGAACAGGGTCACTTCTGTTTCCCTTGGCATACTCACAAACAACCACTGACCCGATGTTCTGTTTCTGCATTCTTCTGTCATGATATATGGCAGGGAGGACTGCTCTCGATCAAAGAAAACACACAGTAAAGATAGACAACAGAGAAATGCAGCATTAAAAGAAACAGTGCTGCCACCTATTGATGCTTTTTGTCATTTCAGCTCAGAGCAACAAGGCATGATCGTTCTTTCACCACTGGGGGGAAATGGTGTGTAACGAATACAGCACTCCAAAAAAATAAAATAATAATAATATAATAATAATAATAATAATAATAATAATAATAATAATAATAATAATAATAATAATAATAATAATAATAATAATAAAGAAATAAATGCCATTTAGAGCTGAATGACCATGCAGTCTCACAAGAGGAATGCAGAGATTTCCACACCTTTCCACACCAGCCAACCCTCAACCCTCATTCGCTTTAATAGCCAAGATTCTTCATTCTTCATGTTCTTTGCCTGTTTTTAATCCTCACAGGAAGAACACTGTTTGGTTTGTAGGAATGCTGTGGGAGTACGCGGCTCCTAAACTGTGATGAGAGGCCCACGCGTGAGGAGCTCCAATCCCGCTGGGTTTGGAGCGACGCGCCGTCCGCCTGTCTCCCCGGGTTCCGCGAAGGGGCGCCCGGTCAGACGAGCTGCAGGGACCCCGCGGCCCCGCCCAGAGAAGGAACATCTGCTGCTGTCTGGGCCCCAGGGCTGGGTAATGACATTACGGAGCAGTACACCACATCCCTCTGCATTAGGGCCGTGCCCTGCCGCAATTTCTTCAGAGGACACCACAGCTAATGCTATTTACTTCTCATACGCACCAGGCACGTAGTGGCAAGGATTACTGTACATATCGTGTGCGTGCACTCTCGTTGAATAAGTGTGCGTGCATACAGAGAGTCGATGCTTTTTGGACAAATTTTCCTCTAAAATTGATGAGGTCAGCCAGATGGCTCTTCATCCACCCCAGCCTCTGTGAAGGAGGTTGTCACAGCTTATGCAGGCATACAGGAGATGCCCAGTAGTGCAGGCATCACTGCACTGAAGTCTTGCAGTCAGAAGCACCACTCGGGAGCCCAATCTGTATCCATATATCAAAACTAAATCTGGCTGATTATGTCACAGAAACTTGGCCATGCACATTGATGAAGTCTGCTGAGGTCTATGTGTGATACCTTCCTAATATGAACGACTGAGTGTCGATCCATTCTCATGAGCTTTGAGTTGTTCTTGTAGGCACCAAGTTGAAAACAGAGGCACATAGACACAAAGAATTTCAGTAAGTACACTCATAAAACGACAGTGATTTTCTTTATTCTATAAAAAGATTGAAGATTTTAACTTTCTTCTGATAAAGACAGTATTTCAGTGTTTGATTTTTTGGCTATTTATGAAAAATGGAGAGCAGACCTTTTTTTGTAAATTTTACTGCTGGGACTCCAAAACAGAACTATCTAGAGCTCAGTAAACTTTTATAGAGAGCTGGACAGAGAAACTGACATTCATTTAGGAAATTCTCCATTCCTTTTCCCCCAACCCCTTGGGGCAGGAAGACCCTCGAGCGCTGAGTCTTGGGTTTTCTCTGTTGACACAAACTGTGATCCGCAGGAAATGGTCTTTCTCAGATCCTCCTGCCCTACACCGTTCAAGAGAGGTGCGCAACGGCTGCACCAGCACAGTCCAGCATGCCCGAGCATTTCCCTTCTAAAGAAGTCTCTGTAGAACAACTCTGAAGTTTCTGAGATAAAACTCATTTTCAAGTTTTTTGTTTTTTTTATAAATATGTACACATTCTTTACAAGGTGTCTCTGGTGAGACTGCAAAATATCCAGCAAACTCCTTGAGGAGCATGATTTACATGCATTTACAGCATGGCCAGAGTAGCAGTAAACAGGAAATAACTCTTGAGATGTTTCAGGAGGACTGATTTAAAACCCTTGGTTTTCCCTGATGTCAACACATGGATAAACCACGGTTTCTGACAAGCGTATTAAACGAACAGATAGATAATGAATATTCCAGCTTCAACTATACTAAACTTTGCTGGCCATCACCCCTGTATACACCAACACGCACACACACACACACACACGCACAAGCACGCAAACGCACACATACAAACACAAAAAAAGGCAGGAAATCACAGATGGAGGAATTTTAATGATAATAAAGATGACATCCTGAAGTTGTGTGAATGTGGGGCTTGCTGTCGTATTACTAATAGCAGCTGTGGGTCAGAGCCATATTTACCCTGCATATCTTCGTACGCCCCACTCACCCAACTCACTCATCCACCCCCGACTCTGACCACCCTCAGGCTAGGCCTGGGAAGGTCAAAGGTCAGCATTGTGTTCAAAAGTCACGTTCCCGTACGTCCTGTGTGTCTGCCTCAGTATTCCCCCTCAGTTCTTCTTTTTCTTGCATGTCCAACAGAAAAATCCTTTACCACAGTGAACTCTCCTTCTGCTGGCCTTGATGCCCTGTCCAGTCCCCAAGTGGCCATAACATCCCCTCTTCCCAAACTCTAGTGATGGGACAGTGAGGCTTCATGAACTCTACAAATGGATGGAGGCATTGCATGTGTTACGTGTACTGCCCACCAAACATTGTGTTTCACTATTCATACTGACATACAAATTTGCCACTGACAGAAGCCATTAGCTCTACTTACAATGGAATCTGTGAAGCGTCACTCACCCCATCACTACTAGAACCCCCTTCCTCCCTTTTCCCATCCGCCCACCCCCACCGGACCACTCTTGTCTCCACAGCCCCTTTCTCCCTCCAGACTCGGGGGAACTGTGCCGGCTTGGCAGGCAGATGCCAGTGCCACTCAAACACACTACCCGTGAGGAAAGAAATGGTGGCTGATATTGGGTTACAAGATAAACCAGAGGCCCCGCCATCGGTCACCCACACAGCAGCTGGAGTGTGCTGCCCCCCAAATCCAGCCCCCCATTACTCTCCCAGCATCGGCCTATCCCGTGTACAATATTACAGTGTCCCATACAGCAGTTTACCCGGTCACTTTGAAGGCTGGTCCCATTACACTCGTTTGAAACCTGGCCTGAGCAGCAGGACTGCCGCCATATCACATAAAGCCGCTAACGCATTCTGCTCATTTTAGCGTTAACACAGCAGCTAAACCACAGTTCAGCTCATTTGTTTTCACTAATGAGGAAACACACGATTAAAAAGTTTGAAAAACAAAAATGTTAAACGGTAAAAACAAAGTCCTCCCCCTTTCACCTTCCTTGGCAAGTGGCAGATACAGACTAGGGTGGGGGTGGGGGCGGAGGTGAGGGGCTCTTAAGTTAAAAGGCCGTCCCACTCCTCCCCCGGCAGACTCATCTGCTTTGCGTTAGGCTGCCCGTGTGGAGCCGTCGTGTTTGACCGCCAGCCCTCCGCACTTAACCCCCCCATTTCTGGAGCACAAGCAACTTAAAAGGGACTCATTTGAAATCCACCAGCTAATCTAATGAACCTTACGTGCCAGAAAAAAAAGTCCATAACAACATATCTGGGAGCATTAAGGCAGCGCTCGGGACCCGCCGGTGATTAGGCTGAAGACCCCTCTTTCAGTGCAGGACAATGCTCCACCGCAGTCGCCGTAACGAGCGCTCGGCCAGGGGAACACCGCGGGGGCTTCTCCGAAACAACGAGATTTCTTTTTTTTTTTTTTCTCTTGCCTGGTTTGCATAAGAGCCGCGCTCCCGCATTCGAAGCACGCTCAGTTCAGCAGCCTGGCACCGCATTGTGCAGCCCTGCACGTCGCGCCAGCTCTGCAGGGGAAGGGACATACAGCAGTCGATTCTGAGGTCAAATGCCAGGCCATTCCGTTGACTTTCCGCCCAGCCCCATGCCACTGTATTAATGCCGTGGTGGGCGAGCTGGATGCAGTGGTAGGCCTCAGGCATTGACGTGAGTGGGAACAAAGCACGCCAACGGACTAGGATTCTTTAAAGGCTATGATCCCACCTCTGAAGAACATGCCATGCCCACCATGGAACTAAGCCCATCACACAAGCATACTCATGCACTAGCACACATTAGACACACAGAAGTACACATGCAGACACACACACACACACACACACACACTTGCACACACACACAGGACTTTAGGACTTCAGGACTTAATTATCACTGCTGTGCAGAATACAGGACTGATGACTGATTCCCACAACGGTGCTCCATTTTGTATGTGGGGGAAAAACAGGCTGTCACTAGGTGTAGTGTCCAGCTGTAACGTAATTCTTTCACAGGTCCACTCAGCGAGGTTTCTGTGAGTCATTTAGAAAGCTACAATCAGAGCTAAAATAATTATCCACATGAGCAGCACTGGTAAACTACAGTTAACTCTGTAACCCTTTCCCTGATTTCACAGTGAGGCATTTCAAACGAGACACACTCACAGGCGTAGGGGGTGGGCGCAGTGAGAGACCCAGAGCTAAAGCCTTCAAATGAAACATTTGTTTTTTTCAGATTTTTTCCTTCTTTTTGCTTTTTTAATAGCTCTCATTCCAGGTCTACAAGACAGACATTCACATAGACATAGAATTCCACATTGAAAAGTGCTCTTTTGTTAACAGCAGACGCTTGTTTACTACAACTGTGGTCTCTTCTGACAGTTCTACTCCGGAACAATGATCTATTCCGCATCTGAACACAGCCGCCTCTGTACACAGTGTCTTTTCATATGAACAATATAATACAATTTATTAGAATACGATACAAAAAGATCACATAATTAAAAGAGAAACAAATCCACAATCCAGTGTGCAAGTGTGTATGTGTATGTGTACGTGTGTTTGTGTGTGTGTGTGTGTGTACGTGTCTGTGTGAGTTCAGTTAGGGGGATAAAGAGATTAAGATTGTGTAAACAGACTATTTAAACGGAGGAATTTCGCTGAAAGATTTGTTTAAATGAAAATCCTATTTTTTCTCTCGAACAGAATAACTGTTCAATAACATGCTTAGGGAACGCAGATCCTTGTAGACCAACATAATGAATTTAGTCGTATTTTATCAAGTCACAGTGCTCACGACAACACTTTGATGCCACCTCTGAGGAGAGATGACTCTAGAGAATAAACAAACCGCTCACCATCACCATCACTCACAACCACCTTTTTTCAAGGCAGGACAGCAACAGTAAAATTATAAACAGAATATGGCAAATATCACAATGGCCATTGGGTGTTCTTGGATCTGAAGGATATGGTGGCAGCCCATATCTACGATTAAACAAATTTTCATTCACCTTTGACCAGATTGTTTTATTTTTATTGTTGTTCTTTAACACTGTAACATCCTCGGCATTGCATCAGAGTAAATTTAAGACTGGCTCTGTCAGCTATTTTATGATCATTAAATTTTCACAAAGAAAAAAAAAATCTCTTAAACAGAACAGGACCAAGAGGCCCTAAACACTTGACTGGCTAACATCAGAAAAAGAGAAAAAACACAGTAGTACATCTATAGCACTTAACATTCTGATAACACTGATAAAACTCCTTCCTCCACAGCCTGGTTCTCCAAAGAGCTGCACTTCAAGACACCCACTGCTTTGATACTTCTGGTTTCGGAAACTAACGACCACGGCTTCAAAGGCAATGAGGAGAAAAGCCAGCCAACTGGTAACATCTGTTTAACCCAGATGCTTCCCTCCCTCCCCTATTCAGAAATGCGTCTCAGACACCAGGTCCTTGCCATTGCTGGTCTGCCTGTGGGCCTCCGAGGACTCAGTGTCATTGGTCTCCTTGCTGGAGAGGGGGACCTCACTACGCAGGGTGTTCTCCTGCTTGAACTGGGTCTTGCCCGTGGTCAGAGACTTCTGGAAGGACTCGGAGGTGAAGTAGTAGACGACGGGGTCGAAGCAGCAGTTGAGCGTGGCCACGCAGAGCGTGATGGGGTACAGGGTGCGAGCGAAGCGCTCCAGCCCACAGTTGGCCAGGGCCTGTGAGCGCACCATGGCGTAGAGGAAGAGGATGGAGTTATAGGGCACGAAGCACACCACAAAGATGGCCACGTGTACCACAATCATGCGCAGCACGCGCTCCTTGTTGGTGCCGATCTGGCAGAGCGTGGCGGGCTTGCGCAGTGTTCGCAGCACCATGGACGAGCAGCCCAGGTTGAGCAGGAGAGGGATGAGGAAACCCACCACCTCGATGAAGATGGTGATCTTGGACAGGTAGGTCTTCCAGGTCTTCTTGGAGAAGCCCTCGAAGCAGGTGGTGCTGGAGTTGGCCTGGTTGGTGGTGGAGAAGAACGTGACGGAGATGCCCCCGCCCAAGATGAGGAGCCAGACGGCGGCACACACGATCCCGGCGTTGCGGCGGGTACGGATGGAGCGCGAGCGGAACGGGTAGACGATGGCCAGGAAGCGGTCCACGCTGATGCAGGTGAGGAAGAGCATGCTGCCGTAGATGTTGGTGATGAAGGCCGTGCCCGAAACCTTGCACAGCCCGTCGCCGAAGGGCCAGTGACGGTTGACGTTGTAAAAGATCTTGAAGGGCAAGGTGAAGACGAAGACCAGGTCCGACAGGGCGAGGTTGGTCATGAAGAGCGTGGTCTCGTTGCGCATCTTCATGCGGAAGCAGAAGACGAAGAGGGCGGCGCAGTTGGTGATCAGCCCCAGCACGAAGACCACGCTGTACACCACGCCGTACAGGTTGTACTTGAAGGAGTCGTCGATGCCGCAGTCCTCCATGCCGCTCTCGTTGAGCGCCAGGCTCGCCATGGCGGCGGCGCTGAGGCGGAGGCTCGAGGTACGGCGGCGGGACAGGGGAGGGGGAGGGGTGGACGGACAGGCCGAGGCTCTCTCTGAAAATCCCTCCCCTCAGCAGCGGAGCTCCCAGACGTGCTCCTTCCTGCCCATCGTGGGCTCGCAGGCCGAAGTGGCGCTGACCCCCGTGCTTCCCAGCAGACCAAACACAGTGCTGCCTGCCCCGCGAGAGCAGCGACAGCTTCTGTTTCCTGCGGAGGGGGAGAAGAAAAGGCTGGGATTAGCATGTTCCAGGAGGCCCCGGCAAGGGCACAGGCCTTGCTGAATTTCACCTGTCGCTGCCTCTACCACATCAAAGGAGGCAGCAGCTGCGTGTGCTCCCTTTCCACCTCACCAAAGAGCCCTTAGACCTGCCCTAAACCCAGAGGTCCCATGCACTATACCATCCCTGTCCAGCCACAAAAGTGGCCTGTCAGCATGCTATCCCATACTCCCTTTCCCTGGAAACAGAGGCAGTGAAGGAGACGCTGTGTAGCTGTGGTCAGCACTTTGGACAAAACTCCTGTTGATGGAGGATGGAAGTCTGGCGGGTGCACCGCTGCCACATTTATGGTTGCACTGTGTGTGTGTGTGTGTGTGTGTGCGTGTGTTTATGTGTGTGTGTGTGTATAAGTGTGTTTGCACGCACATGTGAGTGTGCGTCTGTGGTGTGTGCATGTGTGTTTGCGCGCGCGTGTGCATTTGTTTGTGTCTGAGTAAGTGTGCGTGTGTGTCTGTGCGTATGCGCACATTTGTTCGTGCAGGAGGGAAGGGTGTGACTGGCTACATCATAATGAGGTGGTGAAAGCACCAAAGGTGTGAAGCCCTCTGCTGAGTCTAACACAGTCACTGAATGTGTGCACCCACACGCACTCAAGACATTCACACACACAAACATAAACGCACCACTGATAATATTTTACTCATAGAGCTTCTGAAACACTGTGTGTCCATAAGTTAGAGAGTGAGACAGAGAGTGAGAAAGAGAGAGACAGCCTGCTGCTTGTACCCCTGCCTGGAAAACATGTCTGACATCCATCTTCGTTCAGGGGATGAAGGGAGTGCTGGAGAACCTGACAGCACAGGAGGTCACAGAATAATCTCATGTTCTCAGTAACAGTACATGCAGTTCTACACCTTTCATCTGAAACCCAGGGCCTCTCCAGGCTATGGCAACCTATGATTACAGGTAATTTGTGGTGTGTGGTAGAAATGCAGGAACGAAACTTCACTACTCCTGTTCTTGTGTACTAAGAACATGCAGGAGGAGTGCGCTAAATGGACTACAATTAGATTTCTGCATTCGAAAAGTACCCTCTCGCAGGAGAAGAAAAGGCCACCATGCGTTTCTGATCAGGGTGCATTAAGCCATTAAGGAGGACCTAATGGGTCATATAGGAAAGAGCTGCTGTGTGAATAGGTTGGTCCAGATGCATGGAATGGGGCAGGGGGGTGGTGGTGGGGATGGGGGGGTGGGGGGCGTGGAGGGAGCCACCAGGCTCGTCTGAGGTCTTGCGCTCCCATCCCGCAGGGCTGGAGGGATTATTTGAAGTCGCACAGCCTCTCCCAGATCAGATGACTCAGGCTAATCCATTCCTGCTTTCCCTGCGAGAGAAATAACAGCGGTGCTCCAGGGGCACTCGTCTTTAAACGAAACAGCTGTATCGCTTTCAGAGACAGATCTAACCTTTACTCCGACCTGTAGGGTGTGAGAGAGACCGAGGGCTGTATGTGTGTGTGTGTGCGTGTGTGTGCGTGTGTGTGTGTGTGCGTGTGTGTGCATAAACGTTAGCAATAAAAAACTGTCCGTGGATGTTAATGGACATGAATAACTGAAAAGGGCTAATGGCATGAGGCAGCCCCATGGAGCCACTGGGCCAGAGAGCAGTCGGCTGTGAGTTTGGCAGCAGCACAATCATAGGAACTCACTGTCCTGTCCTGACTCGCCTCCATTACCAGCACATCAGCACATGACCCCCATATCCCCTCCCCACCACACCCCTCCCCAATTCCCTCATGGAGAAACACAGTCTCAGGTATCATACACAGCGTAAGGGGGTGGTCTCATTTCGCACTACAGGAGACGGCAAAGTACAGACGCTCCAAATTCAGCCAACATGGCGGACCGGGGTCCTAGATGGTCCCTTGTGTTCCCCAATACCTCCCTGTCGCCCTGTGCTGTTTCTGCTCCCCTGGTCTGTAGCTCTTCCCCCTCGTTTGACAGAGGAAAATCCCCTCTTTATAACCTGCCCCCCCCCCCCACTACTGTCTGTCTTAAGTGCTGGTCCAACTCTCTTCCACCGCAGTCCATCATGCACTGGGAGCTGGGGCCGCGCACTGACATCTTTACTGGGCTTTCACACGCCTTCCACAAAGCCCTCACTGTAGCGCATGCTCCCGCGCCGCCCGCTCACAATACAGCGACTGTACTGCCTGTACTTCACAGGCCGGCCATTCTTCTCGCACAGTCCAGCCCTGACACAGCCTGCCACACAACTCCTTTCATTTATTTCACCGGAGTCTCCTGCTGCCCAGTTGGGTTGAGCTCATCATGAAACGCTTTAATTCGGCCACCTTCGCGCGATGGCGGCCAACGGCGGTCCAGAATCGAGAGCAACAGCCGCCTGAGCCCCGGAACACTGCTTCCGGCTCTCCACCCTCAGACTGGGAGTTTGTGAGCCTCAACCCTCACGGAAAAAATCGCATGTATTCAAAAACCATATGTGAGCATCCATCATGTGAAGAGTACACAAATGCGAGCTATAAAAAATAATCCCACTTACAAGACGGAAGCAGAAAAATGTAACCTGCGCCATTTCAAGTCATTTGCTTTGCTTTCACGTGAACATTTTAGTCCACATTTTAAAAACTCATGTGACGTATGAAAATATGAGGATGCAAATGTCTCAATGTGACCTATTTTGTTTTCACATATGGAAATTATAATTCACACGTGAAAAAAGCCAATCATATGTGAAATTGTCCAGTTCGCATGTGACATCATCTTATCCCATATGAATATTTTAATTAACATGTGAAAATGATAAATTCACATGCAGAATTGTGGTTTTCATACATGAAAAGGCAAATTGATGATTTGATAATGATATTTTTTGTAAAGGAAGCTAGGTGAGAAGTGCTAATCTAGCTGTGCCTTGTGCAAATCAGGCATTTAAAAAATCCAAAGGAGGCCAGGGCAGCCATTTTGCAACAAGGCATTTCTGTTACCATAGTTTTCAGACAGACCGTAAAAAGTTGTAAAAAGTAGCTGATTGTTTTTCACAGTACAGTATGGCAGTAGTGGTATTTGGAGTAAATCCAGGTTAAGCAGCACTTGCTCGTGGTAAAGAGTTAACAGTTAAACCGCTGCAGTTTAACTGAGGCGCCCACAGGCAGCCTCTCTCCCCCTCTCTGCCTGTTAAGACTTACTCCGGATCACAGCCCTCTTTGTTAATTGTGTTATAACCGTGGAAACAGCTCGGCTTGCCCTCTTAACTACTGTAAAAAGGAAGTGCAAAACAGTAAATAACACACGGCCAACGCTAACCCTGGAGAGCGTCTGCACTCCACCACATTTACTCAAACATGATAAGTCCTCCTGACACCCGGCGGAAAAAAATTTCAGGTATTTTAATACAAGTGTCTTGGGTGAGAAAAACATGTTGCAGAGAAAATATTTTCTAAAATGTTATTTATTTATTTATTTATAACGTCCCTTGTAGCATAGGTTTCAGCATCATATAATACTTGGCACTTGAGATGAAGACCAGAGACTGAATTACCAGGTCTTAGGAGAACAAGTTATTATCTGGTCACTGTGGATAAGAATTTGACTATGTTTGTCAATGTTGGACACTGAACAAAATGCTTTCTCGCAGAAATCTACAAGGGTTTCACTTCTGTGCTGGGGCTTCGTGGATGTCTGTCAAGGGTGGTGTGTCTAGTAAAAGCCTCACACTAAACTGCAGCAGCTTTAAAACAGCCTCAGAGACTTCATGCTGTGGTTGTTTTGTTATTATTTTCTGTTAGGTCGTGGTTTTTTCTTTGGTTCCTTGACTCATTTTCGCATACACACTCATCTTAAATGCCACTGCTTCCAGCACATGACAGAAACACTGAGCTGGTACTGGGGCCACAGCTGGAAACTATGGCGCGGTCACACCAGGCGCCTGAAATTATCACTATATTCCCCTTATGAGGGAAATTATCGGACTCAATTTTAGTTATTTCATTCAAACAGGGACACTTCCGCTAATCAAAACAGCTGCAATGAGTAGAATGAACTTATTTACTACAAAAAAACATTGATTGCTCCATCCAAAAATTTTACTTCAATTTTTATATCAGTTTTACGTGATTCATTATTTAATCTGAAAAGCCACTGCAGTTATACATAATTACATACAGAAGGACCAGTGACATAGCCATAAACATCCATCGTTCACACAGTACAGCCCGTTCACACAGCAACTGAACTGGTTCATTTCAGTGGTTTGCATTTGTTGTGATTTACCACAAAACTGAGATAAACTATAGTTCATCCAAGACTAATTTTGTGGTTTCTCTCTATATTGATATTTCTAACATTGGAGAAGTTTTGTTTCGTTTGATGTTCCAGTGAATAAACTTTTGACAACGATTCATCATTCTCACATTCAAAACAACACGCTAAGTTACAGGCCACTCTGTCAATTAGCTTGTCGTTGAAATATGACAGATGTACAAGTAGTACCTAAGTACATACACGCTAATATTTAAAACAAATACAATCTTAATTTTGTAGCCAATTAACATCTGCCAGTCCTAAATATTCGTTAAGCGTTGTATGGGATGGTAAGTACTCACCCTCGTCGGCGCCGCGAACCTGTCAGTTTAACACGAGTTCCATAGTCTGCTGTTCTGCGAACAGTAAAACCAGCGAAACTTAAAAATGAGGCGAAAAACGTAGTCTCCTTTTCCTGACAGGTGGGTCAACCTTTCGAAAATGCTCAGTCTTTTCGGAAAATAACCGCAAATGTGAAACTGAAAAAATAAACAAGTAATCCAGCATTGCCTGTGCCAGCATGCAAGCGCATGTATTTCCAACTCGCTTGGCTTGACAAGGTTTCAGCTTTTGCGCAGGAAGGAGTAAGCTATTATAAAGCGCAACATTGTTTCGTTACATTGTGTCTGCATGCGTGTGTGTGTTTGAGTGCGTGTAAGCATGTGTGTTTATGCGGCCCCGATGCATCTGACTTTACGCAAAGCTACATTAACGGTTTCCACTGGCACAGGAAACGAAACAATAGCACCTCGGTCTTTGCTGGAGAGGAGGGGGCGAGGAGAGATTGAGCCTGAATGGAAGCCTGTCGGGAAGGTTGGGGGAGGAAGGGGGTTGGTGTCATCGTCCGTGGTTAAATAAGGAAGGGGGTGCTGTCAAACCAACCAGACCTGGTGCTCACAATGCGTCTCTGATGGAGTATGTATTCTTTATTTAATCAATTTGTGGTGCTCCGTGGACATACAATGCAAATACAAAATAAATAAATAAATAAATTTCACTTTGCAAAATACAAAGGAAATTAAATAGTTACTCCATTAAGATGTGAACCTAGTATCTGATTTTAGTCTGGAATTCATTATATAAAATGAACTTGTATTGCATTTTAACTGGATATTGTGTTCACTTATTTGTATTGTATGACAGTTGTATTTGTCTGTTTGTATTATTGTGTTATTGTTGTAACAATTTTTATGCTGCTCTCTTGGCCAGGTCACTCTTAAAAAAGAGATTTTAATTTCAACGAGACTTTTACCTGGTCAAATAAAGGATATATATATAATGTGAGAATCAGACAGAGAATGAGTCTAATTCTATATTGCAAAAAAAGCTAAGATGAAAAAGAGGTGGTGGTTGGGTTACATGGAGAAAATAAACCCAATAACACCCAGGGTATGTTTTTAAATTGAGTATTTTTAGTGCATCCTTAAATAATATAGTTATACAACGTTGCCTCGATTTATCAAATCTGACTGGACACGGTCACATTTTATTAATTCTCCTGCCTGGGTCCTTTATCAGTCTGATACTTTGTCATGTAATACTATTATTACAACCTTGCAAATCCACAGGGTTTCAAAGTTTCCTATATATAGCCTCTCCTCTTGAGTGTTTTTGGAGACGATCCCATTATACGTGGGCCGGTGCGGGTCTGCGGGGGGCCGTGGTGACAGAGGGGATGTTGTCCTTGGACGGAGGTCCCAGCCGGGCAGAGCAGCGCACAATAGCGCCAGAGAGGACAGGACATCCTGCTCTCCCCACACCTCCAGCCCGCTCTGAAAACAAAGCCCTCCGTCGTTCCTGTCGGACAGACTCCCCCGGCCCTGTCTCTGCCACTCTGACAGGGGCACCCCTCTAACAGACCCCGCCCTGTACCCTGAGTGCCCGCACCTGCATGCAGGCCTCGTGCTATTGGCAGGGAGAGGGCGAGTTACTTTCATGTGGCAGACGTGCACTCGATTTTCAGTCATGAGGCGCACTGGTGTGTGTGTTTGTACTTGTGTGCACGTGTGTGTGTGTGTGTGTGTGTGTGTGTGTGTGTGTGTGCAAGTGTACGCAAGTGTGTGTGAATGTGGTCTGAACAGTGATAATAGTAATGGATTACATATAATCTGGATTTTGTAATCAGATTACTAAAATGAAGTAACTTTAATCATCCCAGGATACTTATACTTTTTCAAATATTCATAATCTAATTACAGTTTTTAAAGATTACATGATTACATTTCTGATTACTTTAATGTGCAATATACGCAAGCACACACACACACACACACACACACACACACACACCACTTGCACTCTTACACTGGAGGATAAACAGGAAGTGAGTATGTACAGAGATAGTCTAAAAGGAATCAGATTAGATTAGACCATTTGAATAATCCAACAGATTATATTACTGATTACATTTTTTGTCATCTAATTTGTAGAGAGCACTGGATAACATTTTGTATGTAATCCGCCTAACACTGGTTTTGAATATGTACATTTTGAAATGTGTATGTGCAGTGGATTAATAGATTATATTATGTTCGGTATGCTACATGTTAAATTTATTGAACAAAAATTCAAAGTTGAAGCATTTTGTAGAGAAAGCTCCATGAGAGCATGCAAGCAAGTTGCTTGGATTTACGTACTTTTTTCATGATGACAAGAATTTTTGTTTTTGTGGCAGAGTTATTATTTTTTTAAATATATGTTCAACATTGTCATTTCCTTCCGTTTTATACGAGAGAGCATAACTAAATATAAATATGTAGTTATATGGCCAGTGGTAGAGGTGTGGAGAATAAATTTGGGGTTGATGAGAGGCTTGCTGGCTTGCTTTTGTAGGCAGTTTGCCTCCACATTGTGCTTTTCATCAGTTGTCTAGTTTCGTTCAATTTACAAAGACTACTGTACATATTCAGTCTTGCATACAGAGTGCACCAGAGGTATACTAGTGAGCTGTTAGCCTCCATGGATGGGGGCGTTTTCTATGAAAATATACTAAGTAATGTGAAATAGCATTAGTCATCTGCCAAGGTGCATCATATGAGGAAACTGTTGGCAAACAGAGCATGGTGTTACGGTTTAGTGTCGGTAACGAATGCACTTGTGTCTGTCGTCCCACTCATATGGAAGGGTGGTCAGGGACAGGGGCGGGTGATTAAGTTTTTATTGTAGGTAATGAATGCACTGGTATCTGCAGAGTCAAGACAGCTGATTGTGAACAGCCCGATAAGAGAGAGTCAGGGTTTCCTCTGTTTATCTCCGTAATTGAGGTGGCTTTATTACGCCGAGCTAAATAAAGCAGGAGGGTGCTCCCACTGGGCCTAGCCACTGGCGCTGGTCCAAACGTGCCTCAGCTCAGCAGCACAGTCCCCACAGCAGAGTGTACCCCTGGTCCTGGGGGAGGGGGGGGTGGGGGCAGGGGAGGAGACAGAGGCCTTGCTTTGACCCCTCTAGGGCAAATGGTACACTCACGTAATGTCACACCAGCCGCCAAATCCGCCTGCACCCGCCTGGAATGTGTCTTTGATCAGATTTGTGTGGATGCCATGTGAACGTAACAAATAGTCACGTCTCCGAGGTGTAGAATTCCTCTGATTAGCTACAGTAGGTCCTGTAACTATTGTATAGCCTCATGTAGGATTCTAGAAAGAAGGAAGTTTATGTTCTGTGAAATTTTATTTTGCTTACTTCTCTGAAGTCTGCAGTGCAAATCTATGGTTTCGTTATCATTCTCATTTTAATGGTTAGTCCCTTGCAAGGAAACCATGCAAGTGACTAACTGTTAAAAAGAGGGGGTGTTGAAGGTCATACGTCTCAACTTACAAGAGTGAAGAAAAGTGTGATATCACCAAGAAAGCACAAAAGTCAAGTTTGTAATTTAAGTGTAAAGTGAACCAGAAAAACCAACAATTAATATTATAAACAGAATACCACTACACATCAAACCTAAAAAAGACAGAGGTTTGCTAAATGGGGTTGGGGGTGCCACGAAGAGGTGGGTCTTCTGTGAGCAGATGTCAGTAGCCAGTGGAAGGAGATGAGAAGGGCAGTGAGAGTAGACTGTAGATCAGGCCTGCAGAAGCATTGGTGATGAACTGAAGAGGTCTGAAGCAGGCAGACTAGCAAAGAGGAAGGCAGGAAGCCAGTGTGGAGGGAGTCCTGTAGTCCAGATGGGAAATGACCCCGCTACTGGACTAAGAGCTGGGTTAAGTGGGTGCTGAGGATTCTCCTCGTGTCGTACAGGAAGAATCTGCATACCCAACATACCGCCATGATCTTCTCAGAAAGGGCCAATTTATTGTTCAGTTCAACTTGAAGATTCCTAGCAGAGGATGAGTGCAAAACTATGGTGACTTTCAGGGTGAGTGAATGGTCAGGCACGGGACCTAGCTGGGGCGTACAGGATTTCATTCTTAGCCAAGTTGTTCTTTCCACGATGGTTTGTCTTCAAGTTTGAGATGTCTTGGGGGGTCCGTGCGGGGAAGGAGAGAAAAGGTTGAGTGCCATCAACATAGCTGTGATAAGACAGGCTATGGGAGATGAAGACTGAAATTTAGTACAAAAAAAGAGAAGAGGACCAAGGACCAAACCCTGGGGGACACCTGCATTGTTTAAATCTTTTGGTCATAACAATCTGTAAACAATAAATGCCTCCCACATAAACAGGATGTATTTTGACACATACTTAACATTGCATATTTGTCCAGTGTCCATCACAATTAAATGTTTTATGCTATTTAGCCATATCACTTTCCAGACCCGTTGCACTTCCCTTTGCAAAAATGCCGTGCCATTTTGGAGAATGCAATGTGCAATTATCATTTAATGTCAGCTAAAACTTGCAGGCTTACTTACAGTTCAATGACTTCTAATGCACACCCATTAGGCTATTACATCAGAATATATCATACAAAGAGCCTAAAGAAGTAAACAAGTAGACTGGGATGGCCAGAGATTGAAATCAGTGTGCAGAGAAGGGAGAGTTAGACATTTGTTTATTGATCTTTCTCAGAGGCAAGGCTTTTGTGCTGTTCGCTACAAGGCAGATTAATGTTTTCAGCTGAGGGTTAAGATGGGGGAGATCACAGGCTCTTGCATTGCATTCTGGGAAAAGTTAACTGGGTGCTGATAAACACTGTAACTTAACCTCTGGAATATTTTATGGGTCAGGCTGTAGAACATAACTACCCTCCTTTCCCTCTTAAACCTGGGGATTCCTATCCATTTCCACAAAAGAGATAAACTCAATGGAGGAGAACAATTTGCTCAGGGATGAGGGGGGCTCTTTGTCTGTAGTAAGGGATTGAAGCCAGCCTTTTAAAACCAAGAGTTCTGTTGTACAACCCTTGAAATTAAGTTAACTTTGGTTTTCCTGTATTTTCATGGTGGTTTGATATGGTTTGTGATCTGATGGGTCTTTTGGCCTGAAGTCTCTTGTTCTTGGCACTAAGGTCTGTTATCCAAATTGGCAAAATAAATTACATTATCGCTAAACCAATCATGTGTTTTAAACTTTAAAATTATATTCAATATGAATGATTCATGTTATCCATTTAGAAATGTTTGGGCATTCACTACTTGTAAAAAAGTATTTTCAAAGCTAAAAGTTGCTTTCTTTGAATGTTATTAGCCCTGATGTACCCTCTCATGCAACTCATGGGGACTCTTTTGTTTCCACCTAGAAATTTTAGAGATTTAACATTTAAGAGAACACTGTGAAATAAACAGGGGATTAAATTCACATGGACACACCGCTCATGTGATAATGTTTATTGCCATTCTTCATGTACTTACACTAAACTGCCCAAGATAATAATGTTAATGCAAATTGCCACCATTTGTTTTCTGCTTGTGTTTATGTTAGCACGTTTATGTGTTTGGAATCCTAGTCCAAAAAGAAATTTAAACCGAGTCTAAATATCAGTCAGACTGATGATCTATTAATGGAAAGTTAATCCAGGAAGTTACTGTAAAATGAGGAGCTCCTGAGTATTCTGGGTGGTGCATATGTGGTGGCATGGTAGTTAAAGGAGTTCCAGTGGAATCTGATGAGGGTGGGGGCGGAGATTGCGAAGGAAAGGCGAGTGGGAGGAGCTGGTGTGCCGTTGAGGGGCTGGTGGAAGTGGTCAATGTGGTGTATGTGATGGGGGTTGCATGTGTATGTGTGTATGTGTATATGTGTGTCTTCGTGTGCCTGGCAGTCTGAGAATCTAGTGGCTCAAGCTCAGCCCTTTTTGGCTGCCCAGTCTGTTAGTCAGACAATCATAAATGAAGGCACCAATTAACAGCTCCTGCCTCTGCTGATTCTGAACTCTTGTGCTATAAAATGCCTCCCCCCCCCCCCAAATTACTTATGGGGTAGTTGTTTTATTGGCTCTGCTTGTGGAGGCCCTAAAGACTTTTTTTAAATTTTGACTGAGTACAGATGTTAATGCATTTCTCTGGTTCGCTTTTTGGACCCAAATATCCTCTCTCTCTCTCTCTGGTCACATTCAATGGGATCCAAGCGTTCCACACATTTTTTGTCTCCAGACAACGTGTTTTAGACAAAAGCCATGGAGGATTCCTTGCAGGGCTTTTATTGCCTGACCTTCTAGTTTGGCAGAGGTCCTGCCATAGTTTTGCTGTGGTCCTTGTTACAGGAGTGCTGGCCAGTGCAGGTGCAGTTGCCGGCTTCCTGAGAGACCGTGGGGCAGATTCCAGACCCCAGAGCTTTGGGAACCAGTAATTTGTGCTTTCTGTGCCAGTGTGAACGCATCTTCAGACAGCTGGTCTCCAGCTCCCATCCCATCATCCCCTTCTGCGGCGAGGGACATTTTTGCGTGCAGCAAGGCGGAGTTCGGAGTGCGACGTTTGACCTCCTTGGCTTACGCGAGTTGGGGGGTGGGTGGAGGTCAGCAAGGGGAAACGAGCATCAGGAGAGTGTGGTGCTCAGAACCAGAAGGACAGAAAAACAATGGGGCAGCCCAGCCCTAGACAGCACTGTCTGCCTCTGTCAGTGGCATGTCGAGCAGAAGCATTTCAAAGGATTAATTACTTTGAGATGATTCGAAATATAAACAACGCATAACAAATGACAGCTGCTGCAACAGCACACATAAACACTCCCCACCCAAAGAAATTCAAGACTTGTATGTTAAGGGCGGGGGTAGGTTGTAAGGAAATGGAAAACAGTTCTTGGGAAGGATAGGCCATATTTTTAGAATGTTCAGTGCTCTAGAACACATTATGCAAGGTGCTTGACTTCAAAAGGCCTGGATAAAAAAAAAATGGAAAGAAGTTAACCGACAGTGAAAACAGCTGTGTAAATAACATGCCTAGTGTTTGAATAAACCTTCTGAATAAGCTTGAAACATGGCAAATGGATTGAGGAGACTCCTTAAACTAATAAATAGTGCATTCACCTCTGTGGTTTCTGTGAAGCATTTGCAATGAGCAGTGCTGGATGCACACACTGAGAGGTCAGTGGCCATGTGTACAGTGTTCTGGAGGGATGGCTGAGGGACAGACAGAGGCTCCTAGCAGCGCAGAGTCCGGTGGTTAGCTCACCACAAACTGAGAGCACTTCCCGGATCCTTCCCCTGAGCTGGAGCGAGAGGAAGCGCATGTTACCAAAGAGGGAGTCTTTGGCCTAAGGGGTCTCCCTACTGCATTTCCCCCTTCCACTGGGAATTTGAAACTGAACAGGGGTCAGCCCCAAAATGACCAAAACCATCAGGTGGGATTTCCAGGTTAGAGCAACCTATTCCTGTCCAAATCTGGAAAGAAAATATCTGAATGTGGGGAACTGTGTTTCTCATTCCCCAGAGAGCCCCCATAGACCCCACATACACATACACACAGACAAACACATACACACACACATACACATGCACACACACACACACACACACACACACACACACACACACACACACACATGCACACACACACACATACACATGCACACACACACACACACACACACACACACATACAAACACACACACACACACACACACACAAACATGTACACACACATACACACACATATACACACACACACGAAACACACACACACACTGTGCTGCCGTTGCTGGGGGTTGTACAGGATGTTTGCAGGGGCCATGTGTCAGGGAGCCCACAGGAAGTGCTCTGAGAGTGCGTGGAGACTTTAGCCAGCCGCACACAGCTGTGGAGCTGAACTGGAGCAGCACACCACACCGTGAGGCCAGAGCCGTCTTTGTTCTCCAGCCCCTCCCCATTTCTTTTTTTTTTTTTTTCTAGCAGAGTCACTCTGCCAGTGCTCTTTACTGCACTTGCTCCTATTGTTCTCTCTCCCGCCTGGCCTGACACTACTGCACTTGCCCCACAGTCTCTGGGACTAATCAGGCTCCCGCACATGTTTTATCCAGTGCTCTGTGCACTGGCAGACGTGTAATCAGGACTCACCCTTTTTCAATCTTGTGCAGGTGTGTCCCTTCTCAAGGTATCAGAGCCCCCTCCAGCATGCACACATACACACACATATGCACACAATTACACAGACACACACACACGCACAATTTCATGTGTCCAAAAGCTTTCATGCCTATCAGAAATTCCTGATTAGCACTGCTGCCCCCCAACCTAGCATAATCCTGATATCCCCATCCCCCTCAGTGTGGTCTAAATCAGACTCTGGGACGTTGCTGGGTGTATGCTTGTCATATCAGTGTGTTGTATTCTGGTCCTTGTGCTATAGCTGCTGTAGCTCTGTTCTGCTGGTCAGCTGCGCTGTCTGGACAGTTGCCTGATACATCTGCTCCTGCACACTGCTGTTTGCTCCACAGCACCGCTAATTAAGGCTCTGTCCTGCGTCCAGCATGAGCAGCCAAGATGAGCAGGGCTGGAAATAGCATGCCATGAGGAGGGAGAGAGGGAGGGCAAGAGACAGAGAGAGAGAGAGTGTGTGTGTGTGTGTCACAGGGAGTTCGACTGAGAGAAATATAGAGAGAGAAAGAAGGATGGACAAAAAAAGAAAATGTTGACATCAAGATATTTTCAGAAAATATTTTCTTTGGTATTCATTTATCAAATTTGTTTTGCTGTTTTCTGAAAAGTGGAAAGGGAAGCTTGGCCTTCCATGTTACATTTCCTAAAACACTTTGGTAATAGCAGGATCTTTCTAAAAGTGGATCTTTACGTACACGTGATGCGTGTAAAGTAATAACCGGTGACGTGACCGTGCCATACCTGAGCCTGGCGAGACATGGGGCCTATTTTTAAACCCTGTCGGCCTCTGCTCCGGGCCCCTTTGTGCAGTGTGGGACTGGGGCTGGGCACACTCCTTTCCTGTCATTCACTAACAGCCCGAGGGCCGTGCTCAAGGGCAGACTGCCGTCTGAGCACAATGCGGTGTGCACACACGGGGACGATTCGGCCCAAAACGCTCGGCACGTCGCCCTCAAATGTGTCCCTGATGGGACGGCGCTTTTTTTTTATAGATGACCTCTCACCCCCCATCACGCTGGAACATCAGGGGAACTCCCAGCTTCCAATGCCCTTATTGTCTTTTCTGTATAATTGAACTGGTGGGGTGGGTGGGGTTGGGGGGGGGGTGGGCACCAGTGTGTCATGATTGTGTGTGGAATGGAAGGAGACAGACTACACTGTGTGTTAAATCACAAGGGTGCTGTGGTCAGTTAGGGCTGCTAGGATGACAGAGGAAAGCAAGGCCTAGATATCATTACATTACATTACATTACAGGCATTTAGCAGACGCTCTTATCCAGAGCGACTTACACAACTTTTTTACATAGCATTTTACATTGTATCCATTTATACAGCTGGATATATATACTGAAGCAATGCAGGTTAAGTACCTTGCTCAAGGGTACAACGGCAGTGTCCTTACCCGGGAATCGAACCTGCGACCTTTCGGTTACAAGTCTAGTTCCTTACCCACTGTGCTACACTCCGTCCTGCTTTACTGATCTGATGTGTTGGAACCAATGAAATACTCTCAAAAAGTGCAAGCCCCGCCTTCTGATCATATTGGCAGGCTCAATTACACCAGGCAAAATCAATAGAGCAAAGAAAATGATTTGAATCAAAACAAATACATATTTGACCCAGGTCTGGACCCAACAAATGTACATGCACATTGAAGATATCCTTTTACTTAGATGTTAAAACTGCACTTAAATGAATGAGTACACACACATGTCACATCTGGGTTAAATATACACTGTATGCGAAACATTTTTTTCTTTAGATGCAGGCAAATGTTAGAAAATATTTCTGCCAATCATTTGGAATTTTCAAGAAACTAATCAAAACATAATATCGTTTTAAAATTGCTTATAATTTTAAAATTGTGGTTACTGGTGGACTAAAATATGTCAGATAACTATTTGACTGTGAGCTGACAGACATATCCCCATTCAATAGAGTAGCAAAATTATTTGGAGCTGAAGGGGAAGAATTTCAGGGAACAGGATATGAATAAGCAACAGATATCTAATGAATCACTTTGTTCTACAACCATGCTGAAAGAAGTTTCTCTCTCTTCTCTCTTTCTCTCTCTCCTCTCTCTCTCTCTCTTTGTCTGGCTCTAAACAGAAAAAGAAACACCACAAAAACAGCGACAGCCTCTACGCCCTCACAGGCCATATATGAGGGGATGTCGGTCGGTGGACAGATCCCTGCTCTGCACATGTTTAGTCTTTGCCCCCTGAGAGCTTATGAAAATTCCTGCAGCCGATTTACTCAAAGCCGCCTATTTGCATTCTGGACGCAACTTGTTTTCGCTCCGCTCTTTGTGAGCCGTTTGACCGAGGAGGACCACGGGGAGGGCTTTTTATGAAATGTTGCAGACTCTGCGTCTGTCCTTTCTGCTCACTGAATGTGGTCATCAGGTTTCGTATCTGGAAAGTGCAGCCTTCTTCCACTGCTCGAACATCCTTTCGAATGGCACTCAAACCACAAGGCTCAGTATGACTAGAAGACATCCGCGTGAATGAATCAGTTCCACCCCTGCCTGTCTCAGCAGCAACAGGTTCATCATTGCATCAGATGTTCCGTGGGGGCAGCCCACAATCTGCGGCGTCGACACTCACCCAAATCCCCCCCAAATGCCAATATCCTGCCGAACGTTAGGTGTGGGGTAGCTGTTCATAAACCCTTTCATCTGAGGACTCACTAAAATGACTACACTGTGACTAAGCATTTAGTTCATAAAATAGTTTACTTTGGCACAGTTTTTTTCCCATTTTCTTCCTCGAATCCCTGTTCACATGTCTCTTGAGGCCAGGTAACTGTGCAGTAACTGTGCAGTTGCACAAGGTGCCTTCTCTGAGCAACTTCCCAGCAAGTAAATACTACTGATAAAATCCTGACACGTTAAAACATAGCCAGACACAGCGCCCCTGTTTTATTTTCAGCTTCACAGGATATCATTTTAATCTGGTTAACTTCCTTTAAAGAACAGAAAGGGTTTGCACACCTCTGATAATGTCAGTACCAGTCTCAGGATCTCTACATGACAGCAGCTGACATTGACATGAATTGAATTGAACAGGGGATTCCTTTAATAGCTTCCCCCTACTTGTACAGGGTGCTTACATATTTATTTAACAGTGTTTAACAGAATCTGGATTTCCAGCACATGTCAAATCCTGGCAAATGTGGCTTAATACAACTGTACTGACACACCTTGAATCTGTGTGGTCCAAGTGTCCAAGCTAAATACATAAACGCAGGGCTTTGGCCAATTAGAGCTGTGTTGTTGGCTGCCCGGCACAGGGGATCATGGGAAAGGGAACTGTTTTGACTGAGCCCCTCCCCCACTTGCTGGAATCCCCCCTCCCCCCCTTTACCCATCTTTAATTGATTTGTTCCCAGAACTTTGACACAATTCCTTCTCTGTGGCAGCAATGCTAATTGGCATGGTAACCTAGCAGCCAGATCTGAATGGGCACAACACACAGGTCCGACTGCTCTCAGGGTCCGGCTGTAGCTTCACTGAAGCATGAGGCCTGGGAGGAAGCAGGGAGCAGTGGGGCCCCCTCTTTATGCCAAGGGAGTTCTGAGGTTTTTTTTTTACCTCAGTTTTAAAAAGTACACATTTACATATTACATATGTATTCTTTAAGACAAGATTTAACTTTTTCTTAGTCACAGAGGGGGTTTTTGTGGCATAGTTACACACACACACACACACACACACACACACATATATATATATATATATATATATATACATTCACATTTCACCCAGTAAAGCTGCGTGTTGGAGAACCACAGAAGATGTACAGGAACAGTGGGTCTCCACTGGCCTATGAACTGCACATAACCAGCTCCTTGGGCCACAAACACAGGCAGTGTCTCTCTCTCTCTCTCTCTCTCTCTCTCTCTCTCTTTCTGTCACACATGCACACACACACACATGCACACGCACACACACACACACACACACACACACACACACACACACACAGTCAATCACTGGGGAACCCTGCAGACGGTGTCCCTGACTGCTGTAAGAGCACAAGGATGCTGGAATGGAGACCATGACCGCTCTCCCTCTGGCATCCTCGGCAGCACTAAATCTTGGAAATCCCAGTCAGCTGACTGACGTGCCCATGGCTCCGTGCTTCCTGGCACCTGTCCCAGCTCGTCCTACACTGCCCCCTGTCCACCATGCAGCTGACGGTCCACGCTGTGGGTGCTTGTAGCAGGAGGAGACACACATGAGACCCACCCCCACAGGCACTGTGTGACAGTACCAGCTGTGCTTGGAGGCCCAGGGCCTGGGCCTCTCACAGTGGTCTGAGTGTGTGAGTGTATGTGTGTGTATGCGAGTGAGTGAGTGTGCATGAGTGCATGCGCGTGTGTGTGTTTGTGTGTGTGTGTGTTACGGAGACTGAGGGAGAGACGGCGCGGGCGGGTAGAGTGAAAGAAAAACAAAGAGGTTGATAGGGAAAGAGAGAAGGAAAGAGAGAGATCCAGAGATCCATCAAGAGGGAAAAGCAGAGGCAGAGGAGAAAGAAACAGACAGAGTCAGATGTAACAGTATCCACCCCACACCCACACTAAAAAACAAGGAGGATTCTGGCCGTCTGGAACTCAGTGTGAAATTGTACCGGGAGGTGCCCATGTGGAAATGCAGCAACAGCCGCAGCACCCCCAGGGGCCCCACGGCTTGGGATTTGTGGCCCCTTGGGAGATGACCCAAAAACAGCAGCAGTCGGCTGCACCAGCAAGGCAAACAATTAAAGGACCTGCAGCACAAAAATACAGACAAGCAGCAGCTGCACAAAAACTGGGACATAAACACACACGGCTCACTTCACACTTACCGCAACCACATGCACACATGCACATGCGCATTAAAGAGCTGGCACTTCCTGTCCTTTTAGTGTTTCAAACATTCCTTTGTCTTCAATTTTCTTGTTATCTCCTCCCTCAGTCACTAGGGGTTTCACTGACCACAGTTCTTTTTCTTGCTCTCTTCCTATTGGGGATTTCTTCTGGGCTTCTTCTGGCATTCCCCAAACGATGCGTCTCCAGGGAAGAACCCAGAGCTACAGCATGGACTAGCACTGGGCAATGGAGGTTAATTGGGAGGTTTTGCTTCAGCTGTAATCAGCAAAATGAACAGGCACCAGGCCAAGAATATGAATTCTGTAGCAAATACATTTTCATTTCCTCCTCCCAGCGTTTCAATCGAGCCACAGGCAGCTGTGGAAACGTGTCGTTGAAATCCCATAGATGAAGGCCTCTGCTACTTCCTACGATGGAAAGAAACTCAGCCCCACAGTATCAGAACCAAAATAAATGGCTTGTTGTATGGGGAGCACCTGCCCCCTGCTGGCCAGCCTACCCAAGTGCAGTGGCAGGGAAATGGCTGGTGGTTGTTAGTAAACTGACACATTAAACATAGTGAAAGTGAAGCTTATATGCCATAATGAGACATAAATGTTCATTCAGGCAATATGTCTTGCTGTTAAAATGATGAAAGACACTGACTAGCACATTAAAGTGCTAAAGTGCCAGTTTAGGTTGTTGTCAAAAACTGAGGTCCTGGGGGGAACTAGAACCGATATTTGAAGCATGGACAACTTTCAAGAAGCTATCTGTGGATTTCCAGCTATACATTAAACTGCTCATCATAAAATCCTCAAATGACTTGTTTTTGTGTCATTGCAAAACCAGGACAAAGAGCAGTTCAACCATTCCTGTTGAAATACTGCTACCTGCTGTCATGGAGGGAGAAGTGCACAGTCTGGGCCAAATAAAACATGTTTAACACGGTCTAGAGCAGAGGTTGGCAACAAAGGCTACGTCTGTTTCTGGTTTTCATGCCCCCTCCTGAGCTTACTTAGTACTAACATTTATATCATCTCAGATCGTCTTGCTACATTTCTTGATAATTTCTTTGTTGCATGTCAGACATTAAATTGTCCAGTCGCACCACAAACTATCAATGTTCAAATAATTTGAAAACCGGACATTCCAGTCAAAAAAAGAAACAGAGCCCTGGAAATCCTAAATTAAAGTTGCATTTGACATTAAGTTCAATGACACGGCTGACTGAAATTCAGAGAGGTCAAGCCATTACTATGTTGTTGCAAAGCTAGATACAAACACGTTACAAGGAAATTCTGTGTTTCTCAATCAACCACAAATCATCTGGCAGCACAACTCCGAACCACCGACCACTGGCACCGCTTCGGGTTGCGCCTGAAGCGGACGATGACATGTGATGATATGTTGTCAGGACCAAGCTATATGACTTGCATATTTGCAAACCCATTTTCAAACTACTGTGGAAACGACTACCATGGGCTGAAACCAATCAGAGCTCAGAGGGTTTGAAATAATTTGATGGAAGCTTGTCTGTTGGTCTGCAGACCTTATGTTGGCCCAGTTTTGACAACCAGAAGGAATTGACTGTCAGATATCTAGTGTTTAGATTATGGCCTTAGAGTGAAACAATATAATTGGATTGGGCAAGCTTGTTCAAAATCCATACAGTATTATACTGTATTGTTTCTATGTATATCTGATATAGAAACCTTGGGTGTCCTGAAATCTTCTCTTCTTCAAAATTTTATCACTTCCAGAAGAAACACAGCACACCAGAACCATTGGGGGTCAGGGACACAGCGTGGCCACAAGCCACAAGAATCATGATACTTCTGATTTTAAGTTTGAATGCAATTTGTGACCTTTAATTGAAGTCATCAATTGAAAGTCTTAAAGGTCCACGCAACTGGATTCAAACTGTGGTAATATTTCCCAGACATGACAGTTGATTGTCTTCTTAATATTTCTTTCTTTTTTAACCCAGTTATAACTATTAAATTCAATTGTAATACACACTATTTGATTATTGTGATCTGTTCAGCAGGCAAGAACAGGGTGGGCGTGGTAACATCTTCTGGGTAAAATCTGTGAGTGGACATTGGGGTTTGACCTTGTGTTGGCATCTTGGAAATCTGAACCTTGTATTTGGGTCTGGTGTTTCTTGGTGTTTGGTGCACGCAGGGTATGAAATTCTTGGTCTTACAGCTCATCTGGCATTTTAAAATTTTTATCACTGGCCTTTTTTTATTTTTTATTAATTAGGTAATTAGATAATTACCTCCACCAGCACTACCCAGGAAATCAGAGGCAGGGAACGTAACACAGTCATAGCCTTAAAAATAAAGATTTTCAATTGTCAATCATTACTTTATGGTTCTGAGAGAAGGAAAGGTCACTCAGTACCGTAAAGTTGACAGGGCTGTAGACAGGGCTATTTCAAGATGAAAATGCCTCAATCCACAGAGCATATGTAGTCACCCATTGTTGAAAGACATGAGACTTTAATTGTGAATGTCATGGCCTTCTCAGTGACTAGATCTGAATCAAATCAAGCATTTGTGGATATTAGTGTTTTCCCTCTACAGCAACTAAGTATGAGCTGGCTGACTTTGTTATGGAACAGTGATTTGTAGTCTTCCTGCAAAATTCTAGCCTATGTGGGGAGACTATACCATGGCAGATACAGATTATAGTGATAATAACCTATTAAAGGATTTGTTCATGTTCCTAGTTTAATATCTGCTTATTTGTGCCTGCACTGCTCCATCAACTCAAGCTAGGCAGTACAAAACAGTGCTGAAGCCGTTTGAAGTATTTTAATTTTTTAAAAATAGTCATTTTTGTATGAAAGCATTTTTTTAAAGACAATGGGGCCAACTTCCTAATAATAGGTCAATTGGCTGGAGCCTAAAGTTAATTAACAAAACAAAGCGGTTCATAAAACAAGATGTGTGGGTTGACTGAGTTGTACGAGTTTATAATTGCATTACTGTAGGAAACATTTTGTCAGTTTTCTTTGCAATTGTTATCACTGTTTGTTCATGTACAGTGTTCTGTAGGTTTCTCCAAGCCTTGGTATCCGCAAACTTGCATCACGCCATTGAAACTTGTTATTTATGATATGTAGACTGGATATAATTCTCATCGCCATTAGCTTGTGAAGAGTGTATTCACAGTGTGAGGGACAATACTCTGGAGCATCCACAGCTTTCACAGCCAGCTGAAAGCAGGGGAGCCCCTTACTGATTTTATTTTTATTGTTATTGGTTAATATTTCATTCTGCAAACTGATTTTACAAGACCTTGACTTTCAGCCTTATATTTGGCCTTCATAAAAGGAATTGTGGTAATATGTGATCTGTACAAGACATAACATGACAATCAGCCCGACACCATTCAGACTAAATGCTCAGTGTTGCAACGTGATTCCAGTAGCGAAGGCATGGGAAATATTATGATAATATTTAAAAATTCTTGAGTGTGGGGGAGAGGCTCTCATCCCCCCCCCCCCCCCCCCCTTTTCAAGATGGCAGGAATCCAATGTTAAAGATGCAGTATGCAAGTTTGGATAAACAAGCAAGAGAATATAAAAAAATAGATAAATAAATAAATGTTCCACCTCCCACCCTCACTTTTCACTTCTCCCTCCAAAGACCCTCCATCCAAATACATGGACACGAGCTGCATGACACTGGCGCACTGCAGAGAGAGAGGACAAAGGCATTCAAAAAGTAGGGAGAGGAGTGCAGCACATCATGTCTCATTCGCGAGTATAAAATACTTCATGTATTCATAATGAATGTAAATAGTTGGCATAGCTATAGTTTTTATTTACAGCTGTGGGCTATAGAAAGCATGATATTATTGCCAAACATGATTGAGTTTGATGCAAATGCAATTGATGCTGGCTATGTAGCAGTAGAGCTAGCGTTAGTTGTGGTAACAAAGCTAATAAAAAAATAAAGCAAGAAAATTAGTGATAGTGCACAGCCAAACTTTATTTTCATTTAAATATTATTTTTGCTACAGCACATCATGCATAACTTCTGTCGACAAAGCAGCCGCAGGTAACCTAGCTAGTAGCTACTAAGCTACTTGATGATTTATTTCTGTGACCGACATCATTTCAGCAGAAATACAGTAAGCTCGACATCACTTTTGAAGCCCTTGAAATCTCCCTGCTCTCTGACAAGCCAAACTGATGTGAACACTTGTCTTATCTCTTGCTTGGTTCAATTTTTTTTTTGGTCAAATCTTTTCTTCTTCAGTCTTTCGTTTCTTGCTTTTGTTTATCAGTATAAGCCATTGTAGGCAAAGGCAGAGTTGTTGTAGTAACCTTAGTAACCTATCTTAATCATTTTCTACTAGGTTGCTAACTTTGGCACGATCTTCACTCTGCTTTTATCTGTGTAGCCCCACCCTGCCTGCTCTGGCAGCACTGTAAACGTGCAACAGGACTGAGAGGCAGGTACGGAAGTCTCCTTGCAGAGAGCTGTCCGTCCTGATTGGCTGTTAAATTTCAGGCTCGGTGAAATTTGGAGTGGCTGATTTCAGAGCCTCGTGCAGTCAGAGAGACCAGATTTTTTCTTAGAGCTTTTAATTTAACAAAATAACAACCATTAGATCTGGTATTAGAAACACTGGTTACTTTAATCTCTAAATTGACTAAGTTTAGGGTTGTAACTAGGTAGCTGTTTCGTAGGTGACTTAATGCACTCGTCTTAATAATTGCTTGTATTTTTGCATAGACTGCGTTGTTGCTGTTCTTGTTTGTGTTAGTGTTAATCAGTTTAACCTACAGGATCCAAGTTGAACTAGCGGTTGTTCCCTGCGCTTGGAACGGTACTTCTCTCCAGGGTTTTCAACACACTTGTTCCTGGTTATGGTTATACGCTTTGTTGTACGTCGCTCTGGATAAGAGCGTCTGCCAAATGCCTGTAATGTAATGTAATGTAATATTCTGTAGCAACAAGATAAACCCGACATTAGCCCTAAAATATCCCAGTACAGCAGTGAAAACGCTGCTCACTGAAATATACAATCTTAACATCGGTTTTACGCGTAGAGATGTCCCCTTTGCGACTGAGTGGTCATATATTGTCTTGGACAATCCGTTTGTGAAAAATACATTTGTGATGCCTAGGTAGGCTACCTTCAAAAATAGCTGTAATACCACACCTGTTGCTTACGGCGTTGTCTCCCTTTTCAGTACAATTTGGCTTGATTGACAATTCATTTATTCAGTAGGTGAGAGTATAAGCTTTTTAACGATGTATAACTCGTCTGATTTTGCTTTTGGAATAGCGTTTATTGGTTAGCGTAACCGAAAATTTTCTTATCTGCCAATGTCTAAATAAATAATACGGTAGGCTACTCTGCGCACAGCACGCATGTCGCGAGTTGATATTTCGTCTTTTGTTTCGTTTTTTCTCAATGTCGTATTTATTATTTGAAATGTGTATTTATGTGTTATTATTCTATCTGTCTCTGAGGCGCTCATGTGCATTCTCTGCTAAGCTGAGCAATGGATTGGAATATGTGTGTGACGCCTATTTTAGTTGCAGTGCGGAAGCGCTGCAGCTCTACATACACGCCGGACCATCTAAATGCTGTTTCATACTTTTGCGTAGTCTGCATAGTTTCCGTTGTGTGCGGCACTCGCGAAGGGCCATATCATTTGTGCGGCATATTGCACAGGTTGTGCAGGCCACGTAATTAGATTTTGTTACTGACCGTTATAGTTCAAAAGACAACACCTTCATTCATATTTCCAAACCTGCTAAATACTGCACCAATGACCACAAAAATGATCAGCTAGATGTAAGTAGTTGCAACGAAGACATTCACATGACAAAAGCCCTTTTAGTTGCCCATCGGTTTTGTGAATCAACTGCTATAACCTGTTAGTCAAAGCCGTATGCCAGTGACCTCATGTCAGCAGTCAACCAATCATCTTCTTTACTGCGTATGCGGGCACTGGTTACTAACTAGCCTACGCGCTTTCAATTTATTGAGGATGTTGGCGTCTTCAACGTGGCCGTATTCTGCAACCGTCGCACATGCCGCACATTGCGCACAACCCCTACACAGACCTATTTTTACATGTACTATGCAGAAGTATAAAACAGCCTTTAGTGTTACGACATAGTAAAGGCCTTTACGCCTAGCGGCTAGGAGACGTCCTTGACGATGTTGGGTGAAGGTATATGATCATGTGGACAAAACCATTTAACCCTCCTCTTATGTTTGGGGTCAATTTGACCCCATTCAATGTTTACTGTCTCTAAACATATGGTTACCATACTTTTTTTCAGCTAGATATTTCATGACTTTTCCTAACTTTATGGGGAAAACATGGCAAACATGAAATTAACTGAAAAAAAATATTTTCAATGTCCTGTACACGTTGTACGCATCGGTGTTGTTGGGGTCATTTTGACCAACAAGCTCTGTTGTTATATATACCATTATTTTGATCTTATTTTTGTTGTTGGCTGAGAGCACTTTCACATTAATTTGTGTGTGTGTGTGTGTGAAAGAAAGAGAGAGAGAGCATGTGTGTGTGTGAGGAGAAAACATAGTTCCTACGAGATCTCTGATCATTCTCGGAACATGGGGGCGGGGGCAAACTTATAATAAGGGCTGCACACACAGCCCTCTAAACCACTTCTCTTTGCATTTGTGCCTCAACTAAAGATTTTGAAAATGACCACCAGACAGAGGCGTATATTTTCTGCCACTGAGGTTCTGTCACAGGTCTTGGAGGGTGAAAGTGATTTAGATGAGGATATGTCTGAGACTGAGGATAATGTTGAGGAGGACCCTGACTGTGTGGCATCCTCCTCTGATAATGAGAATGAAGCCTTTGAGATACCACATTCCGCCCTTCCTTTTGTTTCTCAACCACCACTAAAAGACCCTCCTGTCATCTCTCAACCACCAAGAAACCCCCCTGTCATCTCTCAACCACCAAGAAACCTTCCTGTCGCCTGTCAACCACCAGCAAACCCTCCTGTCATCTCTCAACCACCAAGAACTGACATGTTTACTTCCAAAAATGGAGAACTACCATGGTGTGGATCCCCAATTGAAAGACAGGGTAGACTTAGTGCTGCTAATATCATCAAAATGGTTCCAGGCCCCACCACATATGCTAGCAGTCATGTACAAGACATAAAGTCTGCATTTGAACTCTTCATAACATCATCAATGCAAAAGGATATTCTTGAGATGACAAACTTAGAGGGGAGGCATGTGTATGGTGACAGTTAGAAAGAGCTGGATGTGACCCACTAGCAATGCTGTATTGGGTTGCTTATTTTGGCAGGAGTGTACAAGTCAAATGGTGAAGCAACAGCAAGCCTTTGGAATGCTGACACTGGTAGGGCAATTTTTCCAGCTACAATGTCTCTGGAGACATTTCATGTTTTTTCCCACATTATACACTTTGACGACAGGGAATAAGGCAGGGGCGACAGGTCCTGGAGGGATGGCAGATTGCAGCCAATCACCCTCTCAGCGGCGCGAATGATACGCTGCAGTCTGCCCTTGTCCTTGGCAGTGGCAGCAGCGTACCAGATGATGATGGAGGAGGTGAGGATGGACTCAATGATGGCAGTGTAGAAGTGCACCATCATTGTCATTGGGAGGTTGAACTTCTTCAGCTGCCGCAGGAAGTACATCCTCTGCTGAGCCTTCAGAACCTTTATTTAAATTCTCGGAGGTACAATTGAGGGCCAGGCCCTCATTTTCAATGTAGCCGAGATTACAAACACAATTAAAACACAATAGGTATAATAAAAGATCATAGAATATAGCAACAGCAACTAACATAGTAAATAATAAAATAACAGTAATAAAATACAGTAAAATATGATAAAAAATAAAAATAAAATAAAATAATAAAATAAATAAAATCAGCACAGATACGATCAAAAACAGATACACTCAGAGACAGGAATGTTCAAAACCAGCGAGGGAGGGAGGTGATGTTCAGCTCCCACTTCTTGGTGAGGGAGGTGATGTTCAGCTCCCACTTGAGGTCCTGGGTGATGATGGTGCCCAGGAAGCAGAAGGACTCCACAGTGTCGACTGGGGAGTCATGCAGGGTGATGGGGGCGGGCGGGGCTGCGTTCCTTCTGAAGTCCACAACCATCTCTACTGTCTTTAGGGCGTTGAGCTCCAGGTTGTTATGGCTGCACCAGGACACCAGATGTTCAATCTCTCTCCTGTAGGCGGACTCATCCCCACCAGAGATGAGTCCAATGAGAGTGGTATCGTCTGCAAACTTCAGGAGCTTGACTGACTGATGACTGGAGGTGCAGCTATTGCTATACATGGAGAAGGGTAGAGGAGAAAGGACGCAGCCTTGAGGGGAGCCGGTGCTGATGGTCCGGGAGTCGGAGACGTGTTTCCCCATACATGCTCAATTGGGTTAAGGTCTGGTGATTGACTTGGCCAGTCTAAAACCTTCCACTTTTTCTCCCTAATGAAATCCTTTGTTGTGTTGGCAGTGTGTTTTGGGTTATTGTCTTGCTGCATGATGAAGTTCCTCCCAATTAGTTTGGATGCATTTCTCCATAAGTTGGCAGACAGAATGTTTTTGTAGACTTCTGAATTCATCCTGCTGCTATCATCATGAGTTACATCATCAATAAAGATTAGTGTGCCCACTCCAGAAGCAGCCATGCAAGCCCAAGCCATGACACTTCCTCCACCGTGCTTCACAGATGAGCTTATATGTTTTGGATCATGAGCAGATCCCTTCTTTCTCCACACTTTGGCCTTTCCATCACTTTGGTAGAGGTTAATCTTGGTCTCATCAGTCCATAAAACTTTGTTCCAGAACTTTTGTGGCTCATCTTTGTACTTCTTTGCAAATTGTAATCTTGTCTTCCAATTCTTACTACTGATGAGTGGTTTGCATCTTGTGGTATAGCCTCTATATTGCTGCTCTCTAAGTCTTCTTCGAAGGGTTGATTGAGATACCTTCACCCCTGTCCTGTGGAGATTGTTTGTGATGTCACTGACTGATGTTTTGAGGTTTTTCTTCACAGCTTTCACAATGTTTCTGTCATCAACTGCTGTTGTTTTCCTTGGTCAACCTGTTCAATATCTGTTGCTCAGCACGCCAGCTGTTTCTTTCTTTTTCAGGACATTCCAAGTTGTCGTACAAGCTATCCCCAATGCTTGTGCAATGGCTCTGATCGATTTCCCCTCTTTTCTAAGCTTGCTTTTCTCCCACAGACAGCTCTCTGGTCTTCATGTTAGTTTATCTTTTATAACACACATGCAGTTATCACAGGCAAAACCCAAGGTTAAAACCAAGAGTAGACATTCAGAACTATTTATTGTTTAACCAATCAATCTAACAGGACACATCTGGGAAACAAGAAACACCTGTCAGTCACATGTTCCAAAACTTCCAATACTCACCTAAAAATTGGGTTGTCTGATACAAAAGGTGATATGTTCTAAGTTGTTTGTAATAATTATATATTATTATTATTATTATTATTATTATTATTATTATTATTATTATTATTAATAATAATAATAATAATAATAATAATAATAATGATACATTAAATTAATAATAATAATGATAATAATAATTATTATTATTATTATTGTTATTATTATTATTGATTTAATAGCAAAACTTTTTAAAACAAACAGACATACCACACACATTAAGGAAATTCACAAATGTTAACAGGTGACTGCCTACGTCATTTAATTTCAGATCATCTAAACAAAGATCCTAATTATATTCTTGGTTTGGGCTATACTATTGCATGCTTAAGAGAGCAGCCCTACTTCAGGCTTTGGTGTATGAGTGCTTTTTGATTTATGTGTATTAAAAAAGAATAAAAAGTGATGTTTCTCTGGTAAAGTACTAATCCATAAGATTAGCAAAAAAGCTTATTGTTTGAAAAGCATGATCGAAAGTATTGAACTTCTGAGCATGGAAAGATTTGTGAGCTGTATGCTATTCAAACTGAACTCTCCAGTAGTAATGATAGGTTGAGTTGAGGATATAGAATCATGATTTGATAATTTAACAATTTGTCGAATTGCCAATTGGTCTGTAATTTCCTGCTTGTGAGTGCAGAGCGTAATGCACTTACCACTCTTCTGATGGCTAAATTGCATCTTGATACATGGTCCCTCGGGTAGACAACATTATAAACATAAGGCCACATAGCTATTGACTGTTTGACTAGAGAGAGACAAAGAGCAGAGTAAGTTCATCGCTAATGAGGCCAAACATGTTTGGTTCCTTCCTGGCCCGGTCAGAAAGTTCCTGTCCTTACTTAAATAGGTCAAGTATCAACCACACTAGAAAACAAGTGAAATGAAAACTGGAGCATATTTCAGTTCTGAGTTACTGGCTGTTAAATGTGTAAAGATCTTTATCATATCAGATCAGTTTGTAGGGTGCTTTTTACAGAAAACTGTCACAAAAATGCTTTACAGAAAAGAGTGGCGGAAGAGAGCAAAAACAGAGCAAGAGCAAAACCAAGCAAAAACCAGGCCCGAACCCCCAAATAGCAAGCACACAAGGAAAAAAACTCCCAGTGGGGAGAAAAACCCTCAAATGAAGGCGAGAAAAACTCCCTGATAGGAAGAAATCTTGGGAGGACCCCACTGCAGTGGGGGAGCCCGTCCTCCGCTAGTCAGCTTGGTGTAAATCTTCATGAAAATTCATCAGGACCAAACTATTTATTTATATTATATTATATTTTATTTATATATCTATTTATATTTTGGGATTTGAGTTTCCTATTTGTAGATCACTGGCCATCACAGATTGCATTAAATTACTAATTTGCTCATTAGGTGGTTTTATCGATGATGGCTTACTGTACATGGCTTACATTTTATCTGCTGCATCTTTACTGAATAAAGCAGTGAGCTAAAGTACCGAATCAAGCATAATGATCATACAACAGCAGTTCAGGATTTGACACTACTGTCTTATCTTTTATTTTCATAATTAGTCCCATGAGATAGTGAGACTCCAGAAACAGCAAACAAAACAAGTGCTTCTTGTCCTTCCTTTTTTGTGCAGTACCACAACTGTTATGCTTTTCTGGTAAATGTATAAAGTGCTGCCACAAGTAAAATCATTATCATTATCTGTGGGTTTGCGGTATTCCTAGCTCACATTTTCTCAGTTAGCCAGTTTACTCCAGATCAGCAGTGGTATATGATGAGAGTGTATGTCATGCATTCATTTATGGTTTGTAACACAGCAGGATGTGAAAGTCATGACTATTTTCCAGCCAAAAATAATACAAGTTGGGCTGACCTGTTCCAGAGAATAGTGAGATCATAGTTTCCCCCTTGTTATGTATAATTCAATTTTTTTCCCCCCAGCCCTGAAGTTCAAGACCTGACAGCAGCCAACCTTTTGTGTTTACCACATACGGGTAGCAGGCTTCCATGACAGAAGAGTGGATTTTGAGCCAGAGTAGGAATATAAATACTTTCTTACTGTTCAAATTTCTCAGCACACATTTCTGTGCGCCTTGGTAATGGCCTGCGTATTTATACAACGCATAGTTGGCTATAGTTCTGTGGAGCACAAATGAGCAAGCCTAGAAATCATTCCAGTACTAAATGTTTGTTTTTTCTTTGCTGAACAGCATGCTTATTAATTTTTTATTTTTACCACAATCCCCTAACACCTGAATTCTGCAGTGAAAGAGGAACATTTAAATCATTTTTGTATCATTTTTTATTAAAGGCAAATACGAGATTTGTTTTTGCCTTGCTGTGGTCTTGTGTTTACAATCAAAGAAGTCTCCTCCTTCATCTTCAACTCTGTCCACTCACCCCTGAGTCACAGACACACAGAAATTCATTAGAAACTACTGGTAAATTTCCCCCATCGATTACTTGGAACGGACATTACAAATTTCCAGCTGGGACCAGAGACAGAGAATGCCAGCACATAATAGATATGCCATAGCATGGTTGTTTTATAATATTTTCAAGGTAAAAATCCTGCACAGTATGCCTTTAATTCTTTTCAGCAGTGACAAAACATACATTTCACATACTAGCACAAATGATTGCCAATTTTTTACCAGGTAAAAAGCATTAAAGTTATTATTAATAAATTAATCATATAAACAATGAACAATGAGTGCACAAATCCTGATAATCACTGATACTGTGTTTATCAGTTTAGTGTCTATAATTTTAAATACCAGCAGTCTTTCTGAGCACAGTGGTTTTCCCCTGCTGTGGACATTTCCAAGAACAGAAAGCTCTATATATAAACTGCAATAAAGTTCAAATCAAAATAAAAACAAACGAAGCAAGTCCAACAGCAGCCAAGCTGTCTTCTGTAAGTTTGTCAGCAGCTCATAGCTCCTGGCGAGCATCACATGGTGCTAATGGAAGTGACTCTTCCTGTGCTGAGGACTGTAGGTAAAGAGTGTATAGTACACCCATGCATTTCCCAGCCACAGCGCCCCCCTCAGGCAGTGAGAGAACACACGGAGGAAGGGAGCTATCAGCAGGCACCCCCGCAGCACCAGCCCCAGAAGAGGTCCTTGAGGGTACAGGTCCTGGGCATGTTCAGCGGCCTGCAGCACCAGCAGCTCCACCATCACTGCTGTCCACACCAGGGTGCAAGCCAGACGGGCGCCACGGACCGTCCGGAGCCTGCGGGACTCCACAGGCCTCCAGGTCACCAGCAGGGCCTCCAGGCTCAGGCAGCTGAGGAACAGCAGGCTAGCATGCTGGTTGGCGCTCAAGAGCTTGCTCCCCAGTTTGGCCAGGGCCCCACGGTCCTCCACGGCCCACCCTAGTGCACCAAGACCCCAGCATGCCACCACCAGGCCATCTGCCCAGGGCAGCTGGCTCAGCAGTACGGTGGAGGCCTTGCGGGACACATGGGGGGAGCACAGGAGGAGCACGGCTGTGTACAGGCTGGCCAGGGCCCCCAAAGTCAACAGTACCTCGTTCCCCAGAGGAAGAACCAAAACCTGCAGGTATTTCAACAGCAGATACCTCTTCAGTCCACCCCGAGGATCCCGTGATACAGCTCCAGGAACACTGGCCTCCCTGTAACAGTAACAGTTTTATTCACAAGTTTATTTACTAATTAGTGATCAGCTTTCTGCATAACAGTCCTTTCCTGGCATGTTTTTGAGTCAAAACATGGTATTTCTGATTCACATAAATGTTATGACCGTTTTGTTTGTAATTCCAGAATTCTTTTCAGAACATTCTTAATATTTGTTGTTTTCATTTTTATGGTTAATTCATTGGCACAAAAGCAATACATTACTTAAAAAGCAAAGGGATGTCGAATAGCATGCCTGACAGCAAGACAATCAAAATACAAACCAAATAAAATATAGTACAAAACTGCCCAGATATCACAGTCACTCAACCATAATCAATTTACCATGGCCTGTATGAATCAAGTTTTCCAAACTTACATTTGCTTGGAGCCTAAGGGCTGAGCACTGACTTCCTTTATAGTTTTCATGTGTTTGGCAGGCTATTGTTCTTGAGTTCTCATGTCTTTAGCATGGGATTGTAGCAGTTCAGTGAAAGAGTGTCTCCTTTTTCTGCAAGTCTGGGCCAATCAGACCACCGCAGAGCTATGCAACACCCCTCTCCTCCTCCACTGGCCCTCCCCTCCTTATATTCATCAAAGGAAGACCCAGCTCTGACGCATGCCTGCTGCGGGATTTTGGGGAATGCCCTACCCTTTCCTGACCCAAGCTGCTGAGACTCATCGCCTGGTCACGTCATTTGATTGGCAATTGTGTATTTTTCCATACACCAAAAACTGATCTATGACGGAATTTGTCTGGTTTTGCGTGTGTGTGTTATATTGGGTTATATCTCCTGAGCACAGAGAGTTTGCTCCTGAGCAAACTCTCTGTGCCTTCAGGTTTTACAGCCTGCTAGCACACCATTTTCTTTTGTGGCATGTGCAAGCCATGATTATATCACCAAAAAAAAATGAAAAGAGCAAAAGAACATGTTTGCAACAAGAACTAAATGTTTTAGTCTCAAATAGTGGTTTATTTAGTTGTTCTACACTGTGAATTGTCCTCCACTACAGTGGAATATGAAATGTTCCATGTATATTTATGTTCTATGAACTGTATCTGAGGCATTCTGCACTGTAATATGTGTAAATTGTGTTTACAGAATATTCCTTGTTGGAAAAGCAATTTGGTCAGTGTTGTGCAGAAACCTTACATTTCCATGAAATGTCATTGTCGGGAACAGAAAAAATAAAAAACAGCTTTTATTTTCCATTCTTCAACATAGTCAAGTGAGATTTTCAACAAACTATATTAGTTGAGTTATGAAACACTTTGTATGCTGAACTGAATAGTATTCTTAAGTTGGGCTTCTTCATAGGTCATTAAAAAACTCCAAATTGGGAATAAAGACAAATAAATACAGTATAAAAACCATGTGTCCCCACCATGGGTGGTCATCTTTTGTCTTTCAGGTGTAACAAATCTTAGATCGGCAAACTCCCTGAAAATGTGGAATCAGTTATTCAGCGGACAGTACTCATGCCATGTGGGTTCATCATGCTCAGTGTATAGAGGCTTTTCCTTCCAGGTAGATTGACACTTTTCCATTCTGCACAATGACACCCTGAAGAATTTAAAGGAACCCTGAAGTTACTAAAGTGACCAGGACAAACCTGTGAATTTCCTGTGCTCTAAGGACGCGTTCCACCCAGCGTCACGTGGGGACCCAAGGGGACAGAGTGCAGCTCAGCTCCCAAGCCCTACGGCTGACCTTAACGGGCACTTTGCCAACATCAGCAGTGGAGGCCGAGCCCCTCCCTCTTTCCCCTGTCCCTCAGAAGAGACAACCTGCTGCTCCACACGTCTCTGAATCAGGGTTATAGTGTCACACTCTTCCAGTAAATCTGCGTTTTAATTTGCTTCCGTTTCCTCCTCCAGTGTCATCTCTGTATTCCCATCAGCTGTTGACTTGGCCTGGCTTCAGAACCCATTATAAGTTCCGATCCTCAGTGGAATACCGCAGTCTCCACAAAACAGCAGCAGTCATATGGCCTTCTGACAGGGGGCTATCTTTTGAATAGTCTACACTGATTTTGATGTTGCTTTAAAAAAAATAATAAAATAAGGACACATATTTTCTATAATAAAAAAAATATTGAAACTCAGGTTAACATCCAGGTTTCTCTCTCTCACATGGACATTTGTGTTTCATTACCACATTTCCGTTCCTTCCAGATGATTCATAGCGTATGGTTGATGAAAAGCTGCAATAGATTTGTTAACCAAGGCAGTCAACAAAAAGGAAATGAATGCTTTTAAGCATTGCAGTATGGAAGGACTACTCTTACTGGTATAGGCAGGGTCTCATTAAAATTAGCCTCTCATTTAGGAAGGAAGTCAAAAAGAGCCACAGTGTGAAGCTTGTGCAAACTGATATCGTTTGTTTCCTCATGTGAATGCCCTATTCTGCTCAATAAAAACAAGTAACATGAAGTGAAACTTAACAGATGGTAGATACACACATACACACACACACACACACACGCACACCTATTCTGTGAGGGTGGAAAACATTTTCAGTCACTTTAACATTTCTCATGCTCTCCTGATATTCATTAATCAGCATTAGCTAACGACCCCTCTATTTTACACAGCTCATTACAGTACACATCAGAGTTAATGGCAGAGAGAATGACACTGAGCACCTTGTATGGCTAAGATGCAATAATGAGGATGCTAATAGCATGGAATACAAAGAATATCACTGTCTGAGAGATGCATGCTCTTCCCGGAACAGAAGAAGCTTTTACACTCCATTGCGGTCTTCTTTCATTTATTGAATACTGCACAACAAAGCCAATTCAAACCATGTTTATGGTTTGCATTTTCGCTGTATGTTATACATAGTTGTAAGGCTCAGAGGTTGGGAGGGTTATACTGAGAGGGGAAGAAACAGTTAAATTACAGACTTTACCTCATTTAATACTCAGAAGTCAGATGCTAACATGAATGTTAATAATTAAGGATGAATGAATGGCATAGTGGCATCATGTGAGCTATTTGATATATCCTTTTGTAATTCATACTCACATCCTAAGTAGAGTAGATACACATAACATATAATGTGCATTTATAATTTGCAACTGACATGGATATAAAATAAATTTTCTAATCTATTGCTAGGCACAGCATGGCATAAACAATAAGCAAATTAAAACAAAAGCATGGTTTTATTTTACTGTGGGATAGCTATTGGCGGCATTCCTGTTTGATGCCTGGGTTCATGTGTTTGCTATTTCATAATTCATTGCAGCAAGTCACACCAATTGATGTGTATTGATGTACCAGGTGTTTCCTTGGCTGTAATTCTGGAAACATATTAATACTTGAAAACAATAGAAGGCAGGGCAGGTCTATCTACCTTGGAAACCTTTAAACAAGATAACACCCATGAATGTGAGGTTAACATCTGCCACCACTTTATCTACCCATCAATACCCTAAAGCTGAATTGTAGAAATGAATTGTTGCCATGGTGATAGTCATGGTTCATATAAAATCAAGGCATATCTATGTCTAGGTGGTTGTAAATTGTGTGTCAAGGCTGCAGTGTTCCTTCCTCTCTGTGATGTCCTGTGCTCCTCAGTCATAGATGAGTACTGAGCTGCACTGTGTCACTGTTGTAGACAGTGAGTGGCAACCAGAGGCATGATATCTACATCCAGCAATGGCTTGTAGCATTCTACAGCGTTTTACAGGGGCCCAAATATGCAAATTAAGCAACAGGTTTTTCATGAATTAATAACTACCTTAATGTATGACATATGTTGAGTGCTCAGATGGCAACGGCAGATAACTACCTAAAATTATGACATATGTTGCGTGAGTGTTTCAATTCTAAAGCCACCAAAGTGCATTGTGGTTTATTTTTGTGTTTTCCTTTGGGGAAAATATGCATGCCAATTCTTTCCAAAATTTATGGAAGGTTAAAAGTGATGGTTCTTGTTCTCAGAAGGGAATAAACTAGAAAATGATGTCAATTTCATAAGAAACAGACTGGAATATCATTTTGCCTGCATGCATGAAGGACTGAGACTTGGCAGGGAGGAAGTGAAATATTTTCTATATATCTCTTCTCAGCAGCATATTCTCACACATATACAGGGGTGGGAAAAAAACAATCCGAACAAAAGCAATAGGGTTATAGCACCTGCAGTGCTTGGACTACGGTAGCCCTGAAGGGCAATTCTTGCTCTCTGAGAACTGTCGACGTGTTCTGAAAAATAGCTCCGTGCTGGGAACTGTCAGCTCTGTGCTGAGAACTGACTGCTCCTCGCTGGGAACTGCCTACGTGCTCTGAAAAACAGCTCTGCACCAAGAGCTGCCTATGCGCTAGATGCTTACAGCCAGTTCAGCAATAGACTGTGAAATATATTAAATCTTGAATATTTTGTATATGATTTACTAATATTTCAGAAATATTTTTCAGAAATAAGTTGCTCAGTTGCTGTAACGAAAACATGTTACAAGACATATATACTGTATATACACTACATGGCCAAAAGTATGTGGACACCTGACATCCAACATCTTATCCAAAATTATGGACATTAATATGGAGTTGGTCCACCCTTTGCTGCTGAAACAACCAGGAAGGCTTTATGCTAGACGTTGGTGCATTGCTGCAGGGATTTTCTTCTATTCAGCCAGAAGAGCATTTGTAAGATCAGGCACTGCTTCGGTGAATAGCCCTGGCTCACAGTTGGCTTTAAATGTGATCCCGAAGATGTTGGATGGGGTTGCGGTCAGGCCACAGAGTTGGAAGCATAGAATCATTTAAAATGTAATTGCATGAAGGTTTGCATTCGCTGGAACTAAGGGGTCTAGCCCAAACCATGAAAAACAGCCCCAGACCAAGGGGTGTCCAGATGCTTTTTTCTCATATAGTGTATATCTCTCATTGAATGCATGCACATCTCCACTTAGGTCTAGCCTGGAAGTGAGGATTAATGAGAGAACCAGTTGAAAAGTCCTTTCTTCCCACAACAGCTGTTTTATTTCATTGACTGCTAAGGTCCAAATTGTGGTGACTGGCTAACTTGGACTCAGGACTCGGTGATCAGACGATTTGTATGTTGGCAAAGTCTGCAAATAGTTTCTCCAAACTCTTTGAAGTTCTAACTGTTAAGAAGACATCATTCCTATCAGTACAAAGTGTGAAAGTTTTACAAGGGTTTATACTGAAGGCAATTGATGATGCAGAGGAAGATTGGGGTGAGCAGGTGACGGTGTTGGGCACACAGATGAAGTGAACTGTAATCACAGGATGCCTTTAACTTGAAATCTACACACACACACATATACACATGGCCACACACAAACAGCAAGAGAGAGAGAGAGAGAGAGAGAGAGAGATGAGTGAAACACACACTGCATGCAGAGGTATCTGAACTGACTACATTTATCAAGACTTAGGTCCCTGAAACTAACACCACTCCCTCTCCACTGCAAATGCTGCAGGCCACAGCATCCTGAGAGTGACACTTCTGTTATACAGCCAGAGATAAACCAACTGACAGGCAAGCAGTCATACAGAGCTACACTATGAGACACAGACAGAAAATTAGAGATGGTGACAGAGACAGATGAACATAGAATTGAGACAAGCCAAATTGAAACTGTGAGAGGAAGCACGCAGTCAACATTTTCAAGAGCAGACGGTGACTTTCATGTTCACAGACAGATAAAAAAAAGATGAACCAACGCAGATAACACATGCCATATGAAAAAGGACACCATGTTATGTCAGTTTAACTTGTTTTCTTGTGCAGTTTCCTGTTGTGCAAAGTCCCAGCTAATAGAGCGTACCCTGGGCTTCATATTACAGGGCTGAGCTCAACTGTGCTTGGCCCATTACATGCCAGAAACTTGCCACTCAGGCACCTGCAGTCTGCCTGCACTTGCTGTACATAACGTGTACTCCAGTACAAAGACTGTGCAGTTCAGTTGGTGGGCTGTACAGTGAAAAGAAGCAGAGACAGTCAGAAGTACTTTGGAGAAGTACAACAGTCTGTACACTCATGATTTGACAGAGAACATTGCCATGAGATTGTCCATAAATACAACTGGGCATTCTACAAAATAAAAAAAGCAACTGTGCCACAATATTGGTTAAATATGAATTGTTTGATTCACTCTGCAATTGAAAATGTTCTATTTTAGTACAGCTGCGCATCACTTATGCAACTTGGAAAAGAAGCAGTTATGCATTACAGCAAGGTGTTCAAATGTCAATTGATCCTATTGAGTAACTGCATGATCTTGCTTTTAACAACCCATTAACATAGTCCTCAATATTGTCAGCAATGTGTTCACAACAGTTGCTTGTTCTACAATTCACTGATGACTTCAAAAACTTTGGCAGGCATTTCTCTCAATTTTAGTCAAAGGTTTTAGTCTCCTGATTAAACATCTCTTACAGATAACTTTAATATAGTTAGACTGTTATCACAAACCATGATGAAACACAAAATTGGGTCTAGAATTTCCAGTGCAGTATTATTTCTGGACAAAGATGCTTCCATTAGAAACTTTACAGTTATTTGCCTAATGGTAGGACTGGCTAATATGGTTTCTGAAGACCATTTTCTCTTTCTGTACAATTAATAGAATATGTCATGGAGTAAAATGCTCCCAATTGATCCGCTCTTTTTTCTAATAGTACATAAGTGTGCTCTGAGAAAACTTGCACATTAAGAAAACATTACTTTAACTGAAATGAAATCCCTACCTCAGAATTTCAATCAATCAATCAATCAATCAATCTATCTATCAATCAATCTATCAATCAATCAATCAAAAGACCCAGTGACCTGAAGCTTGAAGCGTCAGAAAACTCCATGGTTCCTGAAAAGACAATTTCTGTTGTATACCATCTTGTTGGGAATGAACTGTATTGTAAATCCTTTATCACTTGTCATCCACAATTCAGACAGAGGCACTTGTGATCCTGATATTCGACTAATGATGCGAATGATAAAATCCATTTTTACAAACATCACACAGCTGCCTATTGACTTAAAAGGGAAGTTTGGGCTGTGTCTGTAGCTCTATCACTAGGCTTCAATCTAGATCACCCTAAATGGACTTGTTTTCCTCTCTTTACAAGACATTAACTTAATGTGATCTGAGCACAGTGATGAAGTTAACAAGTATTGCAGCTGGCCTGGAAGTGCCTACAACTCAAGCTCATGTTCCACCAACACTCAATCCAAACATATGCATGCTCATGCCACATTTCTACTTTCCTTGTGTTGTCTTTTTCTTTTTCTCCTTTCAGTTTTTTTCCTGTTACATTACATTACATTTATTTGGCAGACGCTTTCAGCTTTAATGGACAGGAAGGTGTAGAGAGACAGGAATAAGGAGGAAAAGAGAGAGAGAGACATGCAAAAAAGGTTGCGCAGTCGAACTCGAACCGCCGACGCCGCGGCTCGTAATGAGCATGTGGACAGTGCTCTACAGGCAGACGTATTTATCCGAAGCGACATACAATGAGTCCATACCAAAGGTGATTAGAACAGCAACAAAACACAGGTCCGATAAATTACAATATTCATTTTGGAACAGTTATTCATAGCCACAAACACATTAAGTCCAGTTCACACAGTAAACATTACTCTGACCTAACCTATGCTAACCTATTCTGTCCGTTACCACGTAAATAAACCTGAGAAAATCCCCAAATGAAAATGAAACAACCCATTTTAAAATGATTTTGTGTATTAAATTCATTTGGACCACAGTAAGGTGGAATTGCAGGCTTGATATGGTCATAGCTTGATGTTTCTGATTTTTCAGAGATGTTTTGGTTTGACAGGACACATTATAAACCCAAGCACTCCTGTCTTCATTATAACAGGGCTTTCATTTCTATCTATCTTGGATCCTGCATGTATTTACTTTCTGGAGAACTAATACAGATAAAAACTGGTTATGTAACTTCTGACTCAAAACCACAGAGACATTGTGTATTGACATCCTGTAGCACAGTGGTGTCAAACTCGTTGCCATGGAGGGCCGTGTGTATGCAGGTTTTCATTCCAACCAATTAATGCTGCCTTAATTGAGTCCAATTACTCATTCAGCCATTTGCGTTTAACTGCATTGAAGCACAGAATATAAGAAAATTTTTATTTAGACAATGCGGGTCACCATAGACGTCGGGTCACCATTGTGCACAAACCTGCATCCCTAATTCAGCAAATAATTTAACTAATTATATAATCAAGATCTGAGGCTGGAATGAAAACCTGCATACACACGGCCCTCCATGGCAACGAGTTTGACACCACTGCTGTAGCACTTAAACACTGTTGTAGGAGCAAAGTTATCATTTGCTTTTCATGTTGCATTTCTGTTATAGATGCATGTACTCACATTAAACTCATTTTATAGTTATTAAAGATTTTAATCATATTAGATACTTGAACTTGTTGCTTTAACTTTGCATTGACTCCGATACTCAGGGGCGCCACCATAGATTCTGGGCCCCATGAAAAGAGCTCACATTGGGCCCCCTCCACCCCAGAAAATCCTATGTTCTAATATTTTCTGTGGGTCCCTGTCAGTCAGTGCCCTTGGAATCATCCTAACTCTACCCCCTTACGGCACCCCTGCCTATACTAGTGTTGCCATTTATTAGTATGACACATTGTATTGTTTTATGAAATATGAATTATCTCTCTACTGATGTCACAATGCATTATCTTTTCCTCACTGAAATACATGTCTGCTCCACTGTACTCTTATACCTGATTACTGTTAATTTAACATTCTATTCGTATGAGCTTTGTTTATGTATGATAACGGTCCCTACATTGTTGTTATGTTTCTGTTGTCACTTCACTTTTTAGTTGACTATCTGCTTTTCTCTTGCACAATCTTTGTTTCGGTTTGTAGTATGGGCGTGGTTTTTCTCTTTCTCTCTCTCTCTCCCCTCAGCTGATCACTCTCACCTGTTCTGGCCGCATTCTCATGCACGGACTAATCACTAATTTCGTTCACCTGTTCCCTGTTTGCATGTTCACGGTCTGTTCAATTATCTCTCACTTCACTCACCTGGTTCCCTTGGTATATATTTTCTGTTTCCCTGTTCTTCCTTGCCAGGTTGTGCCTCCTGTTTATAGTGCCTTTCCAGCGGTTTCGTCTTGTTAGTGGGTCTTGTGTTTTTATCTTGCCTGTTTACCCGACCACCGATTTTTGCCTGCCGACTTTGTTTTGCTGATTTCCTGTTATGACCCCGCCTGTTTACGACTGAGTTTTGCCTTCCGATTCTGTACTTTTAGCCCGGTGGATTTTTCTGGTTTTTTATCTTTGCACGAACTGACTACGAGACTGCCTGCTGTATTGTGTACCTTTGAATGAAATCTCTCCTTCGGGAGTTTCTATACGCAGTTGTCCAAGTCTGCATTTGGGTCCACCACACCTCGACCCATGACAACTTTTTCATTGTTCTGTTCAGTTTCGGAGTAACGATTTCTTAACGTACTGCTATTGTTGGATATTGAACGTGAAAATAAACCTCTTTCGTATCTCTATTGACACCAGAGTGCAGTTGATTGAATCACTGTTGAAATAGACTGCCAGATATCGGACGAGTTTCAACGCATCAAGCTAAACCAAGCAGCCACAACTGTCTACAAACATACGTGACATGCCGCTGTGTTGCATCTGACGCGCTTACACCTGCAGCTTGCAGTACTGACAAAATGTGTGAACAGCAAGTTGTTTGGAGAGTTAAAAGCCATTTATAACAAATTTGTTTTACCATGAACAATCAAACACTCAGTTCCTCGTTATCAGCTAAACACAAATTCGCGTGTGCATCGGAAACAGCAGAGGTGTAATCTCGGCAACACAAGTTGGGTGCCTTCGGGTGTATTTGAACTCGCAACAAACAAAATGGAGCTCCGTTTTATTTCTTTATTTTCTTAGATTATCTTTATGCAGCCTACAGACTGTTCTGAACAAATGTCATTCTCACTTGATTGAGAGTGTGCCAGAGAATGCTTGGGACTTGCCACTTTGTGGCCCAACACATATTTGTGGCCACGTAGCATAGGCCTACACTGACAAAAGTGAGAACCAGTAAACAAGATAACGTGAGTTAGCTGGGCTGACGCAGAAATAATTCAAGCATATAACGTTAGTCAACAGAATTTATATTTTAGTTTATATTAAAACATTTCGCAAAACAGTAATCGTTATTCTAACAAAGTTTTCACGTCCAAATATGACAAAAATAGGCTTATAAGAAACTAATACAAGTTTTTTTTTTACCATTAACCAAATTAACCATTGTCACGTTTCCGTCCATTAACGTAGGCTATTTTCCAAACATTTGTTTGGCCCATGTCTGGGCCACATGTTTTCAATATAGTCGTCGATCTGGTCCTCCCCCCGAGTCTGGCCCAAAATACAGCCCAACCATGCGCCTGATCTGGCACTCAGCCAAAAAATAAATGACCCATTGTAATAAATGACCCATTGGAATGTCAGATATGCCATCCCACCAAGTTACGCTTTGGTGAGGCGGAATGCCCCATGGAGCACGGAGAATTTGGCACTTTTCTGGGTTCCAAGTGAACCAATAAAAAACAAAACAAAAAAAAAAAAACGTTGCGGCCCCGCCGTCTATACTTCACTTGTAGCTCCCTGGTAACGCGTTGGGCTCAAGCAAACCTTCAACTCATTACCCTGGCTTGCAGCCAAACTAAAAATAAGACATTTAAACTATTGCTTATGCACCTGTATAATCTTTGCGGGAAACTCATTTATATTTCTGAAATCCGTGAAAACACGTTCCGATATGTCCTATGCCATGCTAACGCAACATTACATGGGAGCTTTTTACACGTTGAAGTCTACAGCATATCGGCTAATAATAATAATAATAATAATAATAATCAGCATCGTCATCATTTTGTGGTAAATTGCTTTTTTTAAATCAGCATATTAAATGAAAAATAAAATATAATACAATGTATTGTAACAACCCCACATAACACATTTACATAACATATTCAAAAAGACTTAAACACAGACTTCAAAATAAAATAAAACAACATTGATTCTAAGGTAGTAGCCTATGTAACAATGTGTTAAGCGTACAGAAGGTTACATCAGTCAGCTTCAGAAGTTCAAGCAGCTGTAGGCGCGCCACCTCTCCAGGACCCGACAGCATCCTCGTGCAACGAGATGTGGGCGTCACTTGAAATATGTATGTTACGCGTACTGCATTAGTTATGAGTGATTGTTAATGCTGCGCACAACAAAATCCTGTTTCTTCTGAAAGGGTTTGCCCTTTGTGCAACTACGACTTGTGGATCCCGAGCTTCTACTTGTACACCTCAGTAGAAACATCGTGCTTGGATATTAAAGGTAATTTCTGCTCTTCTTCCTTGTTTTGGTGACTGGAACGAGTACATAGGGGATGACTCCCCATAAAGTTGCCAGAACGTCTTATTACTTTGGACAATACGTTCGCAATATTTCACACGTTTTCATTTTTATTTGATTTCGTTCTCTTTTGCAATTCAGGATGATTACGACGTGATAGCCTAAATATAGACAGCTCACGACCGCTGTTTAGTTAATTTTATGGAGAAACCGCTTGAGATACTGCATTATTGTGTTCTATCCATCCTATTTGAATAACAGGCTACACGAGCCCCTCCCTTGTCAACTTCAAAAAAAAAAAAAAAACCAAGTAGTTCAAATAGGCTATAACCATCCGCAATACTGTCTTCGGATGCTGGGACGGCCAGTGGTTAACAGCTGTTCTGAGAAAGCTGCCTGTGGTAAGCCAATGATTACATGCTAATTTAAAATGCAAAACTTGTATCTACATGTGACAGTAATGCTGAAAGGAACCAAACGACACTGGAGAGTGAACATAGTTCTTGTTATTAAAATGTAAGGCAATCCGTATGTTATGGCGGAAATTATATGACTTTTAACTACTTTTAAAATTGCAGGCTGATATATGTATGCATTTCGTTTTCCACTCCGCTAATTGATTTATTAAATGCAGATACACGACAGTCGCTCTTGAAGGCTGGTCTCAGTTAGGCTAGTTAATTTTGGCATTAAGTTTTGCCGACCAGGACATATAACCACTCGTAGTGTGTGCACATTTTTAAAAAGTGTTGTCTTAAATATTGTTACAGAGGGCCTAGCCTAATCATAAAAAGATAGAGCTATAAGCATATGGATTTTATTCCGTGTGTTGGATGAAGTATGTAAGCCATTGCATCTAATTTGTTTTTATTTAGCATCGCCGTTAGAATCATACTCGTTCAAACCTTGTGCAGAAGGCAAAACGATAAGCCTACTTGCCCTTCCTAAACAACTAGGCTACATTAATGCGTCTCTTTCTGTGGCATTTTTACATTAAGGACCACCGAAGAATGACAGAGGAGACAGTTAAACAACTGACCGCGGTAACATTTTATCATTAAGTTCCAATCATATTTATATAGTTTTAGTTCGCGTTTTAACCTTTCATTTTAAGCCTACACCACTGCGAACTGTTTAACTGTTATGATGAGTGTCATTGAACCATTTTTTGTGCAGGAAGTACAATTGCAATTTTATGTGTAAACTAAACCAACTTCCCATGAACTATCTAAACATTGGCTCAAAAAGGGGGGGGGGGGGGGGGTATAAACTGGCTGCTGGTTGAAAAGAAACCCCATAAACCTGAGTCTGCAAAAACCACTACGATTAACAGAAAATGGGTTGTCTGCAAAATACTTGTAGCACAATGATTTCAAAATGGGCTTACGGTTTTGTTTTTGTCTGTGGCTAATGAAGTTGCAGGTTGTAGAGCACTTCCCCGTAGCAGGCTTGTCTGATAAGAGATTGCAAAAACCAGAATTTTTGACATCAACATGTTAGATGCTCTTATTGATAAGCTTCATTTATACAGCTTGCCTCCCATGACCAACATGTGCCAAGGTCAGAGGTTTAGAGTTATATATTGTACTGTATGTTGAGTTTCAGAAAGTAAAGAAAAAAGCATCATTCATAGTTTCCGAAGCAACTACGTGTAGCTCTTTCTAGCTATGATGAATCAATCAACTTAACTTATTCATATATGCCTAGAACATAAGAAAATGGGAAGAAAAATAGAAAAGAGATACTTTGCTAATTCATCAGATGCCAGTGAAGCAAGATTACACAAGCCAGTGGTTTCCAAACTTTAATCTCAATATACCCTAAAATTACCATTGTGGCATTATCCACTTATGGCTGCTGTGCAACTGAATGTATTGATATATGGAAACATGTCTGATTATTAATAATAATGTCCATAATTTTGGACACACAAATCAAACTTTTTAAACAAAATGTTCATTAAAAATAAAATATTTTTATATTTTGCTGAACATTCCCTGGGTACCCTTTGCAGACCACTGGTATCCTTTGATCTTAGTTTGAAAAGCATATAAAAGGAATATAGAAGTTTGCTTTTTGCATCTGCATTAACTTTTCCTCCATCTCTCCCTGTACAGGGCACAATTCAGTGATGTCTAGAAACAGTTCAATCAATGACAATGTCACACTCTCGTGTCCAAGCGAATCCATTGATCAGTTCCGCAACCAGGTTTACTCCACCGTCTACTCCATCATCACAGTGTTTGGCCTGGTGGGAAACGGATTCGCCCTCTTAGTGCTAATTCGGACCTTCCGCCAGCGTTCGGCCTTCCACATCTACATGCTGAACCTTGCTGTGGCGGACCTACTGTGCGTGTGCACGCTTCCCCTGCGCGTGTTTTACTACATCAACAAGGGGCATTGGACCCTGGGAGACTTCCTGTGCCGAGTTAGCTCTTACGCACTCTACGTTAACCTCTATGGCAGTATATTCTTCATGACAGCCATGAGTTGCACCCGTTTCATCGCCATCGTCTTCCCCGTCCAGAACCTCAGGCTAGTCAATCCGCGCAAGGCCTGCATCGTATGCATCTGCATCTGGGTGTTCATCTGCTCCACTAGCTCTCCTTTCCTCATGTCCGGGGAGTATGTGGACAAAGAAACCAAGAAGACCAAGTGTTTTGAACCACCTAAGGGAAGTGGGGGCCAGAGCAAGCTCAAGGTTCTAAACTACTTCTCGCTGGTGATGGGGTTCATTTTGCCCTTCCTCATCATCTTGATCTGTTACGCCGGTATCATCCGCACCCTGCTCATGGGCTCCAACGGTATGAACAGAAGGAAGACCACCAACACCAAGGCCATACGAATGATCGTCATTGTCACGCTGGTCTTCCTGGTCAGCTTCATGCCCTACCACATCCAGCGCACCATCCACCTGCACCTGCTGAGCCGCGGTGACGTCAGCTGTGAGGAGCAGGTCTACATGCAGAAGTCAGTGGTGGTCACGCTGTGCCTAGCAGCTTCCAACACCTGCTTTGACCCCCTGCTGTACTTCTTCTCTGGGGAGAACTTCCGCAACCGCCTGTCCACTTTACGCAAAGCGTCCGTCAACTCCAGTATCCTGCCCCGCCACAGCCACAAGACCATCCCCCAGAATGTCGAGGACCAGGATAAACTGAAATGCTGCAATGGCCCACAGGACAGCCTGACCACCGCTGACTCATACACCAACCCCCAGGAGTGAATTTTTCACATAGGATTAGAGGCGTTGTGATGGTTATTTTAAAAGGTCCATGGTATGGTGAGGTATTTTTTTTTAAGTACCTCTTCTCAGTGTTTTTTCCTCCTAACATGACAGAGGCTTATTGCTGAATGTTTTCTGAGGAAAGGGTGTGTCACTGATTTTTAAGGAAGCTGTCAGAGTGTGGTCTTCAGAAATTAGAACTTGTTAGAGCACTTAGCTCTGTAGGTTTTGGGCAGAGGAGATAGGGTGGACTGGTTTTGATTAGAAAACCTGATCATTATGATGGAATGATCACCAGTGTTTCAGTAACAATGTCTCACATTGATTTGCAATTACCAGACTTCATAATTACTTACTATTCACTTCAGCGATGCAAATATTCAATCCATCAAAAAGTATTGCTTCTGTTGGCTGATACATACTGTAGCATGTGTATAATCTGGACACGTTTGAGAACCACCATGACAAAGGAAACTGTATAACTGTCATAACTGACTATTTGATCATTGTGGGTTTCATTTTGTAGGTTTTCTGACTGTGAGGGGCACAAATAAGCATGTAACATTCAGAATATTGTGTAAATAAATGCATCTTGTTTTACTGTGTGTCATACTTTCACAATGCCATTCATTTTAGCTTTTGATTGTATTTAAATTTTACAATGCAGATGATGATGCAACTTGAGAACATAACATAGATAAACTATTAAGAATGTTGTATCAAATCATTATGCAGGTGTGCAAAATATGTATGTTCAAATGTGGTAATCTTGCATGTATTAATGCATGCACCTTTGTATTGTGAGCACAAGACTTGACTGCAGAGTTCAAGTGATTCTGTGAACATGAACATTTCAAAATGAATAAAGACGTTATTTTCCAAGTTTTGTTCATATTTTCCAGTAATATTCTCAAAGTATGCATGTCATGATCAGGTACTATCTGAATGACAATATTGTGCTTTAAAACATACTCTTAAACAATTGTAAAATACTGATAAAGCAATGAAAATACAGATCAAATACCATACCTAAGCCAAGCATATTAACATGGGGATGTCTGAGAAATCATAACTAGACTATGGACAATTTTTTACATTTTTTTCCCCAACCTCTAACAAAAACAGAAAAGGTTAACATGGTGTCAGAAATGCCTGCAATGTACACGGGATGTGGGAAAGTCTGCCGAGCCTTTCAAAGATTCACTTCATAACATCATAGCCTATGGAAAGAAAAAGTTCTGTCAGCCTAAACTCAGATGCATGCTCCTTTTCTAAAAGAAAAGTTTCTTAAGTTGGATGAATTTCCAAATGTTTAAGGGTTTGTAAACAAATGCATCCTTAAATGTACAACCATCAACCTCACATTTAAAATGACGCTGATATTAAACTAAGTGCCACACCTAGTGGCTAATAAGTAGTACTACATGCTAAAACTGCAGCATCCTACCATCATGGGGGTTTAGAATAGTTACTTGATTCGACTGAGAGTGGGCAATAAATTCACATATTTGTTGATGTACAGTAATGTGGAACAGTTATTGAGCATATCCTACAAAGCTGTTGTATTTGTGACACTTTCAGTTACAGAAAGTTTGATTGTAGTCCAATCAGGAGACCACTACTATGGCCCTACGAAGCACATTGACTATGCCACTTTGGGAATCACAGCCCTATGAAGCACATTGACTATGCCACTTTGGGAATCATGCCCCTATGAAGCACATTGACTATGCCACCTTGGGAATCATGCCCCTATGAAGCACATTGACTATGCCACCTTGGGAATCATGTCCCTATGAAGCACATTGACTATGCCACCTTGGGAACCATGCCCCTATGAAACACATTGACTATGCCACCTTGGGAATTGCACCCAAGGAATTTGTTTCCAATAAAGAGAACACAAAATTTCCACACTAGTACAATATTGCAAAGGAATGGAGGTGTGAATATAAGATAAATTCAATTTCCTACACCTCCAGCAAGAGGAGGAAGTATTAGGGAGGAGAGCTGATGACAAGAGAGGGCATATTAACAAGGGAAAAGTAGTGCTGCTTACCACACCACACATGCTTGTGCATAGCGACACACTATCTGCAATAAAATGACAAGTGTTCAGTGCAAAATATAACAATATCACCGCATGCAACATGAAGTTGTATACACCTTGTATACTCAATTGCAGGCAAGTGTGCTGATTCGGATATGGCCCATAAGTTGTCAGTACAGAAGTGCTCTGAGGTTGTCAGTTTGACACTTCTGATCTGAGCCTTTTTTTTGCTGAAAATTTACACTAATCGTTTACATATTTAAATGTTTCCCACATTGCTTATTGAATACAAATTGCATTCTTTTTGCTTTTTCGAAATAAATAATAGGACCAGTTTATCTTAATTGTGAGCTGTATTTGTCATCTGGGAAGGGGCTTGTCTGTTTTTTAAATGGGTGTCAGAGTTTTAGTTAAGGTAGATATGGTTGACTTTTGTATTGTCTGAAACAGTTTTTTGAATAGCAATACCTTCACGCAGCCTCCTCTGTTGTTTCTTTGTGAGAGCTTTTCAGTAACAGAGGGCCTATTGTTTTTAATTTTTCATCGAGTCTTACACCTCCCTGCTGTTCCTCCAGTTTTTTGTGCCCTCGTCAAAACAGGGACCACTCCAGACAACATTGCAACCCCAGGAGCCCTCTCCTCAGCCTTCTGGTTAACGACTGATGAGCTGGTCTGGACATCCTGCTCAGCTTATTCCCAGAGGATGGGACTCCACTGGTGCTGCTGGAGGACATCAGCATCAATCTGGAGAGCTCCCAGTCACCTCACACTATTCCACTTCCTTAACCTTACCATGCTGCGATCACCCAATACCCACAGAGTAGGAAACCAGCTGTACTTCATAACACTTACTCCCTCTGAACCCTTCTCTCCTCCACTTAATACAACAGTCACTGTGAGGTGGCATCTTGAACTCGGTGTCAAACCAGCACCTGAACCTCAACTTACCTAAAACCGAATGCTGCTGCTTGCCTGATCTATATATGCCCCAGGCTGAGTCATATCACTCCTGTTGTGGCATAATACTCATTGTGACAGGTGTAGCCATGGGATCCAGCGAGCAGGCCTTTCAACAGTGGAACAGATGAAGTTGGGAGAGGTCAACATCTAGCTATAAAAGGAAATAATGTTGAGATAGAGGGTAAGGTGAGCAGGGAGACAGAGTTGACTGGGGAGAAGACTGAGGTGCTAGAGGCCATCTCAAAAAAGTCTGAGGAGGTGGTGTTACTAGTTAATAAGGTAACTAAAATTTAAGGGGATTTGGAGTTAGCCAGTGAAATTCAGCTAGCTGGTTTTATTAATCATTTTAATGTTATTCATACAGTATATCTAGATACCAAGCCAGCTAGACAAATATACTTGTCACGGCTCACACATGATTAGCACCCAGGCTCAGAGACCGACACGGATGCAGAGGTAAGTAAACAATACTTTTTTTCAGTTGAATTTGACCAGTAATACAAAACAAACAAGGCAACACCAGGGAAGAAGCAAAACACGAACATGCAACCAGGACAATCATGGAGGGGAACACAAAGACCAAGCACTGCAAACAGAAGAAAACCACAAACTTTAATGCACAGTGGAACACATGCAGAGTTGCAGACAATCACCAAAAGATCAGACACGTGTAGACTGGGGGAAAACAACAATTAACTGGAAAAAGATACGAAATGTGGGGAATTAAAGTTGAGAACTAAAACCTGGAATAAGGCGGCGACAGGCAATCTGGAACCGGAGTCGTGACAATACTGATGTTTTTTATATGCATAATATTTTAACCAACAACCAAAATAGTTGAAATCATTTCTAAACAAAATTTTTCTCTTCCCTCTGTCTGACAAACTAACCAAGCTACCTTACAAAAGTTACCAAACTACCTTGCCAACTATAGCTCACTTGATCATTAATAGTTTCTTAGCTAATACCCATATGATCACTAATTCCGTAAAACATTATTGAAAACCACTCAGGAGTGTTATCCTTGTGAAGGGAGAGAGCAGAAAATATTGAGGAGGCACCAACAATTTGGATTGTATTTTACTATATTTTTGTGGAAAAAATACCACTTGATAAAAACAAAATTGTATAAAAATATAATTTTCCTGTTTTTTGAATACACAATAACTTGTTAAAGTCTTGTTTTAGTCATTTTTATCGAGGGTGCTATAATTCTAGACCAGACTGTAATTGCTGTTTCGATTCGTTGGCACAAGGGGGGTTCTTGCTCTCTCAACTACGCCTCTTCAATGTCTCACTACCTTTTCTGATTGGCCAACATGAAGTGTCACGTGACGATTTTGCCCATTTGCCACAGTATATAGCAGCTCAGCTGCTGCTTAGCTAGTAATTTAACTAGCTAGCTAAGTTAGCGTTTAGCCAGAGGTATAGATAGAACACGCTAAAACTGGAAGCCTGTTGATAATACAGCTGGTAAAGGCAGCTAGCTGGATGACATTTATAAATAAATTTTTTTAAAAACCAGACACCGTCTTGTTTTCTAAGCTTATCAACTTGTAATGTTGCCGATCTGAGTGTCTTCAGCAGCATTCCAGTATAAACATCATTTTTAAATACAACTGTTACGCAATATATCCCTGTCTTGCAATGATCAAGTCATTTCCCCTGCCAGTCTCTCACGGCACGGCAGGTCCCGGCTGGCAAAGGCTGGTAGTGCGCATGTCCTGTCTGTGATGGCGGTGTGGTCGAGCCAAAGTGGGCTAGAGTCACTCCAGTTGGGAACGGGGGTGGCCAGGAGCACCCACGATAGCTGGAAAAGAAAGGGGAAAGCGAACAGGATTATAACGGTTACTTAATTACTGGAATTATAAACATTCACATGAGAGCTGCGCATGACCACATTGTAGCCCGTGAGCTCCGGTACTCTGGCAATATTGCGGTAATATATATATATATTTTTTTATCTTAGCTTCTGCTGCGTGGCTAACGTTAGCTATTTAGCAATCCATTCTCATCGCGTGGCTGCGCGGTCCCCCACGACTCAACTGGAAATGCGTTTGTAGTTAGCGCTAGCTAACAAATGTAGCGACAGCTCAAAAACCGCATATGTGAAGTAGCTGTTTAGTCTAGATAAATCGAAATGATATTGGTTTTTTTCAGCTGAATATAAGTGCGGATAGCTGGGGTTTTGCCCATTTAAGTTAATATTTTAGATTTAGCAAGACACAAAGACGACCAGAATTCTTAAGAGGCAAAGAATGTGCCTCTAGGTCTTGTAGCTAAACTTGGAAGTAGTTTTCTGCAGTTCGATTGGTAGCTGTAACTACCTTCGTAAAGGCGTGTGTGATGCAAAATATAATTAGCTGTGTAACGTTATAATACAATGTTTAACTGTTCAGTTCAGGCCTTTACAATTATTTTTAACTTGTCAAGTTGGCTAAAGCCTAGTTAAGTTGGCTAAAACCTAGCTAACTCAGGTTTAAGTAATTTGTTTAAATTGTTAGACTGCAAAAAGTAGTCCAATTGGTTAGCTAGTTAGCGGCTTAGTTTGATAAGACTAGCCAGTTATGTTAGCTAGCTGAGACATTGGCTGCATCAACTTTAGTTTTAACTAACGTTAGCTAAATGTTTGCTGGTTGAACAGATGGCCAATGGCTGTTTGCATGCAGTCAACGAATAATGAAAATGTTTATTAAACTTGAGTGACATAGAATGCCATTGACATTAGTCTATAAGCTAAACCGTTATGGCAGCAACATACGAAGGCATTTTAGATGCTAGCTAAACTAGCTACCTATTAACTAGCTACGTCAGCTACTTATAGTTAGCTAGCTACAGTAACTACAGTTTTAGCTAATGAATGCCTGTAATTATTTAAATAGCAATGTAGGAAACCTAGCCAGCTGGGTAGTAATTGCGTAGCACTGAGCTACAGTAGCCATCCAAGTAACCGTTGTATATCTTCATAATGTTAACGGTTATCTCCAACTGGTGGAAATTTTTTATTTTATTTACTTAAACAGAACTTCACCTGGGCATATAGCTACCTAGCTATTCAGCCACTGACACGATAATGCTCTGAGCGTTGTCTGACCGTGCCACGTATACTTTCAGTGATGCTAATTGCACGTTGGAGAACAGAACAACGTTGCTGCAAGATGGCTACATTTTCTTCTCTTCGTGAACGTGGTTATGCATGCATTGGTACTTTTTAGCATATTTTACCTCGTTCATCAATTCTAGTTTTGTAAGTGCGCGTTGTTTTATTTTACTGCAGTAAAATGAAGCGGTGTGCATGCCGTGCTGTTTTCGATGGTGGGTTCCAGAAGTTAATCACTGAGGTCTGCATAAATGCAGAACCAACCAGGAATACTAAGGAAACTATTTGGTACAGCTGCTTTATAACTTTTTGATATGGTTTCATATTACTCATACCATTAAAGTTTAGATAACTTTTGTTGCCGACTTATGAAATGGGATAGATGTTTTATTGCTGCCCATATTTATGGACTATATTGGGCTTTAAATCGTTCAATTATTAGATGTAGCACGAAGGATACTTATAAATCTAGGCTGAAATCAGTGTTCTGATTTTAGCTAAATGTAATGGTAATAGGTGACCTGCCATGAATTTGCAACTTTAAAGTGTAAAGTAAGCTTTTTGCAGAAACTGTCTTTAATCAATGATTACTCAGAATTTTAAAAATGTTTTTTATGTATTTATTTTAATGATGAATCAAGCTTTGTACATAACTTCACACAGTGGCATCAGACAGGTACCTTTCCTGTGCTCAAGTTTAAGATTTGTTGATGAGAGGAGCGGGCTTCTCTGTTGCATCCTTGAGACCGAAGTAAGGATGGATGTCCAGCAGCACAAGGTAGACAGAGGGAACCTGCTAGCTTCTATAGTGGGAGAAAAGGAAAATTTTTCTGTGAGGAATAAAGTCAGCAGGATGAGGACTGATACTGAAGTCAAATGGGTGGAGAATGGTACAGACTGTGGGAAGCAATCATAAGACTTGAGAAACATATAGGCCAACAGCGCAGTAATGACGTGCTCACATGTTAGAATTTAATACGCCACCTTTGCATCTTGGTAGACTGGGTGCAAGTGAGAATAGAGCTTTCACTGGAACACTGTGAGCCTCGTGTTTCATCCCATCTGAATGTTTCAGTGGAGATACCCTAAGGGTCATGCTGCTCTCACAATTCATTTTGCAGGGAAGATAAGCCTAGCTGCTTGACTGCCCAGGTGGCAGTTCTGGCATATCTGATGGAATTACCGAGCAGACGTCTAAAACGTCCCACTGATGTTACGTAGCTCCTGGGACTGCTGCATATGCTCCCTATAATGTTTCCTACAGACTTTTGGAAAAAGTGCTTGCATTTTTTTGTGTGATTTGCTTTCATATTTGTTGTTTTTTTGTTCGTTTTACTTCTTGCAGTGTGGTTGTGGGAGGGTTTGTCTAAATTAAATAGGGCAGAGGTTAGCTAATGGCAGCCTAATACAGAAAGTTTGGGTGAGCTAGAGTGGTGATGCAGGTGACGGGCTGATTTTCCCTCTGTAAGAAGCCTGTGGTGGTACGGGAGACATGCTGATTCAGACTTTAGCAGCTCTGTGGTGGTACAGGGCCAGGCTGACCCTGGCTGTAACACATCCCTTAGGCAGTGCAGGTAGTGCATGGATCCTGGTTTTTCTCTCTGGATGTTTCTGGAGGGCACTGACCTCTGCACGTCCTTCCTGAGTCAGTCATAGCCTAGTGGCTGGGTACGGGAGGCGGTGGCCCAGCCGGAGGCGGGCTTGAGGAAGTGAGATTCAGTAAATCATGTGACAGGAAACTGTGGTCAGTCCTTCAGGATGAAAGGAGAGGAGATTAAATTGTTTTGGTTTTTGTCGAGCAAATTCTGTCTCTTTCTCACTCTTGCATTCTCTCTGTGGTTCTGTGTCTGCCTATCTTTATGTCTAACTCCCTCTCCCTCTCTCTTCCTTCCTTCCTTTCTTACTTCCTGGGAAGATCACTTCAGAGTAGTGTGCCACTGCACATCAGCCTCCGTAAACAATATCAGTATGAGCCTCTGCTTTCTCATCAGTATCAGTTGTCAGTGTCACACTTTGTTTATGCTCAAAATATGACCGCAAATAGTCTGTGGGCAATTGGGGAATGTACTGTTTCCCTTCATCATTAGAGCCAGATCCAGAGCCAGTAGCCTGTAAGGAAGTGGCCTTAAATGGCCTGTATAGGTAATGCTGGCGCCCAATTTTCTGTGAGTCATTAACCTACATTAACATACTATAGACAGATTTGTGAAATGGCTCAGAATCTTTACCTGATTGTTGAGGTTTTATTTCAGTTGCTGAGTTTTGCACATTGTCTGTGGGGGGAGGATACAGTGAATGCAATTCTATCAGGGCTGGTCCCACTGTTGTGCTGTAGTGTCATGCTGTTTCCCTATCATAGCTTATAGTTGAGTGGTGTCCAGAGAGTGGCAGGGAAGGAAAAAGGGACTGGTGCATCAATTGGTGGGTGGGTAGGTAAGTGAACAGGGCATGGGTTGCTTTTAGACTATTTTCCCTCCACCCTTCCCCTAGCCGTTTGATTTGTGCATGCAATGCAGATGTGTCATTAATTCCATTTCAGTTAATTTCTCTAATTGACTGAACTGAAATTGAATTGATACCAAAGTTGGTGCATGTGTGAATCTGTCCTTGAGGGTGTTTAAAAGCTAAAGGATCAAGTTTAATCTAAGCCAGTGGTTCTCAAACTCAGTCCTGGGGGACCACTGTATATGCTGGTTTTCATTCCAACCTCAATTGCAATCCCAGAATATTAACAAGCTGTTAAACCTGATTCTACTAATCAACTTCTAAAGCCTTTGCTAAGCACTTTGATTAGTAGAATCAGGTGAGTTACTGCTTAGTTGAAATAAAAGCCAACACCCACACTTGCCCTTTCTGGATATGAATGGGGTTCCCTGCTCTAAAACATGAAAGCACCTAATCAAGAAAGATTAACAGCTTGTGAAAATTCTGTGATTGAAAATGTTGTTTGGAACGAAAACCTGCATACGCAGTGGTCTCCCAGGGCCGAGTTTGAGAACCTCTATCTAAGCGGTTATTTGACTTTCCTAGTTGTATCAGGCTGGTATTCATTAGCTTTACTAACTAACCCCCCACCCAAAGCCATCTTTTGCGAGTGGCCTGAGGCCTCTGAAATGACAAAACGATCCTCTGCCACTCCTCCATGTTATTGTTTCATCTTGTGACTTCTGTCCGAAAGTCGAGCAAGCTAATTTCGCTAAGCCCATTATTAAGGAAGCTTTCCTGTTTCAGAATAATAATAATAATAATAATAATAGCCGTACGGCCCTTCTTTACCAGTGTCTCGTCTCTGACCGCCCACCCTGTGGCACGCCAGGGGGAAGAGCAAGCCTGTTTGGGTTAAAAATAAAATGGTTCCTGTTTGTTGTCCAGAGGTGGCCTCGTGAGCGACGGTGAGTCAAAGCATCACTGAGACGAGGCCGCCGGTCCGCGTCAAGGGTTTGCGTCATTACTGGCAGGGCCGGTGATTAATTAATGATGATCTCACAGCTTGACCCGCTCCCTCTCAGCTGAGAGACGTGCGGGACGCCTCGCGTCCTTGAGTGCTCGGGGGGAAAGTTGTGTCCGACCGCCCAGGCAACCAGGAAAGGGCACTGCCTGGGTGAACCACAGTATGCACTGAGCACAATGGTGAGGCCACTAGCTTGGGCTTTAGCTCAGCTCTCTGAATATTGGGTGAAGTTGGAGAACTAAAGCTGGGAAGAGAAATCTGAAAACTGAAGGAAGTGTCAGATCCCACACTGTTTTCCGGTCACCATCTTGAGTGAATGAGCTTAATCGACTAAAGGATATCGGTATCCTAGTGTGCACTGGCTTAAAGCCAATTGACTTACTGGCAAACCGGTAGTGTTTCATTATAGAAAGAATGCAGTAAATGTCAATGTTAGGTGAGTCATAGATTGGAAGTGATGACGCTATAACAGCACCGCGTAGTCACTAGTCATTATTCTTTTAAAGTTTGGTATTGTCTCCAATTGTGGCTTTCTTTCCAGAGGCCAGGCCCCCACACTGTGGGCAGGGCATCCTGTAGATAGTCATATAGCACAGCTCACTAAATGCTCCTCTATTAGTACTTTTCTGGGTCTTAAATAGGAAAGTAAAAAAGTAGTAGCAGAGAAACGTGGGGAAACACACGATGGAGTCGGGGCCAAGTGACGCCAGCGGTGAAACCTCTGAGCCTCTTCTGCATCTGGGTGCACTTTTAAATTATTAAGGAATAGGACTGTATGCATCGTACTATATGCTCTTCAAACGTAATAACACTCATCTTTTTTGTGATAATGTGATGTGTTCACACGGAAGCTGCAAGGCCTTGCTCCAGAGTGGATTTCATATCAACACCCAATAGATGGGAGCCAGAATTTCAGGTGGCCTCTGAAGTTTAGATGTTTAGGTATGGTTGAAGAAAAAAAAGATGAAAGCTGATGCACTGTATGGTGGCAATGATTGTTATTACACTTAAAAAAACATTTGAAAATTGTTGATATGGGTTATTGCCCAGGATTACCTGAAAGTAGCCTGAGGCTATGTTTTCATTTATACAAACATAGAAGCTTGAATTTATGAAAAAATGTTAGGTAGCACCACCACAAAGGGATAGAGAAGGTGGGAGAAAGAGTGGGTTGGAGATGGATGGAGCCTGGGAGGGATAATGTTGGTAGAGGGATTAAGACTGGAAACAGCAAAATAACACTGACAGCGATTCTCTGTGGAAGAGGAGTGTTTCGTTCAGTTTCAGGGGGGACGTTTTAGCGGGACAATGCTTTTATTTGCCTCAAACTATGGGAGGAGATATGCAATGAGGCAAAAACATTTATTGGCCATTAGTTCAGGTCCTTCATCTTCAATGTCATGGAGCTGGACCTAATAGCCCAGTAATAAATTGAACTCCACCCATTTAATCCTGACATAGGAATAGAAGGACATGTCAATGACTGATATGAAACAATATTGCAATGCAATTGATTTTCTGTGCTGTTGCTGATGCTTAATGCATACCTTATTAAGCCAATACAATGTAGTCTGAAGCTATATACGGATTTACCTTGATAACTTGAATGTTTACTATCCAATTTTTGAATGTTATTCAGTATTTCACACCATTCAGTGTTCATGTTCCTAATAAAAATAGTGAAATTGATTATTGCTGCACTTTGACTGATCATTACTTTTCTACAGTTACGTTATATTTCAGTTTCCGTGTTGGCTAATTTGTATTGGAAACCCAAATACCGTCAATAACTTGAAAAGTGGTGTGATACTTTGGCCATATTGGCTGGCCCTACAAGGCGGGTTGTCCATCACTCTTTGGCGCCGGAGTGCGTCGGCACACGTGGCTGGTCCAGTGCTGCACCGCAACGGCGTTTGAGTCCTGAACCCAGAGGGGTGTTGCTCCCCACGCTGAAGCAGCGCATGAAAGCCGTTATTGAAGCTGGAGAGGAACAGGCCCGGCAGTGTCCCGGGACGGGCAGCGGGGCCGGGGTGTCCTGTCTGCAAGCAGCTTCTGAATGAGGAGCTTTTTTCAGACGGTGGCATGAAGGAAGGGTGTGTGTTTGTTTGTGTGTCTGTGTGTGTGTGTGTGTGTGGGCATGTACGTGTGAGTTCAGGGTTCTCCAGATACTGTGATACAGTGATGCTGCACCACCTTGTGAATTTGCAGCAGCACCTTGTACAGTTTCCCTTCAGCCCGTCTGAAACTGATAGCATCGGTTGTAGTATCATTTGCTATCACGACAGTCACCTCAGCACCACTCTGTCACACAATCCTGGGGAGAACCCTGCATGTTTTTGCAAGTGTGTGTGCGAGCTTGTACGCTTGTGTGCACGTTTGGGGGAAGAGGGTAACACTTGGGCGGCAGCAGTATTGATGTGAAAGAGTCATTGTGTAACATGGGGGCCCTCTACATATGAGCGTCTGGCAGCATCTGTACCTCCTTCCCAGAGTCCCATGGGGCAGGAGACTCTTTCGCTAGCATAGCATGGCCCTTCTCCGAGTCTGAGAACACAGGGAGATGGAGGAACAATGCCTGAGCACTTTCAACCTGCAGCTCTGTCTTGAGAAGTCATTTAAGCTGAATTTGTGTATTTTCCCCTAGTAGACAAGATATTTGTTTAGTTCGTAACAATTTATTATCTTGAAATAACACAATCTTTTCTTGTAGTAACAAGATAGCTAGTTATTTTGTAATACTCTTTTTCATTTGTGATTATTTCTTGTAATAAGAATAAATTATAATTTTATACATGGGCGCATTGTGCAGTAAAGGGGCCACTGACATTTTAAAACTCATAAACCGCTTCAGCTGAAGAAGCATGCATCCATGCAGACATTTTACTCTGGTGTAACACAGGAGTAAACCAGCACTAGTGTGTACCGGTGTTCGGAAAAATTAGGTCAGATTAACTGGTTGGAATCAACACCAGCACACACCAGCCCTCCAGAACTGGAGCTGGCCATGGCTTGGTGGATGCTGAAGGCTGAATTTAAGCTCACAGAACCGTGGACGTATTCCCCTGCGAGCCTCGCGTGTTTGCTGTGCAGTAATGTGAGTGGAGCAGTGTGGCATTATCTTTACTGAGGTGCATGGCGGTCTTTGCTCCACTGTCAGCTGACTGATGCATGCCTTCCTGTTGGGGAGCACACCGAAAGGAAGTGTGTTTTTTTCCAGCCTGTTTGTTATTATAACCAAGATACACTCAGACCACTCACTAAGCCCATGCCCAGTAACCATGAGCTTAGTATGCCATTCCTCCTTTAATGGATTTTGGGTACTTCAGTGTCAGTGTCAGTGTTGACTTGCCTCTATGGATGGGAGAAGGTACCCAAAAAGTGGGAAATGAGTATGGAAGTTTTTTTTTAAGCCTAATGTAATTGTAATTCGTGTGACATGAGTGTACGGTTTTAACTGTGCTGAAAATCACAGGCTGAGGTGGAGGTGAGTGAGTGTGCCAGATAGAGAGCCCCGTGCATTGAGGGTTTGACGCTCCCCGCTGCGCAGAAGGCAGGCTGCGGCTCAGACGAGCCCTGCGCTTCCGCAGCCGAGCTCTCCGCAGCTGCGCTTCCGCAGCCAAGTCGCGGGGCTTTGCCGCGGGTGGCGGGGAGCGTCTGGGTGGTCGCATGCGTTGCGATGTATTGCGTTGCTTTGCACGTGCTCCCTCCGTGTGTGTGTGTGTGTGTGCGCGCGCGCATGTATGCGTGTGCGTGTGTTTCCTGTTTACGGCGCTGTCTGCGTGCGTGCATGTGTGAGGACTTATTGACTCCAGATGGGAGAGAGGAGACTGTTGCCAACTGATCCGTTAGGCTGGAGACTGGGGGTGGACAGGGCTGCAACCCGCTGCGGCCGTAGTGGCTTCGTCTTCTATCGGGACCCCGCAATGTCAGCCGAAGATGGAGTGTTTTCATTATCGGGCGCCTGATAGCGCTGGGAGAATCAGCCCAGCATCAGCCCCTTGATTGTTTGAGCTTCTGAGAGCTGTCAGTAAGCTCATCAAGTACTGATGGTTTTAGTCTTCCAATAGTACTGTCATTTCTAATGTCTCCCCCCTTTTCCCTTTCACTCCCTCCATCCATCCATCCATCCATCATCCATCCATCCAGGAGCTGGTGTCAATGAATGCTCTGCCCTGCCATGATGACAGATCAGCCCCCTCCACCTTTGGAGGTCACCCCCATGCTGGCTGAGATGGCCCTCGTCCCGCACATGCTCAGTGGAGATGGCATGCAGCAGGTGAGTGCTCTGAACTCTTATTGGGTTTTCATAGAGCTCAACAAAAGTCAAAAGAACGTTCAATATGGCAAACTTTATGGGTCCAAAAAATGAACATATAGCAAGGTTTCTCAAAGACTCTTAAATTCTGTGGATTGAATTCCATTCCTTGGCTTCCCTAACACGTCCCCTGCTCCCCTCATTAAAAAAAAAAAAAAAAAACATTTGAAATTATTTTCTTTAAGCCTTTTAAATCTTTGGTATGTGGACCTCTGTTTTTAATTTCAGCTTGATAATCTCCTGTCAGCACACCTCTTCTGAGTTAGGTCTGAAACCTGGCCTGGCGTTCTCAAAGCGAGCGGCAGAAGCGTCGTGCCCCGGAGCCCCGAGCGTCTCCGCGCGGTCGCCGGCGGGGCCGTTTAGCACACGCAGACGTCCCGCTCGCCGAAACGCGGGCGGCGACCGTGACGCAATATCTCAGTCGCGCCGTTGGCGAGAACGCGGCCTCGGCTTGAGAGAAGACGACATGTGGAGAGCAGGAAAGGCCAAACCGCGGCTGCAGACAGCCTTGTTTTTCCTGCCGGACAGACTCGAAAAACAAAAGCGCTCTCTTTCACACAAACAGATGGTCTCCAACTGTTGCGCCCCCTGCAGTGGGGCTCCCCTCAGTGGGGCGTAAGGAGGGGGGAGAGAAGGAGAGTAGGAAAGACCAATGTGGGGACTGAGCCGTCGCCCCTTTCCCCCCTCCGCCGAACCCCCCCCCCCACCCCCCTGCTCAGCGTCTGCATTCCTCACAGGCAAGCATTTCAGCAGCATTTCCAGTAAAGCTGGGGAAGGCCGGAGGGGGGAGTGGGAAAGGGGGGGTGGCGTAGGAGGGGGCTGGCGTAGGAGGGGGCTGGAAGTACACACATCCGGAACATTCTCGATAGCCCCCGTGAGCTTTTCGCGGAGAGGGCTCCCTTATACGAGAGGACACAGTGCTCCAGTATGTCTCGACAACAAATCATATTCCTTTTCTTGGTGCGTGTATTGGCGGTTGGCTTAATTCATATGTCTTTTGCTCCTTTATTTGGTTGTCTTCACTCAACTTGGAAGTTAATGTAGTTATTTGGAGGCTGCATATACCATGTTCTACAACATCACAGTTGTTGCACATGTTACCAATTAGAACACTCCTTTTTCATTTTGGGTTTTACGCTCCTTCACGGTTGGGTAAACCTTGTGTCGTTTTTAAACAAAGAAATATTGTGAGGAGCTTTAGCATACGGAGGTGAATGTATGGGGGAATAACATTGAAAACAACCTTTTGTGAAGGCATATTCAAAGATAAAGCACTTTCCAAGGCTTCAGGCCTGTAGGCTAAATAAGTTTCAGTTCAGTTTTATCTCTTGAGATAAAAGAATGCAGAATCAGTCCAGAACTTCCATTGTGGACTAAACCCTTTTATGCCATCCAAGAAAAAGCAGCATTATCATTTCCATAAATCTATAGTTGCAAGAAATGTAGCCTACCTTAATGTGGAGTCTTAGGTGGAAGATGCCATCCAAGAGAATGCCTGTCTTGACTTGGCCGTTTCCAGCAGAGATCAGCAGTGATGGATCTCTCACTGAGACAGACATGATGAAAAGCTGTCGGCTGCACAGTTATGTCAGCAATGAAGGTTCACTAGAGGACTCAAAACGCTAAAGACAAGCTCAGGGCCTCAGGAACGTGCACCACCTTAGATGACCTTGCGGTGGATGCGTTGCTTCCAAAAATATCCCCCGAGAGTGGGGGTGTTTTTTTTTGTTTTGTTTTGTTTGTTTCTGGTTTTGTGAATTGTCATGAATAAGCTGTTTGATGTTAAAGGGTGGGGGGGATAGGGGGTCGTAGGCGGTTAACTGAACAGAAGTGACCCCGAGACCTCCGCGCCCCGCTGCCCACCCTGACATGAGGAAGACAAAATATTTACAGAGCTCTCTGAAAACTGCCTCCTCAGCCCAAACATATCGTGGGATTGTTTTCCCTCTCTTCGCCCGCCGCGGGGATGACCTCCCGGCACGCCGTCGGTTACAGCTGTCAGGAGGGGGACAGATAGCAGGCCCCTCCTCCTCCCTCCTGACAGCCTCACCCTGCCGCTTCAGGATGCTCAGCTGCGCACTTCTGCTGCTTCCTGTGTGATGTCAGCATTTTCTCTCTGTCTGCAGTACACAGGCACACATGATGCTGAGCCCCTGTCCAGCCACATTGAGGATTTCTCGTTCCTAGTATTACCCAAGACACTGACCATCTCTCATTTTTAATAATACTCATCCACAGAAACACAGAGCATCTCTCATTCTTAATGAAGCTCATCCCCAGTAATACTGGGCATCAGTCAGAACTTGACCTGTGGGGGGAGGGATGCATACATTTTTTCTATTTACTTGGACTTGCATGTTGTTTGCATTGTAGGAGAAAGTATGCATCTGCAACACCCATCTCTGAGTGAACACAGCCCCCCACCTTCAGCACACATTTGTCTCTTACTTTTTCTCTCTGTATTTTAGCTCCTACATGCACCAAAGCCTTCTCTGTATTGTACAGACTGCAGAGTTTGACTGGGGCTGATTTGTAGCTGGTCAGTGCTGGCATTTGATTGGAGGCATTTCTGCAAGTGCACAGGTGGTTGTGTGTGCCTGCGTGTCTGTGTTTGTGTCTGTGTGCCTGTGTGTGTTTGTGTCTGTGTCTGTATTTACCTCTCTGTGTGTGCGTGCACATGCCTGTGATTGTGTCTGTGTCTGTATGTACCTGTCTGTGCCTGTGTGTGTGTTTGCGTCCGTGTCTGTATGTACCTGTCTGCGTCTGTGTGTGTTTGTGTCTGTGTCTACCTGTCTGTGTCTGTGTGTGTTTGTGTCTGTATGTACCTGTCTGTGTCTGTGTCGGTATGTACTGGTCTGTGTCTGCGTTGCGTGTTTGTGTCTGTGTCTGTATGTACCTGTCTGCGTATGTTTGTGTCTGTGTCTGTATGTACCTGTTTGTGTGTGTGTGTGTCTGCGTATCTGTGTGTCTGTATGTACCTGTCTGTGTCTGTGTGTTTGTGTCTGTGTCTGTATGTACCTGTCTGTGTCTGCGTTGCATGTTTGTGTCTGTGTCTGTCTGTATGTACCTGTCTGTGTGTGCGTGTCTGTGTGCCTGTATGCGTGTTTGTGTCTGTATGTACCTGTCTGTGTCTGTTTGTGTCTGTGTCTGTATGTACCTGTCTGTGTGTGCGTGTATGTGTGCCTGTATGCATGTTTGTGTCTGTGTCTGTATGTACCTGTCTGTGTCTGTTTGTGTCTGTGTCTGTATGTACCTGTCTGTGTCTGTGTCTGTATGTACCTGTCTGCGTGTCTGTGTGTGCGTGTGCTGTGTGTCTCAGTGCAGGCCGGGCAGAGCTCTCTCCTCCCTGCCTTGGCTCCGGCTGCAGCTTGGCTCCCAGGGATGGCCGTGGCTTTGGGGGCTGGACTCCGCATTCCGCACATTTTTGTATCCCTCTCACACTGCCTGTATCCTGCATTCCTCACATACTCCCCCCTCCAGCCCCTCCCCCACGCTTTCTCTGCTCTCTCTATCTCTCTCTGTCTCTCTCACACACACACACACACACACACACACACACACGCAGAGCGCTGCTCTCCCGCTGATACAATCGCACACTGTTCTCACTCACAGCGCAATGCATTTATCACACTCCACACAGCAGAACGCACTGTATGCTTTTGTCAGTTTTGGGCACAAATCATGTCTCTTAAAAACATTTAAAATAGGAAGATTTTCTGAGGCTTCGATTGATTTATGGAAGGTTTGTCAATCGAACGTGAACGCTTGTTTGTCGGAGGCTGTTCAGGTTTATTTTTTTTTTTTACCGGAGTTGGCTTTCACCGTGATCTATTTGGCAACCCGCAGCAAAATGGGTTGAGTCATCAATTCAATAAAGGATGAATGAGATCTGATAATTTGGGTGTGAACTTCCTGTAAATGCTCATTGTAATATAAAACCCTACAATGACAATGAGAGGAGCACCTGAGTTAGGGATCCGATTCCACATTCATTTAGTGTTCACATTTATGCTTGAACAAAGTGGGGTGTGTGGCCAAATTGTTCTATTCCTTCTCGAGCAGCCATGCTTATCCAGGGCGACCTACATAGCTGGCATTTTTACATGTTATTCATCTATGCAGCTGGATATTCCAGAAGGAATTCAGGTTTGGTGTCTTGCTCAAGGCTACACAGATCCTCCCCCATTACCCGCACCCCCTATGGTTTCAAGCTGCAGCCACCTGGTCACAAGATCAACCCCCCCCCACCCCCACTACCCACGCCAGGTCACTGCAGCCGATTGAAATGAGTACCAGTGTTCGACGGACACATTCCGTCCTGATTGGCCGAGATGCTCCACTTAATGCTTCTGATGCAGTCGGCTGGGCACTGTGGACCATCCGCTGAATGAGAAGATTCTGGGTCAGCCACACCCGGCGGAGTTCAAGCTGCATTTCTTCCAAGTCAGCACCGGATTTGTCGATGCGTCGAGGGATTGTTTCACGCATTCCTCAGCCCGAAGCTTTATGAAACGCGTCCCTGTTCGAAATATCAGACCAGACAGCCCCACTGGGTGTGGGCCCCCGAAACCGACCTGTCTGTCTTCCGTATTGTCCAAGTTTGTGTTGGTGTTTGGTCAAACCGGAGCGTTTTGGATGTGTGTAGGGACAGACGGGGCGTGGAGCGCGTATTGCTGCTTGCTTTAAAGATGTGGTTATGTGGGTCAGGTGGTTCGCGTGTCTGCGTGCATGCACACATGCTCGTGTGTGTGTGTGTGTTTGAAGCCTGGTGTACATTTCCCAGGGTTGGGTAGTGTTTGTCAAACACAGCCTGTGCCCAGTACACACAGGCTCAGGGGAGTGGGGGTGGGACGGAGGCAGGCGGTGGGGGTGCGGGGGTAGCTGGGGGAGACAAACGCTCCCTCTGTGCGATGGCATTCTCCTGTTTGCACAGCGCCGGGCCGGCCCACTGCTGCCTGCGGGGGGAATTTTCCTGCAGTCCGTTACGAAGCGCTTTGCGCTACGCTGAGCTCACTCAACCGTTGCAACACGCCACGCCCATTGGTCGAGCCAGCGTCAGCTTTAAGTACAGTTGCATAAATATGATGGAAACATTTCACGGGCTGATATATGGGCCGGAGTTGTCTTGTGACTCAGCAGGGAGAAATAACATGCGCTGAGTGAAAGCAGATGCATTTTACTGCATCTAATGTTCAGCTGTACTTGATGCGCAGTATAGAGGAAGTATAGCCACTGATGCTAAAGTTGCAAGGGTTTAGGTCCATGATGGTGGATTATCCCTTTACATCTCTTGATCGTGTTGGCTTTCACATTGTCAGTAAGGATTGAGCTGGTTAGCCAGAGAGGAATGTAATGTTAATTTTGCATGTGTCCGCAATTATTGGTATGATTAAAGTAAACGATTAGAAATATGATACACTTTTGATAAATTAGTGAAGGAAAAAGGCAAATGCGGCATTTTTGTGTCTGTAATCATCACAGCTGTAAAAGTAATTGATCTCAGCACAGAATCATCCAGATCCAGACTGTTTCTGTTTTTGGCTGAGTTGTTCTCACGGTACCATCAGAGCTGTCTGGCCACAACTCCAAATAACTGCACTTAAAAAATAAAAAAAAGAATGTGTTTGAATTATTTGCGTCCGGCCGTCCAGTGTTGCATGGCCTGTTGCACACATTGCTGAATGACCCATGGAGAGCATGCGTGTTTGACAGTGGCACGCGTCTGTCTGTCTGTCTGTCTGTCCGTCCGTCTGCAGATGATCCTGGTGCAGGTGAACCCTGGGGAGATCTTCACCATCCGCACCGAGGACGGGCAGTTCCGCTGCATCGCAGGTGCGCTTCCACCCAACCCCCCCACCCCCCCAACCCCCCAACCCCCCGACCCCCCGTTGCGTTTAAACACGGGGGGCACTCCCAGCACCTACACACACGGTCAGCGCCAGTACAAACTCACACAGACCCACGGCCGAGGGTACTGCTGCAGGTACGGCGAGGTCCGTGGTGAGCAGATACGAATTTCACCAACTGCCCTCAATGTGTGGAGTTACCACAGAACTGGCAGACCGTTCCAACATCGTTGCTAACTCTGGAGAAAAGCATCGAATGACTTTGGACTCAGTGTCCTCAAGTGTAAAAAAAAGAAAAAGTTGTTTTAGTTACAAATTTCATGTAGGACCTGAACTGCGTATGCATCATTTTTACGATGTGGTTCGCTTGACCTGTTACAGCACTTTTTAAACCAGGAACATTTCTTCCTGCCAAATTGTATAAAGCAGTGGGAACCAGCCCTGTTCCTGGAGATCTACAGCCCTGTAGGTATTCACTCTAATCTTAACATCTTGCTGAGCTGAGTCAGGTGTGCCAAAAACCTACAGGATGGTAGATCTCCAGGAGCAAGGCTGGTTACCTCTGATATAAAGAAGGACATGCAGATTTTTACCTTGTTTGGTGGACATGTTTATTTATCGGTTCCTCTCTTTCTCTTTCTCTTTCTCGTTCTCTCTCCCGCCCTCCTCTCAGGTCCTGCACACGTGCCCATGGTTTCCCCAAATGGCACTATGCCTCCCATATTTGTGCCCCCTGGGTATATGTCTCAGGTGCAGTATCTACTTGCCCTTTTTGCTGGTTCATAATGCTGTGAAATATGAAAATAAATTCAAATCATGAAGATGAGTAACATATGTTATGTGTGTGTGTGTGTATATGGGTGTGAAATGACAATAATCCTTAAGGTGCTGTGAGCGAGTGAGTGAATTAATCAATTAATGAGAGGATGTTTGTTTTGTGTGTGGCTGTATCTGAGCAGTCAGTGCTGTGGTCAGAGGTGGAGCAGTTGTTGTGTGGAGCTCCTTTACTCTTTGGCCTCCTGTTCCTCACCCTGACCCCTTTCTGCCCCCTGCAGTTGGTGGAGGAGAACGGCATGCGGAAAGTAGTCGTTTTGCCCCACGAGTTCCACCCCTCCATGCCCCTGCCACCCCACCACGTGCCCCCCTACCTGCCCCCCCACCCAGCTATGTTGCATCACCATCACATCTACCCTGGGGAGATGCCTCCCCACTTCATCCCCCAGCTCCCGCCCCCAGTCTACAGTGAGCAGGGTGAGTCCTCATTGGATTAGACCGGCACAGGCACGCCCACAAGTCCCACTGTCTGAATGATGGGTGTTCTCTTATTGTATGTATACAGTGTAGACATGACATGAACATGACATCCTGAACTGTTTAATGGTTGATGTATGGGAATTTATGAGGTAGATTTTATGGTTCCAGATGTAATTTTTGTCATTTGAAGAAAGATGTTTTTGTGCAATAACGTGTACATTTGGATGTGCGTGTGTACCTGGCCATTTGTGCGTGTGCATGTGTGTATGCATCTGCTTGGCCGTGTGCGTGTGTGTGTGGTGTGTGTGGTGTGTGTGTGCACGTGTGTGTGTGGTGTGTATGGTGTGTGGTGTGGGTGTGTGTGTGTGTGTGTGTGTGTGGTGTGTATGGTGTGTGTGTGTGTGTGTGCGCGTGTGTGTGTGTATGTGTGTGTGTGTGCGCGTGTGTGGTGTGTGTGTGCGTGTGCACGTGTGTGTGGTGTGTGTGGTGTGTATGTGTGTGTGTGTGTGTGTGCAAGTGAGTGCGTGGTGTGTGTGTGTGTGTGGTGTGTGTGCACGTGTGTGTGGTGTGTATGGTGCATGTGTGTGTGTGTGTGCCGTATGGTGGTGTGTGTGTGTGTGTGTGTTGTGTGTGTGTGTATGGTGTGTGTGTATGTGTGTGTGTGTGTGCGCGCGCGCAGACATCATGTGCCACAGCGCCTCCATGCCCCCGCGGGACGAGCGCGCGGCTAAAATGCAGGAGCAGCTGCGCAGACGAGCGAAGGACCGGCAGCTGAGCGCGGCGGCGGCCTGCAGCAGCGCCGCCGCGCGCCTGAGCGCCGAGCCCAGCCCCCCGCCGTCCACCGCCGCCGCCGCCCTGCACAACGGCCACAGCAAGGGCCCCGCGGGCCCCTCCGCCTCCCCGGGGCCCGGCAGGCCCAGACCCTCCGGCAGGACCAGAGTGTCGCCCCCCGCAGCCCCCCGGAGCCCCGGTAAGGGAGCCGCCGCGCCGACCGCGCCGTTTCCGTCAGAACGTGAGCGCCCTCTGGTGGCGGCTGTGTGTGTCGCATTCGACCCCTTCCTCTTGCCGTGAGCTTTGTGTGTTGTCCCCATCACTCAGACGCCGAGGCGGACACCAGGAAGATGTCGGAGCTGCTGTCCAGTGTGCACAAGCCCACAGTGAGTCTGTCTGTCTGTCTGTCACCCTCTCGATCTCCGTTCCTCTGTCCGTCTGTCTCCACTCTGTGTCCATCTGTCTCTCTGTCACCATCTCTCACTGTTTGTCTGTCTCTCGTTGTGTACCTCTGTATAACTGACTTCCCGTCAGTCTGACGGTTTATCTCGGGCTGTATAACAGGAGTGTCACAGTGGAGAGGGAGTGGTGTCGGGTTCAGGGTCCTAATATTTTTCTTTGATAGATCTGGAGTCTTTTCAGATACCACCGCATGCAATGTGTGCTTCACTCATCAATCTCTCTCTCTCTCTCTCCTCTCCCCCCTCACTCTCTCTCTCTCTCTCTCTCTCTCTCTCCCCCTCTCTCTCTCTCTCTCCCCCTCCCTCCCTCCCTCTCTCTCTCTCTCTCTCTCAGGTGTCCGGCGTTACGTCCCGCTCGGCCGTCCTGTCCTGGCAGCAGCCCCCCCTGCCGCTGAAGAACGGCGACGCCCCCCTGCCTCTCAGCTACGAGCTGGCCTTGTCGCGCGGCGGCAGCGAGGGCGACTTCACGCCCGTCTACCTGTGAGCTCCCCCTCCGCCACGGACCGGCCGCACCAGGGGGCCCGTTTCCCAAAGCAGGATTACCGAGCCGGCCGGTAGCGCAACCCGGACCGGCTCTATTTAACTTCAGTCCGTGTGCCACATTTTGGAGGGTTCCGGGTTTTACACAGCGCAGTTATCCTGCTTTGTGAAACAGGGCCCTGATCGGTTTGTCAGCCGTCCTTATAATACCTGCGTGTCTATGCACGTGTTCGCACCCCTGCGTGTATGTACTGGGTAATGACAGGACTGTTTAGCTTCCCCTGCGTGAATGGGTGTTGTGTCCCAGGCCTGCTCCCCTGAGTGAGGTGTGTGTGTGTTTGGGCTTCCCCGCAGGGGGAAGGACACCAGCTGCGCGGTGCAGGACCTGCGGCCGGCCACAGACTACCACGTGAGGTGAGGGACGCGCGTGTGTGTACTGTTGTCCGTGCTCACGGAGCACCGTGCCGTCGGTGTGTGAATGTGTGCGTCTGTCACCGTGTGGCCAAGCCACTTTGGTTTGTAGCATCGCAGTGTGTTAACCGCGCGGGGTTTCTCATGCGGTTGGGCTGATTTTCGGTGTGTGTATGTGTGTGTGTGTGTGTGTGTGTTGCGTGTTGCAGGGTGTGCGCGTCCTGCCGCTCTGTGCGGGGATCTCCATCTGAAGCCACGGGCTTCACCACGGAGCGCGCCGCCCCCGACACCCCCGGCCCCCCCTGGCTGATGCTCCGCACCAAGAACTCCCTGTCCCTGCAGTGGAAGGTACTGACCCCCCCAGTCTGTCCTCTCTTCACACACACACACACACACACACACATAACCCAGTCCCCTCTACATGCAGCACCACACGCACTATCCCAGTACCCCTCTACAGACTGCAGTCACACACACACACATGCGCACTAATCCCCAGTTACCCCCTCTACAGACTGCAGGCACACACACACACACACACACACACACACTAGCACTCCGTTCGTGTAATGAGTGTAAAATGATGATCCCGCTCCCCTTTTGCAGGCACCCTGTGACAACGGCTCTAAAATAACGGGCTATCTCCTGGAGTATGATGAGGTACGAGCCCTCTGCACTTCCCACCTTGCAGACCCGTCGGAGGATCCATGTCACTCATAGTGCCTCGGCTGTGGCATTAAACCCGGAAGAGGACTCATTTAGCCCCTCCCCCTGTCTGCCCCAGAAACCCCCCTCAGGGTGAACCCTCACGTGTTTGTTTGCGTTTCGGCCCCCCAGGGAAAGCAGAGCACCTTCAGGGAGATTTACTGCGGACACGCCAAGCAGTACAAAGTCATCCGGCTCACCCCTTCCACGAAATACGCCTTCAGATTGGCGGCTAAGAACGGCATAGGAATGAGGTGGGTGCTGGCGCACGCTGCCCCCTGGTGGAGTACTACAACACAGTCAGGTGTTAGTTACTATGAAGGACATTGGTTAGATAGTGTGCGAATGTGTATTCGGTCCCGTGTTGAGTCTCGGTGTTCGTGCCCTGCAGCGCGTTCAGTGAGCTGCTGACCTGCAGCACCGCAGGCTGCGCCCCTGCACCCCCCGCGCCCCCCCGTCTGGCCGGAGCGAGCGTGTCCTGGCTGGCCCTGGAGTGGAGCGCCCCCTGTGGGCCATCTGCAGATGGCACGTACACCTACACCCTGGAGATGGAAGAGGAGGGATCGGTTAGTACAGCTCATCCATGCCCTGTGCTTCTAACAGCTTCATCATCCACTGTAACATTTATTTATCCGTTCACTAGCATAGCAACACGGACATCAGCACATGATGTAAAATTAAATCAGAAATTAGATCTTAATCCCTGATCTTTTAGGATAGTTCATGCGAGCCACATCAATCCAACTCCCAACTGATTATAGATGCTCAGAATATTACAAGTACATATAGATTTTGTGAGTCAATATGGACATTCATCTCTTCACTGAACTGAATGACAGGCAGTTCGCCTGCATGCAGCCTATTGTTTTCTGCACGAGAAACATTAATGCGTCTCTGAGTATAATGAATTCTGAGTTGGATTCCTTACATGTGCCTGACATGGCTCCTCTTTCTCCTGCAGGGCTACGGCTTCAAAGCGAAACACAACGGGGATGAGCTGTCCTTCACCGTTAAGAACCTCCGCAGGAGCACCACCTACAGGTTTCGGGTGAGTGCGTGGGCGTGGGTGCGGGTGCGTGTGTGACGATGAGCACTTGCTTGACTGTGTTATAATGAACTCAGAGGGATGTGATATGTGGAGTATGAGTGACTGACTGTGTGGGGTATGAGTGAGGAGTGTGATGCAGTGTGTGATTCAGGGTGTGAAGCAGTGTGTGATACAGTGTGTATCTCTTTAGTGTGTGATGCAGTGTGTAATGCAGTGTGTATCTCTTTAGTGTGTGATGCAGTGTGCATCTCTTTAGTGTGTGATACAGTGTGTATCTCTTTAGTGTGTGATGCAGTGTGTAATGCAGTGTGTATCTCTTTAGTGTGTGATGCAGTGTGTATCTCTTTAGTGTGTGATGCAGTGTGTGATGCAGTGTATCTCTTTAGTGTGTGATACAGTGTGTATCTCTTTAGTGTGTGATACAGTGTGTATCTCTTTAGTGTGTGATACAGTGTGTAATGCAGTGTGTATCTCTTTAGTGTGTGATGCAGTGTGTATCTTGCAGTTGTTGGCTGCAAACCCAGAGGGCCGAAGTCAGCCCAGCGTAGCAGTGGAGTTCAGCACCTGTCCTGACAAACCCAGCAGCCCAGGCCAGCCTGCAGTAAAGGGCAGAGTCCTGCCTACCAGCCTGCATGTGTCCTGGGGTGAGGACCTGTACAGCCCAAATTCATACGCATACACACACACACACCCACACGCGCATGCACAGACGCGCACACGCATGCACACACACACACGCATGCACAGACACACGCACGCACACACACACACACACGCATGCACACACACGCACGCATACACACGCACTCGCATACACACCATGTGTGCAGACTTCACGTGCGCTCTCACCCTCTTTCTCTCGCTCCCTCTCTCTGAATCACACACACTCTCACCCCTCTTTTATGGCCTTGTTTGCAGATGCCCCAAAGGATGATGGGGGATCTGAGATCACGCAGTATGTGTTGGAGATGTGCCAGAGTCAGAGCGGTGAGAAACACACATACAGCCAGGCCTTCGCTCCCACTGCGCCGCCTGTCTGTTTGTCTGTGTGCTCTCTGTCTGTCTGTGTTCTTTGTCTATCTGTCTTTGTGCTGTCTGTCTGTCTCCTCTGTCTATCTGTGTACTGTCTGACTGTATGTGTGCTGTGTCTGTATGTCTGACTGTCTGTGTGCTGTGTCTGTCTGACTGTCTGTGTGCTGTGTCTGTCTGACTGTCTGTGTGCTCTGTCTGTATGTAAATCTGCTTTGTGTCTAAAGGGAGCCAGTGGGAGACTGTATACAGTGGACCCCAGAGGGAACACGCGTGCGATGGTTTGACCCCGGGAACATGGTACACGCTGAGGGTGTACTGCCACAGCGCCGGAGGACAGAGCCAGGTACACCTGCATGTGGAGGGGAGTCACACTGGGACCCAGAAAGGGCTGACATTTTAACGAGCCTGGGGGCTGGGACTCATCCTATACTCCAAAGGTCCCGAGAGCCTTGTGATAAAACAATAGGTTACTCAGACTCCCTCTGGATGAGCAGGCCGTTGGCTCTCTGGAATGTTGCCATCTGGACAAGACTAAGATGAGGGAAACTAGTCTCTTTAGCCGCGTTTCCACCAAAAGTACCCGGAACTTTTAGTCCCAGGAACTACTTTTCAAGGAACTAAAAGGTTCCTTCAGCCCATTGTTGTCTGTGTTTCCACCGCAGTCTAAAGTCCCGCGAAGATTAGGCAAATTTACTGTATGGTTGTGGGTGTGTGTGTTTTGGGGCCATTAAAGGTGAACAGATAATCAGGTCTCTGGCAAAATGGTGGGGCAACTACTCTTGACCGTGCTCTCATGTGGGCCCCTCTGTCATTACACTTTTTATTTCTTTCCTGGATCTGGACTGTAAACCGTCTGTTTATAAAATTGACAAACCCCGTAAAGCCTTACAAACCGTGCACATGTTTTCATTATATTGCTGTATTATGGCTTATGTAGTAATAACATGGATTGCATGTAAAATGGTTCAACAAAAGGGTATTTTCATGACAACTGCATCATAATATTACATCCCCTTGACATGTTTGGTATGGACGTATTCAGGGAAATTCAAGAAATTGAATGAAATATGTTTCATACCAAATAAAGTTTAATGAAGCATAGTTTCAGAAACTCAGGTAAAAACTATCACAGCCTCGGATCCGGTGCATTCTTAAGTATAATTGTGCCCTGTACCTACGAACAGAGGAAAAATAAATAACATCTCTGGTTTTGACTCACACCAGCCAAGGGAAGACATGCTGTGCCTTCCCCTCCAGCTACAAACCCCCGTTGGTCTCGCTGTGAGGTGTTCACATGCATGCGCTGCGTAAAACCTGCACCGTCCTCACGCTCAACAGACCCGTCTCTGACGTCACTGACATGCCTGTGCACACTGCACTACAGGCCACATGGCGGAGGAGACCTGCGTCTCCCCCACGTCTGATGACAGAGCAGGGTTTTATGCGTGCCTGTCTGCGGAGGATGTGAGGGTGTGGCTAGCGCGTGTGGTGCTGCAGCTGAGAGGCTGAGAGAGGGCTGTGTCTGTTTCCTCTGCAGGCCTCGGACTGCCTGTCTGCGCAGACGGCTCCTGTGCCGCCCGGACCGTGCCAAGGGCTGCGTCCGGCGGGGAGAGCCAAGCCCTGGGAGATACCACTCGCGTGGGGTGAGACGCGTGCACATTCACACCCGCACACACCTGCACACACTCACGCACACGCACACACACGTATGCAACACACACACATTCACACCCGCACACACCTGCACGCACGTACACACTCACGCACACGCACGCACACACACACACACACGCTCACACACGCACACACACACACACACGTATGCAACACACACACATACAACACCCGCACACACTTATACAACACACATCTGCATGCACTTATACAACACACATAAACAGCACACATGCACATAAATATGTACACACATGCAAGCATGCATCTGCAAACGAATGCAAATTCACGTGCTTACACATCCACTTATCCCCCCCCCCACAGAGCCCCCGGCACAGGACGGCGGCGCCCCCGTCTCGCAGTACGCCGTGGAGATGGCGGAATCGGCAGAGGCCCCGCGCTGCCCGCTGTACGAGGGCGCGGACACGCACTGCGCCGCCAGCAGCCTGCAGCCAGGGCACACGTACTGCTTCTGGGCGAAGGCGGCCAATCAGGCGGGGGTGAGTGGGCCAGGGCCAGGCTCTTATACCACAGCTCAGTACAGCTGTGTGTCAGTCACTGATAGTGTGTGCGATTGATCGATCGTTTTTTGTGCACCCATGCTCTTTACTGAGCATACACCCCTCTTTAAGGACAGTGTTGATAAATACACATCTGTTCCAGTTTGTCTTTAAGAGTGTGCTTGCTGTGCATTGCAGTGGGGACCCTTCTCAGAGGCGTGTGAAACCTCCACTGCCCCAGGACCCCCAGAACAGTGCGGACCCCCGGAGCTCACGGTGAAGACGGCCAACTCTGTGCTGGCCAGCTGGGAGGTGAGTGGTGTTTGGAATTGTGCTGCCCCCTGGTGGAGAGTTCCTGCAACTCCATGGAAAGAGGAAACCAATGTCAACAGCATGGTTTGCTGTGTTTTCAACATTTTTGTTCATGGTTTGGACAGGATACTCTGTAAAAGTGTAGTACTGAAGGTGTTCTGTCAACATAGCAAAATGTTTTTTTCTCTTCGCAGGTCCCAGCATGCAACGGGGCAGAAGTGAGTGAGTTCAGGTTGGAGTGGGGTGCTGCAGAGGGCTCTATGACGCTGACGTACTGTGGCCCCTCCCTCAGTTATGAAGTGCGGGGGTTGGTGCCGGCCACAACCTACTATTGCAGGGTTCAGGTATGGTAAAGAGCCTTAGTGCCTGTGAGAGACACGCACACACACACATGCATTTAACAAATACGCTCATTCAAAGCAATTTAATAAAGCTTACGTTTTTTTGTAGTTTCCTCATACGGCTGAGTATTTTGATGGAACGATATTGAATCCATAACCTGTTGGATACCCAGTCATTAGAAGACACTGCTGCCTCAACTAACCTCTGGACCAAGTGTAACTGTTTGCATGGCATTTGTAAATGTTTCAGTGGCTCAAAAAAGGTTTATCCTTTTATCCATTTCATTTCTGGTCATGATGCACTTACAAAGGTTTGTTTTTGCACACAGGCAGTGAATGTTGCTGGGGCGGGGCTCTTTGGGGACATCGCCATGGTGACGACGTCACCCTCGGTTCCTGCCGCAGTGCGATTGGTGGAGGAGGTTGGGGGGGAGACCCTGCCCGGCCCTGCTTCATCGTGCCTGGCGTTGCGGTGGGAGGAGCCCTGTTGCCACGGCGCAGAAATCACAGGCTACAATATAGACTTTGGGGAGCAGCTCCCCCTATCTGTGGGGAGAATCAACAGCTTTGTCGTGGAGAACCTGCAGCCAGACACCTCATACAGGTATCAGAACTGCAAGGTGCCGAAAGTCAGGCAAGACTGTTTACTAGCAGTAAATCACACATTACTACATCAGAGCCCACAGTCAGATATCCGGAAAGACTGGTTTGAGTATTACTTCATGCTGAAGAAGTGGATTATTATTCTCCAAAGGTCAGGGACAGTGATGGAAATGACCAGGCCTTCATTGCATGTTAGCTACAGTTAGAGGCATGTCATGAGATTGAGGAACGCCTGCTCATGTTCTGCTCAATATGTGCGGCAGTGTCAGTATATCTGGTGATAGGTGACTGTTTGCACTGGTCATAGACTAAAACTAAAACTAATGTGCCTTTCACATATATCATGTTTCTAAGTATCATTTACTGTTATACTTCAGTAGCTGTATATTCTTTATTTTCTGAATGAAATACTCAGTGTGAGTGTGATCAGACTGCCTCACTTGCCTTTGCTCTGATTGGTTTACCTGCGTACGTCTTCGTCCCTCTCACTCAGGGTTCGGGTGCAGGCCGTCAACAGTGTTGGGGCGGGGCCCTTCAGCGCAGCCCTGAAGGCCAGAACCCGGCCCCTCCCTCCCGACCCCCCGGCCCTGGAGTGTGTCGTCCCGGGGCCCCAGAGCCTGAAGCTGAAGTGGGGGGAGGGCCCCAGCCGGCCCCAGCTAAGCGGGGCCACGCAGTACTGTCTCCACATGCAGGCCAGCGCAGACAGGTAAGGTGGGGCGGCAGGGTGATATTATGCGCTAGGGTTTTCTTATCCAGTCAGATACTGGAAAAATCTGATCTGGAACAGCTAATGGTAATGCTGAAGTGCTTCTATAGCTCTTTGTTTTCCTTCTCACGTGGTTGTGAATCAGAACCTGCAGGGGGAGCTGTTTATTACAGTTACAGTTTTGTATTATACTCATCCTGCTCTGGATCAGGCTCAGGTAGGCTGTGTAAAGCAGCCTTTAACTAATTTGGTATCTCGGTTGAATGTGTGACCTTTTGTTTGTGTTTTGGTGTGTTTGTATGCGTTTTTGTGTTTTGGTTTACGTCTGGGCTTTTGTGTTTGGGTTTGTATTCACTTGTTTTGTCTCTTCCCAGGTTGGTGTGCATCTACAGCGGGCCCTGCCACACCTTCAAGGTGCAGCGGCTGAGCGAGGCCACGCTGTACCACTTCAGCATCCAGGCGCACAACGAGTCCGGCGTGGGGCCCCTGTCTCCCCTCTACAGCTTCAGCACCACCCGCTCCCCCCCGCCCCAGCTCAGAGGTGAGCGCCCGCCCCCACCGCGGCTCTGAGCGCCCGCCCGCCACGCCGGCACCGCGCTCACCTGTCCTCTCTCTCTCCACAGCCCCGCGAATCGAGCTCCTGGACTGGAACCGCTACGAGGTCACATGGGAGGCCTTGCAGCCAATGAGAGGAGACCCCGTTGTGTACAGCCTGCAGCTGCTGCGAGGGCGGGAGGTGGAGCAGGTATGAAGAGGGCGGAGGTGGGTGGGGCAAGTGGGAATGCTTTGAAAGTGGAACAAGGGCAGGTATATGGGTAATGTAGTTCTTTATCTTCCACTTGGAGGCTTACATCCTGTCTCCCTCCTCTCTGCGTCTCAGCTGTACAAGGGCTCCAGCGCTTCGTACGCGTGGCAGTGCGTGGCGGCGGGCAGCGACTGGCGCGTGCGGGTGTCCGCCGGGAGGCAGTGCCTGGACGGGGGCGAGCTGTGGGGGCAGCACAGCCCCAGCGCCGCCCTCCCCGCCCCGGCTCCCCCAGAGGAGGCACGGGCGGAGCCCGGGGCCACGGCCGGACACGGAGCCCACCCCAGGAAGGGCGGGGCCCTGACGGACGAACAGTTCGCCCTGCTGCTGCTCCTGGGCTTCGCCACAGTGGCCATCCTCTTTGCTGTGCTCATCCAGTACTTTGTCATCAAGTAGGTCCTGGCCCCGCCTATGGGAGGGGAAGATAGGGCGGGACGTTAGAGCAGCCCCCCCAAGCACACGACCCCGCCTGTTCACACTCAAGGGCCTGCTACATCCCAGTGAAAATGCTTTCCTTACCTTATTTTTTTGGATTATTATTATTATTATTATTAGCTTCAGAGAGGAATTGTTATATTTGTTTTCGCAAAAGGTACTTTTCCTTGTTTTCTAATTTTCCTCTCTTCCATGACCAATTATGACTGTGAAAACTGTGACTATAGGGGTTTGTGTGTGGTTTTGGAAGTATGGGGAGTTGTCTTAAAGTCCCTGTTTTGACATGCTGTGTAGTGTCCTGGGCTGTTGTTGGGGTGGGAGGAAGGGAGGGAGGGAGGGAGGGAACAGAGAATACAGACCAATCCCCTTTACTGCAGATGTAATAGTACACTACCTGGGAAAGAGATTTTTTGGTATCGCTATGGTGACTGAGGGTTTCGGAATTAAGGGATACTGCCTTGGTGGAACGGCGTCCCTGCCCGATGTCAGTCATCGGTCTCCATGGAAATCCCCGCCCACATGGATGCATTGTAGAATGAGAAGGTGGCATCCCATTGAGAGCTTTATGTCTGAACATTTTCAGACAGTGCTCTCATTTGTTTAAAATAATATTGTCTTGCCTAACGGTTATAAATAGAAAATTTAAAAGGGAGAAGGTGCCAAAAGAAGAGAAGGTGCCAAGTTTTTATTTTTTTTAATGAAGAGGATTTACATGCTCTTGAAGAAGGAAAAAATACTCCTCCAAGAGGGGTTGGGGTTGGGTGTCTGTTATTTTAGTTTTTTTTTTAAGTTTTTTTTTAAGCATTTCAAATTATTTTTTAAAAACCCGCTAACATCATTAGTAAGAACAGACTTCTAAGAGACACAGTGAATCTCACTTATATCTTACAGAATTTTAGAGATTCTTTGTCCTGCTATTGCCAGTATATGTATATATACATACATACATACTATGTTTATGTATATATAGATAGACACTACTTAAAAAAACTATGAAATATGCATTTGTTATAAATGTCTCTATTTGGCTCAAACTGAGCACTTTAATCCTTTTCTGCATTTGTTTGAACTCTTGGTAAAGGAATTGTACCATTTTATACATCCAGGTAGACAGACTAAAGGCTTTCTTCAGAGTTTATGTGTGTGCTGAGGTGCAGTGTCATGCCTGTGGGCCCACACCGCTGTGTCACTCTTGACTGTTATATTCTAGCAGTGTCGGAGATCGTGTCCCTCCATCGCTGCGTGGGTAAATCATGTCTGACATCATGCAGGGATGACCATTAAGAAGGGTTGGCTCATTTCAGTTTGCAATGAGCTGAAAGTTTGTTGGGACTTCTTCGTGTTAAACAGAACTTGTACTTGTACAGTACCTTCTGCTACAAAGGAAATAACTGAATGGGGGAACAGGACATGTTCCCAGACTCTATGGTAATGAGCGTGTGGCAGTGGGAACTGCAATACGTTCCATGGGTCTGTAACAACCTACAGACCTGTTTCTCCCCCCTCCCCCTTGGCACCATCACTGTGAACAGACTGTGAGATGTGTGTGATGTTGGGGACCGTGAGTTTGCAAGCAAGCAGGAAGACGAGGGTATAAAAGCATTTATTTCCTAGTGTAAACTAGCTGCTCATATCTGTGGAGAATACTGTTCTGAAACAGCATTGTACCTAAGAGTTATACTGAAGTTTCTAAAAGGACAGCCTCCGTTGTCCATCAGAACTAAAATCTTTGAGTAGCAAAGTCCCATTCATTTCTGAGACAAACATCAGTCAATTCTTTCATTGACTTTCTATGCTTTAAGGCAGATTTTTTAAACAGCTGACCCATTTGACATCTGGCCTTTTAGAAAGGTAAAAAAAAAAGTACCGTGAATTTTATTTATGAGACTGGTGTTCCCTCTCCGTAATGGCAACTGCTCCATTAATCCGGGAATAAACAGTTTCTCTGCAACGTGCCAAGTATTGAGCAAGCCCCCTGTGCATAAACCTGACGGTGCAAGCTCATAGAAATACTTTTTTCCAGAGAATTCTGTTCAGTGCTTGGGAGCTTAGCCAAACAGAGAGGGAGAGACTGTTTTTAATTTGTCTTGATGGATTGTGTGTTTTTCTTTTTATTCCCCGTTTTAATCTGTCTTCCATTAGTCATCCCTGTTCTTCTACTCCGTGCAGGTCTCTATACCGCTGACTGGACATATTGGGGTACTGTGCTAATTTCCCCCATCTCTACCCTTTTTTAAACACATTTTTGTATCATACTTAATGCCTACTGCATATACCCCCTGTCAAATTTGGTTTCTACGGGACCTCGACTATTGTCAAAGTCTGATAACCTTAGTGAAACGAGGAATATTTCCTTCTGGTTCTGTTGACTATTTTTTCGGTCATCACAAGCTTTGTCTCCATGTTGAAGTACCTGTATTGAGCCCCCTTCCCCCATTGCAGCGTCTCTTTATCCCCCTCAGGTCCAGGGTTATGTTGACGTTAGCTTTTACTAGCGTGCTGGCGTGCTGGGCCTAGCACAGTCGCAGGTGAAAAATCCCGGTTCAGGAAGTAGAAGTTCTCCATGTATTTTGTTCCAGTCACCTGGATTTGCTCATTAGCACAAATTTTCAGCCAAGAGGTAGAACTAATTAGTGAAATCAGGTGGCCGAGTTCATAGATGGGAAAAAAAAAAAAAACACATGATGGATGTCTGCTTTCTGACTGCTGGACTTTCCACCTCTGAGCACAGTACTGTTTTATACAAGACCCTGCACATTACCTGTATGGCATCACCTGCACCTGCATTTCTTGCATAGAACCCCGGAGATGAACCCTTGGTAGGCGCTCTGTGCGCCTTTGGGAAAAGGACACATTCCAAAGATATTTTTCTGTTGCTAGTTTTTATATTACAAGTTTTGAGCAAAATTTATCTTTAAAAAAAAAGTATATATAAAATAAAACCATAACGTTGCAGCTTTAACAGCGGCCTGCGCATTGGCTGCACCTTCACATGGCCTTCAAGTCTGTGTCCATCCAATTTTTAAGACAGCGTCTTCTATTGGAAGGGCAACCTTATAATCCCAGGAACGCTATTATGGCCTCCTGTCAGGCAGCTTTACTGCTCCTGACACTTTTAGCCCTAGCTGCTTTGGACTCAGTTGCCAGGGAACATGTTTGTGGAATTGATCATGTGATCAGTGTCAGAGAGCCTGTCATTCATATTGATCCAGAAATGTGGACTGTGTAACTAAGGAGTGTTATGCTGTCATGACCCTGTACTGTACACAATCTTTTTAAACTGATAGCTGTGGTGCTGGATGTTGAGTGGTCATCCAGGCTTCCTGGCAGTGCTGATATTCATCAAATAGCTATGCTGAATAGAATGTCCATGCGTGATGGTAATGTCATTGCGCCGTTCACTAACATAAACACCCTAGACATCTCAGTTGTAAGGAGTCAACTGTAGTAAAAAGCAAACCTTTTCAGATCTCCATAAGCCTCCTACGGTCAATGTCAAAGTAGTTCTTGGTGACTGAAGTAGGCGTTAACTTTGAAACAGTGAAGCGTGATATAAGGCTCAAAAGTTCAGAAACTGAACTCTCATGGCTTGGTGACCAAATAATCTTTTCTTGAGGAAGGACACATAATCCGTTAAGTTTTTTTTTAAAATATCGAAAATATGAATCATGCTTTTATCATACTTTTCTGAGTCTAAGGATATCTGTGGATGGATCCGGTAGGAATGTTGGCATGGCTGGGGTGTTGTTGGCTGTCTCCGCAGTCATGATATAACAAGGGTTGGATTTCCATATCTCTAATATGGACTGTACACACTTGGCTCTGAGCTGCCTATGCTACTTTAATATGGAAGCTGCCTTCACATATTGCATCTGTCAGTATGTTCTACACACAGGGAACCAGAGCTGCTGCTGCTTATTGTTTTACAAACATTTCTAGAAGAGTTGTTCTATTTTTTTTTTTTTTGCTGTGTTCCCTGTGCAAATAAAATGCAAGGATGCAACCACCAACCCCCAAAAGGACCAATCAATATGTGTGTTCCAACCCCCCTCCCATATTCATGCAGACAAGATATTGATACCTACATTGATCATGTCCTTATTATCTTGAGTACTTAATCAAGAGAGCTATGTCTGTCCAGTGGACTACCACTCCTCACGTCAGAGTATGCGCTAAATGTTACTGCCCACACTTCAGGACATTCGTAATGTGTAAAGCTCTACATTTGTGTGTTCTGTGTTCTATAACTGGGACTAACTGTTAAAGCAGTTCTTTAAACATTTTAGCCACGGGCCGGATGTAGCCTCACAATTGCCATAATGAATACTCCTCTAGCCTGTTGTGCACCAGCCTCCTTTTAACATGAGAGAAGTGGCCTCTATGTTCTGACATGATGACAGCACGTTGTTGTTTTTGGGGAGCAGAGTTGGGACTGGGATAAGGGTGGATCTGCGGGTATGTTGTTTTAGTAGAAGACCAAAATTGTGGACCGCGTGACTTGCGTAGTACTGCTCCCATGCTGTTGGGCCTCGGTATGTCGGTTTGTGAGGGTTTAAGCTCAGTTTGCGTCTGCCTGGACGAACGCTTCGCCGTCGAGAAGAGCGGGCTCTGTTGGAGCCCTTAATGGGCGGGGCTCTGTGTGGTGTCGATCACTGATGATTGACATGGAAACCATTAAAGGCTTTGCCGTCCTGAGCGGCTGGGATCCCGGTGGCGTTAAGGGGACACTCAGGCGCGCTGTAGGATCAGTCTGCTTTCAGCTCCTCCTCCTCCTCCTCTCCCACCACTGTCTGTGGAATGTGGGGACTGCAGAGCCTGCTACGTCGCCTTTTCCATCGCATTTTTAAAAGACAAATATTATACATTCCAAAAAAACTGTGTACTTTATCAGCATTAATTGTTTTGTGTTTCCTTTATGTTTTTATCTTTATTGTTTTATTGTTTTATTTTTTTCATAAACTCATGTTAAAGATAAACTGCCATGTATTATGTTATTACTAAATTGTAACAATCATAGATAATATATTTAATATGGCAAATAAATTATAGTCCTTATTTAGAAGTTTTGCCCGTGGTCTGACTTGTGTTTTCAACGTTCTTTCTTATGATGTGACACGAGGATGTATTGCAGAGGTGTTTACATGTCAGTCGCATTTAAAAAATAAAAATCTGCAGCAGTATGTACACATTTAGTAAAAGGCAGCAATAATGTACGCATTTCAGAAGATTCATTGCATGGCACATACTTTGTATATTTTTTGGATAAGCTGTCTTTCGTTGCCCACCCATCATGAACACCAGGGGGTGTGATGCAGTACTCAGTAATATCTGAAGCATTCTGCCATAGAGGTGCTGTGGAAATCTGCAAGTCACTCAGGGTGCGGAGGTCTGTGTCTGACGGGAGAGTATCCAGCAGTGTTGCCGGGTCATTGCGCAAGGAGCATACAGTGCGGGTGGGGTGGATCGGGGCCGCGCACTGGGTGTTTAGGGTTTTAGAGGACAGGGTGGATGGAGGCTCTGAAATGGGAAAGGAGCACAGCGGCCAGGCTGAACTTTACCAAGGCTGTGTCCTGCGCCATGCCGCCGTCCTCTTCCTCCTCTCCCTCATTCTCCCACACTGCACTGGAAGAACAGAGTACCCCCCATGTGGAACTACAGCCAGCTGAGGGCCAAGGTCACTACCACTGATCCTAAACAGGAAATGAGTTGGTGGGTCACAGATCACCGCCCTTAAAGAAAATAAATAAAAATGCAGGGTTTCTGAACATTGTACACTAGTTCAACCCTTAAATATATGGTACAGTCTTTTATGGGGAGAAAGATGTGATTTATTAGATTTAGGTGAAACGTTTTGACAGAGGCAAACTGCTCTCAGGATTATTGAAACACCACCCGTCATATTGCACCAGCTTCCAAATGGCAGCATTTTCACAAAGCTGACATCCTTGTGCCTGTGCATGTGTTCTAACATACATTTCACTGCATTTCAAGGGCATATGGGGATTTCTTTTTATGAAAACTCACAGGAAATAAAGGTTGGTAACTTTGGAGTGTAGGACAATGTATGCAGTATACTGCCTTTATAGTCCCTGGGAATTGATGCTTAATGCCATAGTCCTGTCAGCAATTCAGCCTACTGAGAAATGTTACTTCATCAACCCACTCCTCACGCTCTGGTGTCCCTGTACTAGGCCAGAGGAATTGTGTGATACAGGGTGGAAATGATTATTTTTAAGAATATAATTAATAGTAGTTTTATTTATTGGGTCCATTTCTGTACATGACGCTCAAATGCTTTCCAAACAATAAAAATAAATGAGTGTGCCTCATGATGTTCCCACAGTAGGCACCACTGTCCCCTTACCAATTTGCTCTGGGTTTCCAGTGCTGCCCCATAGCTTAGAGTGCCTCATCTATTATCTGTATGTATCCACATTACTGAAAGATGCCATTTGCACAGCATTCAGAAATGCAACCCAAACTCTAAAAAGCAGCGCATGCATTGGCAGTTCTGTACTGCAGTCTTGCAGTACATCTGAAAGTAATGCGCATCACAGCATCATCCCACTGAGCTAATCGACTCCCATCCTCTCTGTGAGACAGTAGAGTCTGACTTGCTGGAGGTGGAGCTATGCAGCCATGGCATGTGACCCAGGTTAAAGCTGTAATAAATATGTAACATAGCCATGCTAGTAATGGAAGTTAACCCTGGAGACCCAGGTCATGGCCTGGTACGGGCTGGTGGTGGAGCACAGTTTCCAGCAGCAGTGAAACACCAGCAAGGTGCTAAGGTTGCCACCCATGCCCAGCAGGAAGAGGAGCATGCACACCACTGTGATCAGGCCCAGGATGCTCACCTCAGGCAGGTACAGAGGCCTGGACAAGCCAAGGGTGTCATATATTTCATGAGTTGTATGAGCAAGAACGTCCTGACTAACAACATCCCCAGGCTAGCGAGTGATATAACATCACTGAAGCACTAAATGCAAGTGAATTTCACTAACTTGGAGCCAAAATATAAATTGTGAATTCACACATTACAAACCATAAAAATATAGTTTTTTATTTTTATTTTTTTTTTCTAATTAATGTTGCGCAATTAGGCTTGTTTATTTGAATATTGTATATGGGCGTACCGCTTATATAAAAATGCAATTTAATGAATCCGTGAATCTTTTAAGCACGTGATCGGAATATCACCGAAAACACGGGTGGTGTCTACCTATCATCACACGATGCTCAACCATAAGTGTGACGACACTGGCGGTCACGTGGAAATGAGTGTAGAGATTCCTGTTTTGGGCCTGAGACTTAGCTTCCTGGAATATGATTGAACACGTCAAGAAATTGTATTGACGCGGATGAAAATAATAGTATGCAGCTTCTGTTTTAAGTTTTGAAAATAAGCGTTTCTGAAACTTTCATTAACTTGCTTTTAAAATGCCAGGCAGCTTGTTGTCGCATGCTAGGATGTTTTTTTGGCTACTCCGCGAATGTTAGCTTCTTACTTTTACTAGCTAGCTAACGCAACTTGGGTTTTTAGTGATATTAGCTATCGTTGGCTACTTGGCCAGAAGACTTACTGAAAACACAAAGCAGGTGCAGCGCAGTAATGTGTTAACTTTAAACTTTGTTCATCTGATTAATATGTTTTCTGTGTAAAGCTGCGATATATCCTAGTGGTCAGCCTGTTTGCTGGTTAACTAGGTATTATTCTGATAAATGTACTCGTTAGCTAATCTAGTTGGGTAAAATACGTATCTTGATGTCACGAATAAAATGGCAAAGTCTCTTGCCTAACGTTTACTAAGTGGTGTTTATTTTATTATAACTCGCTGAGTTAGCTAGCTAGCCAGCTAGATTGTATCTTTGTGATATAACTGTGTGGAAGCTGTCACATTTACAGTAGCTCTAAATTTCAAAATTAGGCCAATTCACGATCGACCCTAATGTCCATTTTCAGATCAGTTAGCTGCGTTAATTGAGAACCTTAAGATACTCTGATACTCCGTCTGCTGCTTAGGACTTCTAGACTGCAATTCCACACGGAAGACAGCTTTAGGTTGGCTTGGGTTTAAGACAAGATCTTGACAGCGTATCAAACAAAAATACCAAACTCAAGAAATACAGTAGCAGATCCGTTCAAGCTGTGTTTTATCAACAGTCTCATGTTTCGCCGACCAGGTGGATCAGCACTGATTCATTATGCTTCTGCCTTCTTTAACGTAGAGGTCTTAAGACATTATCGCACCTTCGCGTTACCCTTAGTTATGTAAGGAGTGTTTTTATTTGGAACCTTACTCTGTAGGCTGTGTTAAGGTACACACTTGCTGTCCTTTGTAAGCGTACAGTTCTGAAATATTTTCTGTATGCGTGAACCGATTGTATGTGTTTGTTGGTATATGGTGTTCGGACTTGGCTTCTTAAATCGTTTCTTCTTTCCATTGTAGGACGAAGATCTGAGAAGATCATCGAGAACAGAGACCGCGCTACCAAAGGGCACAGAAGGAGAGGATAGGTGTGCTCTCGGGAACGAGATAGTGTGATTTTGGTGGCTGGTAGGAGGCGATGTCGAGCACAGCCATGAAGAAAAAGGTGAGCAAATTGCATGATTCTTGTAAGCTCGAATGTGCACATGCAGAGAAACTCTAAGTGATCTCAGCTGCTAAATGCTTGGTTCTCTTTTCAGCTGTGTGCAGTGGTACTAACAAAAATGGACCTTTAATAAAGGGATAATTTCCCAGTGTTTTCAGTGATATGTTCTGTTGTTTAAAACAACAAAACGCTTATATTACACAAGAATACAACCCTTATAGGTTCATTACAAGTATTGTGACTTTAGAAAGCAGTTAAAGGTTCAGCTCTTTCACTTTTGTGCATTGATCCATGTTATGAATCGTAGAAAAATATCTATTTAAATTCCCTTAATCTTATGTTTGGTTTGGTCTCTAGCAACACTGCCAGCATAATTGTTTACGGTTCTGACTCGACCTCATCATCAATTGTGCCAGTTCTGTCCTTCCTTCGGTTAAACATGATGGCAATACGTTTTTGCACCCTCAACCTCATTTTGGTTGTATGTGTACACTGTGACGTGATTGTGTAAGCTGGATCATATATATAGATCTTTTCTTACTATATCGGATCATTTGTGAATGGCAATATCACAAAATTTGTGATATTGCCAAATGCCGAATAGTTGCCTCAAGAAGCTAAACGTATCCCACCCTGGTGAAGCCTGAGGTTTACACCTGCTTTCACTGTGAAAGAAGTCAGCGCTGTTGTTGTGGACTCTCCAGCAGAGGGCACTATTGTTTCTTGTTTATGACTATAATATTATTGTGTAATCATATTTTCCTTGCCTGGTGTTTGCTGCAGTGAGTGCAGTGATGTGTGTGTGTGTGCCTGTTGTTACAGGTGCTGCTGATGGGAAAGAGTGGATCTGGGAAGACCAGCATGAGGTCAATTATCTTCGCCAATTATATTGCCCGAGACACGCGCCGTCTGGGGGCCACCAGTAAGCACCGTGCCGTGGCCTAAACACCCTCGGTCACTCTGCTGACAGATTTTCACTGATGCACGCAGAACTGAAAGCGAAACCGGCCATTGTTCCCTCTTAGTGGAAAAACCTAATTTATCAAGCACACTGTAAGAGGAAGCTGTGGCTGACTCTTAGCACTTATGCAAAGCTGCCAGTAGCGTGATCTGGTGGCCAAGTGTGACCCTTTTGAATGTGTGTGCTGTCTCTGCCCGAGAAGCCATCTGAAACCAATAATATGTATGACTCCCACTCTCTCTTTTTCACAGTCGATGTGGAGCACTCGCATGTCCGTTTCCTGGGCAACCTGGTCTTGAACCTTTGGGACTGTGGAGGGTGAGTGTGGCCGCGTGACACTTTGTCACTTGATTGCCACTTGTAAGCCATCCTCCCCCCCCCTCCGGCCCCTCTCTTCCCTGCTCTGGTGGTGAGCTGACCCCCTCCCTTTCGCATTTGGTCTGCTGAGATTCCTGCAGCTGGCTTCTCCAGTATTGAATTTCAGACTTGGAGGGATCGTTTCTGCTGCTGTCCTTGAAAAGACATTAGACGGCTTCAGCTGGAAGCCATTGCTCAACATTCAGACGCATAAGTCAGACACGGGCGTCCTGATGTGCACTCAGAGAGGCGATAATGCTGTGAGGCTGTGGAACAGGCTTGTGGACATGCTGTATGGCCACAGGAATTTGGACAAACATTTATCATTTATCCAGGCTGCTGTTTGTGCCCCTCCCTCCCTGTGCCGTCCTCAGTGGTGCGCAAAGAGCATACTCTTCCAGTGTGCTCCTTCACAAGCCAGTGACACATTTTGCACTGAAAACCCCACACAGTACTACAGGAGATTTGGCACGAAATAGAGGAGTGGTGTGACTTCCAAATGGCAACCCGCAAGCCGTTCTATGAATAGTGTGGATGGAGGAGGGATTGTAGTCCATCCTTTAGAATCAAGGATAGCTGTCATTCAGCTGCAACACAGATTCCCCTAACTAGCCACGCATTATTTACACTGTCAAAGTAACTGACACAAATAATCCACCACCCTTCCAGATATTAATTACATGAAAAATATTTTCATGTACAAGGTTAGCAGGAAAATATATCGGATGCATTTTTATTAGCCACTTATTAAGAATGTTCCCAGAAAGTTGCTTTCTCCTGTCCTTGCTACACCATGATCCCCTGAAAGTGCGTTTATGTAGGTCTCTAGAAATGCTTCTATATTTTAAAGACTGCTGTGATATTGAGTCCTCCAATACCACTCCTTAAGGTGTGCCGTATCTTTCCACAGACAGGACACTTTCATGGAGAACTACTTCACCAGCCAGCGGGACAACATCTTCCGCAATGTGGAGGTGCTGATCTACGTGTTCGATGTGGAGAGCCGCGAACTGGAGAAGGACATGCACTACTACCAGTCCTGCCTGGAGGCCATTCTGCAGAACTCCCCTGATGCAAAGGTCTTCTGCCTGGTGCACAAGATGGACCTGGTGCAAGAGGACCAGAGAGATGTGGTGAGAAACGCACGTATACATGCACAACAGACATGCACGCACATACACACATTAATTTCCGTATCCCCTACAAACACGCATCTATACACGTATACATCCATGCGTACAGTACACTGATGTAAAACCAGATGTGTGTGCGTGTACCCAATTGCCACCAGAGCTGACTCTCGTATAGACACTCCATAGCTCCCATATGCAGGAGTACTCCAGCCTGAAGCCGCACTACCAGTATTGATGTCTGTGGGTTTCGTGCTTCCAGATCTTTAAGGAGCGTGAGGAGGATCTGAAGAGGCTGTCCCGCCCTCTCGCCTGCATCTGCTTCAGGACCTCTATATGGGACGAGACACTGTACAAGGTGATTTGTGTGTGTCTGTGTGCCTGTGTGTCTGTGCATGTATAATATTGGTCTAGAACGTTGTGTCTCATTTCGGACAGCCTGTGCATCTAACACAGCTCGTAGTAAGGTCCCACAGTAAGGGCTCTGCCACAGTGTTGGGTCCTTTGTTGAAAACTGGCTCTTAAAGTGTTCTTCATTCATTATTCTCTTCTGGCACACTACTGCTCTTTGCAAGTTGCTGTAGATAAGAGAACCAGCTGGGCGAGTGTTATGTAATGTGATGTAATGGCTGGCCCCTCTCTCTGTCCAGGCCTGGTCCAGCATTGTCTACCAGCTGATCCCCAATGTGCAGCAGCTGGAGTCCAACCTGCGCAACTTTGCCCAGATCATTGAGGCTGACGAAGTGCTGCTGTTCGAGAGAGCCACCTTCCTGGTGAGAGAGGGACAGGGAGACCGGACAAAGTTGGGGGGGGGGAGGGGTATGGAGAATTTGCCATGGCTTCGAGCAGACAGTGACAGCCCTGGCTGCTGGGCTCAGACTTAGAGCACTCTAAAGCCTTTCAGCATGGGTGTAGGAGGCCACCCTTTAAGGTGCAAGATTGCAAATATGTGATTAGAACCTTCTTAACTGAACATTCTATTGCTGATGTAACAATCAGTACTGGTAATTGAATTTGAAAGCAATGGAGTTCTGGAACACTGACTCAGAATTTTGAAAAAAGCATTCCAAATAGTACCATAATGCAATACCCCTCCTGTTCTTACAGTATGAGGGGGCAGCTCCCTCCAGTCAGTCAGTCAGCCTGGTTTGCTGTTCTCTGGAATTCGCCTAAAGACGCTACGTCATTTAAATTAAAAATCTGAGCAAGTCCCATTAATCTAATAAATACTAACACTCATTTTAAGTAATTTTATCTTTTAACTTACTGTTTGCAAATTGCTTCCAGGCTTTCTCCAGCACACTGGGGTTGTTCTGTAATGTAGGGATTATCCTGTTCTTATTTAATGCCGCAGAGGTCTGACGTGAGAAATTGTGCATCCTGCTGTCTCCCAGGTGATCTCACACTACCAGTGCAGGGAGCAGCGAGACGCACACAGGTTCGAGAAGATCAGCAACATCATCAAGCAGTTCAAGCTGAGCTGCAGGTGAGACCAGGCTCAGAATGAAGGTGCTGTACTGCACAATGTGCCGTATGTAATATAGGCTGTACTGCAGTTTGGCACCTTTTAGGAAAACCGTGCATTTATTCACTGCAGTTTCATATGGTCATATGCAGGTATTACGCTGTACTGTGTCCTCAGTGTCAGCAAGCTCACACATCCCGTGATCCTGTGGCCCTTCTCACTCGACACTGACCCGTGTGTCCTTCTCTCCATCTGAACTTGCAGTAAACTGGCCGCCTCCTTCCAGAGCATGGAGGTGCGAAACTCCAACTTCGCTGCTTTCATCGATGTCTTCACCTCCAACACCTATGTCATGGTGATTATGTCGGACCCGTCCATACGTGAGTATAGCACATGTTTTTCTGTCTGTCTGAATTTGTGGGTGTGTGTTAAAATGAATCTTATCCCTGGTAAATATGCTTTAATTTTAATGTATTTATTCATAGTGAATCTGCGCTTCTCAAGTATAGATGTATTTATTCCGAGTAAATACGCATTTATCCACGTTTATGATTTATTTACCCATGTGAAGATGTATTTATCCAAAAAGAAAGATGCTGATATAATGGCACATAGTGTGAGGTGTTTTTTTGGGGCCCTGTCAGTAACACCTGCCCACCCCCCCACCCCCCCCCAGCCTCTGCGGCTACGCTCATCAACATCCGCAACGCCCGCAAGCACTTTGAGAAGCTGGAGCGCGTTGACGGACCCAAGCACAGCCTGCACATGCGCATGCACTAGAAGCACCGCTCCACCCGCGAACCGCTCGGACACCTGGGCTCCGGCTGACCCGCGCCGTCGACTCACTCAACCAATCAGCAGCGAGCGTCCAGCTGGCCCAGGCTGCTGCCTCGCAGTCGAAGGCGGAGCCTTCAGAAATATGTGAAATCACCATGCGTCATTGCCTCACTCAGCTGCACTGTATTTTTCTCTGTAAGGAAGCTGTCTTATACTTGTCAGTTCACGGGTTGGAAGTGTTGGGCAGGTGCGTGAGATTTGTCAGAGTTCTTGTCACATGGAATCTTATGTGGGGCTGGGAGCATTTTGTCTGACAACACACTGTCTCCGTATGTGCGCCTAAGCACTGGACAGAGCCAAATATGGTTACAAAATGTCTTTTTTTTTGTCTTTGAGAAATATATTTCATTATGAATGCTGTAAATATACATCACTATATGGCAGTAATTGTTTTTGTAAAATTCCTGTTCATGTGTGTAGACTGGACACGAACTTAACATAGCAGACCACTGCAAACTTGTCACTCTTTTAAAGTATCTTGCTCACTTAAGCCATTTTATCTAAAGGAAAAAAAATAAAAGTCTGTCTGGTAATCTAGTGTACGTTTATTGACAGATCCGAGAGGGAGGAAAAAAGCCGTTGCCGTGGAAATTCCAACACCGGTGTTTGTTTTGTTTCACAAGGTTTTGTGTTCCCAGAGTACATGCAGATCTGGTCATCAGGCAAGACACCCTCTTCACTGAAGAGCTGTATCATCCTACTCATCTGATATCAGAAGCATAATTATTTTTTAATGCGTGAAGTTTGCTGGCGTGTTCTCGTGCTGCTATTTTGGCTTCTCGTCAACAGTCTCTCCTGGCATGACAACGCTGTCTTCTGGACGTGATTGTGCCTAAGGTACTGGAAGTTTGTCAGAGAGTAGGCTGTCGTCATGGCGATAAGTAAAGAGGCTTCACTACCATGCTGTATGGTTCCTCCAGCTAGTGCAAATGTTACTAGCGCATGCTGTGGTTGATCTTGGATTGCAAAAAAAATCTGCAAACGAGAAAATAAAAATGTGGTAAGGTTAGCCTGAGGCAATATATTTTTCTGCTGATCTGCCTGACTGTGTTTCCCAAGGGATTTAAGGGCAGGAGTCTGGCTCCAATACCAAACAGATAACTCCTCACTGGTCTACTTTGTAGCTTTCTTCAATAACATTCATTGCATTGATACTGATAATTTAATTATGTGTTCTTGGTGGAACAGGGAAACTCCTTTGATGAAGGAAAAACCATAGCTGATTACTTTGGCATCTGTTACTGAATATCTGTTTTTGCCTCTGATTCTAAGAAATGATAGCCGATGGTGGAGATTGTTCACTGTATTCGAATGCAGGGAATGAGCTTATGCCGTTATATTACTTTGAGATCATTGTCACTCACTGCATAAAATTGTGTACTGGGGCTGGACTAATCAATTTCTATGGTGTGTGTGGTGGTGGGAGTTTGAAACATTGAAGTCGTCAAGCTTGGTTTCCGTGAGTGAGCTTTATTTTCAAGCTGTCCGTACTGAACTGTGATGGGCAATTTATTTTTATTTGTATTTTTTCCCATGAAGATCACACCAGTTATAATTATGATTGGCACACTTTATTGGGGCTAATGGCCTGCTGGGGTTCAGGGGGTATGTCGTGGCCTCAGCTGAAATTCTTCCCAGGACCGTTCTCTTCTAAACAAACCACTGGATCGGCACTGGATGATCTGAACCCTGCAGAACTCTGGCATAGTTCCAGGTTAAAGGTCACCTGGATGAAAGTTCTTGCTTGCTCTGCACTTGTTCTGGGAGGTGGCAGAGAAAACATGGTTTCTTTGGATATGAAGTGTCATTTTTTTTATCAGAGCAAGATATTGAGAACTTTTAAAACCTTACAGACCTCAATTGCAAGCACCAATGGGGACCGACCTGTTAAACACCAGGTTATATGGACCTGCCCATAATCGTACCGATACTGGTGGCTTCTGGGGCTGACAATCTGTTAGGAGACAAGCAGATGTTATTTTAGTTTTAATCTCCCTCTACGCCTTGTAATTATATACCCTTAATAGAGACAAGTCAACTCCCAACTATCCTGTCCTCATAATATACCTTCTCTCATTGAGTTTGACCATTTCTTTGGGGTGGAGACTCCATCCTGTTCATCTAGCCTCACTTTTGAGTTTCATGAGATAATTGGCACAATTGGAACTGAATAGACTGAACAGCTCTGTCACTTATGGCACATCAAATCCAGTCCACTCTGTGCCTTCCTCAGAGAACACGACTTCCTCCTCAATGCCTTTTCTGAGGATGGCACTCAAAGTTTTTTTTTAACACACACAGAATGACTTCACTTCCAAAGGGGGAGCTCTTCACACTTTTAGTCCCGCTCTGATGCAGTCATTGCATTGGATTGACCTGCTGTACATGAGGAACTGCACCGTGCCTACACTCACGTTGACCCTTCAAGCATGTTTCTGATTTTGTGTCGTTCTCCCCCTCTCACGTGTCAACTCCCACTGTTTCCATCTATTTTAATCAGTGTTCCTTGTCTCCTTCCATGTGCCTTCCTCCCTAGTACTCCCATCACTCCCCTCTCAACTTCTCCCACATACCAGCATGCTCTGCCGCCTTTTCTCTACTCAACATTCTTCACTTCGCTCTTTGTGTCTCACCACCAAGTGAACAGCCCCTCCCCCCCAGCCCTGGCTCTCAGATGTACTGTATGTATGCGTACATCTGTTACCACTGCTAAGACTTTTTTTTTTATTAGACTAAAGTTCATATTTCAACAGTAAGCATTAAGAGGGAGCTGAATGTAGGGGTAGAGTAGTTTAGATGAGTGAAGTGATAGTTTGTTGTTGGCCTGTCAGGTCTGCTGTAGCACCACTGACAGTATTGCGTCAAGGGGAGGTATGTCGGTTCCCTCAATGACTTGGACACATGCTCCAATTGCAATCAGACTGCAAAACCCAGACATTTGGGCAGTATCACTAGCTGATTAAGAGCAGGAGCCCCCCATGATCAGACTTAATCTCCTTTCTCTCACAGGGGTACATTACAATTACTCTAACTGAGGTCCAGCCCGTTTTCAGCTCCAGGGGAGTAGTAATGCAGTGAAGGAGTGCAAGGGTGTCAAGGACAGGCTTTAGCACCGGGGACAATTTACAGAGGCTACTGAGTTGAGTGCCCTCTCTCATATCTCAAAGCACGCGATCTGGAATGTCTTTGGAGAAAGATGAAGAGCGTACAGAGTGTTTGTTTAGCTTTGTTTAATCAGTGCCCTGTGACAGTGAGAAGGAGGATGAGGGGCTCCCAGGAACCCCCTGTACCTCACACACCACAGGGCCTCATGGCTAATTGTAGGGTCTGGTTCAGGGCCAGTATCAGAGAAGAGACTGGACGTCCTGGGGTTCATCGGCCTGGTTGAGCAGACTCTTGGCGCTGTTTATCCCAGCATGAATTCCAGTGTGTTCCCTCACTCTTTGTTCAGAGGTGGACTGAACCACATGCTGTGGTACAGACACAGATATTATAAAGTGTTTCTCTTACTGTGACCTTCCAGTGTTTTCATACTTATCCTCACTACATAAAACACACATGCCTGGTGTTTTATGTATCCCCCCCAGTACCTACTCACATTTTCATATACTTCAACATATCCAGAAATGTATAAAACAGCACTATTAAATGTGTCCCACATTAGAACCATGGTGAAGCAGACAAACAAAAAATGAGTCCATAGCAAATAGTGAAAATAGTGCAATAAAAGTTTGTTTCTTCCATCATGAATGTGTTGAATTTAATGTGTTAGTGTAGAGGAAACATAGCTTGTAAATGCATCAACATTTTAACAGGACAAAATGTGAAAAGGTTTAAGGGGTGAGTATTTTCTGAAGGCACTGTTTTCATAGTTGCTGTCTTTATTGTTGATGAAAAGAATGAAAGAACTACATAAAATAGTTTACAGTTCAAACAGAAACCCTTCTCAGTTTTCTTCAACAGGCTTTTCTTGAAAATGTTTATTGCTTTATTGAATAATATAGTAGAAATTAAATTGTTCTTGGTTTGGTGCCATGCAGTGTCTGATTGAGAATGTATTTTTCTGCATTACAACAAAGAGCTGTGTATGGTTGCTTTTCTGAGGAGGAAGGGTTGGGGAGAATGGGAAACATTAGGCTGAGCTGGTTTCTCAGCATGTGGCTTTGGGCCACTGTTCAAAATATAACACTGTAAACAATGTAGGCATTGTTCCAATAAATAACTACAAGGATTGGCCACTCCAATGGCAGACCAATATTTTTCCACATACTTCAATTTCTGGATTTGTTAAGACAGTGGTATTTTGTTCAAAAATTTTGTTAACTTTATATCAATTAACTGAAGTTAATTCTCCATGCGTGTGCCTGGTTAGTCCTGTTAGTTCTATTTTCATAAATACATACCTTTCTGATAGTCGCAGAATTCATAAATGCTTCTTGGATTCAAATTAGGCAATTGAATGAATAATTAAACATTTGAACATTATTTTTTCTGTAGTTAGCCAGATGATGGTGATGAGTGAGAAATTGTGAATAAATAGGATCTAGCATGTTTGAAACTGCAAAATATATACCTAATACAATCAGTACTCCAATTCTACAAGATCTGCTTCAAAATATTTTCAAGCATTTTGATTTTTAAGACAGTTATTTGATTAAAAATTTTGTTCCATACACATTACTGAATTTAATTCAGCAAGACAATTAGTTGCTCAATAGTAACTTTTAAAGACATAATATTTTGAAATTACTGAGACCAACTTAACTATTTTATATTTTATAATGGATATTGTAATATTTGAAAGAGATAGAAATTTGAAAGAGAGTTTAAAGCTACATTTAAATATAAAATATATACTATTCCATATATACTATTCCTAACATGAACTGTTTCAAAATGATGGTTAGATTTGCATTTGGTATTAGATATCATTATGACTAGAAAATTCCCCCAAGCCACTTTAGAACTTATTCTTGCAAATATCAAACAAGGATAAATTCTGTTAACTTCACAGAAAAATGTTCCAGTCATGGTCCACACACTGACTGATAACATTGTGTAATGCTTGTCAATTATTTATAAAACAAAACAATTTACAAATAAGCCAATAAATAAATAATGGAAGATGTGTAAATAACATTTTTCATGTTTCCGTGCTGAATGGACATATACAAACGTGCATTTTGGGAACAATCGCCCAATAGCTTTCCGAAACTGTTCTGAGAACCAATACTTGCTGGCTGGGTCGTTTCAGTCCCAGAGCAAATGCTTTGTCATGTGCAGCATGTGATCTGGGCTCGTTGCACACTGTATGTTAGAACAGGAATGCAGGGGCGAGAGTACTGACCCCTCCCATTCTACCCAGAGGCCCTGCGGTGAATGTGACAAATGCCTGACAGTCCTTCCATCAATGGGAAGAACAAATGGGTCCGCTGAGGGCAAGCATCTAATCAACATCGATGCTCTGGCATAAGCCTAGCGCATCCCCCGGGGGGGTCTGAAAGAGATACAAAGGTCTGTATCCTTCCAAAAGAAAAGAGGACAGCTTTAACAATGCACGCTATTCACTGTGCTGGAGAAGAGAGGATGTGCCTGGAAACATAGACTTCAGGCATTCTGGTGAGACAGACTGCTGGATAGACACACATGTGCCTCTCAGCCTTTTACTGTCATGATAAAAAGGCCTGCCTTTTGCCATTTACTTTTATCATCGTGGAAATTAATCTCAGGAATTGGCCCGGTCTGCCCCAACAGCAACTTTTCCATATTATTCCTGCTTGATTCATATGGTCTGTTCTCTAAGTCCTGCTTGTGAAGCATCTTGAACACAGCCCTAGCTCTCTGGGGAGACAGAACAAAATGTCTGGAGGATTTTGTCCGCAACACGTTCTCATCCCAACTCGTCAAATGTTGCAGCTTGGGCAAGGGCTCTTCTCGTCACTATTCGATGCTTTGGATAGACTTGGGCGTCTTTGGTTGACGAGTTAGGGAGCCCATTGACTACTTGGCTACTGAAATAAACTACGTCACCCAGCATTCATTAGTCTAGGTTTATGCTGATGTTTTTAAAATAATCTTCCGTGTAGCCTATAGTATTAAAATGAAATAATTTCAGGTATTTTTAGGTATATGTGTATGTGATTTTAAGTAATTCAATTTGAATAGGTCACAATAGTATTGATTATCTACAAATACAAGCTCTGAATTTGCGCTGAGGTTCAGGCTACTGTCTGTCCATAGCGTCAAAATCCACGAAAGTCAACACGTTCTCATCCCATGGAGTCTGAGGCCCGGTAATCAGTCATTGGGGGGGGTGTCCTATCAGGGGAGGGGGCTGGTCTTAAATCCTCATCCCATCTATCATTCTCAGAGTTAAACAGAAGCTGTCATGTCTGACAAACAGTCTGGCCACCATTTTAGTAGCTCCTTTCATGATTCAAAAGAGACTGTGTCATCATTCATGGCATTAAAAGTATAAAAACTGTGCAATAATGGTACAATTTGTCCTTTTTATCTCCTACATGAACTGTTTGTTTAATTCTCAGAGTGCGTTCTTTGGCCCATGGTATGTTTAGTGCGAGTCAGACGTCATGTGTGGGGCAGCTTCCAAAGAAAGATGACCTAGAGGTTGCGGGTAGGAGCGTTGTAACAAGGAAAAGGGTAGGAGTTTTAGGCGCTTCAGCGAAGCATCCATGCTATGATTGACAATACAGTTCAGCAACAGTATGACTGCACACAAAATATCACTGCTCAACAAGTTGTGTGTGAGAATTTTGTGACTGTAATTTTACTGGGCATTTTCTCAAACCTACAGCAGAGGACGCCAAAGGGTCTCTACTTTAAGCGTATGAATGGTTCTGCCACACGGACTCACACGCGTGTGTGCGCACACACGCACAAACAGAAAGTACAGACAGTGGGTGGGGTTGAGGGTAACTCATGACCAATTACCCAGCTTGCACCCTTGTACGTCTTCTATGTCTTCATTCGGTTTTGTTTTATCTGTGTGTATTTTTGGCTCTTTGAAAAATCTGCAGTGACGCAGATCAGTCGAAGAGAGAAAGGACCCACAGTCTTCTGACCCTCCCATGTGAAGATGCTATCCTGTGTTAATTGCTCTGCAAATCACATTTGGTCTCTCACTATTTTTAAACAAAATCATAATTTGCGTAAGAGGCTTTGTGTGTGTGTGTGTTCGTGTCTGTGTGTGTACGTGTGCACGTGTGTGTGTGTGTGTGAGTGTGTGTGTGTATGTGTGTATGCGTGTGTGTGAGTGTGAGTGTGTGTGTGTTTTTGTGTGAGTGTGTGTTTGCACGTGTGTGTGACAGCTATTTTTCAGCAGCTCCTGAAAAGTAGCCTTTATCAAACTAAAAGTTTAACCCAGGCTAAGCTGTTCCATGCAGCCTTGGAGAGTTGCTGGATGACATTTGGAAGAATGTACATTCCTCATTCACATTTCAGGTTTGTTCTGTGTTTTTTTAAATTTTATTTATTTATTTCTTTTTTTCGAGGTGCCCTTCTAATGATAGTTTCCTCCAATCAGGCCAGATCAGGCCCCTTCACCCATCGCGTGGGTCAGTCACAATGGAGAATGGCATACACATTTTAACACACTTTTCTTTGTCTCCTGGTCTGTGTTGGGAACCAGGGTACATGTATAATATAATTAATAATGCAATGTATCTAGGCTCATTAATACCAAGATAATATAGTGTGCTTATTAGCACTTAAATTGTAATGAAGAGAACAAGATTAGTTTGTCAAGAAGAAATACTGCAAGTCATATCGGTAAAATATCCTGATATATCCAGAAATAGCCTGATGAACCCAATGTTTTTGCTTGTGAGAACAAAAGAAGCCTTCTCTGCTTCATAAATAGACTCTTGCTCCAGGAACAGCTCTTTAAAAATCAGCAATGCCATAACATAATTAATTTGTATCACATAGACTGATACAGGATGAAAAATAGCTGTGGCCTATAGCTAGACATAGTAATATTTGAAACTTCTACTGAGAAAGGGAAATTTCAATGTGTTTTCTGATTGCGTGCATGTATTTAATTAAACCAAAATATCTGCTCTGTGTGGAAGAAAAAATTAATTGTGAAAGAGGGATCACTCAAATAAGAGTAACAGCTTTTAGCACTATGTTGCAGCAAAAATCTTATCCCACTTCTCCTTGAAGGAGAGTTTCTGGAGGGCATCCTGGGGGCGCAGGGGCCATCGGGCCAAATTGGGAACAAGTTACTTTCAACTGCCAGGACAGCACCCTATAATCATATTACTCCTGTACCCCATTCTTATTGGAGTCTACAGATCAAGTCCCTTTCCCCTCCAAACAAAGATTACATTTAGCTCTACACAAGATCCAATATACAATATTGTAGCTTTATTTCGAGTCATTTCATCTAGTTCACAGCTTGTGAAGGGAGTACAGTGGTAGCGCTATCAGTGTGGTGTGTCCCTCGGTCCAGAATCAAATATCAACCTCGCCATTGACAATGATGTATCCAGGATATATAAAGTCCTGGAGGCCACCTGTTGTTCAAGCAACAGTGTATTATGGGATGTACTGATGTTTAAAAAAGTAAAAAAGCAGTGTGTGAGCGTTTGCCAAATGTTGTCATTTTTTCTTCAGCAGTTGTCAAATACACCCCCTCCCCCAGATGCTAGAGCATTTGGTGTAAACTGACATTTTCAAAATAAGTACATATTACTTTATACAACTGTCATGTTGTATTTCACACCATTTTATCTGGCCAAATTTCTCGGCCTTGTGCGATCATGTGCTGTTTTCAGATTAATCAGTCTTCACATTGTTTTTCCTCATAATAAAACTCCTTCCAAAAAACAATTATTATACACATAATAGTAACTGCTGTATTGTTATGACTTCCCTTTAACCAAAAATATATTTTTTTTATTTGGTTTTATTCATTAGGGGATGAAGGAATGGAAACCATGTCAGGTTGATTTACAACACATGTAAATCAACCTGACAACCTGGAAAGAGATGTTATTTGATTGATCCTGGTGATTGTAAAGTTATACCACGCTTCTGGCCACAAATTAATTGTTCTTATTGACCATTTAGCTAATTAAAATGGTCAATAAGAACAAGTATCTGCTCGCATTTTTCCTGCTCTCACAATGATGTTGCCAAAAGTATCTCACAGAACAAGGATAGCAAGATAAATGAAGGATTGCTTAATACAATTGCAACTGAAATGTATATTGAATGGTACTCAAAAGTAGCTGCAACTATTGAGGTTGTTTCTACACAAAAGACTTTAATTAAAGCATGGAGTCTATGAGACAGATCATTCTTCATAAAATCTGCTCAACTTTGGACATTTAGGAATGCATCTCTTCATGCTTGAATGTCCACCCACCTCCTGAAGCTCAATGTGGGGTAGAGCTGGCGAGGGGTTGACTATTAATTAATGTATCAATCACTGTCAATGGATGTGCAATGTCTCCACCTCGGTCTACTAAGAAGCGTGATGTGACCCTAGATGACCAGTTGGGCTTCTCAGGATGCATTGTGGCAATCACCCAGACCTCCAGATTCTCCCTTCACCACATGGTCCAAGGCCATCTAATTTATAATTTGGATTGCTGTATTGCGGCAATAGTTGTCTGACCAGCCAATATGTCCATGCTTGGTCAGGAAAGCAGATTCACTGGCTGTTTTTCACAAAATGTCTGGAATCCTGCCTTTTCAGACTGCCCTTAATGTCTTTTTAATCCTTTCCTCTACCTTATGATAGACCCTCACAAGACTGAAGGCCTTTCCAATGACATGTAAAAGGTGTCTCCAATAACAGCTACATTGTTAAAAAGAGCAGACCTTCATTTTCTTGTTTAAAAACTGGTGGCATGTGCCTCCTGACTCATGGGCCTCATATTTCTATGCTCCAGGCCTCTGAAGGGAGGGAGATGCTGTGTGCGCATTTCCAGGTGTCGGTTGCCTCTGACATTATGGTGGACCACCGCTCTCGTAAGTTACATCACCGTTTGAACAAGAGCAGGCAAGCAATTCAAACAAGTGAGAAAGCCACGGGGGTCATGTTGCAGGAGCACTGAAGCGAGGTTAGTAGGTGTTATTGTAAACAGAGCCCCGATCCAGCAGGCTGTTTGGACAAGGGTGGGGAAAGACGGCTTTCCAGTGCAAGCAGTCACCCTGCAGCGCTGTCGTCCTCAGTCACTGTAGCAAGAATTTGAAAAACAAGAGATGGGAGATTCACTGTAATTTCAGTCTGGAAGGATAAGAGTAATGACTGCTAGAGCAAGGTGTGTTCAGTTCTTTTGGGGGCAACTATTTAGCTGATTGCGCCAGAAAGTTGTATTTTTCCTGTAATACGAATATGTGTGTTGTCATTATGACATTCCCAAGGGATATCCGAACTGTCACCACTGTTTATGTGAGCAGAGCTTAAACAACATTGGTGATTGCAGGTATAAATCCCCGGTGGTCACTGCCACTGTACCCTTGAAAGAGTCAACTTGCTTCGGTAAAAATATCCAGCTGTTTAAATGGTAATTAAAATATGGGTGCGTAAATTGTTATGAAAAAAGACCTGTGCTGAGAAATTGTATAATATTAAGTAATATCTCACGGGTGGGAAATGTGAGGCTTGAGCTAAAATGCACTCTGAAGCAGATGAGGTCTCACACACTGTGACTTCTGTATGTCTTCAAAAATAGTCTCCTGTTTTTAATGGGTCACAAGGCAGCACACATGTGATCTGTAGGTTTGGCAGTGCAGCCCCACACAGCTACATGTCCGTAATAAACTTTACTCGAGGGAGTCCTCCATACGCTCCACCCATGTGCTCCTCACCATTCCGGCCGCAATGCATAGCTTTTGGTAACTTCAGCCTTTTTCAGTGTATAGACGCTTTCAACGGTAACAACATAAACTCAAAATTACAAAGTAACAATGGGCAAGCACCAGCTATAATAATCGCAGGGATTCAAGCAATTCGTTTCACAATTCCCTAGTGGGGTTACAAAGTTAAATAATGTATTTTTACAAATTTTCGAAATGGCATTTGTTCCAAGTTGCACCCCACAGCACAACAACCTGAGCCCAACGTCAGTCTGCTCATCAGTTTAACTTTCACTCCGTTTGTAATCGGTGCCATATTAGCCAGTAAACACAAACCCAATAATAAACAAACACAGACCGGAAGCTAATTTAGGGCCAAGCGCATAACTTGGCAACGCGCGTGCATCCGATGAAAGCGTCTATACTCCGGAACAGCTATGCCTCCAGGGCGACGCTTGATGAGGTACTCTGATAATCAGTCTAAGGGTTTAAAGTTGTTGTCCTGCCGATCATGTTGGTCCAGACACCAAACTGTAAGGATTTAAATCGGTGACAGAGAATAAGAGAGCTTCATAATTAATTTAATAAATAAGCTATATCTTGAATTAAGTATGTGCAAAATAAAAATATATAACTATATGACCTACAATGACTACAAAATAAATGTTGGTCTATTGTCAATGAAACAGACAATAACCAATTATAAATAGGACAGGAAATTTCCTAATTAAAACATAATAAACGTGAGCTTAGAGGCCAAATTAAAAAAAATAGGCATAGGCCTGTAACAAGTCAAAATGTATTTTTCTTTGAAAATTTGCTTTCAAGAAATTAAGAATACATTTTTGGGGAACTGCAATTTTACCCTTTACAATATGGTTTTCCTTTGTGTTTAACATTGTATCTCAGCAACACAACCGTGAAATCAGAGGGTCCAAATGCACGCTATAAAACTATAAATTGCAATCCTAGACACATCTTTTACGATCTGTTGGGACTCACTAACATACTTACTTGGGTGTCAATTAATTAAATTAACTGTGGCATGTTACATGAATCTAATGGTGTATTTGTGTAGGGTTTTCCACTAAAACAAAATACAAATATTAGAATATTTGTCAGGCCATTGATAAACCAGCCAATGCCATAAAATGAACTACTATCTAAAAAGGTTCCCAAATTAATTTACACTATTGGGAGAAGTCTTCCTAATGAAAAAACAGCTCAAATTACATAAATAAATAAATAAATAAATAAATAAATAAATAAATAAATAAATGTCTTCTTTAAGTTCACCTCATGCTTATTACTTGGCATTAAAAGCTAAAATGGAATCATTTTCTGGCAAAGGACTGGTACAGTGGTCTGTATTTTTCCTGCTTACATTTTTCCCACTCCATTCTTCTTACTGTCTCCCCCCATTCTCTGTCTGTCCTATTGAATAACTTTATCAAAGATCAGAGAACTCCATTCCTAAGAGAGTGTATGATTTATTTTGTATTTGATCAAGACTTGACTATAATTACTTAACCATTACAGGACCAAAACTATGCAGACAACAACCCTGCATAGAGGTTTCTCTTCCAGAATGACAAGCAAAAGCTGCAATAGATGCCTGAGGTGCACACAGCCAAGTAGAAAAAAGAGTGGAATGGAGCCATTACTTAAAGGGGCCATAAACACATTCACAATGTGTTTAGAAAACCTTAATCATTAACTAGACCCCCTGGTGTAGCACCAGTGCAAATTTTACAGCACCATTTTGTTACCTTAGACAATCTTGCGACCTTTTTACCCCACCAACACTTGTGGCCTGTAGGAACCCAGATAAAGGATACCAGGATGGTGTCTGTTTACATGTCATAAAAGCACTCACAGGCACTGTTGGGTTAGACAGGAACCTGGTCGACCATTACCCATGTTATGGACTGTTGAAAGCGTTATATGTATGTGCATGTAAGTTACTGGGAATAGTGTGATAGATGTGGTGAACTGTGAAAAATATAATTTGTAATGCAGGGGATACTGTATGTGCAGACGAGCACACTGAGCTGTTATAAGTTGGTATAGGGAGATTTATCCCAGGTATGTATTGCCTACATAAGTGTTTGGATTATAGAAAGACCACCTTTGGCCTCCATATAAAAGTATCCTAGAGACATATAAAATCATAAGGTCACTTTCTTATAACTGTCAATAGATTTTTAATGGTTGCCCTGTGTCTTTTTTCACAGCTGGGGCAGTGAGTAATAAAATATTAGTTTTTCACACTACTGTATACAACAAATAACTTTAACTACAGAACACGCGCTTAAGAATGAATGCCTTTGCGTGGATTAAAGTTCCCAGCCTCAATGTTTCTACTGAAGTCTTGGGAATAGCTGCAGACCCAGCAGACCTCCAACTCAAGCTGGCATCTAATCTCTTTTGAGGCAGGGGGGGCGGGGGTGGGGGGCTGGCATCAGTGAGGTTCACCCTTGGGGTCGGAAGATGTCCAACACAGAGCCTGCACCATTGAGATGATGTGATGTATGGAAGACCAGCTGAGAACTGTGCAATGGGGGAGAGAATCGTGCAGAATGGGTGGTGATAGTCTCCTGATGTGGTGCCCCCTTCACACTTTTCCCATGCCCTGGGTGATGGATGAGTCGAATCGCGTTGTCTTTCGGGACAATAGTGAGGATCAATGTTTCTTGTTCCTGGGTTGACATTGAAATGCATTGTGGTCTTCGTGGATTTTATAAAAACTGGTAATTAGGCCGTAAAACACTTATCATGACTCCTGCAGTTGATAATGAAAATAACAAAAGGTAGCATAAAAGCACTTAATATGGCCACCTAATCCCAAACTCACCATTCCACTAGAAGCACTCTTTTAAAAGCTAAACCTTTAACTGTCAAATCAGTGGCTGTCATGATGATTGACTTTAATGTTATCATCACATTAGTCTTAATATTAATCATCCTCCATCAAAGTACATTTACCTCCTTCCCCAATTATAGTTCTCCATGAAACAATACATACATTGAACAATAATGAATAATTAGTAATTTTGAACAAGAGTTCAACCATTTTTTTGAGGGGCAACATTGTCACATTTTTGTTTTATTAATTACGTGGAAAGTTCGGCTCATGGAATGGGACCACTGTAGCTCATAGAATGGAACCACTACAGATGGAATTGCTGGTTCCCAGGGCATGACAGGATTATGACCATAACCAGAATAAGGATTACTATATGGAATATGGTGTGCATGTAAACATGGTTCTTGAAACCCTGCCGGAAAAAAAAAAGAAATTCCAGAAAAACAAACAAATTAACAATACAGTAAATATTTTGCTGGGCAGTTTCATAATAGGATGCACAATGATTATATTTGTGCTTTTGCTTTCTTTTAAAAGGTGTTTTCAAAAACTAAGTTTTGAAAAAGTGCAAGATTAGGTGCAGCTATGACTATCCCATTTTGTGCATGTTACATGGGCATACACGTAACATGTGAATTCAGTTTGGAACCTCATGGAAAACGGGGAATAAGCAATCAGTAAACTTCAATAAAGAAAAAGAAAACGAATTAACAAACTGGAAGGAACATGAGATACTTTCACTGGGAAACAAAACAAACAACATCGAGAACAAAGAGGAAAACAAACACGGGAGAAAATAACCCAGAAACTATGAAAATCCAGGAGCAGGAAACAATGATGATTTGTAAGAATGCAACGAAAACGGAAAAAAGACTGAACAAACACAGCAAACTGAAATACAAAGAACAATCAGGTGAGACTAATGACTAATGACACACAGGTGAGACAATAATAGCAAAACTAACAAGGGTGGCCGGCATATGATGACAAAGGGAAGCTAAGCCGGAGAAACAAGGGCAGGGCTGGGATGGGGGACCAGTAGTTCTTTGGCCTCCAGGAGCCATGACACGCAGATATGAAAGAAAAATTAAGATCTGAATATCAGTGAAATTTTTTGTTCAAAAATTGTCAGAGAGCTGCAGCTCTCAAATGGTATCTAAATGTTCCACCCAACATAAATGTTTGTTGTTGGGTCCTGTTCCCTGTTCCTAGCATGTTAAACATTGAGAATGCAATTAATCACATTATTTTATTTAGGCTATGGTGGTCCCCAAAATGCAGACCTATTTCCAGATTCCCCATACACAATCCTGTCTTTAACAATTGTAGCCTACTGTGATTAATAATTGCTTTCAGGCTCTTCCATCTGTGTTTACTTTGTTCTGTGGCTCGACTGAACTCAGCATTTTAAATTTTGTCTGCTGCAGCCTTAAACAAATTGCTATTTTGATGTTTTCTGTCATCCATGTATTGCACAGCATTTAATAATTAGAATACAGAAATGAAGACTTGCGTCTCCTCGTCAGTCCTCAACAATTGCAATGTTGTGCCCCCCCCCCTCCCCCCTTCATTGGTCTGCAAACTCTCAATCCAGCCAGCTGACAAAAGTTGGCAATCCTGCATATGTGTGTATGGTATTCTTTCCAATCTGTGGACAAGCCCATCTGTGTATTTTAACAGCATGGCTATGAATCCAGTGACTTCAAATCCCTGGAAACAGAGAGACAAGAAGAAGGAAATTTGGACCAGATGTACAGTTGGGAAACATGAGTTATGGCAAATGTGTGACCGTGTCATATTGAATGATGCAGAAGTTATAATCTAACAAAATTTCTAGGGCAGGGGAGGGAGTGTTGCTTCTTCGTTTGAAAATTTTGAGACAAACCAAATGGAAGGCAACAGTCTACATGTTATGTTCCTAGTCTGCTTGTTCAGTACATCAACAAGCTGTCAAATTTTATCAATCAGAAAAATTCATGGATGACACTAGTTATGCTTCAATGTCAAATTGTACATTCTCTTGACATTCTCATTGGATGATTGCATAGGCTTGGATGGGTGCTTGTTTCTCATGGTTGATTTGTGCAAGTGCTGTGTTTCTGTTGTAATGATGTGTAAGAACAAATGCCTTTGAATCATCAAAAAAATGTGGCACATTTTGAATTATGCAAATCAAATTCAATATATTGTCATAATTTCCATTACGCAATCCACATCTGTCAACAAAGACGTTGATGGGTTGGACTGAGGTAGGCTAAATCAAAATTGCAGATGTGAAAGCAAAGGTCTTTCTCATTTCTTCAGACTGCTTTCAGAATGGCTGGAACTATTAATGACCTGCCTGTGAGGTCTTGAAAGCTATGACGAGACTTCTGTCACAAGCAAAGGAATACTCTTGTATTCCGTATTTACTGTCACAGAACAACAGACATCATTCACGATGATCCTCACCAAGAGGAGGTACCGCATTTTAACTGGATTTATGACCATTTAATCCTTCTGAGACACCACTTGAGCAAACCATAATGAAGCAGCAGCTAAAGAAACATCTGCACTAAATAAACTTTTGTATATGGGGATTCTGTCTGTATTTTGGGGGACTGGTGCACCTGAACTAAGTCTAGAGCTCTTTCAGTCTGCAATAAACATGTGTTACATTCTCCATACACATGTCCTCCCAGAAGAAATTAATCCCAATAAATTACAAATTTCTGGAATTCAGAAAAGCTAAGGACCATAGTGATCCAAATTTTGACTTACAATGCACTGACAATGCGGGAGAACGTAAGTGTATTCAGCATGTCAGGCCTGGCTATGCAAATCCTGATGCATACAGATTGCTCCCATGACAACAAAAACTATAAAAATACCATAACCGAAACTAGTACAAAAGGTATGTGTGTTAGGGGGTGGAGGTAAGTGGGAAACCAAAATGCAATCTGTAAAGCTGGGTCTTCAGCTTGAGTCTCAAGATGGACAATGATTCTGCTGTCCTGGGAACCCTGGGAAGTTCATTGTGCCATTAGGGGACCGTTATATGACTGGGAGGAGCAACCCCGGATGCAGGGATAAGTATGAATTTGCCCCAAGGTTGCGGAGTGGAGCGATCTGGCCGGGGTGATTGGAGGTATGCTGGAGCCATTCCATTATCTGCCTTCTACAGAGCAGGACCAATGAGGTGAGATGAAGAGAGAAAAAGGTCAATATATAGTTGAAGTAGATGTTCAGTAACAATAGAGTTAAATTGATTTGTCAGGATAGCTGATGATAACAGCAGTATTGTTGATTCAAAAATGGTAAATGGTAAATAATTGGCATAATTGGTTGTATCACAATACTGAGAGGAAAGGGTAACATGAACTATCCCAGTCTCACTATGCAAGACCAACTCCTCTGGTTGATCAAGTGCCTGCAGTCTGCCTATTCCAGGTGAAGTGCACCCAACCAATGCAAGGACAGCTTGTGGACAACCTTCCAAATTTCTCTCTCTCTCTCGCTCTCTCTCTCTCTCTCTCTCTCTCACACACACATACACAACACATGTTAAAAACTATTATTTCATTTATTTATTTAATTTTAAAAAATTATCAAACACCCATATCACTCATGTGAAAAAGTCATTATCCCCTCAAACATAACAACCGGTTGCACCACCTTTAGTAATAACTGCAACCTAACGCTTCCTTTAATTTGATACAGTATGAGTCTTTCACATCGCTGTTGAGGAATACAAATAGGTAGGTCTTTGAGCGTGATCTGCTCTTGTCAGGTCCTAATAAAAAAAACTCTGTTAGGTTCAAGTCTGGACTTTGACTAGGCCACTCCAAAATTTTAATTTTGTTTCTTTTCTGCCATTCAGATGTGAGATTTGCGCTTGTGTTTTGCATCATTGTCTTGCTGCTTAACCCAATTATGCTTCAGCTTCAGCTCATGGGTAGATGACCGGACATCCTCCTTAAAAATTTTCTGGTACAGAGCAGAATTTCATGGTTCCTTAAATAATACCAAGTCGTCCACGTCCTAAGGCAGCAAAGCATCCTCACACCCATCACACTATCACCACCATGCTTGACTGTTGGTATGATGTTCTCACTATAAAATTCTGTATTTTGTTTACACCAGACATAATGGCACCAGTGTCATCCAAAATGTTCCACTTTTGACTTGTCCATAGAATATTATCCCAAAAGGCTTGGGGATAATTTTATTTTTATTTTGCTTTTTTTTTTGTTGCAAATCAGAGACGAGCATTGATGTTTCTCTTGGTTAGCATTTGTTTCTGCCTTGCTACTCTCCCATGAATCCCCTTTTTCCTCCAGTCTCATTCTTATTGTGGAGTCCTTAGCTTTGGCTAGAGAAGCCTGCTGTTCTTTGGATGGCAATTGCTTTTGCTGATGGGTGATAGGGGTGTTTAATAAAAATTTTGATTGAAAAGATAATATTAAAATGTGTTTTGTGTTCACACACTGTTGTCTAGTTGCATTTTGTTTAAATATCTGAGACTATTCAGTGTGACAAATATGCAGTAATATAGGAAATCAGGAAGGGCCCTGTCTACATGTAATAGTGTGTTTGAGATGTGTTTGTCTTATAGCTTGGCAGACATTCACTGCAATAATGTAGCTGCCGCCTGCAATTCTGACACATTAAGATTGTGCTTAAGATCCTGCTCTTTTTTCCATAATGTAACAATTGCACAGCAGCCAAATTGTAATACTGCAGCATATTCCTCTATGGTTTTCAGAAGATCACATTGTGTGTTCTAGGCTTTATTTCCAGTATTTCTTCCTATGAGCCAAGGAGTTGCCTTGAGTTTTGCTTCTTCCAAAAACCTCTGTCTTGATTTACAGTCCCGGCTCACTGCTACAGGAAAGCCACAGTGATATGCTTCTTGGGAAAGGCTGAGGTTTACCATGGGAGGAACATTCGCAGCATGCCTGGGCAGGGTTCTTATGTTGCCATTTGCCTGAAAAAAAATTAATGGGGAATATAATTCCCTGTGGTCAGCGTCTGTAAAAGATCTCTTTGGTGAAAGATGTCCAAAATGATATGATGTGAGAATTATTTGTTATTCTCAAACTGTGAAGAACGCTCCATTTGCAGACCAAACACTAAGACGGTGGTCTGATCTTTCAAACCAGAAGAGGGTGATCCACAAGTGTCGAAATCCTCCTACAGGGAATAAGATCAACATTCAGTTGTTATCATGTAAGCGCTGACCTCTGAAAGCACAGTTACAACTCAGGGGTTAAACTGGGCCAGGCAACTTAAAATAATAATAATAATAATAATAATAATAATAATAATAATAATAATAATAATAATAAGTTGTTTGAGTTGACTTCAATTTGGCTGGCAGTTTCAAAAACGAGGACTGTCATTGATATAATCCAATCAATGTATTCATCAAGTCAACTCACTCGATCGAACATACCAAAAAAGGATGAAAGAATTTGTGGAAATAACCTAAAGTTAATTTGTTTAGCATAGGTTGGATAAATTAACAGCCCCTGTGGACACCGGCAACTGGTTAGCAAACTTTACTCATTTTAAATGTTAGGGACGCACATTAGCTAATTAACTTGGTCATGCAGGTAGCTACCATTGTCTTTAGCTTTAAATTAGCTAGCTAGCTTCATTACTGGTCTCAGAACAGGTGTACACTTGCCATGTTAAAGTAATGCATCTATTTGAGATTATAATAGCAGGTCAGCTAGCTAATTTTTTGTGTTACAAGCCAATATGTAGTTTGTTAATATGTTTTAAGGTTAAACGGGTTTGCTTACAGAAAGGCATGCCTGACAGAAGCAAAGAAACAAATTTATCATTGGTAGGATGACTGACATTATATTCAAAATCTCTGAGATGCAGTATGCACGAGGGCATGTGTGCTGTGACACAAATTAGTGTCTATTTGTCACTAATGAAATAAATGAGGAGACAGCTAGTACTGCACTTCAAATATCTGACCACATAGGGTCACCTGCACATCCAGTGAAGGGCTGAAGTTTGATTAAACATGTTCAAGCACATTAACACACACATTTACATGTCACGCACACAGACACAAACACAAACAAGCACTCACAACTAAAAATGTCCACACAAAAAATATAGACAGTAACATATACCATCCACAGTCCTGGACCTGGCAGATTCAGTTTACACATAAATATTCCGTATAGGTGAATATTAAGGCAGAGTTTTCGCACAGACAGTCTCCAAAATCCAGAGAGATAGTAGCTGAATAAAATGAACATAAACACAGAATGACTCTGGATGCAGACAAAATCACCGAGGAACAATTTGGACTCACAGATTAAATAAATCATCTAATTTTTTTCCAACTTTCCATCACGTCCCTCTGTTCTGAATGATGTACTGTTTCATGATTAAAAACTCAAGAGTCTTGACAGGTTCAGCAGGAAATGTTAAATATAGCTGACATGAATTAGGCGAAAACTTGCTCCTGGAAAAACTGGCATCTTTTTTAAATCTCACAGTCTGGAGTTGAGGGCTAACCGAGCACTGCAGTTGCTTCTAATACGTGTCTCTGTGTGAGGCTGCAATAAAGAAAGACCTGCAGATCCATCCAACCAAACACTGAGCAAAGCTGCGTTAAAGGAGCAGAAACTTCAACAGATGGACGTCAGTTAAGCCTACAAAAAATGAAAAGTTAAAATCAAATGATAGCTGCTATAAAGGCAAGACACAAATGGATTCAGTGATAGATGCATTATGTAAATGTATAAAAGTAAGAGCTCTATGGAACAATTTGAAGAGCTGGTTAGTTGAAGTTTTGAAGTGCAGTATTATATTAAGTCCACCTTTATGCTTATTACAGGACACAACATATGATAATACTATAAGATATCCCCATGGGTGGATTATACTGTATGTTCTCATGCTTGGTAGTGAAAAAAATATTACTTTTAAATCGGAAAGCAGCCAAATGTCTGGGGCTACAATTATGGAAATATTATACGGTATATGATTTTAACACTGAAAGAAGTACTTACATTAAAAACAATAAAATTGAGCAATTTGAATATATTTGGGGGAAAGTGTGGAAAACTTTATTTGATGTTAAGAATGAAATAGAAAATAATTTCTTATTGGGGTGAATTCAGGGGTATTGCCACTAAAGGGAATAAAAACAATCCATTCAAGGATGTGTGTGTGTATATGATGTGCATGTGTGCGTATAAGTATGCATATATGTTTGTATGTGTTTTTTTCTTCTCTATTGATGAATCTTGTCATACAGGGTATTGAATGTAAGCACTACAATAATAATAAATTATACCAAAAAAGAAAAGAACAAAGAGAAGATGGTATGAGAAGCCAACGCTACCATCCATGTGATATTTTAGACCAATTGCAAGCAATGTCTGCATTTATATCAGTCTGCGTACGTTTCGGCTAGTTCAGTCAGCGAGGATGTGCGCACTACAGTGGCCAAAGTCCATGTGGAGTTTTGCTCTCTCCACTAACACATAATTTAACGTCAATTCCTTTGTGCAAACCGGCCCAAGTTTGTTTCCACAGCGAGTGTACTCCCCTTCAGAGGACTGTAGGCCCCTCTATTCTCCATTCACCACGGCCTGCCAGGCCTTTATCAGCCAGACCTGTTTTCAGAGCATGTTTTCATAAATGCACAACATTTTCACTGTGAGCTTATATTGCATGAGCAACATGAGATGAAAATCCAATGAATTGTTTAACTGTCTGATGTATTGCTGTAAGGCATTGTCTTTCAGTAAAAAGAAAAGGAAGGAAAATAGGAACTGGCAATACCAGATCTTCTAATGTGCAAGGCTTTACACTTGTGATATTAAATATTCGTTTGTGTGTGTGTATGTGTGTGTAATATTTCAGTCTCCCTCCCCACTTTGTGAGGCTGGCTGGAAATTATAAAATTATATTCTGAAGTTACATAAATTTACACTCAACATAAATATAATAAAACCTACCTCGTATGATGAAACGAGCCTTCTCCCTGGTCTTTGAAGTCCAGGGAATTTTTGAAGTACCAACAAGGAATCAGCAGGGAACATAGGAGCATTTTACTCAGCTCATGGGTAAATCTTTCAGAAAGCTTCACACATTTTTGGTCTGGTTGATGCCATCTGCATCCTGAAAAAAAAGCAGCCTCCCCAAAAAATTAAGAAAAAAGTAATATTAAGTAATTCAGCCTTTGCAATCCAATGTGACAGCAGACAGCATGAATGTGCAGATGGATGGATCACTTGACTCTGCCAGAGATAATTCTGTACTGACCACGTGCTCCTAATTTGTATGAACAACTCTTCTTGTTTATACATTTATTTTTGCTTCTCTGTTATTTGCCTGTCTTTTACCGCTGCCCTCCTTTTCCCCCTTGTTTGGGACATATCTCATATCCTCATTGCAGACGGTGGGAGAGGCAGGACGTGGCCGCCTATCCTGGCCCCTCTTTCATTTCTCCCCCATATTATCACTAAAATGAAAACAAAAGGCTTTTTTTCTTTCGGCCCGGTCCCGGTAGCAGCGTGCCCCTTCCAAGCACTCATAAACAAACAAGCGAGGGGATGTATATAGCAGCAGATCCCCTGCTTGACGTCAGCACAAACTTGGTGTCCGGTTTCCCAGAGTGCACCAAATCACGTCCACATGACCTGGCCCTTGGAAACATTTCCTGAGAGAGGTCCAGAGCAAGCCATCCTACAGTATGTCACGTGAGCAGCATCAACGAGGACAACGAAGGGTGTGACAGGCATACTCCTGCAGGTTTCACATGCACTAGCCAAACATTGATTTACATATTCCAATTTCCCAATTCACCTATGAGGCTACCGGAGAACTGCAAGGCCCTAAGGCAAATGAAAAACCCGAATCCCCCCACTCTGAAAACCTGGCTCTCCAGATAAAAGATAGTTATGCATTAGCTACAGCAAGAGACAAGCATCAAAACCCCAAGACACACATACTCAGAAACGTTAAGTGCACTTTGACTGTGACACTTAAATGAACATAACATTATCTAGTGTTGCTTGGCTACTGTGTGAAATGCAATTTTGTCTTTGTGGTTTAAAGTGTCTGCCAAATGACATAATTGTGAAATCTAAATTGTAACTAACATACCAAAAATTATATTATTTGATCTACACACATCAAATGTTTTTCTTTATATGTGTACATGCACTTACAAATAAATGCAAGTGAAACATTTTTTTCCTAAATTTATGATCCACAATTTTTTATTTGTAAGTGCAGATTCTCAGCTTTTATTAAATAACATTTTTATACATTTTGGTTTCACCATGTGAAAGCACTTTTATACATAGCCCCACATGGTGCTGTAATGTTACAAACTTATTAATGTCATGTAAATGAGTCATGTTTAGTACTTTGTTACATAGCCTTCATATGTAACAACTGCTTGATATCTGTGACCCATAAAAATCACCAAGTGCTGAGTATCTTCTCTGTTGATGCTCTGCTGCAGCCATCTTCTGCTCCTGCTTGTTTCAGGGACTCGTTGCCTTAAGTTTTCTCTTCAGCATATGTTCAAATGGATTGAGATCAGGTGTATGACTGGGCCAGTCTCTTATTCAGTACTTGCACTAAGTAAGCCATTGAATGCACCTGACTATATATATATATTACCCATATTTTCCCTGGTGACCAACTTTTCCAAAAATCATAACTTACACTTCATTTGCAGAAAAAAAGATTAGGCTGTCTCAAACTTGTATTACAAGTACTTGTACTTGTTCACTTAGCATTAACCTTATGCTATATTCATCCATGTCATCCTCTGTGATCTCTTTTTTCTGGAAGCACTTTTATTTGGCAGGAAAAAAATGACCAGTAAGGAGGAACACATTGTTCAGCACTAAATATTGAATGTCCCAAATGACCTGAGCATGAAGAACCTTACTTGGATCTAGAATTTGACTTAACAAATCCCTAACAGGTTCTGGGCCTTCATTTCAAAAAATACTTCTGTCAATATGGATATTGTGAGCTGTGTCTTTAACCTTGAAACTTTCATTAAATAAACCTGTATTTTTTATTTTTGAAACTGTGGAAACAGGTTGTTTGATTTGAGGTTGGGGGTATATGCAGAAGAAACGTTTTGTTAAATTTTCTGTTTTAAAGCAATCACCACCATAATAACCACTGAGGCCAAACCAGGAAGACAGCAAAACAAACATCAAGCTGGAAACCTGATCCTGGAGTAACGCACCAATCAGCTCAGCAAATTGCGCTAACAACGCTGCAAATGGGGGTCGTCTGAATTACAATGACTGTCAATAAATCCAAAGAAGCGACATGTACTTCTGTTCATAGCTGTCTCAGCATAGCCAAATCCATCCTGTTTTCCATCCAAAAAAAAAAAGAAAAAGATTTTGCAAAGCAACCCTCAAAGAAATTTCAAGAGTGATAACCTTGTTATTACTGAATTGCTTAAATATAACTTTACACGTGGAAATGGTTTTGCACTTTTCTCTTTTCTCAAAGGCAATCAATCCGCACCTCTGCCCCTTTCTTTTTTCATCTTTATTTATAAGTGTGTTTTGTAAACTGAAACACTGGCAGCCATGCCGATTCTTGACAATGTTCACATTGCTCTCATTATTTCACACATGGATGGAACCATGGGAACTGGGATGGGTGCAGGCAGGACAAGACAGGGGGTTGCACGTGAATTACACTTAATGTGAGAAAAGTGAGTGTTACACAATCGCCGGTCAATGTGCCATAAATTTGTAATGCATTCCCAAAACAATGCTTTTCATCCAAGGTGCATTTATGAAGACACACATGCAGAATGGATGTCAGTGTTCCTGCTTAAACTGATCTCCATTACTTTACGCACACACACACTCACACACACTAAGAGCATTAGAGAGAGAGAGAAAGACAGACAGAGATTGATCTCATGACAGCATGCATTTATCTGTGTTTAACTGTAAGGTGGTCAGTTCTTGTCAAGAGGGTTTTTTATAGAGACAGACAGCAGTGTGCGGGCAATGACACTTTGAATCACGGATGTCAAACTCCAGTCTGCAGTGTCTGCTGGTTTTCGGGATGTTCTCAGCACCAGTGGTTCATTTAAGTCATTGATTGGCTAAGGAACCCACACACCTTGTTCTGAAGGCCTTAATTAGCAGCTGATTGAAAGGAAACCACAAAAACCCACAGACATTGCAGGGCCCTTCGGATTCAGTTTGACACTCTTTCTTTAAATAATCAGAAGCAGGTTTGTCTCTTTATTTGGTTGCAACTTGCATGGTTAAATTCCTGTAGCATGTGGACTGATAATGAAAATCAATGAATGTAGAAAAAGACTGTGCCATTAGTGTGCATGTACCCTACCTCATGATGAAATGATGAGCATTTTACATTTTGTTGAGGAATTCCAGTTGCTTCTACAGGCAGACATAGAGGGACAGCTTTGGCAAGGGGAACTGGGCTGCTTGTTTGGGCTTAAGGCTGTCATGAAGCATAGGTTATTACTGAGAATATCACTTGTACTAACAATCATTTGCTTATTCTCTATGGTTTTTTTCACGCTATGTTGCAATTCTATTATTAATTACGAGTGAGAGTAATTGCCAAGTGGGAAAGGAGGACAGAGTTTGCAGAGTGGGAGTCCTGCATAATTGTGTCCTGGAGCTTCAGGCTGTGAGCCAGTGGGCTATGGGTTCAAAGATGGAAATAAGATATCTGCCTTATTCCTACAATATAAAAAAGCATTTACATGTACATAAAACATATACAAGCCCACAAACACACACACACACACACACACATGCATGCAAGCACACAGACACGCACACGCACACATGCACACAGACACGCACACACGCATGCACCCACACACACACACTTTCACATATCCAGTCATTTGTCTGCAGAGCTGGCAGTGTGTGCTAAACTTTCCTGTCTCCTGGCAGCATGAGCAAAGGTGTTTCAGGGTCCCAGCAAACATCAACAAACATCGATCCTGAGAGCAAGTCTGAACAGCTGTTCAGCCGCAACAACCTCCCTGTCTGTTGTGCTGTCCCTCTCCCTCTCTGCGTTTGCACTGATGAAATCTCGAACCACAGTCCTCCCCTCCCACACTTTCCAAATCCCTGACTGTTGTCAGCTGGTTACAGAATTAAAGCATGTAATGGGCTTCTTATCTAGACTTTCTCCTACAGTGGGAAGCACCATAGGATGAAGGTGTGCAAAACCTTCTATTATTATGGAAAAATGTTCATATAACGCCAGTAAAGATGAGATATCCCAATAACATCCTATCCATTGGAACTCACTACTCACTAATTCATTATAGTCCATCCACAGCTGATGCTTAATGATGGTCTGGACATACTGTATCTTCAAACATTTATTCTGGAACTGTGCCTTTGATTCATAATATTTACGCTATTTCTGCTTCAAGAGCGATTATGATTTCTTTTTAGAAAAGAGTTGCAAGCCAGTGTATTACAGTATCTTAATAGACCGCCTGAAGTCATTGCTTTCGCTAAAGAAATGGCCTGATTTGATCTGACATCGACATATGAGAGGATTTGTTTCAGTTTTCTACAAGACATGAAAAATTTATTTGTAAAATCTTGGTCTGCCTCAATAAGCAGTTTAACCCTCGTTACTGAAATAGTTTATCATGTGTCTATTTTATGACAGTGTGGCTTTGTATTTGTTAATCAGCAAGTTAGTGATCACTGTTCACTCTTCGCTCAATCTTGTTCTTCTCTCTAAAATGAACTGCTCTTGATTTAGTTGTATCCTTTCTATGTCAGCTCCTGCATCTCCTTGCTCAATTTACTCAAAGTTCTTCCCCCTCAACTGAAGAATACCTGCTCAACCAATTAATTAACACATCATTACCAAATTCTTCAACATGACCCTTTAAGGAATTATGAAGTTAAGAGAAAATATTTGTTGTTTTAGTTTGCCAAGTTCTTGAACATGTGCAATGCTTTGTTTTCTTCTGGTACCATTGGAATCCTGGTCATTTATTCCACACAGAACAGAGAGTCAAACCCTCAGCCTCAACAGAAAGATTAGGACTCCCTGATAATAATAATAATAATAATAATAATAATAATAATAATAATAATAATGTAGTTGTAGTAGTAGTCACTATCAAGATAAATAATAGCAAATTAGTCATAGCAGCAGGCAAGGCCTACATTGTCTGTTGGTCTGTATGTATGATGTAATCATCTGCGCCACTGAGAGTTTCATATCCTGCGTCTTGGCCGTTCTTCTGGCCGGGGTGTGCGTGCGTGCACATGTCTTTCATCACTGACGTCTGTTTGGGCAATGCTGATGAAGTCCGGCAGTCTATTGGCCCTTATCCAATGATGAGCTGTTTCAGGTCTGGAGAATCAGCCCAGCTGTGTAGTCGGGCAAATGCTAGTTCAAATCCTGTTTCAAAACAAAAAATAGAAATATTCATAAATTTGTCTGTGAAAAAAGATTACTATAAACAATCACTATCTGTCATAATCCACCAGAGATAAATTATTGCTAATTTATGTACTTTTTTATTTCTAAAGACAGATGTTTATATTACCTGGACCCAAAAAAGGTATGGAAAGTGACAATAGCGTGTTGTTTATGACAAAGGATCAGCTATAAATGGTTTCCAACAGTAAGAAGCAAATAGTGGGATTGAGTTTTTGCACGTCCTGTCCTAGTCACTGCTGCAGGAAGCCAGAAAGGAACATGTTCAGCAGGCCAAACATGTATGTCTCTAAGATGCAAGGACACTGTGGCTGCAGCAGCATACACAGCCAGTGTGCTGTGCTGCAGGCCTGGCTAGTGAGGGGACACAAGTACAAGTGCTTGCAGAGGAACACTTTCTAGAAACTTTAAACGTTACAAACAGGGTGCAGACAACTTACTAGCCTGAAAGAGAGAGAGAGAGAGAGAGAGAGAGAGAGAGACCTTTGATATTTCTTTAATTTAGCCACTCACGGCATCAGTAGGCCTTCTAAAATACATCCTCACACACTCATAACATTAGCTAATTTATAAAGAACAGCCTCAATACTCTGGAGCAACACAATGCACAAAAACAAATAACAACTCTTTACAATTCTTACATCCTGGGATAAATATTTCAGAGGGAGTGAAAAGAGAATATTGCTTTTGCCTGTGTGCAAAACCAGGAACTCAGCTTAAACAAGGTTAGCTTGGAGACAGACAGACGCAACCCAGACGTTTGTGATAAGAGCTATAGTTTTACCACAGAGATAAACAGAATGAATGGAAAAGACGCAAGAGAAAAGTTGATTGAGCCCGACGAGCAATGACCCCAGCTTGGCCAGTTTTTCACACGTAGCCTAGATGAGCATTTCATTGTGTGCGTTCATAATCGGCTAAGAATATCATGCAAAAACATAAATTGGGAATACGTTGCTCAATTTCAAGAACACCCCAAGGGTCTTAAGACTGATAGAATTTAGTCATCAATGGAATACCTAAGGTGATATTCAGCACTCATTGAGGCTTTATGTCGCTTATGTGGTGCTGTATAGCAAGTCTTAACACCAAAACAGAAAATTGAGAAAGCTCTGCAGCAAAGAATAGTTTATCAAAATAAAACAAATTAATACACCATCTGTCCAGCTTTCCACCAGGATTGTAATCATTATTTGATTCTTGTTAAGGTAACCAATTCGTAAGCATAGTGCGATCATTGTAGGCTTCAGATAAAGAAAGTAATTTCAAATACACCATTTGAAATCATGTAACTGAACACATTTTATTCCTGTTATCATGGCTTCATGTCACAGACTATGTATTTATTTATGTTGAGCGATGAAACTGGATGTTGGAAAAGTTGTCCTGTGGAAGGCCAAGATTTCACTTTTTTACAGTGGTTTAAACTTAAATTCTTGTTAATTTGTGCATGTACTGCATATGCACTTTATTTATAAATGCTGTAGGAATGCCATGCTAAATTACATGTAATTCTGCAAATATGTTTATGAGAAGAAAAGAGTTTAAATGGGCATTCAGTGCGTCACACATTTTTTTAATTCTGGTTGTCCTTTTCACCCCAAGGTTTTGTGGATACTAAATCCTCCTAGTTCTCCCGCTCTGTGTACAGTTCTCTGAACATGCGCCTCAGATATAACAATTCGCCTGTGACGCTTATTGGTCGTCTCAACAGGGACCTCGCGGGATAGCGAAGGCACCGACAGCCTCACTATAAAGCTCGACACTGTCCCCTCACCGGTCAGAGCGCAACGGAGCGAAATGCTCTCCATCAGACTGAGCTTCAGTGCGCGTGGTGGAGCTTAAGAGAAACCCGAACATAAACAAATGACCGCAATATAAATTTGTGAGTGAAGCGGTCAAACTACTTGAGGCTGAGAAAGTAAGGGATTCGCTGAACCACAGGAATACATAGCCTACCGTTATTCAGGGGAGAAACGAAGAAAAGAGCAACAGCGAAATAAAGAGCACAGAAGGTAAGAGACTGATTTTTAAGCGAACCCAAAAGTCTCGTAATTTGAAAACAAAAGATAAGAGAGGATCAAAATAAACTTTTAAAAAATTGGCATGTTTTTAAATGTCATTTAAATGTATACAAGAAAAATGAAAATGCGGTGGAGTTGCTACTGCACTACGGGGCATGCAGTATTCAATAAATTACCGTAATTTACAGTTGATCTCGTGATACAGAAGACACAAAATGCATCATCTTAAGATACATTATACAGACCTCTTAATATATTAAATTATTTATAATTATAGAGATTTGTATTTGTCAGGATTTCTTTTGATTTTTGAACTCGTTTTGACCAAGTAGGCTATACATATTTACAATATAAATATTTTTATTAATTAACGAGTCGATGTAGTAACCTAGCTGGGGACTATACAAAGTTGAAAAAGTTGACTTTTTACTATAAGCCGGAATTTTTTTTAAATAAAAAAAGTTGTATAAATCGCTCTGGATAAGAGCGTCTGCTGAATGCCTCTAATGTAATGTAATATAATTTGTACTGCCAAATTGCATATGCTGTAATTCCAAATTACAGCATATCACAGAATCTATCACTACCTCTTACTGTTGAAATTGTAAGTTTTAAACTGTGTTAATGGCACAGCGCTGCATATTAACATTCAGCTAATCACATTACTAAGATGTCTAGAATTTGTCTTACATTCAGCATTCAGCGCATTCTCAGAATTGCTGAAGAATTGCTTATTGTTGTTGTTGTTGTTGTTGTTTAGTTATATGGTCTATGGCCATAGAATAGGCCTATCATAAAAAAGTTTGTGATGTTTATGGCTAAGATCACTTACGGGGGAGGTAGAGAACAAACCTTTATTTGAATTAAGATTAAATTAAGAAGAAGAAAAAAAAACTTACCAAGATTCTCTGCCAACATATATGCATTTAATTTCCTGCCATTGAATGACACATATCCACCCATACTAAAAAAAAAAAAAGAACAAAATTTAATCCCTTACTAAGATCTACTTGAGTACACTGAGTACTTGAGTAAGATAACAATGTAAAATATTAAACAATGTGAACGAGTAAGATCACAACAAAATCTGACAGAGTCAGACAGATGACAGAGTCATTTCATTTTAAATATTAGCAGTTGGGTACATCTATTAAAACCACTTGACCCAAAGAACACAGAAATGATACTGCCATTATATTTGCTCTGACTTTTTAGTGTGGTCTGGTTTTGAACCCAGGTTTAATAAATAGGAACATTTCTTCTATTGATGCATATTATTGGGCTGCTATATCACAGGATGCAAGGATTCAACTCTTGGATTTTGAATTTCATTAGATTTTTGCTAATTACAAGGATTATAAAGTCAAAGTCTGAACTACTACATTTTTTGTCTGAGTATTGTGGCTTATGACCATAATCAGACACCATAGTCAAAGTCATTTCACAGTCACTGAAGATTTGTATCTGCATGTCAGAGCTTCATGAGTTTTCACAGAGCCATTTAGATTTAGCAGATGTGAAACAAAGAAGTGCATTTTTAAAGTCTGATAGATCGACTTGTCTTTAGAACATGCCTTTGGCGTCTGGTGTATTACAGATTTACACATAACAGCATAGTTTTGAAAAATAATAAAATGAAGTTTTACAGTTCTTTAATCTTGACAGTTTGAGAGTTTTTATTATTTAAAATAAGCCAGGCTGCAAATAAGCCGTCCATAGCTTTATAGATAATTTGGCAGGGTCTTTTCAACGTGACACTACTCCTTCTATTACCATGCAGCATCAGTTGTTTGTGATGGGTCTGAACATCTCCAGGCACAAATGGTGATAGAAGTAATATTTCAATTCCCATTCCCTACCCCCCAGAAAAGAGCCAGAGGCAGCCATTATTAATCAGACTGTTAATGTGTAAATTAGGTGATGGGTTGGAATGTGGAAAGCTTCAAGACTGTGTTAGAAGAAAGTCAGTTATATTAGTTACAGCTTGTTAACCCAAGCAGTGCAAAACCATGAAATGAAGACTTTCCACTTGCCTTATTTCAAGAAAAGAAAAAAGGGAATGAAACATGTCACTGTAGTGTCTGAGAAAACTAAATGATGAATCAGATTGTGGTTTTGCTACATGATGAGTGGGACAAAAATGTGCAGTGGTTTAATGATGTCAGACTGAATTAAAGTTCATAACATTTTACGCAGAACAGAGCTTCCCCCTACAGCCTTGCTGTTACACAGTAATTGCTCTGTTGATTGCAAGCAGTGTTCATTTATCCTCATTCAGACTACTGTAGACTCCTGCAGTTTTTCATGGCTATACACTAAATGGGGAGGCAACTAAAACTCTGTGGTATATGGAGGATTATATAGTCCATACCATAGCCAGAGCATGTTCAAACCGCTGTGAAATAACGTTAGCGGTTTTTACCCCCATCCACCCCATTGGGATTGGTTTCCCTCCTCACACCACCACTGTCCCACAAAGCAACACTCCATGAAAGGCAGCCCCAGTAATGTGGTGAGGCTGGAAAAAGCATTTTTTTCATGTGACGAAAGGATTTGCAAGCGTTTACACATTAATCTATACCCAAAGGAAAGGTCCTGCCAACAGGTCAGCTGCTCCTCTAACCGCAGGTGAACCAATCAAATTTTAGCTTCATGTTTGTCAGATAGCGATTTTGACCTTCCCCTGTTTGCCTCAGAGATGAAAGAGCAATGCACACATATACATGTGGAAACTTATCACAAGATTATGCTGGGTGCACTGTAAACTGGAATTCCGTGAAACACATTAAACTTTAAAAAAAAACTCCCCTGCACTATGCATTTGAACGAGAGCATAGACTGATTGTTTCAAATAATTTGTCTCCCCTGGATCACTTTGCTTTGAAGATGATTGGTTCAATTTTAGGACATCTTCACCCCCTGCTGAACTTGTCTCCAGCCAATGATATTCAGACTACTCGAACAATAGTAAAATTGAAGGGGAACATTTTCCTGAGGCTATGTGAGGACTACTTGATGAATCGATAAATGATGTCACACCTGCCCAGGCCCTCAGGGCTGCTGTTGTTTCCCATGGTGCAGTGGACTCCAGCACACAGGATGTCTGTGTCCTGCCCCTGTCCCAGTTATTACACTCTAGTTGGGCACTGACCTCCACAGCGTTAGGCCAGAGACCGAGGTCAGCGTGACAAATTAACCGCTTTCCTGGCATGTGTCCCCGACTCTGACCCCTATTGTCCATTCATTTGTCGTAAAAAGAACAGGAACAAATTAGCCTTATGTGAAACAAATGTTTGATGTTCATTTTGCATCGTTTGCACTGAGAGCATTACGCAATAACTATTCAAATGCAATACTGACTTGTGATTGCCTGAATTGAGAAAAACAATGTTATATAGGTATTCGGCCGACACAACAGAACTGATTATAAAGTTAAACTGAGGAGATTATTGGAGAACGAGCAATGCCGCAGATCAATTTAAATGTGGTTTGTCATTTTTTCTTTTAAAAATTGCCTAGTAAATGTAATTCATATGAGGCTTTTGCTCTGTTTCATAATTTCAGTTTATAGAAACCTGAATGTCCATCTGCCATTGCTGTCTTAAAATTCTTCTTCTCCTCTCTTACTCAAGCCTGTGCAAATCACACCCCCCTCCCCTCAACATAATTGCCAGAACTCAACACCCATCACTTGTTACACTGTAAGCATATTGTGATATTTTACCCTATCCAGACAAAACTCTGTGTATTGTAGGATTGCTGGGGAGGGGGTATGTATTTATATTTTCTATAAAGAACATTTCTTTTGGATTAAAAAATTCCAAGCAAAAAATCTTTATCGATATTTAAAAAATCACCATAGCCTACCAAGCAATCCAATAATGATCCCTTATATGAATTATCATTACTCACATGCTTGCTTTGAACGTTTCCAGTTTCATGATGAAACTACAAATTCAGACAGTACTGTGAAGGGAAAGACTGCAGCATGTCCAAATGGACTTTTTTCCACTTCCAACAGAAGACTGCTGGCATTGCAGACTTTCTGGATTTCAACTGTGCATAACTGATGGAAATAGCCCGATGAAGATGGTTAACATTTCAGTTTTAAGCTCTGTACTACCAACTGCGGTCTGAAATAATCTTTTTTTTTGTTGTTAAAAATGTGTACAAGGAAACCAATTACTTATCGATTTATCAATCTAGCTCTCCAATTATACAGCCTTTGCACAGCTTATGGAAAGAAGATTTATAGGCAATTTATGTACAATATGTTGGTAATGTAGTCTTAAACAAAAAAATGAAGAAAAATAAATAACATATTAAAAACATTTATAAAGACAACAATAGGAAATGACTGTTGAACGCCTCAAACATTTTGGAAAGCAACATACTTGTTACATACACAATGTTTCTTTTCAACAGTTTTATTGCATTTTTTCCAGTACCTCTACATTATAAAGTACAGCAACAGAAGTTCAAATGCAAAGCTTTATGTTTTGAGGGGTGAGTAGTTTCATTTGGTGGAAGTTTGCTCAGGTATCAGAGAGGTACCATAGCAGGAAGCTAGGGGCTCCATCAGTCCCTTTGGTGTGAGGGTGGAGAAGGAGGAAATTGTGTAGAATCAGCTTTTCTGGAGCTGGAAACACCCCTGACTGAAAGACAGAGCCTGAGTGCAGTGGGTCTGGCAGCCAGGTGGCTGCTGATAGTATTGTTTTCACACACTTTTTTGATAGAATGGACAAGACACAGAACAAATTTACCAGGGGACCAGTTCTGTTGGTCTTTGATAAGCAGGATATAGCCTGTGGTGCTTTTTAATGATATGAAACGGTGAGATCTTCCTGTATCGTAGTGTGCCTCCCTGCTTCCCACAGCAAAAAAAAAAATCCTTATCCTAAGCATTATATTTCTAGATGCCCAGCAGAGTTTGTGTTTCTGCTGCGGAGAATATGTCAGTGATCAGATCAGTGGCCAGCTATTCAATTCAAAGCAAAGAGCAAGCTATTGAATTCAAAGCAAAGAGCAAGCATGTGACCGCTGATAACCCTCCAAAGAGAGCCTCGGGAACTTCAGACAAACAATGTGTATCTCATGACCATCATCATGGGAGCAATCCATTAACACACCCAGTCCCTACAGGCAGACTAGCATGTATCCGACATGGAAGAGAAAAGGAGTGATTATACGGAAAATCTAACTCTCTTCAAACTAACAGCACGTGAGAATACTATTTACTGTCTGTTAAAGCTTAAAGACAGGACACATTGATTCTCTCTGAAAGTAATTCCACATATTTCTGCAGTGAAGTTATACTGTATAATTTGCATTTGTGTCGCTGTAAGTATGGCTAAGTGGAGTCCTATATTAAGCCAATACTGAAAAGACTGCAGTGAAGTTCGATTTAGTTTAGAAATAATTCACCTAAATTACTTTGAGTTCTCCTAGTTAGTACAGCTTAACTTGTACAAATGTGTAGTAAAAACACATTTATTTACTAATGTTAATAAATCTGCTTATCAGAGCAATGAGCATTAGATGATAAACTAGATGACCAGTTATTTCAATGTGGAATGTTCTGGAGCTACAGCTCCATAAAAGCACTATCAGCACTCCAGAAAAAGTACTGGTGTGACTTTCAGGTGCACCAGATTCCACTTAGGACAGCACTGCAAGAGAGATTCATAAAAGGGGTTGGCAGGGCAGGATAAGTGTAGGCTATATGATGATAGGTCTGTCCATTGGTGGCAACAAACTCAGTGGTCAGGAGAGGGTATAAGTTGGGGTGTACAGCTTGTCATTTGACGGTGTCTCTATGTAAAAAGATGCTACTTTAATTGGTGATGGACAGATTGAAGAGGAGAGTCACACATGTGTTGACATTGACTTAAGTCCCACCTTTTCAAACTGCATCTTGGGCCCATCAAACCAGACTCACTTCTCTCTCCTCTGCTAGATTCACTGATCTTCAACCACCTCCTTCCTGGCATTTTTTTGTAATTAAATGAGCTCTTTTACTGTGAGGTTGTATTAATATTTTAGTATCAGTAATGCACTTATGCTTGACTGTAAGTTGGTCTGAGTGAAATACGTAATAAATGGATAGATAATTAAAAGTAAATGTGCCATGCCAGTAAGTAATTGCATCAGCTGTGTAAATTGTTCAGTAAGACCACGTTACTGTTTTGCTTTGTCTACAGATCAGTAAGAAGTGACTGTGGGTAGGTCTTCCCCTCCTTGGCTGAGCAGAATGAAGTCTCAGGTGCTGCTGGTCCTGCTCTTCGCTACCTGTGCAGGGGCCACACGCTTCACTCGGGACAGCACCCAGAGGAGCACCCTGGAGGCTCCCATCGGAGCAGTCGCCCCGGCAGGGAACAGCTCCGCCCCCGAGAACCTCCCAACCAGGCTGGCCCCACCCCGGGGCCCCTTCCCACCCATGTGCGTTAAGCCCATCGAGATCAAGGAAGCCTTCAAGTACATCAACACGGTGGTGTCCTGCCTGATATTCGTGGTGGGCATCATCGGGAACTCCACCCTGCTGCGCATTATCTACAAGAACAAGTGCATGAGGAACGGTCCCAACGTGCTCATAGCCAGCCTGGCCCTGGGGGATCTGCTGTACATCCTCATTGCCATACCCATCAATGTCTTCAAGGTGAGCCCACATGTCTGGCAGAGCTGGGGCAGAGTGAAGGGTCACAGCCTGAAACCTGTCAGTCTCTCCTCATCATGATCACAACTATTCTGTTGTCTTTTAAACCCTTTGAGGTGTAAGATCACAAATATGTGATTATAATATTCTTAAGTGAATATTCTAATGCTGATGTAAGAATCACTAATGGTTACTGAAAGCAATGGAGTTCTATAACACTGACTTAGAATTTTGAAAAGAATATTCCAAAAGTCTACTCTTCAAAGGGTTAAATGGATTTCAGTGTGGCAAAGGCCTTAATACGGTACAGCAGGCAGAAGCTGCTTTGGTAAGTTCCAGAAAAGTTTTGATGAGTTCTGTGCTGCTCCTGTGTGTTGGATATTAGATGCATATTGGCCTGGGAAAGTTCCAGAGGCAGAGCTCCGAACTCTGGCTGCTGTCTGGATGGTGGACCTGCTGTCCATTTGATTGAGTGGATGCCTGATCCCCAGCCTCTGTTCCCTGCAGCTCAATCAAATAGGGACAGAATGGGTAGAGCCAATCTGCCCTCACCTCCTCTCTAGTGCTAGGAGCTGTGATAGGGCTGTCTATATACTGCTGCTGCTTCCAGTTACAGGGCAGTCAGACCAATAGCCCTATATCAGACTGATGTCCTATGAGCTGGCATGCATAATCTCAGGAAAACTAGTCATAAGAGGTTTCATTCCAACAAACGGGCAAGCTACTGGACAGCATCGCTCATATGCACTGAAGCACTGCAACAACAAAACTAGACTTTTAAGTGATTATTTTAATGAAAGAGTGTCTGTCCAGTGTCTGTGTCATGCTGCTGTGGGGAATCCCCCCCCCCCCACATCCTGCTGCGCATTGTCCCTCTGTCCCACTGTCTGAACAACACCCCCCTCCCCCTCCTCCCCAGGGCAGACACACAGTTCGACCAGCAGGGCAGGTCCCAATGTGATGACCGCAAGCATCTGAATTCAGTTTTATATGAGCACATTCTGCCTGGCAGGCACTTGCACGTAAATTGAGAGTCACAAGGAGAAAAAATACAACAGGAAACAAACCATGTCTTTGACAAAATAACCAGATGTTTCTTCCATGCTGAACACATAAAAGTGGAACCCTGCTGAACTGGAGTGGTGTATACTGTGGGCTTACGTTAATTACTTAAATATCTACTTGTTTATTTAGACATTTATTTGCTTGTTTGACAGACACTCTGATTTTCTAGTCGCTGACTGAAAATTCGCAACTACATTTCAAAATAAATCTATTATTTTATCCTCTGGATGGATTTGGCTTAGACTCTACTTGGCTTTAGGCTTCCAAGACAAACTGACCATCTGTCATGTGCTTTTCAAGGGAAAAACTGATTATTTGTCTGCACATTACCTATGTGTTTGCTATCATATTCTTGGAGAGTTACCATTGTGCACATGATATTAGCCTTAGAACCAATTAATTGATTAAGAGCTTAGGTCCACATCTCTTGATCCATTAGCTTTTTGGCATTGTCTTGATGTCACCTCTCTCCTGCCCCTAGCTACTGGCAGAGGACTGGCCGTTCGGGGTCCATGTTTGTAAGCTGGTGCCCTTCATCCAGAAAGCTTCAGTAGGCATCACTGTGCTGAGCCTGTGTGCCTTAAGTATCGACCGGTAAGAAAATTCTCAAACCATCGTCATCATCACGCCTGGAACTGAGACATCATTGATAGATTACAACTCCAAATATGAGAGATGCATTTAACAAGTGGATAGCATCAGATCCAGCAAACAGATTCAGGGTTTAAAGGAATATACTGAAACAGAAAGCACGAACCACCAAAAAATATATAGTTTTGGAGGAATTCCGAAGGAATTTTAAGCATTCAGAACAACCAAAGATTGCATACTATGAAGACATAGGAAGACAACAGTCCAGTTCTCTGATATATAATATTGTAGCACTAAATAGCCCGTAGGAATGAGTGTGTGAGTGAATGGTGTGTGTCTCCTGTGCTGGATTGGCAACAATGTAGAGGGTGTATCCCTGCCTTTTGCCCAGTGCATGCTGGGATAGGATATAACCCCTGCAACCCTGACCAGGAATAAGCATGTTACATAAAGGATGAATGGATGGATGGATGGATGGATGGATGAAGTCAATTAAAATTTGATTCCATTGATATGAGTCCTACACTATAGGCTATATATCCTTATGGCCATTTATTGCAAATGTTTCCATACTGTAAAATGCTGGGTAGGGCACAGTGGTTAGGTGCAGCAGCATGCTGACCTGCCCTTTCCTGATTGCAGGTATCATGCGGTGACATCATGGAGCCGGGTGAAGGGCATGGGCATTCCACTGTGGAAGACTGTAGAGGTGATCCTGATCTGGCTGGTTGCCGTGGTGCTGGCCGTGCCTGAGGCTCTGGCATTTGATATGATGGAGATGTCATACCGCGGGAGCAAGTTACGCATATGCTTACTGCACCCTCAACAGAACACGCCCTTCATGAAGGTAGGGCCTGGAACCACCCAAATGCAGTTACACACACATGCAGACACAGACTCTCACATACACACATACTCATGCACTCACACATGTGCAAACACATTCATGCTCATGCTTACTTGTATTTGTATAATTACATCACAGAGCAACAAAGAGCTACTGGATCTCAACCTGTATAAGGATGTGATCCATTCATTTTGTTTCACTAAGTTGGTTGTGTGTCAGAGGAAAGAAGTAAAATTCTTGCCAACATTGCTTCACTTGGAAAATGAGCAAATGATACAACTCCATGAACCTGGAGAACCACAGTCGGATCGACATTGGTGACCATCAACGATCAGGGAAAGCCCAGACACACGTACCTCCTCTCCTGTGGAACACATCATACCAGCTGCCACAGGAGTGCCCTTCATGTGCAGCTGGTACTGGCCTCATGCCATATGGCAGTGGTGTCAAACTCGTGCCATGGAGGGCCGTGTGTATGCAGGTTTTCATTCCAGCCTCAGATCTTGATTATATAATTAGTTAAATTATTTGCTGAATTAGGGATGCAGGTTTGTGCACAATGGTGACCCGACGTCTATGGTGACCCGCATTGTCTAAATAAAAATGTTCTTATATTCTGTGCTTCAATGCAGTTAAACGCATATGGCTGAATGAGTAATTGGACTCAATTAAGGCAGCATTAATTGGTTGGAATGAAAACCTGCATACACACGGCCCTCCATGGCACGAGTTTGACACCACTGCCATATGGTCTCTCTCTCTCTCTCTCTCTCTCTCTCTCTCTATCTCTGAAACCTACCCTTGATGTCACACATTAAGTTGTGTAATATGTAGAGTAGCAGTGTGATGCAGGGGCCAAGGGAGTGGTCTATAGATTTGAATGTCCACTACTACTGCTGTACTGTTTTTGTATCTTTCTTCAAGCTGGATAACCTTGCTTCAGTGTGCAGTGTGATAGTGTATTTTTTACATCAGAACTCTGAGACGTTCTACATTTAGAAAGTCCTGCAGTTATGTACATGGGTGGCAGCTTTGTTTCACTTTGCAGTTTTATCAGGACGCTAAGGACTGGTGGCTGTTCGGCTTCTACTTCTGCCTGCCGTTGGCGTGCACAGGCGTCTTCTACACCCTGATGTCCTGCGAGATGCTGAGCCGCAAGAAAGGGATGCGCATTGCCCTCAATGACCACATGAAGCAGGTATACACCCGCTCTCTCTTGTTCAAAACGCACAGGGCCCTTGGGCCAATCCAATTAAAAGGAACGTATGGTGTGAGGAAGTGCAACACTTTTTCGTGTACTGTAAATGTGTAGCATTTTTGATGAGTCAGGATAGAGGTCATAGGAGTTTACAGAAACAGGACCCTGGCTTGCAAGAATGGAAACTGTCAAAATTACAGTGATAAATAGGGCCTACTCTCAGCTTAGAAGTCTTCTGGGACTTTTTAAATTTCTTTTTAAAAATAAGCCATTGTACCCATGATAAACCCTCACAGTATTTAGGATATTTTTCTATCATAAGAAGCCACATCCTGGATATAGAATTTCCCTTTATCTGTTTGACTTGGGCCCCAACTACTGCAAAGGTCTCTTTCTTTGTCCAGTATTTACAAGACATTATTGCCTTAATCAACTGCACGTCTTTTCATCCCCTTCCAGCCGCACTGGAGAGCTCAGGGTTTTGGCTTCCAGTCAGTTCCTCATTTCACAATGGTTTGGTTATGATGGATGCACATGATGAGCACGCACACACGCACACACGCGCTCACACACATACATACACACACAAAAAGACTTCTTTGAAAGACCGAGAACTTCAAATGTATTTGTTCCCTGGGAGCTTTCTTTTTGAGCTGATAATGGTGAAACAGATAAATCAGCTCACAGCTCTGGTACTGCAATCCCCATAAGCAAATAAGGAAGCCCCTTAACACATATCTAGTAAGTTTAATATAAACAGACTGATGAAATGTGGCCTCAGTCAGGGCGAAAATTTACTATGGATTTACCTTTATGACGCAACTGGGTCTTTGGGGCTGGAAGGCACTCTTTGGTCATTGAAAAGGTTCCATGTCCAAATTTCCAAATAGCTATCCAAATTCTTGAAATATAATACTCAAGACAGTGATACTTTTTTTCAAGAGGGTTGTTTATATTATCTTAATCTTGTAGACTTGCTGTAGCAGGGACTGGTTAGTTCATGTGCTCTGTGATGCAGCCACTTGCTGCTGCTGCTTGCGCTTGTTTAAACATGTGTTACAGTATGTTGAATCCATACATCATCAAATCTTATTAACAAAATATTTTAATGAAAGTGGGTCTTTAAGATACTAAAATCTCAATATCCAGATCAGGATAAGGAAAGATTGTTCCAGAGGGCATGCCATGAAGTTTTGACTTGCGGACTGGTTGGGGCAGTTCAGCTCATTCACCTTTTTACTGACCATCGTGTCCCATTGTACCTTTCACCAGCGTAGAGAAGTGGCCAAAACAGTCTTCTGCCTGGTGGTGATCTTCGCTCTCTGTTGGCTACCCCTCCACCTCAGCCGTATTTTGAAAAAGACCATATACGACCAGAATGACCCTAACCGATGTGAACTCCTCAGGTAAGTATGCAAACTCTGGATCTATCCAAGCTTTCTTAGAAGGCACCTTTGCTTGGTTCAGGGAAAGCATTTGTTTGACCAGTATTGGATTTACATATAACTTGGATGTATGCTGTATCTGCAACACTAATTGTTTTCAAGGGCAGTAATAAAATAATTGTTCTTGTTTTGTGCTGAATAGTTTTAAATACAGATGTGTTTTCCATAAAAAAACACTATATCAGACTTGATGTAAAGCAGGCTGGATTTGGGGAAAGTTATTCAGATATGTGTGGAATAGCATTGCTGTCAATGCATTTTTCTCCAGAAACCCCAGTGGAATTTGGAGTACAGGGCCTGGGAATAAGTATCCATCTACACCTTACTAACCCATCTCTCTGTTCTCCAAAGTTTCCTACTGGTGATAGATTACATTGGCATCAACATGGCATCCCTTAACTCCTGCATCAACCCTGTGGCACTCTATTTTGTCAGTCAGAAGTTTAAGAACTGCTTCAAGGTAAGACAAGGGGGAAGAGACTTTTTATAGCCTTTTGTATGACATTAATTCAGTCATTAAAGCACAGCATCCAGCATGAGGTTGTAATAGATACTTCTTAAGTAACATACAAACAGCACATTCTTCTAGGGAAAACTCAACATGTTATGGCTGGTTTTTGAAATTGGATATTATCAGAGAGGTCAAGTGAGTCCTTAAAAATATTTGAAATTTATTAAACTAATATAAAATTTCAGGATTTTTATTCCACTGCCATTAAACTAGCATCCCATAAGGAGAATGTCTTTCATTGTGAGTTTTTAATATTTTCACATTTTTAGAGAATTGGCAGGATTTGTGTTGTGGACTGTTACCAGTAATGCTATGTTCAGAGAGAAAAGTCCCAATTTGATTAAGTGAAATTGCCAGAAGTATCTTTGTATTTATCATCTGTGTCTATTGAAAAAATCCGTGGAAAGATCCAACAAGTCAATTAGGACAAGAATTCCATGGATTTACACTATAATTTTGGCCTCTCTTCTCTAGTCTTGTCTGTGCTGCTGGTGCCAGAGGAAATCGAGGGATCTCTCCCCGATAGATGAGAGGGGCTCCGGGGTTCGCTGGAAGGGGTACTGCCGTGAGAATGGCCTGGACTGGACCAGCTCCCGGTCGAGCCAGAAGTTCAGCTCCTCTTAAGGGCCCAGCGCTCCTGGCGGCTGGACGGACACACAGCCAGGCCAACTCCGGCCACCTTTTGGGGCTCAGCCCTCACTCACTGTGACTCCCTCAGTGAAGAGGGGGCTCCCGTTAAGCCAGATGGATTACCGCCATCCTGGACTGGACTCACCGTGGGAAGGAAGGCATATGAAGAGGAGCCACCATTTAAAACTGTATAAATGTATTTACTCCCCCAAGGCAAGGCTTATACTAGTACTCCAGTGGGAAAATATGACTTTGACAGTGTTTTTTTATTTTCCCTTGCCCATTAAGTGCTTATGAAAACTGTGACAATGATAAACACACTTATGGAAAATAATAACTTATTTGCACGCTGACCCGTCCACCTCCTCGCGCTTACACTCGCATACATAAAACAATGTGTTGCTCACATACTTGTATCAAGCTCAGCCCGAGTCTATATAAATCTTCTAAAATCAGCCCTTCAACTGTGACATCATCAGCATGGGATGAACAGTCTTGTTTATCTGCTTCCTGTAGTATGGACAATCTACCCTGGGAGGTCATGGATCACACTTCAGAGTGAAACAATGGACATTTTGTGTCAAGTAGCATTTAGCAGGGAGGGAATAGCAGCAGCAGTGGTCGTTTCATGGAGCACACCTTCAAAATATCTCCGCTTAATGAAACTAGATTTGAAGGTTCCAACAGACACACTGCTTTTCCTCTGCAGATTCTTCCATAACCCTTGTAATGGTACAAAATTGCTTTATGTGCTTTTTTTGTGTACGTTATCTTAGTATCTTATAAGTCTTATACTGTAAATAAATATAAAAGAACATGACAATGAGATTTATCAAGGGCAAATGTAATTATGATAATCTGATTATACCTCTTGTTCAAGAATACATTATTTTTGGCTGGACTGCAACAGCGGGGCCAGCCCTATAAACGCGAATGTCTGTGATTGAGTCACTGAGTGATGAAGTTACACCGCGCATGTCTGTGACTGAGTGATGAAGTTACACCATTGGTCGGCCGGTTTGGTCCAGCCATATACTAGGTTTTGACCTGGTCTTGTTTAATAAGATCAGAAAGTGTGTTTTTTGGCATTTATTGTTAGTACTTGTTGTGTCTGCCTTTCACCTTGATTACTGCCTTCACTCTGCTTGGCTTTGATTCCACCAGCTTATGCAAAATCTCATCTTCCATTTCATCCCAGCTCTTCCCATAGATGATCTCTTGATGTTGATTGGTGTTTGGCTTTTTCCCTCTTCAACTGCTCCCATGGATGTTCTTTTGGGTTCAGGACTGCCGACTATGGGAGGAATGCCATCCTAACAAGCTCTCATTCTTCTCAATAATGTATTGAATAAAAAGTGTAATCGGAGTATCATAATTGCATTATTCCTTGATAAATAATGAAAACAACCAGGAATTGGTAGTATGCTTGGACTTTTGGTCCCCATTTTATATATATTTGATTTTGTGTCAAATTTGCCTCTGTGGGGTGAGAGGGTATGCATATGTATATGTCAATTTAAAAGCATTGCATTGCCAGAAATACATGTACCAAGTTTCTATTCTCCAAAAGTCATTGTCTTTTCATATTTGCAAGGCTTTTTTATACAATATCTAGTTGGTCAATATGCAGCAAATAAATACTATTTTATCACATTTTGGTCTCAGACTTTCTTTTTCCCCCAATTATGCACAAATCGTATTTCACCAGTTTAAGTGCATTATGGAAAATGAGCCAAGTGCTCCTGCAGATGGTAAACAGATCCAGCCTCTCTGTGACACGGTAACTCAATCGATAAAGTCCACGCAAATATGCACCATGCAACCTTGAGCGATTAGCAGTTTGCACTGAAAAAAGCTAAATGAGCATTAAAAAAAAGGTCTGGTTATGTATACAGCTCGTTCCTTGTGCCCGTGCTACAACCAAATTCACTCTCGCACCAGCAACAGTGCCCTTTTCATCCACGTTTCAACACTAACTGAAGCCTGCATGGGGACGGTGCTCAAATCACATTAACATAGGCACAAACGAGGAGCTGTCATTGTGCAGAAAATCCACTACTGACTTGAGTCTGTAAAATGACAGCACTAAATGTCACAATAGACAGTGAGTGTGACACCATACAATAATAGTGACATTCTTTTTTAAATGCACACAAGCACTAGTTTTGCCTCAATTCTAACTAGTAAATGACAAAAAAACTGATGATGCCGCAATGAACTTAATTAAAACTTAACAATGCAGGTACTTCAGAGGACTTACTAATTCACATGCTCGCACACACGTATTCGTACACACATCACCTTTCGTGAACTTGCTATGCATTCTTTCCTCACTATGTCACAAGAGCTCAGTTCAAGCCAAACATACATATCACAGGCATGTTTCATCCCAAGTGCCGATGGGAATCAATGTGCAGAGTGAGTTTAAAAGCCTTCCACAACTTGGCCTTTTGAATCCATCAGCACCACTGCAATCACCGCTCAGACCTGACAAGTTGGATCCCTGCCGTGAGGACAGATGAGAGCCCAGGGGATACCGGTCTGAGTCTGTGATGTGTGTGGTGATGAAATTCACTTCCTGCAGTCACAACATTCATTTTTCATTTCAATGTGTAACATTAAAGACTTCCAAGAACTTTTTTATGAAATGGTTAACAGTATACAGTAAACAACTCAATCAAACGCAAGTGTAATGCAGTTAAAATTACAAAAGTAACTGTACAGTTGAACTATTAACTAGGATTAGGATTATTAGGTCTCTTCCTGTACAGCTTTTTGGAGATACTACTAACTCGGCACCTTAGACCCTTACTGGGAGCATGCAGGAGGCACACTGCTTATTGAGTGCACACTGGTGCTGGTCACTTAAAATCTTACTTAAAATCCATTCATTTACACAAGTTATGGTCACACTTTTGTGGACAAATACAACTCCTGGCAGTTTTGTAAAGCAGATCCATACTAGAAGGTACAACTTCCTTAAAATTAATAAAACCATTCTAATACCGAGTCAAGATATGGATGATGACTGCAATATATATCCCCTTTTAAAGCTTATTTTATAAATGTATAACCGGTAAAATATTTTCACGGAAAGCAATGGTCTCTGCTTATGCAAAATTTATCAAATCCAAAATTGGGGAAAACTTTGTGATTCTCAAAATCCAGATTGATAAAGGAAGTTTTTCCATGTGTGAAGTACAACAGGAAATGCATTAGATTCAGATGTTTACACCTATATTTCTTGCTCATGGTGCAGTTCAGTTCTTTGGAATCAATATCTGCTCATAACATGAAAAATACAGTTGACTTTACACAAGATTTTACATGATGTTGTTTTATTGTTAAGCATTCCTTTAAGGACCAATATAATAACACATAAGGTAACATTCTTTATGAAAAATGAAAGCATAAGGTTTCATATAAAATATATATATATATATATATAATACTAATGCAGCATATTCTAGAAACAGAATATGAAAAAAACAGCTAAAAGGTCTTCCGCTGACCGATACAGGACTAAGAGATCCGGGAAAAAGACTGTGGTGCAAGCCAAAACAGGAAATCCCCAAAAAACAGCTTGAGGTTTCTGCTTGAGGGTAAAATAAAAATAACGGAGGTCTTTTTCAGCAAAATATTAACATTTTACTTAAATCTGTCACTGAAAAGTTAGGACAAACATTTCCATTCATTGATTCACCCCCTTTAATTTGCTATTCATGACCAACATCAAAATTAATTTTGCAACAAATCTGCAGACTGTTGCGCAAATTAGTACGTTGTAAAGTCCATGCCAGTCTTGTGTTGGCTTGAAAGCTCAGATACTCATTCCAGAACTGCTCTTCCAGGTATCCTGAGTAATTTTGTTCCCAGAATCCATGGCTTCAGTCCATGACCTCTTCCTGCGTCTCCCTGAACTCCTTTACTCGAGTCTATGGTGAATAAGTTAAATGAGTGATCAAAAAAATATATTTTCAAAGAGATAGGATAATTCTTCATCTACATGCACAGCTAAGAAGACCTCAATCATGAGACCAAAGTGGTTTGATCTGTAATTGAATTAAATTTACGAGAAAAATGCCAGTGAAAAATACATACAGTTGTGATGTTTCTGGAGGAAAAAAAAGATCAGTATGCTTGTGGAACAAAGTATCCTTTGTTCGGGCAAAAGAAATGCACCTTTGTATGGGCGAGTGATCATACAAAATTGAGACTGACACACGTTTCATAACAGTGGGTTCCCTGACACTTTCTGTAAACCCCACCCCCACACACAGACATGCACATACACATGTATGCACACAAAAACACCCCCCTCCCAATTAGATCAGTTCCACTGAAATAACACTCAATCTGAAGCACACCACTTACCACCCACAGCATAAAAAGAAAATATTCTGAGAAGCAGGTACACTGTAGCAACCCATTACCATTACCTTAGGTCTGTACAATGTTGGCCCTAATACACCTGTGAATCCACACAACTGTGGGGTTGAATTAACTGTAAACAATCAATAACATTTAATACAATGATTTCCTTTTAGTTAATCTGTACTCATAGATACAGTTTATTGACAAAGCTCTCTGCTCTGATGGTGACAATCACATTGTTCTAGTTTTGAACAATGACAGACAGGCAGGTAGGTGAGTGAAGAAGGGAAAACAGAATTCAAAAACAGATAAATCATCAGCAGTTGCATTTAAAGTGGTGCCAGAGATGGAACTTGGCAGCTAGCTTATCTTTTCAGTTTAGGAAGGAGGGAGGAGATTGCACTGATGCCCCTCTCCAGGGGCAATAGGGCTTTTAGTAGCTCCAGTCCAATCTGGCAGCATTCACTAGAACATACATGCGAGCTACAGAGATGGGCGGGCGAGGCAGATACTATATGAACTTCTGGCAAAGCTCTGCTGTTGCTGTCCAAAACAAACAAGAAATAAACAAGAACGGGGTCCTAAAGGACAGGGGGTAAGCTCACCTCAAATGTGTTGAGGACATACTGACACACCTCGGTCAGGTCGTTCAAGCCCTTCCTAAGAGGCTCCACTGCAGGCAACCCACCTGGAGACGGACAGAGGAAAAAACGAGTCACTCTCTGCACGCAGACACTCACACAGCCGTGAACATTATAAAATGCTTCAGTCTTGTTTTTCATACAAGGAAACAAAACAACAAATCACTCATGTAATAATTAATAATTCACTCAATTAATAATTAAGCTAATAATGAACCTACATTACTTCTACTTTGCTGAAAGAATGGCTTTGGTATAGTTGTAATAGCTTGGTAATAAAAACAGAATAACATACCCATCAATAAAAATGCCTGAGCTGCAACACATAGAATCTTCTTAATACTAATGGGATACAGGGCCCATATTTGCATCACTTTTTTGACACTATACTTTTTTAAATTTTGAAATGTACTGGCCCACTCACAGAGAAAAGCAGAAATCGCACAGATGTTTCCCAGGAATAGGACACAACACCAACACTGCACTACACTACACGGCACTGGCATGAGTTAAGCCAAGGACAACTCCTTCAATTTGTGTGGATGGTAGATACTGTTCAGGACTGAATTGCTCTTCGGTTCAATACACCATGAGGTGCTCATCAAGGGAAAGGGCCACGGGGCTCCAGGGAGCTTCACTTAAACACAAACACGAGTTGTTTTGAAATCATTTTCATTCTATTTTTGGCCTCACTTGGAATCTCACCACTTCTTTAGTTGTGAACATGAGAAATTTCTCATATTAAGCAATAACAGGCTGCTGAAAGTGAGATGATGAACCACTTCCGCATCAAAAGTTCAGCAATACATCAGTTATCTGGAAAAGAAATGTCTATGGAATACACGTACTTCTGACGTGGTTGTACAATAAACGTCAGAAAGAACAATCAACTTCCTGTCTAAATTTATTCCTGTCTAAAGCCGCGTTTCCACCGCAGGAACTATACCCCAGAACTAGGAACCTTTTGAGGAACTCAGTGCGTTTCCACCGCAGGAACTAGGGTCTAAATTTAGTTCTGGGGGCTTTGTTTTACCCCCCAAAACGTTCCTGCTCGGGGGGTAGTACTTTTCGAAAGTACAGGAACCTTTTGGGTGGAGCTTGCAGCGCTGAACATTTATGATTGGTCGAGTACTCGTAGCGTTTGTGTTGTATTTATTTTCAGCCATTACCCGCCATGTTTGAATATACGCAGCGGCAAACCAATTTATTTTCATAATAACTTTAAATCAAACTTGTATGTTATGCGGCGCAGTAGCCTACTTTTGGTTATAGCCTGCCAACGTCTTGGAATTATAACGTGTGCTCTTCTGTTCTTTTCTTGCTTTAGTATTCGTTTTATAAAATGCTAAGCATTCGTGCTGGGACAGCATATTACGTAGGCTACCAAAACATTCAAACGGATTAATTCGGTTGCTGAATATTTTCTTCCGGATTTTCTTTGTTAGCCCGTTGTAATTGACTCAAAACGTTTGATACAGTTATGTGAGGTATGCGGTAGTTCTGCATAATTAACATTGGTGATACAGTACAAGCAAACTGGAAATCACCTTCCGCACTTTTTATCCGGATAAAATAACAGGTTAATTCTAGTAATCTTCCCTTGAGCTTTTTCAGACTGCCGTAATTTTACTCAATTTTACTGCCATTTTTCAATTCCACGAAAAGACCAGGAAGACTATGGACTCATTTATGGTGCATGGTTCGCATCTGGAGGGAACACTTCGCTGCTCGGCTAGCAGTAACTTCGAAGGAAAGCAAACGGTGGCTGTACCACTACTAATTTACATTTTAACGCAAGTCCGAGTTTTCGTTCTATTCTTGTCATTTTGCGATTAGCCTATATGGAATTGACGACGAGAAAGTAATAAAACAGCAAATTGTTTACAACGTGTGCATGTTTTCTGCTGTTAATGAATGTGTTTGAGAGGATATATGAAAATCAATAAATACAAAAGTAACCATATATAGTCATTGTTGGTAACCCGTTGTATATAAGTGGAATAAACCCCTCCGGGCTGCCCCGGTTATTAGAAAATAATGTAGGCTACTTCGGTGGTAATATGGGGTTACAGAAGAAATCATATGACAGATGGACCGACGACAACGTCAGTGGGCTAATTTGCCTGATCTTCGCGGTACTTTAGACCCCGGTGGAAACGCAGACAACCATTGGCTGAAGGAACCTTTTAGTTCCTGGTAAAGTAGTTCCGGGGACTGAAAGTTCCGGGTAATTTTGGTGGAAACGCGGCTTTAATAACCTTTCCAAATACACTGATTACATTCTTTAAGGGCATTCCACAGTAAAATCATGACTACCATGTTTCCCCTAATCTTAGAATCAGTAAAACTACATTGTGGCTTGCATATTCAACCAAACACATAAAAATGTAAGATTAATGACAAGGAACAGCTGATTTTTATGTGGGCCTTTGGTGTAAAACTGTATGACGGTCAATGTTCGTTGAATTTAGGAAAACCACTCCATAAACTTCAAACCGATGACTGTTCTAAGTGGATGGTTTTTTTGAATCTTTTATCATTGAACAAGGCCCTTAACCTAAATTGTTAAGTGGTATAAATGGAAAAACTAATTCAATTTAAGTAATGAAAGTATACAATCACACTCATTGTGTACAACACACTTTTCAACTTCCTGTTACCCTCCAGAGGACTGACCTTTTGACAAACATATTTGGCGGTTGGCTTTCAGCCTAATGGGACACAACAGCATGCATTTGAGAAACCCCTCCTTAGCCAGTCTTTAGGCAGTCTTAAGTCCAAGTCCAAGGGTTCCACATTGAATGGGGAAAGAAATAGGCTACTTTCCTCCAAGAACATTTCCCCCTCCACATTTTCATATTTAATGAATGACATACAGGGCTGTCACATACATGTATAAATCTCATCTGGCTTACACATCCTTATTAATACTGTGATCACTGTAATTTGCCTAATGAAATTACAATGATCAAACATTGTGTGTTTTATTAATGGGTCCTCAGCCACGAGAGAGGGTATTGAGGTTATAAGAATTTGGAACACAGATGCTCAAGAGACACAAACTGACTGTGGTGCTGCTGCATCAGCTGCTTAAGAGCCAGCCTGTTTTCAGAGTCGATGGTGAGGGAACGGCCATGGTCTTCACCCAGACACTGTTACATTCACATCTGCGCCAATTACCCTCCTCTGCTAATTACATTCAGTCCACAGACAGTGCTGGCGGGGCCTCTAATTACAGTGGAGACTGGCCATGAATAATCTTTTTTTTCCCCTTCCAAGCTTAACCCATTTGTGCATTAAGGTTTAATGCCCGTCTCAAAATCTCCATTTCATGTCTTTCAAAGATTGGGTTAAATGCATAGATGTCTGTCTGGAACAGAGGGAGATAAAACGAGGGGGGGACTGGTGATGTCAACAAATGTCTATTATACCTCCCCCCCCAATCTTCACCCCCAACCAATTCAATTAGGGGCCAGAGGGTTGGGCACCCTGCCCTACACTTTGACACACTGCAACAGTGGTTCATCCAATATTCTCATTTAAGAAAATTGATTCCTTTCTTTGCAAGAATGCTGCACAGGAAAGAAGAGAGAAGAAAAAAAAACATTCTTTACCCCTAAAGGGCACATGGGACCAAAGAGACAGCAAAGCTTTTCTTTCAGCGGGGAAAGCAAATGTTTTCAACTGGACAGATTCTCTCTGGCAGCAGCCCCTGGTCATGTGAACAGCAGCACTGGGTTTGAGTGTGCTCTGAAACTAAATTAACTGATCTGGGTACGCCTGAAAAAAAAAAAACACACAAAAAAGCACAGATGGCAAGCAAAAATCTGCCAAACCCTCAGCGGAATTTGTGAGGGGTGTGTGTGTGTTCGCATGTGCAGAGGAGAAGCCCTTAGACGCACTGCCCACTTTTCTTTCCAGTAGAAATCCATTTGCTCTAAGGCCTACCATCGCACACGCACATGTGCACATGCACACGCAGCGGGATGAGGTGTGGCGCAAGCAAAGTAAGCGTCACCTCGAGTCTGTATGCGGAAGTTGATCTTGCTCTCCGAGGGGTGAGTGATACTGTAGCCACAGAATTCCACATTTGGGCTGAGGACACAGGAAAAGAGCACCGTGTCATTCACACACTCTTCAGAGTCAAAACAAAAATTAAATAAAAAAAAAACTGTACAAACTGCACTACAGACTGTAGTCTGAGGTTTGTCCTCTCTTTTTCTCTAATTCTAAGTGGCCCTTGCAAGGTTCTTTTTGTTAGAAGCCTACAACATTTACAAAATTGTATCATATACTGTATCAGATTGAATCTATCCGTATCAAATAAACCAAAACATCAAATTGCTCTTTCCTCTTCTGAAGATTCTTCCACTAGTCCATTTCCTGTTTCACCACTTACTAACATTACCACAGGCAAATGCTAATGAAGAATTACCCCAAAGGCTTACAAATCACCCAACTAATGAGACTTACGCTTGCACAGACATTATCTAGTGAGAACACTGTAGTACATTGGCTACATGATACCACATGTTGATACTACATATCTGATCAAATCAAACCTTGTGCATCATGAACATTTAGTTTTTTAAAACCACACAAGTGTGGGGGACAGCAAAATAGGCATACAACAAACACAGATCTCAGGAGTGGTGGTGGAAAGTCATTTAAAAATATGATTGCAGCTTATTAGCATCATCTGTTGTGATCATAAGAAAACAAGGCTGCTGCATTCATTAGAGGTAATCTCTAATTAGCAGAGAATTTGTATGGTTGTCATTAGTCACTGTGGTCATGAGGTTAGTAGTATTTACCTTTTTTAAATGCTGTTCATCAGTTTATTGTGGTCATTATCGTTTGGATATGTTGTTATGATGGTAATTGGAAACCGCTTTCACAGTTATAAGATGACATATCAGTCAAAGACAAAGACAAAGACTGTTGATGGTGTAGACATTGGAATGGCAGTCACTCAAGGCAGTTCACATGGTCTTACTTCTTCATAATTACATATCTCAGCGCATTCCCCAGGGTGTGGTCTTCCTCATGCAGCACAAAGGTCACACAACCTTCATCTGCACCATCCGCCTGCACCTGGAACACAGAGAAAATGTACTACTGTTATAATAGTTATGTCACTGCACGGTAAACTTTATGCCCTGGCACAAAAGTGTAATTATGGAGAAACCCCCCTCGGTTTGTAAATATACAGAAACAGGATAAGACTAGGAACCAGGCTAGTCCTGTCAGTCCAAAACAGCTTCTTTTTTAACACGACGGCCAAAATACCTCTGTGCGCAATGTAATATCCGCCATAATATAAGGAAAAACTTTTTTTAATAGCACTAATCAGCAGAACTGAGAGACTGTTTGGTGCAATACGTACTCTATGAGGGAGCTAAATAAGTTCACGCGCTTACAAAAAATTCTACCGTTTTAAAATGTGAGTAAACATACGTAGTGCAGCATGACACTTCTGCGACAATTTGGAAATTATTCTCTTTTTGCAAGCATTCTTCGAAAGGAATCATTTCGGCATCTGTAGCTATAATCAATGAGCTATGATTATTCGAGATGACAGGACATTCTTCCAGAGCTAGCTAGCTACCAACATAATCGGTACTTCACTACCCTCAAGCGGCAAGAAGTTCGGTTCATGGAGTCAACTGAATTGACTTTACGAAGAGAGGCTGAGCCACTAAGTTAGCTTGCGTAGGTAATTGCAATTGCTGAAAGCCTACAAGTCCGGCGCGCGACACAACCAGAAAGAATCGTTAAACACGTGTTATCCAGCTAGCTAGATCGTTAATTACTCGCAAAACGCTATCAATGCAAAGTGACACACGTTAGACCTTGCCAGCTCAGTAACATGAAATAAGCTCTAGGCACACCACGCTTGGTGTTTATGGGATATAACCAACGTGAGTACGCAAAGCTAGTTATATTTCTTAAATCAACATCCCATTCGGGTTTAATTTGGTTAACAGTTTTACTCCACTCTTACCATTTCCAACACTGCTTTCTTATCTTCTACCCCTGCCATGCTTCCAACAGCAGACGAATAATGACGTCACATAGCGCATGCTCGCTTTAACGTTAATTTGAACGGAACGATGAGCAGCCGATGTGAGCTGCCCTTCTATTTGGACATTTTAGGCTATTATTATTTTGTAAAGACGTATTACAATCCACCACTTTATTCTTTTTGAACACAAAAGATCAATTGAGATGTGCTTAGCTGGAGGGTTGAAACCTCAGGTTTAGACCAGTCTAGACCACAGAACTGCAAAACAACTGGAACAGCTTGTTCCTCTTCCACAGTTGTGAACGTTTGCTCCAGTTTTATAAATTTCTATAGTTTTAGAGGTTTAAACTCAGCTACGTTTTTTTTTTTGTTCTCAAAAGTATTGGATAGTTTAACATTTTTTCACCTATCTGGGTTTTGGACTTTCGGGTTGTATTTTGTAAAATTAAGTGTTATTTTTTTTTTTTTTGGGGGGGGGGGGGGGGGGGTCATAGGTTCGATTCCTGGGTAGCACACTGCCGTTGTACCCTTGGGCAAGGTACTTAACCGGAATTGCTTCATATATCCAGCTGTATAAATGGATACAATGTAAAATACCATGTAAAAGTTGTGTAAGTCGCTCTGGATAAGAGCGTCTGCTAAATGCCTGTAAAGTAGTGTATCTGTATTCATAGGACTCTGAAATAGGTTTCTGTCTCTCATTGAATTTAAACGAGCAGAAGGCAAACATTATGTAACATTGAATGGACTATATTGTTATACTTTATTGTTATTTCGAATGGAGAAAACACGAGCCAAAATGGCACAATACCGTTAGGGAAATCATGCATAATCTCATACAATTATCTCTCTCTCTCTCCCTTTCCCTCTCTCTGCTATTTTCTGCCTTAAAACATTAACAGTAGGAATACAGAGGTTAAAACCATGGTCAAAACTTTGAGGAGAAAACATCAATAACCTATTGTAGTCTCCACAGTTCTGAACTACATATCCCACACTCGTAGCGAGTGAAAGTTCTCACGCAGTGTAGATGCGGCTGCCAGAGACTGGTGGTAAACACTAACAGAAGGTGACTGGGCAGCAAACATTTGAGGTTGCCACACGCTAAAACTGGCGATTTGGATTTAAACCGAAGGTAGGCAGATCTTTACAGAATATTTCAAAGTGTATTGTCAGTATCTGATGTGTGGTGGTTGACGTCAACGCGTCAACTCTGGTTTCTGTTAAGTGCTGTTCGATAGTGTAGCTAGTCTAACTAGTCTAATGATTTTTAGCTATACTAGTCCAGTAGTACTTGTGATACCTGGCTTGTTGACACGTAGCTGTGATTCCGAAAGCAGATAGCGTTATGACAGCGAACGTGTGACATTCCAGAAGGCTAATAGCTAGCTACCACATAGCTAAACGTTGGGTTACAAACCGTGTGTCCCCAACAACAACAGAGCAACATGGCTTAGTCCATGTGCACCGTGGTAAATTGTTTCCTAGATTGTCTATCGATACATTCGTGTGTGATTAACGTGAACTTTCAGTAAATCACCTCACATGACACAAGGAAGGGCCGGCTTGCTATCTAGCATTTCATTAGCTTGGCAAGGATATCTAGAGCTTAGTTAGCTCTTTGTCGTTATAACTTTAACGTTATCCTACGTCGACGTATGGCAAATTGAGTTATATACATAATTTGTTCTTGCCTTGATCGAGACACTTGCTAACTAGCAATCTAATACCATACGCAACTATTAACTAACGTTATTTATTTGACTACACATTGGCTGTTCCATAATGGATGTTCAGTTTCACAGTAGCTAGCAGCAGTTTGTCTGTCTAACGATAGAGCTAGCTAAATATATTTTTTGTGTAACGAGTTTTTATTTTAACGCTAACCTCTTAGTAATCTTAGTCTATTGCGATAAAATATGTGAAGGTAACTACCAACTAACTAGTTATACTCATGCCTGTCAGTTTTTAACAATTTTAAGAATATCTTCTCTTTTTTATGTTCTAGCAATTTAAAAACCAATTTCAGCCTCTGAGTTATGCTCTGACCAACCCCTTCACGCCATTGCCCACATTCCTTCGATGACCAGTGCTGGAATTACCTGTTGCCATGGCAATCCTATTTGCGGTGGTGTCCCGAGGTACCACCGTCCTGGCCAAACATGCATGGTGTGGTGGTAACTTCCTGGAGGTCACGGAGCAAATCTTGGCTAAAATACCGTCAGAGAACAACAAGTTAACCTACTCCCATGGCAAGTGAGTGTCTTTTCTGCTGGGCCAGAAGTTCTTTTTCCTACATGCAGGACTGGCTGCTAAATTTAGAATTTGCAACCCTCACACCTTCATTGTGATGTATGATTTGGTCCCAGTTCAAACCCGTATATACAGCAGTATTTTCATTCTCAGTTGTATAGCTTGACTTTAAAAATGTAGATCTAGGCGAACAGAAATCCATTTTCGTTGATTCACAAAAAAATTTATGTGATTTCTACCAGTCATTTTGTTCTGCTGTGTGAAAGCAAGGTGTTTTGATTGGCTCAAACTAGGCAATGATTGACAGCATGTTCTAGCTTCACCTGTTGTCAGGTTCTTGAAACTTCACTCTCACTTCTTTAATAAAATGGTTTTAGGTAAGTAAATCCTCCAGATTGACATACAAGAGCAGTAGGCTTCATCCATTGCTCTCTCTTTTTTGTCCAGTGGGTGATCATAAGCTTGAAGCGAACCTGGCTTTTGTGTTTGTTTTATATTTTTATATACGATTGCGATATGTTGTGTGTTGTGTTTTGACTGGCACTAATGCATAGCTTTACTCTCCTCCCTATCTGTAGCTATCTGTTCCACTACATCTGTCATGACAGAATTATCTACTTGTGTATCACAGACGATGTGAGTATCAGCCAGGCTTCGTGGTCACTTTCAGTCTTCCACTTGCAGTTCCAGTTTTTCATGCAGGGCTGTGCTTTGCGAGGAATGTTTATTGACCTTTTATAAATAGCAAGTTGAAATGACTGCAAGTACTAGATATGACACTCAGTTCTCCATTGGAAATACTGAGTTGTGCCTTTTCATGGCAGAATTGCACATGAATACCAATGAGCTTGTGCATATTTCCCTTTAGCACTGAGACCGATCTAAGGACTATTAATGCTATCAGTCATGAATAGGGAACACCGAATGAAAGGCTTTGGCTAGCCAGGTTATTTGCCTGGACTGACTATCTTTCATGTTTGGTTGTCTTAATGAATATGGAGAATGCATGTAAATGAGGCCAGCTGGCACAGCTCCTGCGCTAAGCCTGCTTTCCACTGCAGGACTTTGAGAGGTCACGGGCATTCAACTTCCTGAGCGAGGTGAAGAAGCGTTTTCAGACGACCTACGGCTCTCGGGCCCAGACGGCCCTACCCTATGCCATGAACAGCGAATTCTCCAGTGCACTGGCTGCTCAGATGGTGAGTGGCTCAGAAACATGCACACCCACCCACTGGTCATCATGGGCCCACCTGACCATACCTGAAATTCCCTGTGATCAATATTAATAAGGCTTGCATTTGACAATTTGCTAGGAGAAATAAATGTCCATAGAAGTTGAAAATGTACTACAATAAATTTATCATAGCGCTATGATTCGTTATAGTCATTCGTACTTAATATTCTTGTACGTAATTGGTTCAGAGCTGATTTATACAAATGTTAAAGCTCACCTGTAGTTGCCACAGATTGTGTACCTGTTTGTCACTACAAGAAGTTATTAATGCAAGCCAAAATTAGCTGTAGTAAGGCAGTGCAAGGGACTAGAACTGGTTAAGCTCTACAGAGGGCCTGTGAGCGTGTGTTTTTTTCACTGCCCTGAGATGTCAAGCCTGAACACAGCTTTAAATGAGGGAATGGTTAAATCTGGGGTGGGGGGATTAGCTTGGTGTATTATTCCCCAAACTAAAAGGAGGCCAAGGTCTTTGGTTTCATGATAGAGTATTTTATAACACTGTCCCGTGATTCAAGCATGACACCAGTCATTGCCTTGGGGGGCAATGCACTCTGGGAAATATCTAACTCACAGCAGATCTCTGTACGTGGTGTCAACCCAAAAAGCTGCCACTGGGCCAGATTTTCTGTGTGTTTTTTCCCCTTCAAGTTAATACTGAGGTAAAATAAGTACTTATTTTTACTTCTGAGAAATTTTTTGAGAGTTTTCTGCGGCAGGTTGGGTCATTTGCACTGGGGTTAGTGAATGCAGTTGTGGTTTGTATTGTGAGCCAGACCCGGTGATTTAAAGTAAAGGTTGTCTCAGGGTCTCAAATGATGTGAAATCTACTCTCTCTAACCCCCTACCCTCAACAGAAGCACCACTCGGATCCACAGGCTGCAGATCGCGCGACAGACACGCAGGCACAGGTGGATGACTTAAAGGGAATTATGGTCCGCAATATCGGTAAGCAGGAGTGAATGAATAGAACATTGTTATTTCAGATTTTTTTCACATGGCTGAGGAAATGTAGTGTTTATACTCCTATAGGTGAAGATTATCATATTTTGCTTTCTGAATTGATCTCCCTTACTACTGTCTCCACATAGACCTGGTGGCTCAGAGAGGAGAGAAGATTGAGCTGCTGATTGACAAGACCGAGAACCTTGTGGACTCTGTGGGTAGTATTCACGTTCTCCAGATTTTTTATGGTTTCTGTTCAGGCCATTAACTTGTAGCACTGATGCTGTCTCTTGTTCTCTTTGTGTTATTTTCTGGTGCCAGTCTGTCACCTTTAAAACCAGCAGCCGTAACCTGGCACGTGCCATGTGCATGAAGAACCTGAAGCTGACCATCATCCTCGTCAGCGTATCCATTGTGAGTGCTGGCCTTGTCTTTTCGGACACAGCTGGAGTTCTTTTTTGGAGTAGGTGCTGTGTCACTTAACAGGTGTATGTCGGTCTCCCCAGGTGGTGCTCTACATCGTCACTTCAGCTGCCTGTGGAGGACTCAGCTGGCCCAACTGTGTGAAGAAGTAGGGAGGCTGGGAGGGGGGGTGCCATGGAGGGACACTTCCATACCTGCTTCAGCCAGGGGAACCAACCACTGTCAAGACCAGATACTTGAACTGAAGCTGATCTTCCTGTCCTCACCACACAAGGTCCAAGATCACACCTGCCTTAGGCACGGACTAGAAGCAGCATGGAAGTCATTTGGTCAATAATGCTAACCAATGCTAAGGCGATCATCACTACATTCTAAAATGTTACACACACGTATGGTGTAAGAATAGGCTTACTCACTCAGCCTCACTTTGGCCATTTTTGGCTCATTTAGGTAAGATGGGAGCTATTCTGGAGTCTAGGCTTTAATCTTAATCTGAGAATCCAGTTTTGTGGTAGACAAAATAATTTGTTGAGTGGTGGTGAAATCATCTGAAATGATCCTCACTCATTCCCGGAGGGCTCTCACCTTTGTGTTACTAAAGATAGTGTGCATTCTACTGATATTTCAACAGTCTGCCATCAGCACGGTCACTACAGTATTGCTGTCATCATCATGAATATACAGTCCACTTTGCAAAATAGTAGTGATTTGAGGTTTCTCCTCTACAAAGTTTGTAAGGTCAGTAGCCTGCACCAGTCTAATTCTGAACCTATACATGGTGTCAGTTCCTGGGTCAGGTTTACCTCAAACAGCATGAATTCATCACCCGTAACCCTGACTGTCTATGTGTGGTCAAACTTACATTTACATCTCAAGGCATACTGAGGAAAATCGAAAAATCTTTGGCGCAGCCTGTTCTGTTCTTGGGCTTATTGTCCTTCAGAAGAGCAAGGCTCATTTAGGCTCATTTATTTATTTCATACATCACATTTGTCAAATTGCCATTGGCAAATCGGTATGTTTTCTTTTTAATGTTAGTTCCCCACAATTATTTTTACTTAGCAGTTTATGAAATATATGATGTGACGTTACACTTACATCACATTGTATTAAACTGTTATATATGCAACTTTTTTATGTGTGCTGTTTATCCAGAGCATATAAATATCTTCCATTTTATGCTTCTGAATGTATACTGTATGTACACATGTATAATGCACTGATTTCAAAAGCAGAATGCTGTGATATCTCATTTGTTTTCTCATTTTCCTCTTACATGCAGGTACAGAGCTTTGCGGTATGTTGATATTCAACATGAAATAGCACTTTTCACTGCGTTTCATTCCTGCTGCTTCATTTTCTTAAGGAGTTGACCTTCAGACGAGTAAAGTCATGAGTCCAAATGGAGCCACAGTTCCCATTATTTTGGCCCAACGCCCTTTCTCATGATCCCATGCAGATCATGTGAACCGAGCTGCTGGGCATAAGATGTGCGGTTTTTAGCCGACTTACCAGTATATTATATGGCAGTAAAAGGGAGGGAGATTGATGTGTTGTGAAATGACTGAGGTTATGAGCTGGTGACCAAGGAGGAGCCTCACACTGGTGCACATATGGTCATATTGACTTCCGCTTGAGTGATTGCCCTGCTCATAAAGTTTCATACTGGGGGGCTTTCAATTTCTGTTTTTGTTGCTGTTATTTTCTTAATTAAGGCCAGAATTGTAAAATTGGTTCCATCCTATGAGGTCTCAGCTGTTGGACCACGTCTGCCTCGGTCCTGGATTCACAAAGGTGAAACATGGTGAACTTTAACATGAAGTTATGCAAATGAGGTCAAGTTGCCATTTTTTTTTTTTTTTTTTTTTTTTTTTTTCATGAAGTTGTATTAACTTCAACAAGCTGTATTTTGAATTAAAGTGACATGCTGGACTGAGGTAATGTATATGTTTTTCTTCATGAATAGAGACTTGTTCTAAAAACAGCATTATGCTCATTTTCATTTTGGGATTTTTATTGGTCATTCAACTGTCATGGTTCTGCTCAATCAGCTAACAGATGATATTGCTGGTGGGATTTTGGACATCTTGCAAGCCTGTTGAAAATATTCTTCATAAATAAATAAAATAAACACCACTACTGTAGAAATGGCTTGTTTTATTTGGTGCTGAAAGCTTTGGGACATGAGGGCTTATTTGGGTGCCATGTATTTCTGTTCCCTCGCAAAAGTTCCAATGAAGGTTGCACGCAGTCATAAGCAAGGTGGCGATGAATGTGTCCACACTGAAATTTACGACAAATAAAAAAAAAATGAAAATATCAGCAAATTCATAATGATTATGAGGCCATATTGGGATAATAAAATTGCAGGGACAATAAATAATGCACAACGTCAAAAGTGATTACCATTATTTTATTGACACAAATTGTTATTCATATGTTCTCTTCAAAAAGAGAATATTTCATATTTTTTTCAGGTAAGCTTGGATAGGTACAGTCTATGAGGAGAGATCATTTCTGTTTGTGATGATATTTGTGGTGACCCAGAATGACATAGACTTAATATGCTACTCGATGGTGTTCAATTTAAATGAAAGCCACTTACTCTTTTTCCTGGAGACAATGACATATACATCTATCAGTGGTTGTAAGAAAATAACCAAAGGGGCAGACTTGCATTCACTATATAAAGTTAGTCTCGATATACACATGCATATACTGGACTGGACAAAACCTTATAGCAAATAAAAATATATTATTCACCTGCAAAACAATTATCCTTGGAATAACAACAGAACGGACATTGAATGCACATTACATCAGTCTTGATCAATGATAAGTGTCTGTAGCATTCGGTCCACCGAAGAGGCGGATTGGTCTCGGCTGCGCCGGCTGGTGGAGAGAGCACACGCACCTGGGTTGCGTTAACTAATCAGCCCAGGTGCTTAAAGGTGTGCTGCTCTCCACAGTTTGGGGCCAAGACCGGGAGATAACGCCGAGAGCGCAGTTATGATTTTCTTTTCGCTTTAGTTTGAGCACAAAAGAAAAAGAAAGCAATCCTCAGCTGGGATGCTGGAGGAGCTGGACCTTGCCAGGAAGGCGGGTCAACGACAAAGCATGGAACTGAAAAGTTGCTGCTCTGTTTTACTTTCTTTTGTCTTTGTTATTTTAGCTTGTTGTTTCAGTTTATTGTTTTTGCCCGGAACCCGTGAGGGGGAAGGGTGAAGGTGTCCGTTCATTTTATTTCATGTTTGTGTGGGTGTGCTCTCTCTCTCCGTGCGATGGACAACGGTGTTGCCCGGTACTGCCACATCTCCATTCCCAGGGGTGTCATACATGGCGTGTGACAGTGTCACTTAGGATTTGACAGGTACAGTGAGCTCAAATTTTTGGGACAAAGTCTTTTTTTTCTTCCTGTGAGCCTGTCCTGTCAAGCTCTCTTTGAGTCCACTCACAGAACCTCTCCACCTTGCTCATCAGTCACAGCTGAGGCCCATACGTGCCTCATTCTGAGACAAGGATCAGACAGTTTTGATTTTTGACTAATCAAAATTTGCCTGAGTGTGGCTTTCTGCCTGCTTTGGAAACGTGGCTGGTCTGAAAAGCATTGGTGATAATGGACGATGTGATGTTGACCCAGGCAGTTTGTGGACAAGACAGCTTTATCCGAGGCTTAGGTTCAGTTCCGGATAAATAAATGAATAAATAAATAAATGTCTGCTTTTGTTTTGAGAGACGTGACATGGCAGCTGTGTCACTGAGGAGTGCAGAGGACGCTTGCTGTGCTGCTCAAGGTCACGGTGAGGACTCTGAAGCATGCTGCAGCGTTGCTGCCCTGGTGTGAGTCCAGTTCTGCATCACCATGGAAACCACAGAGGTCTTAAGGGAGCACCAGCCACTGATGTCACTGGGAGACTGAACATGGTCAGGGACAGATGAATATTATGCTCTGGGTATGTTTTTTCTTTGTATTTATGCATTGTACTACCAAACACAAGCACAACACAAGCCAAGCATATAAAAGGAGTACAAAAAGATAGTAAAAAATATTCTCAAATAACAATAAAGAAGTCCCTACTGAAGTTGTGAGTAAAATTAAGCCATTTTCTTGCATGTGCATGCATGAAGAGAGAACTATATGGAACATGTATGTGTGCAATGAGGGTGTAAACAGTCTAGGTGTCTGGCGCACAACAGTGCTCAGAGTAAGATATACGCCTCGCTGTGGGTTCCATCGGCATCGTTGGAGCTCTCGTTGCCGTCCACATCGGACAGGAAGCCGCTGCCATTTTGCCGGAGCTGGCGCTCGAGTGCGGTGAGCCGCTGCTTGAGTCTCTGCTGCGTGGCCGTGTACTCGCTGAGCAGCCGGGCGAAGCGCGTCTGCAGGGTGTCCAGGGAGGCCTCCAACCGCTCCACCTTCTCCTCCATCTCCTCCCCGCCCAGACCACCGCCCGCCCTGTCGTCCAGCAGGCCCTCCTTCTGCAGGATCTCCCTCCCTCGCTCCTCCAGCACCTTCTTAGCGTCCGGGAACTCCATCACGGCCTCCATCAGGTCGTCTTTGGACAGGCAGAAGAGGTCGGAGTAGCCGATGCTGCGGATGTTCGCGGTGCGGCGGTTGCCCATCTTGCTGCCCTGGATGTTGAGGATGCTGATCTCGCCGAAGCAGCTGCCGGAGGTCAGCAGGGCGTACTGCGTGACGCCGTCATCCGCCACCACCGCCAGCCGGCCCTCCTTGATGATGTACATCTCCTTGCCAATGTCGCCTTTGCGGCAGACGTAGTCTCCGGGGCTGAAGACCTGGGGGCGGAGCTTGAGCACCAGCTCCACCAGCAGACCCGCCTCGCAGTCCTGGAAGATCCGCACCTTCTTCAGGGTATCCAGGTGCACGTTGATGGCAATCTCGGCCCGCAGCTTGTTCGGTAAGTTCTTCAGGACCTCCTGCTCGTCTATGGCCTTCTTGTTGGTCCACAGGTAGTCGAACCACTTGATGACGCGTGCCTCCAGTTCCTTGCTCACCTTGCGGAACTGCATGTAATGCTTGATGGCATCGATGCGGCCCTGGAACTCTGCCCGCGTGGCATTCATGTTGGAGATCATGGCTCCCACATTACCCACGATGGTGGCGAAAATCAGCACACCCACCAGGAAGTCAAAGACCACAAAGAGGTACTCCTCGTCCCGAACAGGTGCGGGCATCTCCCCGATCGTGGTGAGTGTGAGGGTGGACCAGTAGAGGCAGTAGATGTAGCCTCGGGCCAGCGAACCAAACTCCGGGTCTGAGATGTTTGGGTAGACCCAGGTGTCAGAGCCAAAGCCCAAGGACTTGGAGATGGCGAAGTAGATGCAGGCGTTCCAGTGGATGATGACCAGGATGTAGAGCACCAGGTTGCAGATGCGGAACATGTTTGGGTAGTTGGTGCGTGTCTCTGTGCGGTCAAAGAACTCAAACATGCGGGAAAAGCGGAGCAGGCGGTTAAACCGCAGCTGGGGCGTGTGAATGCCGGTGGCCACATAGGCCAGGTCCGTGGGCAAGATGGACAGCACGTCCAGTTTGAACTGCAGCGTTCGGACATAGTGGTCCCTCAGCTTGGACAAGTCTTTCACCAGCAGACCCTGCTCCAGGAAGCCTGCAGCAGAAACAAGTGTAAGAGGTGGGAATAATAAGCCAAACTATATTGACTGAGAGTCTCTCTATACGGGTCTGGCAAAGACAACTTACCTGTGCGCAGCCGGACACAGGAGTCCAGGATGTACACAGCATCGGACAGGTAGTCCAGCACCAGCCAGAGGATGGTGTTATTGGTCTGCAGCTCATCAAAGCAGGCCCTGAATGCAGAGAAAATGCAACTACTGTACTAAAATGGCACAGTGCACCATCAATGTATTTACATGCACCATCACTGCAAAAGGAGAAGCAATCTAAAACAGTAGCTGTGCTCAAATGCTTTCTAAATTTTCCTTGTTTCCCTACCGTGCTTCCTTTTTCTGCTTCCTTCTAAAAACTTCAGAAGGAGTAGAGGAGATAAGGAAACAAGACCAGTGCAATGTACTTGTGAGAATTCAGACATCTGTAAAACAGTGTGCGGTGACCATTGTAAAAAATGAGAAATAACAAATAAACCTTAATTGTGATGCATGTCGTTTACAAAATGTATCCTTTCTTCAGTCCTTCCTTTCACATATGCACCAGTGCTTCCCCAAACTTTTTGATTACTAGCTTGCTTTAAAAAAGAAAGTCTGTCATTTGCAACCATTTATAGCTCAAGTACGTTCCACTAAGGATAAGTACTTATATCACTTGTCAAAGGAAGCAAACGAGGACGTACCATGTTTCCTTCCTTTATATATTAAAAAATTTGGACATTTACTGACAGGGTAGCCAGTTAGTTCTATTATTCTGGGGGACTGATGACAAGGGGACAGTGATGGAGGATTTTTTTTAAAGTATTCAGACACAGTCAGAGAGGTCTGTGCCCTTACCATCTGAGTGATTAGTAATCAGTGCCCTTATTATATAGTTCGAATTTAATGAGGCAGCTGCTGTTCCAGAAGCTTCTCTTCACTGTCTTAGTAGAGGCTCGTATTGCGCAACACGCACCCTGCTTCTGTGTTTAAAAATGGCAGTCACTTGTATTAGACTCATATTTGCTTACGTAGCCAAATATATTAGTAACTGAATACACACACACACACACACACACACATGCATGTATATAATACACAGCATATAGCAACATTTCAGTGCACTTTCAGAAACAGGGATTACTATACCTGACCACTAGGAGGCACCAGTTATAAAGAACGGCAGCAGCAATTATGAACAACCAGCGATAATACATGTCATCAGCTGGTGCCATGACAAACACATCTGGCTTCTTTCTGTGGGCCGAAGAAGACAGGATGTAAGTGTGGATTCCAGACTCCGATCACTTATTCACTCACTGGACTTTAGGTTGACATCTGATGGTGATTGCACCGAGTGCAATCCTATGAGGTCGAATGCACCAGTCACCCACGTTGGGCTAGTTTTGTTTGCTGCCCATAATCAAAACTTGTTCAAAATGGACCAAATCATTTTCAAATTATGTTTCACTTTTGTCTTTTAAGTGTGAATAAGAAGACATAATATTTGTAATTATTTGTAAAAAAACGTTTTTAAAAAAAGTTTTTAAAAAATTCACAAAAAAAAACAATTCATTGCAGGCTTTTGCTTCCTTAAATGACAGATGTGCAGTGATCCTTATAATGGTGTCAAAACGGCTAAACTGTGACCCCTTTATAAACTATGATTCAGTCTGTGGATGCTGATTCAAACAAAACTATGGCAGTGACACATACGAGATGTAACCTAATAGTTATATCACTTCGTATCACTAAGTTCATCTTTTCAAAAGATACCACAGACTCGGTTCTGCAGTTAAAGGGCACGGACATATCGAATGTACACGGACTCAAACGCACTTAGCCTGCTTGTTGCTGTTGGAGCCTGTGGCGTCGCCTTGGTTGGTGCTCATGCGGCTGGGGGCAACCTGGAGCTCAGGCCCACGGAACCTCTCCAAGAACGAGTCGGGCCGCTCTTCCTCCTCCAACAGGCTCTTATGGGCCCACTCACGCAGAGTGATCACCATACTCACCAACCTAAGAGAGAGAGTGAAACAAATAAATACAGAGGGAGAGACATAGAGAAAAGAGAGATGGAGGGAGAGGAAGAGAGAGAGAGGGAGGGAGAGGGAGAGAGATAGTGAGAGAGAGAGAGAGACCTCAATGCTCTGGATTTCATCAACATCATCAACATTTCAGAGGGAGTGAAAAGAGAATATTGTTTTTGCCTGTTTATGCAAATAGGAATGTGTGTGTAATGCTAAATTTTTATAGCGAATACAAGTCTTTCCCTGTGGTAATCTGGAGGAAATGATCACTGAATACACCAAGAATTCAATAGTGAGAGTGAGAATACACTCACTGACTCAAATTGAAAGTCACAGTGCAAACTACTGTATAAAACTTAATTCTGGAAGCTTTTTATTTTTTATTATTATTATATATTTTTTTTAACAAATATACACAAAAAGGCACAAGCACTCACCGAGACATGGCCCCTCTTCCCCTGAAGGAATTTGGGGAGTTGAGTCCTCGGGGTTCGATTGTTGCCACCCTCTGCAGTTCTGAGCAGGTGTCATCACACACAGATGGCACACTACAGAGAAGGGCATAGACACCAGGGTTTCAACAAACACAGGCCAATAAGGCACAGCATTATCCAAATCAAACTGATGCAGACCCCCTTTTACCGGCTGAAGGTGCTGTCTGCCCGGTCAGATTCATCCTCCATTGAAGTTTTCACTGATAGCCTGTGCGTGGACAGGTCTGAGCTCTCTACTGCCACCTGGCCTGTCATTCTGTCACTGCAACAACACAAAATATTTGTAGCATACTCTCCAACCTGAAAATTAGAATGCAGTACACATTATTAAATTACATTTAGGTGCTTAACAGACATCCTCACCCAAGGTGAAGAAAATAGTTTACATCCAACATTTTATCCATTTACATGGCTGCTGAAGGAATTCAGGTTAAACAGTTACATTACCAACTGTGCATGAGAAATGCAAACAGGCAACTTACAGTTACTAGTCCAGTGTCTTCACTGGTCCACCATACCACTGTCTGAAATTTTCAGTGGGTTATGCCAGCAAACACTTCTTGAGTTTTGAGTTAAACAGAAAGATGACAATATTCACTTACAAGTGAGAAATGGGAAACAGAGGAGTTTGGCAAGGGACAAAAGTCAGACACAGTGAAGGAGAGAAAGAGAGAAAGAGCGAGAGCCTTTAAATGTACTGATTCAACCAAGTCATTTTAGTTCAGCAATACATTAACAAAGAAGGGAGAGACATAATCAATACAATTAAATTGTGGAAGAAGTAACATGCTGCTCTGGGCATGTGGAGGGCAAGCCAGCCATGTAGGGGTAGAATTATAAGGACTAGCACATTTACTGGGGAGAGTTAAAGCATTTTATCTACCAAAACATTTACATCATGCCTTATCCACACCGAGAAGGCAATAGGCATGACAAGAGCCACCTCACTATAAGTGACTGTATTAACAGAAAGATATTCAATCATTAGCATAGTATCACAAATAAAATGGCTTAGGTGTAATGAGATCCATCTCATTTGAAGTGATAGATCCAAAAATGGATCATTACAAGTATATTCTCCATCCATAGGATTCTGTGTTTGTGCTGTCACCATTGTTCAGTGTCTGAGCAGTTAAGTCACCGAAGGAGCATGAGGATTCTTCTGCTGTTCTGTGACATAAAATCCAAATTGGGGTCAACACTTCAGCAATTCTGAATTCAAGGAGGAGTAAATGATAGCAGGTGCAGCAAGGACCAGAAAACAGCACATCCGGTCTGCATCAATTGCCACAGAAAAGCACATTGTAACCATGGAAACAACCTTGGCATCCATAGCAACAACAGGTATGGTAGCGATTAATGTCCCCACCATCCCCTTTCAAGAGGGGAGAAAGGGAATGAGCGAGACAGAAAATAAAAAGACAAAGAGAAGAAGATGTTGTATTCACACTGGGCCACTAATGTACCGTGAACCATGAGCAGACCTTTGACCAAGCTCAAATGAAACATCACCACTGCCTCTGAGTGCCAATGCGCTAAGGACGCACTAAGTAAACAAGCTTAATTTTTCATTCTCCAGGCTGGACAGGAAGTAAAGGAGATGAGCAATTTGTGAAGATTGTAGGAGGGCAGCAAGGAACGGACATGCTCTTAATGAATTGGTTTGTCATTTGCTTGGCAGCATGTACTGTCAATCTGATCCTGCCTTTCAACAAGGGCCCAACATCAATCCAGTCAAACCTCAGTTCTTCTTTAAAGAACAAGCATTACAAAGAGGTTTACAATCTACCTGCCACATCTTACCCATATAAACACAAAGTGAAAAGAGCAGAATCCATTCCCTGCAATGGCTGATCATTATTACAACCTCAAACAATCACGCATAGTATATGAATGTGAAGAGTATTCAATCTGCTGTTTTCAGTCTGAATGGCCGGGCTAGCATTGTTATTGCTATATATTTTGCATGGTGCAATGTGTGCATGTCAGATCGTCATACTAATAGGCCTGCCTTTAAGAGTACTCACCAGCTTGTTCCACTGTTCTCTGGCGATGTGACTGAGAAGAAACTTCACCAATCTAGAAATGAGTTCCCAGCTACTGCTACTATATCCCAGAGCTCTGAGCTTGACCTCTGCTCCTTCTGAAAAAGCATCTCCAAAGACACAGGTCTTCCTTCTCCTCAGGTCTGTTTCCTGCGAGTCCACTTATCTCCAGTACTTATGCCTGTTCAAAGCTTTGTTGCTTCACCGACCCCAGATCGGTGTTCTTCTCCCCAGAACCTGTGCCTCTCTTCAAATCTCTGCCAGTCCACTGTATCCAGATCAGCATCAGCTGATCCAAGGTCTACCCTTCTCTGATGGTCACCCGGACATTCTGAGATTCCAATGATGGAGGGACGAGCAGGAAAAGAAGGGAAGAGGAATGACAACACGGAGGGGGCAAGGCTGTTGAGTGCCCTCGGTTGCACAGAGCACGCTAGATTGCGTGCGCCTCTTGTCGTCTCTTTCTCAGCTCTAAAGGAAAACGAGCATGACTCTGATCAGCTCCCTCGCTCCAGTCATGCACCCCTGCCCACAGAGGAAGTCCTGAAAGAGGCCAAAGGGGCGAGGCCATCCAGCATCCTCCTCGAAAACCTGAGAGAGACACAGCTCCCTGGCTCTCTCCTTTGTGGCACGGAGCCCATCATTATTCAGGAAGGCCCTTGTCCCTTTGAAGAGGGCTGATTGCGGCAGGAAAAAGGCGGCATCTTTCATCATCTGAAAGATGAGGGGGGGCTCTTAATTAATTATGGAAGAATCGGTGGCCACCACTTGTTTCTGCATCTTTGATTTCAATACTAATGCAATTGATTTTGTATGTGGGTGTGCACCCTTCAACCACCCCCCCGCCCCCGCCCCCTCCCCCCAACCCATCATCCTCATACCTCTTCTCGCTGGTGATTTCCACAATACCAATCACAGAAAAAATGCACTGAACCCCATTGCAGCTGGTCCTCACAGAGCCTTTTGGCAAGATGCCACAGCCAGTCAAATTCTGCTTTGAAAATAGCAAGACTGGTCTGCAACAGACACTCAGAGAGATAAATGGCACCCATACAACAGTGTTCCATTTAAAAGTCTCACACCATCAACAGAACAAGACAGTCTACAATCCACTGCACAGTGCAGAGGTATTTTTAGGGCTTCCACTGTGGGAATGAGGGAGAAAATGAATAAATAATGGAGAAGAGATGAAAGGTGTGGACTAATCATTAAAAAACTTGAGGGCAAATAAGAACAGAAGAGGATGAGAAGTGTGTTCTTAGGGATGGATTTACTTTTCTGTCTTTGTTGTACAATCAAAACGTATGACTGCTATGATAGCTTGTGCTACGTTGCTTGCAAGCCATGTAGTCTTACAATTGCATGCTCTTGTAGATACTTTTTGTTTAAGAATTTGTGTGGTTTGAATTTAATTAATTTGTGTGTTGTTTTTCAATCAGGATAGCTTTGCTAGTCACTTGTTATGGCATCTATGTAGGTCTGAAGTTACAGCTCAATGCTAGTAACGTGAGTAGTGATATGTTTTGTCTTGTGTTTTAGCCTGGAATGACACTGAGACACACTACTCTTACCAAAAAATAAAAAAAATCCACTGATTTGTTCAGACTGTCAAAAGGTTTGCTTGCACAATAATATAACTTCATGTTTTTGGAGAAAACAGAAATAGTTAGATATTTAAGGCTGGAACAGAATAAGACTGAGTTGGCCAATAAAATACACCATGAACTTCATTACATATCCTGTGTTGACATTTAATTCCCTCTCTGTTGCCTCATCTTTCCAGAGCTCACACACACACACAGTAATAAATACACACAAATAGAGGTCCTCTTTGATCAGCTAAATGACACAGCTGGTCTTTCATCTTGATTCCGCAGTGGTCTCAGATGTTTCTGTGCTATTGTTACATCTCCAGGACTGATATAACTAACTGGTTTTCAGCAGCACAGACACCGGAATCTCTCCATGTCTCTCCTGCTGTAAGTGCGATGTCCATCAAATCAAGAGACATGCACCAAGAAAATGTTTGGAATGGTTTTATTTTAGTTTTACCAGTTGTCACCCAGATACAGGTATTGTTAGCCCGTTCTTATTGAGCAGTTTTTGGCTGTAGATTCCTGAACTTTGCATGGCTAAACATTTTCCAGTTTTCTCCACAGCATTGGGTTCTTTGAACCAAACGGTGACCAGTCTGTCTTCTCCTCTCTTTTGCGACACCTTCCATCTTTGACAGAGGGTTTCTGTTCCCTGTGTTGCCATCTCCATCCCAGCCCCATTTCCCAACCCAAGGGAATACAGCATGAAACCGCTCCTGTCAGGATAAAAGCTGTACTTTTCAGCCACCAGGGTGTGTACAGATTTACATTAAAACTATAAGATATTCATGCATAGTTCCTCGCTTTTTCTTTATGTAAAAAGCAACATTTTTGGGTATATACTTACGTAAGACACATACTAAAATGCGTTCATAACAATGGAATGTTTTAAAGCTTCTACCTGGAAAGGATGTTATCTTGTATTGTCTCTTATCTTTTTTTGGTACACTGTATATAAGGTATAAAAATAAGAAAATAAGCCTCCATCTTAATGGTACAAAAAGCCACAAAAGGAAAGCACTGCATTACAGCAATACTGTGTGTGGTGAGCCACTTTCTCACTTCCAAAGCCGTTCAAATTGAGATGTACAGTTAATTGAAATAAGCCAAAGTCTCAAAAAGATCCATACAGCTAACTATACCCTTTCCATCTACATATCACCCCAGAAACCAAAAAGAAACAGGCAAAAATAAAATGTACAAGGAGTCTCGTAACAGCTTCAGCCAACTGACGGTGTGTGTGTGCATGTGTCTGTCTGTGTGTGCATGCTTGTCTGTCTGTCTGTCTGTCTGTCTGCGTGTGTGTGTGGGTGCAGAGTCACCTTGGAGGTTTAAGATATGAATGCATTTCAGCAATGTGTACCTTCGCAGATCAACCTGTCATATTTGTGAGGAGCAGGGGGACGGGGAGAACAGCCTTTCTGTAACCAAACAATGCCAGCTCCTTCCCATCACCCCACCCCACCCCATTAAGACCTTATTAGTCCTGCCAAAGCAACACAAGATTCTTTAGTTTTAATGTCTGTTGATTTACATTTTTTTCTTTTAAGCAATGGCTGTAGTAATTCCTTTAACCAGAAGCCTTTCAACCAGCAAACGGCTTATGGGGGAGATGTTGGTCTGTGTGCTGGCCCGGCATGGCATGGCATGGCACGGCATGGTCCCTTTACGCCTTCTTCATCCCTCGTCCCATCAGACAGGCGAAGACCGTCATCACCATTTTGGGTTTCACCTCCACCAGGTCATCAGGAAGGGCGTAGACTCTGGCGCCAATCTTTCGGGCCATGGACACAGCGTACCTGTAGAGGGAGGGGCGGGGTAGAATTGGAGGCAGGGTCAGCTTTCTGTGGTTTTACAGCTACACTCCTTTGGACAATACATCTGCTGTGCTGTGTTAAAGCCAGAGGACCTGAAGAGAGCAGCTCTGGGATGGTGATTCAGGGAGACTGTGCCGTTGGGGTACGGCATTCATGAGCGCACTTACTTAGCGTTGTCCAGCTTGTCCTCATCAGACAGGTCGCCCGTCTTCACCAGCTCGTAGTTGATGCAGCCCGGCTGGATGGCATCGATCAGGTCCAGTACCGCAATGCTGGAGCTGATCCCTTTGTCCTGCAGACCCAACAGAAAACGCAGTCAGAAGATGCCTGTGTCTGTGTTCTTTACCACACACCCCAGAACACGTCTCAAAATTCACTGCAACTTTTTTTTGAAAAAGTTCACAGCTGCTTGCAAACGATTCTCAAAAAAAGTTAAGCTGGACAGGCCATGCCACAACCTTGTAAATCTGTCTCAGAGACTGGTTTATAAATGCTGTGTACACCCAAAAACGAACTGAAAAAATTTCACGAGTTTTCTTTTCCTCACTGAAGAGTGAATGAGTGAACGAGCTTTGCAGGTCTGGCCCAATAATTGGTTGCATCAAGATCAAGGTCAATTAAAAATGTTCTTTTGTATCTTCATCAAGCATGAATCAGGTGTGCATGCACTTAACTGCATGCCTTGATACACAGAATTGAAAGCAAAGAAGCCTTAAACATTGTCAGCTTTTATCTGTCTATAATGAGGTCAATCTTTAAGGTAAGACATACAGCAGGTAAAGTAAAACATGCAGTGGGAAAAAATGGTCGGTTGAGAAATGTCCGCTGACCTTGAAGCTTGATATTTTGGATTGCTTTCCTGCCTCAGCCAAAACCTTATTGACCCAATTGACAATGATGTCATCATTGGCTTTCGATCCATCTCCGAGGTCCTCTAGTACATTCAGGGTGTACCTGGGAAAAAGGTAAAATCCAGGTCAGTCACCAAAAGAAAACACAGCCATGGTTTTACTGTCACACGTTTGATTTATGAAACCAGGCACAAGTCAGACACATCTTTCATCCAGATACAGATAATCACACCCTCCATTTTATCACTACATGTTTCAACCCTCCGCCCCCTCATAGTTACTCTCACTCTAAATTCACAGTCAGGCTCTCAGCAGCTGCTAATGACATCATTCATCGGTCCCACTTGTGCATAAATGATGCCAGCCGCGATGCGCCACGCGCGCCTCATCCTCTTACCTCCTCATGAGCTGCCACACCAGTGCCAGCGTCAGGGTGGCATTGCCGTCGTTCAGGTCCTGCCCTCCAATGCCGACAAGGGAAAACTTGGCCTCGTGCTTCCCCAGCTCCACGGCATAGTTACAGTTCTCCAGCTGCGCAGACAGAGGGGATGGGTCTGAGGTAGCTGCGCAGCTGAGGCAGACGTGAGGTCAATTTCACAAAGAGTATGACTCTGCCACCTCACCTCAGGGTGCTGCTAAGGCAGGATTGGGCCACGTCTATTATTTTACCTGTCAGTCATTACAGCTAAAGAAATTCCAATAAGTGGCAGTTGCTACTTGCTAGCTACAGTACAATATGTGCAAGTTCATAGTAGTTTGAGTAATGGTGTTTATTTGTCCGGTATTACAATAAACAATAAACTGTATGAGCAAAAAAATAAAATAACTGCAATATGTAGGTACAAGTTATTCTGAACTACACTTTATGTTAAGCTTAAAAAGTATGCAATTTACTTGATCTGAACATTTTGTACAAAAAAGAGTGTTAGAAAATAAATTTCAGTCAGTGTATATGAGCTGTGAGGTGGCCCTTTGATATTTACCTTTTTCATATTAGCCCCAAGTTTGGGGTAGGGTGGTCTGTTGACTTTGTTGGTCCAGTCGACTGGAACCTTGATCTTCTCATACAGTTGTAGGATGACAAGTGCATCTTGCAGGTCACTACAGAAAAAACCCCAGAAAAATGATACACACAAACAAACACATACAAAAACCCAAACACACACAAACAAACACATGCACACCATACTCACAGACACACGCACAAACACACACACACGCTACACAGGTCACCAGGTGGATGGGCACCTTACCCATATAGGTGGTTGACATGGGGGTTGACCCCCAAGGAGTTCATCCAGTTACGGAAGGTCCTCTCTTCTCGCGTTTCACCTGGGGAGAGAGAAACAGGCGTCAGCAACCCATCCACTGACAAAGCTGTTATTCAGTTGTTATCCAGTGTTATCCTGGATTAAGGATATAAGTGTAAGTGTACTGCTCATTTTCTGAGGACTATGTCTCCAGTAAATAGGAACACAATAATGCAGTGCAACAACTAGAACATTCAGCACATCTTTACTCATTCACTGCTCAAATTAAGCCATCTGGCAATAGTCTATAGATAATCTACCACATGTCTCGCAATCCTCCACGGCTCATTCGGTGATTGCAGTTATATACAGCACATCCACCAGGGGGAGCTACAACGCTATACAATGTACATGAAGCGGCTGACGTTTCCTTTTTAAAAATGGCCCAGCTGTTCATTAATATTTTCCACAGAGATTCAGACAGGGACGCGAATCTGAGTAAACTGCATTTTAGTGAGGAGACTACACCCATGTGTGACAGTGAGGACCCTTTACGGGCTTACAGAACAATACTGAACTACATCCGAAGGCATTATCACACTTGGTTTGTCCACTAACTTCTTTATTTTACTTTTGCCAAGAAAAATACATTCTATACTGCTGCAGAATCAGATCACAATGAACACAACTGACCAGAGATGGCCTTCAGATTATTTAAGGACTTAATGATGTGAGCACCATATAGCTTTCTCTACGCAGTATGACAAAGGTTTCCATGATGGCCTGAAAACTCAGTTTCAATGTTTACACAACCTGTTCAAGGGGGGCACATTTACAGTAACCTTCAGCCATGGCTGAGATTTACAACCCTTTTAACATATCTACATTTTCCTTTGAACATTTGATTAACTATAATCGTTATCATAGCAATGAGTAGATCATCAAGTACCATTTGTAAAGGAACTCCCTCAGCACCCATGTACCCTGCTAAACGTTACCCCCATAAGGGTCATGCCCACCTTCCAGCCGGCCCCAGTCGATGTCCTGGTTCTCTGGCTTGGTCAGGGATGGGTACTTGTTGAAGAGGTTGGCCACGAAGGCCAGGTTAAGTTTTGGGTTGCCGCTGACAACATCAGCGGGCGTGACAAACTGCCGGCAGCCGAGGGCATCTGCCTGCTGCAGCATGTACTCGGCCCTCTTCAGGTCATCCTTCTCCTGAACGGCACAAGCACACGGTACCAGGTCAGAACGCAAGGTCACATGACATAGGACTGCTCTTCCCCAAAGGCAAAGCTGCACTTTGTGATGCAACTTCCTCAGTCAGTAGTCACAGCAACAATGGGATTCTGGAATAGCACATTCACTCATTCACTTATGCCGCTATCAGTAGCCTTTTAAATTCCAAAGCTGAATTATATCTCATTGGAAATTCTGAGACTGTGCCTTCACAGCATTACATAACCATGAAAAAACATTATTTTGTCTAGGATAGGTAAACAGGACCATAAAGTATTCACACGGTAAAGTGGTGTGAATGTTTCTAGTTGAAATCTAAGTGTGGCTGCTCCAATAAAAGCTCTGGGGTGAACATGTATGTGTGACTGCTCCATTAAAAGTGCTGGGTGAGTAATTATCAGAAGGGCTTGGAGATGGTTACAGTTTAACTCTGGCTTACTACACAGCCCAGCCTACTTGGGGATTGAGGAATTCAGGAAAGCAGGAATTTATCCAGTAAATGTGAGTGTGTGCCGCTAAGTGGGGTGACTGCTCAGTGACCCGCAAAGTAACACACACACACACAGAAGTAGGGTTCCCCCATCAATGGGCCCTTCATCCACTGCATCAAATACGTAACTTCCTCTATCCATCTCCCTCCTTTCTCCCTCTCTACCACCTATGTTTCCTCCCTCAATAAATAGCTGATTTTGCTGGTCCCCAGCGAATGCTGACCCCTGAGTAAACCTCAGAGTAAACAAGGCCGGATGCCATTGTCTCCCCACTCAATCGCACCATTCTCCCGCATAAATCACAGCATTGACTGATTTGTAACCCCAGGAAGCTGAAACGCACAGCAGTGTTGATTCCACATTACTTTAGCAGAGGAAACCCGGGGGGAAGGAGGGTGGAGGTGAAACTCTGTCTTGCACAGAGTTTTGACAATTAAGACACTGAAATCTGATTGTTCAAAGCTGAAAGTACAATACTCTACTCACACAGAAGCCATTATGAAATATGACAAATCTTAGGCCATTAATTTCATAAATACACTGGACTGTTGAGATGTACCTTCTACTTACTTATTCACTTGGACAAGAAATTAAACCAAGGTGACTCAAAGGAGCTCACTGTGCATTTTACATGATCCAATTACAGGTTTATTAAAAACAACTCGTTTAATTGGTACAATGCCCCTCCTGGGATTTCAACCCACAGCCTCTGCAAGCCATGTTCTTAACCCACTGTTCCCCTTTAATTTAAAGTACAAACTATTAAGACCAGATGAGTTTCCACTCCCACAGAACAAAAGCAGACAGGAGACTGCTTTCAGTGGCCACAAAGCAGAAGGGTATGGTCTCCTTATTTAACCCTGAGTTTTGTATTCATGAGTCAGGAGAGCACCATTGGAGACATCAGAAAATTGACTGATCACTACATTTTTGCAATAATTTCAGCCCCTCCAAGGGCCCTGGGGAATGAAATTATGCCAGATAATTGTAAAGCACACTTGTAATATACTGAGCCTCAAGTCACATACTCATATCATTATCTCTTCAGTGATAATACACAACGCTATTCTTTGGAAATAACATGAGGCCTGGAGTACCTTTATGTGACCTTGTAAATAGACGGACACGCTAAAAGGCAATAGCCAAAACAAACAATATGTTTCAAACAAACATCTGTCTCAGGCAGACCAATTTGGCTTACGCGTCGTCTAAGAGCAGCCAAACTTAAAACATTTCTTTTTTCCACTGCCTTTGAGCATGAAAGCATAGGACCTTGCTTCCAATGCTGTATTAAGCATCCAGCATTTAATGTCAATGCAAATTGTTTGTAATTTTTATTCTGAATTAAGCTTATTTGAGAAGTCTTTTTTCTATTCTTTAATTCAATTAAAGGATGGTAAACTCTGAAAGTTGCAGCCTGGCAGTGTTCCTGCTCAGGTCCCAAAGATTCAAAAGAGATTCAAGCTGAAAATCTGTGAAGCAGAAAATCATTTTTCAGAACACTGCATGGTGTTCCTTTTACCTCTCTCTCTCTCGATTCAGGAATGGTTTTGAAGTGGTAGAGGCTGAGAGGCTTATGGGGGGAAAGGGAGAGTGAGTAATCTGGAAAGGCTAAACCGGGCCACCATGGTGGGCTCCACATGCTAAATCATCCCAGTTCTACATGATCCTAATTAAAGCGGGCACAAGGCACTAAATCGTCCCCACTTCCCTGATCCCTACCAGAGCAGGAGCAATGCACTAAATTGTGCCCCCCGCCCCTGTCCTTGATCTTGAACGAGGCGGGCGCGACGCAGTAAATCTTCTCGCCGCTCCAGTTCCGGCGCAGGGGCTGACACGCGTGCTCGTGTCGCATCTGCCGCAGAGAGCCCAGCGCTCCCCCTCAACGCTCAGCGAGCCGCCTCCCTGAGCCAAGCCTTCTCAGGGAACACACGCAGCCTCTCCCCTCCTCTGACTCATCTCCGGCTGCATTCTGATTGGCTGGCTGAATACAGATGCACAGCGTGCATTCGCGAGGCACGGCAGCCAGCAGCCTCGAGGAGACGTACTCTCGGTCTGCGGGTAAGCTCAGGGAGCCCGGGAGACGCGGGTCTAGAAAGCTTCCTCAGTCAAAACCACACAGCAGCTGTGCCGTTGGACAGAAATTCATTTTATTGGAAGTTTTTTAACGCACACAGATGTGCGCAATATGCCAGTGAAAACCTTGCCGAAAAAGGCAGTCGCATGCCAGAACAAGGGCTTCAAAGAGAAGCAGGAAACCTCTGATAGTGGGTTTCCATCCAACAGCTTTTGTGCAAATTTTGAATGTGCACATAAGTAAACCTGAGTGGAAAGTCTTGAAATTCAAAAATAAAAAAAAACAAAATACCATAAAAATGTTTTTACACGTGGCTGAGGTGGAAAAGTTGGCTTATCGATAAAGAGAAGATGCAATAAAGAGGGATGGAAACAAAGTTTTTGAATAAATGATGACATGACTAAGTCACATGCTTCTGCTCCAGAAAGCCCAATGAATGATCTGATCATGGCACACAGTTAGCCAAGTGTGATTTTTTGGCATTCGCCAAACATCTGGATGGATCTGGATCTGTCTTTCCAACTGGACTGGATCTTTTTAACCATGCGTATGTCCCTGTGCTTGGAAGAGGCCCGGCAGTATAGGAGCTAGTAATTTAGAGGTTGCAGGTTTAAATCACCATTGGGGCACTATTACTGTAACACTGTATCACTGTTTGAACATGGTCCTTTTCCCAGTTGCTTCAGCAACACCAAGCTGTATACACAGTGAAACACATGGCTTTGCATAAGGGCAACTGCTAATTAAATAAATAATTTGCTAAATAAATAGTTTGGTAGCACCCCCACCCCACACTGAGCTAGACGTGCTGTGGGAGCAGATACATACCCCAAAGCCCGACATGTCGATGTCGATGCGATCCTCGCCCTCTTTGGTCCCTTTGGGGGAGATCTGGTTCAGCAGGTGGAAGTACGCCCTGGAGTCCTAGGGGGGGCAGAAACAAGACCTTTCACTCTACCGCTGCTCCATCCAATTTTAAAACACACCGTGTGAGACAGAAAAATGGTTATGTGGGGGATGACATCATCACATGGGGACAAGCGCAATGCAGGCTGGGAAGGCATGCTCTGTCCTTGACACAAAGAAGGAAAATAATGGAAGCGGGAATTGGGTTTGACTTTGACAAGGACACTGATGAAAAGGTACACCCATAAAAATAATTTAATAGAGACCTTCATGCCAAAACAGAGATGGTCTATTGGAAAGGCTCTGTGGTGAGTACCTTCACTGAATTTGAGAAGTCTGTTAGCTGGATCACAGAGAGAGAAAACCAACAGTCTGATTACCAAAGTGAAAAAAATGCTATCAATGAATTCTACAGATTCCTTATGAGATTTATTATGGGAATTTCACAATATCATGCTTGTTGTTTCAAAAACCCCAGTATAAAATAATTACCATATACTAGCTAAACAAGGGGAAGAATATACAGTTTGATGATGTGCATCCTGCATGCTGTGGTTCTGCTCTGTGGTTCTGCTCTGAAGGTTCTGGTGTTGCCATGCAACCACCAGCTGAGTGACACCTGGAACAATGTATGATTCAAGTTCAAATCAAGTCACTGGCTCCAATTACCTTAAAAAGGTGGATCTACAGAGGAGGCCAATGGTCCTCTGTCTAAACATGGAAAAGTCTTACCAGGCATATCTGCATATAGCATGCCAGCCAGAAAATAAATTAAAACCAATCAGCTATTACCTTCAACAATGTTTACATTTCATATTTAGAAACACAGAATAAAAGGATAAAATACAGAATTTTTCCACTGAAATCTGCTTTTGGATTAAGCCCGAACGTGTAAGACGTGAAGTTCTTGAGGCCAAAAGAAAAAGGTAAAATAAAATATTTATTACTGCCATTATGGTGAAACGTCTTCTCTAAAGGTAAAAGGAAAAGAGGCCCTCGGACTGTTTACTGTCTCTGTAATCTCGTCACGGCTCCAGGTTTCCTCAGGAGCCACTTTCATTAAACTTTCACTGCTTCTACGCCATTAGCTGATTCAAACAGCAGGCTGAAGGACCGGGCGGGGTTATAAATAGCACAGCGCGAGCGGGTCGATGCGCGAGAGACAGCCCTGAAAGAGGAGGCGTAAATCAATAGCCTGAGACCTTCAGAAGATTTCTGAGGCATGGAACCCAGGTACTGCGGGAGTCCCTTGTACTGGACATGTAAGAAGGCGATATATAACGGGCCACCACTGCCTTGAGAAATGTCACTGGCCTTATAACTGTTCTATTGCACATTTCCACAATTTCATTTTTAAAAGGGGTAGGACAGTGCCAAGCTGAACATAGGCCCACGGTGCAGTCTATTTGGGTGCTCAAACAGTCCCCTGACACGGTGTAAAGAGAGAGACTGGTCTTTGAAAGACATGCCGGCGTAGGGACCTGCGGGCTGGCCCACCTTGATGTCGGAGCTCAAGTTGTTGATCTTGCTCCAGCCGGCGTTCTCCAGGTGGAAGTTGGCCCAGCGCAGGAGCAGCTCCTCGGGGGAGAGCTTCATCAGGTCCTCCAGGGTCTCGCCCTCTCTCAGCAGGGCCGCCAGAGCTGAGGAAACAGAGTCACACCTCCGTCAGCCCACCTGTCCTCTGCACTCCACCGACCAATGTCCGCTCTGTGTCCCACAGAGTCCCGCCCACCACACTGCTCAGTGCTTTAGTTCAGTCTCTCTGAGGAAACGGCCTACTCTCAGGTACCGTTAGATGCGAAAGAAGGCTTAAGCTAAAACGACTGCCTCAGCATCACCATTTTTCTCTGTAAAAACGAAGTACCGAAAGGATCTAAATTGTTGCACCCATTGCTTAAGTTGGGGCATCTATTGTAAAAGAGACCTCTTTTGCAGTGAGAAACAGCACACGGTTGCCCCTTTACTGACCAATGGATGACGGCACACGGGGGGCTCAAAACACAGGGGACGTAAGGAAAGAAGAAAACCCTGTTGAAACTGCATGAGTTAATAGCCTTAACAAAGCGGATCCACGCCAAGGAGGTCTAAATACCGTTTACGGATGCATTGATAAAATTTTTTCGCACAGATTTCATAAACCGTTACTGAGGCCGTTCTGTTCCAAAGCAAGCAGAGGCTGAACAAAAACAGATTTCAACCAAACATACTGGAATTCCTCCAAAGTTCATCGGCATGTGACAGCAAGCATTCCACACTAATACTAGACAAAAATGCAAGGACTCAGGCTGGCTATCTCTTCAGTTAATCAAAATATAAACAGTCACCATTCACTTGAGCCAAAACAGGAGGTTCTACACAGGGACATTAACAGCGATGGGCACAGTAGATTTTCATATTTTCAGACACTGCACCCATCAACTGCTCTACCCATTATCCAGATAATGGTTCTGAGATTAAGGTACCCATCTGATAAGGATTATGTATCATATATTAGATCTCATCAAAGAGCTGCACATAAACCAATGGGCTTCGAAGGTGATGGTATATGGGTGGCCACGGCGGCGTACCTTCGTTCCGGCTCAGCTCGATGTCGGCGAACAGGCCGATCTTGATGATCTGCCACAGCAGCCCCAGCACCAGGTGGGGCTTCCCTTCCCTCAGGTCCATCGCCCCAATGTTGACCACGTGGCAGCCGATGGCGGAGGCCGAGTTGAGGGCCAGGTTCAAGTTCTCCTGCGGGGGAAGGGAGAAACAGGGCTCCGTTAGCGGGGTTAAACTGCGCGACTCACCATGGTAACCCTATGGGCTTCCAGCTTCACGCCTTCGGCCGACACCCAGCCCGCCAGGACCCACCTGAGTGGTGAACGGCGTCAGCTTCTTCTTGTTTATGGTCCTCTCATCAATCGTATCGGGCACCGATAGGTTGATCATTTTACTGGAGTGTGTTAAGGGGAAAAAATACTGCATGAATGCTCATCATTAGAAGTAACTGTCAACTATGAGAGTACACTATGCTACATACTGCAGATTAACTTCATAGCATGCAGACTACAAGACAGCACCTCACTCAAAGAGTACACCTTCAGGGTTACAAGTCAATCCGCTCAACCTATAGGTGGGCAAGGAGGGCTATATTTGTTTCTGGATTTCATCTTCTCTTAATTATTGAATTAGCTAACCCATATACATGGCCAGGCGTTCAGCTAAATTAATTGATAACCCAATGAATGAAACTGTTACCAGCATTGGTGTATAGAGCTAATTCCCTAATTGAGCCAAGATGATTCTGTATACAGCCAATGAAACCGCTGTGCCACACTGGCACCCAGAGCAGTGTAGTCAGCCCGAGGGATAGAATGGGTCTCACCAGAGCACGATGCCGTCTCCCACAGCCTTGAAGAGGGCGTTGGTGTTTGGGTCCATTGGCAGCACGTGCTTACAGTCTGGATCCTGCTCCAGGGCAGTGTTTATCCAGTTCACAAACGCAAACCTCTCCTCCTCTGGAGTCGGGGGAAGAAAGAAGAAAAACAAATGATGGCAGGAGGCTCCAGATCCAATGCACACACCCCTCTCCTTTCTCCTCAGCTTTCAGTTCAGCCCACACCTTAGGCCTTCGAGAATACACACTTGATGGGTGAAACCCATGTTTCATAGGCAGACATTTACAACATGCATCTTCTAGCCAATGATCTTAATCCATTAAATAATTTGCAAAGTGGATAAACAATGTGCTATGAACAGCCTGAATATGTTTTGGGTGATTTGGTGAATGTGTTGCCCTGTGTCTCACCTGAGAAAGAGTGCTGGGTGCCCTCACTGGACAGCTCAGAGGTGCCCCCAATGGCCAGGATCCCCTCCTTCCTGTTGATGGCCTTCCTGAAGGTCTTAGCCACTTGACTGCTCTTCAGCTCTTGGAAGATCTGCAAGAAGAAAAGGGTCAGAGGTCACAGACAAGTTAAGATCATATACAACCAGACTGCACTACGTCAGTCTTTAATATGAGATAGAGATAGAGAGACAGAAAGAGAGAGAGATGGAGAAAGAAGGAGAGAGAGAGAGAGAGATGGAGGGAGAGAGAGAGAAAGAGAGAGAGGGAGGGAGGGAGAGGGAGAGGGGAAAATGGAGAGAGAGAGCAAGAGAGGGGATTGCTATTCTTGTTTCAGTTCAGTGCTTGGACACGCCAGAATGATTGATGGCAGGCTCTCAGTCCTAAGTTGAGGCCCACACCAAACTAATCTTGACATGAAAACAGTACATCACATAGCTGAAAACAAACAAAGCTGTTGACTAAACAGTGCAGTGAGCGTGTCTCCCAGGAGGGGGCAGCGCTGGGAGGGCGGGGTGTAGCAGCAAAGCACATTTAATGGGAGGCAGGGGAACAGGCTCTGTGTTGCATAGCTCCCTCTCAGATTGTGGGTATTCCCCATACATGCCTGCTCAGTCCTACAGACCACAGAAAGCCAAAGGAACCAAAAGAGGAACACACCAGACTCTGGGACAAAACAGCCTTTTGACTTATAAAAATGAACATTATAGCTCGAAAGCAGAAGTTATACAGAATTAGGTTCTGCATTTCACCCTGAAGCAAACATTTGTAGGGGTAATTATACCAGGTGCGTGGTGTCGTGACAGGGGAGCCTGACTCGTAAAAGGAAGGTTAGTTGTTAGAATCCCCTATGGGACACTACTGTACCCACGAGCCAGGAACAATGATGGTCAAAAATACATTTCTCAGCATAAGCCGTAAAGATAAGTGTACTGAGAACGCCTTTCTGTCATCCATGATTAAAGCTTAAGGGGGATCTACAGTTTTTTGAATCAGATTAGGACAGTGACAAATTTTTCCACAAATGAAATAATAGGAGTGTTATTTTTTTTTTTTGGTGTGATTGTTTTTTCACTGCTACACTACTTACCATCACCTGGTTCAGTAAATACTGTACACCAACAATATTTGTTCTGCTGCATCAGCTAACAATTAAATAAAAATCACTTGTCTGGCACTGCAGGTTGATGTCACTGTGTGCATGTGTGTGTGTGTGTGTGTGTGTGTGTGCGTGTGCGTGTGCGTTTGCGTGTCTGTGTGTGTACCTGCGTCCCTTCAGTTCCATTTCGCATTGCAGTCACACAATTGACAGAAGCTCTACAGTCCACACAGTTTGAGATTAACATCCAGAACATTCCACTTCCTCTCAGAGAGGAAACTGATTTTTAAAGTTCTCTTTGAGCTAACAAAAGGCCTCTGATACGGCCCACACTGTTTGACACATAGCAACAGTGCAGGACAAATAGAATAAATGAAACTGCACAATGACTTCACATATACTGCATTTGTATGTTCTGACCGTCCTGTTTGTGATAAGCCAATAAATAACATGAAATGGCTCTTTGCCAAGGTCATGTACGTACACAGGTACCAACAGGCACTGACAGACTTCAGCATGTTTGCAAAGTTCTTGACACCACCTCACCTGATATCACTGCGATACTCTAGTAAGAGATCTCCACTAACAGTGTTTCTCGTCTCCACCCATACAAATTCCCTCTGACACATTTACTGCTACCTTGGCAAGCAGTGACAACAAATGCAGTCACCCAAAACCATTACACCACACAGCAGTCATTTACTGACCATGTGATGAGATGGGCCTGATTCAACTGTTTAGTACGGTCAACTAACCCGACGAGCAAAATCAACTACTCAGCAAATTCAAAATCTTCAACATATTCAGGACACAACAACTTCGTAACATATAAAATAATGTACACAACTTCATGGCATTCAGAAGTTAACCAATCCCACCCATTCCTATATGGTATTCTGAGAAAGCTCATCCGAAGCACCATTGTGTGAAGAACAGTGTTTCATCTGGCCTCAAACACACAACTCTCATCACTTCCAGAAATGCATCAGTAAGATATGAAACTGCTTACTCTCCACTTTCTTACTCTACCAAAGTACCTCACCTGCATTATTAAAACTCCATTATCATCAATTTTTTCAATAACCTGAGACCAGGAACTCCTTTATCAGAACAGGAAGCAACACAGAGAGCATAATCTCACTAGTGTAAAAGGGTGTCTGCTGAAACCACTATTCACACCACCCTTTCTACAGGAAGAGAATTAAAACAGCAGGAGCAGGCAAAATCTTCATTTCATTTAAAAAAAAAAAAACGAAAAAAGAAACAAACAATGCATTAAAACAAAAAATTGTAAAGCTAAAACAGGAGTCATGTTCTCACAGAGTGGTCCAGGCAATTTTTGAAGAATTCACTGAGAGCAACAGGTCAGCCTGAAAAACACACATCATCCCTGTACACTGACATTTAACAGCCTGTAGGCACATAGGCCCATTGTTTGGCCTGGCCCACATTGCTGCAGTCTTCAGCTTAAATCTGAGGGCACCGGTGGAGAAGCAATAAGTGTGGAATCAAATCACACCTCGGAGCCAACCTCCACACTCACTGTAGCCCCTTTTACATTACATTACAGAGCGATTTACACAACGTTTACATAGCATTTACATTGCACCCATTTATAAAGCTGTATATATACTGAAGCAATGCACGTTAAGTATCTTGCTCAACAGTAAAACAGCAGTGTCCCACACGGGAATCGAACCAGTGAACTTCAGGTTACAAGACCAGTTCCTTACCCATAATACTACACTGCCGCCCTGCTGCCTTTTCCACTGCACAAAACGGTTCAGGGACCAGCCATACTCAGAACTATGGGGAACTCCGGTAGTTCAAAGACTACGGCCTGCCTGCTCACACAGCAGCAGAGGAGGTAATCTGGGACGCGGTTAGGGTGCGCACCGTGGGACATTATTAGGTCTGTGTAAACAGTTTACACGGAGCGTCCGTGTGCTTCCTGTCATTATTCTCTTGGCTCAAAGGCTATGAGTCTGTGAGATGCAATGCCCTATCAGGGGTGTACTCGCAGACAGCTGGCAAGTTCTACGATGCCTCATATTCAGCAAGGCAATGTTTAGAGACAACAACTGCAGCAAATCCACCCGGCCTACTCTCAGCTTACGGAATAAAAAGAACAGTGGTTAAAATAAAGAAGAAAAAAAGCAAGATTTTAACATGAGTGGGAGTTCTAAAAAAAAAAGTGATGGCCAAAAATAGAGAAGAGTATTTCATAGAGGGCCATTGTAAACTTGAAAAACTGCACGCTGAGCCAAGCGTAAAGACAGACATGAATGAGGTTTTTCATTCGCCTGCCAGACACTGCCACATCACATTTCTCTCCCGGATACAAATTCCACCTCTTCCTTTATTCATGAAACGCAACACAGTTCAGCACTGCTTCATGCAGATTTCATTTGCTTGTGGGTGTGTGTCCGTCTGTGTGCGTCTGTATGCGTGTGTGTTTGTGTCTGTACGAGATAGAAAGAGTGAGTGAGTGAGTGAGTGCATGTGCGTGCCTGTGTGTGCATGCATGCGTGTGAAGAATCTCAGCCTCCCCCCCAAACCATGACTCAGTGTGCACAGACAGTGACCAACTCACAGAAACAAACTCGTCAAAGCTGATCTTGTTGTCTTTGTCGCGATCTCCCTCCTTCATGAGGTTCTGGATGATCTCACGCACTCGGTACCCCGGAAGGGGCAGGTTGGCTTCCTTGAACAGTTCCTGGAGCTCACAGTCGCTGATGAAGCCATTGCTGTTCAGGTCTAGGGAAGGAAAAAAAACAGGATGTGATCAGAAGCTTGAGGAGTAGGGAGGAGGATCATGGGTAGAGTGTCAAGCACCAAACCTGAGGGCCTGTCTCCTTGCATCCCAGGGAGCCATGAAACTCGGGGAAAGTATATTCGTGGACATCATTATCATTGACATATGCTGAGCAGATGCCATTCAAACAGTTTCCAAAAAACTGGATTTAATATTCTTGCTTAATTAAAACAACCAGCAGCACAAAACGATGGAAAGTTAAGAGCATAATACAGGTAATGAAAGATGCACGGGACACACCCTCTTGTCATGCAAATGCGGTTCTATCATCAAGGTTTCCGATGGTGGCGTGCACTCATGGTTGCCGCGGAGCACAGAAGGCCATTTCCATTCTCTCTTTCAGGAAGCAGTGCTTACAGGCCATTCAAAAAACACTCCCATCAAGGGGAATCAACAGGAAGTACAGCTCAGTGCCATAAGCCACAGAGATGAGACGCATGTTTGCTTAAAGGAAAGCACCTGATAAAAAAGATTTAATTAAGCTACGGAACCTGTGAGGCATGCAGCCATCTTATTATGCCCTCGACCACCTGGCAGCTCCCAGCCTTGTGAGGAGCAGTGATAATCATATCTGCCCTAACCACACACAAACTGCCATATCCGCATTTAACAAACACTATTTAAGTGAAGGGAATAATAATTAGGCTCAAACAAGATTTTGGGAGCGCTCCAAAATTCTGACATAATTTCCGTTCAGTGAGATTGTTTCCCTCTGTCCACCATTTATGTGTAAAATTCTGTCTGGAGGAGGCCCGGTTAGCTCAATCTCGAAAATGCAAAGTTACCACATTTACTATATTAGTACACTTCATTCTCAGTGGTTAAAGCCGTAAGCACAACTGAAGGGTTTTACATGTGGGGTGTTCCTTTGTGCAGTCTTTTCCCACCAAATTTAACAAGAAGTGAATGCCTGCGGCTGTGAGACAGATGTCGGCAGTCTGGCTGCTGATTGCCAGCTCTCCTGACGCAGGGATGAGTGACAGTGCAAGTGGGTGTGGTCTAGCATGGCTCCACTGAGGCGATCTCATTTCCATCAAGAACAACACAGTGATGCAGGGAAGGGGCAGCAACACAGGCGCTGTGCAAACAACTTGTCTATATTGGGCACAACTGATTGGATTGGAACAGTCATGTAATACCAGTATAGCATCAGCCAAAAGCAACGCCCATGAACAAACACTTTTTTCGACACACAAAACTTCTACCCATTAAACAGAGAGCTATAAAAGCATGCTGAAAAGCAGCACTATTTCAGAGGTAGCATGATTGTGCTGGAGTGTGTGCTCTCAATTGATTCATGGTCACAAGGAGGAAAACAAAAACCTTAAATTTTGCGGTGAAGATATAAATTGGATCTGGGTTGTTTTCAAATCAGACCATTAGTCTCAGGTGAATTTGAGTCTTCTCAGCTCATCAGACACTTTCAAAGGAAACAGCTTAGCCTGGTGGAACACAGGTCATTTTAAATAAATTTTTAACTGCTCTAGAAACTTGGGGGGGGGGGGGAGGTTGTGATGCATGGGCCTCCCTCTCGTAACGGGAAAAAACACTCACCCACTTTGTCGAAGGCCTCGCGCAGCTCCTCCAGCTCGTCTTTTGAGATCTTTCCCGCCATCTCCTTGGAGACAACCTGCAGCTGCTAGTCCGAGAGTGTCAGTGATCCTGCGGAGAGGGAGAGGAGTGGGCGGAGTCAGCGATAAGTGTGGGGGCTACACACGCTCAGCAAATAGCAACAGAGCAGTAAACCAAGAAAGGACAGAACTAAGACAGAATTGGCTAAAAGACACTGCAAGACAATGTTACCATCATAGTGCTTCCCCAGAGCTCAACACTAGCTTCACCTGTATGAATGATTTTGGGACCTGTTCCATCAGCCGTCTCTACACTAGCCAGGCTAATCTTTGCCGCTCCGCATTCTCTGCACTCGTTTAAAAAACCACAGACTGGCAAGCTCACAATTAATTTGCTTTCTGATGCAAAAAACAGCATCCTATATACAACACATGCAAAGCTCTCTGAGCAAGTCTGACTCCGAATTCTCTCAGTACAGTAATCTCTTTCTTGATGCACAGAAAAGCCACCACCTGCGAAAGGAGTGCCTCCTTGAGGCCTGACTGGACATCCCCAAAGGAAATTTCTTTCAGTGTTGCTAGAGGCAAGCTAGCAAAAGCAACTCCTGGGCTCCCACATGCATCACCCACATCTATCACGCACGTGTATGAAGGACATCAGTCACCCACCTATAAAGCACATCTATCACCCACATCTATCACCACAGCATCTATCACACCCATCTATAAAGCAAATCTATCATGTACATTTCTAAAGCACATCCCTCATCCCTCACTTGTGCATAGCAATAATGTAGGCCTGTATCACTCATGAATATCACTTAAGCATCCTTTATTACCCATGCAGACATTTTTTCCCCCACAAGTAGCCTATACCCAGCTCCATAATATCTGTGACCGTATTCACCAGCTCCTCTCACACATATGTAGTAGGCTACATCATTCATCACAATAGCCAACCTGGAAATCTTATTTTAGACTACAGGACCATTTTGAGCAATTTCAGGGAAGCTCTCAAGCCCCTTATTGGCTATTTGCGGCTTTCAACTTGACGGCGAACAAGGAAACGGTCCATGTGATTTGGGCTCGGAAAGCAAAAACACTGTGGTAATTGCAGGTAATTATGCCCATTCCAGCCACTCAAGGTAGTGTTTTGTAAACCCGCACATCAAGGCGGGCACTCACTCCCCCTTCAGAGTCGGCGCAGGCTCCTGGACTCTGGACATATCAGCGCTGCTGGTCAGGACCCAAAGCATGATGGGTAATGACCGCTGCCTGACCTGCCCGCAGCATTTACATTGTTTTTGCTTTTTTTATTTTTTAACCATCAAGCGTGGACACTCCTTACTGTAAAGTCAGAGTGAGAGGGACTAAAAAAGCTGAGCATGTGCACACACATTTAGGCGAAATATTGCCAATCCCATCCATCAAAGTTGTATGTCCATTTTTTTCATTTTATTATTATTATTATTTTTTTTTTTTTACACATACTGAAATGTCAGGCACTATATATTGTAAATGAATCATAGTTTATCAGCTAAAAAACAAAACCCATGTGACAATAATGTGATAAAAATTTGTATTTTTTTATTCTTCAGAATTCCTTTTTTGGACATATGGTTTAATTTTAATAGTTACAATGTGTCAAAAAAAAGAGTGTCAAACTTCTATCGGTATCTATCAACAATGAAGCAGTCTAAAATATGCAAAAGTGAAGACTCCTTAGCTGGTGATAAACTAAAACAGCTGCTCAGTCATGCTGTCCAGAGCTGGCCTACTGTCAACTTGTGTGAAATGTTCAGTACATATAGTCCTCGGGTCTGGGACCCATATGGGGCCTGCACTACATTCTCAGACTTTGGGAGCTGTGGAAATCCTGCTGCCAGACCCAGCCACCCCTCTGTTGCGCAACCCTTGCTCTGCCTTCTCCGTCAATGAACGAAAGACTGCAGGACATATCTGCACGAGCTTCAGCCTGTCACACTAGTAAACAGGTCCCGGCAGGCACGATGGAAAGGTCTGCAACCCCCTGTATCAGACTGAGTTTTTATGGACATTTGACTGCAGAACAGATAGACTGATGATGTTTTGTCACAGGAAACTAGGGCGGGGGGAGTAACAGTTAGTCCAGCCCAGTGATGAAGATGAAGGTGACCCAATTCGCTCACTGACACACCCCTCCCCCAACCTTTTCTTCCTCTGTCAGTCACCTGTGTCAGATATGAGACCTGTACACAGCCTTTGCCATTTAACATTTGGCAGTAGACATTGAATTTTTGCAAACAGAACATCGGTGAACGATCAATGAAAGAATTCCATTCTTTCGTCATTTCAGATTTCCCTCAGATCTGCACATGAATGCATTTGCTTAATGGAGGCCACCGCAAATGCATGTTACATATGAATCATCTACAGAGCTTTACATTCCCTGAAGCAACTGAGGTTAACCACCCTCGTCATCCCACTCTGCATTAACTTAGCTCTTCAACCAGGCCTAATGCTCGAGTCAGCTTCTTTAGCAACTCTTCTTTTTACAGCAGGTTAGCTCAGAGTCTGGCGTTCAGTGGAGAGCTTGCAGAACAAGGCAAGCCCTCTCCCACTCCTTCAGTCTCCACAAGATCAGCATGCTAAACTATTTTCCTGTCAGGTCAGGTGCGACTTTTTGGTCTCACCCCTTCGACTGCCACACCACAGCATGTAGCTACGGCTCCGCACGCAGGACGCAGACCCGGTCCCAAGCAACACATGGAAAAGGGGTTCCGCGGGCACTGGGCAGCTGCCACGCCTTTACCTGGGGCCATGAATTGCCTCAGCAGGTACGTTCCCTTCACCCTGCGCACTGCTCAGCTACACGCCCAAACCCTGCCTGCTTCTGACAGCAGTGTGCACACAAACACACACCCACACATGCACACACAGATCGACAAGCTCACTCCAGGCTGCAGACACAGAACTCACACACTTACCTTACCTCAACCCCCATCACTTAGGACGGCAACACAAAGGACGAGACACAATGATAAGATGAAAGCCAATGCTTCAGGGGGAGAGTTATGCTCCCCTTTACCTTAATCCAGGCCCGTCCTGCTTTATAAAACAAACCAGACGAACAGAACTAACAGAGACAAAAACTTTCCCCCTTCGCCTCAATTCGTCCACCGACGAAAACACACATCAAAGAAGCGGAAAAACTGAGACCCTCTGCTCCCTGGGAGGGCTGTCCCAAAACAGAAGGGGCGCTGGGTCCGTGCCGGCCAGTGTGCATCAGCACAGAGGGGGGAGGGAAAGAGGCGCTGGTCTCCCCGTTGACCTCCCCACGCCCCAGCCTGCCTGGCCCCTCGCGTCCCTGCAGCTGCAGACCCCGGGCCGGATGCGGCAGCAGCGCGGCTCACGCTAAACCGCAGCGCTCGCGCGCCCCGCCCGAGCCGGCCCGAACGGAGCGGGCCGGTGCCGGTTCTGAAGAAGCGGACCGCACCTTTAGAGGCTCCTTGAGCGATGGTGAGCGGCGGGCGGTGAGCGGTGAGTGGAGAATGGAGAACGGTGAAGGTGAGCGGCGAACGGCAGGCAGCGTGCTCTCTCAACACCCTTCAGAGATAATCTGGAACTCCAGCATTCCTGCCTCGCTCACAAAGACTTGGGGCGGCAAGTCGCAACACTTCCTGCTCCATTGTGTGTGTGCGTGTGTGTGTGTGTGTGCATGTGTGTGAGTGTTTATTTCACCATCTCTATTCCCACATGGTGCGAAAAATGCGTGTGCACGCCCACACTAACACACACACACACACACACACACACAGAGAGGAAGAGAGAAACGCTTAGTCCCTCCCTGTCCTCAGCAATGACTATAGCAGATACTCTATGGTATTTACGATAAACCCACAACATACAATTGCTTGCAGCAGATCTATGAACTGTCTATAAACTCTGGAAGATGACAAATTTACACAGGTCTGGAAATCAGTTTAAATAGGTACTCAGTGGTTTTACTGCGGCTTTACACAGTAAACAAACACAATGAAGGCATTCGTACTTCTTTGTACATTCTTTCAATGTCTACTGCTGATATAACCACATTAAAGCCTCAGGCATACCTTGGCTAATCGCTTTTTCTTCTGCAGGAAACAAATGACATTCACGTTTGGCTCTAAAAATTTTACGTGACAGGCTATTTATTTTTCATTTAAATGCAGAAGAATTACAGTAATGCTGAGGTAATGTCATTCAGATGCAGAGCAATTCTAGGATTCCAATAAGCAGCTTGTATGATTAGCAAATACTCTTAACTTTTTTATACTTTTATTTCTTATATACTATATATTTCTTATAAAAGATGGTAAATATACTTTTTTTAAATTCAGATTTTTACCTTATCTTTATTGTATCTTCTTATTTTTTCATTGCATCTTGTTATTTTTTCCCTTTTTTAAATAAAATGTTAACTGTTTTATGTTCTTTATAGAGCACATTGAATTGTCACTGGATATGAAATGTGGTATTTAAACAAACTTGCCTTGTCTTGCTGTACACATACTACAACCAAACATTTGCTACCTTTGATTCGGGGGTGTAGCAAAAATCCACCAATCATCCCTGCCAAACCATGTCATTTTTCATAGGTCTTATTTGAGGTGTCCAACAGTTCCTCCCTGCGATTCTCCCGGGTTGCAACGAAACGAAGGCTCTTTCACTCTCCACCCCCCTGCCCAAAAGTGCACCACCACCACCCAGCGCATCCTGGGAGGTCCCCTCTGAGAAAGCATGAGGAATTTTAAAATAAGGATAAAATAAATCATTAAAAATTATATTAATGGACAAAGCGGGCAGAACCCTACAGAGATGTCCCTGCCAGGAGAACTCCGCCTGCTCGATGAAGGGAGGAGTGCAGTTTTACAGGCTGTGTTTGCGGGGCATGTGCCAGCGGGCGTGGGGGTCTGACGTGGGCCTGCATATCTGACGTGAGCGTGGGCCTGGTGCTGGGCTTTGGCCGCCAACGGGAGGCTCCTGTCTGGGGTTTGAGGGAGGAACACGGGGCAGTGGTTCACTGAGTTATTTTCAGTGTTGAAACTGCTTCGTTCTCCACTGAACTGAAGGACTCAGCCCAGCTATTGCCATATCTGGAGCTGAAAGCTGGGCGTCCTGCTTTCGCAAGCATTTAAAGCAGTATTGCATTAACGCATGATGTGGCATGTGGAGCCACGCGTTTAAGCGAACTCACGAGCCACCGCAATTTACAATTTAAGCAATACTGCCCAACCTCTACCCAAAACAGGGCCTTCAATTCAGTCCAAGTGAAGCGTTTATGAGGTAAAAAAGGAGGGGGACAAACCCATGTAAGACAGACCTCAAAGTGGACATAGGCCTACAGACAAAAGTGAGCAATGGCTTATGAAATTCAGACACGCAAACTGTGAAGAAATGACATTCCAGCACAAAGCACAGCCTATGATTCATCTGGGGTTCTGCCTTTGTAAAGATCAAAGGGGTCAAACCACTGGGATTTGGGTTGTTCTTGGCAACAGTGGTTCATTTAAGTCATTGATTGGCTAGAGAATTGACACTCCTTGTGCTCAAGGCTTTGAATGGCAGTTGACTGAAAGGAAATCACGAAAACCTAGACACAGTGACCCCCTGAGAAATTAGTTGTGACACACCTGGTACAGATGGACGTGGCAGATTATTTAATTGTTTTAGCTGAAATCGATTAAATTGCAGCTTTTGCAAACTCCACACACTGCAACACACAGGCTGTATCTTAAAACACAGGTTGTGCTCTGAGTGGCCCAGCCTGCAAAGACATCAGAGTGTAGGCTGAGCTTTTCAATGCAGGCACTGTCCAATACGAGCCCAATGTGAGCCGTCATTACCTGACTATAACTGAGCTTAAAGTGGCCCAGACTCCCCCGGTTTCTGCTTCTTAAGTGCCCCCTAGCTGTTAACAAAACAGAGAAGTCTCAATCTCCAAAAAGAAGCACAGGGGCGTGGAGTGAGGTAGGATGTCAACACTGAAAAGGTTCCCTTTGTGTAAAGGTTGTATGTGCAGGCAGAAGTATTCTGCTACACTAATTCCGCCAGCGGTAAAACATAACAGCAGTCACTCAGCCAGTCAATAAATGAGAGCAAAACTACATTTCCAAGAGCAATTTCTTCACGATGATTTCCGAAACACAGTCAATCAGAACTGGTCGATTCATCACTTGCTAGAAAATTCTGAAGGAGTCGGCCTTTGAGATTTCCACATTCCTTTGAGCTCATGTTACATCACTACACAACCAAGCTGCTCAGAAAACCTGTCCTAACTTGATATCTTATTCAGAGGGCTCTAGAAACCTGTGCTTTTTTTTGGTGGGGGGAGGGGGGGGTGGGGGCTGACTGACCCCTGCAGCACCAAGTGGAAAGTGGAATTTGCAACCTTGCTGGGCCTACAGAGCCCACGCTAAGGTCACTGCAAAGGCCAGCCGTCATAAAGTTGGCGGTTCCCGGATCAAACGGAGCGCAGTCGATTCCTTCTCTCTGGAGGTCGGGAAACGTGTGAACTTTGGGGCTTTGCTGCTCTCGCGTGCGTTTCATAATGGTCACGGGCAGTGGAACTTGGGATTTCATCGTTACCTTCCCCCTTATCTACGACACGCCCGTTCCACAGCTCGTTTGTGCAGCACCGGGGGATTCTGCAATACCGCCACCTTCACGGTCTGTCTGGAAATGGCGGGAGTAAATCATTTTTTCCTTACTGTGAACATTTAACGACAGGATGAAAAGGAAAACAGCGGACATTTTCCACCACGCTGGCCTAAAAAATGCCTTTCGCACTGCGCAAAACAGAAACCGCTCAGAACATTCTGAGCCATGTCTACAGCTCTTTTCCCCCAGGCCTACTCTCTAACTATACCACCACAGGGAACTAGCCTGATGCTACAAAACCTATTTAACGCTCAGGATTAACAGGTTGCTATGTCACACACAATGAAGCTGCTTCCAGTAGCAGCATGTCATTTTTGTCACTAGTACCAACCACCTTAGAAACAGAAAGGAGTGTGACCTCACCCATCACAGAGGCCAGTGATTGGTGGGAATATGGCAGAAGATTCCACATGAAGGCCAGGCTTGTTCAGCTCAATTGCTGTAGCAAAAACAGCTAAAGCACAGATCTGGCAAACAGGTGACAACACAACAGACTAACACCCCTCTCCCATGACTAATAATTAGGCTATACCATCAACAATCAGAGGGTCAAACCCTTCAATTCACAGCCTAGTACGAGTTCTTTTACAAACAGAAACAAGGTGTGGCTGTCACAGTTTTAAATCCACACCAATACACGATCAAGAACATTTGTCCACCGCGTTATAATGAGAGGGCGCTGAACTGTTAGACCATACTATACAATCTGTCTTCTGTTTCAGTGAATGTTTTTATTTGTTTTTTCAAACAGGAACAATGAAAATGATTTTGTAGTCAGCGTAGTTCACAATTCATTCCATTTATCTAACCAAAAACTTCACTCCACCCGTAAAAGCAGATCACAGCTGTAACCCTCCGAGCAATTACACACATGTGCTTTGAGACAAAATGTACCTGGCTTCTGTTTCCACACCATTTATGGAATTTCTAACTTACTGCAATTAAGACCAATGCTGAAGAGATCAATTACATCTTTAGAAAAGCACGGTGGCCTTTTAAAAACACCACTCTTTTGATCTCGGTCGTATTTCCTCTTCGCAAGTACAACAGCACATTATGAGTATTATGCCACAACATTAGAAGGAAATATTTTGGTGCTCTCAGAGGCTGTTGCTCTGTCCCTGTTCTGTAAAGCATTTTCTTGAAATATCGTGATGAGCTCTGGAGTATGCCATTTGAGTTCTCAGACGTAGAAAAAATAACATTAGGGATTAAACAAATTACAGCCGAGGTCAACCACAGCACCATGTCACTGTTAACGCACTGAGATTACCAGACAAACAAGGGAAAGATTAGATTTCTAGTAAAATAATTTAATAAAAATACTGTCCACAAGATTAGATCCATCAATTCCATGAATAGAATCCCTAACCTGTAAATGTAGGCTATAAGAAACAGAAGTATGCACAGATACACATAATGCACAAAAGCCACTTTTGACTTTATTCAACGGCAAGAAACAGGTCTTAACAGCAATAAAGAAAAATCACTGACAGGATAAGTGTGTAGAGTAAGAACGCAATTCATGTTCACTAAGAATAGCCTAGTACAAAACACTGGTTAAATATCATTCTTAAGAAACACAAGGGCAGCATATGGGCAACTTTCAGCACATGGGTGCATTAGCCTAGGCGCTACTGGTAAACAAACATGAATTGCTTGGTTTAGCTAACACAAGGGGTGACATAGTTTCACACCCAAGCAGTTTTTGAATGTAGTTTGTCCTCTAGTTGTCTTTATTTGCACTAGCTACATTGTCTAGTAGTCCAAAAGGTAGCTAGTATTTTGCTTAAGTCTCTCTGAATTTGTCAGTTTAAGCACTAGACAAATGTTTTTTTTTCTTTTTCTGAAAGCAGAGAGCAGTGCACTCGCCAGCCCTACCCAGCTAAAGTCATGTGTACATTTCATGAGACTTCATGCTCTCTCCTGTCTACTGCAGCCAACATGTGGCTCATGCACAACTTGTGCCAACCCTTCAAGCTTTGGGACGAGAGCATCCTGCCCTGAACAAGGGGAGATGGGAGGAGATATCTCTCTTTGCTGCCGGACAAACATCTCCTTCTCCCGGATACAGCGGCATTGTCCCTGCCTTGACTCCATGGTTACGCCGGCAGATATGACGTTGCCTGGCGTATAATCCAGCTCTGCTTATGAGAGCACTTTCTGGCCCTTCCTGCTTGTCACCACACACACCACACCACCGACTTCCACGAGACAAGATGATGTCATCCAAAAAAAAATGTTCCTGTTGCTGCGATTAGGATTTCAGATGCAAATTTAGAGCTTTGCTTTTTTTAAACACTCTTTTTGAGCTTTTGATGATATTTGCAGCAAATTATACCTTTTTGAGCCAACTGAAAGGGAGACCTTTTTTCTCCCCCATACACACTTCTTTGCAATAGTTTGCTTGGGAGCTAATTATGGTATGGAAACAAGTTATTTCTACAAGCCTATGTTTTGCATAGTCATACGAAATCTACCACACTCACTTTATGTGTATGCTATTTTGTTTAAAGGCATAATGCCTTCACAGATGGTGTGTTTTGAAACTTTTTAATGTCAGTTTAGCCAGCTTGAGTACTTCAACAAACCTTAAACCAGAAACAGACAAAAAATAAGACCCTTTTAGTACACTTAAGAATGACTTCTCCAAAACCACACTTTAATATCACAGACCCTCTGTGATACAAATGTGCCAACAGCAACAATTTCCTGCTTAGTTAAATTTAGACTAGCTTCCTGTTGTTTAAGAAGAGATTACTGTGCCTGAGTTCATACTGAATTTTAGGGGGATGCAGTCTGCAGTGTAATGGCTATTGTTCTTTGTTCCCATTAATGCAACTTAGCAAAATACTGTTGATGAATTAGGGATTTAGTATGTGCATGAAATATTAATTTAAGTGTTAGGACAAGCAAGAACAAAAAAGTAAAATAAAAAAGTAAACAGTCAGTATTCAAGCGGAGAACTATCTGTATAACAAATAACAGCACTCATTTTACTGATCAAACACAGCTACCACGCGGTCATTCAGAGACAAAGGCCCTTACCGTCATTATATGAAATATAATGGATCCCACTATCCCACTATCCAAATAAAAAGAAAAGCACCAGGAATATTATTCGTGTTCCTGTCAAAATAGATGGAAGGAACAAGCATTTGTCAATCTGAGGGGGCCATTTTAGATGCAAAAAAGTGAAATAAGGAGCAACCAAGCTTTGGCTCTCCTTACCAATTCAAGCCTGGGAGTCTGGAGCTAGCAAGTCAGTAGCTAATGGTTTGGTTCACATTTGAGTACAAGTATCTGATTCATTAAGAAAATGTAACATAAACCAAGTCATCACTTCATCATTTTAGCCTATTAAGACATTTGTGTGAAACTTTGTCATAATTAACGTATGAATTCTTGAGTTATGGCCAAAAATGTGTTTTGTGAGGTCACAGTGACCTTTGACCTTTGACCACCAAAATCAGTTCATCCCTGAGTCCAAGTGGATGTTTGTGCCAAATTTACAGTAATTATCTCAAGGCGTTCCTGAGATATCGTGTTCACAAGAATATAATGCCTCCAGCCACGGCTGTGCCATCGCAGAGGCATAAAAAACTAGCAGCAAGCTGAGGCTGGGAATAGCACACAGGCTTTCTGGCTGCAGAATTCAGAGCATAGTCATTTACAGTTCAGCTGCATTTTATTTCGATTCCTTTGTAGAAAGACAAAAAATGGAAATTCTACCATGTTGCACTACGGCAATTCAAATTTATAAGTGCATCGCTTGCATGGTGATTTGACTCTCAAATTGGGATGAGATACCGTCTCATCCCAATACACTCATTTTATTCCTCTTCCTGGCAAAATTCACCATGGTTTCTCTGTGTGCTGGTGTTTCGCTTTAGATTAATCTGAAAACCTTTGTGTAAACCTTTTGCAAAAGTCTGATAACTGAACTCTAGTTCCATTCTGTTCACTGAACAAAAAACCTCCCACCACAAATATGCCAACTCCTCAGCATGAGGCACAGTGGTGTCTTTCATAAAGTGAGGGGGGCAGACTTAATTTAATAATCAGTCACAAGTCTGAGAGTCCTTGTTTTTGTAATGTAGCCCTGCAGAGTCAGGTCAATGACACCAACGGCCGCACTCAACAGTCTTCAGCTCTGATTGCCATAGCCGTCTCACTTCTGCTGCAAACATACAGCATTTTTATAAGGCACATCCATACTGCACAAATTGCAAGTGTGTTTTGTAGTTGTTCCAATGACCATGATATGCACTTCTGTATGTCACTTTGGATAAAAGCGTCTGTTAAATAAATGTAATGTAATGTAATGCCACTGTAACCGCTTGCTTAAGCTACTTAAATGAGGGAGCAAGAACTTGACTGTCTAAAGAAAACTGGGCCTTGCTTCCTTTCTCTGGCTTGGTGTCATTTCATTTTGTGTTTTTTAAACTTTTTAAATCTGCAGGAGATACAAAAACGGGCCTGCTGTGTTCCAGGCCGCCAGAACCGACCCTGCTGTGAGGGCATCTGTCAGCCGTCTCGTCCGCCGGCGTTAGCACGCAGTACTGCCGAGAGTGGGGGAACAGGAGCCCCGAGGATCCCTTCCAACAGAAATACATTTTGCAGTGACTGGAAGGAAAAATATATAATTCAGGTCCTCCTTTCACTAGATATGGTCTTTAACGGGAGATTATAAATAGCTGAGAGTAGCCCCAACAAAGTCATGCTCAAGTCATTCCACTAAACCGATGATTCATTCTTTCTACATGCAGTAAGAAATTGTCTGTTCTCCACACGAAGGACACATTGTTTTGGGGATTTATTTTCTAATGAACACATTGTGGAATTTGACCTTCTCAGCCTTGATAATGAACGATCCTCTATTTGACAATGTAACAGATGAGAACAGTAAACAAACTCGCGTCAGCGCTCAAGCACCAGTTCTGTTTTACACCGATATCACAAGCTCAGAGTCGCTTAAATCTGTACAACACACTCTAGCACAAAGGTGTGGCACAGGTTTTTAAGTTTTTTTAATCCGCAATTTGTTTAATGAATATGATAGATTTTAGCTTCTACTATGCTGCAAGGAAGGTTTGCACAACACAAACACGAGCAGAAGGTAGGCTAATTTTTTGAGAGCTAACAGAAGCTGCTGGGAAGGATGTAATGTGGAAGAAAGATGATTCTATCTGGAACAAGACAGTCATGAAGCAAGCAGCAGGAAAGTGGTACTGGGTAGTTCTGTGGTCACCTCTGGCGTTCCTTCCCCAGAGCAGCCAACAGTGAGAAAAGACATTTAGCACGACATAAATAACATGCTGCCCATTCACAGAAAAAGATTTCACCAATACACAAGCTCTGTGCTGAGAGACATACAGATTCATGAAATTCAAGGAGGCAGACCTACACCATATACTCAGGCCAAACAGGGAGACACACACGTGGCACATGCTGAGATTCAATGACGAATGCAGAAAACAGGCAGCATACGTAGCTAAAGCACACACAGTAGAGAACATCTAAACAAGTGTAGCATAACTGCATTTTACAAGCACGTCCTTGTCACTATCTGTTACAATGACTTCATGGCAAAACAAGCTTAGGATAACTTAAAATTAGGCTAAGCTTAATTTATATGTTCTAACACTGGTTTTGAACATGCATTGCTTGCAATGATTCTTAGAATATTAGAACTGTGGTTATTTTCATGATCTCATGAAACGACGTGAAAAAGCTAGTTTTTAGACATCTGTTTTAAAATTGAAGGTTAAACATGGGCTAGTCTAACTAGCACACCAAATTATTCTTTAAAAGAAAAACACAAACACATACAATAAGTGATGTGCGTAAACCAATTAGACCTCAAAATAACCAAAAAAAGAACTATGTGTTACTAAGATAGACTCATTGGCAGACCAGACCAATTCATCCCACAACAAAGTATAGCTATCCAGATACTTCAGCTCAATTTGGCTAAAAATAAAACGTCCAGTTAACAGTTGTTGCAGGGCAAGTCCAGTCCTCTATCATTATAATGCCTGTACCTGTCGGTACCAAGAAAGTAAGCAAACAATCATTAAATCAAAGATATTGCTCACACAGGTAGCTGAGCCTTCACTCTCAGGGTAAACCAAGACTCACCTGATAACATTTCAGGCCTGTCAGAGGAAGCACATGCACAGTTAAGCATGTGTCCCAGGGCGTGGTCACTTTTACTCCTACCCGCCCTTCAACTGCAAACTAAAGACACTCTCACAGTTATTCTGCTTCTTAAATCTGGAGCTGCCACTCGAGACATCCTCAGTCTTTCCTTTAGTCTGGCCTGGGGAACAGCCCCAGTTATCTTTAAATCATGTGCGAGCACCATGGGTCACTGAGAAACAACTACACCCTCACTGCCACTCAAACGCCCTGGTCCACAAAGTAAAGACACAAGGCTCTAGCCACAGAGCAGGCACTGAAATGACAACAGGCTCCTGTCCCTCATCATTGACATTATCACACTCAAAGATATTTCACTGATAACTACCTGCCACCCATGAAGTGAATGAACCCAGAGGTTCTACAAGCAGAGTGCCACATTGTGTGCAATTTGTTTATGATCTCTACACCAAATATCATTTGGACAAAATCAACAACAGTTCAAATGAACTAAAATCTAAATTAAAATTAATAGCATGCGCAGTCTAAAAATAAATGGCGCACAGTGAAATTGCTTATATTTGATCATGGTTAAACGCATTTCAAAAGCCCCATTCAATGAAAGAGGTAATTAATTTCATTTCCTTCATGGGTAGCCACACCCCAAGGCTAGACGTACAGACTACATGTGCGTCAGAGGCCATTTTACGCGTACAGAACAACGGGACAAACACAACAGGCGAGTGTACACGGAGGGCAGAGAGACGGGCGGGGGCGGAAAAACATTGGCGGTCAGCTCCCAGACGCGCACGCTGCTTTAGTAGGTGCAGTGCTTAGCATGCGCGCTGCGCGACACCGGCAGCAGCGGAAGCGCCCCACCCCTCCCGAGCCTCCCCATCAATCACTGCGAAAACCCTGCAGTCAGAGACAGGCTGGAGGAGAGCGAGGCTCTGACCACGCCCGCGTGGTTCCGCTGCAGCGCATGAGGGAACAGGGAAGCCTTCCAGGCACCGCCGCGTTAGGAGCAGCAGGGATGCCACGCCCTCAAAAAGCCCGAATCTACACACCTGTCAGTTTTGTTGCAGTGCCAGGCCCAGGAGTACTTTTCAAAACCGCACCAGGAATTCATGCCCTACGTTCCTTAGTTTTAGTCAGTAAAGTCAGAGGGAAAGTCAAAGAGACGCCATGCCTTTTATGGCTTGGTTTCCACCATGACTACGACTGCCAGCTAAGTCATTCCTGTCTGACCACAGCTAAGAACCCAAAGCCTTTCTGTTTTTTGGAAACATGTGCCTCTGCCCCACATGCTGTATAAGCGAAGGTTAAGCCAAATGCAGTACACCACCAGTGGGCCAGAGAAACTTCAGTAGCCATACAGAGCTCCTTAAGACAGCAGCCACTTTTCTCAGAAATCTGTGGAAAAACCAGCTGAGCATATTACACTTCATTTCCTCCAGCTGACAGGCATCAAACAAACAGTCAGGTCGGGCAATTATCTGGAACTAATGGCCATCGTTTTACAAAACCTGATGCGGCGGGGTGGACACGCCCCTTCTAGAATCTCTCCATGGTAGCCACGGTGAATTTTCTAGTGGTCTGTTGTCAGCTTTTTCTGTAGTGACCGTTAAAAAGTAAACTGGTTTAGACAAGAATGTAGCCCTGTGTAGACAGTAGACGGTGTGCTTTTGATGCTCAGCTTTCACTCCACTGAACTTTGCATAATGCACCAAAACAATATGTAAACACGTGGAACCAGGCAAATCAATGCTTTCTCTCAGCTGCAGTGCTCTGTATGTTCTCACTTTATTGTGCACGTGTGCGTCTTATCTCCTTCTGCACATTACAAGGTTCTATGGAGTGTATGTACACCCAGTTCTCTGACCCAGTGACCAAATCCTTAAATATTTGGTTAAATGAGATTAATAAATACTGCAGTGTGCAGGAAGGAGGTCGTTCAATCATGCAAATGCCTCAACACAACCACTGTCAGGCATGTGGATGGCTTGCTTTTTTACACATAGGTGAAATCAGCTAAAACAACCACGGCTGCAGGGCAACAGTCAGTCCCAGCTGACGAAACATGACAAACTAATAGGTTTGCAGTCATAAGCAGCTGATGTCTGTGTTATTCCCCCCATCCAGATCTTTGTGCCAAATGATTCATTGTGCATGACTGTACCAGCCTAAAACTGGGCATACTGACCTCATCAACTTCATCAAGGCAATACTGCACCAAGGACAGAAATGAAGCCAGACAATCACTGAATATGGCATTTACTTTCAATTTCAGGTAGTGAAAATGTCTGTTGTCCGGTTTGGTCAGGACAGTAAGTTGAAAACCATAATCAGTTAGCCAGATGTACACAAAGGTCAATATAAAAGCCCCCCCCCCCCCTCCCCCCTCCCTCTGGTACCCAGCCCATCTACACAAAGGAGGGTGGGGGCTAGGGCTGCAGAGTGGGTGATGGGCGAGAAGAGGAGATGGAAATCTGCGATCGTAAGGTTGTGTGGTCCGCGGGAAGTTTAACCAGATGAACTGGTTAGGCGAGTGCACGCATTATAATAACCCTTTCACCTGAGCTTTCAATGTGTAAGCTCAGAGTGTGAATAAGTTTAAAACTGAGGACACAGGTACACATCCAATCAATCAAGTTAATCCAATCAATCCTGGTGTTAGTCCCAGCTGGGCTCAATTAATCCAATCTTTACCATTATTTTTGCATGTGATATTTGTAAATTTAACATTAAACATTTACTACTTGTCAATATTCACCACTTCAACCAATTCAGGACAGCAGACTTTAAAGATAAATTTATTAGCATTGCCCTAGGCTCCAATCCGAATGATCAGATTAATCAATCATATCCCATCATGCTTAGCATGTATTTCTCACCTAAGAATCATGTAATTTAAATTAACTGAGAAACACGTTTCTTTTGATCTTTATAACAGTGAAAACACACCTTATACTATGCATTCCTTTCAGAAATAACTTACAGTGTGTATGTCTACGGTTGAACTCTGACTGTGATATGCGACCACAATTCTCTCAACAATAAGAGACCACTCCTCCAGCCACTTCCTGAGCAAGCAGTGCGTCAGCTCCTTCGGGAAATGACACTGAAATAGCAGGCAACCTTAAGACCACGTAATTACGTATAATGGTCTGGATGACTGTTTGTATGGCTGATAGCAACCTGCGGGCATTCAGTAAAAAAGTTGAGCAATGTAAAATGCGATGTTTGTGTGTGGGTAATAAAATAAATCCTACAGTAGCCTACGTGCTAACGAATAATCTGGTATAATTTTTGATAGGGCATGAGCACTTGCTTCAAACAGGACATTCTCAAGTGATTAGCTAGACTAAATTCAACAACAAAATGAAACAGACTGCAGCTTTAAAATTAGTTCTGATGTGTGCACTTAACAAATGTTACAAAATATTAAATTGTAAATGTAGCGCAGCATTATATCACTGGCCTTTAAATTGTAAAGAGCCATCCAATTGAATAAATCATGTGGTCAGTCTAACGATTGAGGAGTCATTCAAAGGGAACGCTTGTATAGAATTCATTCCTATTTAATTGAACACGTCATGAGAAATGATTTTATGACCGGAATGCTTAAAATAAATAGACTTATTGTTAGCTCGCGTTTCTTTAAGCATTCCATCAAAATATGTTGGCATAAGGCATAATGTCGAGTAATATTTAATTTACATCACTTGAAAAGCACGTTGCCACCAGGAATGTAGATGTAGCCGACGTTGCCTTCTCTTTTTCTCAGAGAAAACTACGGTCCTGAACACGTTTGTAATGCAGTGCAATATGACAGCGCAAGATTAGAACTCAGACTATATCATAAACATATGTTCATAATATTCACAAACGTTTCTTACATTCTCCAGAACCCACAAAGCTAGGTTTGTGTGGTGTCGATGACGCTGCACTGCATTAAATTGTCTTGGGCTTCCCCTCTTTGCTAAGATCGCAAAGTTGCTGAGTAGCTATACCCTCTGAGGCGGAGGATGGACAGCGCAATATTTTCAGACTCGCTAGAATGACAGTGCATGTGGAAACTCAGCGGCACTCCCTCATTTAAACCCGTAAACCCTGTGCTTCGTATTTACCTTGGAAACTGCGCATCAGGCAATTGGTGACACAACATTCAGAAAACTGTATTTTGATTGTAGATTAGGTTACATTCAACAGTAGCCAAATGATGCTGGATTGCATACTAAAACGTGCACCTAGCATGCACGCCAACCTGTTTTAAAAAGAACGTGTAACTATGTTTAAAATTCGTTGATCACGTCACAAAAAGTTACGGGAACTGGCAACACTTAACTAACTTGCATAAAAACTATGATGGTCCGTACACTCTCAACCTTGTGAAAAAATAAAGACTGGAAAGTTTCACATTACTTATACCGTAACCACTTTCATAAAATCAGACTGGCGATGAACGCAGTTTAGTAGGCTACATGTGTAAATTAGCAACGCCAGTAAACAAAGAGTTGGCTAGTAGTGCTCGCGAGCTGGGAAATTCTCAAATTGGCTGTTGCCAGATCTTGTGGATTTCCGATGCATCTTCACACCATATGGTGTGTACAAATAATGCATTCTACCCAGTTAACTCCTGTGTAAATAAAGAAAACGTGCGACTTACTTTTTCAGCCCCCTTTTGCCAAATCCAGTTAACGTACAGCTCGTTTCTCATCAGCTTTTTCCTTGCTCCTCCTGCATAGCCTACACAAGATTAAAAAATTGGAATGTTGAACTACCGCCCACCCCGACTCTAACTGGTCAAAGCCCCACAAAGGTACTAATACTGCCACAATATGATTGGACAGCGCACTGTCGACTCATCGGGAATGTGTGCTTTTGGGAAAACAGTCAGAAATAGAGCTTCCTCTTTCAACAGCAGCGCTTTTGCACATAGTTCCAGAGGAGAGATAATACGATGGCTGAGTTTTATATTCTTTGGATTTGGTTTTCCGGCATGATACTCTTGTTATATTTAAGATGTGGAATTGAGAGATTATAAACATGCTTCAGAGATGGTTATTTTCTATAATATGATTATATATGGGTTGAAAATTCACTCCTGCTTGTATAAAACCAGGGCAAACAAGGTCAATCGCACCAGCCTAAGAGATATGTGTAATCTTGTGACAACAGCAAGTGTATTCTCTTGGACTTTATGAGATTTCCCAGAACTTCGTGAACCACTGAATGCCCCTATGCCAGCCATTAATGCCACTGTATCCAAAACAACCTTTTCATTGCACAAAAAACAGTTTGGGCCAGCCAGAAACAGTAAGCCTGAAATAATGTTTTAAAAAATTCAGAAAGTGAACTATTCATTTAATTGTCTGATATAATTTTTAGCTGAATCGTGCTATTACAAAAGATATAAGGCAAGCATTACTGTGTAGGTAAGAAACAGAAAGTTAACAGTAAGGTAAAGGTATGTTGGCCAGATTTAAACATGTATTGAAGAGGACAAGCCTATCTCTCGAGTGAAGCCAGGAAAAACGCTTGGCTGTCTTGGGCAAAGAGTTATGGAGAAAATGCACATTTCAGTCTGTGGGCCTGATGAGCACCGCACAGATGTGAACAGATGGTGCCGTGTCCCACCAGTGAAAATATTTCAACAAATAGAAATAAGACAAAAAAAAAGTTACTGCCAGCAAATTAGTGGATTGAGTCATCATGCCGGGGAATAACAGGATGGGGGAGAACAGTGGAAAAGTGAATGTCCTGCTGAGACTGCGGTCGTCCAAACGCTCAGAAAAATGTGCAGCCGTGATGTTACTTGAAGACACTAAACTTCCTAAGGCGCTGCGTTCAGTAGCCTACGATGCTGAGGCTTTGATGGATGCTGAGAAATGTTCCAGTGTGAGCCCTACCTCAGAATTCCTGAATTCTCCAGAGACTGCCCATGCTAGTCTCACACCCCCTTTCTCTCTCTCAAAAGGAAACATTGTAAAGCCTTGCTAAAACACTTAAGTGTCTCGCAAAATCACTGAAAAGACCACCATGACAATGATAACTCATAAATAGTGGAATATTAGCAATGATTAAAAGAACAATAATAATAACATCAACAATAACTATGACTGATAAATAATAATACTAATAATTCCAATTTTAATAATAAAATGTTTTTTTTTTCTCCCACATATGTTTATGGCACATATTGTTGCAAGCCATGGAAGGTGGCCACATACCAAGAAGTGATGCTTTCTGTCCCTGTCCCTGACAGACTGCTCATTTGTGTTGTTCATTTGTTTGATTTTGTTTGAATTACGATAGGGATATTTGAATTTACCTGAAGCATTTTGCTTTTAATTTCAATTTTTTTCAGGATGCAATGCAACAAATGCATATGTTTCCATTGCTTTTTTAATTTACATTCTTTAGCCCTCATTGCTTAGTGTCTTGACAAAGAAATATGCATCAATCTTTCAGGTACTGAAGACACACGCCGTGGGACAGGTCTAAAGATGTCTGCTGACCTGAAAGTAGGTTGTTGAGATAAGGATCACCTAATTGTGCTGTCATTTGGGGCTGGGTAATTGCTTCCAGCAAACAAAGCATTTGGGTTTCTTTAAGAAACTGCATTCTTTAGTCAGGGGCAGAGATACAGGTTTAAGATACCAGTGCAGATGCTTTGTAATGTGAAGTTAGTCTTTGATTTCATTCATGGAGAGAGTCTGCGCATTGCTCCCAACAGAGAAAGCTGTGGGGCACTACTGTAGGCATAACAGAGAGAAAGGGGCTGACCCACCAATACTAATCTGTTGGACACTGGATCCATTATGGACAGAGAGCACCTGAGAATTTCTTTCCTTTGAAGAATATAGCCGCGTTTCCACCAAAATTACCCGGAACTTTCAGTCCCAGGAACTACTTTACCAGGAACTAAAAGGTTCCTTCAGCCAATGGTTGTCTGCGTTTCCACCGGGGTCTAAAGTACCGCGAAGATTAGGCAAATTAGCCCACTGACGTTGTCGTCGGTCCATCTGTCATATGATTTCTTCTATAACCCCATACTACCACCGAAGTAGCCTACATTATTTTCTAATAACCGGGACAGCCCGGAGTGGTTTATTCCACTTATATACAACGGGTTACCAACAATGACTATATATGGTTACTTTTGTATTTATTGATTTTCATATATCCTCTCAAACACATTCATTAACAGCAGAAAACATGCACACGTTGTAAACAATTTGCTGTTTTATTACTTTCTCGTCGTCAATTCCATATAGGCTAATCGCAAAATGACAAGAATAGAACGAAAACTCGGACTTGCGTGAAAATGTAAATTAGTAGTGGTACAGCCACCGTTTGCTTTCCTTCGAAGTTACTGCTAGCCGAGCAGCGAAGTGTGCCCTCCAGATGCGAACCATGCACCATAAATGAGTCCATAGTCTTCCTGGTCTTTTCGTGGAATTGAAAAATGGCAGTAAAATTGAGTAAAATTACGGCAGTCTGAAAAAGCTAAAGGGAAGATTACTAGAATTAACCTGTTATTTTACCCGAATAAAAAGTACGGAAGGTGATTTCCAGTTTGCTTGTACTGTATCACCAATGTTAATTATGCAGAACTACCGCATACCTCACATAACTGTATCAAACGTTTTGAGTCAATTACAACGGGCTAACAAAGAAAATCCGGAAGAAAATATTCAGCAACCGAATTAATCCGTTTGAATGTTTTGGTAGCCTACGTAATATGCTGTCCCAGCACGAATGCTTAGCATTTTATAAAACGAATACTAAAGCAAGAAAAGAACAGAAGAGCACACGTTATAATTCCAAGACGTTGACAGGCTATAACCAAAAGTAGGCTACTGCGCCGCATAACATACAAGTTTGATTTGTTATTATGAAAATAAATTGGTTTGCCGCTGCATATTTTCAAACATGGCGGGTAATGGCGGAAAATAAATACAACACAAATGCTACGAGTACTCGACCAATCAGAAATGTTCAGCGCTGCAAGCTCCACCCAAAAGGTTCCTGTACTTTCGGAAAGTACTACCCCCCGAGCAGGAACGTTTTGGGGGGTAAAACAAAGCCCCCAGAACTAAATTTAGACCCTAGTTCCTGCGGTGGAAACGCACTGAGTTCCTCAAAAGGTTCCTAGTTCCGGGGTATAGTTCCTGCGGTGGAAACGCGGCTTATGTTCAAGCTAGTAGTGGATGAGCTGATGCTAAAACTCTTGGTATCTGTATGTGATCCACAACATGGTCTGGTATACAATTTTGATTGTGGAATACCAGTAGCCATTGCAGCTAGCCGTCCTACAGTTTGTATGTGTATGGGTGTGGGTGGGTGTGTGTGTGTGTGTGTGTCTATGGGAGGGGCATCAGATACAATGGCTTTGCAGCTCAGCTGGTGGAGTGAAAAGAAGCAATGCCTGGGGGGTTGTACTAGGGAGGATAGCACATGCCTTTCTGCAATATACTACATTTAGGATTACATGGCTAAAAAGATGGCTTGTTTGGTTCAAAAGTAAGGACAGGATGGGACAGGCAAGGAGGCTGACTGCTAGCAGCTGATGAGGAACAGGAAGAGAATCCTAGTTGGCAGCGTAATGTGCTATTTGTGAAAATGGTTCTTCAGTAGCTCAGCCACTCCAAACCTCAGCTTTCATTTTGGGAGGGGGGAGTGCAATGACGCAATGTGTTCTTGCAGTCACTACGTGCTCCTGTCAACACACAGGCTCGCTATAATAGTCGTGGTATTTCCTTCCTTAAAATTGGAGGAAATTCCAAGGTGTGGGATAGCAAACAGGTCTGGAGAGGGAGGCAGGGAGGAGAGGGGACTCAGTATAAAGGCTTCTCTTTTACCCTACCCTTCCCTTCATTGATATCCCTCTGTTTTAACTGGATCATTTCTCATCATGTCCTCAAGTCAGAGATTTAGCCACAATATAAGCTCAGCATGTCTACAGAGCTGCTTCAGTATGACTTATTTTATTGAGACTGCAGAAGTTACATTGTGTTGCTAGAAATTAGATGACAATTACATCTGTTTTTTTTTTCACAATCACCCAATTCATTGCCTTGATCTTGGGGAAGGGTTTGGGACAACTGTATGCCAGCCAACCAAAAGAATTTTCTGCAGGTACGCATTTACTGCCTAGTGTAACAGAAAGACACAAATCACAAATCTAATAAACCTGATGTAAAATGGCAGCAATGTGTATTCATTAGACAGTCAATTCCAGAAAGATCTGGCAGTTCCCTCTGTGTCAGCGAGACAGCTATATCATCTCATTTGGTTTTGACTGGATGGTGAATTTTGTTTCATACTGGGTGTTAGTTATCACAGTAACTGTTGATTAGAATGTCAAAAGCTGTTTTAAATGGTGTGGGTGATATTCAAAAGCCAGCTGTGAACATATTTTGTGGTTGCACAATTAGTACATGGGAGCATAGCTGTGATAACGATGTATGATAAGTAAAGCCACAGCCACCGGTCATTGCTTGATGTGTGCACATAGATCAGAGATTCAGGACATTATTCAATCCTCCTGAAACCAAAGAAACAATATTATATGTATTTAAGTATCAGAGCTCAAAAACCTATAGTTGTATCCACAAAATCATAAAAAACAATGTCTTGTAAATCCAAGTCAAAACAACTGCAAACATCTGACAACCACGCCCATCACAATCACAAGTTCACGACAGAGAACCCAGCTGTCTGCCTTTGACCAACATTTGTTAAAATAATTATTCAATGTCATCATTCTTTCAGGATCTGTGTGTAACAACAGTTTCTTTCATTCAAGATCATATTCAGCATGAAAATCACATCATCTTCTTGAATCACTTAGGGTTACCTTTTAAAGTGAACTTATTTAGGCATTTTCTGCCAAAATACTTAAGAAAGGTATCTGTATTAAAATATTACACCTTTTGATTTAAATAAACACTTATCCAAGCCTTTCTTTAGAGTGAAAATCTTTTTAACACATTTCCTTTCTTTATTCTTTTCACTTTTCACTTGTTAATTCTCATATCACAGTGCAAATTACTGAAACTAATAGCCAGGTTATGAGGATTAATTCAGAGCTTTTAAGTCTAAATAACATACAATTGAGCTTGTGAAGACATTTAGGAGTGTGATCCAGACTAGCAATAAGCGATTCACCAAATTTGCTAACACATTGGTGCTACTGGGTAGATGTCTCTTTGATCAGCATTTTAAAACCTAGGGGACTTCCCTAGTCATGAGGGCACAGCTGTTAATCTCAGGAAGAGACAGACTCCTGTTGTACATTGAGCTATGGCATTTGAGGGCGGGCTACTTTTTAAAATGCAAAGAAATAAATAACACGTCTGTGTTTCTCAAGACAATGTTGTCATGTGTAGTCGTGTTGCCATGTGACATGCATCTCGCTATGCCTATTTTCTATGTTCATGCTGCTACTGCAGTCAGACAAGAGCTGACCTTTGGCCTTTGACCTCCCTCTGAGGATGCTGTTTAAACCTGCTCTAGATGCAACAGCATTATGGCCCCACATCAAACATGACCGTTTTAAACTTGTAAGGGTTGTAATCACTCACATGAATGTAGTTTCTGTCGGTTTTGCTGACTTTCATTTGACATCTAATTTCAAAATGGCAAAAAACAACTTTTATTACAGATAAATTGACAGAATATAAACAAATAGCTATAGAGTTATCTTTTCATCGATGCTTTTATTTTTAGTGGGAAGAGAGAGGGGCAGGCTGAAAAACCCATTGCATTTCTTATTTGTTTAGCAGATGCTCATAATCCAGGGTGACTTGTGTAGCCCTTAGAGATAAATGTTTTGGGCAGTAGACAAAACAGGCCCCTTCCTCAGGAGGTCGATCTTGGAAAATAGGGCGCGGCTATAATAGCTTTCAGTTACATGAGTGGTGGGTTAGTGCAGCTCACCCGATGTTGCGCCAGTTCACTGTGAATTCCATTAGAGCATGTTGTTTTACAGCTCTGATGATTTCACCACACTATGAGCCTATTTGGGAAATGGTGGGAGAGAGAGAGAGACAGAAGAGGAGAAAAAAAGGAAAGGATGGAAATTGGTCTGCCCTGTTGCAAGTATCAAAAGTGAGACAATGTGGGACATAAATTAAACATCTCATAATGCATGTACAATAGGTACCTCGTGCACAGTAAACATCTCTCACACAATGCTTCATCTGAGGATAAGGTGAAACAATGGGAGCCTACAGAACATGAGAGAACATGCATGTATAATGCATGCTTTATCTGCTTTTCTGCATCCAACCACCTGAAGTACCTTACAGTGTACCTAGTCAGTTAGTATGACACGTAATCAAGTCAAAAATTATTCAACAATACCAAATTAAACTTGGGATAAGTTCACATTACAGTCTTTAACACTCAGTTCTGATTTTTTGCTTGAATCCAATCTTTTTCATTTACATTCATGTTGGTGAGTGACCTAAATCAGATGTATGTGTGAACAGATCTATTCCCTGAAAGAACTTTCATGCATGCACAAAAATCGTAATATTTGTGAGACAGTTCATCGTGGAACCAAACAAATAGTGGTTCAAGGATTTATCAAGATTATTTTCTGTGGAGGTTGGATGACGTTTCATCAGTTGGGCCATAGTAGGCAAGTAAGCTGTTCCACACATGGTCCTGTTGAGGATAAGGCAGACAACACAGGCGTTAGGAGTATGACAAAAGCGATGGAAGGCAAGGTGATGAATAGGGGAAAACCACATGAATTCAGATCTGACAGTACGCATGACCACAGACCGAATTTAGGCCACTTCAGCCTGTAATCTGAGCGTAGCCCTAGTTCCTTCGTACCAGCAACTCATACTAAAACATGTTTATTTGCCTGCTGTTATGGCACTTCATTATCTTGTTCAATTACAGTCACTTGACCAGACATAAGACATAGCTTTTCTCTGATCAAGTCAAGACTCATTCTAAGCCGTTTAATCCTGATTCTTCTCTGTCTCCTTTGCACTGGGGAACTCAGCTTGATTTAACAAAATTTTGATGTTGATCAATGTCGATTTATGTAAGCAACAGTGAGCACGGATGTTTTTTTTCATTGGCAGAGTTAAGGTACCCTGTATAATCCCATTAATGACATATTCATGCTATTGATCAAACGAGAGGGCATACATCTTTGTCTTCACCCAGATCGATTACGCAGGCAGGGAAAGTTCACTGAACCATATGATGTCCCATTGTGATCAATGGAGGCCCTGCTTTTTTGTGTGATGCTGCTACTCTGTGATTGATTTCTATGCAATCCAAAATGCTTTAATGGTTCAGGATTACTTTGGGACATGGCCACATCATCTCATGCGCATACTGTGGTGCCCAATCTGTTATCATTTGAAATACTCCTAACAAAATGTTTTGCAGTAGCAACATGTTCCAGAACCGTAGTTTTGGCCAAGGCGTGTAGAGGATATATAAAGTTTAAGCAATAATAAAAAAGAAACTTTTGTGGCCTTGAGTGAGCAGATCAGATTGGATGAAGGGGGCAGATCTATTTAATTACCTAAATTAACAGTGAAATTAAATGTTACAAAATACATTAAAGCCATTGCAGAAACCATACAGAATGCAATGGACTCAAGGTGGTAAAACTGAATCACTTCTACTTAAAAATATATTTACTTATAATTGTATTTAAGCAGCTTACCATTGACCCCCTACTGCAGCGCTTTAAAAAGATTAACTTAAACCCAATGGTGCTTGTGTTAAATTTGGTTAATATTACACACAGAAGCAAATTCTGTCAAGGTTCAGGACTGAAAGAACATCAATTCTTTAAACATGTATATTTCTATACCAGTTTTATCCATTATAATTTATTTATTCATACATAATAACATGAGTCTAACTGTTATGCCAATAGGATCGCAAACACTGTAAATCTGACCCTTCAGTACAGCATTCAGTTATTATCTGTCTATGATGGTTTAGCCCCCTGACTGCATATTTACTTTTCCACCATAATTTTCCAATTCCACTCCAGCTGAGGAAATGTGAATAGACTGGATGAATAACAGATAGTCGTCTTCCTTACAGATATTACAATAAATACAATATGGAAACAGGAGAGAGAAGAGACAGAGAAACAGGGCCTCTATGACATCACCCAGTACTTCTTATCTTTGTACTTATAAAATATTCATATTTAAAAGAATACTTTTCTGTTACAAATGCAGCATTTGGATTTGGTAATTTCACACGTTATAGCGGCAGTGAAAGGATAGCTTGCTGATTTATAATATTTTCCTGGTTCTTTCAAAAATGCAACAGCACCATGATATTTGAGGCAAAATGTTTGTAGACCAAATTATTTCATACTTTTTCAGGACAAAATGGTGGTGAGAGACCTCATATGAATTGATTATTGAACATACAGCATAGCTTTATGGACATTAGTCCGAGTCTAAGGTGGTATGACCCCACAATCTTTATCTATGACCTGACCCACTCCACGGTTAAAACTTGAATGAATGGTGAATGGTCTGTCAAGTGACTTTTGACAGCTTTAATTGCCTTATATTGTCCTTTTTCAAAAACAGTTTCCCAAACAGTTCAGTTGAGGAATTATTAATTAAAAAGTTAATTAAGTGCAATAATAATAATAAACATAATAATAATAATAATAATAATAATAATAATAATAATAATAATAATATGCAATTTTCCTGATCACTATGAATGGCACCATGAAAACTGAATGCTTAATAAGCATGACTCTGGCCTCTCTGTGCTTTCAGTATGCTGCTTATTTTGAATGAACTACATTCAGTCCCTTCTCTCCTTGCCCCTGCATGTTGAAGCACTCGCCACAGATGCAGAGACTCTCCAGAGACCACATTTTTCTAGAATCACATCATTCCCTTCAGAGATAAAACATTCCTGTTTTTCCTTTTCATGTTGTGACTCTTTATTGTCATAATTGTACATGTCTCAACTTCACCTGTTGTTCTACATAGAAATTACATTCCAGAGCTTACTGGTACTCTGTAAACTGTTAAGGTTGTAATTCAGGGAATGTGTTTGTGCTCAAACGTTTCTGGCCATATTGTCGACTAAATATACAAAACAAGTGGGCAAACAAGGTCACTCAACCTTTCTCTAAAATCCGTGCAATGTAAATTGTGCTCCCCATGTAAATTTCCCCCGGTGTCAACAATATTTGAATTTTGCCTTGTTTTTAGAATTTCTTGTGATTTAGCCCAGAAAAACGAGAAATGCATTCCTTTGTGTTAAGCAAATGGTCTTATGAAGAATCATTTGCTATTTTTGTGCATTTTTCTGAATTAAAGGAGCTGAATATTTTAAGTAATGAAGTAATTTAGGTTAAGTACTGCTCTTAAGGGTGCAACAGTTTTTTTTTTTTTTTTACGATGAATGTAGTTGACAGTTTTGTAAAAAATGGCACACTGTTTTGCTTACTTGTTATTACTTGAAAATACATAGATTGAAAACTCATTCCAGTAGAAGAATGGTATTTTGTAAGCCATTACTCCTTTAAAAATGAACACAAAGAAATGAAGCATACAATTTGAAAAAAGTATACTGTCCGTTATGTTTTCATAAAATAAATTTAATCTTGAAAAAGGTACAACCCTGATGAAACCTTTTCAAATATAAAACCTGTTATGGTTATGTCTAAATATGAAAAAATCTAAAGTCATGGCTGAGCTAGGTTAGCTCATTATGATGATAGGTTAGTATTGTCATGTGACATGGTTGTGTGAGGCATATTTAGTGTTGGCCATGACACCATAAAAAGTCACATGATGGCCTGAATGGGTGGCTGTGTGTGTTACAGAGGTTGTCTGCGCACTGAAATGTGCAGTGACTTTAATGCTAGTGAACATCTGTAGGACATGTGCTCAGCAAAGACAACCCCCAGCTCCCAGTTCCCAGCTCCCAACTCATATCCTGTGTGCTTGACCTAGAAAAGTTGCATATGCGATAACACCAGATACATATTTCTCGACAATTATGGAACAATTATTGTCCATTTTTATGTGCCACAATGTTTGCTGTGAGAACTTCATCAAAAACATAAAACGTTATAATATGTTTATTTTAACTATGAGAGTTGTAAATGTTATTCATACATCTGGTGATGATTTTAAGGAACTAAATAACTGGGTTTTCCACACAGAGAATGTATACAGTTTTCATTGTGTTCAAATTTTTAATATCAAAGGATACTATTTTGACTGAGTGGGCCTTGTAATAATGTGTTTCTTTCTCTCTTTCTTTCTTGTGTGCAATCTTGTCGGAATTTCCACGCTTCTTTGGATTTAATAAAATCCATCTGAAGAGGATTCAAGCGAACAGTGGAATTTGGTCCAGGAAGCACCTACAGTAAAGGACTGTGGTATAGGCGCACTTTAGATACAGGAACCCATGACTATTGTCTCCTCACTGTTGGACCAACAGAGGCCATAGCCCTTTCCTATCCCTGTCACCTGACTCATTTAAGGGATGTGTAGAGAACCCTGATATTGGCTGTCAGACACCTCGGCTGGCTTCCTCAGACTCCTGTTGGGAGTCGCAAGCACAACAAAAATTATTTCTCAGCACAAACCATTATCTACACTCTTCAGTATCTATTTTGAGATAAATTGCCAGGCTCCAGAAACTCCCAAATCTGCCTGATTTCTCTAAGGATGATTCCACACCCACCCAGTAATTTAAGTCAAAGATTTGCTGACAAGTCTGACAAGTCTCAATAGGTCTGACAAGTATTTCACAAGTTTCATGGGCAATTGGTTACTTTTTGCAACATACATAGATACTTGTCAATGTTTCTTGTTGGAACATAAACAATATTTGCAATAACCCATTTACAAAACACATAGGAAATAAAAACATAAGGAAGGATTACTTTATGGGAGAAACAAAATTGGAATGTTCTCAATTTGAAAAAGACTAGGGAACAATGGTTGACTAAAACCTTTCAGGTTATAGGAACTGTGCTGTAGCAATAAAAAATTCCAACAGGATGCTGGGATATAAAGCCAAAAGTATTGAGTATAAATCCAAGGAAGTTGTATTTATCTTATACAATACATTTGTTAAACCACACTTGGAGCATTGTGTGTAGTGCAAGAAAGATCTGGAAAAGGTTCAAAGACAGACAACCATATTGATTCCTGATATGAAAGATAAAAGCTATGAGAAAAAAAAAACTTATGATGCTTAATCTCTTCAAGCAAAGTGATTAACAAGAGATTGTTCAGGTTGAGTTCTGTTAGTAGAACAAGGGGCCATAAATGGAAATTATGAAAAGTTAAATTCCGCACAGACATTAGGAAGCATTTTTTCACGCAGAGAGCAATCAATGTTTGGAATAGCCTACCAGATCATGCAGTAGAGGCAGAAACTCCGAGGACCAGGCTTGATACGGCGTTAGATACTATCTAGCCTGTTGCTAATCAGAGCAGTAGGTATTTATTTTAGGAAAATGGCAAGTATTTTTGGGCTGTTGTCTCCGATAGTTTTTCTTATTGGTCAGCCTCATAATGGCTTCCTTGATGCTCATTGGCACAGCTCTGGTCCTCATGTTGACAAATGCCAATAACAGACTCCAAAGGCAATCAAAAATGCTATAAAGCTCTCTCTGACTTATCAAAAATATCTGTGATGCCATTTCTGCCTTATATATATATTCCAGAAAGTGATAGCAAGGCATTGGTCCAGCGAATGCATTTCAATGATGAATTTCACAGCCACAAAGACAGATGTTCATGCCATTGTTTTGACATGTCCAATTCCATACAGCTAAGCACACTCATATAAAAGTGAAATTCTAGCCAGTTGCTGCCATAAAATTGCACCACTGCGAGCAATAATCTGTGTAAAATAAACTGACCTGAAACATTAGTTTCTAAATGGTAGAAACCATCTCTGCTCTGTGAAACTGTTAGCTGAGCTGGTGATATTGGGCTGATGCCTAAGTGCAGATGTACCCACGCACTGCATCTCCTTTGTAGTGCTGACCACGCAGCCAGAAACACGGGTTTATTCTCACCCGCCACGCGGCTTCGCTGCCGTTAGACGGGTGAGAAAGAGAGAAAGCCGTGGCACTCCTCAGATAGCAGGGCTGACCTGACTGACAGCTTTAAAACACCTCTGCTCTTCCGAACGACGTGCTTCACATAACTCAACCGCACACTCTATCCTGAGGATACACAATAAAATATCTCACATGGCAAATAGTTTCTCCTTGTAAATATTCAGAATCTGATCTGCAAATGCATACCAATTAATTATCAACAAATTAACATAATAAATACCCTTAACAGTGGTACAAGAAGTGCCCCAGTCAGAGATGATGGACATTGTAGTGGTGGCAATGTAGTATAATGGTCAGGGAAACTGGGGTTGTAGCCAAAAGGTTGTGGGCTTTGTTCCCAGCTGTGATGCTGCCAGTGAACCACTGAGGGAGGAAGTTAGCCAGAATTGCTTCAGTAAATAAACTGCTGTATAAATGGATCATAAATATTTTTAATTTAAAGTGACTCGGGAAAGATAGATTATGCTAAATGCTGAAATGTAATGGATGACTGAATGGCTTGCAGACACTAAAAGAGAACACTTTTCCCAAAAAACCTAGATTGCATTATGTGTCTGTGTGTGCGTGTGTGCGTGTATATCCAAGCCTATTTACACTTGAGTGTTAATGCTGAACAAGGTGCACTTTATCTGGGTACAGCTCTACAGCCATAAGCTTTACTGTCCTCTAACATTTGTCCTCTAACAAAATTGTTCAGAGATTCCAGGAACACTATTATGTAGGGATAACATTAGTCCAGTATGTGGTCTATATGTAGAGAAGCTGCTCTCATTTTGCTCCTAAAAAACCAAATGACCAGGCTCCAGCAGACCTAAGGTTCTAATGGAACTAAGTGCTTCCAGACAGAACTGGCGTTTAGATCACTATGAAGGATGGGCCAGTGTGGGCACAATCTGAATCTCAAAACCATGACCAATACACCAATGAGATATGCTCCAAGGCCAAAGGCTCTGCAAGCAGGTTTACTGCAAAAGGTATTGTACAATTTACTTTCGCTACTAGCAGGGAATGCAAAGAAAAACAGAGCAAGTATACGCGCGTGTGGGGGTGTGTACGCACGCGTGCTTGTATGTGTATGTGTGTTTGATTGTGTGTGTGTGTGTGTGTGAGTGTCCATTTGTTCCAGAGTAAATTAAATGGTGCATGTTTACTTTTCCATGGTGTGTCTCAGCTCCACGATTGATACTGACAGGAAGTATGGCGCATGGTGTGGGTTCGAAGGGTTGGCATTTCTGCTCCACCATGTATGCATTTGAGTGCATGTCTGAAGGTGTGCTGAACAGCGTCATGGCTGTTGATGAGGTTGCCCGACTGCCCACTCAGCAGCCACTGCTTAGCAGCTGCACCCCACACAAAGGATGGTATTTGCAGCTATCAGCATTGGCACTCTGCGCAAACACAGATCAGCTATTTCTGCCCTGTGGTCGCATCCTTCACTCCTCAGGCTGGTATTGCTTCACTTCTGGGCTACACTGAACATTATGTTCCATTCTATGCATTCCTTATAAAGACACAATGAGATTCTTTTTCAGAGGATACTAATCATGCAATTTGGCCACCGCCATGGCTTTTGTATTAAAGCATTGGTCAAAATGATGGCTACCATTTATAGGCATGTTTTGCCTGGCACGGGGCTGTTAAACTATAGTTTTGTTGTTCTTTTTCCTGTGACAAATACATTGGCACTTTATCACTGCCACTATCTGGCCATTATTTTCAGCGCTATCTTGCTGAGGAAGGGCATAACGTCATACAGGAAAATGTGGTTGGGAACACTGAGAAAATCTGAAACCTGCCAAAAACTGTCACGGCATGGGGCAGAACTGAAGGGCCCTCACGTTCTAAATTACAAACTCTCACAAACCCCCAGGTTCAGCTCTGGGTTTGTGTCAAAACCAACCAACCAGCTCCAAACCACAGAGGTTTCCAGAGCTATGTGTGGTCTATCAAAATTCCTTTCTTTTGATAAAATTCCTTTCCATTCTTCAAAATCATCTGCGGTCACAAATTTGCTCCACTCGCATAATGTTAGTTTTACAGAGGACATCGATCTTCATCAATCATCTTGTACAGTCATTACACAATGTATGTTGCGACTGGGGAGAGGAATGATGTATAGCTGAATCTAAGCAAATTTCTGTTTATCAATGGATTAACAGTGAGCTCCTTTGCCTCAAAGCCAGTTTTACTGCATGTTTGCTTGCAATGTCAAACTGTGTGGTTCAACGATACAAACTCCTGTGCCCATCTTCAGTGCTTATGTATGGCCGCACTTGCTAGGGTTCTGACCCAGTGAAACATACAGTAAAAGGATTACAGGAGACCGTGCTTTGCAATGATCTTTGCAACAGCACAGCTCAGAATGGAAAAGGGGCAATATGACTCCCTGTCCCTGCTTCTGATTCTTTGCCTGAGCAACCCCTCCCTGTCCTGCACAGGGGTTACACGGTCCAGCACTGTGAAGTTTACCTGGGGATTCACATTTGAGAACAGCAAGCACATGCTCACATACAACCCACACCTCGGGATTTCAGAAGCATTTCCTTGTGCCAGCATGATCTCCATCTTTAAAAACATGGAGGGTAAATTTAGGCCTGGTGGTGGCACCCAGAGGGTGGCACACCCCCACCCCATCTGTAGGAACAATGCAGTCATTCTGGGAAACACCCGCGTCAAGGACCATGCTCTCTGCCTCTGGGAGCGGTAAGCCTGCATTGCCTTATATGGTATTCCAAGCAGCTTTTGGTGTGATTGGCCTGTTTCAGAGTGACACCCGAGCCCGGCCCGCAGATTTGCAGTGGCAAATAAAACAAGCAGCACCTGTACAGACATGCAAACACCATGAACTGGAAGCACCCCCTCCCCACCACATGCGAGCCAGGGAACAAACCAAAGATAACATCCTTCCTCCATGAGCTCTTATGTTAACCCTTTGTAATCCTATAAACATACGTTCAGAGAAACACAATGGAATTTCAGCCAAAGGTTTTCACCCATGTTTTTGACTGCATTGCTCCGTACAGGTAGAAAAAATATTTTTTTAAATGTTGTCACCAGATGCTTTTATCCAGGGCAACATGCATATTGTTGCTTAAACCTTCTTAAGATTATCCATTCATACAGTCAGAAATGTACAGGAGCCTCCCAACTGCTTAACTTAAGTTACAGCAGCAAGGCTGTGCTCATAGTTTGAATTTACTATCCACTGATAATAACTTCAGCTCCCAGAAATCTGTTGCAGTACCTGTATCCTGTTACACTTGCCTACAACACACATGAACAAAGGTTATGAATGCTGGTGCCAGCATGATTTGGGTGCTACAATCTAAATATGTAAAAATAGCAGAAGCAACTTATTTCTTCAAATCAATAGGAATATTAACTATTGGAGTTTGTAAGCAGTGCTGCCATCTAGTGACTCTTCTTACTTGTGAAGCTTTCCAGGTGAAAGGTAATTTTCACAAAATGACTACAGAACATTTTATATAGTAGCACAAAAAGCATGTTTTTTAATGCTAGTAAACTCTTCTGTAGTTGACGCTACACATTATACCTACCATTAAAAAAAATAATTACGCTGGTTTCACACATTTGTGGAAAAAGGATTATTATTATATTATAATTATCACTCCATATAATCATTTCTGTATTCAATTGTTTATTTTATTTTGAATGATTCACTGCCATCTAGTGTTACAATTTAGCATTGCTGCCGCTGCTAGTCTCATCGAATGCGCCTGATGTGGTTTACACCAGAATAACCTATAAATGCTTATTTGGGTTGAGATCTGGTGACTGAGAGGACCATGACCCCCAGAAAACACCTGTAATGCTCTTCAAACCATTGGGTGACTACTTCTGCTCTGAAGATGGTGGCTGTGTCATCTTGAAAGACACAGATATCAAAGCTTTAATATGGGATTAAGATCATCCCTCAGTATCACTGCTTTCCAAGGGTACAAAGTCAACCTGATAATTCCAGGAAAATACACCCCATACCATTAGAGAACTACGAGAACCATTCAAGGCTGTTGCCATTTTTGCAAACTACTTGTAAATTCAAATGTGGAATTAAATGCATCAAAATAACTGCACGTACCCCGGAACTAGAGCAGCGTTAAATTTGATTGGTCTTCATGTAACAAAATATACACCATATAATTTATTTTCATGTGAATCTCAGGACCCAACCACCATTATGTCACACAACTCCCCAGTATTACCATTCTGAATGATGCCATTGAAATGCACCGTCTGCTGAAAAACTCTTGGCATGTCTTAGCTCACTAAATTTAATTTTCATTTCAATCCAGAGTAAATGTACAATTTAAGGGCAGCATTACAATTAAGAAAATGAAAAAGACTAAAAATAACTCCCAGACATTTTTAAGGCACTTTAATTGCAAAGAAAGCAGCACCTGAATGACTCCCATGTAGACTGCATTTGCATCCAAGATACTAAGTGTACCTTTTCATCTTTCACAGAAAAACATTAACAGGAGAAAATAAACTCATGTCATTCAAAAAGACAATATAGCTGAACAACGCTTCTGGGACTCCATTGAAAAATTGCATTCTGCCACATGTCGCTAGAGCCCTTGCTTCTGAATTTAGCTCTGCTAAGATGTACACATCATGAGATGCATCCAGGAACACTTCGCTCGCTACCCATCAACTTCCTCCAGTTCTGAATTTTTAAATGTTCTTTTTTTATTCATATTTTACTTCACAACAAAATGACAGCTGGTTTGCCTTTGGCTGTTGTTTGCACCTGGAAATCAACTCATTTCTTTATACAAAAACAAATACCATGGATGGGACAGAATTTTGGAAAGAACTGCACATAATTGGCAATAAAATTAATTTCTTGTTCCTACTTTCTAGTTACTTACAACAGTCAGTTAAATACACTTAGTGTTGTAGGTGGGCATTTGTATTTATCAATAATGAGTCATTCCACGTTTAAAATTTTTTTGACTTGGGCTGCTTGAGGCACAGTGGTTGGCTGGTTTCACCTACACTCTAAGAAAGGGGGCGAATGCTGCAGCATAATCATTATCTGGCACGCACAAATATGACATACTTAAGCTGTAATATATTTAATGACCTTTTGAGCAGCCCCATAATAATAAAAAATGAACACGCCCTTTAATATTTAACAAATGAAAGCTACTCATCTCTTAATTTCTACTGTACTGCCTTTTCATTATAATTGAGAAAACTGCCAATGCCATATTGTTTATTTTAAAAGCCCTTGATGAGGAGAGCGTGTCAATGAGTGGATGTTTGTGTGTGTGTGTGTACAAGTCACTGGACAATGCCGTGCACAGACCTGAATTACCTGTGTGATGAGGTAGTCCAACTTTGCATCTCTGTTTGTGTGGGTACATGTGCATCTGTTTTTACATCACCCTCAATTACTTTCCACAAGCAGATGAATGCAAACAAGTCAGAGATCAGTGACAAGTTGGAACACTTACAAAGATGGAAAATTAACATCAGGTACGAAAAGAAAACAAGGAAAGGGACAGCATTAATAAAAATCTAACAAATGGGTAGGTCTTGTACTTAAATTTAAGGCACTATAATCTGAACTGTTCTGCTTGTTTCAGTTTGGTTCCTGTCAAAGGTGATGAGGCCTCTTCCATTAAGACAGATAGGACTCCATCTCCTCCCAACCACATTTTTAACTCATCAGGAAGCTGCAATATAAGAAAGATAAGGGTTGGTGGATGTTCTTGTTACAGCACATGCCTCATACTACACATAATTCAGTCAAAGCAATTACTTAATCTGTATACTGTATAAACTGTACATACTTTAAGATCTGCAGCTACATTGGATTTTCGGCATGTTTATTAATGCGTGTGTGTGACTGAATACAATTTATAGATCTAATTAAATGAGAATAGGATTTAAGAGCAGCATCACTTCCTATAGACAAGATCAACAGACTTTTCTCTACATACAAATATGGTGGCATCAATTTGCATGAGCGGAGAGCAGAGCTTACCTGTATGGATACCCATGGTATTTGGCTCTAAAGATTGACAGCAGCCAACTGAAGAAGAGGACCACCAAACTTATTCCAGCCACACACATGACTGCAAAAGGACAGAGAAAGGAGAGAGAAGGGTTAAATGATGGTAAATTTTTTTTTTTTAAAAGACAGAAGAGAGGGCAGGGAAGAAAATGGAGCAATACAGGCCAATCAGTTTTAGGGCATGGCACATATTTGACACTGACCCATAATTTGTGAATCCAAGGACTGATACTCATGAAATTTGACATGTTATCTGACAGTGACTTTGAATTAGCATACAACATTTTGGAAATATTTCTGAACCATAAGGTTCAGAAATTACAGGCCAAACCATAAAAGTGGTTGCTATAGTGCCACCATCTGGCCAATCAGCCGAATTTCTACTGCCTGACTGGGGTGACATGTCCAACCTATCTGCCAAATTTGGTAGCTCTACGCCTTGTCGTTTTTGAGATCCAAATACCTTTAGCACAGAAGAAAAAATAATAATAACAACAACAATCTGAACAACATCACTCACACACACACTTACTTTTTCTCTTCCCAATGTCCATATCAGACGTGGCTGCCTCATGCAACAGCACCATCCCTAGGGTGACGGCCGCATCTTACAGAAGAGTGTTAAGGGCTGTTGCGATGGTAGAGGCTGACTCCTGGTTGCCTGGGAGATCTACTAATAGCACCCATGTCTAGCAACTAAACCTCTTATTTCCTGGTATGCACTGCATGGCAAAAGGATACTGAACAGGAGAACTATGTGCGTTTCTGCCACAAACTGGGCCTGACTGCTGCTGTGGATGTAACTCTGAAACAGGTGAATATGAGGGAAAGAAAACACAGGTGAATATTGCACACACACACACACAATGCACATGTTCACACACACACACACAAGCATGCACACACAGATGCATACAATCACACTTTCACCATGCAAATGTACACACGTGCTCCCACACAAACGTACATACACAATGCAATGTTTCATATAGCTTTACCAGCTGTGTGGCAGCCCTGACCATACGAGCGACAGCAAATCACACTGCAAACCAAGATAATGCATATGCAAGGGCCATACAATCAAAAATAGCAGGCGTTTCACCAGCTCAGCATTTTCAGTTAAATAACTGGGCCAGCCGTATCGAAAGCAATGCTCCTCCCTGTGGCCTGTGCATGCTTATACTTGTTCAAAAAAAAAAAAAGAGTTGACTCCTGATGCAGGTAAGGTGTGATGGTCAAGCCCGTTCTGACACACAGCTAACAAAGGGGCACTGAGTACAAACCACTGCTTTACTCTGCATGCGGGGGGCACTGCCTTACCACTTGTCCAGTACTGGGGTTCTTGTGGGCGTACGGAGGCCCACGGATATGGTTCCACATCTGCCCTGACGTCATGATCAGCACAATGCACTGTAACAATGGAGTTGACAAGCACGTGTAACCATTATGAATTGATGCATTTGCTTATTGACTGACTTCCGGCAAGAAAGATTTAGTAACTTCAGATCTAATTTCTTATTAAGGATGATAACCTGGGAAAACAAAGCAGGGATTTCAACAGACCGGACAACTAATCAGCAATAAGGGCTACACTGGGAAAGTCGATTAGGAATAGACCAGCATTAACACCAGTCTCCTGTATACAAGAAACATAGGATCTTTATTTACCAGAGTAAGGACTTTGGCTCAATAAATGCAATAGAGCAGTTCCACATACCAGTTACCATATGGATACTAAAGTGGTGATTCATAGCTGAGAAAAGTCTTAGAAGAGCAGAAGGGAGGAAAAAAAATCACTGTTAAGCATACAGTACCAGTGCACCAAAGCCCCAGGCATTCTTGTTGTACAGGAACTCCAGGTTGTCTCTCCGTAGGTACACCAGCCCCCCTACCACGGCCAGGAGGAAGCCCAGCATCAGTGGCCCGGCGTAGTTCGGGGGTCGGATTACCCGAATCTAGGAGGAACAGGAACAGAGGGGGCTCAAGACTGCAAAGGGACATCTCTGTCCCACACCATGCACACACCTGAACTCTCCACCCCAGCATAAAAAAGACAAGTATGAATATGTATGGTATTAAACACAAAGACCAGGACTTAAGTAAGAATGAAACAGAAACATGATGTAAAAACCCCATAGAACTGAGAACAGAGCTGCAGTCAACACTGCCCAGTATTATTACTATAAAAAAGACATACATTTCAGCTTTACATAGAGATAATATAACAGCAACTAATGTTTAAGCAGCGGCAAAATAAGGCCCCCCTGCCCCTACAAAAGTCTGAGCAACCTTGTGCTGTCAATCACTGACAACTAAGGGTTCTCTCAGCATAGCAAAATACTTCAATTTGATCAGATCAAACCTTAGGGTCACTGGCAACACATGCAAGCCCCACCCAAGGTTCCAGGTTCAGGGAGACCTAAGCCTAGTTGATCTCATATGAGATTTCCTTAAGAGAGGCCTAAGGATTGAGAGAAGAAGCCACATTACGTGGACGTCGGTCCGGTCCGCGATCCACCGGGCAATCTGTTCAGCCGCGAAGCCTCGGACCTGCAGCTCGTACGTGTCGGCCTGCTTGGCCTTCCCCTTCGAGGGGAAGTGGATGAATGAGGGGGCCGAGTTCATGTTCAGCTGCAAGCACAAGCGAGAGGAAACTTCTTTAAAAGCTAAATCCAGTCCAATGGCAGTTTTAAGCACAAGAAGTGTAAAATGTAGCATGAATTTTTAGTGTGTGCAGCCACTTACTCACACAGCCTAGTGCGTATTTCTGTAGGTGCTATGCACACCCACGTTTTCATTCATACCAAAAAACACAGAAGTTCCGATGAATTCGATTTTCTAGGCAGAGCTATGCAAAGTCGAAGGATGCCTACCATCTGAAAGACGTCTGAGCCTTCGTCAAAATCCACTGTGGCGAAGAAGATCTTGTTGGTGAACGCACTGGAGTAGCGCCAGGAATTTGCCAGGATTTGATATTCTTCATCAGCTTGCCTGCACACAGTGAACCACAGCAGCAGATTAGCAAAGGACACACTCTTAATGCCTGTTTTTGTGTGTGTGTGTGTGTGTGTGTACGTGTGTACAGTAGTAGAGTACTTTTCAGTTTTCAGACTCTGTAGTGACTACACGAAGTCTGGCTAGTCCGGCAATGACAAGAAAGCTAGTAAAAGCATTTAATTGGATATAAAAATGTATGAATGAAGCCATGTCGAATAACGAGTGTTAATGACTCAGTAGCTGACCACAGCCTACATTAACGCAGACCCCTCCCTTCATTACCTGCACACTCCACACTGTCTGTGTGGCTGAAGCGCAGTGAACATCACCACCACGGAGTAGTTGCGCGGCGGGGCCCTCACGAAGCGGCGGAACTTTTCACCGTTCATTCGGATCACTGCCCGCCTGCCGGCCCAGTCCATCATCTGGGCAACTTTATCTGACATCAAGGCCTGGAGACAAGTCAAACCACGCTTTTCAGTTGATCGTTAAGTTGTCTTAAATTTAGCTCGCGCACGCACGCACGCACACTTTCCGGTCATCAGCAAGCTTAACTGGATTTTGCGGCAGGTCAATTGTTTCAAAAAGCAAAGAACATTACAACAAATATACAGTTTGTTAATGCAAGAAAACCTCCGCGTAACGGCTTCCTCCGTAAGTGACCTACCGGATTATCTGACGCCCTCGTTTAAATTGAAACAACTGAAAAAGAAGCGCTGCTTGGGTGTAGGAATGACAGGCGCTCATTGGTAAGGCAGGTAGACAAACACTGAACAACAGTCCTTGATGACGAAACCGCCGCTGGACAGTGAATAGCCTAAACTTTAAAAAGTGCCGTACCACGGAAAAGGCCAAGGCACGTTGTCTCCAAGAAAAAAAAGGATAAAAAGCCTTTATTAAATGGGCTAGAACAAGGCAATGAAACAGACCAATGTGTCAACATTAGGTCTTCAAACAATAGGAGGCACACAGCATATATAAGCAACACCTGATACATTCCACACATGTCTAATTGGCAAATGCAAACAATATACAATAGAGGGAGCTATAGAAAACCCACAATGTGTACATAGGAGAGGATGTCACAGGCCCACACACTAAAAACAAAATATAAACAATAGCATGAAATTCTGAAATACATTTTGTATTGTACCAAAGGATGCAAATGCCCTCATTTAAATGTATGTACATATTCAATTGAGATCAAGAGCACGGAAGAGCGCCAATTTTGCAAGGACAGTAGACAAAAGGTACATCCGTATTCACACTTTGTGCAAGCTTGGGATTACTGGACCTCTGCTGGTATGCAATTTATGCTTTATTCACCGTGCAGCAAAAACAAGAAAAATATTTGAGCAGAACTGTTTAATTCAGTTTTGCATATTCACACGTTGAAATTGCATTATCCGCCATGCTGATTTCAATTTTTTACCAGTTTTTCTGAACATTTATGGATCAGCCTCCCCTCTGGTCCACCTGCGGTAATTTCTGTGGAAGTCTACTGTATTAAGACAATTAGCCTACTGCAAGTCAGACAGTGTGGAATGCAGATGATTACTACAAGAAGATGACACCTCCACATTGATAACTCATCAACCGACAAGTCACGAATGCACATTCACCATACTCAGAGTATAATTTCATTTTGCCCATCTTCTGCATGCCAGTGGCTATTTTACATCCTACAGACCACGTAGTGCAACAGAAGCCAGCTAGTGCTGACTGACAGGAAAAATATTATTTATTTATTTAAATTTAAAAATAACAGTTAACAATGCATGACTAACAAAACTACGAGTAAAGAAATTCCCGTTCAGGAATTACAATTTTCCAGCGGGCATAGCCAATTCTAACCATTTTTTTAAAGATCGAATCTAACAGGGTGTCGAGTGCTTGCGAACTCCCGTAGCTTGTATGGTACTGTTTAGACTGCATACACAGCGCACACCAAAATATAAATTACAACAAAGAGCTATCAAAACGTTGCCATTCTACGATTGGGTAGTATGACTTTAAGCAATGTGACAGTCGAACTTAAATGGCTTCTATAGACGCTCAGTATACGAGGCCACACTGGTTTTTAATGTTGTCCTTACGTCTGATTGCAGAGGAAATAAACTGCAAGAAATTTCTAAACCTCAATATTATTGCTATGTTGTAATAGCCAATATGTAAGCCTTACAAGCTGTGATGTTACATAAATACAGATTCGTTTCTTGGATTGCTGAACCTCGATACGCCTGTTTATCTAGATGATAGTTTATCTAGTGAGCCAACAGAGCAACCCTGCTTATAATTAACCGATTATCTTAACTGCCTTAAGGACAAAATCAGGAAACACGAAGCCAGAACAATGCACATCAATTGATTAATCTTAAGGAACATTGCATAATAAAGACTACATAATTTAGGTAGGTTCTCGCCAAGGCATTTAGAAGTAAAACTCATTCAAACACGCGCAATCAGCCAGAAGTGTCACTTCCTGATTAGCACACTCGCTAGCTAACCAGCAAGCTACCATACAGATTTACGTCAACATGCAATTCTTAGTTAACTTCAATAACCCTCCACTAAATATGCATTGACTCCCTACCTCCTTCTTCTTTTGTCCATCTGAAGGTATTCCATAAAGTACTACAACAAATAAAAACCCATACAAAAGTTTCAGAAACATTTTTTGCACTACCCCGGACAGCTCGGAGTACGTCTACTAATGACGCACAGGCACGTATAACCACGTGATTCATTCCGTTCCGTGCAATTTTTCCATTGGCCGATTTTCTTCTTCGCATAGCGTATTACAGACAAAAGACAGGGCTGTTCTGCGAGTGAAGAGGTGTTCTCACCGGCGGCCTCACTGCCTTCAGAAGCGAGCTCCCTCATAGATGGTAGAAAATAAATAAATAAAATAAAACAGTTTTTCAGTGATGGGGTCAATTTAGCAGCAGTAGGCAATGGCAATGAAATCTTGAATAATTTCCACTTTTTACTGCTTAGATTATGTTGGTCTCAGTGTTCAGGAGAGTTACATTAACAGCAAATTGTTTAGAAAGGTTGTATTTGCCCATATTGTACTTTTCCCTGTAAATAATAAAAATGAGCCAATATATTGCATTTTGATGAAAAGCTCTTATTTTTATTAGGCTACTACACATTGCTTGTATAAATAACCAGCAATGTAAAGCCCATTGTATGTTTTCATTTGAATAAAAAATAACTGAATATTGATTACATCCTTTTCTTTCCTGCACCGCACAGGCTTCCAAGACAAAGCAGGGAGATAAATCCAAGCCTAGTGAATTAGGTTCCTTATTACAACCATCACTTTTCAAGGAAGAATGAAATGCATTTTGCTTGAAATCAGTGTAGTCTTAAGAAAAGGACTTCACCACAGGCTAAAAAAACAAAAACAAAAAACAAAGCACTGGCAACAGGTCTGGGCCATGATTCTGTTGCTGTCTCTATTCTGCTACGTCACCACCTGGGGCTCACAGCTAACTGGCCTGTCTACCTGTCAAATGGCAGCACACCTCTCTTCTAGCATGCATAGCTCCTTCTCCCTGGCCTTGCTCTTCCCACAGTAGTGATAGTCATCCTTACTACAGCTGCATTGGTAGAGGGTGTCTGTATTAGAGTGATGTGCCCCCACCCTGTGCACCACAGTCAAGTCATAGGCCTTGAGCTCTTCTATCCAGCACACAACCTGCCCTGTGTGTTCTCAAAATTACATTAGCCACTGGAGGGCAGTCTTCACCATGAAGTGCAGGCCACAGAAATAATATCTGAATAATGTCAGACCTCAGCAAGGTCTGGGTCCAAGATGAACAGCAGGGCGGGATCTGAAGAGGACAAGCCCTGTGGCCTCAATGAGAGCTCTCTGCAGGCCATCAAAAATGGTCTGGCACTCCTCTGACCACACAAACTCTCCGCCCTTCTGTAGCAGGCAGATGAGGGAAGCAGCCACACAGGAGAAGCCCCTGACAAACCTCCTGTAGTACAAGGCCAGGCCGAGGAAACTCTTTAGCCACCGTGTGCCAGTGGGGGTGGGCCAATTACTGACAGCCTGCACCTTGTCCTGCATTGTGCTAATGCACCCCCAGCTTGTGCCCTGGGAACATCACCTCCCTCCTCATGAAGTAGCACCTGTCTGGTTTAGCTTCAGACCTGCTGCAGCCACTCTCTCCAACACCAATGGCCACCTTGAAGGAGCCACCATGTAAAAATAGAGCTGCTATCTACTGTAAATATAAGATTTCTCTCTTCACAGTCTCAGTTTAAACATGCATTTATTGCACTTTTTCACTGTATTAATATTACTTCTACTTTTGGTTAGTTGATTATGCTACTGCCTCTGTTCATTTTTGGTTGAGGTGATTGCAGTACCATAGATTTAGGAATAGAGACAACCTCACAAATGGTGTGTGTGCCCTGCAATGGATGAGCGACCTGTGCAGAGTGTATTCCTACCTCTCGCCCAATGCACGCTGGGATAGGCAGCAGCACCCCCTGCGACCCTGTCCAGGATAAATGAGTACAGATAATGGATGGATGTATGGACAACCTCACAACTTGGGGTAATACCCCTATAGCCGCAAGTTGTGAGGTTGTCCATACATTCATGAACTTCATTCATCACCCCCTTCGCAAAGAATTATGTGAGTAAATCACGTCAATAAAAGTCCCGATGAAATTACATTTATCTTATGGAGGAACTCTCTCTCTCTCTCTCTCTCTCTCTCTCTCTCTCACACACACACACACATGAGGGCCTCTTTTCAGGGGAAGAGCTGGAATGCATCTGGCTATGTATATGTTGCTGGCAAAAAGCAACCACCTTGTTGACCTTTGTAGGGAGAACAATTTGTGTTTACTGGAGGTAATATGTAAATATATATAATTTTATATATATTACATATATATAATACATATATAGAATTCCCCTTCCCAGTTGTACCTGCTGAAAAGCACCGTATATTTTTTAAATTAACGCTAGCAAACGTTTCAAAATGATGAATGAGAAATCTACTACAAATATCTTCGATATGGCCCAGAATTACTCATCATGTCAAAATCTACAAGTCTGTTTGAATAATTTATAAGACAGACAAATGCACACATGCAGAATGCAATGTTGCTGCATTTCATTTACAAACACAGTAGCAGTCTTTATATTTGATTCAAAGCAGCAGCCTGTGTAGCGAAGAGCCCCTGATGTGGCATTGCAGGAATGACCTTGATCTTGATTATTTAGGCGTCATGATGTAGTCGGTTCTGCCAAATAAAATCCAATAAATACTGGTTAGTTATCGGTTTTCTTACAGCATATTGCTTTAGGCAAACTAATAAAAAATACACAGCATGTCGGGAGGAATTTTAATGCAACCATGGACTTCCCTAGTTGTGTTCTAATTCAAGATGAAAGAAGGCTGAAATGCAGACATGCTGCAGAAGTCACCGACCTCAGGCAGATGTGAACTGGCTCCTGTAATTGCCTGCGCAGCAACGCCCCCTCCCCACATACACTTCTCCTACATCCCCTCCTCTCCCGTACTTCCATTCTTCACCCGTCCTCACACAAAGGCTCGCCAACAGGGAGTAAAAGAACCGAAACTGTGCTCGCAAAAATGTTAAATGAATAAAACAAAATTAGTTCCCGGCCAACCGGGTGGAACTTACTTTGTACAGTAATTCGTACACCAGTCAATTCCGATAGCGCACATTTCAGTATGCATTTTTCAACCAATGTTCGGACGCAGCACCCCATGGCCACTCAGAAAGCGAGAATTTCCCCTAGCATTGACCAATGGGATGGTTTCTAAGATTTGAGCAGGATGCGCCATTTTAGTGCGTCTGTAGCCATCCGGCAAGATGGCGGGGTTGCTTTGTCTTCAGCGATCGGGTTAATTCAATATTCTATATTATTTCTCCGAAAGATACATTGGTGATAATTCTGTGAGCTTTCTCTCTGGTAAAAGGTGTCGTAAAATCAAAGTGTCCTAGACCAGCTAGAAATGACGGCAGAGATTTGCAGGTGAGTGTGAAACTAGAGAAAGGTTTTTATAGGCTTTCCCTCGCTATATTATACCGTGTGCTCCTTGCATCGCTGGCTAACGTGAGCTAGCTACCGGTGCTACAGAGCCGGCATCTTGCTTCCAGCATGAATTGCAGTGTACCCAGTCCTTTGTTGCATTAGCTAGTTGTCTGCTTGTTGAACAGCAATGAACGATATTCTGGGGGACAGTTTGCTGGAAATCCAGTTAAGTTTCACAATGCTACGAAGCAAGATAGTTGTCTTATTTTATTTAGGGGGAGGGTACAGATGTGCATGGTTGGTTGCAGGAGTTTAATGCGACCGATGGATCTAATGGTGTTTTACTAATGCTAGTTCAGCTCATTCGCTATGCAATGGAATTCTGTGTGTATTTGTACAACATTGAGACAACGTCTGTTTTGGATAGTCACTAGCTAATATATCTCGAGATGCAAAACTGTCCGTTCACTTCGCAAATTGACCTGACCGAAGAATGGTTATTAATCTAGCTATCTGTTCATGGGTGGCCTCTATATAGACAAAAAGATGGCTAGTTGGAAAGAAATTGCGGTTAAAATGAGAGCTGAACTTTGTGACGGTCATTAGCCACCTTGGTAGCTAATGAAGTGGAGACTGACGATTTGATTAGCTACATGTGATGACGCAAATATAAACAAAAAACACGTCAAGAGGCGCTACCTTGGCTAGCTCGCTGTGACGGAAATAAAACTGCCGGCAAGTTAACGGTAGCCTAATTTTTTGGGCTGGAAGAAATATGTATATGACGTCATTATAAATAAATAATTGTAATGTTAGGAAATAATTGCTTTCATTACATAATTGTAATGGAACTGTAATGTAGCCAATTAATTGGAATTCAGATTTGTAACAACATGCGATTTAAGCATGAGTGTCAAGTCAATATGAGTAACATTACTTCCCGGTTTTTTTTTGAACAGATAAGCCTTTTCATAACGTTCATATCCCACGGGAACGTTATTAATTATTGCTCTGTCTACATCAGTGTAACTGTTTTCGATAAAACGTGGTGATAGAAGTTGTGTTGTAACGTTAAGCATTTTTTTCTTTTCAATTGTATGTATCGTTAGTTTGTTGACATTCAAGCTACGTCAGGTCATACGTAGACAGAGAACTCAAGTTAGCCTTAGGACTAATTTAAATCTTTTGTGCGCTGCTGGTCTTTGCTAAGGCACAGGAACGACTTGAATCTGAACGTGCTACCGCTGGCGCTACCAGAAAAACACAAAATAATTTAAACAATAACCATTAACGCTTTAAAGATTCAGAAAATTCCAGGTCACTGTTCTAGAACTACATTGCTTTCAATTACCGTTAGTGGTAGTTACATAAGTATTAGAATGTTCAGTTAAGAACGTTCTAATCAAATATTTGTGATCTTTTGCCTTAAAGGGTGTAAACCACATTTCCCTTGTTGTATCTTGACAGTTGTCAGTAGCCTATGTGCAGGCAGTCCCCTGTCATGTGAAAGTCTTCAACCAAAAAACTGAACTTGAATGAAGGGTGTTCTGGGATTTTTGATTAAATGAAATGCCCTATAATTTACAGTTTAGACATATAGTTGGGGAAAAAAAGCCAAACTGATTTATAAAAAGTACATCTCACATGGCAGGTAAACCCCTCATGAGCTAGAGATATGTAAAGTCACATATAAGCAACACCACCAAAGTGCATGCCTCAAGACTTATGAGAAAAAGGAAGGAGAAGGGTTCGTTTTTTTTGTTTATTTATTTCTTTAGTTTTTAATCTTTTAATCCACAGGTACCTCTTCACAATTTCTAGGAGCCATCGTCTGCAACTGTATTTTGAGTATTTTATTTCTTTTTGGTCAAGTGTAAATCAACTGGTGTGGTTTTCATATGAATTTATGTCGCTTTGTGTCAAAACATTTCAGTGTATAATTGTAAATTAGTCAGATTTTCTCCACTTGATAATGAGAAAAATAACTTTTTGCTTTTTATGCACTTAACTTGTATCGACAGTTGGGAGTATAATGCAGAATAATGCTGCTACAAGCAAGTTCCATTTCTTTTGCTACTAGTACTACAACTTCTAATGTTATAATAATAATAATAATAATGTTAATAACCATGGGCAGTGGTAGGTTTGTTTTTCATGACATAGATTGTATTGCCATGTAAATGTCACAAAATCTAGACTAGTTTTCAAATAGTGTAGCAGCAGGACGTTAGTAACCTTAGGTTTGATCAAGGTACACACGTATCATAAGATAAATTAAATTATTTCTGGAGATAGAGACTAAAGGTTTCGTTTCTGTTCTCTCTGCTTCTCCTTGACCATCCCTGCCAGTACCAGCAAGTTGAATACATTGGTGACAAAACTACATGAGTACTTGGGCCATTCATCAGAAGAGGAAAATTGTGAGCGCCAGGTTCCTGAAATCTCCCGCGGTGAGTGCTGCTGCATCTCCTAGTGATGGGAGCGGGGTTTCACGAACGCCATTATGGCGTAACGCCATCGGTCTTCCTACTGACTGGTGTCAGTCCCCGAGAACTGATTATTAAAAAGTTGGCCAGGTCACAAATCCAAGTTGCTATATTAGCTGCTTTGGAGTTACTTAAGTGCATTTTCTTGCTTTGGACTACAAATCCTCTACTTGCTCCGTACTTGCCAGTGTAAAGCCAGTCGTCTATCAAAAACGTGTGTCTGCTCTAAAGTATTTTTCACTGCACATAAAATCTGTGTTGGCCAATCAAAAATATGCACTAAAACTGAATCAGTACCAAAAAAAAAAAAAAACACAATAAGTGAACTGTGGCTTAACACTTAAGTTCTATTACATTCAGTTTCTGGTTATTTGTCATCTTTGCAGGCTTTTTTTTTCCGGGATCCATTTTTTAACTGGGATCCATCCCAGAATGCTTTTGGCTTCAGTTTCCTTTTTCTCAACATATAATGTACCTGAAATTAGTGGTGGCTCATAGTAGGACAGTGAGTATGGGTGTGTCTGGGTAGCAAGTGATCCATCTTTTCTTTTTCCGTCTCAGACAGTGAAAAAAAATGGATGCAGGATGATGAAAGAAACACATTCTGTTAGCCCTTCAATCTGGCGCTGGTGTAGCAGATCAGATCTGCAGGCAGCCAATGTTAGTTTTCTACTCATTCTAATGTTGATCATCATTCTCATTTCCACTGAACTCGTTTTAATCTTACTGATTAAAAGTCATGGGATGTGAATATGGCAGATTTATTCATGGCATTCATTGGGATTTATGAAATGATGTGAGGTTCAACCATCCCGCAGTGGACATTGAAAGTGTTGAATTGAGAACAATGAAAAGCTCATTCCAGTTCAAGAATGGCAGTTCCGAATGAAAGCCAGGCTAAACGAGTACTAAGAATTGCAAAGCAAAATGGCTGGCCAGGGTGCCCCTTCCTGTTTTCACTGCCTTTCCTTTCACAGAGCTGATCCCGGCTGCTCCCGCCCACCTCCAGGCCCAGCGAATCAGAACACCCCAAGAGGTATCAAATTTCTTTGACAAGATGACAGAAAATCTACTGGTACAAAAAGCAGATAGGCAATTGCTTATTTTTGGAAAAAATACACATTAGGTTACAAGACAACAAAAAGAAGTGGGGGAAAAAAACATGGCTGAATAAGGCTGCTGAGTTCACATTGCTTGCCGTGTGAAATATTTAACTTTGATGTGTGTTGAGATGAGTCTTTTAGAGTATGTGCTTATACGTGGTTAGAATGCTAATGTATCCCAGCCATTCACTTTAAAGTTTATTATGGCCATAACCAAATATAGCTATATGTTCAGCTTCCAATACTTTGGCATAAACCATATATATTTCTTGGTGGTGAAATAATTACATTTCCCATTTTGACTAATCTGGCTGGTGTCTTAAAGCAGTTGTTTTATTTTATACATTTTTTTGGAAATTGCTGTTGGGAGTTTTTCATCGTTGGCATTGGTGGCTAAACAGTAATTTTGGCCTATGTATGAAGAAGTGACATGAACTATCAAGTGAATGGCTATTTTAAGATTGCAGACTATATCGTAACTGGCCAGTCAGCTCATATATCAAAGTTAAAATATTGCAACACAATTTGGAGCACGTATTTTTTCAAAAACTATGCTGTCTTTCAGATATTAACGGTAGGTTTTCCGCCATCTTTTCAAGTGAATTTGATACCCTTGTATCCACCCTCACAAAAATAAGCTGTGCCTGGTGGCAGACACTGCAATATTACTTAGGACATTAAAGGAAGTTCTACATTACATGAATCTTGTTCAGCCTTGTATAAGGATAGTAAGCCAGAAGTCATGGACGGTAAAAGAGGCAATTAGAACTTCAGAGGTCGGCCTGGTTCTGGGTCCAACAATGGAAAACCCCTGGAATGAATCATGCTGACACTTAGACAGTGTCATGTGACTGGTCAGTTGATGTATTTAGATAAAAGTCCCTTTTTGAGTGCTCTGCAGTGATGCACTGATAAAGGTAATAGGGTCATGTGACATTGCAGATGGAAGATGCTCTAGGGTGCAGTACATTCTCTGCTCCCTTCAATATATAGCCTTCTGTCTGTTGAAGGGTTATATGTTCTGTTAAATGATGTTACAGATGTATTTTCAGTTAAAAATCTAAAAGTCTTTGTAGAGAGAGTTGATGTATTACTTTGTCATCTTCTTTCATTTACAGGTAAATTGAGCAAAGTTTCCAGTGAATCAAGTACTACAGACCAAATAATGGAAGAGGTACTTGGTGACAGTTTCCTTTTTTGTTTGTTAATTTTTTGTGAGAGTAGGATGCCCTGATACATTTGCAACTCAGAACGCCTATTAATTTGGAAATATGAACAAAATACTTCACTCCCTTGAGGCTAAACTATCGAGGGTGTGACACAACATAATGATATACATGAAGGTCTGCCTCTGAAAGCAACTCAGGATGAGACTGATTAAGTTTTGACCGTATTGAGTTTCGTCCAAAGTTTTTTGAACAACATTAGGGTAGTTTGATATCTGAATGTGCCTGTCACAGCTACAAGCAGGCAGTATGGTCCCATGTTCTAACCTACATTATTATGAGGGAGTCTGCAGTGGTGGGACATGGTTGTTTTTGTCCTGACAAGGTTAGGGTGGGGTCCTTGGTGAACAGTCGTCTGAGTGAGAGATACAACTCTTCTGCTATTGGTGTTAGTTATGTGGCCTGTAGAGTATGAAATGATCCCTGCCTTGTGGGCATGCCCATTGGAGGAGTGCATTGTTTGGCTGCACTCCTCCTTGACATAAATGCAGGTGGCACTGCAGCGACTCGAGAAGCATTGTCAGTGATTCCAAATTAGCCATTAAAAATGGCAGAATGATGTGTTTGCATGTTCGGTCTGCAGTGAAAATTCTCTTTCTACTTCTTGGTGCTAAGAGTTCAAATTGTTAATGTCCTCAAACACACACTTGTAATGTGCTGACCAGTGAATGACAGTACTGTGTTGATGACCACTCATCATGAGATTGTGAGACAGTGGCTTGGCTTTTATGTGTTTTTCCATTGCGTGAGGCCTTTTGCAGTGGAAGCGGCCTGACCAAACAGTTGCCTCAGGAATGTATGGTGTTTAATGGTGCTGAAAAAATACGGGCGCTCACTGGTGTGTGAACTCTCCACCTGCAATACGTGACATTGTGGGTTTTAATCCTCCTGTGACACAAGGACTATTGCAGCAGTGAATATCTGCACCCCTCCAAACATGTCCCTCCAAAGATATTTCCTCGATGGATTATTTACATTTTAGGAATTTAGGCAATGTATTGGCGAATTGATCATTATTATATTTGCATGTGATCTTTATGAAGATCATTGCCATCAGTTTTACTGTGATGGTTTATATTCTAACGTCGACCTTTGAAGTTGATGCTTGTCGACTGCAGTTTTGATTGTGCTTCACCTTGCAGCTTTGTGTTACTCATGGGATGCTTATTGAAAGTATAATGCCATGCAAGTCACTCTGGATAAGTGAATGCTGAATAAATAATGGCAGTCAGTAATAGCGACAACGTTCATTCTATATAGCCTTTACTTGGGTGAACGATTTTAAAGAAGTCTTTAAGCCTTTATGTAAATACATGCATTTCCTAGGTGTATGTTAGTGTGGTTTCCTCTCTGACTCACTTGTTTTGGTCGGGTCACCTCTGCCTTTCCACAGACTGCAGTGATTCATTTGTTCCTAACAATTTTAAGTCTAAGGTCTGCCAGTAACCACACCCACCTTCCACTGCACTCCACCCCTTTGAATAGCAATTACCGTGTTTCGCATTTTCCAACGCTATTGTTCTCTGTTCTGTGTGACCTATCAAATCCTTTTTCGTTTCCCCCATTATGGAGAATGGTATGCAGATGTTTGAGAGACCTTGGTTTTATTAGATGCCAATGGTTCTACCCATTTTCATGGAATACATTTTTGAGTGTGTTTACAAAGATGGCCAATCCATTGGGTGCACTCATCCCTCTCCTTTTTTGTGTGACCTGCAGCCAGGAAGCTCAACGGACACCGTGAAGCCCTCTTCCTCCCGCTCAAAGAGGTGGGCTCTTTTTTTTTTTGTGGTCCATGCTTCCAGAGTACTGTTTTGGCACTAACGTAATTGATGAAGCCCTATAACTGATGATATCATATGTTGACATCTTTCCTGCAAGGCGGGCAACAGACCAATTTGTCCGTAACTTTTCAGGAAACCTACTGTCGTGACGAAGCACACTGGATTGGATGAATCCGACATTTCGGATGAGAGCGGGAATGAAGGCGCCGCGTCTGAAAATGCTTCGGAGGGAAACCTGGATGTGAACAGCCTACCGAAAGGTAGCATGCGCCCCATTTGATCTGTAGTAATTGCCATGCCATTTTATTTTAAAGGGAAATTCTAAACCCTAATTTGATTGCATTGTATTTTATTGATCCCTCCCTGTGGTTGTCTAATTTGCTACATCCTGCATCTGAAACATACATCTTTGACTTGGCATTGTTGTTATATTTTATGAGTGGGCATGGCAGATATTTAGCAGATTATTATAGGATGGGTGACAAATATTGAGGTATGTGCTATATTTATTATCATATTATGAATTATCATATTATCAGTCGAGAGATCAATTTACAATGTTGTTAATTTTTAGGGTGAAGTTCCCCTTTAAGGGATTACTGTGGTCTGAATTGTTACTGGGTAGATCAGATCGTGGGACATGGCATTTCATTGGCTCACAAGAGTATCGCGCCCCTTCCTCCCCCGCATAGGCACAGTGGTGGTGAAGCCGGAGCCCGTGGGAAACGAAGCTAAAGATGACTTCAGAGGACCCGAATTTCGCAGCAGAGGATCTGCTAAATTAAAAACGGATTCCCTGCGAAAGCGATGTGGTGAGTGGCTGCTGTATGGACACCCCCCCCCCCCCACCGGTGGGGTTAAAATTAAACTGTCCTTGGCTCAGCGTCTACATGCCCATGATTAATACGGAGTGAGCAGTGCTTTCGTATGTCTCCCTTTTTATTTGTGTGTATAGACTGTAGGTGATGGAATTGGATGGATGTGTAAGGGCTTTTTTCCCCACTAGATGGCACTGGATGATTGTTTAGCCATGGGGTTTGAATCATGCGATCCAGTTGACATGGACCGTGTGCAGCATTGCCTGAAATTAGGAGGCACTTTGGTTTCCATGAATGTTCTGTTCTGTGGTTTGTGGGTCATGACACTAGGTTGTGAGTTCTTTATTGAACCACAAAAATCATGTGGGACCAAGAATGGCAGCAAAACATGTAAAAACATATATTGAGACATAGTAGTAGTTCCTGCCTATTATCAGTAGTCCACATTAATTTTTTGTTGCCACTTTGCAATTCTATATATTTTCGTCTAAAGGGTTGCTGAATTTTTTTGATGGCATTGAAATGTGTCCTTCCCCCCCCCCAGGTGAGCATTTGCAGAACATTGTGAGTTGCACTGCCTGTGGACAGCAGGTCAACCACTTCCAGAGGGACTCATTCTATCAGCACCCTGTTCTGAAAGTGCTCATCTGCAAGGTAAGGCTTTTCATCGCGTGGCCTTCGGCTTCTGGAGACCGGCTGCTGGCTTGCGGAACACTGGAACGGTGTTCATTTGTCTTTACACATGGGAAGTGAAAACGAAGCTGGCCAGTTGCATTATGCCATTTGTATTTCGGCTAAGTTTTTGCAGAGGATGCCGCTATTGCTTTATGAATGGCAGACCTGAGTTGGTGCTTCAGTGCTGGGTTTTTTTCTGTGGTGCGATCAGTCAGTGCGATTGATGTCACTTCGGTACTTCTTTTTTCCAGTCATGTTTCAAGTTTTACTCGAGCGATGACATCAGCAAGGATGCAGATGGGATGGATGAACAGTGCAGGTAGGACTGCGTGCATTACTGCACTCATCAAACAGAATCTATCTGACACGCCAGGAATATTCTTTTGGAAAGGGGAAGGCATTGAAGATATGGAAAGCATTAAGGATTTGGAAATCAAGACAGGGCCGCATGTATAGAAGAAAAAGGTGTATCGTGTGTCATCTCTTCCTTCAACTTGATAATAACAAAGAAAAAATGGAGCACACTCAGTAGATGTTTGACGAAATAGGCTACAAGAATTCTCTGAACTATATCTGTAATCGGCATTTCAGTTCAGTGTTTAGAACCACTACATGTATTTGGTAAGCTTAGTGATTACCAAGGCCTAATATAACGGGATAATTATTTATGTCACAGGCCTTGAAGATTATGTAATAAGTACTAGAAATATACTTGCAATACGCCATCGAGATATGTGCAGACGTTGTGACTGAGAAGGCCTTGGCACGATTAGTGTCACTTTTATGCTTCTCAAGCCATTGGGTGAATACTTGTGCTCGGTGGACCAGAGCAATTTTATCTTGAAATGCTATAGGTCATATAGCAGCTAGTACTGTACAATGCAAACTCGTCTAAGTCTTTTTGAAGAATAAAAATTTATAGCGTGTAAACCGCAATGCAAAGCTTACTTGAGTTAAATGCTTTGGTCTCTGAGGAAACGTAACATAAACTTCTCTTATTTTGATTTCAGTCTGAACAAATGTGATGCTTCAGCATTGCCCACTCAAATGTTTAGCAAGAAATGCAGCTGTTATTGACTAAACATAACAGGAATTGTGCAGATAATATTTCAGTTATCTTTTCAAACTGAAGTGCGTCTTACCTTCTTTACTGCTGAAAATAATGATGTGGTGGTAATGAATAATTCTATAACTATCACGTTTTGGCTGAACCGTAAATTTTTCATAGATAGGAAATGCAGGGTATTTAAAATTAGTTTAAAATTGCATGTGAATAGGAACAATTAAATTCTGCAGGAGAGATTACATCTCTCCATCTGGGGTATCCCTATGTCTGACATGCTTAGAAGTGGTTTGCACTGTACTTGAACCCAAAATATGAAATTAACATGAACAAATTATAAATAATTCATTGGGAGTTTTTGTTGGCAAAGTGATTTTGTTTTTATAATAAAGCCTTTATGCCCTTGGATAATAAGACCTTGTTTGCTCGTTTCCTCTGTGCAGGTGGTGTGCAGAAGGGGGTAACCTGATCTGCTGCGATTTCTGCAATAACGCCTTCTGCAAGAAGTGCATTCTGCGCAACCTGGGGCGGAAGGAGCTCTCCGGCATCATGAGCGAGGAGAGCAAGTGGTACTGCTACGTGTGCAGCCCGGAGCCCCTGCTGGACCTGGTGGCAGCCTGCGACAGCGTGCTGCAGAACCTGGAGCAGTTGTGGCAGCAGCACCACAGGCGGTCCAGAGGCGATGGCGAGAAGCCAGGCCGGGATAAGGGCGCCCACCGGCACCCTCAGATGGCTAAGGGGGCCCTCAACGGCAAGGAGCATGGCCTGGATGGCGTGAGCTCGGGCACCCTTGCCTTCACCTACAAGGCACTGAAGGTGCCCAAGGAACTGGTCAAGAAGACCAAGAAGCTGATTGAGACCACGACCAGCCTGAACCAGACCTTCATCAAGTTCATCCAGCAGGCCTCCACAGAGCAGGGCTCCAGCGTGGTTCGGCGGCGGCACCTAAAGGCCTTCCGGTCGGTGCTCTCGGACCTAAAGAAGGCCCACGCTGCCCTGGAGGAGTCCCTCGAGCAGGAGTTCAAGTGTGTAGAGCTGCAGAATGGAGATGAGATAAGGTGCGAAGTTAGCAGTGCGAGGCAAGTCACAGAGGTGGAGGCAGCCGAAGAGGGAAACCATGTCAACCAAGAGGAGGTCAAAGAGACGGTCATGGGCAACTCGGCGGAAAACTGCGAGTATCGTGAAGAGGACGGTGCGGCAGATGGAGCAGCGGATGGGACGGTGGATGCCGTATCAGACGACGTGGAAATGGAGGACCCTGCAGCCTCACCCAAGGAACCACACAGGACTCCGGGGGAACGGGAGCTGACTGAAAAGAGCGCCGTTTCAAAAAAAGAGGAAGACAACAAGGAGGGGTCGGGCTCAGCGGGCGAGTCCTCCCTGGACAAGGAAATCGTCTCTGTCCCGCTCTCTGTACCGGACGAGCTCTTCGAGAAAGCGGACGGTGCTGCCGATTCCTTGGGTGTGGCTGACGGGAAGGGGCGATCAAGGACCAGAGCAGGGAAGACTAGATCCACCATTTCCCTCAGGAAGTCCCCTGACTCTGGGAAGGGCCCCACAAAGGTGATCAGAAACCTGGTGGTGAAGTTGACACCGGTTCCTCTGGATGGGTCTCCCATACCCCGGGTCCGGACCAAGGCAGAGGATGAGGGTAGTAAAGTGGGAGATATGGATGTGGAGAAGGAGGAGCTTGGAGCAGAGGATGGGGCCAGCGAAGAGGAGGTTGTCTGCGAAGCTGAGGGAGCTCTGCCTGTGGAAGAGGGGCTTGAGATGAGGCGCTCACCCAGGGTGAAGACCACACCCCTTCGAAAACAGACGGATAGCAAGAGCAAGCCGCTCCCCGAACAGATCAAGAGCGAGAGTGAGTCTGATCAAGACATTACCGACAAGGCCAAAGATCCGTGTGGCCTGCTTGATTCCAAGGCAGACGGGGATAAAGACTCCAGGAGAACCGCAGCCTCCTCCAGCAAGGGCGATGACTCAGACTCTGATGAAGTCCCTGCCGTGCTGCTCCAGATTGCAGACAGCTCAGATGAAGCCGAGGGTGACACCAGCAAGGCCTCCAGCAAGGTGACGAGACGGTGCCTCTTCCAGCTGCAGAAGAGCTCTGCTCCATCCCGGGATCAGGCGGCCTCCAAGCGCAAGGGACGCGTGAGCGCCTCGGACTCCGACAAGGCGACTAGACCCAAGAAAGCCTCAAATGTAAAGAAGGAGAGGGGCTCAGACTCGTCCAACTATGATTCAGACTTGGAGAAGAAGATAAAGAGCATGAGCAAACTCAGCACCGTCAAGAGGAGTCGCCGCAGGGTGAGCGCCTCGGACCCGGACAAGGCAAGTAGACCCAAGAAATCCTCAAATGTAAAGAAGGAGAGGGGCTCAGACTCGTCCAACTATGATTCAGACTTGGAGAAGGAGATGAAGAGCATGAGCAAACTCAGCACCGTCAAGAGGAGTCGCCACAGGTCCAAGAAACAGGTGGAAGAGTTGGAGGAAGAGGGAGCAGCGGAAGAAGACGGAGAGGAAGGGGAGGAGGAGAAAGAAGGAAAAGCGGGAAAGCGACGCAAAGCGGCCGAAGAGAAGAGAGATGCTCGGTCAAAGAGGAGGGCGGCGAAAAACGAAACAAACTCGCAACAGTCGTCTTCCTCAAGCGCTGATGAGGAAGAGGGAGAAGCGGAAGAAGACGCAGAGGAAGGGGAGGAGGAGAAAGAAGGAAAAGCGGGAAAGCGACGCAAATCGGCCGTAGAGAAGAGCGCTGCTCGGCCAAAGAGGAGGGCGGCGAAAAACAAAACAAAAGCGCAAGAGTCATCTTCCTCAAGCGATGATGAGGAGGAGGAAGACGAGGCAGATGGAGACCAGGAAGCCAACTCTGCGGAGGACAGCGATGATCAACAGAAGATTAAGCCAATCGTAGGCGAGGTTGCTACGGCAGCTCTTGAATCTTTCCAGCAGTCATCAGGTTGGCTCCCTGTTGTTTGTCCTCTGCCATAAGAACGCATTAAAACATCCCAGCATGCAGTTTCTCTATGCCCCATTTTATCTTCAGTTCTGAATGTGTGGTGTTACCTGTGATTTCTATAATGCCAGCAGGGGCCTGGGGCTCTTCACTAAAATCAACAGGGAATTAGATTCAGAATTACCCATAGGTGTCTCCTTTTAACGGCATGATCATACCATTATACTTCGTAATGATCCTTTAGCAATTTAGAACTGTATTAAGTAATCTTAATGCATTGTGCTTGACATAATTTTTGATAATTAATTTAGGCCAAGGATTTTAATGTTTAACAATGAATTAATCTGCTTTATTTCACATTGGCAATTTTATAGACTTTCTCCTACGTATCCATGCAGTTTTAAAAAAAAATATATATATTTCCTGTGTAGATACCATCTTTAACCTTCAAGGCACACACTAGCTTAGTCAGTAGAACATGTGAGGAATAACAAAGGCTGCCCTTCAGGCCAGTCTCCAATATTGCTGCCTTGGGTCCTTTCAAATGGATCTTTAAAGGCGCAGAGCACTAAAATGAGAAGATTAAACAACTGAGGTGTGTTTTTAGAGTCAGCTATTCGATCTTGGCCCTGTTTGGTCATTTAGAGAATTATAATGATCAGCTAGCAGGCATAAACTACTGATAAATTTAGCGCTGATGAGGAAACGTTGTGCTTAATTTATTGCTTCAGTGCTCTGTACCAACCAAACAAAAAGCCTTTCAGGAAGATATTATGAGCACATTACTGGTTTGAGTCTTGGCTGTGTCCCTTGCCATATTGCCTTAAGTTACGTAGGGTTCTTGAGGATAGTGCTGTATATTCATTCAGCTGTGACTTGATTCACAGAGGCCTTGGAAACCAGTTGTCAGCAAGTTATTGCTCTCCTTTAGTATGTAGTGTGGCCTCTAGAGGGTATAGTGGCCATGGGCTTGACTGTTGAGTGTGTCAGTTAGTCTGCAGTGGTCCCTGAGCATGGACATAAGAGCATATAACAATTACAAATGGAGAGAAAAAGGGGTAAATATAAAGAGAAGCGGAGAAACATTAACCGTTTTATATCGTGATCTTCAATCACATCATACAAACTCTCAAAATACTGAAGTTCTGAAGGAAGAAGAGTTGATCTGTTCTTCTGTTATTTATTTCCATTTTGTCCCTTAGGCGACGAAGCTTCTATAAAATCTGGTCCTACGTTGGTTGCGGACGATGACGATGATCCGGAAAACAGGTAAAAGCAAAAAATGCAAGCGATTTTGACGCGTGTACTTGGGTGAGGTAAATGCACCTACACGCATTTAACAAATTCGTATCTTACACTGTTTGACTGGTGTAGAGTTGGTCTCCCACATCGTTGTCTCTCTCATTCAAGTAGCTTATATTGATTAACTATACAGGTGCAATGCCTAAACTGCTGAGAGTGGATTGCAGAATTGAATACTGCTTGCATTTCAAATAGTCAGTAGTTTCTGTTGACACCCCCTATTGCACTGCTCAGCCCATGTTGACTCAGACAGGTTTACTGCAGGCTGCAAAACTACTAGCCCTGGTTCAGGTGAAAAACATTCAGCTTGCATTAGACAGAACAGTTCCACTTGCTCTCTGGCTTGTTTGCGCTTGCGTTGTCGCCAAATTAGGGCCCTAAGTGTGCTAGCGACAGTTATTTGGAAAGCTTGAGTGTCTGGTGCTTGACAATTAAAGTGCCACCGTTTTAATAACTGTATATGCAAATCAATGATAATCATCATAATTAACTTATCAAGGAGAATTAATCGAGTGATTAGTCGACTGTCTGTGACCGTCACTAGGTTGCAGTTCTTACTTTCTCGCGTAATTAAATGCAAGTCTGTGTGTGGGCATAGAGACTTAAGGCCTAGATTAAAAGCAAAGATGTCCAGGCTTGACTGCTGTGTCCTTGTTTCACACTTTCATTTCCACGCAGTGGTGTTATTGTTTTCTGTCAGTTCCACCTTAGCAACTGGATATTGGCCTTGAGAAGACAACACAATATTTGCTATTCCTGTAGGAAACAAAAACCCTGAGGCATTAATTAAAGCGTCTGCTTACCGTGAATTTGGCATACTGTGAGGAGCTTAAACTGTCCCTTCGCCACCCGTCTGTTGCTTCAGCTTATTGTTAAGCTGCATTGTCATATGAAAAGCCCTTCAAATGGCGCTAATCGGCATCTACGGCTACTCGGGTGGCCCGATTGCTGCATGGAGGAAAGGGGTAGCACTGCTTTTACTTTGGGGGAGCCCCACTCCATCACTGTTCCTTACTCAGTCCCAAACAATCATCAGATCAACAGGATCACACTTGCAATCTCCCAGAAGTCATAGGGGATAAAAAATATTTAAAAAAACATATTGAAGAATTTCCTGTTTCCTTTGATGCTAGAGTGCTGTTTTGATGTATAGTAGACTGGCAGGTTGGTGTGATGTTAGATTAGGTAAATTAGGTCTGTGGCAAATAAGGATGTAACTGAGTCAGTTCAGCTGTTTTCAGTGCCTTGGTGGTTGAGTGGAACACTATGAAAATGAGTAGAATCCCCTACAGCATTTATCTTTGACCAAAAGTCTGAGGGTAGCAAAAAGCGTGTGCGCAGATTTTAAATAGCCTAATTGTTTACTCCTTTTACCCTGCATTTGGTTCCGTAAAATTAGATTTTGCTCGGCAAGTCTTGAAAAACGGTGCTAGTGACTGGTAGCTGAACTTTGTGACTAATCGTCTCCCCGCTGTTCCTGATAGAATTGCTAAGAAGATGCTCTTGGCCCAAATCAAAGCCAACTACTCTTCAGGGGATGACAGCTCTTCAGACAACAAAGAATCTGAGAAGGAGGACAAGAAGTCCCGCATGAAAAAAGAGGATGAGGAAGAGGATGAAGACGATGACGGTGAGTGAGATGGTGATCATGGTGAGATGATAAAGATGATGGTGAGATGATGAAGATGATGGTGAGATTATGCCCCAGGGTGGCAGGTGCTTTTGTTGGATTCTTTGGCTTTTAGTGAGAAATGGATTAAATGCACTAAAGCCTGTGTTGTGTGTCAGTTAAAGATTGGATGATGTGTCCGGTTGTTTTTAGCGCACATGTCCTTATTGGAAATTTCAGATTCTTTCATTATGACATTTTTAAATGGAACCAGCAGAATTGTGGGGACTTGTGGTTTGCTCTCATGAAGGTGTAAATAGGGTGGCTTGTCCTGTAAAAACACTGGGTTTCTGTGTGCTGAAGATCCCACGGTATGGCATCAAACAGCTATGCTGGTTCTTTGTTGACCAGCTGTGCAGCTCAGCTTGTCAACCAAGGAGTAAAAGTAAATATTCCAAGAGCGTTTGCTAGTCTGCAGTCTCCCAAATAGCCAAGTATGTTGCAGTGGTGAAGGGGACATGTACAGCTGGGCATTGGGAATCGAGGGTCACTTTCAAAATTTTGAATTGAATGTAAAGTTGTTAAGAAAATGAAACTTGCATTCAGTTTAAAAGATGTAGCAAATGTACTATGATCTAACATGATGTTATTCAAGATGTTATTTAAATGTAAAACGTATTGACATGTATTGTACTGTATTTTCTAAGTAATGATTAATAAAGCTCTTTAAAAATACAAATTTGAGGCTTATATGGGGTGCAGGCCGTGGATGATGCCCCAACCGCCTTCCTCCATGTCACCGTCCCTTCTTTCCTGCAGAGAACAACTCGTCCAACTCGGGTTCGGGCTCCGACTCGGAAGACGACGTGAAGAACGCTCCGCACCGGCACAAGCTGCTGCGGCACAAGCTGTCGGTGAGCGAAGGGGAGTCCGGCGACAAGAAACCCATCGGCAAGAAGAAGGCGGGGCTCAAGAGGAAAGCCCGCAGGAAGGGTGAGTTTGGCGAGCGCCGACCCTCCTGGTACCCGTCACGTCAGAACCACGTTTCACCCTCCTCGTCCCTGCCAAGAAAAGGCTCTATTGGCGTGACATTCATGTGGCCAAAAGCATTTCCATGTTATGAGAAATAATAAAGCGGTTGCATAAGGTCACAGTGACTATGGCTGCTAATTCACAATGGAAAGGAATAATTGCATAAGAACACAAGAATGACAAATATCAGCCATTCGATCCCCCTCGTGAATATCGCTGTGTGAAGCCTGGCCTTGAATACTCCCAGTATCTGTTCTGCATGACCTGCCAAGCTATTTGATGCATTAACCGCTCTTTGTGGGGGGAAAATACTTCCTTATGTCTGTGTGAAATTTACATTTTTGCCTAAGCCCCTTTAAAAGAGAGATTAGTGGGAAAAATACACTAAAGTGTAATTTTAGAGAAGGCAAAGTTTGTGAAACCAAAAGATTAAGACAATGTTAATTAACCCTCTCACCAACTGTCCCATTTCACTGGCTGGTTTGCATTGAGCGCAGCATTGTGCTGTTGTTCATCCACAGCACTGCCTCTCATGCTGTCTCAGTGAAAATGCTTTCTGCCGCAGTAGTAAGTGTGGGCGCGTGCTCACCCTCTGAGTGGCCTTCGTCTCTCGTGCAGTGAGCAGCGACGACTCCGCCGATTCGGACTTCAAGGAGTCGGGCGGGAGCGACGATTCTGCCATCAGCGAGGAGTTCAGCGAGTCAGGCGGCGAGGGCAGCCGACGCAAAACGAGGTGAGGGAACCCCAGATTCCCGTTCGTCCGTTTAAAATGATCAGCGCCACCTTCAAAATGGCTGAAGCCGTGGCCATTCAAGCAGAAAATGTGTTGCTTCAAAATAGGGTTTGTTGTACGTTATATCTGATCACTGTACATGCAAACTCATGTCTGAATTGTGAATGTATTTCAGTACTTGTGCTCTGTTCTTACTTTTGAGGGGAATGCTTTAAATGTATGCGTATATGAATATGTTTGTTCAGAGTATTGTTCTCATGTGCTACTCGTAGCCACCAGGTGGCAGTATTTTGCAGAAGCAGAAGAGCTGACAGCAGGTCAGCGGGTTGCTGCTACAGCTGAATATGTACTCTTACAAATTCGCTAAAGAGAGCGCTGATTAAAAAAGAATCCCAGCCTTGTGAACCATCATGGAATCGATTTAAAATCAGAGCTTTCGTAATGTGAAATGACGTGGGTCGTGAGCATCACTGAGCAGTCCGGTTTCTGCCCGTAGGTCTTCAAAGAAGGAGGAGTCTAACCGGAGCTACCACCAGAAGAAGAAGAGGCGTCGCATCAAGGTGCAGGATTCCTCCTCCAGCAACGAGAAGGTCAGCCTTGCCAAGTGCCGGCGATACTGATATAAAACCCAGTTGTTTCATGTTGTAAATCCTGTTCTAACTTTGCTACTTTTTGCCCTTTTTACCTTTCGCACATTGTCAGTTTCCTTTCTCGCTGCGAGTCAAAGACGACGGCCCGTGACTCCTGGCTGTTCTTCGGCTCTAACACAGGGCCGCTGTAATGTTTGTACATTGGTGATAACAGCAGGCTTCTCTGTCATTCAGGGAGATTACTCCTCATTACCCACCGTGCACCACCTCAGGGTGTGAAGCAAGTTCTTTTAGAAAATGAAATTGTTATATTATATATATATATATATATATATATATATATATATATCAAATAACTGAAACAGACTCATGAAACAGTTTTGCGACCAAACTAAATATTAAGCTTAGCTCCTTCATGTGCTTATCGTTAAGTGTTAAAATGGTGGTGTCTTTCTTCCTAGGCTTCATCACGAGTGAACGAATGGTGTGAATGTCTGTCGTACCCCACGTTTTGTTTGCTGAGTGGAACGGGTGGCGTTTCAGAAAGCGTGTGCTGTGCTTACAGACAGTGGTGTGTTTCTACAGAGTGGTTCCGAGGAGAACGATGGCGACACTGACAAGGGAGATGACGAAGACGACGATTCTAAGACCACACCCAAGGGCCGCAAGAAGATCCGCAAGATCCTCAAGGACGACAAGCTGAGGTCGGAGACGCAGAACGCTCTGAAAGAGGAGGAGGACAGGAGGAAGCGGATCGCAGAGCGGGAACAGCTGCGGGAGAAGCTGAGAGAGGTGGGCAGAAAGGGGAGGGAGGTGCAGTTCTATGCGGCTGAAAATGAATGAATTTTAACTTTAATTTCAGGCTGGTGTTGCGTTTATATTTTCTCTCACAGCGTTCTTCAGTAATTTCAGCTACTGTAGACTAAAACTAGAAACATATGAAGCATTACCATTTGAAATTCTGTACACCAGGTTGCAAGCTGAGCTCACTGCGGTTAATATCTAACGGAAACCTTTAACTACATAAGCTAAAATGGGGGGGGTAAACATCTTTGTGGAATCTTTAGGTAAAAGTTGATATCTAACAAAGTATTTGGAATAGTATGGCGTTTCGTGCTTGAATGCAAGCTCTGCCCCAGTGGGAAAGGGATCCGAGCATCGTGCTGTGTAGTACCATCTCATCTGGCTCAACCCTACTTGGCTCTTCCTCAGGTGATAGTTGTGGAGGAGGCGTCCCAGGTCACCTGCCCCATAACCACCAAACTGGTCCTGGATGAGGACGAGGAGACCAAGGAGCCGTTGGTCCAGGTGCACAGGAACCTGGTGACCAAGCTCAAGCCCCACCAGGTGGACGGTGAGTCCAGGGTCAGCTTGGAAATTTGGTGATTTAAGAATATAGGCCTTTTCTTTGTGTACTGATTGTAAGCTGCTCTGGCTAAGAGCGTCAGTTAAATGCCTGAAATGTAAATTTAAAAATGTCAACCTTGGGTTGAAGTCCATTGCGACCTGAACATCAAAGCAAGCATCTGTCACAGCCCCATAGCCACCTGCACTTCTTCAAAGGGTTTTGACATTCCTGTGCTGGATAATTACTGTGATTATGTGCGTTTAAGTTCTTCCTATTTCTGTTTTACAGTGATTATGTTCAGTGATCAGAAGTCAAATAAATTGCTGTAACCTTTTCAGGGAAACCTTTTTCCTGTCAGGCAATTTTTGCCACCTTTGTTTGCTTGCGTAACCCACGCTTACTGCCAACTTCACTCCCTTCACCATGAGCATTTGATTGATTCACTGATGTGCTGTAACAATGGTAGGTTTGCTGGGCTTACTGCGTGATGCGGATTTGAGGAACATGGCTTCTCCTAATGGCTCTCTCTCGTCCCTGTAGGAGTGCAGTTTATGTGGGACTGCTGCTGTGAATCGGTGAAGAAGATAAAGAAGTCTTCAGGGTCAGGTTGCATCCTAGCCCACTGCATGGGTCTGGGTAAAACACTACAGGTGAGGAATGGAGCCTAGACTGGGCCAGGAGCTCAAAGGCCAAGCAACTGATGAAGCCTGGAGGCTCTGTGTTAGTAGTGCAGGCGGGCGAGTGATTGGATGGTATCCTAGTAACGGGTGATTTGATCTGATGAAGTCAGGAACACCTGTGTTTTTTTTATTGACAGGTCACCAGTCAGCCCATTGTAGGTGCTGGTGAGCGTGAGTTTCACAGTGAGATTCACTGTGATCCCAATGCACCTTGAGTTTGTGGGGGATTTTGATGATCCGGGGGAACAGTGCGTGAGGGAAAGCGCTGTCGGACGGTCATTTCTTGCCCTGGCCTTGCAGGTGGTGACCTTCCTGCACACGATGCTGCTGTGTGAAAAACTCTCCTTTAGCACCGCCCTGGTGGTGTGCCCACTCAACACGGTCCTTAACTGGCTCAACGAGTTTGAGAAGTGGCAGGAGGGCATGAAGGACGAGGAGTCCTTAGAGGTACAGATTTGGTATTGTATCATGCCATTTTACCATCTTTATATTTGTATTTGCCCTGTATATGTACATGTGTATATCTTACATACATAAACGTTTTTTCAATTTACCCACAAAAATGTTGCAGCATGGGAACTATTACTGTTTTTTTGTCTAAAATGGGATCACATACAGTTAAATTCAAAAGTATTGGGACCATTGTATCAATTCGTTTGCTTTTCCTCTGCACTTATCAAATTTGTATTTCAAAACATAATGACTATAAAGCTTAATCGTCTGCCTTTGCGCAATGTCTGCATTTATTTCATGTGTTTTTTTTAAAACACTGAACTATTTTGCTACACTGCCATTGAATGAGTCAGTGAGTCACGCTGACACGCGCACGCCCATGGGCGGAGCTAATTGACGGCTGCATCGCAGGTGACCGAGCTGGCCACGGTGAAACGGCCCCAGGAGCGAGCGTACGCTCTGCAGCGCTGGCAGGAGGACGGCGGCGTCATGATCATGGGCTATGAGATGTACCGCAACCTCACCAAGGGCCTCAACATCAAGAGCAAGAAGCTAAAGGAGACCTTTCAGAAGACTCTGGTGGACCCAGGTACACCCCCGCTGAGAGTCACTCCCATCCAGCTGGAGCTGACCACTTCCCTCAGGCCCTGGAGCTCTCCCCTTCCCTCTGTCCCTCATGCCCTGGAGCTCTCACCTTTCCTCTGTCCCTCAGGCCCTGGAGCTCTCCCCTTCCCTCTGTCCCTCATGGCCTGGAGTTCTGCCCTTATCTCTGTCCCTGCAGCCCTGAAGCTCTCTCCTTCTCTCTGTCCCTCATGCCCTGGAGCTCTCCCCTTCCCTCTGTCCCTCATGCCCTGGAGCTCTCACCTTCCCTCTGTCCCTCATGCCCTGTAGCTCTCACCTTTCCTCTGTCCCTCATGCCCTGTAGCTCTCACCTTTCCTCTGTCCCTCAGGCCCTGGAGCTCTCACCTTTCCTCTGTCCCTCAGGCCCTGGAGGTCTCCCCTTCCCTCTGTCTCTCATGGCCTGGAGCTCTCACCTTTCCTCTGTCCCTCAGGCCCTGGAGCTCTCCCCTTCCCTCTGTCCCTCATGGCCTGGAGCTCTGCCCTTATCTCTGTCCCTGCAGCCCTGAAGCTCTCTCCTTCCCTCTGTCCCTCATGGCCTGGAGCTCTCACCTTTCCTCTGTCCCTCAGGCCCTGGAGCTCTGCCCTTATCTCTGTCCCTGCAGCCCTGAAGCTCTCTCCTTCCCTCTGTCCCTCATGGCCTGGAGCTCTCACCTTTCCTCTGTCCCTCAGGCCCTGGAGCTCTCCCCTTCCCTCTGTCCCTCATGGCCTGGAGCTCTGCCCTTATCTCTGTCCCTGCAGCCCTGGAGCTCTCCCCTTCCCTCTGTCCCTCAGGCCCTGGAGCTCTCCCCTTCCCTCTGTCCCTCATGGCCTGGAGCTCTGCCCTTATCTCTGTCCCTGCAGCCCTGGAGCTCTCCCCTTCCCTCTGTCCCTCAGGCCCTGGAGCTCTCCCCTTCCCTCTGTCCCTCATGGCCTGGAGCTCTGCCCTTATCTCTGTCCCTCATGGCCTGGAGCTCTCACCTTTCCTCTGTCCCTCAGGCCCTGGAGCTCTGCCCTTCCCTCTGTCCCTGCAGCCCTGGAGCTCTCCCCTTCCCTCTGTCCCTCAGGCCCTGGAGCTCTGCCCTTATCTCGGTCCCTGCAGCCCTGGAGCTCTCCCCTTCCCTCTGTCCCTCATGCCCTGGAGCTCTCTCCTTCTCTCTGTCCCTCAGGCCCTGGAGCTCTCTCCTTCTCTCTGTCCCTCAGGCCCAGACTTCGTGATATGTGATGAGGGGCACATCCTGAAGAATGAGGCCTCAGCCATTTCCAAAGCCATGAACTCCATTGTGACGAGACGAAGAGTGGTGTTGACGGGGACCCCGCTACAGAACAACCTCATTGAGTGTGAGTGTTCTGGTGGAGTAGCAAGAATCCTGATATGTTTGGGTTCTTCAGTAGCCAGGAATATTACAAGCAGTCTCTTCAGCCTTGTATTCTGAGTGGGATGCCACAGTTTCAGTCCAAGCAGGGTGCTTAAATCTGCACTAAGCCTAAAATGAAAATATTTATAAATATGAAAAAGTCTTTCCTTACCTCAGCCAGATGAAGTGGGCAATATTGTCCTTGAAACCGTGATGAACCAAAAGTGATGAATTGTAATGGCGCTCCAATCCTTCCTGGTTCACCCAGACCACTGCATGGTGAACTTCATCAAGGAGAACCTCCTGGGCTCTGTCAAGGAGTTCAGGAACCGCTTCATCAACCCGATCCAGAATGGCCAGTGCGCTGACTCCACCCTTATCGACGTGCGAGTTATGAAGAAGCGTGCTCATATCCTGTATGAGATGCTGGCTGGCTGCGTCCAGGTAACCTTGTTCCTGCCCCGCCCTGCCCCACCCTGCCCCACCTCGCCCTGTGCTGCTGTGCTTCCGGCATCAGTCACCTGAAAACATGGCAGGGCAGCAAACTAAAAGGTTTTGCTTTAAAACCTCTTTCTTTGGCCTGTCTGTTTCTTCTTACTGTCTGTTTCTTCTTACTTTGGATGTGACATAAAGTACACACAGTGATTTGCCTCTCGATAAATTTTCACCCCTTTCCCATGCTGAAAAACTCATGAAATCTGGAGGCATATCCTGTATGGCTGCCAATTCATTATTCCAACAATGCTGCTTGTATCGATATTCTTTATCATCATCATAGTTTATTATCATTCATAATTATTAAGTTATAATCATGTAGTCATGCACAACAGTGAGCATTAAACAGGTTGCATTTTCCCTTGAGTTAAAAAAAAATAAATAAATAAAAAATGTTGATTTTGATGTACTGACATTCCTTTTGTTTATAATCGTGTTAAATTGGTATTTCAGGTTTAGGAATGTGTACCTGCATATCTGGCAAGCTCATCAACTGCCAATCAAATCCTTCAGCTGTTTCCAGCTCATTTGTATATTCTAGCCCCTGGCACCAGTGGGTGATTGTCTTCTTTTCTCTTCCTCGCAGAGACGGGATTACACGTCTTTGACTAAATTCCTGCCCCCGAAGCACGAGTACGTGCTGGCAGTGAGGGTGACGCCCATCCAGTGCAAACTCTACCGATACTACCTGGAGCACTTCACAGGTAAACGCACCGGCTGCACGCCGTCTCTCACTCTTTCCCACTGAGGAGCGTATCGCAGGCCCGCAGACATTTATTTTGGGTTTTTTTGTGTGGCGGTGATACTTTTCCCCTTTGCTCTGCATTTTTTCTCTGAAAGCCGCCTTTTGAAAGCTGACCTCGTCCTGCTTCCGGGTCGTGACTGCCGTGGTAGCGGTGCTTGCACAGACATTGTTCAGCTTTTTCAACCGTGCGGGGCGGGCCCCATGTCCTTTTTTGACCAGTCACTTTTGGCGGGAGTGTTCAGTCTGGTTGTGAGGGAGGCTTTCCCTCTTGTCTAGCCGTGTAAGTGACCACGACTATAAAGACTGCAGGTGTTTGCCTGCGCACGGCAGACCACCAACCACTGTGGTTAGACTGCTGAACAGACGCTGGGATATTCCCAACCCCACACTTGGGGTTAAAGTGAAGTCAAAGTGCATAGCGACCATGCATAGGAACGAATGACTTGACATCTGAAGGAATCTTGTTTGTGGACTGGTTGTCCTGAAAGATCACACAAAACTGACTGAAAGACTTGTGACTGCGCAAAAGACAAACACGTGTATGTGTATGCACAAGAAAAGAACACAACGTGTCTTAACTTGTCTTCTTCACGCAGTGCGGAATGAACGTAGGTTTCTCTTGTAATGGAGGTAAAGTATGTGGCATTGGCAATCAGCTGATAAAGCATACACAGCGAACGATCGGCAGATTGGCCGTAACATGGTGTCGCCTTGCCCATGTGAACGGAGACGGACTGGCAGTTGCTTTGGAAAGCTTGTAGTGCGGTCATCAGGTGCGGCCGTACCAGTCTGTTTGGAGAGTTACCGTGGAGACTAACCCCGGTCTCCGGGCAGGTGTGGGATCCGCCTTGGAGGGCGGGCGAGGCCGGGCCGGTACCAAGCTGTTCCAAGATTTCCAGATGCTCAGCAGGATCTGGACCCATCCGTGGTGTCTTCAGCTGGACTACATCAGCAAGGAAAACAAGGTTAGACACCCCAGCCGCCCCTCCCCCCCCTCCCCCTCTCCCTGCAAAGCGGCGGAGGGCGGGAGTTTCCCCTGCACTCATCACATTTCTGAGGCCTGACGGAGTGATGAGAGGCACGCAGCCTGCCCTGTCACAGTCTCCCTCGTTGCCATGCCGACAGTCAGGCCCGGCTGCTTGCGCGATTGGCAGGTGTGAACCTCGTTCCAAGGGTTCCGAATGTACAGGTGGCACCTTTTCACTTTGCAGATTTTTTTTTCCTGTCTTGTTGTTCATACCTGCTACCCCCTCCCCCCGCCTCGTGCCTAACACACTGTGTGAACCCGCAGCCGGCTGGCGTGTCACCGCGGCTGTAACGCGATGTGCTGTTTATCGCAGGGCTACTTTGACGAGGACAGCTTGGACGAATTCATAGCGTCGGAAACGGAGGAGTCCTCCATGAGTTTATCCTCCGAGGACGAGAAGGTCAAAAGGTACGCGTCGGACTCCTGGCTAACCTTTTCCTGTCTTAGCGCGGTAGAGTTTTAAATGTCTTCAGACAGTCCTGTGCGCTCCCGACAGCGATCTGCAGGTAAATGCTTTTACAGAAGAGAGAAAGGGGGTCCCAGGCCAGACTGCCAGTGTTTGTCAGCATTTCCTCCTGGGACTCGCGAGCCTTTTCGTTGTCTTGGGAGTTTTCCTGGAGTCAGCACTCCCTTCTTTCTGCTCCGAATAGAAAGAAAAAGAGCGGGAAAGGAAAGAAGGCTGGCAGCGAGTCCGACAGCGACGAGCTGGAAGTGATCAAAGAGTGGAACACCAGCTCCCGGGGGGGAAACCCAGAGGGACGAAACAGGGCCGAGCCCGTCGAGGAAGGTAGGATAATCCCCCATAATGGCACAACGCTGAGCTCTGTCTCCTGGACACCGCAATCGGGGTCTACACCAGAATGTATATCTGAGCATGCCACTTCTACATTGTGCTTCCAGCAAAGTTAGTTACTGAACATGCTCAGTCAACACACTGTATGAACTCCCGCATCACTTCCACTGGAGGTTTGAGCCATTTGTAAATGGTTAACAGCTAACTAGTTGCGCATCTCTTAATTCTGAAGTATTACCCTTTGCCATAGAAGGAAATGTAACTGGGTGCATAAGATCTGTCTGGGCGCTCAAGTGCTGAGTGTCTGAAGAAGAAAGAATGCAGCAAGTTTCACATTTTTAATTCCCACCCTTCCCCAACTTGTGCTCTTGATTTCCACAGTGAAACCGTCCTCCAGTTCGGCTCCTGGCAGCCCCTCCCCTGACTGGCACAAGGAGTTTGTCACTGAAGCGGATGCTGAAATTCTGGAACACTCTGGAAAGATGGTGCTACTGTTTGAGATCCTCCGGATGGCAGAGGAAGTCGGAGACAAAGTGTAAGTGTTTTACCTTTAAAAGTGGTCGGGCGTGAAGTTTCAGTTCATGATTTTATCCTGTTATTTACTTCCCTGTGAGCATGTCTGTCTGTCTCTCTGTCTGTCTTTCTTGTGCCTGTCACCTGTTTTTGCCCATGATGTACAAAGGTAATTACATGACCCGATTGACCAGTTTTCCTGTGCCATATATTTCCAGGCTTGTGTTCAGCCAGTCTCTGATTTCGCTTGACCTCATTGAGGACTTTCTGGAGCTTGCTGGAAGATCCAAAGAAGATGATAAACCTTCACCCTATAAAGGTTAGCCTCCCTTTCTGAGTGCCAGTCCACTCCTGTCCTGCAATGCAAGCCAATCGACGGCTGCTCCTGGAAACGCCGCGGTCCTCTTCAGACGGCGGTGCCAGCAGCGGATTGCATAACGAGCGTCTGCCGGGTGACCTCCTGATCCTCCCGATCTTTTCGCTGCCTCCTGACACCGCTCCTTTCGTCACCCGAGCGGAACTGGTACTGTTTTAGCTGAGTCACGCGTCACCTGGGAGTGACTCTGCTCCACCTCAGATTTTAAAGTAACAGTGCGGGAGTTCTGCTGCACTGTGAATTGTGTGGGTGTTGTGTGTGTGTGTGTGTGTGTGTTGACAACCACTGACAATACATTTGGTATAACGTTCCCTGGGTTGTACATAATGAGCACCAAGGTTCCAATGATGTATGAAATGAGAGCATATCATTTATGTGTACATCTGAAAGTTATATTTGTGGCGAAATGTTTTTTTTTTTTCTGTCCAAATGGTTTTTAGAACTCTCAAATGTGCATTTGTCTTGATCATGAGGGGTTTATGCACTGCAACGCACTACAATATCCATCTCTATGTAGATCTTGCTGACACAGTCTGACCACATCCTGCATTGACATTCTCAGTCACCTGAGGAAGAGTTGCTCTTCTGTTTTTCCTTACGTATAGCACTAATGCACAAGCATCACGGTCATCGAATGTGCGCTTTTTACCACAATTTTCAACCCTGTTTTCTGATGTCTTTCCCGTAGATCTAAATTCAGATGTCACTTTAGTCATTGTTCATATTGAAGCACTAGCCAGTTGAGCCGTCTTTGTGACTGAAGCTCCTGCCATCCCTGCCCCAGTAATGAGCACTCTTTCAAAGTCTCTTTCCTCTTGCCATTTTGGTCCAAAATTAAGGTCAGCTGGGCCTGCTCAACATTTCTGCACATGCCCCAGGGCTTGATGTTAATTGCTTAATGGTATCATGCAGTACACCTGTATGGAAGCATCTGCATTTGTTATGTTTCTCCTCTCATTTATTCAGGTTTTTCCTTTAATTTGTCACCCGTCTATATGTGCATACTTGCGTGTTCACAAACACACCCACCCAAGCTGCCTCCAGTGTATGGTCATGGTCTTAATTAAGCTCAACCAGCTGTTCTTGCTTTTATTTTGAAAATGTTTATGCCGTGACCTTTCTTTCCTTGCACTAATTCTCCTCAGAAATGTTTGCTTAAGGGTTTGCGATCGTAATGAAAAGATCACAGGCCTGTAATTGGAAACATGCTGGAAACGCCGGCCATAAACACCAAACGGGGGAGCTGTGATATTACATGCCGACCGACAGGAACCGACGGGGCTTATGTTCTTAACACTTTTTAACTGTTAGCTGCGAGTCCCCGTTCAGCCGGTCGACCCCCGGTTCAGACCACGAGTTCAGGAATAACATCAAAAGCGTTTCCGTTGTTTTTTTGTCCGTGGGAAAACCCCTTTGTGATTTCCCCCCCCCCCCCCCCTTCTTTCTCTCAGGTGAGGGAAAATGGTTCAGAAACATTGACTACTACCGCCTAGACGGGTCAACGAACGCTTTGGCGAGGAAAAAGTGGGCTGAAGACTTCAACGACACAAGCAATGTCCGGTAAAACCTCCCCCTTGTCTTCCAAAAGCTACCTTCTAATATGGCTGGTCCTTCTCTGACCGTTATGGTGTAATGGGTATCAGCATTTTCTTAAAGAAGAAACATTTGGCTTGTAAACCCCACTGTTGCAAATTTGTGCAATAACTAAAAGCGTGTGGTTTCTGTAGACTCTCTGAGCTCATAGTGGTGGTTCGCTGCAGGTCTTGACAGCTTTTCATTGTATGCAGACAGCCTTTACATGCAGTCGTATGGAGTAGATTACTAGCGGCAGCCATGTAACTCCCTCCTGCCTCAAAGCTAAGTTGGACGGAGCTCAGTTCCTGTAGCACTTGGCTTGGAGACCTCCCACAAAAAAAATGGTTGCTGCTCGAGGTTGTGTTGGTGAGCCAGTAGGTGGTTGTTTTCCTAATAGACAAAATGGAATAGAATGTACCAGTGCAGTTATTGGCGGTTAGTGTACTGTGCTGTAGGAGATTAGGTGCTGATTTACTGTGGTAATTTTGCTGAGGCACTTAACAGGTTTGAGGGTTACCCTCTTGTCCTGATGAAAGTCTCTCTGACCTCTTTGATCTCATTTTGTCCTTGTTAAACTGGACTAAGTACATCTTTTCAAACCAGCCTTCCATTTCAGCTTATCCATGGGTTGGCATTTCAGTCAGTGGATGCCTTTCAGCACCCCTGCGGTACTGATAAGTTATATAATTTATGAAAGGACATAAATGAAAGATTTTTGTTTTATTTGATCACCAACGTTGCACAGGAACCTTCTTCTTATTCTTTTTCTTCTTCTTCTTTAATTTTAAAGGAACTCTTAGACAGCTTTTGTGCAGCAGTCCTGAGAAGCATGGCACCCTCAAGATTCTTAAAGAAAATTCAAAATGAAAATGCATGAATTGTGGAAAAGACAATTGACTTCACTATATTTGTCAGTGAAAGATGTTTTGTAACTGAATGTAATGAAGTCCTTTTGTTGTAATTTTCCCCTCAATTTATTATTGCATTGTTCTCTCTCTTTCTGTTTCTCCATCCTTCCCTCCCTCTGCTCCCCAGGGGTCGTTTGTTCCTCATCTCCACAAGAGCCGGGTCCCTTGGGATCAACCTGGTAGCGGCAAACAGGGTCATTATATTCGATGCTTCCTGGAACCCCTCCTATGACATTCAGAGTATCTTCAGGGTGTATCGCTTCGGCCAGATCAAGACTGTGTTCGTCTACAGATTTCTGGCTCAGGTAAATTACATGGTATTGAGGTTCCCTTGTGCTAATGAAATTAAGGTATATTTCTGCTTACCCGGAGAACTATCTGTTCATCCAGATAGTTGCACTGAGATTTGACAAGTATTCTGGATAGTCCACTGCAGCTCACCTTGATACAACCTCAACAGACCCATATTTTTGTGCCCATCAATGCATCAGAAATTTTAATCTGAAAAACTCAACAGCACCATCTCTTTGGAATAAGATATGGCATAACCTTAAAAATGTAATGAAAATGAGAAAATGAATGAGCTGTTCAAGTGAATGGACTGCTTGTGCGGTGGCGGCTTTGTCTTTGCAGGGTACCATGGAGGAGAAGATCTACGACCGGCAGGTGGCGAAACAGTCCCTCTCCTCTCGAGTGGTGGACCAGCAGCAGATCGAGCGGCATTTCACCATGAACGAGCTGACTGAGCTGTACGCGTTTGAGCCCGACCAGGTGGACGATCCCAACTCCGAGAAGAAGAGCAAGAGGGCCACGCCCATGCTTCCCAAGGTGACTACACTTCCCACAGTGCATCCCTGTTGTTTGGATGCTTGAAGCTTCTCTTGGAAGTTAGCTGTGTTTTTTTTTTTTTAAAGACCATAAAACAGACTGGTGTCGCTGAATTTCTGTAGCGAGTGATTAATTGTTTATTCGTGGCTGCTGGAGGCCTCTGACTATTTCTTCATTTCTTATTGCATTTCCATGGTCTCTGGGATTTGCTGGCACTCTGAGAACTGGCATCTGGGGCAGTTGGGTCGGGCTTATTGCGCAGATAGCATGTCAACGGACTCATGATAATATAAATATTGTGAACGATGCTTTATTTACATCTGCGTGTTTTCGATTAAGCATCTGTTACCAGTATTTTCCATAACAAACATGAAATTTGTAATGACTTGTAGGGCCCATCGATATTCCAGTTTTTTTATTTAAACATTTGAATATGAAATGTACGGATTGCTGAATATGATTGATTTATTTATATTTAAGCGACTAAAAAGGAGTCTCAATTTTAATGGGGAACAACACACTTTGTTTTGTGGGGCCAAATTATGGTTGCTTGATTTCTCATTAATTGGAACATTGCTTAACAATGTGCATTATGGGAAAAAATCTAATTCTCCGAGCTTATTACTACAGTATTTGAGCTATAAATAATTGTTTTTAGAGAATGAATCTCAACTCAATACTCAGAGGAATTAGAATAATCCAAACTGCAATGAACATTTCAGAAAAAAACCATTTGCATAAGAATGAGAAAATGAGAAAGTATTACGTTCAAAAGATGTTGTGTTTGGTTGAAAGACCAAACACAATGTTTTTCTTGTTGACACAATTTTATTTAATAGTCCACATGCCCATCATGACCCAGGGCAAGGAGCACATTTTATGGGCTACCTGATAGTTTTTGATTTCAGATATGTCATATATATTCATAAACTATGTATGTGTATGAAACGTCTTATAATATTGGAGCAGCGGTGGACCCTAGTATCCAGCTTTTAGATATCAGCAAAAGGCATGACCTTTTAAAAACAACATAATTGGGCTGTAAAAATAATTTGTATCCCCCCCTCCGAGGAACAGGACAAAGAACTGACTTTTTTCAGGGGAAGTATACTGTCAGCTTGGTGTACAAAGAGTGGAAAGCAGACAAGCTTCTCACTACTGCTAGTCCTGTGAAAATGGGCGGTCCCAAAGCCTCCCAGCACTCAGTTATGGTCGTATTTACCCTGCTTCTATGAATTCACTGAACATGTTTACAGTTTGCCTTCCCTGCACCCTCTCCCCACCCCCCCCCATCTCCTGGCAGATAATCACATCGGTTTAATTTCTGTAGCCGTTTACTCGATGTAACAGATTTGTCGATTTTGTAATTTAGCAGTGTGTAACCGAAAGACGCTGGACAAACGCGCCCCTGTGCCGGTCCCTCTTCCCGGTTAAATCTCAAACCGTGAAGTTAATTTGGCAGCACGATAATTGTTTCACGCCTCCGTCTCCAGTCCGGCCTCCGGGGGGCACTGGCGAGCAGCGTCTCCCGGTTCGCTGCTCCAGCTGGGCGCAGGTGCTCCGTCGCCGGAGCGAGCCCCTGAGGTTTTTACGGGCGGGCGGAAAGCCCTGAGAGCGTGCGTCCAACCGCACGCAGCTGGGGAGCGGATTCCTGCGCTCGCTCTGATTTACCGCGGTGTTTACGCTCCGGCCCCGACGCCGCGCCCCCGCCGGAGCTGCCCGCTAAACGCCTCCGCCATTATCTCCTCTGGCTGCCATTTAGCCTTCCCTGCACCCTCTCCCCCCAAACCCCCCCCCACCCACCCACCCCCAATCTCCTGGCGGATAATCACTCTCCTCTTCAGGCTGTTATTCCCCTTTACCTCGCGCTCAGGGGTCAGCGAGTCCAGGCCCGAGCGGTTTTTTGTTTTTGTCCATGTGTGTTTACCGCGGGGTGCCAAGCAAGCTGTTGTGAATGGAATTTGGAATGCGATGGCGGGAATACCCCGGAGGTGCGCTCTGCAGCGGGGCGGTTCGGTCTCCCTCCGCTGCTTTCAGCGTCCTCTCCGTGGCCCCCTTGAACCTCGCTGAAGCGGTTACTTTTTTTTGTGTGATTGATCGCCGTTCTGTCCCGATTCGGGGTGGTAGATTGGCTTTTTTTTTTCTATCACTATTTCAGAGCTAATGTAGGTCATACATTTTGTATTTCAGTGACTGTGTAGAGTATGTACAGTTTTGATTGATCGAGGCTGTTCTAGCCTTTCAAAAAATGTTCAAAAACATTCTTTAGCCGTATCCATGACCTCTCCTACCCTTACAAGTCTTGTACAGTAAATGGACTAGTTCAGAGAAAATTCACACCTCAGAAAGCTTGCGGTAAAACACAGGACTCGTTACAGTCAAATATTTATTGAATCTGTCACGGCTAACTTGTGCTCAAAGCATTTCAACTCTTAACTCTTCTGCCCGTTTTTTATTTCGATTTTTTTCCTTACGTGAATCTGTGAAATGCTCGCAAACTGGAGATAATCACAGGGCGTTTAGAGCGGGTTAGTGTTAGCCATCAATGCCATCCAATTAAATGACATTTCCCAAGTGAATATAATGTGTCCCAAGAATAAGGACCTATTGTATTCAAGCATTCTTACATTCATCCTTACTGTAGCTTTTGATGGCGGGCACGGCGTGAGCCCAGGGAGGGGTTAAAGGTCAGCCCGGCTCCTCCGAGTCCATCTGGGTGGGAAAAATGTGCCCCAGTAATCAGTGTGTACAGATTTGTCCCTGTAATGGTAATGGGATTACGCAGTCACAGAAGAGCTCTGTCTGATCTCCTTTAATGGCTGCCTCCCTGCTCACACTGAACAGCCTCTTTCCTGCCTGCCACTCTTCTCCTGAATTTCATTCCTGGTGGATTCTGGGAAGAGTACCCCCCCCCCCGCCTCCCCCCGGCCACACCTGACCTCTGCTTGAGAGCCGAATTCCCTGAAGCAGCCTCCCGTTCCCCCCTCCTTTCACCCAAACAAACCCGCCGCGAAGAAACATCACGGAGGGCCATCTGTTAAAATGATTCACCGCTTCGTCTCTGAAGTTTCAAAGGAGCTCTGGAAAGAAAAAAAAGAAAAGAGATATATATATATATATATATATATTATTTTTACCTGATGAGCCGTCATTATTTAAAGCCCTCTGAAATGCCTTTACGGTCCCGGGAGAATCTAATTGGACAGGAAGGAGCGCGGCGCGCCTCCATAATGACAGAGCGGGGCGGTGGGGTGTGGGGCCGGAGCACCGCGGCCGGAGGCCCTGCAGGTGGCTCGTCACGGGCCAGAGGACCCGGTCTGCAGGCCGGCACTTGTCACGGGACGCGCAGGAGCTGGAAGCGGGGCCAATACCCGGCGTTTTGATTGGTGGGGAAACGGCTAGCCGCTGAGCGTCAGGGTTCAGCGCAGCAGCGTTTGCTGTCAGCAGTCGGGGCATAAAAATGGGTGCTGTAGTTTTCATATTTGGGAGGGACAACCCATGTGAAATGTCCACAATGGTTGAATCATTGAGTTGTAAACATAATGACTTATTGATGCCATACGTTTTGAGGACTAGGAACCTCTTTTCAAAGAATCGTATTGGACACCGAGGTTAAAAAAAGTTTTTGAACAGTTACAAAGAACAAGCTTTACTTGGCAAGGAGCATTTGCTAGGCTCTAACATTTTTTCGTAGGAGCACATGTGCTCCCAAGTTGAAAAATTTATGAGCACGCTAACGCATCCAAATTAGTCGACGTGCTACAAAATTTATTTTTCCCATTAGCACATGCTCCTAAAATGGCCGCTCTGCAGATGGCCGGTGCGACGAGCCCGTTTGCCCCCGAGTGGCCCGTGCGACCTCTCACCCGGGTCTCTGTCATCACGCTCTTAACGACGCTGGAAACGCGCTGTCACGCAGGGTCCGGCGCGGAACACAACGGCCCGGCCCCCCCGTCGTCCAGGAAACGCGCCGTCACACCGCGTCCGGCGCGGAACACCGGCTCTGGAACCCCGTCGTCCGGGAAACGCGCTGTGAGGCGCTCTGTCGAACGCGAAGCGCTGGGCCTGGGAAAGTGTTTACAATAAGGGCAGGAAGGTTGTGTGTATAATCTGCGTGCAGCTGTACGCGGTTTTAACTGGCCGAGGTTAGGTATTGCAAATATCTGCCCCCCCCCCCACCCCCCCTGCATTCCTCCTGCCATCATCCCTACGGTTGCTATGGCTAACACACCTGCCCATCACACACGGTTTTTGGCAGGGTCTGAATTTTGGGAAAGGCCCAGGTTTTGCTGGGAGCACCTGCGTGTGCGTTGTTTGTGTATGTGTGTGTCTGTGTGGGTGTGTTTGTGTGTGTGCGCATCTGTGTGTGTGCGCATGCGAACGTATGTATTTCACCCCGTCATCTCTTACTAATATTTAGCTCCTGCGATTTACTGTTATTTGAGAGTTGGCTTTAATAACTCATCCGCTCTGCGCAGCGCATAGTTCAGGGTTTTTGTTCGTCTTTGTCTCTTAGAGATGGTTGAAACAACATTTTAGGGAGGAACAAAAAGTAAGGAATGAGGAAAATGTGCCTCAAAAATATGACTATGGCTTTTAAAAACGCTATTTTTACGTGGAATGTGTGTTGTATTTATTGTGAAATGCTTGTCAGAAAATAGCAGTCGGTGTGAGACTCTGTGTTCCCCTGCAGCAGTGCGGCTGACCTGAGAGACCCATTGTTGCCGGGCCTCTGCCAGCGCCGCCGCTCTCCGCTCTCTCTGAGGCGGGGTGCTTGCTCCGTTAATAGATCGTTTGGATGCCCTCTGTTTAATTAAGCGCGAGCGGCACACAAACGTGACGCGCGGAATGAGGATGAGAGATTAGCGGGTTCTCAGCCCCCCCCCCCCCCCGGCCCGGAGCGCCTGGCGCTGATTCGCTCCCGCCGCCGGCGGGATTTTTCCAGCGGCCTCTCCTCTTGTGAGCAGCGGCTCTTCGGGGGGAGTGCACTTTGACTCCTGGGAAAAAAGGCTGTGGGTGCTCGCTGTCCCTCCAGCGCGCGGCACCAGCGCCGGTGTGAGCGCTGTAAGAGTCTCCATGTTGGCAGCGTGTCTCCCGCACCCCGTCCTCCTTTTCTGTAGCAGTTGAGTGCTGTGGGAGAACCATTGGGCTGAAGAGGAAAAGGTTATAAAGTTTGTGAGGCATGTTTGGGTTTTTTTGTGGGGGGGGGGGGGGCGGTGTTCACCTGGGGCCCCCCGACCTGCTTGCTCCTCTTCCTTTCTCCGTTTCTCACTCGGGTCACTGAACCCCCCCTGCCCACCCAGCCTGGGTCCCCCAGCTCTTAAACCCGGAGAGCAGAGAGCAGATAGTGTTCCCTCCTGCCATATTGCCGTTCGGCGGGGCCGGCTGACGGTCCTGGAGCGGCTGAGGGCTCCTGTTACCGTCGGCGGGCCGCCGGAGGTGCACGTGCTCCCCGCCCGTCGGCCGCCAGACCCGGACCACCCTGGGAGCCGCGGCAGGGAGATTAATTAGGATCTCTCTGTGCTCCCCCTTCTTTCCTTTTTTTTTTCGCGGGACCCTCTCCTCTGTCATTTGACCACCGGCCCCCAAACCCCCCGGGCGCTGCGTGACCCATTTTAAGAGCGCGGTGCGAGAGACCGCTCTCTCAGATAAGGCGCAGATGCTGGGCTCAGGTTCGAGTCCTGCTTTTTTAAAACAGGACGGTCCTTCAGACGCATTTACGAGGAGGTGTAAGCAGCGGCGCACTGATCAAAGTGCCTGGGTCCTGATTAAAGAGCAGTCGCGCTGTTCTTAGAGCAAGGAACGGCGCATAATGGCTTTTTAAAAAATTGGCCATGTGGTGTAAACACTATTTTTTTTCTTTTTTGGGGGGGAGGGGGGGGGGAGGTTTGGGGGAGGGTGGGTTGGGTGCGGGGGGCTGGTTTTATGTGCACTTTTCCTGGATGTGCAGACTGGCAGATGTTCCCATCTGAATGCTGTTTTCTCTGAACGGCGTTTCCTTGGCCCGTGCGCAGCGCGGCTGCCTCGGCCGGCCCAACGGCCCTTTTAAGTTTTAATTAGCGAGCGTCTATAATTTCGGCCCGGCGAAGGGGTGGGCCGCGCCCCGGCCGTGATTGAACCCCGCGCCGCCACATGTTTTTATTTTCCAGCCGTCGAATCCGGTTACTCAGAAGGCCTGGATACCGCGGGGATCTGCTGTCCTGCACTTCATTACCGCCCCTCTCGTAGTCCCGCAAGCACGACTCTGTTATTGTTACCTGTCTCTGCCACGTTATCTTTCTTGTGTTTTGTTCTCCCAAAAATAGAGCCCGATCCGGTTAATTCGCGGTCCTCCTGCGCGGGGAAGGATCTGGTTTCCCACAGTCGGGTCCCGTGTTTATGTTCTGCTCATTTGAACCTGGTGCGAAGCAAAGTTTTGTAATCAATCCTTAATTTTCTAGCCTTTTTTTCCCCCTCCCCATTTTTAGCTTTTGACAACGTTTATGATGAGTTTAGTTTTTTGCCGATGAAGTCACTGTCACCGCTCAGTCGGAGAGATCAGACGGGCGCGAGGCTGCGGCGCTGAAGACGTGCGCGCGGAGCGTAGCCGCGCGGCGGCGTCCTTTCCGGATTGCGGAGGTCCGTTTAACGTAAAGGCAGGACAAAGAAAAGCAAACATGTGCCGCGCAGAGTAATTCGAACCACGTTTGCGCGGGCCAGCCGGGTCTGTCCGGCCCGGGGATTGCGTCTTATCCAGGTATTGTTTTCCATAACAGTGTTGTCATGGAAACCAGAGTTGCGTGAAGGTCTCTGAAACCCCCATACCCCCCCACCCCCCTCCCGGAATCCCCCTGAAACATGCATGTCCACTTTCGGGCGCGGGGATAGCGGCTGGGTAGCGTTCGGGCTTTCTGAGCACAGACCAGCTGCTGCTTTGCTATTAGTCATTTTCTGATGGGATTAAGGGAATTTATTTTTGCACTTTTTTGTTTTTGATTAGTTTAAACAAACAACGGCTGGGGTTAGAGTTTCAGTTTCTGCTCTCTGGGGTTCGTTTGTGGGGGTTGGGGTTTGGGAGGGGGGGGGGTCAGCTTAAGTGCTATAGTAGCATACCTTTTACCAGTTGCTCCATTGCTAAGATCCTTGTGGGCAGAAGTTATTCCTGAGGTCTGTTGACAGAATCTTGTTCGCCCAATTAGTCCGTGTGAGGTTCAGACCGAGCCCGTGCGGCCGCCTGCGGGCCGCGTAATTGGCTGTGGCGTCATCCAGGAAGGGAGGCTTTGCCGTTGTCTGGGCGACCAGGTCTGCCTGCTCGTGCCGCGTGTGATACCGCGCTCCCCCCCCCACAAAAGTGTGCCGTAACCCATGTCCCCCGCTTTCCCTCTCCCGCAGGACCCCTTCCTGGCCGAGCTGCTGCAGAGCTTTAAGGAGCAAATCGTGGGGTACCACGAGCACGACTCCCTCCTGGACCACAAAGAGGAGGAGGCCCTGAGTGAGGAGGACCGCAAGGCCGCCTGGGACGAGTACGAGGCCGAGAAGAAGGTTTGTTCCCTAACCCTAACCCGCTGGACCGTGGGCGATGCGACCCGGCGCGGTCAGAACATCAGCGTATCGCTGCCTGTTGCAAGAGCTCTAGCGCTCAGACTGTCCCCTTATCCACCCTAGAGTCAGAACCTTTTGCTCTGTAGGGCTCAGGTCAGTCTGGCGTATTTAACTGAGTGCACCGGGTGGTTTTCCCCTCACCCTCCCTGTGCGCTAAGCGCTGTTTTCGCCGGGCTGCGTAACTGCGTGCGTGAGTTCATTCCCTCAGCGATAAATTATACGAGGTTCGACATCAACAGAAAGGTGAGAGGAGTGCAGGGAGAAGGTAACGTTCAGCATGACGCCACGCTTCTGCAGCTCTGTTTGCAGACAGCTCCGCTGGAATGCGGTTGTGCTGCGTCGGGTCAGCCAGCTTCGACTCCCTGTTCTGCCTGCGCTCACCTCTGCGCTGCGTAATGTGTATAATTACACCTGCACGGGCGTGGCTCTGACTTCCACTGCCAGTGGAGTTTGCGGAGTTACACCTCCCTGTTCATCACGGGGGATGCAGAATGGACTTTTATCATTAAAATCTCAATATTCAGACATTTGAATGCAGTTCTGGAGCCTTCTGAACCCTGGCCTTGAAGGAGTTTAATGACCTGTCCACTAAGGAAGTCGCATGCTTCCATGCAAAGCCTTTTTTATAACAGATAACGCTAGCATTCTAGTAAACTAGGAAGTGAACTGGAGCGCTGAGTTGGAATTTGGTGCAAATGGAGGCCTCTGAAAACTTAGCACTAGGCCAGCCGTATGTCTGTCTGTAGTTGAGTGTCCATTTATAATCCTTGGTAATGAACCGTTACTTTGATTGCTTTTGAATTTGGTGATAGATCACAGTTGCCTGCTTTCTTTAAAATTTCATCGACTAAATTCTGGAAGTGCTGCCTGTACCTTTGGTGCTGCAGCGTTAACTTGGCATAAGGGCTCATTCTCCACAAATCTGTTGTGCTCTCTCATTGGCTCAGCTGTTAGAATAAGTTTTCTGACAGCCAACCAAGACTTTGCGTGTAGAACCTAACTCGCACGGCAGACCAGGCAGGTTTTCCTTGCCAACTGCCTGGGTGCTGGTAGTCATCCCTGTACGCTTTGGGCTTTAAAGGGAACGCCGTGCTTATAGATGTCAGCCGTCCAGCCTTAAACAAATTGTCCATTACCATTAGCCCTGTAGAAATTTATGTCCGTTTCGTGAATAAACTATTTATTTCAGAAATAAACTCGTCTCGGGCGCAGCCAGAAGGTTCCGTGAACGGAAAGCTCCATCAATTTTTCAAACTTGGTAAATCGGTACCAAAAACTCCTGCCAGAACTCTGTCAAGAGCTCCTTGTTGGAGCCCTTTATTCCCGGCCCAAGTGCAGAGAATGGAACGACTGCTTTTCAGCTTATGAACTCATCTCCCCAGAGGAACTCCGGCGATTAAAAGTGTGATTTTACTTCTGTCAGTTTCTGCTGCAGGAAGGTTTGGAGGAGAGAGAGAGCGGGCGGGCGGGGCAGACAGGGCGAGGCGAGGCTCTGTGGTCACCCCCTTACTCACTGGACCCCTGTGAACCACACTCGGGATTCCTACTTTTGTGTCCAGATTACTGGGGGGGAGTAGGGGTGTGGGGTGTATGGGGGGTGCAGGGTATGGGTCCTGCCCCCCAAGCCCAACATGTCATCGGCTAATTAATGGAGTTTATTTGGAGAGGAATTACTGGTTGCAGCGTGGGACCCAGGCTCCGCAGTCCACAGGGGCAGTGTAATCCTAGAGTCTGCTCGCTGTTGTAATTCACTTTAATGATTATTATTTTTCCAACCTCTTGTTCTGCTCTCGGGCCTCTCCTCTGATCTTAAGCTCCTTTTTCCTCCTCTTTCTTCTGTTTGAAAGGGAACAGAATTGCTTTATTGTGGAGCAACAATATTTCGGTTTTACAATGGCCTCTTTCTACCCTTGCCACTTTTTTTTTTTCTTTTTCGTGTACTGGCCCCGTAGGCAGCGCCACTATGAAGTCTCAATCTGAAAGGGCGATGAGAACACTGGCCTGCTTAAAGCTTGAACCAAAAAAAAAAAATTATACACCATTTCTTTAATGAGTATTATTTATTAATGAGAGATAGGAAAGATGATGAAATGATTTCTCAATAAAATTTGTGCTTATTGATACTATGTTTCTGGGGAAAAACAGTTCAAAAAGGTTGTTGAAGGAGGTCAGGCTACAGTGTCATTGCAAGAAATAAAGTGCTCAGAGGGAAATTTCATGGATTTAGGAGGTGTTCTTAGTCTTTATCCAGTAATATTAGTTAACTTGAATGCCCCAGGAACACAGTTGGAGAAACCATTTCACACTCCATACCAGATGAATTTGTGATCTCAAAATAGGAAGTGCAAAAAAAAAAACTTGGTTTGGTCCAGCCAGGTTGGATTTTAATAAGGATTCATAAAAGTAACTTCACTTGAACTGCAAGGTATGTGAATCCTTGACAGAGCCATTAAATTAGGTACAAAGAGTTTGTTGGCATGAGCATGAGCTTTGCTGTTTCTCTCTAGCCTCTTTAGTGTACTTCATGGGTCCCCAGTGAGGCTACAGCTTTGTCTCCCATTACATTAGAATACATGTAGCTGCAAGAGGCAGTTGCAGGATTTAAGCCCATACAGGCTTGAAGGATGTCAAGCATGCAAGAGATTTTAGAATATTAAAGCAACGTAACATGCGGGAATATAACAATGCAGATTATACAGAAACAAGATTCATGTTTCCCGTTTAACACTGAAAAACAGTGGATGTCTGTTGGAAGTTGGTTTTTGGTTGGAGAACCAAAAGGGCTTATTTTAGAACAATAACCACGTGGTAAATCAGTCAAAGTTTTCTGAGAATTGGATAAATGGTCAACAAGTTATAGGCTAACTGTTAATGTGACAGTCTACACCTAATCTGAAATTAATTTGCTCACAGCTCCCATAGTTAACCAGTACAGGTGGTTCATTGTTAACATGTACGGTTAGGTACACTAATGCTATATACCATGTTAGGTTGTAAGTCTAGCAAAAAATGAACAAAGCCTTTACGTTAAAGTGTTTTACATATTAGGCAGATTAACAAACATTTCATATATGCAAATTAGCAACAACAAAAAAATCCAGTATGGCAGTCTTTCATGATCTTTGGCATGCATGTACAGGTGCTTCCAGGAAATACTCACACTAAGTCTGGTGTGAATTGGACAAAGGTTGTGGGAGTTACGACCTTTAACGCCAGTAAAATGTAGAACTTTAATTGTAGCGTCTACATCTGGCCGATTAAGGTGATATTTCATGGGACTTCTATTTCACACATTTGTAATGACTGTGCCAGGTTTCAGGTCTACACAATTTACCATTTCAGGGGAAATGGGGCAAATGTACAGAAAAAAAATAATTTGATAAAGCCAGTTTGAAAACATTAGGGATTTAGACCTGTGTATTTCGGATTTATGACCTGTGTATACCCCTAATTACGCTGCTCACCTCCCTTGGCCAAGTGTCGGACACAGGACGCTGCTGGTGCAGTTTTATAACCTGTTATCACACCCACACATGCACACAGGAAGGCTGCATCGGGGTCTAGTATACGTTGCGAGCAAGCACAGCCATCCCGCTGACCTTTCCAGGGAGAGCGTTTTGTGTTTACCGAAGGTAAACAGATGAAACCGTGGGAGGAACATTACGGCAGGGTTGCCAGGCGGCCGAGGGCTTGTGTATCCAAAAGCCAAATTCTGATACTGCGGCGTACTCCTAGCCCCAGCCTCCTGAACGTAAAATATTATACACAGACTTGAGCTAAAGGAATCGTTTGGTTTCCTTTGCGTTGTGTCTTTAGCGGGTGCAATTAATCCAAGGGTTCCTTGTCTAGTCGTGCGAGATGCGCCTATTAATAACTCCCGTTTGAAACTGGAAAATGTAAATGCAGGTGTTAGGAATGTTCACTGGGGGAAAGTGCCTGTCTGGAGCACTCTTGTGCGATTGCCCTCCTCATCGTAACTGGGGGGGTGGGGACTTGTTTTGTGTTCCAGGGTTTGTCAATGAAGACGAACCAGCCGAACTACGCTCATATGGGATTGGCCGCCAACTCTTATATGCCCTTTAACATAGCCGCCCTGGCCGCCATGAGTAACCAGCAGCTGGAGGTAAGCAATAAGCGGCGTGTTCATGCCCCACACATTCCAAAGCTCCATGGCTAATCCTGACTTGCGTCTGTGGCTGCACCATTTGTTTCTCAATTGGCAGTTGGCACTTCTATACTTAAATTTTAAAACGCACATACCGCCATAAATACCCACAGGCACATGCATATACAAATATGTGCACGTTTATGTATCTGCTCATAGATTTATTCAGATGTAGGGTAAGGGTGAACTGTAGGCATATTATTGTAAAGAGGAAAGAGATGGGACATTTTTGTTTCTGTCACAAAGATGTTTTCGGCTTCTGACATAGTCAAATGTCTGTACTTTCATCAAACTTTACACAGGGTTTTTCCTTGATTTAATTTTCATTTTGCAGTGTCTGAGGTCAAGGTCACTAAGGATCCTGTTTAGTTTTGCAATTTCCAATTAATCTCTGATTTAGCCTCTTGTACATGTATTGTAGTCTGTCTTTATGCAAATTTTTTTCTCAGGTCAAATATGAGTGTCGCTGAGGCTCCTGATAATTTTATGGTTTGCATTTTTCAAATTCACAACGCTTGTTTTTTTTCCCATTTCCAATTCTGAATGACAGGACCTGCTAAACCAAGGCCGGCAGAAGGTGCTGGAAGCCTCGAATGCCATGCAGACCCTCCCAAGAGAGTCCCTGGAGGACACCATCGCTCGAATGGTGAGTGACAGAGAGAGTGTTGCTCTGGCCTTATTCTTGAGGGAGACACACGTGTGGACTGAGGTCCAGAGGGGCAGGGAAGAACAAGAGGTTGTGACTAAGCAGAGCATGAAGGGAGATGAAGGGAGACTCGCAGCTTGAGTGAGAGGTGGGGGATGGCTGATGGGGGACAGACCACAGGCTGGAGAGTGAAGGGTGAGAGGTGATGGGGCAGAGCTGAGTGGATCACTTACAGAGAGCGAGCAGAGCAGGGCAGGTGAAGATTGAGAGAGGTCTGGGGCAGGCCGGTGCCAGAGCGTTGACACGGCAGTGCGTAATTGGCGTTTCGCAGACGGGTGTCAGGGTGTGGCACAGGTTTAGCAGCAGGTGTGCAAGTTGTACCACGTAGCAGGTGTGGTACATATAAACACCAGGGTGTAACGTGGTGTACGCCATCTTGCAGTGGAAGGAGAACCCAAGCCTGACGGAGGTGCAGGTGCAGGCCATGGCCTATAGCCGGCAGGCCACCGTGCAGGTGGAGCTGAAGCGGAGGGAGGCCCTGTACCGCGACGTGCTCAACAAGCAGCAGACGGTAAGCCCTGAGGACCACACCGCCTCGAATCCCTCTTTCTTTCTCGCTCAGTCCCTCTCTCTCTCTCACACCCTGTCCTTCTGTCCCTGCAGCTGATGATGTACGTCCAGAAGGTGATCACCAACAGAAAGGTGCAGGAGCAGCAGATCGCCTTGGCCAACCGGGCCAACCTCCTGAACCAACTGGCCATGCAGAATGACTTGTTGGGATCTCAGGGCCTGACCCAGATGGACTTGCTGGGAATGTACCAGTTTGGCGGGCAGATGTCCCAGGTGTTGCCAGGGGTGGCCACACAAAACATCCCAGGATCCTCCAAGGGCAACTAAACGTGTCTGACGCACCCGCCCTCTGAAGGATCTGGGTTCTGGACTGGCAGAGTGATTTAATCCACTTTTAAAACCTAATTGCTGCTTCCCCCACCGAGAGAAGTATGCAGAAACATCTAACATCTAAGGACAGTCCTAAGGGGTCTTGCAATTTTATTGTTGTATATATAGCCTTAATGTTATTCATTTTATTCCCATTTTTCAAGGTATTTTCAAAAAGATGAAAATGGAAAAAAACTAATTCCCCCTAAAAGCTTTTAAGCATTGCATCATCCTTTACATAAAAATTCCCTTTTAAGGAGGGCTGTTGAAATTGTTTTTGTTTAGTTTTTTATATCGTATATATAAAAGTATAATATAAATGCCTAAATACACTTCAGTGGGACCATAGTATTTCTTGTTTATTCTGATTTGACTACCTTTTGCCTCCTTAAAGCAGCAACCCTCTCCCCTTAATAGAGTTCTTAATAAATTTGTAACAATTTGATGGTAACTGGTTCTCCAGGAGATACTGGTGCCCAATACCTGAAAATAATTTGTTGCTTAAATTATGGCCTTTACAGAAGGTTAATGGCATCTAGTAAAATTATGAAATAAAAAAAAGTGTTAGATACCTTCTTTTTTTCTTTCTTTTGTATTATGCTTTGAGGCAGTTATACTAGTTGTTGCTTAATCATGATATGGAATGCCCGTGTCGTTCAAACTGCTTGCTGGATTCTCTGGACTTTTGTAACTTCCAGTTCTTGTTGTAAAGTGTGCCTAGTCATAGTACTGTGGGTACTGTTATCGTTTTCCTGTTTTATTTTTTTGTTTGTTTTTTTTGTTATTCTTTTGTTCCACTTGTGTTGTGTTATGTTTTTGTTATTTCTTCGCACATTTTCGCTTTCAGTGCTAAACAAGCGTAGATGTGTGGTGTTGAGGAACGACCTCACTTATCGGAGACTGTGGGAGGGTGTGCACTCCCCAGATTGCACAAGCTGTAATTAAGAAATGTAGAGGAACTTTTATCCTTCCCAAGAATGTTACCACATTAGCAAATACACTTCCTTGTTTTGCCATTAATCTGATCTGCAATTTACTAGATTAGTATTTAATATTACATTTAATAAAGTGACCAAAAGGCTGGTTTTCTTGTATTTCTGAGGTGGTTTTTGCATTTGTAGAAGGCTTTTTCCAAAGTCGAGGCAGAGAACTGACATCTCTGACATCTGACACATTGTTAACTGTCAAGTATCCATGCTTGACCTTGTGTCTTATTCTGAGATAGGTCTTGATTATATATGTGTGTATATTTATATATATCTGGTCTCTACATTAACGGTCTGGTTGAATTTCTACTGTTCTAAACAGTTTGTTTTAAAAACCTCTACAAATATAAACATGCACAAGGCCATATATAAAGTAGCTGTCTTTTGGGCAATCAATTTATTCTGAAAAAAGGTGATGTTGAACACATTCTTACAACTTACATTTCCTCATTTGTCTGTGTGTGTGTGTCACTCAAAATGTCAGAGTGATTTGGAGAGCTTGACATCCTCCTTGCCCTCTGACCTATATTAATCCACCTTTCCACAACCTTTTTGGCATCTAACTGCTGAATAGCAGACCCTGCACATATATGTTCATTTAGTAAGCATGTTAGTAGACAAGCTAATTCAGCAATTGGTTTTGATTCTCTTCAAGGAACTAAAAGCTCGTTCAACAGCTGCAGTGGACTTGGGAAGGACCAGCGCAGCTTCAGTGAGCATCAGCAGATTCTTGCACTGCTCTTGCAGTCAGGGTCCACGAAGTAATCAGTCTATGCCTTTCCTAGCTGTGTCTGGTAGGGATTTAATCAGTGCTTTTGCTGATGGCCATTACACAAATCCGGCTCTGTTCCTATCGCTGCCATCCGCATCTAAGACGCTAGCGAAGTGATCAGTCACACACTTCAGGTGATCTACTCCAAAGGTTGTCGATGTAACTCAGATATGAGGTAAAACGATTATTTATCGTTATTTATAAGTTTCAGCATCAGCAATCACAAGTCGGTTCTCCTCAATGCAAACCTTCCCACCAGGCTTTACAGTATTTACCCAGACCTTGTATAATTAAGTATAATTTCGCATTCACTTTGCCTCGTATTATTTTATGAATCAATTCTCACTCAGGGCACAGACAGTGTGATTGGTTTGATTTGGTGAGATGCAAAAATAGTCCATTTTAATGCATGTTGAGGGGGTGTTTAGGTGTGACACTTGAGATAACCACTCGCTTGAATATGCAAGTCGGTTATTTCATGGAATTATCTGGAAAAAATTCACTGACCAGTCTTTATTGTTGAGCCCTGTGATGTAATATTGCAGTAGCCATAGCAGAATGAATTCTGAAGCGCACAAAAGCATTTTATGTGCTCAAGTTCAGGTAAATGCCTCCAAACTCACTGGATGGTGCTTCATCCTACAGCAAGACAATGATCCCAAAAACTGCTAAAGCAACAAAGGAGTTTTTCAAAGCCAAAGACTGGAAAATCTTTGAATGGCCAAGTCATTCACCTGATTTGAATCCAATCGAACGTGTGATTCATATGCTGAAGAGAAAACTTAAGGCAACTAGCAAACCAGAAACAAGCAAGAGTTGATGGCGGCTGCAGTATGGGCCTAGCAGAGCATCAACAGAGAAGATATTCAGCACCTGGTGATGTCTAAGGGACAAAGTACTAAACATGAGTACTTTCATTTATATTAATATGTCCCAAATATGGAGCTTAAAATATACTTTCGGATAAAATAAGAATTTGATCATTGTTCTGTAATCGAACTGTCAGCGTAAAGCAGAAACTCTTCTGAAGTGTTAATTTACGGATTTCTCTCCACAGCTTAAGTGAAGCCTGAATAAATAATGTAGGAAAGCCTATATACTGAGCCTCCAGAAAGACTCCAAAAGTCAAAATAATGTTCTGGAAGTTTTGTTTTAGGACTTGCAGAATGGCGGGGGCAAAATCGGAAAAGAAACTGTCCGCATTATTAGTGTCTGACAAAGCGGTCAAGCTGTCCTAGTTTGCGTAAGTGGCCCTGCCTTGCTCAGTATATTTGTTACTGTTTTTACATTCTTTCTGTCCTGTTATGAAATATAGTGGGCAAAATCTTGAGACTAGCTGGTGCACAGCTGCAGGTGAAGGCTTGACTTTGTTGCAGTGGAATTCATTAATGTGACTCATTTCTTCTTACATGTAGCTTTTTTTTTTCTTTTTTTTTTTTTGCAGTCTGGATGTCATGACATCTGTTACTCAGTTGTTCATCAACCTTTTGGGGATCATTTTGAGCCTGGTCTTGTCTGATGACAAACCAGTAGCGTTCTCTTCCTCTATCAGGCACATTGATTGTTGCACTATACTTCTACCAAAATCCAACAAATTTGACTTTTGTTTGTGAAGCACTTTGTTGCCAATAGAATGTAATGCTCAGATAAGTCTTGCCTGGATCCTTTTCAATTTTCGCACCGCCAGACTCTATCTCATCCCCTTCGTACACCCCTCTCCCCTACCCCAGCCACTCCCCTGGCCTGATCTTTCATGTGCTGATTTTTTTTTTTCTCTACCCAATATTGTTTTTGTTTCTGTGGTTGCCAGGAATTTTTTTCCCCTTGCCTTATTCTTTTCCATTTCCCTCTCTTGGGAGCCTACGTTCTCAGCTTGCAAAAAAAACGTCCAGCAGAGGAAACATTACAACTATTGCAGATGTTGAAATGTTGATCCCATCCTTTCTTTAGGACCTGAATTGTGTTACGTTAGCTACTTAATGTGAGTAGTGCCGTCTTCCACCCACATCCACACCCTGCACCACTGATCTCAGAGCAGCGTGTGTATGCATGTGGCAGAGAAAAAATTGCAATTCAACAGCCATTCACTAGATGAACTCTGCAACATTCAGAGGCCGTCTGCTTAGGTTTTGTTGGTTTCGTTGTAATATCAAATAAGATTATTTATGGGGAGTGGGATCAGCTAAAATAAACACATAAATGGATAAAGATACCATTAATGGGATGAATGGCAGTTGGGGCATTGATGGGGGACATTTAGCCTTGCCTGTAATTCGGGTGAAAAATTCACCATCCCAACAGTTCGCCAAATCATTATTTGTCCTTGCCTAATTTTTAGAGGTGAGAGAACAAAAGCATGGGAATGGATTGAACTATGATTCAGTGCACTTCGCCATTAGTCTGTCCCTGTGCTGCCTGTCGCTCTTTTATCGCTTTGCATGAGCCAGCAGCTTTGATTTATATGTCTGCAAACTGGAAGAGCAGCGCGACTGCAGGTGCCCTGGGCCAAGAGCACTTTCTTTCTTTACATCATCAGAGAGCGCGGGGATCTCAGGAGAGAGACGGACCGCTTTGAAAGTGCGGTGCAGCATTCCTCTGGAATGCTAATTCAAAGAGAAAGGTTAAAGAAAAATTGATTCTCAGGTGGGCTTTCATCCTTAAGTGTGGAAACGTAGACTCAGGTTAAATAAGTTTCAACACCTTTTGAACCTGTTCTGTTAACTTCGCAAACCCCGTAGTGTTGGGCCTAATTCCGCCTTACAAGGCCCTACATCAAAGAACAACACATAGTTGTCCTTAAGCTTATAGTCCGTGTTCGTGTGGTTAAAGTGGAATAGGCTGTCCTTAAATGTACAGACTAAGCGGTGTGGTTTTGATTGACATTTCCAGTGACCTGCAGAAGTTAAGTATGGACAAAGATATGACCCCCGTACTCTGGGCCTGACCATGAGAATGTTGTGACAGAGTTCTTTTGCGGGTTCTGACAGTAAGAGGGCCACAGGAGTGGCCTGCCACTATTCCATACATTATTAGATGAGATAAATGCTAGACAACTCGATCAGCTCTTGGGTTTCTCACAAGCAGGTTTTAATTGGTACAGAGGGTCTTTCCCCAAGCAAAAATAGGCACTCACAATGAACATTCAAAAAGCAGGACAATTTTATTGTCTTATTCGCTCAGTTCATGTTTAAGTATTTTTTTCTTCTTTACAATTTCAGTAGGAAACTACAGTTCTGTTAACTTTTCAAGTTCATTACAAAATAAAGTCTTTGCAATAAATAAATATATTTATGTATAGAAAATAAATATATTGTACATCTTATATAAATAGGTTTTGTCCATATTTACACCACCATTGCGCACGTGTTAATAATGTTCCAGACATATTGAACATTACAAGTCACTCTCAGTTCAAAAAGCCAACACAACATAACATAACCACTGTGGCAGCATCACAGCTCTGGCAGGAAAGTTGCATAATCCCAAGCTTATTTGCAGCAGCTTTTATAGTTAAGTTTTTTTGGTCTTTTTTTTTTTTTTTTTGGTTAAGCCACATAATATGTAAGCTATTAATTTTCATTGTGATGAGCAGACTACAGTAACTTCAGAGAGAAGAGGAAAGATGATTCTGAGAGTGGTGTTAAGTGCTCATCAATCTTAGAAGGTCTCCTACAGGAGATTAGCCTCGTCTTTCTTCTACGGTCCAAAGCTTTGAGAATGAGCCAGGTGAGTTTTTTTTTTATTTCCCTCAGCTCTTTTAGCACTCCCTTTGATTTTCCTTCTCTTTATTGAGAATACAATCCAAGCCTTTTCTCCATTCTGTCTTCCATTTCCCCTATTTGTCTCACTCATTGATTTGTATTACGGATTGTCAGTTGGCTGTCTTTTCACTAATGAGAGTAGAGCTATTCTCACCTGCCCCCAGAGATCAATTGATTTTGTTTGTGGTTGAAAGGACGACACTTTCCTTAACCAGCAGACAGCATTGCTTTTCTCAGACTCTGGGTGTCTTCTGGGAGTCTGGTGACCCACTCCTTTTGCCCTTCTCCCAGGTCACACATAGATTGTAGATAGCTTGCTGCCTCTACCCACATCTAACGTGGGCTCCACAGTGACTCATTGGGTCAGTTCATTAAATTTAATCTGACCGTTTGAGCAACATTGTGGGTGGCACTGGGGCGTCTCGAATGTGAGCATGGTTGAGAACTCCAAAGGCACATCCAGGTGTATTGTAAACTCTAATTCCAATCCTCCCACTGTAAAATTCCAAACAGCCTCAGGCCCACCCTTGCTTTGTAAAGGGCCACGCCCCTAGGTTGGAGGCACCATCAGATGCCACTTATCTCAGAGTCCACCAAACAGGCTCCGCCGCCGTGACTTTAGATCGTGTCTGCTGCAAAGTGCACTAGATCTGAAGGACAGCCTCGGTGAGAGCCAATCCATGCTGAGTGAGGAAAAATTGACTGCTGTCAATTTCAAATTTTTTTATTTTATTTCATTTTTAGATGGAGCTTCATGGGACCATCTCGTGTCCCAGATGACACAGTGTGGGTCAGGTAACGACGTGGCGAACACCGTTCAGCAGTCACAGGGCTCCCTTGGCAATGCCTCTCAGAACAGTAGGGCTTCTATTTGCATCAGTAAGCTGAGAAGGAAAACATGTCCCGCCGTCCTGTGGTTCTGAGCACATTAAGGAAAGGAAGCAGACGCATCGGGGAACACACACGTACTGTTTATATCAGTAACCACAGGAGAGGGCTCGTCCTCTGGACGAGGAGACGAACACAAACACAAATGGGTGAGGAGGGGAGTCGTGACAGCCTTCCTGCCTCATACATCCACACTCCTCCTCCCCTCCCCCTTTCCCCAAGCCGAATCCCTAACCCAGTTAACTGAGAGGCGCCTGGTCACCTGTACTGGAACAGGTCCCTGTAAGCCTGTGGGATCTTCTCGATCTCTACAGGCCTCGGCAGGAAGTGGGTGAGCTTCTGGTGCTTTTTAGTCCTGCCCCCTTCCCTGGGGGAGCCGTCCTTGTTGAGGGCCACGTAGTAAAAGCGTCCCGTGTCCGAGTGTTTGTAGAGCGTAGAGGCATAGGTGTTGTACCAGTTCTCCTCAAACTGCTCCCGGAACACACACTCTGCTGTCAGCTTCTTCTACAGAGAGAGAGAGAAAGAGAAATGTGGTGCTCAGGCCAGGTATGCATGCGTCAGGCAATGTTAGCATGCCAAACATTCCAGCTCCAGTCCACTAAAAAACTGGTGCCGAACACAGGCACAAGACAGTAGCGGGACTCACAATGGCTGGGGTCTGTGTCTGTGTGCTCAGATACACGCTCAGATATGTCTCCTTGGCATGGTGGGTGCAGTATGTGGTGATGAATGGATGTGATTCTGGGCTGGAAGAAGTTGTCAGGGTTATGGGAATGCTCCCCATCACAATAATTTCCATTTTATGGACCAATCAGATCGAGGAGAGAAGAAATATTCGGCTTTGTCATTGGCACAGAAAATGGGAAAAGACGGGGGAGCAAGTCTCACGGTTGGTGGTGCAGACGAATGTTAGTGGAGAGGAGGAAGAGTGGAAAGTATTCGAGGCTGGCAGGAGCTGGAGGGAACGTCCCGAAGAGGCGGGGAGAGTAATTACGGCAGGCTTTTGGCCGGGGAACAAAAAATCACTCCCCAGCTCGGTTAACCTTTCCGCCCGCTTTGCGAGTCTGCTTCCCCCTCCGTGACGCAGTGACCGCAGCAAAGCCGCCAGCTGCTGCGGTTCTGCGCGGCTGCCGCCCGCCTCGCCACTGTGGGTTCAGCAGGTGAGAGCGTGCTGGAGGGGTGGGACGCAGCAGAGCAGGGACTGTGGGAAGCACCACTGGACACTGGCACCGCTCCGCATTCCCTGCGCCAGCCAGGCCCAAGCATGGCTTTGCTACAAATGCTACTGCCAGACCGGCTCCTTTCTGAATCTTTAAACGACTAGAAAAAAACCTCAAAGATGTGGTTAAAGAGTGGAAATGTACACATTTGTACCGTTCACCTACTTCTGAACCCTGGTTTGGCTAGGCCCTGGACTCCGAACTTGGCATTCCACCATGGGCCTTCAGACTGAAGTAAATGCACGCGTAACTGAATGTGAAATGTCTCTTAACATTGCTGCATAATTTATAAAATTATGTGACCTAATCTTCATGGCAGTCTCAGAACATTTTAACCATCAGCCCAGGCATGTTTATTTCAAAATGTTTTGCATGCATTGGCGGTTATTTGCCACAGATTGATTGACTGGTCCTAGTCTTTTGCTGACAGAGTTAAAAGTTTGCTGTATGTATACAGGACATTGCACAAGACCTGGCATATATTATAATAATCAGGACTGGGATTCCCATACTTTAGGTGTAAATGAACCCCTTTTCAATCTCTAAATATTTTGCAGAATATTTGTTATTTGTTACCATGGTCCTATTTTCCTTTGAAGCATCTTTGAGAAAAGTAAACTGATAGCAATTGAACAGAAGCAAATATAATTTACCTGGAATGTTCAATTTAACCAGACAGCCCCTGAATGTGGAAATTAACTAATGAACTTATTTCTGTTCTGCCATAGAAAATAATACTTTACAAAAGAAATATATATATAGAACATTAACTAAATGCATGTAACCTTGGGCCATAAAAATCCTGTCAGAAGTCCTGGAGTGCATGCAGGTTTTTGTGGTTTGCTTTCAAACAGCGGCCTATTACGGCTTAAGAGTTTCTTTACTTATTGCTGTAAATCACTTTTAGTGTCAGATAAAAGCGATATATATATATATATGTTATATATATATAGATATATAATATATATATATGCGCAAAAAATTATTATTATTATTACCCGATGTGTACTTTCAGGTTGTGCGGCAACATACAACCAGATCATTGATAACCTTAGGTTTGTACAGACTGCCCTCTACAATTAAGAACTCAGGTCTTTCATAGGGATTAAGTACCCAGACTGTGATGGCCATTGCAAAACATTGATTTGGTTTCCACAGAACCATTTCTGTGTTGATTCTGAGCTATGCTTGTGGGTCATTGTCTTGTTGAAAGGTCAATCTATGACCAAATCTCACCCTCCTGACAGAGGTACACTAAAATGTACTTGTGCTTGGTGGAATTCGTTACGCCATTGATCTTAAGAACAGTCCCCATACCACTGACATCACCTTATTTGATGGTTGATAGGTGATGCTTTTTCCTTGTATGCATCCCTTTTTTGATGCCAAACATGCTAACGGTGTACGTGGCCATCTCATCCGACCATAGCACCCGGTTCTAGTCACGTTTCCAGTTATGTTCGGCGAAGACTAGCTGCTTGAATTTGTTGGTTGCTTGTCCGTAAGGGCTTTCTTTGTGCAACTCTTCCAAAGAGTCTAGAAAGTCTGGAGGTGCCATTTTATGGTGGATTGTCAGACTTGCTGATCTCAAGATGCAACTAAACTCGACAGTTCTTGAACTGTAATCCTCGGGTTCATCTTTGCCTCCCGCACCATCTGCCTCACTGTGCATGGGGACAACGTGCACTGGTCATTTTCCTGGAAAATTTTCAGCTACAGATGTTTGATACTTTTTGATGGTCAAGAACCATCTGTCTCTTTTGATTTGACATTTAACTTTGGCTCTTTGTTGATCAAGTTCATCAAAAGACTGAGGTGAATTTGAATAAATAGAATTCTATTGCAAATTCATTTTGTTTGATTTTATTTTAAAGAATCTCCATCAGGTATCAGAAGACAATGTAATGGGGGCTAAAATGGTATTACATTCTGACAATTTACCAGTTCCAGTATATTGTATATATGATGAGGGAAAACATGACAGCTGAGACGATAGCTTGTATCTGATTATTAATAGGAACTATAACGGTAGGACGGTAACTGATTAGAGGAGAATAATGAAAAACAGCGGTACTACAGGCCTTGAGTGTCCCTGGTAAAGACAGTTTTGTGAATGTTGTGCAGGTGCAGTAAATAGAGCAGTCCCCTGTTCAGGCTCCGCCACGTCTCTACTTGTTATAAAACAGTTCTGCGTGCTATGAGAATATGTAAATATTTTTATGAGTATGAGAATTCTAAATGCTGAGGCTTACCACTGAACACAGAGGGGACAGCCACTTCAGTTTTCTTTGAGAATGGAATCAAGTGAAAACTGCTTTGTGAAGAGAAATAAAACTAATGCAGTATAAATATTGACTGTTATGAAATATCTATTTTTGCAAAGAACCAAATTCAAACAAGAAGGCATAGGGATAGAGGTCAGTGAGACGGTGTGGATATCAGTTTGTTTAGTCTTTGGGGTGATCTTTCTTCAGTACTTCTGCATTCTACCAAGAATAAAGTATAATATTAGTGTTTTTCCCTGGGTGAATTTATAACCAGTTTTTGTGGGGTTTTTGTTTTAAATTGGTCATTTTGGTGGTAGTGTTACTACACAAAGCCACATCCCTAACTTTAAAAACAACACCAAATGGCATCAGGCCATCATCACTGATAATCTGGAACAAGAGGTGTCGGCTTTGTTGCTGACCCTCATTGCATACAGATGTGTAGCAAACAAGTGAGTGACACAACTGCAAACAAGAGAGAGCGTAAGGCATGTTTAAGCATGTGCATAAGTGGTTCTGACTTACCGACCCATAGAGCTCGCCCCGCCCATTCATCCCCAAGTAGAGCCCAGCATCCACCCCACGAATGCTGACCAGTCCAACAGCCAGGCTGATGAACTCCAATATCCCTGAGACAAAGACAACATTGGTCAGTCTCCCACGCTGAAGAGACTGGTGGCTTTCCAGAAAAACAAGCAAACCTGCATCGTCTGCTCACAGCCAAGGGAAAACACTGTGAACATGCACTGGGTTGTGATTTGTGGGACAGACCAAAATGAAGGTGTATTTGGTGGACATTAAACGACTGGGTGCAGAGGACCATATGAGCAGGATGCATCTGAAGTGCAATGTCCTTAAATGAAGTGAGTTTGACTGACTAGCACTTTGTCAGAGAATGAAATATGTCAGAGTAACCATTATCCTTTTAACACCTCCAACACCACAGCGAGGCATAGCAAAGACCAATACAGAAACCAGAGGTTAATGATGAATGAAAGCAAGTGTGACTTTTTTTTTTTTTTACAACAAATACAGCTCCTTACATTCAGTAACCATCCACAAAATTGTGTTTGTACTTAAAAACTATAAATCTTGGGATTATTCAAAAGTAAAAGTTAAGGATACATGTCAAATGAAGCCAAAAGCTTGATTGATCCCTTTCATCTTACAGTTAGCATGTTAAGGGTTTTTTCCAGTTTCTTTGTGACAGTTATCTGTACAAAGCGCTGTACAAACAAAATTGAATTGGAAAAAAAAAAGAACTGAAAGCATTTATACAATATGTGAAAGCACATTACTTAAGAATGTTCAGTAGTGATTTTCTGAGCATTGTGCCTGAACATACTACAAATCTACCCACACTTTTTTTTTTCATTTTAAGCTGAATCAACCCAATATTATGCTGTGTTTGTCTATAACGAGCTCATGTAGATACTTTCTAATGTGTTCAGGTCTGTATAAGCTGAAAAAATAAGATTAGTTGGGGGCCAATGGTCCTGAAACAGTAAGAACTGAATCCATGGTTCCTTTTTCATATAACTTGGTGTACACAATCCTACCTCCCATTAACTGCTATAGTTTCTCATGTGACTCTAGGAATAAGAAACCAAGGTATGCAAACCATGAGCTATGGTTTCTATATTTGTACTGTTCTATATGAGCAGCAAGACTACATGTTCCACTTTCGCCAATCCAAAATCAGGTGGAGTGGCAAAAATGGACGTTCTAAGAGCTATTTCCCCCGGGAATCCAAGGTGCAAAATCAGAGTTGGTGAGTGAAATGCACACAACAGTGACTGATATGATTGATATGTGTGCAAATTACAATAACCAGACCAGCGCAGGACCATGGACAGATCTTTTCCCTGAAACACACAATGGACAACTCTGCCACTATAATATGTTCATGATGTTATGGTCTCACCTTATTAGTATGAGGGAAGTCTACTTATTGTTATAACACAGCAAATCTGACCAGCAGCCGTGTGCTTTTCTCTAACTTCATTCATCCCATTTAAGTTCTGACACTCAACAATAGAACAGACATTGTGTATGAGTTTAAATTGGCTGAAGTGCAAATTAGGATTGAATGAACATACACAGCTCATGAATTGCCACAAAGACCTTGGTGGGAGGATTGTGGAAAACTCTTAATTCTTATCCCCGTCAAAAGTAATAACATTATCTGCCAGTTTACGCAATTTGTAAAAGTGAACATGAATCCTGCGGTGAAATGTACATATTTTAAATGTTCTCTAAATAATTTAAAGTTGTATTATCATAGTTTACTTTATACTATAAAATGCAGGTAAAGACAAAATATTAAGACTGAAACATTGCGTCCTGTAATATTGAAATCCTAGTAGTATGACACGAGATGCATTCCGTTTTACGACTATGTATATAAATATATGAATAAAATTGCAGCTGCGTGCTGTCTGGAATTTTGCTTAGCTCAATCCACATACATCAAAATCAATGATGCGACAGGATACACGAAAAATGCTTCCAGCGCTTGCTGAGTAAAAACGTGTTTAAAATTCAGCTTAATTAAAGTCAGGCTGCCCTCATGTATTTCTAACATAACTGAAATGCATTGCAGTCGGGCTTTGGTGATGACAAAATCCAAACATACGGACCACCCAATCTTGTTAATTCGCTTGTTTTGGCTGAAGACGTAAGCATTAAACTTCCTTGAATTCTACGATGGTCATATGCTTTAATTTAGAGTTATTTCGCCCTGTGAAGCACGGCTACACCTGCAGGGTCACTGCGGATATGAAACTACGCATTTCTACGCCGTGCCCTCATTTGTTTACCATTATAATTGTAACCACTCCTTGGGATGATTTATACTAATAGCGTAATTCGTAGTGTATGTGCCTGTGTCGGTTGGATCCTTTGAAGAATATTATAAGAAGAAACAGCCCCGTGCTGCTCCGTCGTTTTTTTCTGAGTAAAGACACCTGTGTCCCTTTCTGATTTGCTGGACGAAGGGAGGGTAGTCTACAAGAAAAGTGAACGTGAGTATAACGGCACCGCAGACAGGAGTCGATGGTAAGAATTAGCCAATAAAGCCGGAATATTTAAACGACCCCCCAAGCTATACGTTATCACTTCACTGCTCTGTCTCGAAAGACTGCCAGAAAGTTGGCTCGACCGTTTGCTTTCTTGTACGCTGAACACATTCATTAGCAGAAATGTGAAATCGTTTTACTCCAATACAAAGTCATGTTAAATAACATAGGCCTACATTTATGATATGATAACGGAAATAACTGACCAGATCTGATAAAATACTAAATTCATCATCACCACATTGTGAGAATCACATGACAACACTAAGGCGTCAATAGTCATTGAAAATATTTAGCCTACTCACCGAATCTGCTATGATCCTGTCTGGTCCCGTGCACTGTTCCATTGGGAAATATCTCCAAGTGGAAACCCGTCCGACAGTACAGCTGCCGACGGCGCAAAATGCCTTTCAGGTGGCCAAAATCCGTCAGAGAGCCTCGCTGTAACCTCCCTTCAATCTGTCCCAATCTCTCATTCAAGCCCACGGGCGATTCCGGCAAAGGAATATTCCCCAGCGCAGGAAACCCTTGTAAATCCAAATCGAGCGCCCCAAGAAAGCCTCCGACCTCTGCCATCGCGCACAGTAGGAAGGTCTGTTTGCCCAATTAATAGTTCAGTCCACTCTGCGAACAAAGTTTAGCCTACTGCGAAAGAGATAAAACAAACCCATGCAGATGCTGAAGCTCAAGACGTATCCGCCGTGCAGTAGTTCGCCCGTGCTTGAATGGGTGTTTGTCAATTCTGTCATTGATCGTCCCTTGCAATTCATCACTGTGGAAATGTCTGTTTATCAGATGGAAAGAGCCGTTTATATACATACTCCCCAAGCATTCACATATTGGATATTCAAATACAAGCCACGCCTGGCTGGCATCCCTACTTTACACACATCAATTTTCTTACCGAAAAAAATGTAGCTCCAATCCCGCCTTTGCGAGGGATTCTGCCACTGCCGCTGTCACTATAATAACCGTTATTCTTATAGCTACCCATATCTTATTAACAATCATATGAAACTTCATATGGAATCTGCACATTGCGCCCAGGCGCTGACGCATAGCTACTCTTGGCTGTGGTTTTTTTGGCTTCTGATAAAACCATACAACCGAGTTCATGCAACTCTGTCTAACAAATTCTCAGGAGTGCGATAAAACGTGTAACCTGTGTAAAACGTACAATCATGATACATAAAACATAAATAAGAGTCGATGACACGTTGTAAAGAAAACTACATTTATATTTCTTGGTGACGCAGAGTCGCTCCTGGCGCGATATCTATTTATGATTCTGATAATCTTCTACACTGTCCCGTATTTTCCCCTAACTTGCTCGTTAAGCATGTTTCTCAAATTCCTCCGCTTTCAAACACACACGGACACGCAGCAGTTCACCTCCTAGTCCAGTGCGAATCAGAAGACCAATCGGACCTGAGCGTGTAAGGTAGCCTACTCGATGTATAGTACGCGTTATGAGCCACAAGAGAAGTTCGGTTTTAAATTTAAATGAAAGCCGTTTCTCCACCTCCTTGTTGGAAGCAGGTGCTTCCTCGCCTTCTCCCTCGGCAGTAGTGCTATAGCTTTGGAGCAGCTGTTAGATAAGCTTACATGTATATTAGAATGAAAAGACCAGAAAAAGTTGACGGTTCGTATTTAAACTGAGTCGTACAGGAATTATCCAGGAACCGAGCGGCAGTGTAGCCTACTGAAATGATTTGTAACAACTGGGCAGTGTAATAATGCAATAAACATAGATTGTTTACACCTTAGAACATTTTAAATCGTTGTCGGTATCACCTGGCATAAAACAATATACGTTCCAAATTATGCTTTCCTTGGTCCTTTCAGTAGATAGGTTACTGCGTAGGAACAATAAATTGGTCGCTGCTACGATACAGTATGTCCTTTAGGAGGCAGTGCGGTTCCCTGTAACGGAAAACCAGATATTTACCTGACAAAAAAAAAAAAAAAAAATGCAATGAAACTGCAAGTTTGTTTTGTCGCATTGGGTTTTGTTTTATAGCCTAATTATTTTACATTTTTCTGGAGCTTGTAGATAAGAGATGATCTCTAAACGTTCAGCGCATATCACCCATGTAGGCCTTTCATTTCTGAGCCACATTCTCATCTTCAGATTACAATGTTAACGGGAAATAAATGCATTAACATTTGATGGCAAGCGAATTCAGGGTTCTGACTTAATGCTTAGTTGAATAGGCCAGGCCTACATCAAAAGGTCTAATAAAAAGTATGCTGAATAAAAGCAATGCAATGCTTGGATTTTGTAGTACTGTATGATGGGGATTTCCTTTTCTCTCTTTTTAGCACACCATAAAACAGGCCCAATCTTGCAGAAAAAGCAAGTAAAGCAGAATTTGTGTTTGTTGGTTCCCCCCTGATTAGTTTCTGTCATGGAATCAACTGGAAACAAAAGAAAGACATGCTCTGACTTAATTACTCAAATGTTCCAACAAAACATAAAGGAAAAATGAAAGTGTTCAGGATTAAAAGAATTTAAGATGAAAACACATCTAATTGTTAAAGCATGCAGGGGATTACATATCCTCTGCGTGTTTTAACAATTATATGTTTTGTATTTCCCCACACATTCTCTCCCAGTCCTTCCACATTTTAATTCTATGTGGAGGTATCCATGTCTGTTTGAACTGACCAGTCTAGGAAAGCCAAGTTTGGTTCTACGATGAGTTGAAGGTAATGCAATGACATGGAATTGTGGCCTTTTGGACTGTACACTCATTTACTATAACAGTCATATATGGACAGTGTTACCATGGTAATCTCCAGTTCCCACGACCCTATTGACAACCCTGTAATGAGGTAGGATTTTCCAGGGGCAGGGGTAACGATACTGAAACACAGTTAATATGTAAACAGATTTTTTAAAACTTGCTTGATTTTGATTTCATGGAGGATGCTAAACATTGTAAGACAAGTGTCGATTATTGGGACAATAAGATTTGCAATAAGTAGCCTACACATCTGTGAAGAGGATACTGCTGGGTATATGATACACATAAATGTAATACTTTCCTGTGAACTACAGTATGTTCAAAACTGCAAGCATACAGGGAAACACATGAACAGGAGTCATTGTAGAGGTACATTCATGTGAAATGTGATAATTTTGACCTCTGTGAATGTTGTCAAGTTGGGACAATTAACTGAGCAGTGCAATGGGGTACCACCTTCTCTAAAATAGCCAGCTATTGTATGTGCTGAGATGATCAAGAGTTGCAGTCCCCATAATATCCCCAGCATGGTCAGAAAAGTTGGGGGTTTCTCTGAAACATAGGATTTATACTTATCTATAGGGCAAATAAGTTTCAAAGGAAAGATTTGTAAGCATCAGTGGGCAAATGAGCATTTGACAAATATGTTCTGAGGAAAACCCACATAGTTATGGTAGCACTGAGCAGGTGGAACTCAGCTGATCTTAGTACACCAGGGAAAATTTATAGTGGGGTCCACTTACTTAACAGGAGACTGAAAGGAGTGAGTGCAGGTATCACTAACCTATGCTCAGAGACACAGACCCACTGGCTGAAATGATCTGAATTGCACATGTCTCTTGGCTCACACGAGCATTTATTTCAGGCATCCGCTGTCTGTCTATTAATGCGAGCGTGTTGGGGGAGCCACAGGCTGTGCGCTTCATGTCAGCCATAAAATTCAGAGGTGGTCAAATCTGGACTCCGATCTTTTTCTCTTTCTATAGCTCCATCTGTTGCTGGTCAGCGATACTTTATAGTAGACATGGCGGATTTATGGCTGCTGAGAGAAAATGATCCCATATGCTTGATGGAAGGCACGGAATAAAGATAACTAGACCTACTGATGAAGTAAGACTTTTAAGGACCTTTTTGTATTTGTTTTGCAGGTAAACATATAGTCTGGGCACTTTGTGCTCCCCTAAATTTGGTGTGTAGTGTAGGCTAAGGAACATGATTTATGGCACAACGACCATAAAAATTAAGATACCTACAAGACACAGCTGTGACCACTGTCTAGCTTGTGGGATTTGCACCATAAATTGTAGCGATCACATTGTAGAAATTGTAGAGAACTACCTAGTATAAAATAATTGCAATACATTAAATGAAATAAGTTGTGCATATTTATATATACAACATGTCTGAGATTCTGACCAGTTTGTTTGGTTTGGTTATGCATTTCCCCTTCTCATGCAGTCATGTCTCAGATAACTGATCTTTAAGATGATAGTCTTAGGTTGTACGAGTCTAGAGATTTTTATTTTTTTATTTTATTATTTTAATTTCACCTTTATTTCACCAGGCAAGTCATTAAGAACAAATTCTTATTTACAATGGTGGCCTGGCAAGCGACAAAAGCCACTTAAGGGAAGGGGAGGTGGACTAGAAGATAAAAACATGTTAAAAAGCAGAAAATATATCAATAATAACAACTAAACATGAAAACGCAGGCAAGCAAACAACAGTCAACAAACGAGATATGGAGAAAAAAAAAACACATTTCAGCCAGCGCCCAGCCAGAGATCCTCCATTTGGGTCCAGTGGGGGAACATGTTCTGCATCTGATATTCAGACATATCCACGTGCACTTCTTAAGCTAGATTCTGAAGGTGATGAAACCATGTCAGACCAATACCACACGTGCTGCGGGCTCTTAAATGTGCGCTGGCTGAAATGTGTTTATATGAGTTTATATGTACCGTAAATCAGACAAGCCACCTGCTCATTTCTCTGGAGCTTTTGAGTAGTCTGGGGGTCCATACCACTCTTCCTCTAAGTCTGCTCTTTCCCAGAATCTCAGATAGCGTGGACTTTGCTGGATGAATGATGGGTGTGGTTTGCATCCAGAAAGTGGGTGATCCAGGGGCATGATGACATGTCCTGTCACTGAGTCCGTGTGAGGAGGGGGTGGGGGGGGTGGGGAGGGGGGTTTAAGAGGGGCAGTAGAAGGCACCCCTCTCAGCATTGCCGCTAAAAAGGGTTACCGCCGTTTGCGGGAGCGTGAGCAAGTGAGTAAGCCATGTGCTTGGAGGACATTCCAGCTCGCAGAGAGAATGATATCATCTGCTCTTATTTTACCTTTTGTCGAGCCGCTGCGGCGGAAAATGATCTCTGCTGTGAGCTATTTGCAGAGCTGGATTCCGCGTTGTATTATTCCGTTGCAGAGACATAACACTCGGTTTCTCCCCTTTCACACAGGTGGTCCTCCGGGCCACGTTCAAGGGCACGCTGCAGGCCAGGCCAGAAATGTGCGAGGGACGCAGACAGACGCATGCGAATTTAGGTAATGGTGTCGCATTTCACCGCCTGCTTTCCTTGGCCATGTTCTGAGAAGATAGTGTTAATTTATTTGTTTGCCTTTGCTGTAAGCACTGATGGATGAAGCTCTCTGCTATACGGAGAAGCCACCAGAATGTGAGGAACACAGTCTAAAACCAACATTTATTATACAGATTACTTGCATATGCTTTCGCCAAAAAATAACATCGATGTCAAGCACGTCTCATACAACTCCCAATATTGTCCCATTGCTAAAATATTGCATGCTATTTATCTTTTGGCAAAAAATGTTCTTAGCTAAGCAGCCCGCTTTTTTCTTGGCCTCTGGAGATTGTGAATTGCAGATTAATCATTTCAGTTTTTGCTTGTGGTTCACATGTTTCCTGAAACGTCTGATCAAATTTTAGGCTTATATTTTAATCTGGGCCCTATGGTAATAGGAAGTATTTCTACTTGTGACAGTGAGTCATCCTTATGCATAATGTTTACTTAACTAGTGTTACATGCTTTGCTTTGTCACGCTTGAGATTTTGTGGACAAAATCCATTCTGGGTTAAGTTTGGTTGGTTAGAGTCTATCTGAGCTGGGTAGAGTAGGCTACTGAAAGAGTGTAGCCAATTCAAATACACTTCAAGTTACTTTAAACAAAATGTCTTTGAGTAAAAGTACAAGTAGCCCCCGTAAATATTACTTGTTTAAATGTTAAAACATATTTTGTCAAAAAAATATGTTTTAAAAAAGAAAGTTGGCCTTTAATACTTATGTGTTATATTGATTTTATTTGAAATCCATCCATGCAATATCTATACGTGCTTATCCTGGGCAGGGTCACGGGGGGTGCTGGAGCCTATCCCAGCATGCATTGGGCGAGAGGCAGGAATACACCCCGAAAAGGCCACCAATCTATTGCAGGGCACACACACACACCATTCACTCACTATTTGCTCACACACTCATGCCTATGGGCAATTTAAATCCATACATATTGTAGCTTATCGGATCTGTGTTTTGTAGTTGTTCCACTGATCTTCGATATGCACTTATTGTGCATTGCTTTGGATCATGTAGTTTTTCCAAGCCTACAAATCTATCCAGAATATATTTAAGTATATGGAACAGAGAACTTGTAATACCTTGTGCTATTACCAACCCCTGGAGACTATGGAGGTAGAGTTATAGTATTTGCACCTCATTTTCACTGTCAGATGTGCCAGGCTGGCAGGCCTACTCTTATTGTTCGGTCTTCAAGAAAGCACTTTTACTGATCTTTGTAGATAAAATAGTGATGTATCTATAGTAACTTGTGTATCATTTGTCCAATGGCAATGTCACCTGTTTGATTTGGTAGTCTTTTGAAAAATGTCTGATTCTTATAAAGTCTAATGCAGCTGAAACTGCACACAAAAAGGGTAACTTTATGTGATTTATTGTTTTTTGCCATTCTGATTCATTTATTAGCATCAAACATCATTTTTATGTGGATAAAAACTTTCTTTACCGTCCCTGTTTAATGAATTAGTCTCCACAAGGACACTTCTCAGGCACATTCCCCTGGGGTTTTGTCATTTGCTAGTCACTGTAAAACCGACTGTATGCATCACCATGAGTTAAAGCGATGGGGGAGAAAAGGCTCACCCCAAGAATTACTGTTATTCTTTCTGCAAGGCAGACCAGAAATCTACCCTCAAACAGATGTTAGAAGCCTTTTGTAGAGCCCTTGGCAAGCAGCCCAACTCTACCTATCTTTACAACTATTTACATGGCAATCCAGCTGGCTATTTTTTCTGATTCTGCTCTCTCTCTCAACTTTCTGGAGCGTTAGACTGTAGCCGTATTGATCAAGGTTAAGGCACACTAATTGTAATTTTAAGAAAACTTACAAAGGTGCAAATTTGTGGTGGCCATTAGCACTGTACAGTATGCCCAGTGGCTTACATGTCAAAATCACACTTACATATACCAGTCATGTAACTCAGGATGAATACAAATCACCAAAGATTGGTTCTAGCTCTCTCTACACATTCCCAAATTTCAGAATCTCCCTCAGGCTTCATCACTTTTATGATATGGTCAGTAATTTCTGACATTTATGACATTTTGATGATCAAATTTCTCTCTTATAAGATAAGTTCTCCATGTAGTACAAAGATTCCTAACATACCAACCTGTTCCTTTGGAGCCTGGGAGTAGGGTAGGCATGGGGGTGTATTCCTAAAGTAAACCTTTTTGCACAGTGTCTGTAGTTTTGCCTCTTTCACAAAAGTTTAGTTCACTGTGCTGTCTTGTGAGGTCTTAGTTTTAGCTTAGCAAGCCATTGGGTTTAGGGTCAGTCTATGAGGTAAGTGGATGTGTGGGTGCCAGGTATGGAGTAAAGGGTTGTACGAAAGTCAGTTGTGAAATGTAAGCCCCTCTTGCCCTCCGGTGTCCACCAAACTCCCAAACAACTCTTTAGGACCGAAAGTTATATGTGTGCTTTGATTTGTAGTGGCTCTGGAAAACCCTCCCCAAGGCACAAAAAATAACAGACACTCCAGATAATGACACTTTGCATTTTAGAAATCCAGCTTACAGTGATGTTTTTAAAACATCCGTGAGTGAGCAATAAGGAGAACTTTGTTTATGATCTTGGCCTTGGCAGGTTGTGAGTGAGTGAAGAAATATTCACCTCAGGTTATAACTATGATGGGTTTTGCTTCAGTTAACTGTTACCCTCTCTTTCAGGCTTACTGTGAGGTTTTCAGTGGTCCCTAATGTTTTGAACTAGCAACAATTCATGAATTGTCAGTTCTCCTCTAGGCTACACGTCTTGATTGAGAATGGGGATTGGAGAATTTTAGCTCAGGAACATACATAGGTACCAGCAGGGGGTGCTAAAATCCCCCCCAGCCCCACCTTTTATTTTCTTCAAAGCAAAGCCAACATCTCGAGTTGCCTTAAAATCATGAACTGTCAGGGCAAGACAAATGGAGAGGCATTAGATAATTACTGTGGAAAGTTCAGATGGGGGTGATGTAAGTATTCTTTTCATGTTCCCTTTATTTTTAGACATTCCATTGTACCACAATGCAGAACGTGAACAAACTCCAACTTGTTGCCTTCTGCCTTGGTTGGATGAGAGTCCTTTCTGCATTTTAATAACTTTTTTCAGTCATTGACACAGGTTGTGCTTTCCCATTGTTGTTCTAAGTATACCTGGACTTAGCGTGGCACTTACTTCAAAGTCCTCAATGGAAGTGTGATTTATTGTGCATTATTTTTCTTTGCAGATATACATAATAATGGTAAAGGGTGTTTACTAAATATAATAATGGTACATATCTTTGTCTTTTAATTTATGTGTCATGAAATCACCAGTGTTTGTTGACCTCATTTAAGGTGAGAGCTGGAGAGGCAGGTGCTTTGTTTGAGATGTCTCACCATACCTTCTTGCTATCATCGAAAAAGTCTGAACGAGGCAAAATTGAGACGAGACTAAACAGACTATTGAACGTAATTCCGATTGACAGCTGCAAGTCATGAAAACACCAAGCTGTGAAAACAAGACATGTAAGATAGTTTTCCAGTTTAGACTTTAAAGATCAAACGTGAATCACCGTCCCATATGGACTTTCAGCAGATGAGTTGTTCCACAGCTCAGGTGCACAGCAAATGGCAAGAGTAGATGCCAAAGTGCACAAGTGCACAGAAACAGAGACAGGTGTAACGCCCTCTTAAGAATTTTCCCCCAGTTAAAATGAGCTGAATGTGTTGTTCTGAGCATATTGCAAGCTGTTGGTAGCAGATGTTACAAAATCAGTGACCATGACATGGAAAGAGAGAGAATGAAAACAGTGTTCTGGCAACCAGCTAAGTGAGACAAAAGAATAAAAATAATAAAATACAGATGGAAAAAAGGTCACAGGTGTGTTGCATGGATGTTGTGTAGAATCATAACGTGTATTTTTGTATATTACACTGTTATCCAAATCAACTTACGTAGTTCACTGTTTTATCATATCGCCCATTTTACCCCTGAATATTAACAGTAATGCTAGATCAGGTAAAATGCCTTCCTCAGGTGTACAGCAGGGGATCTTCTGTGAATAAAAAACAGCAACCCCCTTAAAGAGCTACACCACACTGCCACCTGGTTTTTTGTCTAACAGTTTATAAAAACTAAAACCAGACAGAATTATAGCTCCACCAACCATAACTATTTAGCTGACCAAAACAGCTGAGACTGCACGTGTTCTTAGTTGTAAGAAAGCCTCTTGGGACAAAATAAACCCACAAATAAAACACAAATGCTCTAGGATGATGGAATAAGATGTTAGTTCCCACACCGATGAACTAGTACCTTGTAATTACAAATATTTTAAACATTGCTTTTCATCTTTCCATGTCTGCAAAAGCCTGCCTGCATGCACTGTAGTTGATTTGTACTTACACAGTTGGAGGTGTTGGACTGCAGTAATACTGTCTGGCTGGTGGTTGTTGAGGGCTTATTTTGCTCTTGCACCAACAGTTTGGTGCAACATTTAAAAAGTTTTTTTTTTCCTTTTTTTAAAAATAGTGCTTCTTTTCCTAGCCTCAAAATGATAATTCAATTTTCAGACTGTACATGGATGAGATGGACTGCTAAAAAGATATGCTGGCTTGGTATGAACACTTACTGTAGTTGCAAGAAATCTATAGCTCTGTATTTCTCTCTTCTGAAGTCAAACATTTATTACTTTTTATTTAATGTTCTTCTTATCGCCCTTATTTAGAATCAGCCATTTTGCCTCTCACGTCAGTGCCATCCAGACCATATGCAATGAACACTGCAGCAGAGGCATATGCATCCCTCTGGTAGACCTTCCTATTTCACACAATACAGGCCACGCAGAGCTACAGGATAGAGCTTGTACTGATTGGAGCAGTGGCATGACTCTCTGACCACAACAGTGGCCTGACAGACGAAGCTGGTCGCATTCTGCTATTGCATCCCAGTCATGGCCAAATAACAACACAGCCGAAGTTTGAACCCGCAACTATGTTTAAAAATGAATGTGCCAACTCTCAAATAGCGAGAATGATATCCCAATTGTTTTTTTTTAAATAAAGGTTAATGGCTGTGTCAGCATTCATCCTGGAATATGGTATGTCACAGCTGAATCTCAATCGTTGTTTGAGCAGCAGTGGATATGTGTTCCCCTTAAAGCCACACTTCTACAGCTGGAATCAATCACCCTTCTTCGGGAATGTATTCTTTGTTCAGCACTTGAAAATCAGATTTGCAAGGTGAATCGGGTTAAGAGATAATGAAACCAGAGATTGTTTACAGAACATCATATTCTTGGAAATAATTAGTAATCAGCATCAAAAACCTTGAAAAAGGGTTGAGAGTACTGGATTACTGTCTTCAAGACCGTTTTTTCTGACTTGTTGTCGAACAAGGGCCCAGGGTTGTGATGTAATTACAGTCTGCGCTGGCAGATGCAAGACCTTCCTCTTTCTGTTTAGTGGAATGAAATTACTCAACTTGTAAAAGACAGCAAAACCTGCGAGCCAGATGTTTTTGAGTAATGAAGAAAGCACAGAGTGAAGTAAGCGTTTGACAAAAAAATGCTTGGAGAGAATTTAATTCTAAACTTCACTTTCCATGACAAAATCGATCGTTTCATTTGCCTATGATTAACTTTTCAAAATTGTATTGGTTTGAGCTTATTTACTATTCTTATGTGAGTTGGAAGTGAGGTTCAGTTATATAAAAAATTCTGTTTAATTTGGCGACCAATTCTGGTTGGGAAAGAATTGTTTTTAAACGTAATGTTTCAAAAACAAGAAACCATATGAAATTATGTTGTCCGCTGACAAAACACCAAAAGCTGAGATAACCTTTTGATTGGTTTGACAAGGCACGTGGTACTTCGATTTAAGTGAAGTCAAAGTTTTTTTTCTCTCCCTCCATTTAATTACAGAGCAAGCCCTATCCTTGAAGCCTATGAAAGTGATCGACAGTATTACAAATCCCATTGGGCATGTAACATGTGGTTAGGATTTTGGAACCATGGTTGTCTCGCCAGCCAAGGCACAATTATATCATGGAGCCTACAATATCCCCGCCATTTTTGAACATGATAAGATCTTTGCATATAAGACAGATCTCGTGAGGTTGAAAACAAGAGATTTTAAGATTTAGGGAAGCCAGGATATTTCGCCCGCGAATCCTGTCTTGGCAATGTGAAATTTTCCCTATTGCTGAGGTCCTGTATGCATTAATGGTTTTGCTGTATTTTATTTCCCTTTACCCATTAGTGATCCATGCTGTTAACTTACTATTTTTTGTAAGGCTTTTTTTTTTTCCAGAAAAAAATTATTGATTTCTTAAACATCCTGCATTCGTGCCCCTATCATGGCTGCTGGACTCTTGTAGGATACATAGATTTGGTTGCAAGAGCATTACTTGAATGATCATCTACTGGTTAGTGCATCGGTGGGTAGGTGTAAATGCATCTTTATATCATATGCACATGGCTACATAGACTAGCGTTTTTATACGAGGTTGAAAATGAATGTGTGCTGCTGTTGGAAACTGCACCTTCACAATGGGGGAGGAATGTGACGGAGCCTGAAACCTGGAATGGGACACTGGGTGTGAATCCATTGTCTCAGCCTGACACCAAGTACAGCCAAGAAATGTTGAAGGCAAATGCTCCCTGCTGACCTGCCCTGAGATATTCACTTCAGGCAGTGACAAAATGACTACGGCATTTAAAACTCCGGCCAGAGCACCCTGAAGTTTTAACAGTGTATGGGAAAGGGACCCCCCTGTTGAAGGCAAACCCAGCACTGTGGAAGAGCACTTGTGTAAGAAAGCTGTTCTGTTCTTACATGCTGAGTATCTTGAATATAGAATCTGGCATTTGAAATGCATTAGTAAAGGTAGATGCCTTACCTCCCATGTGATGCCCAGTTTGATTATGGAATTATGGGGGCCTTGGCTACTGCGCACTGTGAGTGTAGAGAGTTGGGTGGTCTGTCCATCAGCAGCAGAATTTGGGTAGAGGCAAGAGAAAAGCTGCTCACCCATATCACTTTCAAAGGCCGAAATTCAAAGCCCCCATGCCCCCCACCCTATCCCCCACCCTGTCTCCCAATGTCCAACCTCCACAAAGACACCTGTTGTTTCATTTTGGAAAAAAAAAGAAGAGGAAGAATTTTGAAAGGATTGGATTGTTTCCACAAAATAAACAAAAACAAGTTTGATGGACACTCACACATTGTATTGCACATAAAAAAAAAACAGATTTGTAATAATGAGGGGGTGTATGATAGTTTTAGAGTTTTACATAATCCTTTCCAACATGAAGTTGTATACCTTTTGGCTGTTATCTTGTATCTAAATTCAGGCATCTAAAAGGTGTGAATTATTGCTGCTGTTGAGGGAGTCCTCTTCCCATCCCCATATTCCCCTTCAACCCCCCCCCCCCCCCCCCACCCCACCCCACGTCAAGTACTGGCCATCTCAATGACCCCCCTCCTGTAGGAAAGCAAAATCCAAGAAGAGATCTCATAGTTGTTCCTTTCATTTCTCCTAGACACAAATGAGCTGTTTTTAATACTAAGGTGAGACCAAAGGCTTTTTCTCCTACTTCTCAAATTCAACTCAGGAGAAACAACCACACATAATCTCATTTATGTCTTACTCTGATTAAAACAAGAGATCTCTAAATGATCTTAAATAAGTCTAATTTAGGTCTCCTGAACATAGGACCATGAGATCAGAGAAAGAGCTAAAAGAAAACTCAGCTATGACTCCTAGGATCTCATGATTCTTCTCAAATATGTCTCAGTTTTCTCATAGTGACCTCATGAGAAACAACCGGATCTCAATTCAATATCCATTCGTATCATTCTCTCATTATCTCATCTTTTCTCCTGAGGGGGTTTTAGGAGCAACAATTCAGATTGAAGTGATCTCAAAAAGATTTGTACAATTGAGATCTTACTACTTTCTCAAGAGTTAAAGAAAAGACTACCCTGAGCAAAAGATTTTTCCTCTGGGCTGTTCCCTGGGTATGGTCAATGATCTCCATGCTAGCCTGCTCCCATAATGACCCTGTGAACCCCACTGTGTCTGTCCCTGATGGTGTTAACAGCCTGAACCACAGAGACAGGAGCAGCCAAAGTGTTCACAGGATTCACATACAAAAGATTGATGCTCAAGACTGCTCTTCCCAAGAGGATCCTCGGTCCGTATTTTCAGAATATTTGCTCACTTATCAATGATATCCCCCCTGTGTGTGCGGTTTCACTATATGACATAAGGTTCTCTGAAGGATCCAAATGATTTTACAGCCTGGTCGGGTAAATTAACATAACGTCCCATTAATATATGCCTTATGAAGATACCAAACAATTCCATGTATGACAGCACCTGCATGTGAATATGGAGCCCATATTTTGTACTGGTGTAAAATTGGGCTACGATAAATGGCAAATGATCCTTTTGCAGGCAGCTTCTATGTAATGAGGCTTAATGCTTGTCATACTAGTAACCCAATTTCAATTAAGATGATTGTGTATATTCCAGTTAATTGAGAAAATTATACATTGTTCCATAAATGTCTTATTAATTAGTATGTACAATTTTTTTTTTGTAGTTGGGCAAGCACAGCCAGAACTGTTAACAAAGCCACTCTCAAGAGAGTACTAGGTAGAAATGAGGCAAAACGTGTAGGGTTTTTTTTAACTGAACCACCACTTTGTCAGAAATTTAAAAATGTTTTGAAGGCCTGTACATATTAACTAACTTCTTGTTGATATATCGGTCTAAAAGATTCTTGTGGATTAAAATTCTGTTACTGTGTAGCATGTGCCAGGGCAGGTGCCCTTTCCTGGATCCTCTCAGCGTCAGGGTGTGGAGACTAAAATCGGCACTCTAGAAGGCAGTGGATCAGCTCTTTTTGCTCAAATGTCCACAGTCCAAGGAAAATAAACCAGTTCAGGTCAAATCTTGTCCATTCACAGTCTGTAAAGAACAGATGTACTTGCAACAGGAGGTAAAGTAAAGTTGTCCACAAGACATATTGTAAAAAAGTAAGAAAGAATTGCTTCTTTTAACTGCTGTCATTTAAACTTGAGCATGACTGGATGCCTCTGTATTTGCAAAAAAAAAACTACATGTGCCGATTGGGTGAATTTTATTGCCCCGCGGTCTGGTCTCCTAACGTCAGCTCTGTCTACATAGCCTTTTAGGATGGATGTGGCATGTCGAGTAACTGGGAGCCGATCCCAGGCCTGTGGTTGAACGAGGAGATATTACCTCATTTGAAGCATGAATGTCAAAACCCTTGGACTGAGGTCGGCGTGGGTTCACTCAGAGGTTGTGGCCACAGAAGCAGGTCATAGTTATTGCCAACTCTGCTCAGGGAAGAGACGCTTTGCCAAATCTTCTCTCTTCATAGCGTTCACCGCAGCAGGGAAGAGCTGACACGCTTTGTCATCCACTTACGGTGAAACCGCAGCTCAAGAGGGCCCCTGGATGCGTAGCGAGTGGTAATCTGCAATTAAAGGCTGGGGGCCCAGCTCTGTTTTCACAGGGGCGTCTCTCTCATGCTTCTCACTCTCCGAGGATGTACAAGTGTGCGAGGGTTTCAGAGAGAATTTACCGAGGCAAAACAGCTATAGGATTCGGGTGGTGGGAGTGGGGTGTGAGAAGGTGAAATGACAGGCCCAAGTGCAAGCCGCTTCAGGGCAGGCACCAACAGATATTTTGGCAGGGGCTTCGATCATACCTTTTTCTGCTCTGTTGTTTTGACTTCTCCTGATTTATGCTGCAAAGACAAATGAGTGGAAACTCTGAACATGTTCCCAATTAGCATCTGTGACGTTAGCAGTGGACTGGTTTGCTTTCTATGCAAAAAAACCCCCTGAACTCTGACCCCCCCCCCCCCCACCCCTCCCGGCAGGTACATATCATGCATCACATAGACCCAAACATGACTGCCTATCTTGTGCACTTGCAATTTTTACAAGTTCAGGCACTAACTTTATGATGCTTTAGCAGTTACTTTAAAAGCATTTTTGGCTGTTACTAGTTATCAAAACTCTCCATTATGGAGGAGGTCTGTTGAAATGTTTTTTTTAATGTAAATGCTCCAAGGGAATATTCATTGTTCAACATCCAGCAGATTAATTGGAGATATTGTGACTGGGCACACAGAGCCCCCAATTTGAGGGTTATATTTAATCACTTTCAGATCTGGCATTTGAATTATGCCCTATCACCAAGTTCTGTGTCATATGTCTAATGCATCAATATTTCTAAAACAAGCCTGGGAAACTTTTTTTTATCATAGTGTTTCTATATTTGTTCAATTCTATCATTTTGCTAACCCGAGGCACCTCATGGGCCTCACATTAGCCCCATACATCCACCTCCTGAGCTCAAACCAGAGTTTCAATGCAATAAATGCATGTAAAACTGCTCATTTCCATACACAAGTGAAGCTAGAACGTTTGCATTCTGCAGTTGTTAAAGCCATGTGCACAGCTGCAGGCTGATAAGATTAGAGTGTGATACCTAGCTTTTGCACCCTTGCACCCAGACGGGGGGCTTTGTTTATGTGCTAACAGGATTTATAGAATCTGGGAGAACCTTCAATTTTTTTGTCCAGACAAATGTACAGTGGATTAAGGGAAGGCTGTAGAAGAACTGGTAACCAGCATAACCATACTACTGACAATGACTCTGTCCTTTTCTGTTAAAACTGCTATTTTCTTGTCACTGTTTAACGATTGCAGTTTCTCAGGTGTATGTATACATTTTAAATAATATATTCTGATTATTATTTTTGTGAGATAGTTGCTATACTGTAGCTGTTGCCACAATTTCTGATCAGACTTTCAAACTGTGTGAATGATCTTGAAAAATGTATTTAGCTCTGTCACGTTTCATACTAGGACCTGTAGTTAGACTGTAAAAGATTTAATGTACAAAAGCTTCTGACAATACTCTGTGTGGCATGTTTGAACAGTGTACAGTAGGCTTAATGCTTAGTGACCTGGGCTGAACAATTCACATGTGGTTAACGTGCAGATTCTCTGCCTTTATTAAAGGGTATTTATATACTTTTTTGCTTCACTATGTAGAAATTACTACACTTTTCATACATACAATATGTGGTGGCCAAAAGGAAATGCCCAAGATCCAAAGCATTCCCCTCATCTGTGAAACATGCTGGTGGGGGAGTTTTAGTTTAGGCTTGTATGGCTGCCACAGGTACTGGCTTCCTCATCTTCACTGATGAAGTAAATGCTGATAGCAGCAAAATTAATTCTGAAGTGTAGAGATGTGCTCAAGATCAAGCAAGTGCCTCCAAACTAATTGGATGGTGCTTCATCCTACAGTGAGACAAGGATCCCTAACATACTGCTAAAGCAACAGGAGTATTTCAAAGCCAAAACTGGAAAATTCTTGACTAGAAGTTGTTCACTCAATCTGAATCTAACCGAACATTTGTTTCATATGCTGAAGAGAAAACGTAATGCAACTAGCTCCCAAAACAAGCAGGTATCCAAGATAGCTGCAGTGCAGGCCTGGCAGAGCAGCAACAAAGAAAATACTCAGCAACTACCGATGTCTATGGGTCACAGACTTCAAGCAGCCATTGCATGCAAACGATGTGTGACAAAGTACTTGACTACTTTCAAAATAAAAGCAAAGTATGTGCACTTTTACCACATGTGAGATTAGATAACAAATCAAAAATTGTAGAATACAGAGGCAAATCAAGAAAAAATATGTCCCAAATATCATGGAGCTCACTGTATACAATACAAATCGCATTATTATTATTATTATTATTATTATTATTATTATAATAAACACCGGGGGAATACTACCTGTTTTCTTTTGGGAGCTGTTTCTACGGGTGTAACAGAAATGGCAGCATTATGTCAAAGCCAGGAACTGAACAGAGTGGTTCTGGCTTCAGACCTGACAGAAGCAGAGCTTTCTATGTTAAGCATAATAATTCAAGTATAATATCTGCAGTCCAGGAGAGAGACGGCATGAGAGCTGTGACTTTTCCATGGCCAGAATGGTTAATTACCCATGCACAATTATGACCAAACCCTAAGACAATACAATTTGTCTCCCATATGGACTGGTCTGGTCAATATTTGACTGTGAGTGTTTTCCAGCTGGCTGAAGAGATTTTCCATGTGTGAGCAAAGGGCTGCTCGTGATTGTTTGTGCGTTGTCGTCTACAAAGCAGAGGCTTTCATGTGGGCCTGCCCAGAGTCTAGGGATGGTGCAAGGCCATGGATGTGAGTCACTGTTTCGTAAAGTGAAGTGTTTTTGGGGCCCGACGTCATTATCCGCCTTCTACCAGCGAGAAGCCATTGTGTTTGGCCGCCTCAACATTGCCGTGCAACCAGGCACACTGGACATACCATATCTCCATATCCCTGGAGGACTAATTGCATTTTCTGCTGTTGTTGTCAGCAAGAAGGTTTTGCTTGCTGAAGGGGGGGGGGGGGGGGGTCAATTACAGACAATCAACATGTTGAATGTTGAAAGAGCATATGTACACTCAAGCTGAAGATGTCCACTCCGAGCAGTAATTTCACTGGTTCTGTTTGGAAACATGATTGAACTGTTGATTGGACTTTGGAGACTCATCAAATTAATCTTCTGGGCCCAGGTGTCACTGCTTGGCCATCAGGGGGCCACAGGAGGGCGATCCTGCCTCAAACCCTATCCTGAGTCTGTACCAACCCACCTGTTGTCCAGAAATTCAATGGTGGGCTCCTTTCTTTTATGTGCTGGATCATAGATTCACTGACAGCTCTGTCCTGAGAGTCTCTGTTTCAGATTCTCCCGCTGATGACATCAAGCCTAAAGAGTGAAGTGTAACTGAAATAACAAACTCAGGATGGTCCAGATGGACCCCACCCTGCTCGTGTTCCCTTGCCCTTTCAGCGTCCCTCTAAATTACACTCTCAGCCTGCTGACAGGCTTTAGTGCTCCGCTACCCCCCCCCCCACGAAGAAGGTATAATAAATTAATAGGCACGCAATGGCAAAACTTGGGATTGAAGCCAACAGCACCGAGGATGGCATGGACAGTACAACTTTCTCTCTACTGGAAGACTGGTGGCTTAATATATGGAGCACTGGGGTGTTTGTGTTGACTTTGTGTGTATTTTGACAGTGAGCGTGCACCCACTGGACCAGGACTCCGTGTGAAATGTGAAAGTAATTGCTTGGGAGACCTGTCAAAAGGCCGGGGGTGTTAACGGGCACAGCAACCTGCAGACAGCGTTCAAACAAATGGCCTGGGGGTGAAAGGTCTGATGGTTTCTCTTTGGGACTCGTGGTGAGAAATGGGGGTGTGTTATTTGCTCCATTTCAGTGCGGTCACAACATAATTGTTTGTGCAAATTTTAATTTTCAAAAACTGGAGCATTGGGTTTCACTTGACGGCGTGAGGTCCCCAAGACATACATACAAATGACAAGATAATTTAATCCGATTTAAGAAATGAAATCACAATAAAAAATATTTAGCTTCGCTAATCCTCTGTCCAAATTCCTGACCTAGCCCCTCTCCCAGATTCTGAGTTCTCTGGTATGAATGAGAAAGAAGAGCACAGTTAGCACACGTGCAGCTCGTAATTACATGCAGTTTTGTTTGTTTGTTTCTGTCGATGTGATTAGAAAATAAATGTCTTCAGTGAGGTGCAGTCAGATTAGTTGACTGCAAAGCCACTGTGGGCTAGAGTGTTCTGCTTTCCTCTGGCTGACAGGAGAGATGCTACAGCATTGAGTACAGGGCTAGAGCACAACCACAACTCCACAGGGACATAGGTTCATATCTCTGATGTGACATAAAATTCCCTGTAATTAAATTCGGACATGGCACAAGTGGAATGTAAGAAAACGTAAGAGTGGGGCGCCATTTATGTGAGCAATGTCCTTTATGTCTGTTGCATAGAGTGCTCTCTAACCGGGGCCCAGAGATGCCGGTAGGGGCCACAGCAGGCAGGATTTGGACACTGTAACCCCCAGCATCTCTACAGGTGAAGCCCTTTGCATGGCTGTCAGTCGGTACTTTGAAGTACATGAAAGAAGTAGAAAAGCTGAAGCAGCATGATGTCACTTTCATTAGACTGCTCTGAGCAAAAACAAATCTGAGAGGTTAATAACAGTCATTAGCCCCCCTCCTTCTGCGCTATTGGTTGACTCCCATTGCCCTTTTTCCTTTTCTGGTCAATATGTAGAAGGAATTAAGAATTTAAGAATTCTTTGTTTTTTTATCATCTTGTTTCTTGAAAGGTATTCCAATGTCAAGTATTTGAGAGCTCACTAATAAGCTCTGCTTTACAACTGCTGTTTCAAAACACTCCCTTTGCACATGTTTTGCCCACGGCTGGAGAAAATAAATAATAAAGCTGGATAAGTAAATGCATTTGTGCAAATCACTTAGTGCAAGTTGTTTCCCCCAAGGGACCATTTTTAATTATTCAAAGATTATGATAATACAAGCCAGTTAAAGTATAATATGAGACAAGTGTTTTTTTCCCAAGTACATTATGTAAGGTACAACTCTGAATTACGTGTAGAGAACACCCAGTTCACTTTTGCCAGAACATATTAGCTTAACCCGTGAAGTGGGACATATCTGGCAAACAGAACATACTTTTTATACTGCACAGTGTAGCAACTGGAACTTCAGGTTCCCCTTTCTGAGGATACCACAGCATCTCACCAGTGGTAGAGTAACAGACTCTCAATCTGTCAGTTTTGAAACCTCCTGGGGAAAAGTCCATATGGTGAACGTCAAACCACATTCCAGATGTTGACTATTTGAAAAATTCACATATTTAAGGGCTCAGAAGGGATGGTTTTGACTTACTTTTGAAACCATTCTAGTTCATCCATCGTGTCAGCATTCACCCTTAATTTTTATTCTTTAGATAGTCAGTTCCTTCCATGTTTGAGCTTTACAATTCTCTCAAACCTCCCATCTGCTCACACCCCCCCCCCCCCCCCCCAAATGTTCATGCGTTGAACACCCTGTGTGGTGTAATATGCCCATGGTGAACATTGTCTAATTCCCTGATTCATGACTCAATATAAAGCAGCACTCAGGTAATCCCAAAAGCCCTCAATTTAATGCTTCTTTAAAAAGAAAGCATCCATCAGACTTATCTGTGAAGGTCATCCACCACCATTTCCGCAGCGTCCGAGGAAGATAGCAATCCAAGAAGGCCGGCGAACATCCTTTTCAAACATAAAAGCTGCAATGCTTTTAGGTCAACACACTGCTGTGGGTATCCTGGGAAAACATTCTTGAGAATATGTGAGATATCATTCACCGGTGCCTGTGAAATCCTTATAGGCTGAATCATACTGTGTGGGCACTACTGTGCAAGAAGTTATGACTGAAGAGGACGGGTGAGGAAGTGAGAGTGGGTAAAGTGATAAAGGGGTAAAGATGGAGTGAGAGACAGACATAGAGTGGGTATGCCAGTGAGAGTTGACGGGAAGGAAGTTGAAGTTAGCAGGTCTGGGAGTAGGATAGGGTGTGGGTGTTGGGGGGGAGTGAGAGTTGGAGTAGGACAGGGAGTGGGTGTTGGGGGGGAGTGGAGACTAGGACAGGGAGTGGGTGTTGGGGGAATGAGACTAGGACAGGGAGTGGGTGTTGGGGGGAGTGAGAGTTGGAGTTGGACAGGGAGTGGGTGTTGGGGGAATGAGACTAGGACAGGGAGTGGGTGTTGGGGATGAGAGTTGGAGTGGACAGGGAGTGGGTGTTGGGGGATGAGAGTTGGAGTGGACAGGAGTGGGTGTTGGGGAATGAGACTAGTGACAGGGAGTGGGTGTTGGGGGGAGTGAGATAGGACAGGGAGTGGGTGTTGGGGGAATGAGATAGGACAGGGAGTGGGTGTTGGGGGAATGAGAGTTGGAGTAGGACAGGGAGTGGGTGTTGGGGGGGAGTGAGAGTTGGAGTAGGACAGGGAGTGGGTGTCAGGGGGAGTGAGACTGGGACAGGGAGTGGGTGTGGGAGCAGGGGGGCAGAGACTGTGTCAGCCTCCTAAGCTCAGCAGATGTGCAGAGTTCCCAGGGAGAGCTGAGCCATGGCAGAAGTTCAGTTCACAGCACACACTGCACAGAGGTCCAGAGCCTTGCGTGCACCCTGCCTGCATGTTTCTGCACTGTTTATGGTTACTCATGTCAAGTCATGGAGATATTAGCTAAAAGTGGCCCATGGTTGATGATGTCCAGGACCGATAGAGGTATCAGTTTCCATTAAAAAAGTGCCTATTAGCCAAGGGTGTGAATTTAATGTTTGTCTTTTGTGTCCGAGTTGGAATTGAAGGTTATCTATAGCTCTGTAATTAAAACCACCCTGCTGGTTTTTTCTTTCATTCTGGTGATTTCATTATTTTTGTCTGGCCGAGTCACTGGAAACAGATGTCTTCCAGATTCTTTGAGGATTCCGTTTTTTTGCCATGTCTTTCAGTCAATGGTAGGTTAAGGACATTTAGTTCACCTGTCAACATTTTTGTTCTGGAATTTATTAACTGTTTATTTACGTTAAAAAAACAACCACCTGCTGTACTGTCTATGCCAAATCTGGGCATGAACTCCCGTTGAAAGGTCAGTTCTTTGAGTAATTCATCCCAGAGAAACCACTGAAGGTATGTTGGTTAAAGCATGCACGATAATTATATTTAAAACGTTCTATAAAAAAAGGGTAATCACCATTTTCAAAAAAAAAAAAAAAGTTGAATACCAAGCACAACATTTGTATTTGATTAACATACTTTATGTACGTATGCGCTGATGGTAATTGCTTTCGCCCAGCTGTCGCTGTCTTTGGAATCACTCATTCAGCTGAATGCCTGCTAAACTGGTGTCTTCTTTTTTTCATTTTTCACTTCAGTGTGTCTAAGTCGGTGGGCTAGTTCACTCTCCTTCAACCCCTGGGGAGGGGGAGTCTTTTCATGGTGATCTAAAGAAACCCTCTTGCAAGCACACTCGATCAAATTCAGGCAGTATATCAATGCCAGATGGGAGTTCTTGTCAAAGAGTTCATATTAGAGATGGCCTTAGCTTCAGGTTAGTGTTACCCAGCATTAAAGAGAGTGGTGAACAGGCTCACATATTAACCCACTGTGGTTGTGCAGTAGCATTTACGGTTAATTTTTTATTAAGCCGAATATGCTGTGATTTGACTGTGCATTACATCTCAACAAATTGCTCACACCACATTTTATGTCATTTCAAAAGCCATTTATCAGAGCTTTAGAGGGACCGGCTAGTTCTACATGACTGGAAAATTGGTAGGGGAATACACCAGAATGTTACATATTAAATCTAAATGTATTTTGAAGTTTGTGCAATGTCAATAAATAAATAAGTAAATATATAAAATAATACTTTAAGAATACTTTGAAAAAATCATTTAAAAATATGTTTTATGCTGTCCTATTTATTTAGCCTTCTAACTAGCTATCTAGCCTATGAGGCTTTTTCCAACAAACATATTCTATGCTATTTATAACATCAAGAGAACAACATCAACCTAGCTAGCTCTGGACTATGAGAATATGAAAGGGGCAAAAAAAAAATCTATATTGTCATTTTTCAAGCAGTCAACATCTACTCTACTCTCAAAACAGATTAAAAACAACCCATAACATGCCATTTTTCACATACCTCCATATCAAGGTACTGTAAGGACAATGCATTTTGTGTTAGAATACTTTTCAATACAGTCTGTGTTAAAAAAAAGTCTCCCTTGCTAACACATAAATTGTATATTTGTAACACATAAGAAGTAACTTTGACACAAAATGCATTGAAAGTAATACAATGGTAGTAACACAAGAAGTGTGATATTAACACATCCTTCTTGACGGTGTGCAGTTAGCAGTGGACTTGTTAGTAAGGAAAAGGCAAACAAAAGAACAGAGCCGTTAAAGAGGGAATGACAAAGGGAATGACTGAATGACTGAGGTTTTTAAGGGTTTTTTACCGTTCAAACACAATGCTGAAAGAATATCCCTTTCTTTTAGCTTAAGTGAAAAAATATATCAAAATATATTGTGGCAGTCAAAGTCAGTGGATGGGCCACTGCTGCTGGACTTTTTTATATAATCTATTGCTAAATCAATATTTGAAAAACAATTCCCCCATCTTGAAAAGGCACATTTTTTTCCATTTCCAAACCTTTTGCCCTCACTGCAATGTCCTCCATCAGTTTGACTGTGCAGACTAGCAGGTGTAGCCTATGCTTCCAAAGTGCAGGCCAGCCACTGTTTCTTTTCACCCTGCCATCCACCTGCTGAGCTTTACAGTTATTGTTCCAGAGGACTGCAGCTGGTGCAGGCAGGCCACAGACACTCCGCCAGGCAGAGGGCTTAGCCCTGCGAGATTTGGCAAGGAAAATCCTGCAGACGTATCCCCTCCCTGCCTGGAGGATGCCATGGCTAATTGTGCTTAGTCACAAGAAACTCCGGACCACAGTTGGTGCTAATGCATCTAGGGTTCAATCTGAGAAAGTGGGGTACACTATTGTACACAGCAATAGTCCTTTTGCTTGGTATGGAACCCAAAATGAATACCTCATTCAAGACAAAGAGACTATGGGAATATAGTACTAAAACTGAAGTGAAATTTAAAAATGACGTACTGTCTGTCCTGCGATACTAGTTAAGAGAGATGGAAATGAGCACAGAAAGATAGGGACACCCAGGTTAAATTAATTTAAGAACAGATGTTTGAAACAGATTTTTTCCAAGTAATATCACAAACAGACAACTATACAAGAAGTGACTATGATAAACTTTGTAAAATCCAAGTGGTGAATGTGGATCTGATACACACTGCTAATCACTCCCCTTCAACGGTCACCAAATTGTCCAGTTTGGAAGGTCCACAGACACATGGAAGACAGGAGGGAGCGACAGAGTGAGAGAAATGGTTTTGAATCAAAAGCATGTGGAGAAACAGCCTAAAATTCAGCCGGATATTTAAAAAACGGTGAGCATTTTTTCAAGTCCAAAGCAACACCAGACCGATTTGTAAGTTGCGTCATGAAGTCACACGGCATGTGATACCTTTTGATGATATTGCATAATACATGTCATGACATAAGCTCATTTTGAATTGTGGTTTATTTATTTATTTATTTATTTATTTATTTATTTATGAAAAAAGTCGTGAAATTGGGCCTAATTTCTCGGTGGAGTGCTATCTGCTTACTGCACACAATGTACTCTTAACATACTGCGGGCACACAGTGTGGTTTTCTCTTGACCATCCATCAGTCAATATCTAAAGTCAAAATAATTTTTTACATGAATTGATCTGTTTTACTTTATTATACAGTTTAAGTTATTGTAGGAAATTCAAATCCAATGCAATCTCCAAGTAACAACTGCCAGAGCTGGGCCACCAGTGTCATCACCCATGAAGAGCCAATGAGATGTAGCAACAGAGGATGTACAGGATAGCTGTTACATGACAGCTTTATGACATATATTTTACCGCTTTATGACATGAATGTGACATATATATGATGTGTATGAGAGCTATATGACATATTTCACAAATAACTGAAAGCTATATGACATATTTGACAGTTATATGACATTTATGTGACACCTATATGACATCCAGCTCAGTTAGCCCACGGCAGCCTCTAACTTGATCCTATGGGAAGTGAAGTTTGCCTGGTATTCTTGAAGTCACAGATGAACATCTGTATGAGTACCGAGGGGCCAGTCTGAAATTCCCTTCTGCTCAGGGTGAAGGCCCTGAAGTTAAGAACAAACGGCACTGCTCATCATCTGAATCCATGCTTTTTATGGTATGTCAAATTTCTCAAGGGTCACGCTGGTTCTGCTCCAAAACCAGAATAGTGATGTGATCCACCTTAAAATACCTCCAAAAAATAAAAATAACAGACCTATATCTAATTAAGTTCTACACTCCTCTTCTGACGAAAGTGGCCTGTGTTATATTATTTAGCAGACTGCTTAGCGGTAGGTTGGCTGAGGCCGTGGAATTGTAAGCAGGTGGGTCCTTGAGCTGACAGATCCGATGAGTTGGTGTTAAAGCTGTCCTCTCCCCTGAATCCATTAAGAATGATCCTTTTTGCTTTTTCTTACCTAAGGGGCTATATTTTCATGAACTGTTTATGAAATGTATGTTAAATGTTTATGAAATGTATGTGTTCCGTTGATGCAATCACTCCATGTTTACTGTTCAGTTCTGATTAGCTCTTCGCCGAGTGCAAACTTTCCGCACATTCTCTTTGTTAAACTGCATAGTTCATCTTGGTTCTTATCCAGAAATTTTCAACCAGGTGCACGGTTAAGTCCCAAAAGCTGTGGAACATACCACAGCAGAATGTTCAGTGTTCACTCGGATTACTAAGCTGGCAACTGAACCCTGATGGCTTCATAAAAGCTTTATTTATACTACATGTGAACATTTTCTGTGATATAACATGACATTTCTCCGAATAACACAGATCTCCCTCCTCTCGCGATCCAAAAGACAGCTGGTCCGAGCAATACCAGATACAGAAACATACTGAAAGTAAGCTGTGCTTCAGCTGTACTTTAAGGAGGAAAAAGCGTGAGTTAAAGCTATCTGGACCCTGCTCTTCTATTCCTGTGGTCCAAGTTGGGATACTGAGAGGAGTAAAATGGGGGAAGGGAGTGGTAAGATTTATGGGCAGAAAGGGAACCTAAGCCAGACTGGGTCGCCGCTGACCGCCCTAACTCCTTGGGTCTACTGTGGGCTGTCAGGCCTCCCTGCACGGGGTGCAGAGCCATCACGGTTCCCGCTGAGTCACATTTGCTGGATCACTCATTTGGGGTGATGTGATACTGACAGCCCCTCTGTTTGCAGGGGGGTCTGATCATTGTGTCTTACTGTTCAAAATTCCTAAGAGGTGCCACAATACTGACTGGCTGTTAAAATAGCTGTTTCCCAGCCTTGCTGCAACACACAGTAGGTTTGGTGTTTTTCTTGTTGTTTCTCAGACGTTAAGTCAGCATGACTGTGGTTATGGGTTTGGTTTCCAAACATGTTATCATCATGTTCAACATGCATTAGATGTTGAACATAGCTGGTGTTGTGTTTCAGTTGTTAGGCAACTGAACCTGCATCCAGAATGTCACGACCAAAGGTTGCTGTTTTTCCCACAGGCAAGTTGCATAACCTGAATCTGCTGCAGTGAATTTCTGGTTGTGTGAACCTATACGATTCTCTGCAAGTAAATTTCACCTGTATCCTGCCTGTACTGGCCGTGCATGAAATGTAGTCCTCTGATTCATTGCTGAGTTATTGGAGTCAAAAAAGTTGTGGCTTGCAGAAGATATTTCAGTGGACATGTTTGTGCTCATTGCAAATTAATGGAGGACGTTTGAGTGACAGGACAGGTCTAAATATATAATGACATTTCCAAATTGTAATGGTATGTAAAGAATTTTAGATGTGCTCTCAGATTAAATTATAGATGAAGGTCATCACCAAAGCTCATGTTTGTAAATATGCAGCTAGGACATGCTTCTTATTACTAAATGGACAATTAACAATTCCACCAGGAACACATTTTAATTTGAACAAAAAGCCAACAAGACAGTATAAATATCAGCGCAGGGTATAGACTTGAGTTGGAGAGTCTTTCTGTTTGTTCTCATGAAATCACGAAAAGCTCTTGTCTCATTGTTTTTCTTTTTTTTTTTTTACATCAAAGTGGGTTGTGATAAGTGAGGGTCTGAACTCCTGAGTAATAAATTAACCCCCCAGTCCCTCCTCACCCTCCACACCCGAACTAATGCACAGTATCGTTTGATAATTGGGGGAAAAAATGAACTGTTATTGTTAGGTTGCCATGGGGATTAGCCCTTATGTGAAATGTGTCTGACTTGAAAGTTGAGTTTTCTTACTGGTTTTCAGAAGAGAACGGTACTGTGTGTTTGAAATTCAGTACATATTCAAGGCCTTTAAATCATGTGGGGCAGAAACGGGGAGGGGGGGATGTTGAACAGGCAGAACAAATTAGACATGAATCCCCTGGACTTTTCACACTTAGGCTTTGTAGTATTCTCATGACAAAACAATTCCATTGTATGTATGCACTGCTCAGTAAAGCCCACCAAAAACTTATATACAAGTAGTTTGTAATCCTTAACTAAAAATTTTATAGAAAAAAATAATTATTCCATGTTCTTTAATACCTGGTTTCCCTTTTCTTTAACTCTAAAATATGTCAGTAATTTAAAATAAAAGAAAAAGAAAAACAAGCAGGTGTTTAGTTGAAACTACAGCATTTTTATAAATTGGCTGTATACATAGTTGCTGCCATAATTGAGATGGGCATTTGATTTGATTTGGTTGTTACTACTGTAATTCACATGTGCACACACAAAAACATGAGCATTTCACTTGTTCTCGATTTCATTCTTAGCATTTTCAAGGGGCAGGTAAACCTTTAAATAAAACATAAAATGACTTTTGGAATGTGCTACTGTTGAGGGCGAGACTCATTATTTCACTTTTCTCACTGGAGGTTTTCAGACCAGACTGCAGCGACCTCAAATTACAGGTTCCAGGGGACGCAACTGAAGGCCCTAATGGTGGTGGGTTTCCTTGTTTCCGTGGCGATGAGTAATGGTGGAATTCCCACAGCTTCCAGAAGGGAGGAAAACGTTCGCGCTCCAGCTGAAGAGTCACGAAAACTGGTGCGGTGATGGCGGGCGGGGCGGAGTGGGAACCGGGAGGCAGACATGACACACGGGGGCCAGGAAAGGCATTGGGACAGTTCCGGGGCCAGCCGGCCGTGATTTATAAATCCCCGGTGTCCGATGGAATATCATCCGATAACTCCCCGTCTCCACGGTCTGATGGGATAAAGGCGGACCGTCTCAGGGGTCGCAGCGGAGTAACAGCGAATCCACTTGGATGCGTGGATGAGGCTCCAGCAGTGAGCAGGTCAGGGCTAACGCCTCCCTGGTTGAACGAACACCATGGGCAGGGCAGAAATCCCCACACACAGGCCAGTACAGAGCGCAGTGATCAAAATGGCCAGATAGTGTTATACACGAAAGGCCAAGTGTTCAGAGAAACCAGGGAGGAAAAACAAACTGTAGCAGGAAAACTGATTTACTTAAGAGCTCGAGTGTTTTTCATTTGTCTACCTTGACGTGTGACAATATCGGGGCTCCTCTTCATATCATTGGCTAGCATAGAAGTCATAGAAGTGTTCTGTAGGAGGGCAAGAGCAATTGGATGGGTGAGAAGAACTGATAATAGCGCATTATAACAACTTTAAACATTGTATTTATGGCATGTTAACAAAGGAAGGCTCAGATTTTTTCATCTTGATGGACTTGTTTTTCACATGATCATTTTGTATTTATTATGGTGATGCTTATGTTTTGTTCTCATATATTACCAGCTGTTTTGAAGCATACATGTAAATTCTGCTTTTTTTTCAGCCAGATCCCCAGGAAGAATCAACATCAACAAACATGGTAGTAAATGCAACTTCATGGTATGGCCTGAGATTACCAGTGCCAACCATGATGTATCACTCTGTATTCTACTGCCAGTGTACTTCAGATAAATGTAGTGCCCCTGCAGCGAGATTGCCTTCTTCACTAAATTGTTGCATCTGGGCTCTGGTTATTATTTTATTTTCCTTACTAACTTTATTTTATTTGGGAAAATCCTGATGTTTGGGATAATTTCCCAAGTTAATCACTTTATCTCATGCTCAAAAAACGTGTGGATTCAAGCACAGATACGATCTCCTTTTGGACATCAGAGCACAACATCTCGAAGGGATCATTTTCCAAACCATCTGCATTATAAAATGGAATTCAGCTTTGCCCTAACATATTTTTTTTTTCCCGCCCACACATGTTGATATCTATTTTAATTCCTTTTGATTGTTTTTTTATGTGCGTGCGTTACTGCCCCTAGGGGTCACAAGAGGCAATACATGTCAAAAATAATAAATATGGTAACAGCATTGCACTTCTTAAATTAGAAAAACATTAACATTTAAAAAGTATCTACAGTATCTAAAGATCAATCACATTCAGTGGAGGAGGTCCAAGCTTTCCCCAAGAGTGCATGTATGGGCATATATATCATCAGTGTATGTCCATAAGGCCAAAAGTTGGCCCTCTGTGAGTCTTGATTAGACATTAACATTAATGAGGCCAATAGATGGCCAGGTAGGTTGCCTACGCAAGAGGTGGTTATGCAGATGTTCACTTATTGTAGAAAACGAACAATGAAACCATATAAGGTGTCAGGGCTAACAGAAAGGTTTAGCACCCAGGTGCAGAGATCAACACGAAGACAGAGGGAGGTAAAATAATAAGTCTTTATTGAATTAACAGTAAAAAACTAAACAGCACCAAGAGGAAAGATGCCAGAAAGAACTAGACATGGGGGACTAATGGCAGGGACAACCATGAAAGAGAACATGAAGCAGTGAACAGAAGAAAAGCAGGAACTTAAATACAACGGAAAACACATGCAGACAATCATTGAAACGAGAGGACGTGCAGACTGGGAAAAACTAATAATTTACTTAGAAAGACAATTAACATGGCACGAAATACAAAACACTGGGAATGCACTGAAACGCAGGTGAGAACTAAAACTCACTCTCGATTACCATACACAGGAAACACATGAATGGTAATCGAGAATCAGAGCTTTGACATGGAGTGCATTAAGTTCATAGCTGCAAATACACTCACCACACAAAAGCACACATATAAACTATATGTGCTATGGTATATAAAAATAAATATAACCAAACAAGAGTGCAATGTATTGTTATGTACATTTGAACCAGAACTGTTTATTTAGGCAAGCACTTAATAGAAGTCTCTTCTCAACTAGCTTTGCCCTTACAGTACACTTGGCTGTAGTTTCTTATCTAGTGTTTGTCTCTGGTATATTTCGAATGATTTGTAAAAGGACAGAATGCAGAAGAACATTCCAGGTTATTCGTCTCTTCCCAGGGGTACAGAATGTGTGGTCCAGACCTACTCTGAAAGCCCAAATCATTCATACTGTGCACAAAAACATCAGTGAAGGGTTGTGCAATCAGAAAGGCATTGAGATTTCAAAGTATCTCATTGCCTTAGTGTCACTTCAAGACCAGTACATTCTTTGTCTAGCTGGCAGGCATGCAAAGACATTCTGTAACCTGTCCCGAAAAAACCATGATAAACCATATCTTCTCTGTGTCAGTATATTTAAAAAAAAAAAAAAAACTGTACGCATGATTGGAATATAAATTCTTTGGAATGTCTGGAAGTTAATTTAATGTCTAATTTATGCCAACCTGTTCTTTTTTAGTTTTTTTCCAGCCCATTATCTATAAACATGATTTGATTTACCCCCACCATGGTAATAGTTTGTGGCTTGCTTAAAGGATTTGACGGCATGCAGAGGATTAACTCGATTTGGTTCGGCATGTTCTGGTATTCTTTTTCACTGCCAACGGACTGAACACCATTATTTTTATCACGTTCACTGATGGCCATGGAAGTTTCCATCTTGTCCATGGATTTGGGTTGTCATGTTGTGGCTTTGCTTACACCGTGTTTACCCTGTCTCCTTAGCTCGCTAAGTCAGGTGCTATTGTCAGCTTTTCAAGGTACTCAGAGCAGCCAAACTCACTAACCCTCACCCCCCCTGCCCCCATACATATCTTTCCTCTCCATTTATTCTTTTAAGAAAGAAAAACATTCCTCTCCATTCCGAGGCACATCTTTTTTTGTTTTCCAAGATTCTCTGGGTGCTGGGGTTAAGCAACGGGAGCTGTACTCTAGAATAGCTACTTTTTCAAAAGCCTCCAGGCCTAATCACCACTAATCCCAGGTGCTTCAGTCATCCCACATAGTGTGTAGGAAGATGGAGACAGGTGATGGGCATCAGTAGCGCTCATTGGGGATGAGGCATGTATGGGCTGGGCAGGGGCTGTGGCCTAGACTCAATCAGCAATCAACATTTTTTCTTACTTCTGGCTACCAATTCAATTTGAGTTGTACTTGCTTTTCTTCAAAAAACAGTGTTTGCCAAGTGCAACAGTTGCCAATATTAACTTGCCAAACTGCTTTGTGAATACAAAACAACTTAAATGCTTGAATTCAACTGTGAGTGAAAGTTAAAGGGCAAATGTGGATTGAGTTGGGCATGAGAGAAAGGACACAACATTTATGAAATCAACAGGTTTGAGAACCAGCCATGAACTAGATTATTAGAGAAAAACCTAATGATGGAATCATATGGACAAAAAAGCAATTAAAAATGTAATTTTTTCATTTTTTTCATTAGATAACATTCAACAAGAACTAAATGTAATGAGGGCATGGCAACAACAGGGTGACCGTAATTGGCTTTGGACCTAGGGGATGACTACAGAGTGTCCAGAGAGTAGGGCCCTAACTCCAGGAGTATGTCAATAGGCCCCATACTGCTGGGTCACTGCACACTGTTCCGGGTGGGAAACCGGGGAATGGAACCATTCGAAGGAACAGGTGAAATGAAAAGATGTTTGCAATGCGTTTACTACATGTCCACCGTAACTCTGGGCTTGCTAGCGTTCACCGGCTGCATGTCCCCCTCTGCACGTCCCCCCGATGCCATTGGGGGCTCCAGGGGGCCTTCAGCGACAGGCTGCTGGGGACTCCAGTGTGTGTTCAGCTGGACTCCAGGATGCTTTTGGGGGAAATGATCCCTCCCGCTCCCCAGACTCACTCAAGGCAGCCAGTGCAGTCGCAAAGCCCCACGCCCCCACCACCCTCCAGCCCTGGCTCTACCTCCATGCATTTCCCACAGCCGCCTTAACATGAGGGGTAGACACTCTAATCTGCCGCAAGTTTAGTTAACTGTCTAGCAATGTGCAGCAAAAAAGGAAAAGTGTTCACGCCCGCACACATGCACACGCACAAACAAATTCGTTCAGGCTGCGCTCTGCAAAGCCAATCCAGCAGTCAATGCCACGTGTGCAAGCAAAAACCTCCTGTATCCTCCTCTGGTCCTCCTCTTCCACAACGCTGACCTGAGCATGCATACCTTGAAAACAGGGAATATTTATACCTTGCCCAAATTACCCTGCGCTTCTGTTCTTTAAAACAAATGCTTGCCTGTTCATCAGTCAGCCAAACACCAATATCTCAATACAATTAAAAATAGCTCTGTAAGGTATTATAATAACAGCTGTGAGCATGTGCTCAGTACTGTACTTCATTATTATTACCATTATTACCATTGCTATTGACGTTTTTTTTTCTCTGGCAGAGGCTCATTTCCCTCACTCAACAGCAGCACCGAGTGCAAACATGCCTGGGTAGCATCATGTTTAGACAAACCTGACAATATGCTGGGCAGCACAACAGGATGTGGTGATGCAAGCGCCTCATCAGCTCAGAAGCTAGCCTTCATCAGTCAGTTCAGTATGTTTGTGGTGTGCTAACTATGTATAGCGCAAGGTCACAAAGTTTAAAATCTTGATGTCTGGAACACTGGTGTCAAGGTAGCATATCCTGGTGTAATGCTTCCACTGTGTCGTTTTTTTCATTTCAATAAAAACACCCCTTTGCAGTGGAGGCAATATATCTTGTTTGTATTTCAACCTAGATGTTTTCAGAAGCAATTTACAGAGATTGCCTCTGGCAACAGCCATGTCTCCCAAAATTTGATCCCGCAGCCTCCCAGTTACCTGCCCAGATTCCTGACTGTGGCACCACACACAAAGCACAAGCTCTCCCACTGCAAAGGAGATACTGGGTCATGTGTAGTCTGTCGACTCTGTACAACGCCTGTCACATATTCCTGGAATTTTATACAGACTGAATACTGCTGTTCACACGTCTTAATCCTGAGGCTTTAATTATTCCCAGGAAGTTCATAGTTGCCGTGGCGACAAAGATTAAGAACACCAAAACAAAACAAGCCCAAAAAAGATTTGGCTTTATATGTTTATATATAGATGAAGAAGAGGGAAAAGAAGAACAGAAAAGGAGGGAAGGGAACAACTGCGAAAATCCTCCAAATGTCAAAACACTGGGAAAGAAAAAAGGAAAAAGTCATGAAAGTGTCAGTGTGGAGCATGTGACGCACAGGCATAGCGGGGCTTGCCTGAATGGGTCTCGCGGGCGCCCTATTACTGGAGCTTGACTGCAATTTGGAGAAAAACTACGAGGGTCCCACGTAATCATCCGCCACAGCTGACAGGCTGGCGGAGCTGAGCAGGGGTTGACCCAACAGACCCTCATCTCACTGCAGAACACCCCCATGTTATGTCACCTATCTCTGAGCTGGGGGGTGTGGATCACCATTTAATGGCAGCTACAATCTGCTCACGCCAGGTCCCCATACTGCAGTCTGATTCATGCAGAGAAAATGGGGCTGGTGGGTTGGGGGGGCGGCTCCCATTGATAGTCTAGTAAAGCACTTTGACAAGAAAAGTGTTTCTAATGAATTGTGGCCATAGAAACCAACAAATCAAAGCAATAGCTGCGAACAAATTTGAACTGGGAACATCAAAAGGGCTGCGAAAAGCCCAGAGACAACTTCCCTCAATTATTATGATCTGTATGGCATGCACTGAAGAACAATTAAACTGATTAGCGCTTGATGTAATCGTAGAATTGTTCGGGTGAAGTGTTAGGGGAAGAGACTGGCATGTTTATCGTACCGGAAAAAAAGGACCTGCCATTGTTTTGTTTTTTGCTGAAAATGGCTGTGGCTGCGTTGTGCAACTCCCATTGTATGAGCGAATCAGTGGATACATAATTATTTGCTGTTCGCACACGTCATTCTCGTTGAGATTCTTTGACCCCCATCTAACCAGTGCACATGCTGGTTTTCCATAGATTCATGTCTCCCCTGTGGTGGACAACCTTTGTTTGTTTGGTTGCTTGTGGAAGGCATATCTCTTCCATTCGCATTGTCAAAATTTGCTTTTGAATACTTCAGTCAGCTTTATTTTCCTCTGAAAGCTATCTTTAATGGTCAGGATGGATGTGTATCACTGGCACAGGAAAAACTATACAATACAGGCATGATTCCCTGATGTCAGGTGAACAACCAAGAGTCAAGCTTCTCTCATTGTGATTCAACCTTCTGCATTCTTAATAAGTCTGTTTTCTTCATGTCTGTTTAAATACTTCTATTTCTTTTTCCCTTTGTTTTTTGTTGTCGTTATCTATAAAGTGATATTTTATAGTGAAGGTTTACCCGCCTGTTGCTCCAGCTGCTTTTCTCGAGAGTTGAGTTTGCGAGCAGGACCCTGAAGGTAGTTGGCCTGAAATTGCTCTAACTGTCCGTGAAGCTGTTTATTGTTTGATGTGTGTAATCAATTTCAGAGTCCTCCTGGGGACAGTAAAACCTAACTGATTCATCGGCAGAGAGGAAAGGAGAACATCTTTTCGTTGAGGTTAGCCTGCAACCAGATAATAGCCCCAGGCCTCACACATTAATTAGAAATTACAGGAGTTTACATTGTATTTGAGTGCATGTGTGGATATTGGTGTTAACGTGTGCGTGGGCTTGTGTGTGTGTCCATATACTGTATATGTATGTATGTATATGTTGTGGAACAGCCTCTGACAGAAAGCATTCCCACTGCAGGGCCAATCTATGCAATGATATTTGCCTTTAGCTGCTGGATCAACATTTAAATGTAGTCATAGTCAAGTCCAAAAATGCAAGGGGCTCTTTGTCCTTGATGTGATAAATATGGTATAACGTGGATCATTTGTCTCGTGTGACATATTATGGACATCTGGGTCCCAAATTGCACATGTGATGAAGAGGTGAATGATAACTCTTTATGGCATCTCCCACGTGAAACGACAGTTTGTCTGGAGTTTGATTACGTTTACTTAAATATATTTTTCAAATGGCGTTTGCTGCTGGCTAAGCAATGAGGTAAGTCAACTTGTGAGACCTGTAACAATGAGTGAAAATAATGGAAAGAATGCAATAACACCAGGAAATGACCATGGGACTGACTATCACGCAAAGAAATATAATCATAACTGGACTGGCAAGTATGGAGAACAGGTGGGTTTCTGGGCAGCAGGCTGTGTCCATGTTATCCCTATATCTTAGCAGTGTGACTTCAGGCCCCCCAGCTTTTTCCACAGTCAGAGGCCACTGGGGGAGAAATTAAGTTGAAGACAACCACCCCTCCTCCTCAAATTTCACCCCTTTTTAAAATCCAGATTTATTAGGAGTCCTTGTTATAATAGAGCAGTTGGGGGTTGGCTATGAAATTCAAGCAAGGGTTTGGCCTTTAATTTTCTTTAGTTTCATCTACTGCTGTGCTGAGATCACACAAGAGACAGAGATAGAGGAAGAGAGTGAGGGCAGAAAATGTTGAGTACTGGGGAGTAGAGGTTTAGCCTTTGTGAGCCACAGGAGGTTTTACGAATGCACGGCAATACTCCGAGCCCTGTCTTTATTTGTTGTAGCGTCGGAAAGGGATTGCTCCTCGGGGGTTGTCTCTGGATACTGGATGAATTGTTAGAGTTTCTTCTCATTTTGTTGGTCCTCCCTTACCTTTGCCATCCCTGCTGCTTCATGACAGGGTCTCCTAATTCCTCTTCCATTTGATCAGCAACATGGAAACACGTGAAGGCTATTTCTCTCTTCCCCTGTGACAGACTGACAGGCGCATACACACACACTCCCACACACAAACACATACACACACACTCCCACACACAGACATCACACGCACACACACACACACATACACACACATACACTCCTTTTACTTTTTGCCTGTTCTCTCTCTATATATCTCTATTTCAATTGAATCTTAAATGGAATTTGCTTTATTTGCATAACAAACTTACATTCATATTGTATAGCATATAGATTGTATAGTATATAATTGAATATGTCAGACAAAAGCAAAGTAGTACAATTAACCATTTTTAACGGTAAGAAGTAGTCCAAAGAAATCCAAAATTAGAAAGAAATCTTTGATAAACTAAGGGCAAATCATTTAAAATACAAGGACTAGACTCTCTAAATTCTATTTTAAGTGTTGAAAGGCAATGTTGTGCTCACCATAAATATAGAGCATTTACTGAGATATAACTGGCTGGTAGAATAAGGCTTGGCAGGTGTGGAAGGAAATATTAAGCCTTACACCGAGGAGCAAACAGCAAAGAATATGTATAAAACATTACAACCGCATTTGAATTTTACGGCCTGTTTTAGTATTGCACATGACACTAATATACCAATGAGCCAATATGCATGCTGGAAGCATGGGAATCCAAATGACCTTTGAAGTGTACACGACTGTAATGAGTTTTCTCACACGCCAGGCTCTTAGACTGTTGGAACTGGTGAAAGACTAGGTCCCCAAGGCCAATCAAGTCATCAGAATCACAGGTCTTTTCGATTCATATTGGTCGGGTCAAGGAAAAGTAACCAAAGTCACAAGACGTTCCAATTGCAGTTTCAAAACAATGAATTTAGCAGCTGGCTTGTAAACCATAACATCATATACTTTGTATTAAGAGGCTGGCACCACCTTCTAAAATCATTTTCATCTGCTTGTAATTCCGGCTGTTCTACACCTGCCATGGTTGGCTATTTTTACTTTCAGGTTTTAACGGGCACCATTTTGTCATCAGTTTATTTTCTTCGTGTATTCTCTACAAATTATTGGGTTCTTTTCTTTTGGCTTGCCGCGGGTGTTTTCCAATCCAGACTCACTTCATCATTTCCCATAATGGATTACAGCATTGTGTGCTCCCAGAATTCAATGCTTGACCATTTTATGTTCAAGAGAATCCATTAAGTATAAGAACTGCAGTCATAATTGTGTTTTGTGTGCGTACAAAAATGCACTTCCCTAATGATAGGTTACATTTACAGAGCAGGAAAACAGCTTCCTGACAGTGAGAATATCCATTGTTCTAAATTTACAGAAGTCTGTCAGTCCTGAGATTGTCTGAAATTATATTTTCAAAACTCATTCTTGTTATTACAAAGAGGTGTTACTTTCCAGCTTTGAGAAGAGGCCCAGCTGTTTAGAGATGTGGTAATGTGGTACTGAGTGAGAGACTAGGGTTTGGTCCCCAGCCTCTGGCAATTAGCTCCATCAATTACTCACAACCCCCCTCAGCTTAAAAAACAACATGGGGCCACAGCCACAACACTGGACAAATCCTGGTTCAAATTTGATGACAATACTACCAAAAATGAACATTATGCATTGTTTTTTTTCTGAGCTAGGTCTAGACATCTTTCCAAAAAGGCCATTTTGGAGACTATAGGCATGTGGAAGAAGTGAACTGAAATGAGTTCACTTTCCACCTGCCTGTCACCCTCCCTCTCCCCCTCCCTCCCCACGTCCCCTCGTGCATTACATTCTTAGCATGTGTATGGAAAATGTTATGGTTTGTTTGCACAGGAAGATCAATGCCTGTTCTTTTATCCAAGCCTAACGACCTATACACCATTATAAATATAATTCCATTGGCTAAAATGCTTCTCAGTCATACTATAGTAGCTTGCCATTGGCTGGCTGTGTACTGGGAAGAAGTTATGCTCTTCATGTCGAGTTGTTGCTTGCACACAGCAGGTCCCATTGGATATACTGAGGACTGCTTGGCCAGTACTGCTCAGTGAATCTTTGTAATCAGAATCTTGTAATCAGAGAATAATGATTACAAGACATTAAATACTGTGTCTTTGTGTATATTCTGTTTGTGCTGATACCCTGAAAAGTGCCAAACTCTCAGTGATACACTGGTATTGGTGTGACACACCAACGCATAACTTCTGAGCAGAGTTGTTCTTGCATATAAAATTAAAACTCAGATTTCTCCACAACGTAATACAGTTACTAATACAAGAGAGAAACATTGCTAATTTGTTATGTTTAACAGGAGGTTTAATGTTTCTCCCTTTCAGATTCCCTGTGGTTAAATGCATAGGCACCTCTTGGTCTTCATTTACAGTATTTACATATATGTGATATATGTATGTATGTGTATGCATTTCATTTTGTGGCACCCTTTGTGAACACACAAGTAATACAAAACAAGACCATATCCACCCTGTCTGCCATTCTACGACCAACATCACATCTTTGTCGATGTGAAAACCAGCTGTGGGAAAGGCTTTGTGCATTTTTTTTTTACAAGAATGTCGCCTTCGAAATTTTTTTCCTTTTAATTTTTTCCTCTTTCTTTCTTTTTTATCAGAAGTATAGAAATACCCACCCACTTCTGTCATGTGTGATTGGTTTTCCTCCAACTATGACATGATACACCTCATCTGGTTCTAGTTAGGGTGGGGCACCCAGAGGAGGCATGAAAAGTGAAGGCGAATGTCATTACAAAGCAGATCAAGCTCTATTAACATGTTCAGACGCACATGACAGACGAAGCTGTGAGGTTTTACACACAAACCTGTGTTTGGCTGCGGTCCTGCATGGCAACTTCTGGCACAGCACCCCCGTCGAGCGTGCGGTTTGTGGCTTCGGAGCCCCTCCTTCTTGCTTCTGTTGCCGCTATGTGACTAGTGAACCTCTTGTTGCACACATTTCAGCGTCATTAAAGTGCTCTCCAGCGCCACTCGAGCAATAAAGAACAGAACGTTTTTGGCAGGGATGAAGCAATCATGGGCGTCCTTTGTTTTGCGACTACATCAGGCTACTGCTGACACCCCTGCACCCCCCATCCCCTCCCCTCCCCTCAACTCCAATAGTGCTCACCCCCACCGTAGCAGGGGGTTGAGTTACGGTACATCTCACCCATGTTTGAGCTCAGGGCCTCTGCAGAAGTAAGCCAAGGGAAACAGGCTCCCCGCACGGGGCTAGTGTCTGCAGCACTAACCGACTCCAATCACCAGCATGTTATGAAGAAAATTATAATGATATAAACTCTTAGTTAAGCTATGTGTGGTCTGAGGTAGGACTGTGAAGCAATATGCCAGCAACAGTCTAGAATAAAGCTGATGGGGCACCTTTCTTTTCTTCAGAATGTATGCTGCGTGGCTAAGTTTATTGTACTGCAAGAGATGAGGAGTGCATGTACGATGCACTGAAATTTACATGGCAGTGTGAGATTTTTGGAATTTCATCATGTGAATATTTATACAAAATGCTGTTCAAATTTAGCATAATCTACATTTTAAATACATATTCATATAAATTATACGTATGCATTATATTAGAAAATAAGATAACATCACACGTCTTTACCTGGTGATCCACTTGTCCCTCTGACTCTTGGAAACTTCCTGGCCTCCACATGTTAAATGTGGAAACTTCCCGGTCTCCACATATGACATGTTTATACATGTATACAGCTGTGGAAATAGACATTTTTAATTCTGGGAACTGTCCCCGGAAAAAATAAATGAAGTGGCACAGAGGTGAACCTTGAATAATTTTACGAAATAGTGATGGTAGATTTAATCATGGATTAAAAAATAGTAATACATAGAAAAATCAACACAAGCACAAAACATCTGTTTTTGTAATAACGTTATCTTAAGTAGGTCTTAACCAAGTTATACAAGTTATGCATGGCCACTGTACAAAAGTATCTGGACAATGACTCAATGGATTAGTATTGTAATATCCATGAGATTGGAGAGGTGTCACCTGAGGTCAGAACGGTAGCACAGACTCCAATGTTCTTTGAAGCCTTTTTTGTTTGATTTATGGCTTTCAAAAGCACGGCTAAAAGAATAGCCTAAAATACAGCTGTAGTTTTTCACTGCAGGTCTGGTTCATGTGGGTAAATGCTAAAACGTTATTTCAAAAGCTGAAATGTTCCCTACATGTCTTCAGATTACGTGTGAAGGAAGCTAATAACAAACCTCCAGGCTGACCTGCTTTTCAGTGTAAAAAAAAAAAATGCAAGATTCATTTCCATTATTCCAGACACCCTTTGATTCCAGCAGAAAGCAATCACTCTAATTGGCCATGGCAACACTGATGAAACACTACAGAAGATTTGGGGGGGGGGGTCTGCACAGGGGGAAACAGGATCGGAAAAATTAATCAATATCATTAATCAAGCACAGGATGCTTGTATTAATTGAGTCTGCTTCCCATTACAGCTGACCAGACATGTGCAGGGCAAGGTCATGGTCGGGAACTGCAACCCACTGACCTGATCTGGCCCCAGATCCCAGGTTTCACAGCTCTGCGCTTCAACAAATCAAACCATAATTAGCCTGAGTCCGTCAATGTGGCCCACAGCATGGGGGTGGATGTGTCTACAGCTACCTGTATGTGCAGCTGCAACCTGGCAGGACCGCTGGTAATATTTCATAAGCCTACCAGGTTCAGACACTGACAAGTTTCCGGTGAGCAACACCTGCGCTGCCACTGTCCTGGGTGTGGCGTGTGGACGGGGAACTTCCAAATCCATTCTGCGAAAGAGACAATAACATTGACTTTGGATGACTGATGAGTGCGAGGGTTTATCAGACTTATGTCTGGTGTAGGCGTTCTTGCCATAGTCTTTAGGTACAGTTAGTCACACATTGTCTTTCTTTCATTTTGCAATCTCATTGTAGTTCTTCTACAGCTATTTGAAGTAATTGACACTTCCCATAATGCCATTCTGGGAAGAATTTACAGATGAGATTGCTTAGCCACTGAGCACATTAGCACATTGGCTCATTTTATGTGGTTAAAACAGTTAAGGTCATGTCAGTATTGCGGTTATGTTCATCATAATAAAGCTGGGTTGAACAGAAGAATTGTTAAAACCAGAACTGGGCTTCGTTATGAATGATGAGAGCACACTGGTCCACATAACATACAAGCCGCAGAGCTGCTCTTAAAGACTTTGATAAAGATAACATAATTACTTAATGTAAAATCTTGCATTTATAAAGAGTACGCAAGCCTTCTTTACATCTTTTTAACTAACATATAACTTACAAGAGACTCAGACAATTGTGTCTGGGAACTTTTAAAAAAAGGGGTTATAAAATGTGATAAATGTTAAAGAACTACCTCAAGTGGAAAATTCTTACGCAAAAGCAGTAATAATGGATTAGGAGGTGCGGGTGTGGGGATGAGGGGAATGTGTGGTGAGTGGGGGGTGTGGGGGGGGTGGATGTGATGTGGAGGGAGGAGGTGTGTGGGAGAGGGTGTGGGGGGGGTGGATGTGGGAGGAATGTATGCTAGGGTGTGGGGGTGAGGTGGATGTGGGGGGAATGTGTGCTAGGGTATGGGGGGGGGTGGATGTGGGGAGAATGTGTGCTGGGGTGTTGTAGATGTGTCAGGCTCAGTGAGAGCAGCTGTTGGGCCCGGGATAGGCTAGCTGTGTGCTTTGGCAGCAAACGTGTGCACAGGAGCATAGAGACCAGGCGGCCCGGCTTTGAAGTGGCGCTTGCAGATGTGATATTTTTCTTGGCTTTGCCAACCAAGTGGAAAATACAATGTAACCAAGTTCTCATCACTGCCCAAGTACACGGGTTTCTGTTTAGTTTTTATTCTATTTTATTTCTTTTTTAATGCTCTCTTTGCCTGAAGGATCGATGGGAGATTTTTAACAGGACACATACTCTCTAATTCCCCAAATCCAAAACTCAGCACAGCGCTGTTATATCAAAGCGTAATATCCTCCACCCCTCCAAATTCATTTTGGTCCCTTGGAAAAATTATGCTTTGCCTTTATGTCTGTGGTCTCTTCTATGGTATTTAAACATTATTATGTATCTTGTATTGGTAATCTGTTGTTATTTCTCACTTTTGATTTAAAGCAATCTTCAAAAAATAAATATTGTTGTAATTAATTTGTCTGGCTGACGTCTTGTAGGGGCTTTCATCCATAAAAAATACATTACACATACACTATTTATGACCCACCTAGAAGGTGTTAATTAATAGTTTAAAAAAAAAAAAATCATAACAAATTGAGCTAACAGACATGTTCAATAATGTGTGACATTATAACAATTCACAGAATGCAATTTTTTGCACTTTATAATTTGCTTTGTGAAAACAAAAACATGATTCAGATATAAAACCTGAAATTCCATGTACAACTATATATGTACGATACAAACGCACGGTACAGTGGAAAACGGAACATTAAATATTTACCTAAATTAAGTTCTAAAGACATTACAGGCATTTAGCAGATGCTCTTATACAGAGCAATTTACACAACTTATTACATCGCACTTGCATTGTATATCTTTATATAGCCAGACATCTGCTGAAGCAATGCAGGTTAAGCACCTTGCTCAAGTGAACAAAAGCAGTTTACTACCAGGGAATAAGACCTGTAATTTCTTGGTTACAAGACCAGTTCCTTACGCTTTACCCTATGGTACTGAGGCCTCCGTATCAAAGTTGAACTATGGGTTGCTTAATGTTTTGAAATATGCAGATTATTTCAGCGACATGCCTCTCGGATTGATTCTACTGGTTTAAAACCTTCGAAAATGGGCTCTACTACTCCTATTCTAACTACTGACTAAAACAGTTTGTTTGTGTAGTTATTTCATAACAATCCATTCTGTGGAACACAAGCCCTGTAACATGTTTATATTAGTTGTTCTTCCATCATCGCATTGCTACCCTACAGTAGACTTCACAGCCTACCAAATTTGTATGTGCGATCCTTGCAATAAAATGGCTTTGTATTAAAAGACATTAAATAAAATTGTAGAATGAGGTATTTGTATTTTATTAAATAATAATTAATGTTTGTCTGCTTTGTTTCAGTCTTACTAGGCAGGGTTGATAAAGTGAACATAGGAGTCAGCATAGGAAAAAGGAGAGCAGTAGCTTTCTGAAAATTCAACAAAGCATTCTTCTTTTTTCCCCTGCATGACACTAATATACTGAGAGGAACCCTATATGCCACACAGGGTGCAGAAGAGAGCAGTGCCATTTGAAATGCCATCGATCTCAGCTTGGGAGGTAGGAGCAGTGGTGACAGTTGTTTATACTGTTAAGCATCTGAGACAGTCCAACAGAAACACATTTCTACCAGTGAAAAAAAGGATGAAGTTCATCTTTAACACTGGCTTCTATCAATAATTTGCACACACACACGCGCGTGCACACATACACACACACACACACACACACACAATGTAAAATATTTGTGTTTAGGTTGTATGTTCCCCAAAATGACACTGACATCACTCAATAGATTTATAGCGCCTTCTGGACAAAGCCAAGATTCCTCTGGGTGGTTGTAAGGATAGGAGTTTGGTTTGGTGAGGGAGGTTGGGAAGCAAGGCTGGGGGAGGGTGAAGGGAGAGTTCACTGTGCACTGGAAAGACTGGATCTTGTGCTGTTGGTCTGGGCAGGGCTGGGCAATCCATGGGGAGGCCCATCAAGCCCAGGCTGGAAGTTGGTTGGCTCCTGGCAGCTCAGCTCTCAGGTGGAAGTCACTAATGAAGATGTGGCTGCAGCATTGGCCCTGTCACAGGAGCTGTAAATCAGGCCAGAAGGTCACCACCCCTGCCAAGAGAGAAAGAACAGATTCAATCAGGGAGGAGTCACACCCGTGGCCATGCAGAAAATGAAGGCGGGCACAGGGTTTCACTTGAGTGCCATGACAACAGAACAAATACCAAAATTGGTCCAGGCCACAGTGAGAAATGGAAAAACAGAACAGACGTCTGTGGCAATGAATAAGAAATGAATGCACTTCAGAGAGCTGTCTATTCTGCCCCAAAGAAATTCCCATGACCAGACCTGCTAATCAATTTTTTTTGTCTCATTTTGACATGTGGAATTTGCAGGGGATATCTATGTTCAGACCGACTGCAAAACTTTTGGAGCAATGGTCAAAAGGATTGCCAATTGGAGGCGACTGCAAGGTCAAAACATTGTGCACACTGTTGCCCAGATGCCTCCCCTTGTGGATGCCGGTGCGTCTGTTGAATTCTTCAGCCAAGAAAACACAACACAGAAACCACATTATTTTAGTAACCCAGAGCATAAAAATACACTTAGCGTCTAAAAGAAGGCTTTAATGTGAAGAAAGTTTTTTACATGTGGTTTACAACTCTTTGACTCCACTACCTTTGGCTGGCTTTTCCCTCTCAGCTTGGTGATTGCTGTTTGCTCAATTGCGGTGGGTTCACCGTCATGCCCGTTTCTTAATGGTGTGCCGTCCTCTGCTTTCTGCAGCCTGATGTTCCCATTGGATGGCGTGCAGTTCCCATTGGATGGCGTGCAGGCCCTTGCCAGGTGTGGTTTGGCTGGTGAGGTCATTGCATTCTTGTCCCTTTGTCTCTTGCCTCACATCTGCTCCTATCTTCATCTCTGACAGCCGATGATTCTCTGAGAAAGTGATTCAAATGGACACTGATATTCAGGATTACTTTAAGACTTTCCGAATATGGCCTTCTCTCGCCTCCTCATAATCATAACTCCATGCTGAGCTGGGTCATCTGTCACTGACCACCCAGTTTGGTGGAGAACATCAGCAACCATTAAGGGTGTGTGGTTTTTGTAATGTATATTGTTATTAATAAAGACAGCATGTCAGTCGCACTTTAGGATTTTGGGAATATTTATGAGCATATAATCTGGGAAGGCCTCCTTCTGATCGGGATTCACATGGGATAGTCATAAATTGTGGCACGGCATAATTGTGTGAGATGGATGGGATGATCTCGTGTTAACTTTGTCCTGTGTGCTACCCCTGGAGCGACTATGTATTCCCACCAGGGGCCGTCTTCACTCTTCTGACAGACTGGGGAACAATACTGTGGTTTATAATTGAGCCGTGCCCTGAAAGACGACCCCTTCCCGCTTCATTTGAAATGGACTCCATGGCCATAGAGTAATGTATTGACATAACAAGTCGCCTTGCCGGCACACCAAGGAGCTCTCCCATACCGCACATATAGCGTCCATCTACCCCCAAGGTTGGCTAATCGCCCAGCCAAATCGTTGATACCCCTTGTCTATGTACAGTAGCTGAGAACACCCACATCTCTTGCTCCCAAAATAAGACATGATAGGAAGGAATTCTGACCCCTGCTGGCTGGGAGGGGTGTATTAAGTGTTACACCTCTTCGGTCCAGAAGGTGCTGTCAGTAACTTGCAAAATAGTGGCCTGGGAGTTCAGCTGGCGGTGCTCTGAAATCTGCCTTCCTTCATGAGAAAGCATATTTCTCTTCTTCAAAGAAACCACAATTGGTTATCTGAAAAAACTATAAAGCTTTCTTTGTTCACTTCACAATGAATAGCAAAACAAAGAGAGAGAAGAGGGCAAAAGAGAGAGACTTTGACGGTCGATGTTTCTTTATTGAACACATTAAAACCTCCATCATTATCTAAAAACTCCACCCTTAGGCACACAGAGCCATGCCCCCCAAAAAACCTGCACCTACATCCAAAATTCTTTTTTTTTGTGTGATTCATGCGGTGAGTTATACCAAACTGTAAAGAAAGTTCCACTGTATGACTGATGAAACCCTGTACCACTGATGAAAACTGTACCTCCTGTAGATGCACTCTCCAAAACAAAAACGTACACCCAGCCACACAAAAAAATTTCAAGACTACCGTATAACAGATACCCAAGTATTAATTTAGGCCAGCCATGGCTTGGTTGCCAGTTTCTTACGTAGAATTCTTTGCTGTAAGCCTCCTGTCCTCATTGGCATTGTGAGTTTATAATGCACCCTCCACCTGTACCCCAACATTTTCTGATTCAAATCGTCTTCTACCGCTGATGTTCTCGTATATCCTGCAACACTTATATATCTATACACTATATATCTCTTGTTGAAACTGAAATTTATCAGTTTTTTATCAATTATTTCTAGTTGGGGAAGCTCTATAGTTCTCCAGAGAGGGAAGGGCTCAAGTTCATTCCACACAATGTGCCATTGTGGAACTAATGTCATTGTTTGGACAGGAAGTCAACTGAATTCGTATTGTACTGCAGGTGAAAGTCATATTATCATTGAAGTGGAGCTGTAAAACCTACAGTAACCAGGTCTGAGGTGACAAATTACGTTATTTGGTGCAATTAGTCCAGGCAACATAGTTGTCATATTTGTAGCCGTTTATACAGCTGAATATTTACTGACACAATGCAGGTACCTCCCTCTGAATCTGAACATGCAACCGCTCCAATTAGTTGGCTATCTCACGACACATCTCAAATGAGTTAATCACATTTTAACTTAATTACAGTACAATTTCTGTCTAACGCTATAGCATGACAAATGTATCATGTTCAACAAAGGAAGTCTCATAGTCTGTGGCTAAACACCTTTATGATTCATGTGTACGCAGACAGTATATTATTGTTTGAAGAACAAAACAATTTTTTGATACAGTTTGAATCAATGTGTGTGTTTATTTAAAAATAAATATACCCTGATTTATTTTAGGCGCACAGGGGAACATCAGTGTGCTACTGCAGAGCTCTAATCAATATATTTAATGACGCTGCAGGAGCAAAATAGCAACTTGCTCACCATAGAAAGCAAGCATTCGCAGTCCTTGGAATCATTGAGTTTCTTAGCTGCTACATTTTCCCCCCTTCTTTCAGTTGCTTTGAATGTTCACTCGTATTTCCGAGCCATGAGTCAGGCAAGCCTTAATTATTACTTGACAAGCAGTTCCTTGTCAGTCGTCACAATAAAAGGTATCACTGCTACCGTGTAGTATTTATGGAAACTTGAGCGGCGCTGATGAAACAGCAACAAACGCGAGAGGATTGTGTTTTGTCCCCCTACCAGGCAAGAGGTTATTTATAGTTCATATTTTCCGGCTGTTATTCTCGGGTGCAAAGGGGTGGATTAAATTTACACAACAATACAATTAAAATTTCCATCTAGGAAAAGGCTCGCTAGACACCAGGATTAGAGAGAGCATGTTCTTTGATCATGCGCAACGTGTGCTTTTTTGCTGCTTCCAAAATGCCTTTTATAAATGTTTGCACGGGAGCAGCTTGCGTGTGACACGTTAATAAATGACGAGGCAGATACTAGGTCTGCTTTTTATTGTGGATACAGAGCTTGTGTCTACTGCATGCGCGTTCCAGTTGCCAAGGGCTTCGATGTTGAACTGGGGGGAAGCAAATAACGCGGAGGATTGCTGGCGTGATGCAGACACGATTTGAGCACATGGCTGAACCGCGCACTTTCCTGAATGTAAATTTATAACACCCCGAGGAGACGTCCGGGCAATGTCAGGAGAGTAACTCCTCTTTGGTTGAAATACTAATGTGTTTTACCTGGCCAATAAATCGTTTGGAACTGTCATAGACAAGGCAACAGAGAACGGTTACCATAAGGACCTTAGTTGCCAAATACCGATCAATAGATGTAACCTCTCTGACACGCACAATACATCTAATTTGCTGCTTTTACTCTGATATATATTGCTCTCCAAGTGTCAGAGCCATTTGAAATTTCCACGATCGCTGAAGACACACTCCACCCTGGAGGAGATTTATTTTCACACATGCTGGAAGAGGTGTCTGTAATCCCTCCCCACCCTGCCATTGTTTATTCTTCCGCGCCGTGTGAATCTGAGCAGAGACCGTGTAAAACAGGTCCCGGTTTCAGAGCCCTTCACTGGGTCTAAATGAGTTCGGCTTGATCATAGCACAAGAGCCGCAATTTTCCAGACCGACAATGAGGCTTTGTGTCCATTAGCAACCGGCAATCACTAGCAAGGGCTAAATAAGCGTCACATTCTTTTGAAGCTCACTAACGAAACGAAGCATTGCAAATTGCGTGTCTGAAAATATTTTGAAATGGAAAATATCATTTTCTTAATAACTTTGTTTAGTCTAACATTCTTCTTTGAAACAATCACTGAAACAAGCAGTACAACTCTCAGCCCCGCTGAAGAAACAGCCCTAAAATGTTACACTGCCCAAAATCTGGATCTGATTATTCTGTTTTTATTGTGCATAACTGATGCTGCATTTTTGTTGTTTGTCAGTCATGGTGCTCATTACATGCCCTTTGAGTGGAAAAACTGTGACAAGCTTCTTCTGAGCATGTTTGTTGACTTAAGAATGTAAGCAGTCAACATTCTTTCTTTGTATGCCTCAGAAGTGAATGGAGGCCTGGTTTCTGTCCATCTGTTGTGTAGGGCTAATGGGCTAACATGCTTCACAGAATTAAACCTGCCAACCACGACACCCAGGGCCAGCGGGTGAAATTCCTGTGTCCGGGACAAAATTTTGTCTGTGTGTATCATTCAATAATATTTACCACAAGTTCACAGACCATTGCATTACCCCCTCCTCTCCCCCCCACCTCCTCCTCCTCCTCCTCCAGAGCCCTGCACAACATACTGCCCCTCCCTCCCCCCTCCCCCCAATGGTGGCCCTGATGATGACACCTGTGATTAATCAGGATAAGACACTCATCATAGTTTGTTTAATAAAGCTTTTCTTCCTGTGTCATTTTGAATGTTCAATTTTCAAATAGCGTGTGTGTGTACGTGCGTGTCTGTGTGAATGTGTGTGGGTGTGCATGTTTCTGTCTGCTATAAGCCATAGCTCCTTTTACTTGTGCCACTCAGTTTTGTGTTTAATGCACTCACACAGGACTACCTTTCATGAGACCAGAACTTTAATGGAACAGAAAATTAAGCAGAGCTTTTCTTTGATCACCTGTCCATGTACACTATGTACAAAAATGAACGCAAATGTCCCAATTCTGATTCAACCTTGAAATACTCAAATTGTCTATTCAAATTCAAAGCCCAGGCTTTCAAAATGTGAGGGGACAAAGTAGTGGTGCTACCAAAAGGCATAGCCCTTTTTCAAAGATGATTTAAAAAAGACTCAGGTTGAAAAGCCTGCCAAGGGACCAGGAGGAGACAAGTTCAAGCAGACAGAAATAGAAAGTCTGGGAATGCAGTCTCTCTCTCTCTCTCTCTCTCTCTCTCTCTCTCTCACTCACTGTCAATTCAGCTCTGTATTTACATTTAAAATTTTATTTTCAAATAAAAACATTTAAAACATCTGAGACATTTAAAAGGACACTATTAGAATTCAGTTATTTATTATTGGCACCCTTGAAAAATGTTAATTTGTACAAAATAAACAACACAGTGCAGTAGTGTATGCTCAAACTTATGGGAAAATGACCTACTTCCATCTTAATAGCATTTTTATTGAGCTATGCATCGTGTTATACGTGTAAAATCCCGTTGTCAAAATGATCACCTCCCTCACCTTCAAATTTTTGATTGTGCTTATTTGCGTTAATATGTTTTTTGATCTTTTTATGTTTTGCAGGGTCTTTTGGGTGTTCTGCAACCAGTGGGCCAGGACCTGTTGTTAAGATCAATGGCAAATCCATCAAGGACATTATTGCCAAAAACCTGGTTGAACCTGAACCATTCAATATTATTAGATGTATTTGTATTAGATTCATATTTGTCGGATGAGACAAAATTGGAACTTTTATGCTTAAATGTTTACCTCTGGTGCAAACCCAACACAGTGCATCTCCCTTCTCAACAGTATCCTTACTTTCAAGCATACAGTAGGACCAACTGGTGGTGATATAATGATAGCAATAATACATTTTGTTTGTAGAGCACTTTCCAGGCCACCGTTTCGAAGTGCTTCAGACAATAAAACATTATAAAACAAAATAGTTAAATAAGTATTTTATGTGTCTGTGCACAATATTAAGGGGATGCTTCACAGCAACATGGACTGGGAAGCTTGTCAAGACTGTGATGAGATATGTAATATATCAGTGAAATGAGGAACATATTTTTTCTGATGTACACAATGCATGCAGTGCAATGCAATAGGAGGAGAGCTGCATCCAAGAACAGGTTAGCATCCAAAAAAACAGATCTAGCTCATTTAAAACTAGAATCAGTGAACCTAAGAGCGCCATCTGGAGACATGATAAGAGCTCATCAGTTGCAAGAGACATTACAGCAGGGCCACACACCAAGGGCTGATCTGTTTCAGAATTTTGTGCCAGTTTCTGCTCTTGAATATTTAATTCGCTAAATCGTATCTTGATCTGACATTTGTACTGTATTAAGCACCTGCAACCGCTGCAGACCGCAAGTGTATCCTAAAGATTTTACTGTGCTCTAGTGCAGGAATGAACCAGCATAGTTTATAATGCTGTCAGAAAATGAAAGCTAAGGTAATTGGTTGGAACAAATATCAACACACAGAGTTGTGCACCCCGGCTTCACAGAATGCTCTCACCCGTTAAGCAGGCAACAGTGCGTGGCCATGATGAAGTGTCGGAGGTCCCAGTTAAATCAAGAGTTAAATCTCTTAGACCAAACGCTTGGGTGCATAAATTAAATACTGTAAGTCCTTTTGGAATAAATAGGAGTTTGACCTCAGCATTTTCCTTGGAATCTTTAGGAAATTGATTTGTATATGGTTTATTATTCCATCTTCTCCTTTATATATTGCTATTGTCTCTGGGTTTTACTATAGGAGCAGCCAGGTTGCATCACAAGAGGAATCTTTGGAATGTCAAATTTGTATGTTGCCTGGCATTTGGTTTGTGTGGAGAGTTATTGCAATTACAGAAATTGCAATTACAGACTTTTTGGATCCTGTCCAAGAAGGAAACATCTATTTCTGTCTACTAAAGTCTTGAGACTGGCACAAAAAAATGTACTCTTCAACATGACAATAACCCAAAGCATAAGCTCAAATCTACATTAGAGGGACAAGTCAAGAATGGGCATGTCAAAACTTTAGAATTTTAAATCAAAATTGGGGTCTAGACTTAAAAATTGATGTCCATTGATAATACCCAAACAATATGACTGAGCTTGAGCAAATTTTGAGACCTGAGAATAACCAGTTTCTACGTGAATTTTTTTTTTTAAATACAAAATGAGTTTTACACATATTTGTGCTCTTTATATCATCCCCTCCACATGAGGATGGCATTAAACACCTAATAAATGTAGTCAGATTGAATATCCCAGATATTTAAATTTTAAATGTCCAGAACTGTGTTCGAATTACAGGGTTCTATCTGCATTAAAACAGAACTAAATCACAAAATGTCAAACTAAGAAATGAATCAGATGTCTTTACTTGTGAAGTGATTTTGAACATGATCTCACGGAGATGGCTTACAGTTCCAGAGGAAGAAAGCTGAAAATACATGAATTAATTAGGGATTTGATTGAAAGTAACAATTCATGTGAAGATGAATAGCACCAGTCTTATGATGATGAGAGGTAAATTGATTGTGATTGATGAAGAAAAAATAAAAAACTAGCCAATTGACGTCAAGCCGTCAAGAAAGCTTGCAGGCAAGCTAATTACATTAATTATAGCCACACAGTTGGTCAGCAGAATGCTAAACCTCTTAGTTTAGGACAAGCAACAATTTAAAAACTCATCATCCACTGTTTGAAGTCTTACATGATTCCCTACAAACTGTGCAGTAGTTGCAATGTGAACAGTTCATATGATCCAATGAGAACTTTCACTGCCAGTGGCACTCCATTTAAACTACATAGTGTGATGGGATCTCTGGTTTTACGTCAGATAAGAGATTGGTCAGAAGCGTCATCATTAGCCATCCTACCCACTTACTGTCCATGTATAACATCCAAATGGACAGACCATCGTTCGGCATAGCATTTCTGTTTGCGGCTCGACAAGCCTAACAGTTCTAACCTGTTGATCTTAATTATTTTTTTCATTTTATTTTGGGGGAATGGGGGGCCAAATGGTTTGATTAGAAGGCCTGTTACTATTTTTTTTAGTGCCTAAAATTCAAATGTATTTTTCTTCATTCAAACTCAATTTTTGAAAAAGGGATAGACCAACTCAGCACCTCCAGCAAAAGAACATCTTGTGAAAATCATCTGATTAGTACATACCTATCCTCGTTTTCCATTGCATTCATAGACATATTGAAATTGGCAGTACGTCCTGTGCAATGTGCATGGCTCTTAGATAATTGGATTGGCTTTTAATGAACCCAGCTGCACCACAACCACTGATAATGTATTCAGTATAAACCAGCCCATTTTCCAGCTGTACACTCCTTGCCTCTTGTCACAAACATATACTAACATTCACTATCCACACCCAGGATGCCCACATGCCACGCCATTGACTGTGCCCATGCGCATGTGACATTAATTCTGCAAAATAGAGCCCGATATCTCAAAATTTATTTATGTAGCCAAAACCACACCTTTTCACTTGTGGTGCATCTCCCTTTAAATAAAAATTGAGAGGTGACTAGAAAGATGGGTTAAATGTACTATTTATAAGTATAACAACAGCAAACTCAAAACAAAAATGATGTGCAATGGAACAAGATTAGAAAGACACAGAATGAAACAACAGTAACAAAGGAGAGCAGGAGAAAGACTAATGCTGGATTACCATAAAAGAAAGAATAATTCAAGCAGGATATCACCCTCCTGCCTCCTCTAAAATGATAAAACATACAATGTGTTGAACAGTAACAGGTAAAACCGTCACTGCAAGCTGATTTTGTTCAAAATGACCCGGGTGTTTTTCAATTATTTTCATGGTATTGTAGTGGCACCTATTGGCTATTTTGTTAAACACAATTTGTGGTATTTTAAAAGCATATCTCTTGTAGTACAGTCCCATATATATCTCTGTTGATCTTAACGGTTCTGTATTGTAACCTACGTTTTAAAATTTATAGGGGAGCCATAAAACTTTTATAATAAGGTCTGGCTGTCACATTGCCAAACTGCATCCTTTCAGCTACCTAAATGTCATAAAGGGATAGTTCAAAGGGATAGTTTGCTTACTAAAATTATTCAAGTTATTTAGTTTCAGTGTATGTACTGTCAAACTTTGTGTATGTGCGATGAAGGGTATGTCAGACATGCACACAAGTTTCTGATGACCTGCTGCTTTACAATAGCTTGTAGGCTATAGGGTACTGGTGGTTTCTGGTGTAAAGCAGGGTAATACATTTTAAGGCCAAGCCAAGCTTGTAGAACTTGTGCTACTGAGGCATACACTAAAAAAAGAAGCTGGAAAAATAAAACATGAACAATTAAAAAATCATTTGTAATTTTATATAAAGCTTGCTTGAATGACAGTATCTTTTCTGATTGATCTGTCTGCAGCCTGGAGCGAATTTTGTGTTCTTCCAAGTGAGAAAGACCAAAGAACGGTCATCTCAGGGAACTGAAGCAGACAATGGGTCTCATTCACAAAACTTTAAAAAAATTATTCTTACTTTTATTCTTAAAAATGTTCCTACAAAAAACAAAATGAGATTTATGACACCCGTAGCCTACATACCTTTGTCTTTGTGCATTCCCCGGGTGTATGGGATGATGAATGCTGTCTGTAAATTTCATGTGCAATTCTGTTCAAGTATTTACATTAGGAAACAGCATAAACAAATTCAGATAAGAAAAAAAAAGATAAATGCTGAAATGTTCTTGGAAACATTCTAACACGCCGCTTACAATCAAATGTGATCGTAGACGTTTCGTGAGTAAGGCCCAATATTCTCTTGGTTTAAAGCATTTGAGAAGTGTTGCCTTCAATCACCACAAGAGGGTGATGTGTTCGTAAAACAGTTTCAGACTGCAGTCTTTGTCCTTTCAGTTTCATAAATCAATTGCAGAACTGATACAGGTTTGAGTCAGGATCTTTAATCTATTGTAGAGAACATGATCATAGTGATTGTTTGTTGAATATGGCTCTGTCGGGAGGGCTAAGATGCTGCCAAAGGGTTTTCTCCTGGATACCTGTCGTTATAATTACATCTGTGGTGCTGTGGTCGTATTACGCTTATGTCTTTGAGCTATGTTTGTGTAAGTAGTCTGATAATGTGTTTATGATAGTTGGTTTTGTATTTTGTTAGAGTGACAATGTTGGTGGTATCGGACTAGCTAGCCTATTAACATTTGGAGGCATCTAGGCTATCCAAGAAAAGCAAAACAGGAAGTGTTTGATTGTATTTTGCTAACTAGCTAACGTTAGCTAGAAAGCCAGTTTGGCTGTGCTGGTTATTGTTAGCTATATTCAATTATTGTTATTATTGTTAGCTTATTTAACTTGTTAGCTGTATGCAGTTTGAAAATGCTTTGGCTGCCTAACAATACATTATAGCTATCGTTAGCTTGCTACTTGTGGTAGCTAAATACTGCGGTGCGTAACTTCACTGCTGAGCTTAGTTTCATATCGATAAATGGCGAGAATAACTGTATATTCGATTACTGGATATTAGCGCTGGCTTGTTATCGGTTGATTTTAAACTATTGTGTAAAGTTGGACATTTGCATCATGGTTGATTTTATCTAGCTATCTATCATTTATCTGGCGGTTGTTAAGCGTAGGTTAAGTAGTTATTTCTTGATTTACGCTGAAATTAGCTAGTTGGTAGATAATGTTATACGCCAACTGAAGACAGTTTTCAAAAAGCGCTTCTAATGTATGTGTTTATTTTTTTACATTTTTTTTAGTTACTCTCAGCAACACACTGGAAAAAGGTGAGCTACTGGCCATCTGAATTAAATGGAAAAAGTCTGAGCTTATCCACTCCTTGTTTGATGTTACTGTCAGCTTAATCAACTGTCAGAGTTATCGAGTACTTTTACTTTAATAATAAATAAAATTGAAGTGCTATCCATGCAATGAACAGCAGAGTATGTTGTATGTTGTTACACTCCTGCTATTGATACCTCTAGTCTTCTGGGAACACTGTGTAAATTATGTAAAATAAGGTGATGAAATCTCTAATTGTTGTTTTAATGACAATAATAAAAAAAAAAAGTATTCTTGTCTTTCTGTTGGTAACACCTCAGTTTATTATCTGTTGGGTTGTGTCTGCAGTGGCCTATCTTCTGGTGTTCCATGTTTGCTTTGTGATGTTCTCCTGGACCTACTGGAAATCAATTTTCACACCACCCTCCTCACCCTGCAAGAAGGTAGGAAAGGGGCTGAGCGTCATGTCTTTTTGTGTTCAAATCAAATGTGGAGACTTTCAGTGTACATAGAATTTAACCAAAACAAGGTCTGTGAACAAGTATCAGGATTAATGCATAACGCTGCCAGGCCCTTGTGATCTTTATTTGAAGGGACATCCTGTGTGTTCGAGACGCTCAGACGTGGCAAAATGAGACATTTTGCTGTTAGCTTAAGTGAAAGCACCATCTTGTATTTCCACCTCTCGTATTGCTGTTTATCAGACTGTGTTTCCTGTCTGTTGCTGATTAACCGGGTCTGTTCGTCCTGTTGTCCTAGTTTCAGCTTTCCTACACGGACAAAGAGCGGTATGAGATGGAGGAGAGGCCGGACGCGCAGAAACAGATCCTCGTGGAGATAGCCAAGAAGCTTCCCATCTTCACCCGTGCTGCGTCTGGAGGTAAGCCACGCAGGAAGACCCTCTTAAGTGAAACCCACACCACGCTGTTTCACTAACCGGCTCATTCCGTTGGCCTGTACGACTGACAGATGGCTGGTAGGGCCCAATGCAGGTCATTTCAGATTTCTCTGGGCAAAAATAGCTGCTCCTGAGGAGCTCCGAATTGCGAAGCAGAATTGCTGGAAGTTGCATTGTTTTTAGGAACCCCACAAATGCGAGGTAGCATTTGGTAAGTGGCTTTGCCTGGCTTTATGCCCTTACTTACTGCTCACAAATAACTGGCATAGCTTGGACCCAGTCAACTGGAAATGCAGGCACCATCTGAATTCAAAATCACTTTACTGGCATCTCGTGGTTTGGCCTGTTGAGACTACGTGATTCCATAAAGATGGTATTTTATCTCACTTTCCCTATTACTGAAATTTTACTGAGAAACTGTTTGATGTTCCATTCTTTGATTTTTAGAGGTACTGTGCATTATTTGCTGTTTGTGTTTTCAATTGAACAATAATACCAACTACACTGCGTGCTATATTATTACGCATACTCATTACCTAGACCTGATGTTATGATATACACTCAACGGCCACATTTTTAGACAGACCTATCTAGAATCGGGTAGATGCCCTTTTACCCCAGAACAGCCTTAATTCTTTGTGGCACAGATTCAACAAGCTGCTGGAAACATTCCTTAGGGATTTTGGTCCATGCTGACTTCATAGCATCACGCTATTCGTGCAGATTTTTTGGCCGCATATTTATGCTATGAACCTCTTGTTCCACCTCATCCCAAAGGTGCTCTATTGGAATGAGATATGGGGACAGTGCAAGCCATTGGAGTAAAATTAAGTCACTGTCTTGTTTGTGGAACCAGCTTGAAGTGATGCGTGCTTTGTGACATGGCACATTATTTTTCCGGAAGTATCCATTTGAATAGCCACATCTTCCTGTTCTTAGCTGACATGAGTGGAACCTGTTGTGGTCTTCTGCTGCAGTAACCCATCCGCTTCAAGATTCAATGCAATGTGCATTCAGAGATGCCCTATTGCACACCACTGTTATGAACAGCTGTTATTTGAACATTTGTGGCTTTTCTGTTAGCTTTAACAAGTCTCTCATTCTCCTCTGACTTCTCTGAATAACAAGGTGTTTTCACTCACAGAACTGCCACTCACTGGGTTTTTTTTTTTGTTTGTTCACTGTAAACTCTAGAGGCTGTAGAGAAATGCCAGGATGGCAGCAGTTTCTGAGATGCTGGAACCACCATGTCTGGCACTAACAATCATACCATTGTCGGAGTTGCTTACATCAAGCATCTTGCCCATTCTAATATTTGGTCGAACAACAACTAAGCCTTCACCATGTCTGCAATGTTTATGTATTGAATTGTAGCCACATGATTCACTGTTTAGAAGAGGAGGTTATTTGCATTAACAAGCAGGTGTGCCAAATAATGTGGCCACTGAGTGTATTTGGGTCAGTTGGTTTCATATTGTTCTGGCAAGTCGTACAAATGATAACAGATTTAGCTGTGGTCTTGCTATTACAATCGACATACTCAGTATGTAGGTGATTGTTGACTTGTAATAAACGAGTTTTCCCTCTGGATCAGCTTCTGGCAATATCTGGATAAAATATCACTATTGTATCCCTTGTGCCTTGTATCCCTTATGATGAGAGGTAAATTGATTGTGATTGATGAAGAAAAAATAAAAAACTAGCCAATTGACGTCAAGCCGTCAAGGAAGCTTGCAGGCAAGCTAATTATATTAATTATATTTGATCACAAATCTTTGATTTGTGATCAAATAATTCACATGTGGTTAACCTGCACATTCTCAGATTTTATTTGCATATTCTCAGCTTCTTACTTTGGAATTCTTCAGAATTCATTCTGTTGCAGATATCAGCATCATCACTGTAGACAAGTGAGCAGTACCTGTGGCAGCCATACATGCCCAAATCATATCACCCCCACCAACATGCTTCACAGATAAGGGGGGGGGGGTGCTCTTATATAAGTGAATCTTGGTCTCATCTGTCCACAAGATCTTTTTTCCAGAACGCTGCAGGCTCTTTTAGATACTTCTTTGTAAACTGTAACCTGGCCATCCTGTTTTTGTGGCTGACTAGTGGTTTACATCTTGCCGTGTAGCTTCTGTAGTTCTGTTCCTGACGTCTTCTGCAGACAGTTGTCACTGACACATCCACTCCTGCCTCCTGAAAAACTGTTTTGGATTCTCTCACACAGGGGTTTGGGAATTATTCTTCATAATGATGAGAATTTTTCGATCATCAACTGTCAAGGTATTCCTAGGCCTACAAGGCTCTTTGCAATTACTGAGCTCACCAATCCTCTCTTTCTTCTTAATGATGTTGATTTTGGTGAGCCTAAGCCTATGTCTCTCTCTCTCTCGTTGGCACAACTCGGCCTCATGTTGACAAATGCCAATAATGGACTCCAAAGGCAACCAAAAGCCAGGAGTCAAGACTAGGTACTGAAATCTGTCTTATACCTGCACTAAGGAAGGAATTGAACACTCCTGACTAATCAAGGATACACGTGAAGCCATTTGTCCCAAACATTATGGTGCCTTGAAATGGGGGACTATGTATAAAAGTGCTGTAATTTCTACATGGTGAAACCAAAATGTATTTTAAAAAGTACTGTTTAATAAAAGCTGAGAATCTGCAATTTAACCACGTGAATGTAAATTGTTTGATTACAAGCCTAAAATTGTGGAGTACACAGCCACATCAAGTAAAAAAAACAAAACAACAAAGTCTTTGTCCCGAACATTATGGAGCTCTCTGTATATCACTGGGTGTGTGTGTGTCTGTTGTATGCCTATGTACTGCCATTGTGTACACTTCATGCGTGTTGAGTGCTGAGTCCTGAGGCTCCTCTGTGAGCAGCGGGAAGAGAGCAGCGGATGAGTGATGAGTGGAGGATGGCGCGGCCCTCCTTTGGCAGCTGACCGCCCCTCTGTCTCCAGCTATCAGGTTCTGCGATCGCTGCCAGGTGATAAAGCCGGACCGCTGCCACCACTGCTCCGTCTGCGAAACGTGAGTCCCCCCCCTCTCCCTCGCCTCCCTCGCCTCCCTCGCTCTCCAGCTCCCCTTCTCAGCTGGCCTCCCTCCGGAAAGGGGTCTGGAAAGCGGATATCTGCCCCAGCTCCTCGCGTTTGGTAATTAGATTGCGCGGTTGGGCAGGAACACGGCGTTTCTAGTGGAACAAAGCATGAGAAATCAAGGCGAGGCACTCAGGCCAGCAGCGCACGGTTGGCCACTTTCTGTTAAATCCGTTTTCGGTTACGCTAGGTTGAGTCCGAAGAAGTGTGGCCAGGTAAATAATTACAGAAAAATTGATTAGAGGGTTTAATTTAGCCAATTTTTGCACTTATGAATGTGTTTGAGTTAATAAGAGTGGGTGCCTTTCTCCTAATTTCACCCATTTGCTTCTGCTGATGACCTTTGCCTCCTTACTGATTGTGTATTTCTTCCTTTTAAATCCTTAATAGCTCATAATTTTAAAGATAGAGAGCCATTTTATGAAAACATTTGAGAAGCTGAGTATCCCTTCAAAAAGCACCCGGAAACTGTCAATCAAGTAATTGAAAATAAACTACCTGACCAAAATTATGCCACATCAGTGTTGTTAGGTCATAATTTGGTCATAATCAGTATTGTTTGGTCATAATGTGGTCATTACCAGTATTATCTGATCATAATTTGGTCATAATTAGCCGCGTTTCCACCAAAATTACCCGGAACTTTCAGTCCCAGGAACTACTTTACCAGGAACTAAAAGGTTCCTTCAGCCAATGGTTGTCTGCGTTTCCACCGGGGTCTAAAGTACCGCGAAGATTAGGCAAATTAGCTCACTGACGTTGTCGTCGGTCCATCTGTCATATGATTTCTTCTGTAACCCCACACTACCACCGAAGTAGCCTACATTATTTTCTAATAACCGGGACAGCCCGGAGGGGTTTATTCCACCTATATACAACGGGTTACCAACAATGACTATATATGGTTACTTTTGTATTTATTGATTTTCATATATCCTCTCAAAAACATTCATTAACAGCAGAAAACATGCACACGTTGTAAACAATTTGCTGTTTTATTACTTTCTCGTCGTCAATTCCATATCAGGCTAATCGCAAAATGACAAGAATAGAACGAAAACTCGGACTTGCGTGAAAATGTAAATTAGTAGTGGTACAGCCACCGTTTGCTTTCCTTCGAAGTTACTGCTAGCCGAGCAGCGAAGTGTGCCCTCCAGATGCGAACCATGCACCATAAATGAGTCCATAGTCTTCCTGGTCTTTTCGTGGAATTGAAAAATGGCAGTAAAATTGAGTAAAATTACGGCAGTCTGAAAAAGCTAAAGGGAAGATTACTAGAATTAACCTGTTATTTTACCCGGATAAAAAGTGCGGAAGGTGATTTCCAGTTTGCTTGTACTGTATCACCAATGTTAATTATGCAGAACTACCGCATACCTCACATAACTGTATCAAACGTTTTGAGTCAACAACGGGCTAACAAAGAAAATCCGGAAGAAAATATTCAGCAACCGAATTAATCCGTTTGAATGTTTTGGTAGCCTACGTAATATGCTGTCCCAGCACGAATGCTTAGCATTTTATAAAACGAATACTAAAGCAAGAAAAGAACAGAAGAGCACACGTTATAATTCCAAGACGTTGGCAGGCTATAACCAAAAGTAGGCTACTGCGCCGCATAACATACAAGTTTGATTTGAAGTTATTATGAAAATAAATTGGTTTGCCGCTGCATATTTTCAAACATGGCGGGTAATGGCGGAAAATAAATACAACACAAATGCTACGAGTACTCGACCAATCAGAAATGTTCAGCGCTGCAAGCTCCACCCAAAAGGTTCCTGTACTTTCGGAAAGTACTACCCCCCGAGCAGGAACGTTTTGGGGGGTAAAACAAAGCCCCCAGAACTAAATTTAGACCCTAGTTCCTGCGGTGGAAACGCACTGAGTTCCTCAAAAGGTTCCTAGTTCCGGGGTATAGTTCCTGCGGTGGAAACGCGGCTATAGTTGACAGTCCTGGAACCTGGAAAGCTGCTGTTGGAATCTCTATTTCTCCGGCTCCATAGGACGGTCATTAAGAGGAACAGCAGTTCTTTGTTATTCGTTTCACCTCTGTGAGGTCTCAGTCGCTTTTTTATCGAGTTCTGTCCTCTCAGTAATGCCTGAGTTTGGCCCATTCTAGACTCAGTCTTTGTACCTCTGGCATGGGGAGATTTAGGCCCAAAGATGCTTGTAGAGCCATGAACAAAAGGGCACAGAAACTCATTTGTCATATGATAGCTCAATTAATAATGGGCTTCTTGTTCCCTGAGCCTGTTGGCTCTGTCTTTTGGGCGCACTCCTAGTAAATCCAGCCGTTGGGACACTCCCTCTGCATTGTAGCGTCCTCTGCTGGCACCCTTTTTGGGATGGGGGTGCTTGCTGTGCAGTGATTTCACATGAGCCAAAACAATATGTGTCTCTCTTGGCGGGTGTGCTTGAACAAAAAAGTTATTTTTGAAGGAAGAGTGTTTTGTAATGCACGGCCACCATTTTGCACCATAGTGCTCGCCACAGGTGAGCTGAGGTTGAGAAGAAGGGAATTATTATGCGAGTTTAAATTCTGAACTATTTAAATTGTGAATTATAATTGCATAAAGTACTGTTTTTTTTTTTTTTTTTTTGCTTTATTGTAGGTGTGTCCTGAAAATGGACCATCATTGTCCATGGTAGGTCTTCTTTCTTCGTCTTAGTAATTCTTTTTAATCTTGCATTATCATGGCTCCCGCGCCAAACTGTATGTTGCAATGTTAGATACAGCTGTTGGTGTATTTTGGTTGTCTCAAGCACAGGGCTGAGATTTCCCATAAATCTGAGCGAATGGTTCCCTCCTCTCCAGGGTGAACAACTGCGTAGGATTCTCCAATTACAAGTTCTTCTTGCTCTTCCTGGTGTACTCCATGCTGTACTGCGTCTTCATCGCCACCACTGTCCTTCAGTATTTCATCAAGTTCTGGGTGGTGAGTTTGGGTCCGCATCTCTGCCGGCTGGGTCCATTCCTTGCCCATCTTGCCAGCACCTGGTCCAGACACTTGAACATATCCTTACCTGGATGCTGTGGGGGTTTTATCTTGACCTTTTTAGTTTTATTGTTTTAAAGGGGTGTGAGGGGCTTGGTTTTTTTTTTCTTTCTCCCCCTTCATCCCTCTCCTGTCTTTCTCCTCTATTTCCCCCTTCCTCTGTTTCTCCTCTCTGCTGCTCCTGCCCTTCCCCCACCCTCCCCACGCTCTCTTTCTCTCTGGCAGGGGGAGCTGCGCAACGGGCCGGCTAAGTTCCACGTCCTGTTCCTCATGTTTGTGGCGCTGATGTTCTTCGTCAGTCTCATGTTCCTCTTTGGGTATCACTGCTGGCTGGTCTCTAAGAACAGGTCCACTCTGGGTAAGGGCACTTCACACATTCACTGCATAATGGGGTTTTTTTTGTTGCAGCTTCGGATTAGGCAATGGGTTTATTGGTGCTAGCTAATGTGTTATTCTTTGTAAGTCACGTACAGTATCAGTGTTGTTGCCCTCAGTGTCTAAATGTGGCTCAGGTGTGGATGCCGATTGTGACGTGCTCCACACAATAAATCAGTTTTGTCCTGTGTGTAAATGTCACACGCTGAAGTCCTAATGTGTCTGCACTTTGACTGATCAGAGTCCTCATACCCCGGTGTGATGTCTCTCAGCATTGAGTGGCTTCCTGGGAAGTGCCTTAGATGATTGCCATTAGCAGTGTACTGAAATTGGCTTAATTTTCCATCAGCCTCACAGTTGCCTCTCCCACCTTGTTCTGAAAACGCAACCCCCTACGGGGGGATTAGAGGAAAGATCCAGTACACTGATATCAGTGCTGTGCACCCAGGGAATGCTCATTTGTTCATCTTCCAACAACCTAGTTACCTGCCTGTATCATGTGACATGTGATTAGCTGTTACACCAGAAAGTGTTTGATTTCTAATGGGACATTGCAGTCTCTGTTCCTTCCTGGTATGACCTAACAAGGTCTAGCCTCAGTTTCAGTTACTGAAACTGCTGAGTTTCAGCTTCAGAGCTTTTTTTTATTTTGTTTCCTCAGGCCTGCCCGTTCTTTTTTTTAAATTGTAGAAGCCAAAGAGCTCTTGTCTCTATTTACATTGTAGTCCCTAGTGAGTCCCCATTTAAAGCATAAACCCTGAAAGTTTCAGTCTTTATTTAATTCATAGCCCCTGAAGGGTTGCAGTCTGTAACTGTAGAGCCCAAGGAAGTCCATTCCATTTCTAAATTGTAGAACCTTAAGAGTTACAGTCTTAGAACTACTGCCTGTGCTGGGACTGAATCCTGTGCGTCAGTTATACGGAATCTGAGCATTTTTAGTTTTAAAAAAAATATCTGTATCCATGGTAACACGGCCCACCCAATGTTTCTGTATTTCCCAGAGGCCTTTTCTGCCCCCGTGTTCCAGAACGGGCCCAACAGGAACGGCTTCAACGTTGGATTCCGCAGGAATCTGCGGCAGGTCTTCGGGGAGAACAGGAAGCTGTGGCTCGTTCCTGTGTTCACGAGGTGCGTCTGTCTCCGGTCCCGAATTCCGACCGCAGCTCCACCGCGCGCCGTCACTCGACCAGAGCCACATCTGCAGGGCTCCGCAGGATCCACTGTAGGCTCGACAGGATTTTACCTCGACTCCCTTTTTACGGGTGCCTCTAGGCCTAGAAGGGGTGTTGCTTGCTGTGACTGTAAATGCAATAGTGTGATGTCAGAAAAGGGATAGTATGAGCCAGCCTGGTTCCAGCCCTGCAATGGAAAATGCGTGTGGGGGAAGGGCATTATGAGCCGCCCTGTTTCTAGATCCGCAGTGGAAATTGGGTGTAATGAGCCACCCCGGTTCCAGCTTTACAGGGGAGAAGGGTGTAATTAGCTAGCTCTGCGATGGGGAAAGGTGTATAGTGTGCCAGTCTGGTTTCCGGCTGTACAGTAGGAGAGGTATAGAATGAGCCGAGCTGCCGTCAGCTGCATACCGGAGATGGGGTCGATGTGAGGCGAATCCTTTTCCCCGCCCTTTCCTCTGGTACATTTCCACAGCTCGTGCTGACGGTCTCAGTTTATTTCTTTTAAAACTAGCCTGGGAGACGGGCACTTCTTCCCCATGCGGAGCCGGAATGAATCCCGGAACCCCCTCCTGGCCAGTGAGGAGCAGTGGGAAGAGGACGGCGGATCGGATGAGGAGAGCGCGGGTGAGTGGGATCTGCCAGCCAGGGGAAGCCCCGGCCCTGCCAGGGCCACTGAAATAAAGCAGCTACTTTACAGAGCTTTCACATCATGCTATGAATGGGACCCACTGGCCATGCTTTCCCTGTTGTTTATTTTAAAATACTTTCAAATACCTACTCACTTATTCAGACAATAATAATAATAATAATAATATGCTCAAAGGTCTTTTTGGAGATTGAAGTGGGTGAGCAAAAGTAGAACTCACTTTGGCCACCACAGATGTATAACACCCGCCTGTAATGTGAGGGAGGGATGAAAACCAGTTGCAAGTTCACATGGGAAGGCTGGGCCTAGCCCAGAGGGATCACATGCCCTACAGCCACACCCCATCACCCCGTCGCTGACTTTATCTGTGGACGCCATGTACATAACACCCTTGCAAGTGAGAAGGCCCTGTCCAACCTTCCGTGTGAAAACTGCCATCTCCTCTCAAATCCTTTTTCTGCTATGGAAGAGAACAGAGTGAAGGGCTCTGGTTGGTCTCAGCAGGCCTGTGGTTTGAAACTTGTACTTGGATTCCATGAGAACCTGTTAGTTGTCATATAGCCGCTGGATTGGTGATGTGGTTTGGGAAATGGTCCCTCCTCATTGGCCTCGGTGTCATTAGCAATATGGAAACTCCCACTTCTGATTTCTAGTGGCACGAGCAATGCTTGGTCACATTTGCATAGTTTTTCAGGCAGCAGGGTGTAGAGGAGGTGTGAAGTTTCTTGCCTACAGATTCAGAATCATCCTTAATGATCTATAAATGACATAGCTCTGTCATCATGCACCCATTGTAATTTTTTCTGTCATTTTCTGAAGTTCTAGTTCTAAAGTTCTCTCCCGGATGTTTCTCACACACACTAGAGCTTCTGTAATTTGAAGATGAACCTGCAACAGCATGGGTGTCGCACTGGCGTGGCACGAACATTCAATTCGATAGCGCAGCTGGGTTTCGGCTGTCCTGTATAATGTATCTGCTACAAATTGAAAGCGTATCGCCTTCCGCCTCTTTTGGGAATGGACACTAAGGTCTGATTACTTGTTTGGGGACTACATTAAGTCACCTGTGAGTGTGGACTGTGGACAAATGAACAGGAAGGATACCTCTGCTGTTTCCTGTGTTTAATATTGTTAGGCTAATATTATTTTAAATGCATTATGTTAATCAGTGTCAGCTTATAAGCATCTAGAACCTTTATTATTCTCAGGTCAGAAAATAGTTTCACAGCAAAAAAGTATTATAAATGTAAATAAGAGAAAAATAAAAATACTGGTAACAAAAGGCATGATGAGAACAGAAGTATTGCAGAGAGGGGGATGATTATGTTGTGGGAGTCCATGTCTGTCAGAAAACTTTCACAAATCAAATAAATACAATTCATTTTGAGGGTTTAAGTGGTGTAGATTTCTTCTGCCCTCTAGTGGGCAGATATTTAATAACCGATCCTGTCTCATTAATTGCAATTCCATGATGATTTGAAACAAATCATTTTGAATCTTTGAAGCTGACCTTTGTGTTTGCTTCTTTGAAAAAGTGGGTGTATTTTGACTTGAAATAAGTCCTTGAATCTGGTTTGTTTGTCTAATTAAATGTCACTGTATGTCTGTTTCAGGTTTGCAAAGAGACCCTTCAGTCACTGTGGAGATTGAGTCATAGTACAGAGGAATATTCCAGAACACAGTGAGTGTTCAATCGTAACACCCAGTCAATACACATGCAGGCAATGTGTTGAAAAGTAATCTTGCTTTACGGGGTCGCCATGACCTTGCTGAGTCCTGGAGATAGTGTGACGTCATTTGTACTGATGGCAGACACCTTCCTTATAACATAAAAGGCTTTAGAACAGGATGGAAAGGGGCATACCCTTACTGCAGGCGTCTAGACTTCCGTTTTATTTTTCATCTTCCTGGAAGGGTCCATAACTGCACTCTTCTTTTGTTACAGGGGTGCAAGCTTAACTAGAGTCAAACCTTAACTGCCAACTTATGAGTTGGAGTAAATGGTCTTATTTTGTCTTCACACTAACCCGTTAGCATTGAAGGACTCTGGCATTTATGAGGTGAAACACGTTAAACGTGTGAAAGCCAAAAAAAAAGAAAAGGTCGTTTGGGCCAGGTCTCAAGTATTCAATGATCCTTTGAATTGAATTTCTCGTTTTTCTTCTCCTGGCTACAGAAGACATCTAAAGACCCCAGACATCAACCACAAAGGATGTGGCTCACTGGAAACAGCACTGCTCTTAGCTTGAAGCCGATGACGCATTCCAAGCCCTGAAGAATTTCATGCCGACACAAAAAAGAACCAAGCAGGCACCAAATATCCAAACAGCCTGAGGAGCCTTGCAGGTGTTCTGGTGTAGTGGGTTTTTTTTGTTTTGGTTTTTGTTCCTGTTTATTTCATTATTTTTTTTTTTTTACATCTGTAAATATACGTGTATTTATTTATGAGGAAAAATATAATCGACGATTGATGGAATAAAAATAGGAGATTTTTTTCTTTCAGCACAGATCTGCTCCTTGAAAATAAGGTGACATCAGTTGGGTAATTTGCCATGATTGGACCATAAATCTACTCTACTGTGATGTAACCCTACCTTTTCCGGCTCGCTTCTCCCAAGCATCTCCCTTTCGCTTTGGGCAGAGCGCCTGCGGTCCTTCTGTGTGATGTTCCAAGTCCCCGGTCTGAGTCTCGGCGCGGCGCCCCAGGTTGTTTCAGCATCCGGGATGGTGGGGCTCCGTTTCCCTAATGCCAGCCCATTACTGACCCAGGGCGCCAGGGCGCCAGGCTGCCCGAGGCCCAGAGCCAGGCCCCTCAGCAGCGGCCATTGTTCCCAGGGGCAGCGCGCCGCTGATGCATGACCACCTCTGCGCATTCCTGCTGCCAGCGCAGCGTGACGGGGTACTGTGCGATTGGAGGCGGGGCCTCCCCTAGAGAGGCGCGGTTACGACAGAGCGCAGTACCTTGTTAAGAGTCTTACCGTCTGTTCAGTTTTCATTTGGGTGGCTTGTGAGTAATTCTTAGCATTATTGATTATTCCAAAGATTGTTCTAATGAAATGGCTATTGTCTGTGGCTCAGTATTCCTGTTCTCCCCTTTTGGCCGTTGATGAGTAAAAGCACTTTTAATGGTCCTCAGTGTCAACGGTTTCTATTTGTTTTTAACCAATATTTATGAATATTTTAACAATTATTTTTAAAGACCAAATTTTAGTTTTCAGAAGTATACGTACTGTAGTTGTGAGAACCTCATGTTTGGTGGTGCAGTGCACTGATGGGTGGTCTGCTGCCCATGTTAAATGACTTACATATACTGTATGAACTAACCGTGCTAAGACTGAAAATGCAGAGCTATTTATTTGGAAATAGTTTTTCTTAAAAGAACTTGCATTTGGTTGAACTTTAAATTCGGTTTTTCCTGTGGTTATTGTGCTTAATCTGTCTGTTTTTTCTTCAGAAGATGGGAAAGTGGTGTTTTCATTCATTTGCTTTTGTCATATTTCATTTACTCAAAATTCAGTATTCACACAGAAAACTATCTCCAACGATTGTATGGAAGTGTATTATGTACGCAATTGTACACAGGTATTATGGAAAACCAGTCACCGAACATGCATATCTAAGCTATGCACGTAAGCCAACTGGAGCAGCCAATATTTATTCAAAATCATGTTTTCCCTGCTTACCAATGGAAACTTAATGGTACCAATCACTGCATATGTCTAGTGTCTACCTATGTGATCCCGAGACACTGTCTCTAGTGCAGTCAAAACCAGTGTAGTTCCTCCAAAAAGTATTCTGATTGAAAAGTCGTTTTGCTGTTGTGTTTTGAGGTGCATTAAAATTCTCAAACCCTATTCCTTATGTGTTTACTGTGAAAAGTATTTCAAGGAACTGCAAGTTGAATTTAAAAATGCAAGAGTTTCAGGAAATGTAGGGCTCAGGCCCCATTCACAGTGAGAGGTCTTCAATTGGCTGTCATCAGGTGACTTCCATTGGATAAAAATAGGCCTGCTCTCTTGGGAGTGGCAAAGTTTAGTGTGTCAGCAGTACCTGCAGTTAAAGTGCATACCTATCAACAATGGTAAAACTTGTTTACAGGCAATTTTTGCATTTGACTTGGAAATCTGAGAAAATTGGAAAAGGGTGATTGGGCGTTGGTTTTTTGCATTTTAGCTTTTTTATGTCCCTGTTGTTCATTATGGAGATTCCATCAGTGGATTTTATTTCAGGTAACTGCTGATGTGCAACATTTTTGTGTCTGGAATCTTTGAATAGGCCAGTTTATCTGAAACTGTACCATCACTCGAGCAGATAAATATTTATGTGAAAATCCTCCCTGTGTCCCGATACAAAGCTAAGTGTGCATTTTGGCTGGTGAAATTAACCATTTTTATGCAAGAACTGTTTCTTAGCAGAGCAGATTATTTCCAATACACTTTCATTTCTACACATAGGGTGTGAATAGACAGCCAATTTCATGATCTTTGTTACAATAAAAGTTGTTCCTTACTGATGTAAAACTTGTTTTAAAACCAATAAAACCACTGAATCATGTCTGTAGAATTCAGTCATTTCCTTTGAGTTGTACTTTCCAGGTAAAGATTTTATGAAAAACAACCATCTCATATAAAACAGGTAGAATGACAGTATTCCACCTCTCTTAATTACTGTAGTGATGCTATGACACTGGAGAGAAATGCCCTGCCTCTTGTGGAGTATACCACTTGCACTTCAGCAGAGGGGTGAGACTGGATATGTATCAAAGTGATTGAGTGTATGGGGGTGGATAAGGCAGCCTGCAGGTCCTATAATTCTTTTCATGCCTTTGAGGAACTGAGGCACTCAGCAACTCTTAAAGTCTGTTCCAAGGTTGGTTATGAAATATTTAGAAAAAATATTCTTAAAAACCCTTGCTTTCTCTCCTTCATGATGAAGGCAGAAACCCATGAGACGTGAAGGAGGACGCAGAGTGAAAAATTTTATTTTTCTCAAATTTGAATGCAAACCACTACAAACGGACTATGTTGAACAAATAAATAAAAGAGTTAAAGTATTGCTTCTTTTTTAAAAATTGAAGACTTGGAGCACAAGTCTTCAATATAAGCGAGCATACCATTTCCTAATACACCTGAAGGGAATGTGCTTTTTTTCTGCGTTTTCGTTTCGGGGAGAAATGCCTCGGAGTGGGACACTAGGTAAGATGTGCAGAAACAAGCGCAGGAGTCTACGGCAGGGGTCCTCAAAAGCTGCTCTTCGTAGAAAAGCGGAAAAGACAAATCACACTGTTTACGGTTTGTCACGGTATGGCATCGATAGTGGGGTTCCCTGAAGGCAGGCTAGTCAGTCCCAAAGTACTTCTGCCCAAAGTGTGTCGGGGCCACAGGGTGCACCTCGGTCGTCAAAATGGTGATGTCTGGGAATTCCTGGATGATTGACTTAGCGCCTGAAAACGGTACAAACATTTAACCGAATTAATGCAGAATTATTCAGACAGGGCGAGAGGGGGAATCCTGCCATGACAGAGTCACGACAGAGGAGCCACCATGTGTTCTGTGTGAGTCACTGAACTGAGCCTACCATCCAACTGAACAAGACTGACGCATATGACACCTCCATTATGAGGTCACAAGCCTCATTCTCTCACCACTGGTGAAGAGTAAAATTCCCAAGTTCCTATTGGCTCTGGTGTGGGAGTGGGAGGACTCAGGGGACAGGGCCACTTACCATGAGGGGTGGAGAAGAGGCTGAGGAGGATGATGTGTTTGGGCTGGAGGCCATGTTCGATAAGCACCCTGACAGCCTCGATCACCGTGTTACCTGTGCCTGCAAGGACACCAGCAAAGGAAAAGATCCCACAGTTTAGTTTGCATGAAACCACTCATAGCACATTATGAATGTTCGGGCTTAAACATGACTATTTATCACTGTTTATCTGAGTGAAAAAAGGAAAGGAGCACACTTCTTTACTCAAATTAGTTTTATTAATAATTTTTTCATTGATATTTATGTTCCATTGCCCTGTGACTCCCCCAACCTGAGTGCGCATGCTCAGTAACTTTGCTTTACACGTCCCGTTTCCTTATATGTAGGTGCTGACAGCATACATTTCTGACCAGACTGAAAGCAAAACTTCCACGCAGACATGATAAGAACAAAGATTACGGCAGAGGCAAGTGTAGTCTTGGAAACAGCAAGGTTGAGATCCCAGATCAGGGACTTCTGTTGAACTGTTGAGCAATATACTTAAACTGAACTGCCTCAGTTTACCAATGACTGCAGTATATGACAATACAGCATGAAGCTGTATGAATGGATGCTATGTAAAATATATGGTACACAATTAACCCTGGGTAAAGGCTTCCTCTACAGCAGACTCATTTCTCCTCGTAAGGAGCTACCACGGCTTCAGTACCAGAACATGTTCCGTTCAGTTTCCAAGGAAGATTTTACGACTGGGGGGAAAGTAAATCGAACGGCGTTCTCGAGACAGAGGAGTAAACGATAGCCATTACAGCGCTATTCCTGGGGGCCTTCATTATACCATTCATCACCCTCCTGGCCATCCTGCCGGCTACGTATAATCTCTCTCAGAAGGCTGTAATTATCCGCTGCGGGTTAGCGATGCCGAATGTTATGAAGGCATGCAGTGAGCTGCAGGAGTCGGTTCGAAAAGAATCAGACGGTAACTTCCGTGTTAGATGGCTAGGGAACAAAACAAAAGATCGCTGCTGGAAGCCGTGCCGGAATGAGAAATATATGGTTCCATTATTTTTTCTGTTTTTTTCCCCCTGTTAATAAAGCATCACCTAATTTGCATTCATAATGGGAACCTACTGTTGGCACTACATTCTGAATACTCATCACAGCCTTCTAAGCCTGCTTTAGTTTAAATCATCTCGTTTTGTGGGGGTTGACTCTATTGTTTTATTTTTATTATTGTATCTATTATTGAACATACACTGGGTCATCTGTGAGGAGCGCAAATTACAAAGTTATATTCACTGCAACCTACCTGATCTTAGTGGGAGGGGAGTGGAAACAACTAGCTATGGATTTTTATACCCCTAGGAAGCTAGTGAGTGTGTAGGTCTTAATGAAACATATGAAGCCTAACCAGGAAGCTACTTAAACAAGCAGCTAGGTAGCCATCCAGTCATCCTCCACAGTTTTTGGACAGGTCTAATTTGCTGACATAAAAAACTGAGCACCATAATGTTTGGGACATATTAATACACTGTAGATGAAAGTAGTCATGTTTTGTACTTTGCAGCATATCCTTTGCATGCAATGGCTGCTTGAAGTCTGTGACCCATAGACATCCCCAGCTATCTTCTCTGTTGGTGCTCTGCCAGGCATGTACTGCAGTAATCTTCAGCTCCTGCTTGATTTGGGGGCTATTTGCGGTTTTCTCTCCAGCAAATGAAACATGTTCAGTTGGATTCAGATCGGAAGAATGACTCAATAATTTTTCAGTTTCTGGCTTTGAAAATCTCATTTGTCACAGTATGTTTGGGATCATTGTCTTCCTGTAGGTTGAAGCGCCGTCCAATGAGTTTGGAGGCATTTGGTTGAATCTGAGCAGATAAGATGCTTCTGGACACTTCAGAATTCATTCTGCTGTTGTTATCAGCAGCTACAACATCAAAGACAAGTGAGCCAATACCTGTGGCAACATGCCCAAACCGTAACACCCTCACCACCATGTCTCACAGATGAGGCCTTGTATCTTGGGCAGTTCCTTCAGGCCTCCACACTTTGCTCAAGCCATCATTCCGACACAAGTGAACCATGGTCTCATCTGTCCACAAGCCCTTTCCAGACCTATGCAGACTGATTTAGGTTCTTAGCAAACTCTAATCTGGCCCTCCTATTTTTGCAGCTGACTAGCAGTGTGCGTCTTGCAGTGTAGCCTCTGTAGTTCAGTTTGTGAAGCCTTCTGCATACAGTAGTTACTGACACATCCATGACTGCCTGATTTGTCAGACAGGTGTTTGGGTTTTTTTTTTCATTGTGGTGAGAATTCTTCAGTCATCAACAGTAGAGGTCTTCCTTGGCCTACCAGGCCCTATGTGATTACTGAGCCCACCAGTGCTCTTTCTTCTTTATGATGTTCCAAACTGTTGATTTTGGTACGCGCAAGGTGTGGCCTATGTCTCTGACTGTGTTTGTTTTATTTGTCAGCCTCATAATGGCTTCCTTGACATTTATTGACACAACTCTGGTCCGTTTTTAAAACACCCTTTGAAAAAAAAACAGTGTGCCGCCCCATATTTTTGGTCTTTGCACCCTTCAATTGGTAACAGCTGCTGTCATTAAGTAGATCCAAATGTTGTTATTGTACTTTCCCTGTGTTCAAAACGCAACTTCCAGTGTCCCCATAGTCCCATTGCATCCTCCATCCCCATATACTGTCCTTCACCGTGACCCATACTCACTCAGAATGGGGTACATGAGCAGCACCTTCCTCCTGTATATATCGGGCGGAAACTTGGCGTAGAAGACTTTGGCCTTCTGGGTGTCCTCGTCGCTCTGAATGAGGATCTTACCGATGCGGATTGATCTGCAGCAGTCTCTCAGGCCCTGTTCCATGGCCTCGCCTATTTACATAAGAGCAGAAGGAAAGCAGGGTGGTTAAGGATGTCATATAGTGTGTCTGCCTCTCAGAGGGACGTAGGAAGCACTGTGTCCTATACTATAATCCCTGGATGTACACTTGAGTACAAATTCTGAGTATGCATATAATGCATACCTGTGCGTGCCGTTCCTTCCCAGAGATTACCGCGCTAAACATAGCAACCACCAGTGAAGTGCAGAAATTTGTTAATGAAAGTACCATTATGAAAGTAATTTTCGATAGCAAATTATTTTCTATTTCTGATATACAACATGAAATATTGGATTGAACCTTAAGTGACAGTGGCAATAACTAAGACAAAACAGCCACAGATTAGCTATAATCTGTTCTCTATCATAGCTAGTTAAAAGTTAGCTAACAACATTGATGTATTGAAACATTGACTTGTTCATCAGCTGTAATTATATAGTTAATTATAATTAGTTATTTCACTTGGTATCTGGTGGAACCTGGCTAATAAGCACATTCACATTGATGCAAGCAACCGCTCAGTACTTGTAGGAGTACAGTACATTTGTTTTTCCTGTCTGACCAGAGGCATTCTGATACTAGTGATGACGTTATCAAGGGTGCTCAAAATGTAACAAAATGAAGCAACTTTTGCTCCTACATACTGTGAAATGCAATCTAGCTGTACTATGCTTGGAAGAATGTAATAGCAAGTAGGAAAGTACACAGAACTCAAGTATGCGTAACAGAACGCAGTCCTTGTCTGTCTGCGATCATCCGTTTGCCTGCTTATGGGAACTGGGATGCTACATAACCACCGGTCAGGAAGAAGCCTGAGGCTCTACACACCTGCATGTCAGATGAAGCTATATCCACCAACCAGCCATGTGTCAGGCTTGCCTTGTTCAGTCAGCCTTAAAGGCCTGAAATGCATCTGGTAAGCAAGACTGGGGAAAGCAGAACACTCTAAATAGCGGTCTCCCACAGAGTAGCAGGAAACGCTGGACCACTCAGAGGAGAACTCTCAGTCTGAATGCACTATTCTGCTCTCAATTTGCAACACAAAGTAGTCCTGTACATATAGGACACTTGTAGGCACAGAATAAAAAGTATAACCTGAGTGATGTGTAAAGCACTTAGCCACATCTACTGCCCTGTAGCCACTTCAACTTGTGTGAAAAACAACTGGACTCATGACTGCCATCTGTCCCCACCAGTGACTCACCACTTCTCATAATGCTGACCCCACAGTTACCCTTCTCAAACTTGACACCGTCGTACTTGTGCCCTGGAGGAAGAAACAAAAAAGAGGTCAAAAAGCTAAGCACCCCACCCAGTTTGACTGATGTCTTCGGGAACAAAATATATCTTAAACTTGAACATGATTGGCTCACCTGTGGGAGTGGTTACGGTGCACTCAGAATAGGGCAGCTGATTGAGTCCTTGTTCAACCACGAGTCTGATCTGTGGACCAAACCAGTCAAAGCCAGTGTTAATCTTAGCTGAATGTGGACAGTGACAGCTCACAAAATAACCTGGTGGCTATGCAAAGGTCAACTTAAAAAGCTTACATTTAACATGTTAGTATTTTTTGGGCCTTACAGGTAAGTGAACATAAAGTTAATAATTATGCTCTAAGCACACTGTGTTTTACCATTTGCAGAGACAAAAAACTTGTGGGAACTGCACGATTGCAGCACTTAAATGCATGATGGCCTAGAGGCCCAACAGTCTATGAAAAAAGATAGAATATTGATTTGTAAATGATGTGTGACAAAACTGACGAGAAAATCGCTCATTGCAATGCAACTGATCAGTAAACAGTGACAAATCCCAAAACTATGATTGTGTGTGAACATATATAAACATCAACATGCTCTTACAAACGCACACAACTACAAAGCCATATAATCTTACCAGCCGGTCCGCGCAAAACACAAAATCACCCCTGCTGGTTTTCCTGTCAAAAAAAACAACAACAAAAAACTCATAACTAATTGGACAGGAAACCAGTCATCCCCTGTGAACCTGACAGCCTGGTGACTTACTGCACCTGTCAATAGATCTCAAAGGGGAAAAGACGGGGAACAAACAGATGGCATTACACCATTGTACTGTAACATTAATTTGTTTACCGATTTCTTATTTATTTATTTTTTACGGACAGTGGGGACCAAAAATCTGAGGACACAACCAAGTCACTTATCAAGGAATAATGCAATATGATGCTCACATTACACTTCTTATTCAAGAATATGTTATTGATATAAAAGTACGTTTAATAGCAAATGAACATTAGTACATTATTCATCACTACGAACTCATTCCAACTTAGATTTCAAAGAACATGAACTCATGGCAAGGTCTTTTTGCATGAAGTATCACTACTTGGCAAAGTGACGCAGCTTTCAAATAATAATCGACTCAGTTATTTTCAATGTCATGGTGCATCAGTGTTATGACACCTGTCATAGTGAGCTTTCTATATAGATTATGTCAGTTATGTCATAACACAAACTGCAGATTGTATCTTAACAACGTTATGTCATAGTTATGAATGCACACTTCATGACAGGTATTATGTCATGGTAATGGCACTGTCATTTCCATGTCATGATGGCTACTGTCAAATAAAATGTTATACTCCTCAATTCCTTGAAAATGCTAGTTATTTGATTTGTACAGTACCTTCATCTTCATACTTCTAAAAGTTTATTTGCACTTATGCTCTGTTTTATACAACATGTATTACAATGTATTTCAGTCAGCCATTAATTATTTGTGAAATTAGTCTTGCATTTAAAGGCAGGACGCTGATCATATCGTAGTTTTAATAGGCCATAAATTGTCTGAATATCTTCATATTCTCATACCTTTTTAAATTTTGCCTTTTGCAAATTAAAATGAATTCGATTTTTCTTTAAATTGGTCGGTTTCTTACAGGCTCTCCTTACTGCCTTACTCCACATACGGTGCGAAACCTTATCCTCATCATCCTATTCAGACCCCACAGCAATTCCTGCGTTGAAAGCAAAAATATACAGCCAATGTCTTGAGTTGCAGGCACTCTTTAGCTTCTATCTAAATTGCTAGTTTACGAGAATGGCCTTGGCTACCGACATACCACTATTTTGGATACTACCTTATCTTGCGCATGCTGTGTGAATAGGTAGGCTTTGCCAGCCATACTTTTTAAAACCTGGATTAAATATCACAGTATGTTGCTACAATATTCAAATGTACAGGCATAGTTCACGCTACCAGCTACTGATAATTCTTTCTCGATCAAACATCTGGATGATCGCTGTCACTCACGTCACAATACCGCGGGGCACGACTCACATGTCTCTTATGATAGTCTGCAATTCTCGTATTTGGTCATTCAGTGGTAACAGTTTCAGCTGCGGGTCGAGTTGAACTTGCGCTTCGGTGTTGAGCCCGTTTTCATTTGTTTCCTTCACTTCCTGAAGTCCGCTGGCCGAAACCGCGGAGATGCTGGCGTTGCTATTCGCAAACCTAACCTGCTTCATGATAGCGTGGTCTTGGTTGACATTATTTGTCTGCTGGTTGTGGCAAGGCATGTTATTCTCTATAACGATACTGTCCTCGAAATACGTTTCCATATAACAGAAACGACTGTTTAGAATTGATATCTTTAACTTTCTAATTCCTATTTTTAAGTATAAAAAATTAAAATAGCTGCCCCCTGGCCATGCACTGTAAATGCCCTCGCTACTTTCCCTGGTGGAAATCAAGACCTCAGTCTGTCCTGGAAGAAAAAACAATAACAGGATATGTAATCATCAGCCAATATCTGGCGCCTGAATGGACAGAAGCATAGTCAATCAAAAGACCGGCCCATCGTGCCCGCGCATTTTACGACAGCTGCTGACGTACAAGGCTCAGTGACGTATAGAGCCAAAAGAGCACTTCGGGAAGTGTAGTTTAAAAGCTTAGTATTTTTGTACGTTTGTCAGTATCATCCATCATCCTGGTATCATCATTCAGGTGATCATCCCTCATCTGCCATTGTATTTAGTCTTGGAACTGGAGTTCTATGTTGCGCCCGGAGAAAATGCTTTTTAATGCTTTGAATGTATTATTTGTTCCTTACATATTTTTGCATGGAAATTTTTAACTTAGTCTATGCATTTTAAATTCCAAATCATTCGCCCAGCAGCATGACAGTGCTTGTATTTTCATTTTCTGAGAAATGCAGTGTCAGTAAATGTATCTTCTTTGAATGAGCAAATTGTCTTTCACTTCATCCATTCACATTATTTTCAAATCATAAAACGATATGAATGTGCTAACTCGCACGGTTTTACACTATGCAATGCTTCACCTCAAAGATTCAATTAGAGTTCTATGTGAATGTGTATTTGTCTGCTCCAGAGTACACAGTTAGGATAGGTGTCGGACACCCAAACATGTTGGCACGGTCATGCTGGTGGGGGTGTAAGTGCAAATCCAATTGAACACCTATGTGAAATTTTGGACCGACGTGTCAGACAGTGCTCTCCACCATCATCATCAAAACACCAAATGAAGGAATATCTTTTGGAAGAATGGTGTCCCATCCCTCCAGTAGAGTTCCGGAGACTTGTAGAATCTACGCTAAGGCGCATTGAAGCTGTTCTGGCAGCTTGTGGTGGCCCAACACTGAGACACTTTATGTTGGATTTTCCATTAATTTGTCTGCATGTGTTTGTGCTGTTCTTTTCCATTAATAAACCATTTTGTTATAATTCAATTCTTTGTAAATTTCATTATTAGTATAACTTTTTTTATAGGTTTTGACATATGAGTCTAGGTAGACTGACCTTGACTGATCAGAACGAATAAGTTAAAAGTAAATTAACTCTTGTTAACTACAGCATCATACAGCTGCTAGTGAAAGGAGGGTCAGGTCTCATAATAAACCCCATAATGGGAGAAGCTGTCAACCAGTGATTTTTTGGAACAAGTTTTTTATTTGTTACTTTGTGTCGATTGGCTTGAATCACTGAATTACAGATAACTTTTGGTAGTTCAGCCCATTTTTGCTTTTATGAAACCTCACACGGACTATCTTTACGCTAACAACTGCTACCAACAGTTTGTGGCTGCTCGGGCCCCGTGGCGGGTGTAGAGACACCTACATCCCACAATACTTCTGCCCTTGTTTCCGGACAGCCCCCTTTTGATTCAACATGGCGCCGGTGATAGTTCCCCTGCAATGTGGATTTTACTTTCAAAGACGAAAACTTGCACTTTTACTTCAACAGACAAGCTCATATCACATATTCAGACATGGCGATGACAGGAGAAGCCGAGCTCATCACAAACAAAACAAGACATTCCAGGTAACAAGGTTACAAGCCGGCTAGCTAGCTAGCTAAGTTACAAATTTGATTACAACATTACGGAATGTTGTTGATAGCTAGCTAGGGCAAGGTATATGTCACAAGGACATATTGCTGTTCTTAGCTAAGTCGGCTAGACTAACCTTTGGACGCAAGAGCTCTTGCGAATGTCAGCTTAAAATGCCACCGACCACTGGTTTACTGTTGTTACTGTTAGTGTTAGAACTGACTTGCTGGCTAAGTGACTGCAGTAGCTAACTGTTGTAGTAGTCTAGTTTACGCTACAGTAATAGACTAGGTCTAACTCGCTGGCTGTACAACCATGGCTAACTTACCCAATTAACTAATGTGAGGTACTCTTAAACATTAACCAAGATAGCGTGGCTTCGCTAACAGTGAGCTTGAGAGTTGTGTCGCTAGAAGATTCTTGTGAAATTAGCTACCACTGACTGGTTAAAATGATGAAATGAGTATAGGTAGCTAAGCTAGCTTGGAGATCAAACTGAAAAACGCTGGTAACTAATGTTCGAGTTAGTTAGCAACTATACCATGCCAATTTACATAAACTAGACATATATAACCTGTGGTACAGACTGGTGATTGTTAACGTTAGTTAAACCGGCTAGATTTTAAACTATTAAGCAGAAAGGGTTCCCATGTAAATGGCGAGAAACTAGTTGGCTAACGAACCCAGTCGGTTTTCTGCCATTTGTAACGTCAGCTTGTCGCCTACAACTAGTAGACTACAAGTGTGACTTAGCTCGTCTAACGTTACTAGCAAGCTAATGTTAGACAAGACAATCAACATATAATCAAGGCTTTTTAAGATAACGCTAACTTATAATGGAAATAAACCTTCATCCCATAGAGCTAGCATGGATCTGTGAGATATGTATATAACTAGTCTACTTAGCTTGCGAGTTCGGTAGACTAGCTTAGTTATCCTGAGTGTATTTTCTTGGCTATCGTTATGTTGCCTGAACAGGAAACGGTAGTTTTTGCTAGTCTAGAAATATTAAACTACAACCTACGTTAAACATCATATGCGTGCAGTTCTTTTGATGGTAAGAATAAATGTAGTCTATTTCGTTAACTATTAAGTCTCGTTTTTAACGATCAGTTTGATTCAAACGATGCTACCTTTTAAATGAGAGACCAGGGCCAGAGTCACATGATAAACTGCAACAGAATAGATTCTTAGGGAAGTCCCATTTTGCAAGTTGTGCTTTTGAGATAAGCTACTTGAGCACTCTTGGACTGGGTGATCTGCCATTGCCATGTAGCCCCACCTAAACGAGTCATGAGTATGCTTTTGTATTCAAAGAGAATTTAGGAATGTTGTCTTTATCGCTGTCACCGACATCGCACGCAACCAGGAATCAGTTGTGGCACAATTAAGTAGCCATACTAGCCAACGGTAGACGATAGTGGTTGCATCCGTAGTTGCCTCGTATTGTTCAAACTGCTGTGATGCCTCTGTGTGTCAGTGAGCTAATGTTACCACCGATACTTTGGGTTACTGCCAGATGTTTTATTTCTGTATACAGTTCATCCGCTTTCGTACAGGTGGTTTTATATAACCAGGCCTCTAACCTCACTTGAATAATTGCGCTAGTGTCACGCCAATTAATTCTGATTAAATATCCGGTAACAGTTGCCAGATGTAGTATACCGTGTTTTGAATAGCCCAGGAATGCGGGCAAGTCGCAAGGAATGACATTGCATTTCCTCATATGAACCAGGTACCACAACAGATATGGGTATAGTAATATGTGTGATGTCGTCACGATAGTACATGACTTTACTATCGCGTCTAGGCATTTGATGAACATTTTAAATCATGCAACACTGCTGCTTCCCTTTTAAAATGGACTAGACATGACATTTTTGGTTTTGAACTAAAGAAGGGTACAAGTACGTCGTCATGATAAAGTTTCATTTAAATGTCTGCAAAAAACATTTAGGCTTTTTGTCACATTTGAATATCCCATCTTTCATGAGTATTTATTTCTTATTAAAATATGTTTGATTGGTTACATTTGTCACCAGTGTATTTATCAGCGTACCAGTGCGTTTCTAGGTGTCGTTTGGCCTGAAGTACGTGTTGTTGCCAGGTTTTGAGCAATTATTGATGCCAATTCTTCAGGTGAATATAGGGATTTAATGAGTTACACTTAAAATTCTTGCCAAGATTACACCAATAATAATAGATCACAGAGACACCATGTTATTGTGACAACCACAAAAAGGAAGGGAATTATTGTGTATTGAACTAAATGAGACAGTATGCCAAAACTTTTCAACCCATGACGGAACCATTTCTGCAAATTACTCTGTTGGTGGCTGTGAGAGTTCACTGTGGCCATGTCAGAAAAAAATTATCTGAATTACTGCTTTTGTCAATCTACATTTCTTTGCCCTAAAGAATGAATATATCTTTGCCCCTAAAGAATGAATGTATTCAGAATTAATTTATTGATAATCTAATTCATAATTTAGCTCTTCATTGCCTATATGTGCACAGTCGCCAATGTTGAGTACCCATGTGTTGTACCACGGTCATTTGATCCATAGCGGGTCATGTTGTTTATGATTTGCAACCGCTGAGGCTAAGCAAGTTATACTGCTGTCCACTGGAATTTTCTACCTTTTCTATGGAATTTTTGCTTTGTACAGCATCTTTAAAATTGTGGCTTATGTGGATAAACAAGATGCCCCTTGTTCCTTTGCTTACATCAACAGAGCTCCTAAAGTCTACCTGAATTCTCTCTCCTAGGTATTTAACCCCGGAGTGAGGACAGGAGCATGGACAAACAGTAGAGGGGATCATTGCAGGCAGATATTGGAATCTGCGAAGGTAAGATTAATATCTGTCAAGGTAACTTGTAGGGTGTGTACTACGCAATGCTTCTCAGTTCAGATTCAGTAAGAGTTCTATGCGAATGTGTATTTGTGTGTTCCAGGGTACACATTTATGGCAGGTGTCGGACACCCGAACATGTTGGCATGGTCATGCTGGCGGGGGTCTAAGTGCAGATCCCAAGAATGTGGTAAGATGGCCTCCTTGCTCTGCAGTGTGTTTTTCAGCCATTGTATTCCATTGAATCATCCTGTGTCATACCAAAGTGGCTTGACTTTAATGAGCACATTGAAAAAATGGTATTAAAGAAATGTTCTGTTTAATTTAACAGACACAAATACAGGGCAGTGTGAGAATCGCCAATTATGTATTTGATTGAAGAAAAGAGACACATTATTTAGAAAATACCTTCCATTTCTAAGTTCACAAAATCGAAACTGATCTTTTTTTAGTTTGAGCTGGAATTCTAGTTATTTGCAGGTTGGAAAAAGGTTGGAAAGTCTTGCTATTTGCACAAAGTGTCTATATCTCTAGGGTGGTGTATATCTAACGTGACTATCCCTTTCATTGTTAATCTGTAGTCTTCCAGTGTTTGGACAGTTCCCTCAGGTGACTTTAACTCTTCTGGTTTGCTCAATAATGTTGGCATAATTACAGAAATGTTGTTAACTAATTACTCACAGCTATAGAATAAGTCTGCATGGGATTGTCTGATTCAGTGTTTCCTAATACAGGTTCTGGTTCTCAACCTTTAAGTTCTTGTTTTCACCTGCAAAACAGCATCTGACTTTTACAAAGGACATCCAGTATATATCGGCAGATGGACCTAGATCAGTATTGAGTGATTAGATCAATTATGCTAATTAATTAAGAGGCCTGAATGAAATGAGAACGTGTTTGTACTGCTGGCAAACATGGCAAAGGGGAAATGTGCATGGACACATAAAAAAGCCATTTGAGCTGAATATCACTTGCAGAATTGCAGGTTCATTGTATGAGCGTTATTTGTCAAATGGCGTCTGTACAATAGGCTGCTTGAGAAAACTTCTTGAAAAAAAATCACCTTATTGATGAACAATTCCTGTTTATTTCCCGACACTTCAGTTCCAGGCATTATGTCTTTTATTATAAGAAGGTCATTTTTTGGTCATTTATTATTTGAATGATTTTTTCCCCCCTATCCAACGACTTCATGTTTTGGATAGTACAAGAATGAATTTTGTGACACGGTCATGGTGTAGAAATGTCGTAACAGATATTATTTGTGCTCAGGTCTGAGGATGGTAAAGGGCAGATATTGGCAAGTGTTTGGGGGTGGGTTGGGCTAGTTCTGAAATTCTTCAGTTTTTAATTTAGTCAAGTTTGTATTTGTGCACCATATTGCAGACTTAGGGTACCATATTGTTGGGATTAGAGGAATTTGCACATGCCTCTGAGACTAGCATCTCCCTGAGGCAGGTGGCACCAGGCAGCGCTCAAGGTAAATAGCCACACTGGCATTGTACCGTGCCAGCCTGTCAGCCCTCACTCATCATGGCACTGGGGGAGATCTCACGGGGAACCAGTTGTGGCAGAGTGACAGGAGGGATCACTGTGGTCCCATTGGAGGTTGCTGGCACCAGTCAGCAACACTATGGAACTGGTACCTCCTGTACTGGCTACTGTGCCATAGCGCTTCCAGGGACTGTTGTCGCTCCTTGCGTTGTATGTCTTTGGACCTTTTGAGACAGACTTCAAACTGCGCTTTTGTGGAGCTGATGACAGTATTTATTTGGGGGAAAAAAATTTACATGATCTTCAAGCTGTAAGTCTTAAATACATTTTGGTCGTGACTGGGAGATGGCTATGCCAATTCTGTAACATTACAACAGAAAAAGGGGGAGTTTATTGACATTTGACTTTTACAAAACATCAACTTTGTATGTGATGTGTTTTTCTCTTTTGTTTGGTTTCTAAAGAAATTGATTTCTGCAGAGTTGCTTCCATTTACATGAACAATAAAGAATGCAATGCCCTTAAACTTTAGCAATCGATGTCGTTTTACTTTCCTGAATTAAAATATTGCAGATCTGTCCTTGGAAATGCCCTATGAACTCATCTACCGCAATTTTTTTCCATGTGTTGATCAGCTGAAGGAGGTGAATTCTGGGAAAATCCTGGCAGCCATGCTGTCGTACGTGTGGCCCAAGGACCGGCCGGACCTGCGGGCCCGGGTCGCCATCTCCCTGGGGCTGCTGGCTGGAGCAAAGGTAGGCCAAGGCACTCTCACACTACTGACGAATGAACGCTGAAGTGCCGCCCAAGTCCACTGCAGCCGGCATTCCCTGCAACCACTCCCTGTTTTTACACAGAACGCTGCAAAGAATGCTGCAAAGGTCACTTTATTAGGTACGCCAGTCTAGTACCGGGTAGGACCCCCTTTTACCCCCAGCAGCTGTTTCTTAGATGCTGGAACCACTGCGTCTGGCACCAAAAATCGCGCTACTGTCAAAGTCGCTTAGGTCACGGGTCTTGCACATTCTAAGTTATGATCGAAAAGCAACTAAACCTCTTCACCACATCTGCATGCATTATATATTGCATGCAGAGTTTGAGGCTCATGATTCCCTGTTTGGAGGAGCAGGCTATTTGCATTAACGAGCTGATGTACTTAATAAAGTCGTCACGGAGTGTATATTTGGGTAAAATGAAACTAGCTGCATCACTAATTTGTGAAGCACTTTTTGTTCTCTACATTAAATTCCCATTCAAAACTGACAACAGACACACTTGGCCTTCATTTCATTATCTAGAGGATTCTGTTACAGCCAGTGATGGACTGCAGGTTGAGTGTGATGCCATTGTTAATATCTTTGTTCATCTGTTTTGCGTATGTCCGTGCCACTATTGACTTCACCTCACAATCATACCATCACTTGCACAGAACTGATCCTCAGTTTCATTCAGGCTTCTGTGTTAAACATTTACAAAGTCACATTCTCTGCAGAATCCCCCCTCCCCCCCCCCCCAAATCATGCACTTGCCTCTTAAATGACCTAACTGTCCTTACCGACGCCCCACAGTCACCTCGCTAATTTCGCCTTAACATCCTCTAATAAACAGGATCTCACCAATGAATACATACCAAGTCCCTCCAACTCTCGGCGAGGTCGATCGATAATAGTGCTCTTTCTCTTTGTTAAACATGCGGTGCTGGGCTTGTTACTCAACCTCACTCTAAATCATCTTTTGAAAAAGGCTCTGACCTCGGCCTGAAATTGACGACCTTGAGGTCGTGCTTTTGTGGAAGCCAATTGATTTCGACCTGATAGCTGAGGCAAGCCATCTGTTTGGTGAAGTGAGACGTGATGTAATTAGGCGTCGCTCTGGAGTGTGAACCGGGTCGTGGGGAGACACCTGCCCGCGTTGGTGCTTTCAGATCCAGCTGTGATAGTCTGTCCTGCAGCAAGAGGAGCTAAAGTGTGTCAGAGTGTGAACATTCCCGTCAGGTGGCAATAATGCCACGCCATGAGTGTCCCTGCGCCATGGCAACCATGTCATTCTGTATGTCATCACCCAAGCTCTTAAGAGTGCAGGTGCCTTGTGGGTAGTTTGTGTTTTCACCTGAAAACCATTTGCTTGCGCACACAGTATTCTGTCACACTAACACAAAAATTGGGTGTAGCTGATACCCACAGATAGCCACTGAGGGAAGGGAGAAAATGAGCAGGGGAACGTCCAAAGTTTATAAAAACGCATGTTTTCTAAAATCGCGAGGGCGATCAAGGCAGGCTTTCCTCTTATTAATTGGTTTTTGTGGCTTGGTTTTCACAAAGTGCTGGACTCCCATCTTTATTTTCAGATTATCTCAGGGGTGCAGGGATTTGCAGCAGTCCGGGGGCTTATTTCTTCATGTATTTTATTAAATCCCATATCTGCAGGATTAAGATAAGATTGGCATGGCAGCGGTGAACAGGGAAAAGATAAACTCCAGTTTTATCATTTAATCAAAGCACCTCCATCTTGTCGACCTGTCAGTGTCAATTGGCCAGACCAGCAAAACAATGCTGGTGGAAGAGGACACCTTGTGCCTGCCTTTTAAATATCATCCAGATTTTCTGCCAGTGGCCTGCTTCCTGTTTTCTCTTCATTTGTAGTCTTGACTGGCCACATCCCATCTTTCTGTGTGACCTCGTCTGCTCTCCCAGACTTTAACAAAAATATTAAAATACCATTGTTTGAAATTTATGTTATGTCTGACGTGTGTATAGTCAAATGACTTGTAGCTCTGACAAGAAGTCCTGGAGCCAGATTCTTGTCAAAGGCTTAAATGCACTGATCTAAAAGTAGACCTGCCATGATTTCTGGAAAACCATTCAATATTACCATTAGCTGTTAATGATCATTACTGTCATGCTTTGTCATCATTATGACAATCTTTTACCATCATTCATTTTAACCATTATTTCTAAAATTGTTCATATTTGATAATATTTTACTTAATGCTGCCCTATATAAGATTTTCATCCTCTTTATATATGTCAAATTACATGTGAATGTTTAAATGATCAAAATTGCTTATAACCCTCATCAAAGTCCACCTAAAATGAGTTCTGTTGTTGCAAGAAATAGTCTAAGGCTGCTCTTTCTTCTGCCAATCTTGCCAAAGTGTTGCAAATAAGATGTAACTTCTACCACCTGAATGATATAGATCCTAGAACATCAATGTACATTATTGTTCTCGCACGTACTGCCCCAGTGAAACGCAGTCAGTTCTCAAAGTAAAACACTAAGCCTCGATGCGGTTCTTATGGAAACAAACAGCCAGTGGTGATGCGTATGCTCATCCAAATAGCAATTCACCCTCTTGTGTGGTCACAGGTCAGACGTGACTGGAATAATTAGACTGTAATGTTGCTGTGCTGCAGACATAAGTGGGGCCAAATATCTCACATACTGCACTGCCCCTTACAGTCCTTGACTTAGTGGTAAGTAATACAATTTTATTAAGTTCAGACAAGGTGATAATTCATCATTGCCACAGACGCTTTTTAAAGCACACAGGTCACAGAAACTAAAGCCTGACTTATGCAGGTGAACCCTTGAAGCCATTTTTTACATGAAGGTCCTGGATTTCTTGTGTTTGATGTCCTGTAAGATACTGTAGGTTAATGTCACTGACACAAGTATAAGAGTAAAAAATCCTGTAGAAAACTGGTCTGGTAACTTTGTCTTCTCGACAACTAGTTTGGTAACTTTGTCTTCTAGTCAACCAGTTTGGTAACTTTGTCTTCTAGACAACTAGTTTGGTAACTTTGTCTTCTAGTCAACTAGTTTGGAAACTTCAATTTTATGCAGCAGAAATATAATTAAGCTCAAAATAACATGCTGACGGTAGTCAAATTTATGACAGTGGCGTTGTCTGCGGTTGCTCCGGGCAACGCAAACCAGCCGTTCTGCATCAGCCATATGTGAGGTTAATTACTGTAATCTTAAACTCCATTGATGTCTCTTAAGTTGGCATGTTTCCTTTTCTGTTGCTCACGGCGCCGTAGTTGGGTTACTTCATGGAAGATTTGTGCAAAAAAGCACAAGAGCGCGGAATGACCCATATGGCTTAACAGCTAACTGCTATTCTGGATTTACTGATCTTTTTCCCCCTCGCCACTGGCTCTGTGGAGCTGTAGCATACATTACAGACTGCGTACGGTATTACAGTGCTATTGCTGAAAAGGAGTGTTTTCTTAACATTGTCAGAATAAAGCAAGTTCGTATGCAAGTTACGCTTTAGATTGAAGATGAAATTACCTAGATGGGCTGACTGGCCTGTTCTTATTAGTAAGCATTCTTTTGTGCTTTCGTTACAAGATGAAAACGGGCAGATATGGTCTTTTTTGAATTATCTTAACCTGACCGCTCTGCCACCCTGACGCAGACATGGGCTAAGTGCCAGTCTGTTTCTGGAGTCATGACCGGAGTCATGCTCTTATTCATTTCATTTTTCAGTAATTTACTTGATTTGACATTTTGGACAGCGTTGTTGATTAAAGAAAGAATGAACGCTCTACACTATGCAAGCATGCATGTATCGTTGTCTGAAATATTTTTCCCTGATCTTATTCTGTGTTGGTGCATGCAACAGTTTGGCTCATTTAACCACGGTAATTAGTTTGATCAAAAACGGCAAACGCCGGGCCTCTGGTAGATGTGCTGGATGTGCAGACGACATCCCAACTATTTGCAGAAGAGCTGTAGCCACTGAATTATATATAGCTAGACAGTGCATAATTTGTGATTTTTATTACTAATTATTTTTGCAGTAACGTTGCCATTAACCTGGCAGTGTAGAAGCTCAGTGTCATGTGCAGAAGTTAGAAACAGAAACTAAAAGTTAGTTGCTGAACAAGTGGCCTGACTGATTCACATTGTTGTTACAATCTTGTTGCATTGATCTCAGTTTGTCCTGCTTGACAAGGAGACAAGTCACCCGGCATGGCATTCTGGTCAGCATTTTCAGCATGTTAAGTTGGAGAGTTAGTTTGCCTTCATGCCGAGACCAGAACGTGCAGCATTTTAATTAGCGGACTTCATTGGGAAACGGGACAAATTGGCTGTATAGCGTCGCATAAGGAGGCGGGGTTTCGCTCTTCTGTCCGATTGGGCATCTGTGGTCTGCCCGCACCGGTTGTGTTAGACGGGCGTTCTCCCGGTGCACCCGCTGCCGGTCCACAGGGTGAAAGGCAGTGGCAGAACCGCCGGAGGAGCAGCGCGTCCTAGAGTGAGCGTTTTTTAGTTGGCTTATGGATGGAACTTGGAACGTAACATGCACTTACAGAGATACCTCTGTTCTCCGCCAAGTTTAAAATTAGCAGTCAGCCTGAGAGTGGCGGCCTCAGTGGGCGTTGGGCTCGTCTCCTTGGGCTTTCGGCTGAGAGAGCTCGGGAGAGTCCCAGCCGCTGGGGCTCCCAGCAGCGAGAGAAAGGGGCTTGTGAAAATGAAAGCCCAGGTGAGGTGTTGGACGATCGCACTCTTGTCTGTCGACCCGAGCTTGATCACGGTAATTGCTTATTAAGGGATATCTGAAGTGGACTTGGAAGAATCGTTCCTTCCTCGGCGCCGTCTCGCGTTCATTCCGTAAAGGTCACATCACAAAGCAGCGACACCCTGCTTCTGCCGATTGGCTTTGAAGGGTACAAGCAAATGACACTGTGTGAGGTGTCTTCCTTTAATTAGCTTTTCCTTCTTTTTGCTATCAAAACAAGTCCCTCCCTTCTGGAGCAGCTGGAGAGGAAAGCCGGAACGCGCACCTTCCTGGCCGCGCCGATCCCTGCCCGTAGCGAACAGATCCGATTCCGGTCGCGAGGCATGTCTGAGGCACGCGTAGGCGCCCTGTCTCAGCCCGGAAAGGCTCGCCTGTGCACCGAGAGCTTTTCCCAGGGAGAGATGGAAATGAGAAGAGCAAGTTTGAGACCTTATGAGTTTCTACAGGACTGTAGCTTGTTCTTCCTGAGTTGATTGTGGTTTGAGTTGCAGGCTGCCAGGTACCTTGTTCTGTTAAAGACACCGGGGTCTGGTGTTAGCGGATGAGCTACCCTGTGTGCCGGTACCAGTGCCGAGGGGTGCCTGCGGCACGCTGTTAGCTGTAGCATTACCTGTAGCCTGCCTACACCTGACTGTGCATGAAGGGTGCTTCACCTGTGCATGAGCTGCACTTATCCAGCGCGTACAGTACAGCTGAAAAGAAGCAGCGGCTGGCTGCCTGCGCTGCCGTGGAGACGGTGGTCCCTGCCTGCGCTCCTCAGAAACTGCGTCGGGCGGCGGCAAGGCAGGCTTATGAGCACAGCGGGCATTCCAGCTTGTGTGAGAAACGATTCCGAAACGAGGACCCGCGGAGAGTCCCGCGACGTTCCCACGAACGCCCAGGGGCGGGGACATTACACATCCCGCCCGCCAAACGCTTACAGGGCGTTGGGGGCCGGAATGTGATTGACGGCGCGTCCTTCGCGGTCGCGCGGTAAACCCCCCCGGCCCCCTCGGGCCCGGCCAGGCGGCGCCTCCCGCGTCGCTAATGGCCGATGACGGGCTGTTCCTGCTCCGCTGACGAACGCATGGCGCTCTCGTCCACTCTGTCTCCCAGAGCGCCAGGAGAAGTGCGGACAGCAGGACACACCCCCCCCCCCCCCCACGCTGCTCTCCTCCGCCTGCCGCTGCAACACCACGGGCACGAGCAGTAACGCGCAGATAAAATATCTGTCTTTATCGCCCCACTCTTGGACAGACTTTGCAGCAATATAAATATGCAGAGTAAACATAGGCCTACACACAATATAATCAGTTCTGGCGGACACAGCACTCTAGAACTAATAATGAAGTACAATGTAGTCAAAATCGAAATGTAAACAACCTCAGTGTTTTTTTTATTTTTTTCTTCTCCCCCTTTTCTTTCCCCAGGCGACGAATGTCATGGTGCCTTTCATGTTTAAGTATGCGGTGGACGGCCTGAACCAGATGTCCGGAAACATGCTGAACCTCAGCGACGCGCCAAACACCGTGGCGACCATGGCAACGGCCGTCCTGATTGGCTGTGAGTCCCGTGCCTTTGTCTCCCGGCAGGTGTCGACCCCCTCGGCTGGGGAAGGTTGCCGCGTATTATGTAGCGGATGACCTTTCCGAAGGGATTCGTTTTAATGTCAACCTTTCACCCTCTTTTTTTCATTTTCACTGTTGTTATTTTTCGCCCTCTAACCCTCCTCCCCCCCCCCCCTCCCCCCCCGCCTGCCCTCCGCAGATTTGGTCTGGCCTTCCCGACGATTGTTTATTCATTAACTCGGTTCATTTCCGACTGGGATGTTGACGGGCACCGAGCCGGCATGTGAGACCTGCCAGCCAGGAGCAGATTAGCGACTCCGCCGTTGTGACTCTCCTCTCTCCTCTCTGTGTGAGCCGCAGACGATTCCATGGAAGCGCTTCCTTTGGAGCCGCATCTGCATATAATTAGCGCTGCTTCGTCGAAAACACTTCGAAATGCTTTCATAGCGAAAGCCCGTTCGAGATGGGATTGATTGGTGGATTGAAAGGGCAGGATGTGACGGATTGATTTTTGCCTGTAATTAGCGCCGCAAGGTTATGGGCTCAGATCCTGGGTTCAGTGCCTCTGCGGGGATTTTTTTGTTCTTGTGATCTGTAGCCCCTGTAACTACTCAGCAGTTTAAAGGGGTGAATTTGAAATAGAAATTCTTGTCCATTGTCCAAGATACGAGTGTCTGCTAATTATGGGGTTTGTATGGAGATTGCCGGGTGGCTTGTCCTGCTAATGAACTGGGTTTCATTCTGTGGCACTCCATTGTCTGGTATGGAATCCAGCCTTCGCTTGCTGTGCCTGGCAGCCCCCCATGACGGTATAAAACTTGCTGTAGTTTCGCCCAGGGAGGCACAGGTTGCAGATCTGTCAGTCGTACCCAAAAGTACCCTTTGAATGTTCTTTCCTTAAAGATTTAAGATGAAATCGCGCCCATGCGTGGCTCTTAAGGTGCGAGTGCCTCCAGCTATTTTTGCAAGCGGGTCCTCAGATTGCTTTTCTGTCTTGGCTCCATTGTGCATATTCTGCTAACTATTATGTCCTTCCTTTGAATCTTCCCCTGAGCTGCTTGGAAATAAAATCCTTTCCTAACAGTTCTTCTTAGATGTTTAGGAGAGACAATGTTTTTTAGTGACAGTTGGAACAAAGTTTTGGCCATGATACTGCAGCTTTAGTGTAGGTTTGATTATTTTGCTTCTACACAAGAAGAAAACAATCGCAGCTATGAGATTACGTGAAAGGGCGAGGGGACATGTTCAGCAAGAAAAAAACTGAAAAGCACAGAAGTGAACATATAGAAACTCAGTCTGGCAGCCCTAACTAGTAGGCACCAAAGGAAAGGAAAGACAGGCGTGGTTAGTCTTGAAGGGTTCTGGTGGTTGTGTAGTGGTATTGGAATAGTTTAGGTGTACTCTTACCCTTTGAAGTAGAAGTGGATGACAGTCGACACAATGTGAGTTGATTGACTTACTCACAGAAGTGGGGCTTTGTAGTTCTCTTGTAGAATTCCAGATGCTGGTAAACACTGCCACGGCGAACACAAGCCATACTGGTCATAGGTGGCAACAAAAACACTGTTAAATTTCATTTGTGAATCCGCAACCATTTCTGTTCACTGCCTGTACAGCATTGGTTGGGTGGATTGCAGGGTCGGAAATTAACTTTTGTTTCTCCACCAGGTGCTGTGGCAGATTGATGAAAATTTCTACCTGTCACTCAGAATTTTTACCTGCCACTTGTGAAAGCTTTAGAACTACAAACACAGACCCTTATATCAGGGACAGGGGCTTGCTGTTGTCAGAGGCTAGCTACCAGCACACGGAGAAAAACATTGCCTGTGCCCTAATAACCAAACCAGTCCGTGTTGTTCCATTTTTCCAAAACTCTCAATTTTTCACTGAAGTACCTCTTGCTCTTCCCTGCATCCCCAGCTTCTTGGCTCTTTTTTTCCAGAGGCTCAATTATTCCATGAAAATGTTGCCATGCTAGCCTGACAAGAGCAAGCAGTACTGAGTGAAAAGAGCAGGTGGGAATGTTTGTGTGCTTTTTTTGATTAACACTCTTGATAATTGGCTAATACCAACACCAGGGTGAACTCCTATGGTCAGTGGCACTAACTTTAGGTAATTCTAATTTATAACCACATCCACTCATAGGAATTCAACGTGTTTTATTTAAAAATATTTGTCGAAATAATACAAAAAACCTGTGGCGAGTGTCTTGACAGATTTAGCAGTCCCAGCCAACAGATTACCCGCATTTGGTGGATTTAAATTTTGGACCCTGGTCGATTGTCTCATTGTGTGGGAGAAACCTCTGGTCACTAGGGTACCTGCAGCCTGCCTGCGCCACGCATGGCTGAAGTCCAGTTTCTTATTCGGTCGCCGCATAGCTCAGCCAGCGGGCTCCCGTGGTGAAAAGAGGCAGCGTCTGGCCGCGGCGTTCTGGAAAAAGACTGCTTTTCTAGAAGGGATCGTCTCCGCCCTCCAGGACCGCTGGAGGAACACATTCGGAGCAGAAAGGAAATCAAAAGTAGGAAATTAGCATGTCTCTCACTGATGCCGTCTCGTACCGTGTGGGTGTCTGGCACGCTGTTGGGAGGGGCTAGCATCGGTACCCTAAGGTACCCCAGCTGACTTAAACGCGCCCTGTCTTTGGGTGGGCGGGGCCAAGCGCTGCAGGGGGCCGGAGCGGGCCCGTAACCTAGCCGACGAGGAGGATCAAACCCGCGGCCGCGGGGCCCGGCCGAGCCGCCGGGGAGCCCAGGCGTTTCGGTTGGGCGTGCCTGCTGTTGATAAACCGCGCCTTCTGAAGAGCGTGTCAGGCATCGGGGCGCCTGCCTCCCAGGCACCGCCGCCTGCCTCGTCTCTTTGCCCACGGCCGCTTCCACGTTCGGGGAATAGATGTCAGCGAAGAGCAGGCGCGGTTTACGCATGAATACGAATCAAGCCTGGCTCGATTAGAACAAAAAAAATATAAAAATAAATAAATCAAAAAGCGGTTCAGCGGTGACTCAGAAAAACAGGATTTAAAAAAAAAAAAAAAGTGTCGGTAAATGAATAATGTGAGCAATTCATTTTGGCATGTGTTGTAATTCAGTCGTCCTTTTTAAGAAAAAAAAAAGCTCACTTGCGTATGAGCTCCCTGCAGCGGTGTGTTTTAATGAGACCGTTTAAGTCTGCTGCGCACTAGCCTGCTGCAGGAGGTGTTGGTGCAGTGGAAGGAAAATTCTCGCAAAAAAACAGAGCGGGGGGCGCTCTTATTTTTGGTCAAATTATAGACATCAAACCAAGTAGAATTCTCCAAGCACAATTTGTATAAGCTGCTTATTTCTTAGGCTTTGAAAGAAGTTCTGCAAAGTCTGTGAATGTATTGTGTCGCTCACATGACTCAGCAGCATTTATGAAAAGAAATGTCGAGTTATGTCACCATGTCCCCAGCCCCCTTTGTTGCAGTGGTCGGTTGACATCTTTCACTGGCAAAATTAATCTTGCTGCAGGCTGTAGGGAATGTACTGTCCACCATTTTGTGGCCTGTGTTTTAAGACGGAGCAAGGCTGGACGGCGTACATACAATCTGCCGAAGTGGCATGGCCTACAGACAAACTGATGGACAGACACACCGGTGTGGTCACATGACCTCTGCTTTGCTTCTTGTAGTGGTGGCTCGGGTAGCCGTAGCTTGAAGTGGAAGCAAAGGATATGTGTACTCTGCTCCATTAAAACAATGTTCTGGTGAAGATTCCCATCAGTGGTGAAATCCTCACCGTTTCATTCAGGGATTGCTGTAATATAAATTCCACAGGTGTGCTGTGTACATTGACTTTCTGTCTGATTGTACTGCAAAATATGAGATTTGTGGAAATACTTAGCTGCCAGTTGCATAAAACTTGAAGTGTTATTGCAAGACATGTTCCATTCCATTCCATGTGATGCATGTCCCGTTGTTTGAATTTGTATGCGTTTTTAAAAGTGTGCATGTGGCTGTGTTTAACTGCATTCTAAATATTTAAATTGTGAATTATTGACAGATTTAGTATATGCAGCATTTTCCGCTAGGTATGCGGCCATGGTTCTGCAGCCGATACTCATGCAAAAGTGTGGGATTGGTGATCTCTAATTTGGCCAATCTGAACAGCAGATGCAATGACACAATAAAAAAAAATTAAAAAAAAAAAACATGACCATCACTTGAGGTGTGGGTAGAGCGGTGCCCAGCACTAATTCATACAATTTTAGTCACACTAAAATAGGTATTTAAATAATGGTTGTGACCCAACCAAAGATAATAGATGGTCTTAAAATGGCTTACAATCAGTGGTGGTTGGATTGAGCTGGAAATAGACAGGTTGGAAAACATTCCTTTAACCTGATCATTGGCCTGAATCTTTTTTAATTAATTTTCCTTGATTAGGCCTAACGAGCGTGCCAATGATCTGAATAATCCATTGGCAGGTAAATGCTCAGCGTCTTTCTTCACATCGTGTTAGGGACATTAAACAATAAATTCAATTTAGAAAAATCCATTTTAATCAGTAAGTATACTCTTAACGAAAATAGCCACCACTCTCTTAACCCCTTAAATTGCACAGGCCTGTATTTGGGCCAGTCTGTGTTTATTTGCATTCATTCTGTTTTTTTTATGGGCAAATGTTTAATAAATCAGGTCACACAATATACCATATGAAAGTGTTAAAACTCACTGTTTTATCTCTATGTACTGTTTGACAATGCATTATGGACAATGTGTTCCTTATTTTGTTATATTTGGGGAGGCAAAACAGGCTTTTAGGGGTCTTCACCTTCTGTAAGTATTGGAAATACACAGACTGCACAAATCACAGTTTATACTCTGGATAAGATGAGCCCACCTACAAGGTTCTCTGACCAGTACTGACCATGCAGTCCCTCAGTAGAGCCAATGGGACCTGCCATGCACATGCGACAGACTCGACATGGAGAGCATAACGTCCTCCTAGTTCATAGCCAGCCAGTGGCAAGCTATTACAGTGACAGGCAGAATACTTGTGTAACTCCAGTCATCATAGAATCCTTATTATTTTCTTACAGAAATTAATTGTGACGATTGTGTTGAGCAGACCTGCTTATAGTCAGTTGTCAATAGCCTAATTCCCTCCAGGTAAGCAAATGACACGTAAAATGCAATTGAGTCTGCATCTTCACAGCCACATTATAGAACCAGTCCCAGACAGTTTAAAAAAAAAACGAAATCCTCACTGCTCTGTAGATCTCTGTAAGCTGATACTGTTTACATGGCACAGTATCAGTATCGACACCAAAAAAATCCAGTTCAGTCCATACCTATTTTCCACCCCGGTCCAATCTTCAAAATATTAACCTGCCAGTTAGAAGGACAAGAGAGTGTTAGAGTGTTTAAAAGGCCATTTGTAATTTCCACTTGGAGTACTTTCCTCTGATTAAAATGCGTATTATTTTAACGTGATGATTGCACATCGTTCTGCAGCCTTTCCGTGAACTTTCTTTCCCACGATTTAACATTGCTGACCCGTTTAAAAAGTCTACAGTTTTCCAGATTCTTTTTTTTTTTTGATGGTTTGACGGTCCGGCCCTGTTCAGGCTACTGTATCCCTTCATCACATTCATTCCACCCCCATAAAGCTGTGCATGGACAGGGGGCCTGCATCAGTAATGGTAATTGCACATCAAAGTCACTTGAAAGCTTCTGCCTTCACAGTGCCCATTCTGTCACTCTGTGGGGCTCTTTTTGTCTCCCATTCTATAGCTGATTAACCCTCATTACTACTCGTGACTTCTGGAGGTGGGGGTGGGGTGGGGGAAGGGTTGGTGAAAATTGGGTGCTTAGATCACCCCCACCACCCACAAGTCAGCCTCTCAATCTGGCTAAGATGAATATTCCCCACCTCCGGCCCCATACTGCGAAACTTCTGGGTTCTGTTGTCTTGTTGAAGTGTTGCGCAATGAAAGAGGTTTTTTATCTTTTTTTTTTTTTTTTTTTGTTCCGCGTTTGAGGGAGCAAAGCGCAAAGTGCATAACTGAAGCCTTGTTGCTAAATCTGTTTTCCAAATAGATGTCCTCAGAGAATTCCTGTGTTTCTATAACTGTTTTTGTTACCTTCGTTTTACCGGGACGTCTCGCCGAAATCGACTTTTTCTTTTTCGAGCGAGACCCGGCTTCGGTGGCAGACCATTAGCAACAAATTTCCCCCAGCAGCATCCAGGGAGTAAAGTACTCTCGAGCCATTCTCCCTGATTTCGTTTCTCAGAATGAAGGAAATAAGAACAGCCCGTGAGCATCAGCCGTCTGCTAATTTTGGAATAAGGATGGGACTTCAACAGTTTCTCCAGAATAATTACCTGAAGACAACTTGGGGTTGGTTGAAAAAAGGACAGAACCGAACCTTCCATATTTCCCTTGCGCACAGTTGATTTGTTAGGATGATGTTAAAAACAAGCTTGTTACTGGTCTGTGGCCTAGGTATGTGTGAGGTGGGGTGTCACACATGCTCTGTCCAGCATTGCAAAAAGACAACCGGTCTTCTTTTCTCTGATCTGTCCATCAGACGGCGTGTCGAGGGCTGGCTCCGCCCTCTTCAACGAGCTGAGGAACGCGGTCTTTGGGAAGGTGGCCCAGAACTCCATCAGGAGGATCGCCAAGAACGTCTTCCTGCACCTGCACAACCTGGACCTGGGCTTCCACCTGAGCCGCCAGACGGGGGCGCTGTCCAAGGCCATCGACAGGGGGACCCGGGGCATCAGCTTCGTGCTCAGCGCCCTGGTCTTCAACTTGGGGCCCACCGTGTTCGAGATGGGCCTCGTCAGTGCGATCCTGGTGAGCAGAAGCCGTTCCGGAAGACCTCATGAGGGCAAGGAGCTGTTCTGTTTGTCCTGACGGAACACTTAAGCCCAACAGGAGTAATGCAATACCGCACCACAGTTGGCTCCGTTGTGGGTCAATAGTATCCAAGCGGTTTTTCATACAGCAAAATCAATTCATAAAAATGTACAATTCCAGTTCCATCAAGTACCAACTAATAGGCCTATACTTTAATGCAGACAACATTGTAGAAGATAGGCACGCTATCCACAGTATGATTCTGCATAGATATCTTAACCTGCTCTTGATGCTTCAAGTGCCTCAGTTCAGTTGCACTTATTGTATTTTAATCAAATTGGTTTCATGATTGGAGAGGCCACATTTTCCGCATATCTCACCCTCTGTTTTTCTTCTGTTTTCTTGGTCTTTTATGAAACTGATTTAGAAAAGTGCAAGAAAAAAAAACACAAAAGCCATGGATTTTTCACAAAAGCCCTATATGGACAGGGCTAGTTTTACCGAAAAGACATCCTGTTATTGTGTTCATTACCTTTTCCTCCTGTGATTTTAATCCTATATGAATGGTCCACGTCCATGCAGTTACCCTACAGGGCAGTAAAGAGTAAAATATGACATTACAGGACCTCTTCAGGTAAATGCAAATTAGACTTTTTAAAAAGATTTTTACTGCAGGAACAGGCATTCTCTAACTCACCTCTGTAGCATTACGCATGAAAAAATCCAAGCAGCACATTGTTTCTAGAACATTCCTTGCATGCTCCACTCTTGCGTACGCGCTCTGGTCCTTTTACAACCTCAGCTGGTCGTAATCACTTCCCTCCAGAGGTATACAAGGACATTTCTTACCCTGCTTAACCAAATGCGGCGATTATCGTGTCATTGATTCACGAGGGCGGGTCCGTAATAGCGAGCCCCCTTTGGGGTAAAATGGAAACGGGGCTCCAAATCGCTCGGGCCTTCCTTCAGCGGCTGCCTTTGAGTGAGCTGATTAGAACCCCGCCTGGACGAGGCCTTTGCCGCCGTATTCCCGCGTACCTTAAAAAAAAGAGGCCCTGTTTTTAGCGCTCGCTGCCACCGGCGGTTTAAAGGAACGCTGGGAGCCGGGGCCGTGCAGCCAGTGGAGAGCCGGCCGTCTGAAGCGCGGCGCTTTAGCGTGGGGCTGCCCGGCTCCAGGAGAGGCCCGCGCGGCCCGAGCGCTCCCAGCAGCTTTTAAAGCGATTGGCCTTTGTGGAGGAGCGGGGCTCGTTGCTCCGCTCGCGCGAGGGTCCTGCTGGCCGCGCGCGGAAGGCGATCTGGCGGCGGTTCTGTTCCGTTCGCTCGAGGCTACGCCGCGCAAATGTGGCAATCTCTTGGAGGAACCGAAGGCTCGAAATCTTCTCAGTGATCACCACTCACCCCCTGCGGCCTACCGTGGTGTCATGACCAGTGCTTTACTGTGTAGCCCTACATACACTGGCACACACACACACACACACACACACACACACAGTTAGAAACCCATACAGCCAGAGCCTGATTGCATTATTTGGTGTACCGTTGAAACCTCGCTAAAGTGATGCATCCTCATCACAGTTGCCCTGAACGTTTATTGTTGATGAACCCCCAAACCCCCCCCCGCCCCCCCTCGCCGTGAGCGACGTGTCTTTGAGGGAAGCCGCGCCGTTTCGTTCCTTAATGAGCTCCAGTCTCATCGCCCAAACAGCTGCAACTTTTTTTTTTTTGTTTTTCTCTTCATTAGTGACAGTCGGGCTAATGAAGTAGAGCGAGGCGGAGGCTATGGTGAGTGTAATGGGGATAGCGAGCTAATCGCTGTGTGGAGAAGAGAAGCCCTTTAGCAGGGTCTGCGGTCCGAGCGGCGGGTGGACCCTCCGTCCCGCCCACGCCAGGTGTCACCGGGGGCGCTTGGCGGTGGGGGGAGGGGGAGCGGCGATCTCCGCTGAAAACGCATGGCCCCGTAGGATCAACAAGATGGTGTATAGCGGATTTTTCTGCCTTCTATTCCTGCTGCTTGGGAGGAGGATTGGCCTGTTTACATGCACCCCTCCCCCCCTCTGGTTTTCCTAGACTACATAACAAAAGCAACCCAAACATCCGATCTGAATTTCACCTGTGTTGAGGCACATTAGACACTTAAATCTTACATATTGAGTTAGCCTACATAATGGAGCATTTCTGTTTTACTGAAGGTTGATGATGTGGTCTTCTATTTTTTGTTGAATATGCATTGCCCTGTGTGTCTGCACGTGCAGTGTTTGTAAGGACTGTGTTTCCTTTTGCAGTACTATAAGTGCGGAGGCCAGTATGCTTTAGTCGCTGTGGGGACCCTGTCTGCGTACACAGCATTCACCATAGCAGTCACTCAGTGGAGGTATGGAGGCCCTGTCCTTTGACTATTTTATGGTGCTTGCGCATCTGTGTGCGTGCGTGTGTGTGCGTGCGTGCGTACGAGCGTGTGCGCTTGAGTCTGTGCGCATTGCACATGTGCGAGAAGTGTGTGTGTTTGTGCTCATGTCCTTGTGCACTGTATGTGTGCTTGTGCTATTGTATGTGAATGTGCATGTACATGTGCTTGTGTACAGTTGTGTACCCTCTGTCCATATGTACGTGTGCCTGTGTTAGTGTGTGTGCTTGTGTACAGTTGCGTACCCTCTGTCCATATGTACGTGTGCCTGTGTTAGTGTGTGTGCTTGTTTACAGTTGTGTACCGTCCTAGTCGTGTGCCGTGTTATGTGCTTTACAGTTGTACCCGTCCATGTACGTGGGCGCGTGCGTCCACCCCCTCACCCCCCTGCGCGTCTTGTGTTCAGGACCCGCTTCAGGATAGAGATGAACAAAGCAGACAACGAGGCCGGAAACGCCGCCATCGACTCGCTGCTGAATTACGAGACCGTGAAGGTGAGGCCGTTTCCCCCCCCCCACCACCCCCCTCCGCAGCGTCACCTCCCTGAACCGCACGCGGGCCCGTGTAAATATTAACCTCTCCCGTAACTGCTATCTGTTACGCCACAGCATGCGCCGTGGGGCGCGTTTGCATGGGGAGTTTTTAGCACCTGGCTTAAGCCGTCTGTCATTCGTCTCAGACTGAATGCTGATTGGTTGTGTTTCCTTCCACCGCTTAGCTTGTGCATTGGATACGGAGCAGTTTCCCCTCCCCCCCCCCCCCCCCCAACATCTTAGGCCACTTTTGTTACCCATCTAGGTTATTAGCGAGCGTCTCTCCCTCATTCAGCCGGATGTATTTTGTGCGCCATTTCGTTCTGTGTCACCGGTGTTGTTTGCTGTCGGCGCGGCAGATTTTAGCATCGCTGTAAGCCGGTGTGCATGTTTAATTGGATCTCCCGCCCACTCAAAATCCGTTCCGCCAGCACGAAAACCTTCCTCCTGTGTCCTCGGCGCATTCTCCTTGTTCTCTCCCCGTGAGCTGCATCCGTCATCCCAGCACAGAGCCTCGGCTGAAACCCTACCTCAGCCGCGCTACAGCTACACGTAACACACTCTGAACGCTCGCTCCTACGTGCTCACTGTGCATCTGTTCCACATAGCAACTTTGGGTTATAACGGCTAAAAATGTTTCTGATGAATGATACTAATTTCTTATTTAGATTTTTTTTATATTGATGTGGCTGCTTTCCTCTCTCACTCCTGTCTACAGATGAAGTGAGCTCCATAATGTTTGGGACAAAGACTTTTTTTTTCTTTCTTTCTTTTCTTTTCATTTGAACACATTCAGTGTTGCACATTCTCAGCTTTTATTTAAGGATGTTTTTGTACACTTTGGTTTCACCATGTAGAAATTACAGCACTTTAAATGAATACCTCTTTTCAGGCACTATAGTTAAGCAGTTGAACACCCCTGACTAATCAGACACACCTGTGAAGCCATTTGTCCCAACATTATGGTACCCTGAAATTTGGGGGGCTATGTAATGAAAGTGCCATAAATGTCTAAATGTATAAAAATACCCTTTAATAAAAGCTGCGAATCTGCACTTTAACTGCATGCGATTTGTTTAATTACAACATTATGGAGCTCACTGTAGATTTTAGATAATGGAAAATTAAGATTGTGCTGCTCCTGCTGCATGGTTTGCATAAACCATTATAGCATTTTGGAGAAACTGATGCCCTGTAAGGAAAATCTTTTACTCTTATAAATTTATGAGCTGGAGTATTATACAGAGGCCTTCTCTTTGCTGTACGCGCTTTATAATAACTAAAGCAGGCAATGTCCGTGTTAGTCCGCAAGTTCAAATTTAGTATTTCTGTCACTGAACCCCAGCCCCACCCCCCAGCCAGCTTGGAGCTGTGTCTGCAGATTTAAGGCTTTAGCTACAGTGTCTCTTCATACAGCCTTGTCCCTTCTCTGGGAAAAAATGCAGACATTTTCTTTCTGTTTTGTTTCAAGTATTTCAACAACGAGAAGTACGAGGCAGAGAAGTACGATGGGTACCTTAAGGTCTATGAGTCGTCATCCCTGAAGACCACGTCTACACTGGCCATGTTGAACTTTGGTCAGAGCGCCATCTTCAGCATAGGCCTCACCTCCATCATGGTGCTGGCCAGCAATGGCATCATGGCCGGTAAGACCCTTCTTTATCCGATTGCGCCAGCAAGGGAGGCATTAGTTCTGTGAGCAAAGCGATTTAGCAGCTAAGCCTTGTGGGTAATAGGATGGGAAAGGCACCTGCTTGGCTGCAGTAATGGAAGGTGCAGTGTGACAAGGTGGAGAATGGCACTTACTGGTATCGGGGTGATTTAAGTACAGATGGCTCCTGCAGTATGAACAAACTGGCCATACTCTAGACAACATACTACAGAGTGCTTAGGTGTATGCTTCAATTCCATATGCTCTTGTACACTTTTGGGTTTCATTTTCACAGTATTGTAAACACTTCAGTTAGGGTATAGGGACATGCTCAGGTAGACGATGCTGGCAGCGAGGTTGCCGTCAAACCGCCTGCATGTCAAGTGTCCTTAGCAAGACTACCTAACCTAACTGCCGGCGATGAGGCACAATGTGCGCTTGGATAAAAGCGCTTAAATGCGCTACCCTAGAAACTGTTGGTAAAATACAATGTGCCTAATGATGCAGGCAGCCAACAAACATTTTAAATACAAACAAATCAGTCATAGTAGTGACCAGAGGGTATGAAGATGGCTTCCAACCAGTTTCAGCTCTGTGAATGTGATGGACCTGTTTTGTTCTCCACACTGAAATGGATGTACAGTAGAACCTCAGTGATACGTGTTCTTTGGGAATAGGATCTGTTTGTTAATAGCTGAAAAAATGCTTGCAAAATCCTGCTTTTTCATAAACAGAAGCAATATACAAAATGCAAGATAATGTTATGAGGAATTTAGTCTGTGTTCATTAAAGAGAAACTGGAAGCTATTGACCAAGAAAAGCACTAGGATACAACAATCTAGTGGTAGGATTCTAGTGAGGGAGTATTTAAAGGGGAGCAGCGGCCTTGGGACAGGCAGGCCTTATGACTTCACCCAGCTCAGCTTAAAACGCTTCTAGCACTGTTGGTAAATGCCTGTGTTTATGTGTCAGTGTGCTCATTAAGACATGTTTCATTGTCCGTTTGAAGGGTATCTTTGTTTTTGTTCCATTATTTTGTTCCCTCAGAAACTTTCCAAAGTCAAAAATCCAAAATATCCAAACTCACAGATTTCAGTTTGACCAAACACACAATTATAGTAGGAAGAGTGTATTTCCAGTTTTTTAATCATTGGACAGTGTGACCTTCATTTAATATGTGCCTTTTTTACATCATAATAATATACGTATTGTATAATGTGGATAATATTAGTATGTATTTTATAATGAGAAGGGCTAAAAGGAGTAATTTTGTTATGCTAATTGCAGGTTTATTCCAAGTTTGGTTGTTAGTGCATAACTCTGAGTTGCATATCTGTGGTTCTACTGTATTATGTTCACAATGTATAAAAATCTGTGTATTCACATTGTTATTACTGGTTTGCTGGAAGCAGAAGAAGCCAGTTGGCTTAATGTAGACTGAAAGGGGTGGGCCTTTTGTCTAGGGGGACGTTAATGGTTTTTTGACGCTGCTGTCTGCAGGCACAATGACAGTGGGGGACCTGGTGATGGTGAATGGGCTGCTATTCCAGCTCTCCCTCCCTCTCAATTTCCTGGGCACAGTGTACAGGGAGACCAGGCAGGCCCTCATCGACATGAACACCCTCTTCACCCTGCTCAGCGTCGACACCAAGATCAAGGTACGGCCAGCCCTCCCATTTCCCTGGCTCTCCAGCCTGGTGACAGGCTACCTGTGTGTTACCGAGCAGAGCCGGCCGTAGAGTCTGTCTTCACTAGCCACCGAGAGCAGCGTAGACGAAGGGCCTCCTCATCAGACCGGGTGGAAATGACTCTTTGGATCTTTAACAGTGTTTTATTTCTTACTCAGATGTCAAGAAGAGTCAGTTATACAGGTTGATTGATTGAGTGACAGTCTTCTAAAAAAAAAAAAAAAAATTGCCGTTGCATTTGTCAAATATTTCTGAACCTATAATCAAGGTTGTTTCCACAATACAAAAAAAATATATACTGTCAAGAACCGTTGTATTTGGTATAGCAACGTGAACGAAATGATGGGGTGTCAGGGCTGGACGATAAACCGTAACAACAATTATCAAATATTTTGGAGCGCGATAATCATTGGCACCATGCGACATGTTGGCTTCTTCTCGTCCTTTTTTTCCCCCTGTAATTATACCCTGTGCACTTGTGAACCTCCAAACTTCAGAGGTAATGTGACATGCTTCTGGAGGGGGGAAAAAAAAATCACTCCTGTCGTTTGGGCGTCGATGTGACAGCCTGTCGGAAGTACGCCCATGCAGGTTCCATGTGATCAAAACGCATCACATGATCACATGGAAGCCGAATGGCCTTGCTGATAATTAGCTGTCATTCCCACCACTAATGGGTACCAATAGTGATGTCCCCCACCAGAAGCATTTCATGTGACTTGTGCAGTTTGGAGGTTCACTATTACAGCTAGTCTGATGACAGAAAAAAAGACAAAAAATCTGATATATCAAGCAGCAGCAATTATTTCACTCAAAAAATATTTGACAGTTATTGTTTATCACGCGGGATGTGTGACAGAAACAAAATTGATAGCCGTCATAGTTAATATTTCTATGATTGTAAGTCTGCAAACCTAATGTAAGTACAGTACTGTTCAGATCTATTCTCAGACATGTGGACATTTGAACCTGTGCCTGGTTTCGTCATTAGTGATTTTCTCCCGTTCCATTACGATTTCAGCACATTAGCACCATTAAAAGATGAGGAAAATCTGTCTTGGATGTCGTGAAAAGTCTTTAGGTCCTTGAGAGCACAGATGGCGTAATAAGTAGATTCCAGATATGGCTGAACCCTTCATATAGCACCTTCCAAGAGTGACGTCCACACGGGCCAATTATCTGTTTCTCTTTCACTTAATTGTTTAAAGTCAATAAGGCGCCGTATTCTGAAACTGGATGTCACTGCTCTTGCGGAATGCTGGTACGATAAATATTCTCCACGCAGGCGAGATGAAATTCTCCACTGTAAATATCCGCTGTTTGAGCAAGGCTGTGATCTGGCAAATCTTTATTGTTTTGCCAAAAAAAAAAGAAAGGAGCTAAAAATAAAATGGTGGCGGCGTCAGGGGGTGGTAAAAAGTGCCGTGTGATGGGGCTTATTTTTTCGCCGAGCTTGTTTGTATGCAGCCCTGTAATTACCGCGCTGAAAATTTGTCCGCTTGTTTCCGCCGATCGGTAATGGCGGCTCATTGTGGCTCTCTGTGTGGTGGCACAGCACATCAAGCAATTACTGACCCGCTAATATGATTTTGAATGAATGTGGATGAATAATGAGTATAAATTCTAATAACGCTCTGCTTCTCTCCACTCTCCTCACTCCCCGCCCCCCCCCCCCCCCAATGCTGGAATTCTAATATTCTGCAGAACTAAATTCAGCAGTTCACTGATATATTTTGTGAGGCTGGTCTGTGACTTGCGCTGTCAGATTATTACCATTGTATTTTGTGTATTCATTTATTTATTTATTTTTGTTAGTTACCAATATGCTGTATTATACATGTAACAAATTTAATGGTGTGAAACATTTTGGACCTATAGCGGTCATCATCTGATACAAGTTGAGGTCAAAGCATTGTTTAGCACAATTAAATTTGTTAACAGAATGCACTACCCAGCAGCCCATGCTGTCAGGTTCTTTAGCCATGTGCCTTTTGTCCCCATAGGAGAAAGACTTGGCCCCGCCCCTCTTGGTCACACCCCAGGAAGCCACCATCAGGTTTGAGGACGTGTACTTTGAGTACCTGGAGGGACAGAAGGTGCTTAGTGGGTTGTCCTTCGAAGTGCCTGCCGGCAAGAAGGTGGCCATTGTCGGTGGCAGTGGGTCCGGGTAGGTGTCCTCCACAACTTGTTCCTCTTCCAGGCCCCCAGGAGGGGTTTTGCGTTTTATGGGGTAGTCATCAACCAAGGGCAACCAGGTCGAAAAACGGTTTCATTGTCATCAAATTGTAACTGTTCACCATGGGGACCAAGCTTACAAAGAAGCTTTAGAGGGAGATTTTTGATCGGGTTCTCCTTTTTTCTGTGTGAATAATTCAAGTGCAAAGTGCGTTGTGCTTCTCTGTGATGACTGGCGGTCTGAGGGCGGAACAGAGAACAGGCCTTGAAGCCTCACACGTGAATCCAGAGCCTGACGAACGAGTCTGTGCACTCATCCACTGCACCCACCCACCAGCCCCCCCCAGCATATACCCACCTCCTAGAGCGAGATGATGTAATGGTTTGTGATTAAAAGCCTGTGATCATTGATGGCCAATTCCTACAGCACACTAATTAAATTTATAACCGTACACGTGTTGCCTTACATTTTGTTGTGAACAATTGTTTTATTAACACTTCATAGGTACAACTGAGAAAATACATATATTTTTTAGTCCCTCTATAAACCCCCCACCCCACCCTCCTCAACATATGAGGTTTTATTTATTGTTTTGTTTTTTATCCCGTTAATTCTGCACTGTTAAATTAGCGATCGATATTTCAGGCTCAGCAGTATGATTTTGGGGCTTGCGTGTGTATGTATGCGGGGGTGTTGGGGGTTGGGGGGTTGGGTGTGGGCACGTGTAAAGGGTTAACGCTGTGTCGCAGGAAGGGTCTTGTTCGTTGAGCGGTTTTCTCCCATCCAGCTAGATGCACAGTTGTCACCCGGTGCTTTTGATATTTTCCATCCAGTCCACCCCATGGTAACCACTTGTGCAGGTTCTGTGCGGCGCCATAGGGTAAACAAGCCTGTTGCTGCAGAGCTATTCCTCCATTATCTCTAAAATACTCCCCGTGTTCCGAGCCTCTCTTACCCCCTGCCTGGGGTCAGCGGCCCTCTTCTGTAACCTCCATTGTGCGGGGTGCATGCTGTCTGCTCTCATTACATCCATTAATCCCCCCCGCCCCCAGAGTTAGGTGTGATGGGTTTCGCCCCTCTCGTTTCAGTAAGAGCACCATTGTGAGATTGCTGTTCCGCTTCTACGAGCCACAGAAGGGAAATATCTACATCGCCGGGCAGAACATTCGGGACGTGAGCCTGGACAGCCTGAGGAAGGCAGTGGGTGTCGTACCACAGGTGGGTGAGAGAGCGGTTTACATCCCAGGTTCGAGCGGGGCTTTTAAAAGGCTGGCGACCGGGCTACTAGCATCCCTGTGCTGTGTCCTGTATGGAGATCACAGACGGCGTCCTACCTACCTGCCGATGGCCATGCGCAGGGAAACTCGTTTTATCCTTGTGTTGTTAAACAGGTTAGCACTTTCTGTACCAGTAAAGTAGTTGGGTTAACAGGTTTAACAGTTACCGGACCTCAAAGGACCCGTATCTTCACTATCATTAACATTTTTTCCTTGTCCCAAAGTAAATCATTTCATTAGTTTCATCCTAAAACAGTCTATAATTTACCTAGCTGATTGAGTAAGTGATTGAAAAAAGACAGGTCGATAGATCTATAGATAAATCGATGGTTGGATGAATAGTTTGATCGAAAGGTCATTAAATGTACTTTTAAGGTAGGTTTTTATTTGAAGAATCTTAAGAGTAGCATTTTGTTTGGAATGAAAGCTGTCACTTGGTTTCATTCACAACCTTTGTATCTTTGGTTTATGCAAAACTCTGAGAAATGTTCAGTATACTTCATAGTGCCCATACATACTCACAGGACATGGATCCCTTGGTTCATTCCAGCCCTTCGTACAGTACACTCTGTCTGCCACATTAACAGCTTCAAGAAAAAGAACAAAATGTTTCACACCAATGCCATACTTTAATGAGTAGTCCCACTTTCAAAAACCCACAGGGTCAAAAATTACAGGTAAAAAAAATTCTGAACAAAAGCATCCAATTTCACCCATCTCTAGTAGTTGTCTTGTCTTAACCACCGAATTTGCGATTCTTCCTCAAACAGTTAACACAGTACCTGCTCCACACAATTGCAGAAGTCTTAAGCTGACATGTTATCTTGTTATATGTGAACTCCAATTTTAACTAAAAACACAATGACAAACAAAAGCCCAAATACAGCTCAAATGAAAGCTTCAAACATTACTACAACGCCACACTCTGCCCTTTGTGACGTGGAATATTTGCAGTTCTTCAGAATGGCCAATTTAACTTGGCTGAGCAAGTGTACATTTGTGCCTTCTCACCTTGAAGTGCTATGCACCAAAAATAAAAGGTTTCAGAAAAACACAGCACAAATCCTTAAACATGCTTTGAAAAAAATGTTGAGAGGTTTCGTCCTGTGACAGAAAATAAAGCAGTGGAAAAAAATAATTACATCTCTAGACAAATGCATCTATTGTGCCAAGTTGTTGTGTCAGTGAGGCATTTGTAGATAAAATTATACACTGTAGGTCTCCAACTCTTCCCCCCTTATCCTTTTTTATTGGCCACTTGTATAGTGCCTTCCATGAAGGGTACACTGTGCCCTGTAGTGTGCCATTTAATTTTACTCTCCAAGGTGTTTAGGCTTGTCGTTGAATGTGCTGTAATGTCATTTTTACAGAGCTTAAAGACCTGCCTTCTCCACATAGTGGTAAACACAAATGCATTTTTGGCCCCAAACTGTTAGAACACTTCCCTGAAGTATCTGTAATGCCTGGTATATTAGGCCTGGCATGCGACTTTGAAACCTATGGTTGTGCTTCCATGTCACGGTATTTCACAGGATGCGGTGCTGTTCCACAACACCATCTACTACAACCTGCAGTACGGGAACATTCACGCCACGCCCGAGGAGGTATATAAAACGGCCCAGCTGGCGGGCATTCACGACGCCATTCTCAGAATGCCTCATGGGTACGAGACCCAGGTGGGAGAGAGAGGCCTCAAGTTGTCAGGTTGGTCAAGCTTTCGTCAAGAGAGGGTTTTTTATCTTCTCAGCAAGTGCCTTACGGCAGTCAAGTGTCACAGTGGGATTTGGGTGATGTAGTTTTACAGCAGTTGGGTTTGGGTGATGTGGTTTTAAAGCATCAGGGTTTGGGTGATGTAGTTTTTGAAGCAGTGCAGTTTGGGTGATGTAGTTCTTAAGGCAGTGATGCCATGACTGTCAGGAGACCGATTGACATTGCAAGTGTGTTGGTTACAGGGGGAGAGAAGCAGCGTGTGGCCATCGCCCGGGCCGTCCTGAAGAACCCTCCCATCCTGCTGTACGATGAGGCCACGTCCTCCCTGGACTCCATTACGGAGGAGGTGGGTGGATTGAAGGGGGGCGCGAGCAAGGCTTACTCCGCCGTACATCAGTGGGCCCCTCTAAGGGCCACAGTCTGAAGATGTGCTGCATTAGGCTACTTCAGCCAATTGGTGTTCACTATTATTCAGAACCTGACTGGCATTTATGTTGATATGCACGCACAAGCACCCATGCACACGCACGCACGCACACATGCACACACACCCCAAAATCATACTGCTCAAACGTGTTGAAAAACACACACAAGTATATTTATTCTACATATAAGGGCTGGTGCAATTATCTGGTGCAATTAATCAACCCAATGCATTTGTTGAAAGAAAATGAGAATAACCGTAAGAAAACTTTATTATAATAAGAAAAGGCTATTTATAATAAATAAATAGTCCAAAGGCACGATAAGGTATCAGCAGCGCATTTGCACAGACCTCAGGGGAAGCGGCATGTTGACTTTGGTATTAAGATAAAAAAATAAGAAAAAAAACAGGCAGTGTGACAAAGCTATCATTGTGAGGAGAGCTTAATTTCATACAACGACAGCGTGGCAAGTACGAGCTGTCACTTATTAACTTGGTGTTCAAGTTAAGCAAGCAAACTGGCGAAACAGATAATGCGAAAGGAGAGAGTATCAGCATGTGGCTATTGTGCTCCCGAGTGATTCATTCAAATCTTTCCTTCTTTAATTAAAAAAGCACATTTTTATTTTGTCAAAGGTTCAGATTTGAGCAAATGCGTGCTGCGTTCTGAGCAGTGAAGTCGGTGTGATTCCATATTAAATGCTGCTATGTTGGAATTCATTTAATAAGAAAGATAATCAGGTTACATCATGCTTGGAAAAAAACAGTATCTGATGAAAATATTGATTAATTATAATTCAGATAATAGGCTGCATTTCTGCACTTTCTATTCTTGTGTAGGCTGGATTTGAATTCAGTCACAGCAAACATTAATGTCAGTCTAGTATAAATCAGTAAACTGCTGGTAATGTTTGTTTTTGGGTGTGTGTGTGTGTGTGTCTGTAGGTTGAGGGTTGTGTGTTGTCATTTCGCCTTTTATAGTTTGCAGGTTGGTAGAGTATGCTGTATTTGAATTAATGAAAAATGAGAGCTGAAGAAATAGCTTATTTTTAGGTATGGATGTTTAACCTCAAGGCAGTTTTATTTGGAAATTCCTGTATCTTGGCCATTCATCTTCAAGGTGTTCATGTTGGGAAGAGATCTGTTCAGTAAATGCTGAATATATAGAGGAAATGGTGGGGGGTTTGAGAGCCGGTTGATGTTTAACCATCGCCAATTACACGGCTTACTGTTGAGATTAAAGTGACATCACCTGCTGCTGTGACTAATTTATGGGTAAACATGCCGACAGTGAACCTAGAGCTCCTCTCTGGGAGAAAACCATTATTATGCTGGCGTTCCCTGTGGAAACCTGGAGTTGGACCCCTTCTGAGCTGGAGAGAGAATTTTTGCTGGAGTTTGCCCCACATTAGCCTAATTCTGAAACAAAATTGTTTGCATGTTTTACAATGCTTTGGCCTTCAGAGATCAAAAGTTCAGTCCGGGGGCCATTTTAATAGATTATTAATACTGCTGGTTGCTTCCTCGTGGCCGGGGCGACTGCACCTCAAAGCGCAAACACATTTCTAAGCACTTCAGTGCAATTGTCTTTCTGCAGGACAGCCTTTTTGTGATTCAAGGTGACAGGGTATGTACTGCGCACCTCGGATAATGATTTGAAAGCAGTCGGCGCAGCAAAAAGGGATTGATCTCCCTAACAGCTTCGACGGACTCTGTGTCCAGATAAAAACGGAAGGGAAATATTTGCTTTTCCTCTGCAGTCGGACTGCAGGTTTCTGCCTGTGAGGGGAAAGAAAAAAAAGGAATTAGCATTCCTTAGAAATGGAGCCTCTCACTGCAGCCTTCAGTGGCCAGGCGCTTTGTGTGAACACAGGGGTCTGATACCGCAGATCCATACCGTCTCTCACAAGATATTAATAAGACATTAAGCTAGCGCTTGGAGCACCTCAGTACTCGTTCTACAGTTTGACCATTTGTGCCTGGTGTGTATACTGGAAATGCGGTTTTTTTTTGATGGAAATAATACGACATTCAACATAGTGGATTATCTGATATATTTCGAAGGACAATGCAGTCTTATAGAAGAGCAGCCTAAAAAATAGTGGTCATGTTTGTAATCTTGTTATATTTCATGATCTTTAACCCATAATATTTCAGTAATCAATAGTGCACAAAGCTAAGCTGAGCTAGCCAAGTTTACTGATTATTCAGTATACAGGTAGGGCCAGGATAACCCCCCTCTTAAGTCTGCAACAGACTCCTGTTGAATGAGTATCTGTTCAGGCAGATAAAATGCAAAATGGATGGCACCTTGTGCACAGCGAGAGGAGATGCCATTTTCCAAATTCAACCATTTGACCCAGCGCAATAAAATGAACCCAGTTCAGTTTTCCAATTCAATCGTCAGTCAATTTTGCTTGTATTGTCTACTGCTGCACTGTTGTGTTGTAGACATTTATAACAATGATGTAGCGTTCTTAATGAGGAAAGCAAGTTTGCAGATGTGCCTGTGTGCGGTACTAAATGAGCATGCTAGCACCCGGCGCTGCTGCCCTGCGCTATTGCAACACGGTGGCAATGTGGCACTGTCAGTGCAGTGAGCTTGGCTTTCATATTGCTCAGCTAACAGTAGTAATGAACGGCCTTTATCACACAGGCCTTCCCACAAGCCGTCATGTAAAACCCCATGTAATGCCATCAACGGCTTGCATGCTCAGTTGCTCACTTTTGATCTGTTACTTGGTGAGCTTGCTGAGGCAAGCTAATGACCATGTCTACAATGCTAGAGTGAACGATAGAATCTAGAAACATGGCGAAGCTTCAGCTGAACAGAAAGTTATCATTTGACGCATAACTAAATCTTGCTTGTATGTAAATTTACCCCTTCGTACTCACACCCACTTAAAAATTTCCATGTCCTGTACATTTCTCATAACAATGGGCAGAGGTGTTTTTAAAAACCCAATGTAACTAAACCACCATATGTTTGTAAATAAAATAATTGGATCTACAGTTTATATGATGTTTATGAGAAGTATGTTTTCTCTGTTTTGCAAAAATGCTTGACACATTATGTAAAAATAGGCTGTAAGACTGTGCCAAAGCTAAATGTTGAGCTGATGACTTGATTTCACATGTAATGGCAGCATCTGTATGTTTTCCTACATTGAGCTGACCGTTACTCCTTGTCATTCCAGAATATCTTGACCGCCATGAAAGAGATGGTGAAGTACAGGACTTCAATCTTCATTGCCCACAGACTGTCCACTGTGGTGGACGCCGATGAGATTATTGTGTTGAATGAGGTAAGTGAAATGACCGTTTAATTTGTAATTTTATGTCCACTGACATAGTTCACTAGTCTAACAAATTCTGTGTTGGTATACTCAATTTCATCCAAAAATCTTATTATTGCAGTATTGTTTTTGTTAATTGTTGGGCATCAGACTGTGGTATGCTTCATATTTTTAGTACTTGATATTTTAATACACTTGTCACATGCAGAAAAAAATTAAATGGATTAGAACTTGTGAAGAATAAGATATGTCATAATGTCAGTAATTGCATAAAAATGTTTATTTTTATGCAATTAAACATTTGACTCAAGAAGTGTTTGGCTGATTTATTTGACCAGTTAAGTCTGAATTAATTGGCTGAATTTAGAGAGAGCGACGCCGCTGTTCTTATCCGTATAAAAAGAAAAAAAAAAGAGAGAAACAAAACAAAAAAAAAAAAAGCTGCCAATCTTTATTCTTTTGGGTTCGCGGAAGGTAATGAATGCATTTTTAGAGGTCAGAGTCTCGCGCGTGGGAGGGACATGTACACTTTTCCGCTGCGCTTCCCAACTTGCGATTGCCGTCAGAATCGCTCTCGCGCTCGCAGGCCTTGTCGGCCATCTGTTTCCAGCGCTGTCATTGAGGAAATGCACGGTTTGTCCTCCGGTCCCGTTCCGAAGACGAGCGTGATGCGCGTGCGGCGAGAGTGGCGTCCGCGGCGGTGAAAATCTGCGCGAAGCGATTCGCTCTTGAACGATGTTCCTGTATGGGTGTGTGCGCGCGCGAGTGTGTGTGTGTTTCTGTGTGGATATGCTTGTGTATGTGTGCGAGCTTTTGTGTACGTGTGTGGGCATGTGGGCAAGTATGTGTGGTTTTTGTTTGTCAGGACAGGCGGGTGTCTAAGTGTAAGTGGCGGTGGGGGGGGGAGGGGGAGTTTGACATCTGAAGCTCAGAGAAACGAACACTGACGCGCGTTTTCCGTGTAATTGCGGTTATCCTTACTTTGTATCATTAGGATGACTATCATTATTATTTCCAATCACGGTAATCATAGTCGTACGAGAAATAATATAGGGGAAAAAAAAGAAACGCAGGCTGCATGTAAGTTGGCAGAGACAGCAGAAAGCAACGTTTGCCCCCCCCCGACCCCCCCGGTTTGCGATTGTTTCTCGTTCGCAGCTGAAAAATAGCCGCTCCTCGCGTCAGATGGCTGGGATCAAAAAGGTCCCCGGAAAAAGGGAGGCATGTTTGCGCGCGGCGCCGGGGGACTCTCCGGTGTCAGGAGTTTGCCGAGCGCTCCAGGGTGCTCATTAAAATAATGAGCGGAGGTGCCGGGCGCATGCCTGCGTCGGAGACCCCTCTGTTTACCTCCCGCGCCTCCCCGCCACCGCGTGGGCAGCCGGGGCGGAAGGCCGGGCGGCCCGCACGCAGGGAGAGGCAGTGGTGTGGTGCGGTGCGGTGTGGTGTGGTGTGGGGAGGAGGAGGGGGGGGGATTGTAGTTTTTCCGGTAAGGTTTTAACCTCCATCTTGGAGACGGTGAGGAATGGGGGGGGTTGAGGTACGGTGTAGGGACGACGGCGAGGAGTGTTTGTGCATCTGGTCCCCTGTCACGTCCCTTCCCCCTTGCTGCTTCCAGTCACCTGTGTATGGTCTCTGAAGACCGTCTCTCCCCCCCAGTTGACAACTCCTGATAGTGAAAAGAGTACCATGCACAGACACTGCCCCTGTGGCATAAGCCCCATGGTCCATGCAGTAGTGAGTCCCCTGCTGACTCTGCTGTGGGCGGGGGTGGGTGGGTAGAAGTAAGTCAAAGTTAAGTGGTCTGTAAGTCCTGGTACTGGGACTGCTGCCCACTTACTGCTGGTGTGGCTATTTAGGATTCTTCTTCTTCTTCAATCTCACGTTAGCCTTGTTATTCTCTCTCTCACTTTCTCTCTAAAGCTATACGACCTATCCCTCCCTCTGTCTCTCTTCATGTTTACCCTCCACGGTGTTTTGCCCAAGAGGGTCAGCACAGTAGATGCTCCAGAGAACCCCATATGTTGCCCAGGAGGGACTCCCTGATCTTCATCTGTCTGCCTCTTGTCTGAGAACAGATGGGCTAGATAAGGGTGTGGGGTCCGTTGTCATGTTGTAACTGTAGCTGTGCTGCTGGTGTCTCTCGCCTGCCAGGAATAATAGTCTGACTCATCTTTGACTGGTAGCTTAGGTCTCAAGGGACACATTAATTAATGCAATACTCGCCAAGCACCTTTGGAACTTTGGAATATGTATCTGCATGTAATCGCTTACACAGAAATAAAAAAAATTAAAACTTTAGAAAGATCGATCCCAAGACTTTAGAAAGATTGTAGTGAAAGAAGGCCTTGTTGGTTCATTTCTTTAGCCTGTACATGAGATGTGAATGTTCAGGCTGTGGCTGTTGCCATGGTTGACCGCCCCCACCCCCTGGGGCTCTGTGCGTTTCAGGGGAAGATAGCGGAGCGGGGGAGCCACCACGACCTCCTGGCCATGCCCGGCAGCCTGTACTCGGACCTGTGGAACACGCAGAACAGCAAGATCCTCAACCGCAAGCCCTCGGCCGACACGGAGCCCGAGCGGCTCTCCCAGAAGGAGGAGGAGCGGAAGAAGCTGCAGGAGGAGATCCTGAACAGCGTGAAGGGCTGCGGGAACTGCTCCTGCTGAACCCGGCCCTCGGGTCGCGGGCCGAACGTCCCCGGCCGGGCCCCCCCGCCACGCCCGCCGTCATTGCCCCGCCCCTCAGACTAGTCGGGCCCCTCCCATATTAACATGGCCCAGCGCCTCATTCCAGCTGGGCCGTCCCACGTTTCCCACTCTCACCACTCCTACTGACAGCCCCACCCACTTTCCCCCCCTCCCCTCTGCAGCGCCCCCCTCAGGACGGGCAATTTCCAATCACAACGGTGGAGGCTGAATTGTTTTTCAGTATCTGAATGATCTCCACATTCGGGGACCGGGGATAAATGAGGGTTGTTTTATGCATAGTTTGGCGGAATCAAGGTGAAACCAAGCTCATACACTATTTCCTTCTTCCACAGTGGTTCTTTTGGTCAAAAATAATGAAGGGTTTCATTTTTTTCTTTTACCATAGGAGACGGAAGACCCCTGAAGCTAAAGACCGTAAAGTTACATGCCTTCGTATAGACATATCGCATAAGTTAATTCAACTTATTTTTAAATTATTTTTTTTCCATGTAATTGGGAACTCTTCACAGTAGGTAGTTGTTTTTATTATGGATGTGTACATAGCAATGTAATAAGACTGGTTGATTCTTGATGAAAATGCTCAAGCATCGTGTCCAATTATAATTGTTTGTGCAAATTTGCATTTGATAAGGCTATTAATTATGTCTGTGGCTTTTATTAAAAAGGTCATATGGTATGTTTCTTCAGAAAATAACAAACGCTTTACCTTGCTGTGTTTTTTGTATCGTCTAGTTTTTAAGATGATAAAATGCTTCATAAAGTGTGGTTACCCATGGGATCATTCTGTATCGAGAAGCTCCAAGACAAACAAGTGCCAAGAAGAGGGGAAAGATATGTTTTCTAAGTGTGGTTGCAGTATAGATTTACTTGTGACCTTCCAAACGATTGAAAATTAACATAACTATAGCAATTACATTTTTAAGCAATGAAACGTAATAGAACAATGCAGCCAGAAAAGTTCTACAAGACTGTTCTGTCATCCGTTGCATTTAGACATTTAGGAACAATATGAAGGCAGTGATTGTACTTCAGGGGAAAAAAACTGGGCACATAAAGACATCAGTAAGGTGCAGAGTATTGTAGTTCTGAACTAAAGTACCATGTGATCCATTTTTGGGATGAGATATGTCATATGTACTCAGGTCCCTGGTTAAACAAAGCACTGTGGTGGAAGGCACTATGCATGCACTGAGCACACGTTTGTTTTCCTTAACACCATTGTGTTGGGTGGAAATTGTGTAGCCTGAAACCTGAGGTACAACAGAGCCGACTGTGCTGATTGTAGTGTGGGGCTGTCGAGCAACAGGACTATGATGTATGTATATATGACTGCGCTGGAGCAAGAAAGTTGGTGTTTCTGCCAAAGACCTGATGAACGCAGAGTCCCACAGTGCTGGTTTTGCAGACTCATCCTGACTGCAGTTTGTGAATGCTGTTTGTCATAGGGCATTGTGCATTTGGACACACTGTTTCTTTGAGAGAGCCGAAATGGCGGTCCTCTATCAGCCTGTCATGCTGTGTCTGCCGTGTACGGAATTAAAGTATGTTGGACTTTGTCAGAGTTAATGTTCTGGATCCACCTTTGTCGGAGACACATGTTGAGATGCTAGGCAGCTGGTGGAGTGCACCCCTCCCCCTCACACACCCAAACGCACACAACATACAACACACACAAGCCATGCATCTGTTTTTCTCGAGGGTTATGTGTCCAGCTCCTTAACACAATTGCATTTTGTTTTTGTACCGTAGTACCTCACATTTAACTGCACTCCAAGTAATGGTCATGTTTGTAGTTACTGGTTTTACATTACATGTCAAGCTTTTTTTCATTTTCCGTGGATGAAAGTTAAAGGCTTGAATTGCACACTTTCCCCTCCAGAATGGAACGGACAGAAAATGTACTGTTCATGGAGAGCGTACTGTGACATCTGTCATGAGCCATCACAAAGAGAAGTGTATTTCCTGAGATAAGATGGATGCTGAGAATTTTCCTAGTGTACAGAATTTTTTATGACATCTTGTATACTGTCGCAAAAGATGGGCTCCCTTCCCATTCTTATGGAAGTGGAAAAGAACAAAGTAAAATGCAAACAGTCACTTGCAAAAGTATTTTAAACTTAAATAGTTTTGTTGTCAGCTTTTCAAGTTCTAAAAAACAAAATGTGAAAACTGATGGGCTCTTGCCAGGCAAAGTATGTACTCACAAAGTAGTTTTGAAAAATCACTGTAAAGATACACAAAGATCTTTATATCCACCAGTACAGCTGTGTTGAGTGGCTAATAGATTTGTTGGTGGAGGAAGTCCACAATTAATAGTGTTCCCTTCTTGCAAGCACTTGGATAAAATTCTGCTTCATGTCATCTGTGACTACACACCTGCTGCACAGAGGTCTGCCCAAATTGGTGGAGGTAACTAATGCGATACATGTGCTACAATGTAAGTCAATGGAGAAGGGTATCTTGTAGTCACACTGTAGTCCATAGGCCAGGGGCTCTTATTAGACATGTGTGACTCCAAACAAACCAATGTGAATATTCATGCAGAACACTGTTGTTGAGTGAAATGATCTTGAAAGCTAGCTTGAAAGCAAGCTAGCTGTGTACCCAGTCTATTTCTCAGTCATGTACGGAAATGTGGCAGAATGATCAAAATGGTCAAGTTATTCAATCCGGCAAGGTTATTTCCCTAACAGAACTCAGACCTACATCATAAATATCCATAAGGAAGCACTGGGTAAACCGTGGGTTTGTCACATGCAACAACGTTCCACAAATGTTTTCACTCAATATTTTGTTTGTAATTTAATGAGTATTTTTTGGGATCGACTTACTGATCATTTATTCCGAAAAATAATTGGTACTTGAATTTGTGACCACAGTACCATTTGAAATATAATTGGACATACAGGTTGTAAGTCACGAATTGGGCAAAAGTTGTGAATCCTATTGTATTTGAGTCATTATGTATTGTGCCATGAGAAAGTTTTCACCCCCACTGATTTTTGTTTGGCTGCAGGTCAAATAAGAGGATTCTTGGCCGAATCCCATTTAATTTTTTTTAAATGAAATAATGTGTTTAAATGTCTTCAGAATAATATAAAACCATGATAATGACTTCATTAATAAATATTCGCTCCTTTGTAGCAACAGCTCAAATTGGTCCAGGTTTATTCCATTTTCTTGAGAGATAACACTAAATGCCGTGTTACTGAGGTCCACCTACTGTATGTTGATTTAAAGCCCATCTGTGTTAAAATGCATGATTGCTGAATAAATACAAAGGACTCGCAACTGAAACAGCGACTTGGGTCACTCACACTGTCGCGAATGCCAAAGAACTGCACATGGAACACTCAGATTAAGTCATTATAAGGCAAAATAAAGCTGCAGAAGATTATTAAAAGATCTGCAGAACTGTGAACCTGCCTATGAGCAACTTTAACAGAAAGGGGCCGGGGGGGGGAGAAATAGTGTAACCAAGACACTGCCAAGATCAGGCCATCCTACCGTACTGAGTAACCACATAAGAAGGGCAATTGTCAAAGAAGTGACCAAGTGGCCAGTTACAACACTGATAGAGCTGCAGAGTTAACTGTGCTACAATCAGCAGCCTCTTCAGTACTTCACAGGTTTGGCCTCTTTGGAAGAGTGGATAGATCGAAGGCACTCCTGAGAAACGGCCAACAATAAATCACACCTGGAATTTGTCAGAAGCCATGTGACAGACCCTCACCTATGTTGCTGAAGAGATTTGTGGTCAGAAAAGGCTGAAGTTGAGCTCTTTGGTCCGACGGCCGTGCTATATTTGGCTCAAACCGAACGCAGCCTATCACCAATGTCACCATGGCATTGCTTTCAGCAGAAGGGACCAGGAAGCTTGTTTAAGGGCCATTAAGAGCATGATGGATCAAGCCAAATACAGACACGTACTTCAGGAGGAACTTGTTTCAGTCCACAAGAGATCTGCGTTGAGGGCGAAGATTTGTGTTCCATCGGGACAGTGACCCCTTTAAAATTTGTGATTGTGATTTTCTCTCCACTGATGCTGTCTTTATCTTGGTACATGGGAGTGTGAACACTTTTGTAAATGAGAAATGCATTCTTTCTTTAAATTTCATTAGTTTAATGGTGAATTATTATTATTTTTTTGCATCATACGTGTTTTCAGTTTACATTTTATATTTTTTCCTGAATATACATTTTCACAGCTTAGGCTATGTTTACAAATCATTGTTTATTTTTGTGAATCATGTTCTATATTTGTGAATCCCATTCTGCATTTGCTAGTAATATGTTTTTACATTTTGACAGTAATCTATCTCCATATGCAGTACCTGTTTATAAAGGCTAAAATCTGAATGTTGTTTTTAGTTCTTTAGTACCTGGGGTACACATTGCTTACTTGTTCTCATTTTAGATTTACCATGACTTTGTGAAGTTTGTTTAAGTTATGTGCATACATCACAAATCTCTACTTCAACCAAGAGCTGTTTTGTGGCATCTATTCTCACAGCTAAACAGTATTGAGAAATGTATCCACAAAGCCCTGCTGCCCTTGATTTATGCACATACTAGTGTCACGAAACAAAACCAAGCTCAAGATAACACTAGATGGCTACAATTAAGCCCCTCCCATTTCCCGTCAGAACTGAGGTGTTTCCAGTGACCCGTGTGGAAAAGCGTGATTGTCGTGTCGAAGCGCTGTGTTGAGTTCGAATTTGAAGATGCGTCAACACTCGGGAAAATTGCTCTATAAATACATGTGCAGATTTATATGCTTCTTAAGATTCATTTGTTCTACAAATACAACATTTGCAGGGTTTTTTTTGTATCTGGCAGAGGAGCAAATTAAAACTACCAGTGGCAGATGTCCATGTCACGGAAAGCTTTCCTGTCCGTGATGTCTCTCTGCTGCTGCCGGAGTTCAGCTGGTAATGAGGGTGACCTCCCTCTGTTTAACAGAATAATGCTTTTGCACATACAGGGAACCATGCGGAAAGCCTCTAATAAGATCTGCGACATTGGCCACGGGTGGGGGATTGAGGAGGGCTGCTTTGAGATGTTGATCAGAAAAACTGCTTCTCTCATTGCTGCTGCTGTTGTTGGCTTGCACTTGGGATTTTTGTCCCATTAACAAAAAAGAAAAAAAAGAAAAAAAAGGGTTTGGCTGCAGATAAGGTGGCAAGTTTTTTGACAGATTACATTAGCAGCATTATCCTCAGGGTCACGCAGTCTGAGATACCCTGTCGATTGGGGCTGATGAAGATTTAATTTTCACTGGGAAACTAACAAATAGAGTGAGAGGTAAGCCAAGGTTAACCCACGAGCCTTGGGGAAGCAGCTTATTCTTATCCGAGTACAAAGAGGAAAAGCACCATTGTGTTGCTGATGACTGCCCACAGCTTTTTCTCAAAAGCCACTGCCGATGTGTATTTGCTGCCATATGCGTCGGCCTGCTTCTATCTTCCAGTGTGCTACTGATCAGAATTGAGGAATGACAACAAATGAGAATGCATGGAAAGAAGATAAAGCCATTTGCCATTAAAGCCCCACTACACCCACACATACATGAAGTTACAAATAAATATGTAGTAACAGTCTTCCCCTTACAGTATAAAGCATGCAAGGTTTTCTCTTCCATGTGATTCTGAGTACACTCAATGTACTTGTAAGTGGCACAAACGATGCCTGCATTTCGCTGAAAATACAAGGAATCATCCCATTTTGTGTCCATTTTGAGACTGAGATTCTAAGCCTTAACTGAACCATTAACCATTAATATGTCTTTCTAATTTAATAGCCACTTCGGAAGAGTATTACTCTGCAGTGTTAAGTAGCAGTGTAAATTTGCTGCAGTCTGGTCACATCCCAGGCCAAGCAAAAACAGAGGCCACAGTAATGGAGGAATGGCTCGAAAGCAGTTATTTTTTGTCAGACCTTTTTTCCTGAGCCTGCCACTATAGTCATGCCCAATTCTAGACTTGCCTAAATTGGCAGATGCACGGTTGGGACATTAAAACAAGGGCAAGTCATATGCTGGCTTCCACATGCACCCAAAGCTAGCATCTCAGTGGGACATGTACTTCCTTCCTGAGTTGAGTTGAATCATGCACCAAACAGTGCTTCCCTGAAACTTGGTGGACAGAGAATGCCTGGAAGAAAGGGTGGTGGTGGTCGTTGTTGTAGTTTTGATTAAACAAGCATACATAACTCCCAAATTTCAAAAATAGAGGGAAAAATGTATGGTCTTGGTTATACAAGTCCTGCATTTTAAGATGTCTTTCCAATAGCAGAAGGGTCCCAGCAGAATTAGATTTCAGTTTATGGCGTGGAACTAGAAATTCAGGTCTTGCTGGACTGGAGTCTTCATAGGCCTTAGAAATACTTTTCCAGTTAGTATATAACTCATTTGTTCTGGAATACTAGGTGAGGACTGCATGCTGTGGATTGAATCAGTAACACATCACAAATGAGTCTAACTTATTCCCAGGTGTAAAATTAATTTATTTCTATATTGGTTGACATTTGACACAATGGTGAGAGAATAGGCTGATGGGGCTGGTCTGAGATCATAGATTTTTTTCCTGTAAATGTAGATTTAAAACTGCCCAGCCTGGTTTAATACTTTTTATTTTATTTTTATTTTTATTTTTATTTTTATTTTTATTTTTATTTTTATTTTTATTTTTTTAGCTCAGCACATTTAAAATGGAATACAGGAGTATTTCAGCTAAAAAATGTTTTTAAAAATGTGTTGCAACCCCACACACAGCAGTGTTTCATAACTTAACTGAAAAGATGTAGGACAAAATGTTGATTCTTACTATTTTTTCCTCCACAGGATTTTCAGTTTGTTTCAGTAACCACTGAACTTTTAACATGCCGTAGAAAACGAATAATAAAGGGGAGAAACATTTTCTTCACTCTAGTTCATGTTACATTTTTTAGCTGAAATATTCCTGTATTCCATGTCTGGGGGTTTGAAACATCTTGGTGAAAGTGGTTGTGATGGCCTGTAAGACATCACTGATTTAGCCTGAGGTTCTGAAATGGTTGGGCCTGCTGGCAGAAGGAAAAAAGTAAATTGCCTAAATGAGCATTTGATTAATACTGCTGTCAGGTCTGAGGAGTTGAAGTGCCAGCATCAATTACCTTTTTTTCCACCTTCCTTTAGCTGCTGCTGACCTCAGAACCATTTTATTGTGTTGAAAAGGAATTTGTAAAACCTGTTTGGTTGCAATTTGTGTTACTATGGTGATCATTTAATATTGGTGGCACGACTTTTAACCAAGTGTAAAATGTTGCTTGTGAAATTATTGGTTATCTTTTATACATAAATCAAAGTACATATTATTTCAGTTGAATTGCCTTTTCCTTTGTTTAGATCTCCCTGCAGATCTAGCTAGCATTTGGGAACATACTCTAAAGGGCTGTAAAGTAGGGTGGGTCAATTGCTTTAGCTTTTAAGTTTTCATCTATTTCAAGCTGTTTTAGGACCAAGCCCTGCTTTATGAGAGAACATTAACCTGAGCACTGACGTTCTGGGCCAGAAAAGTAAGGTTATTTTTTTTCTTTTACTGCAAATTACGTCAAATCTATTCTCCTAACCTGCAAGTGTGCAGTCATCAGGTCAATGTTCAGCCCATTACCAAAAGCCATTACTGACTAGTATTTCCTGCCAAGCTCATCGCCACATAGACACATCACCACCAATATTTTTCAAAATAATATGCTTCAAAAAGTAGTTCTCCTTTCTGTTGTATGTTTGTAATCTGGTGCAATGGGAATTTCACAATTGGAAATGATCATACATTAATAAAAAATCATACATTAATTCTTAAAATGTCATACAGTCATGGAAGTCACTAAGGTGGGAGCATTCAGCTTCACTTAGCTGATAGAGTAGTTCATTCTAGTGCTGGATTCAGGTGTGAATATTTTGCTGTTGCAGGTAGCCTACCTCTAGGTAGGTGACATTTTGAAAAGTGAGCAGTAATCTGGAGTTCAATAACGAAACCAGGGTCTATTAAATCGATAGCTAGATGTGTATCAATAGTATAGTGTTCTTAAAAAAATACTAAAACAGTTTTTTGGCCAGATTTTTATATTTTATTTTTTGTCTCAATTTGGTATGTCTGATCATATGTGTAGGCCAGCCTCATCACAGCAATGCTCTCCAGTTCGAGAGAATTCAGGAAATCACACATTCTCTGAAGCAACTGCTGCTACTTTTTCAGTTGAGCTGTGGAGTCATTGTCTTGGAACAACACATTTGATATGCAGCTGGTACATGCAGACTGCCCAAACCCTGACCAACCAGAGGAATTTCTGTTGCACAAAAAAGTTAAACTTGTGACCATTGTTCCTCTGTGCCAATGCAGTTTGTTCGTGTTTGGTATATGCTGCCATGACACTGTTTTAGCATGCTACATTAAATAATTTAGCAGTTTTTGTGACCAAAAAATCTGCAATTCAGGCACAGACTGTTTGTAACTCAGTTAGATGCCTCATGTTTTGGAAAGTCACATATCAAAGTGAGAATTGCTAGACCCCTTTAATAGCTGACACATACTGCTAATTGCCATTCAATTCCATGTGGCTCACCTGCTTTTGCGTTTGTGATTTAGTTACTTCAAAGTCCTTTTTAATGTTGATTCTATTATTTTGTCCATCCCTTTTAAATGTATATTCAGGCACCCATTTAAAAGTGCGTAGCAATAAATTACTTTTTAATTAAAAAATATATATATTTCTACATAAAATTTTAAAATGCATACTTTATAATGTTAAAATACCTGGAACTGTGCCCAGGTTTAAACAATATCACAATTTCACGTGTCATACCAGATTTTGCCAAAATATTTGCTTAAAAAGTAATATTTTTGTCCTCACGAAGATGTCACAATTTAGGAACTAGTGGAAATACCTATTTTATTTTTTGAAAAAAAAAAAAAAATTCTGGGTGATGTCACGCAATCAGTGCTATGCAGAATATGTTCCACAATGATAGTAAATCACGTGCAACAGTGAAACATGGTTACCTCAGTACTCGTATAATTTATTTTATGTATGTTTGTTCATCTTTATCTAGGGTATGATAAATTTTGGCAGACCCTGTGCATTTTGAGCACTGTTAATTGACCTTTTGTCAGGTGTTGACCGTAGCAGTGAAGATGTGGTTGAGTGTATTTAACATTTTAATTTTAGTTCTAAATTAATTCCCGTTGTTTATTGCTTTTGATAAACATACAGATTTGTCCAAATTTATTTGACTTTGTACATTTTGTAGATATTCTGGCGGACCTAGTGGTACAATGATAGTTTGACAAATCTCCTCAAAGGTTGGGAATGCTAATTTGTGGATAATTCTCCAGAAAACATATTTCAGTAGAATTTGAAGAGGTCAAAATTAAAAAAGAACAAACCATGTAGTCCATATAAACCCATTATGGATGAAAAAAAAAACATTAATTTATCAAATAAAACTGTCCAGGCATGCGGTATGATGACGAAGACGATGTCGGCATCAAATGATTTCCCGGAGATAAAGTCTAAAATACTCTCACACTTTTCCGAATGCTTTATAGTATGATACCACTGCATCATGTTCGCTCGCTCTCGGAGAAAAGCACCTGTTTTGCTTAGCGCGTCCGCGATGTGGTGCGCGGCCTTGCGTGGACTTGGTGGGCGCGCTCTTTATGACAGGTCGGAGGAAAAAAGGAAGAGGGGGAGTACTAGGCAAGCGAACGAGCGTACGAGCCTGCGCTCGTCAGGGAAGAGGGGGGTGGGGGGGTCCAGCTGCAAAAAAAAAAAAAGAAAAAAAAAGAAACGCGTAACAATGGCAGCATCGAGCACCTTGTAGATGGTGTAAAACAACCGAAGGGGCGCCATAAATTAGGGATGTGATCACAAACGACATGACTGTTCTCTGAAATCTGGCGATCTTATGGAAAATGGAATGGTTAACGTCCTAATTTGTTTCCTGGAATACGAAGACTGCTGTAATTTAAAATGGAGTGGTAGGGGGGAGCGAAGCGCGCTGGCTCCATCACCGAGAGGCGCGTCCACCTGCTAGTACTGGAAGTCCGGGTCCGGGGAAAATATGGAGAAGTGCCTTTATTGAAGAAAAAAGACACATTTGTAATTCTGTAGAAAGAGGAGGGGGCAAAGGGATCCTGGCGACGAGGAGAAAGCGCAGTGTGGGTGCATCGAGAGGTAAGTTGGATACTGCGGTGGCATAGAGAGATGGTATGCTTTGAATGTGGAGATGCACGCTACTGTAGCTGTATCCATTGCCACTAAATATGTGAAACGGGCCTTTATTTGTATTTGTAGCGTAGATTACACAAACACAGCGTAGTTAGACATTGGATATTCATTCTGCCATTTTTGTTGGATTGCTCTGCCATTATCGTCATTGCGATACTTTTTGCGCGGTGCACCACCGCAATTATTTTACGATCCTCTATCTAAGTCCTGGATCATGCTACAATTTAGACAACGCTTCTAGTGGTACAGCGACATTTGAATAGTGTTGCACTTGCAAACTTGCATGACTTTTGAAAGGACTACGGTGTTCCGGTTTGCACGCCTGGATAGAATTTCGGATACACAAATAGACTGTTTTTCCCCGCGTTCGGCACAGATGCAGCACTGCACGTAGAGCTATATTACATGCCTCATGCCCGTCGACCTTTATCTAGATAGGTCTTCCAATAAACCGCTTGTTTCAGGAACGGGGAAATTTGCAGTGTCCTTTGGTTGGTGCTGAACACCACAGATACAGTATAAAGTACGTGCTTTTTGCACAACGGGGTGAACACTGCGGGTCGTTTGAGGGTGTCCCGAGGTTAATCATTGTTGCTGTGGTGCTCTGCGTCTCAGTAATATTGGATTTAAATGTAGACGAGGCACTGCCTGCCTTATTCGCTGGATATCAAATAGGCTAACGCCGCGTGGACAGTTAGTGCAGGAACTGATTACCGAAACAGTAGAGATGTGTAGCAAGTGTAATGCGTTTTTTTTTCTCTTAAATAATTATACACATGCATACATTAAACAAACTGCCTGCAAATAAAATTAAGTAACGATAACAGCATGTTGAAATGGTAAAAATCGTGGGGGACATTGTATGAACTGGAATGTAGTAACGTGGAAGTTGGTGGGTTTCAGTTTGAAGAAGGGCATGAGTGGTAAAAGGTGTATTAACGTTTGCATGTGTGAATACCTAAGATATTGTTTATGGTCTATTTGTTTTGACAATGACGCGACAATCCCGAATGAAATGAGAACAATAAGCAACAGTAGCAACAGTATCTTCTCAGGGCACCAAATTCATATTTAGAGGTGCGTATACCTGGGAAAGCAACTTCATATTTGAGACAAATTGCCAGTTTACCTTTGTTAAAAACTAAAGGACTTTCTTTATATTTAGACTAGTCCTCTGTTTGCCTGTTTTTCCTAGTGATCTTTAAATTCTTTGAATGTGAGTGTGTGTGTGTGTGCAAATACAGATTGAAATACGGTGTTCCATAAGTGTCATAAAATATGATTCTGTACACTTTGAACTTTTTCATCTTCCGTGTTTTACCAAATAATAACAGCAGTACTTTTGCGATGTGCTTAAAGAAATAATACATTAAATGAAACCCAGGGTTATCGCAAAAGGCCCATCTATCTATATTATTCCATTGTAAATTCAGCCCATAGAGCTGCTTCACCTGTGTTTGCATCACGACTATCCAGAAACCAGTGCTGTTTTTGGTTTTTCCCACTTTGACACTTCATGTCCAACAAAGCTTAGACCAAGGAAATGAGGTCCTGCTGATGGCCATTGTCAAGACCCAAGCCAGTTGCTTTTATTGCTGTGAGGGTGAGTGCTCTTGGACTGCTGTAGGTCACTGACACATTAAGTACCCAAGTCCGCTGAAGGCAGAGTGCCGGCCATTTTGAGCAACATCCGGAGCTGAACTGAACTGTGCAAACATTTCTAGCAACCTGAAGATTTAAGGCCTTTTCTTTGGGGTGGGGGGGTAGGGGGTGGATGGGCGGGCTGCGCTTTACCTTTGCAATGATGTAGCAATGGTAGGCTTAAGCCACATAGAACTACTAGGGTTAGGAAAGGGAAATTCAGGGACCAATATTTGTCTGTTCATATTGGCCAGAGCAGATTACACCCTCATTTACATTATTGCTCATATGCAAACTGCAGCCAAGTTTCCACATTCATGAAAGAAATTCAGTGCCTTCAGAATCATTCACCTGCTTTGAACTATCGCGTTTTGTACTGTTGCAGCATGCACTTTTAATGCATTGGAACATTTTTCGTTCAGCTACACCTATTGATGCAAAAATACTTTTCATTCGACAAAAATTTAAAAAAAAATTAAAGACATTTCTCATTTAAAGAAGTATTAATCCTATCCCCCCTCCCCGAGCCAGTACTTTGTAAATATGATTTAAATAGCAATTACTGCTCTGAGTCTTCTGTGGTATGAAAAAGCCTTGCACATTTGGATTAAATCATTTTTGTCAATTCCTATAAATTTGCTCCAACTCTGACAGAGAGTTAGACAGAGATCATCAGTGGACAGCAATTTTCAGGTTATACCACAGAAGTCTAAGCTTTGGCTGGGCCATTCTAGAATACTGACCATCTTGATTTGAAGCGATCCCTTTGTAGTCTTTGGCATGTGCTTTGGATCTTTGTCTTGTTGTAACATAAACTTTCACCCTCAATGCAGATTTCAACAAACAGTCCCTCTTGCTGAAAAGCAACCCCATAGCATAACGCTGCCACCACGCTTAACAGCAGAGACAGTGTTGCCCGGTTTGCTCCAAACCAAATGCTTTGCTTTCAGGCCAGCTCAATTTTGGGTTTGTCCAGTGTCTTCTGGCAAACTCCAGGCATGATTTAATGTTGGTCTTTCTCAGAAGTGGCTTCTATCTAGCCACTCTCCCAAAGAGACCAAATCTGTGAAGTGCTGAAGAGACCGTTGATCGCGGTTGTTTTTCCCATTTCATCCATTGAGCTCTGTTATACTAACTGGCCTCTATGTTACTCCTCAGACAGTTGTCCTTCTTATGTGGTTGCTCAGTTTAGTAGAATGGCCTGATCTTGGGTCCCTCTGGCTTGTGCCATATTTTTTTATATGTAGTTAAAATGGACTAAATGGTGCTTCTTGGAAGGTTCAAAGCATTCCCAATCTGTTTATGACCTTCTCCAGCTTTTTTTGCCTCCTAACAATCTAATTTCAATATTTTACGGGCAGTTCTTTGGTCTTCATGACAGCATGACTGATCTGACCTGCTGTTTCAGTCGTGGGTCCGCAGAAAGCCAATGATATTTATTCAGCAGTCATGCAGTTGAACACAGTTTAGGTTGTTAATATGAAGGGGTGACTACTTGTCAATTAAACCATTTTCAGGGTTTTATTTTTAGTATAATTCTGAGGATCCGTTTTTCATTTTAATATTATACAGGGTTACCTATATAGGAGCAGAAAAAATCCATTTTGTATGTATGTGCAGCAAAATAAGAAAGAATCAATAGGGAGTGGAACCTTTTGAAGGCATTGTAAATGAGCATAGATGTGAATTAATTTTATTCATATAACAAAGTATTTCAACTTGCTTGAGAGCTACTGAGTATATAACTTTGCTTGTGAGCTTAGCTGGTAGAAATAATATGTTGAAACTACATAATAAATGAAAGCTGCTTGGATGACTATGGTTGGGCTGCTTTATGAGCATGACATTTTCATTTAGTTTAAGCTTCAGTGATGCATCAAATGCATCGCACCTCTTGCGCATGTGTGTTGCGTCATCATATTGGTCTGTCATATCAACCGTACTCTTGTAGTTTATGTTATCTTGCGTTTACGTTTATCGGCCAGCATTGATGCTGTCTTGATATCGTCATGCATCCCTATGAAATACACATAGTAATATTACAGACGACATTTAAGCTTCATGATTAGTATTGTTTTGCAAGTACATCAGTAGTTGCATGCAGGGTTTAGATGAATCACAATCAAATGATGGTTAGCCGTAAAAGTAGTGTTTATATAAATTATATACAGCATTCTGGAACTATGCGATCTATAAATGATCAACACTGCAAGCTTAGAAAAGTCAAACAAGTACTATTAGAAGGTGAAATTGAGTTGAGCAGATTCATTCTCTGTCTATTGACAGTGTTCCTTTGGATTTGAGGCTTTGAGGCTTAGATGAGCCCTCTCCTCCATCCAGCTTTATTTTCATAATATTGTTAAGCAAGAACTTTACCCAACAAATTGTCTCCCATCTTCTGCATGGCCAACGCACAGGGGTAGTTGTGCGGGTAAAGCTTGTGCACCCTTCTCCATTTAGGCTACATTCTTTTTCTTTTAATCTGTGTTGAGAGCGTATTCTGTGCAGGCTGGTAGAAGAGTGCACCACATAGATATCGCAACATGGACACATTTCGCAAGCGGCCAAAATAAAATTACAGTTTAGGGAAATTAAACAATTTTAGGAACACAAACAAACCAAAATAAATTAATCTTTTGTAAATGGTGTCACGTAGCTGGAACGTGACTGGTGTGTTGTTTACAGCGTCGGGCTGCTGACGCTGTTAGAAAAAGAAGATATACTCTAGTTTTCTTTCAGTGATAAAGTCCACAATTGTGACCAAAATGAAGTAGATCAATACTGTGGCAACAAACCGCGTTGTGAATCATGCAGAATATTGACTTACAGGGCCAGAGAAGCGATGTGCCCTGGAGATTATTGATCACTGCAACCCCGGCGTACCTGATAGCGGTATGAACTGCTGCTGAGCAACCTGCCATGGCTTAGACCCGCCCACTGTAGAGCGGGGCTCTGATTCTGACTGCGCAGCTGTGGCTTAAGCAGCCGGGCGCTGTAATTAAGCAGAGGTAAAGGCCAGGGGAGACTGAGGGCTTATTTGATTGCTTTTTCGGGGCCCGAGGAAGAGCGGTCTCCTCTGCGGGAAATGAGTCCTGAGCTGCTCCGCTGACTGCGCATGTGCAGAACACCCACCCACTCTGCATGTGCCACACCATGCACTGTTGTACTCACTACCGACATGACAGCACTGTCCACTCAGCAGTGTATACCTCTCACCCCCACTGCACTGTACCACACTCATGCCAGTGTTATACCCCACACCCACACTCCACTGTGCACACTCATGCCAGATACCCCCACACCCACACCCACCTGTGCCACGCTCATGCACAGTGTTATACCCCACACCCCACTGTGCCACACTCATGCACAGATACCCCACACCACACCCACTGTGCCACACTCATGCACAGTGTTATACCCCCACACCCCACTGTGCCACACCCATGCACAGTGTTGTACCCCTCACACCCACACATACAGTTCACTGTACCACACTCATGCAGTGTTATACCCCCACACCCTCTCCACACCCACACTGCACTGTACCACACTCATGCGCAGTGTTATACCCCCACACCCCACTGTGCCACACTCATGCACAGTGCACCCCACACCCCACTGTGCCACACTCATGCACAGTGTTATACCCCCACACCCCACTGTGCCACACTCATGCACAGATACCCCCACACCCACACCCCACTGTGCCACGCTCATGCACAGTGTTATACCCCCACACCCCACTGTGCCACACTCATGCACAGATACCCCCACACCAACACCCCACTGTGCCACACTCATGCACAGTGTTATACCCCCACACCCCACTGTGCCACACTCATGCACAGTGTTATACCCCACCCCAACCCCACTGTGCCACACTCATGCCAGATACCCCCAGACCCCACTGTGCCACACTCATGCAGTGTTATACCTCCACACCCCACTGTGCCGCACTCATGCACAGTGTTATACCCCCACACCCTCTCCACACCCACACTGCACTGTACCACACTCATGCGCAGTGTTATACCCCCACACCCACACTCCACTGTGCCACACTCATGCACAGATACCCCCACACCCACACCCCACTGTGCCACGCTCATGCACAGTGTTATACCCCCACACCCCACTGTGCCACACTCATGCACAGTGTTATACCCCACACCCCACTGTGCCACACTCATGCACAGTGTTATACCCCCACACCCCACTGTGCCACACTCATGCACAGTGTTATACCCCCACACCCACACCCCACTGTGCCACGCTCATGCACAGTGTTATACCCCCACACCCCACTGTGCCACACTCATGCACAGTGTTAAACCACACACCCTCTCCACACCCATACTGTGCCATCCTGTATTCATACACAGCAGAGGTCTTGGACACTGAACCTCCATAACAGGCTGTCTAAAGGCCACTTAAATGCTATGAATCAATGCAGCGGATTGATTCCTGCTGGAGTATAAAGTATGATTTTATACAGCATGATGCATTAGTTGACAGAAGGGTGTCAGTGGGTTTTTTATGTGTAAAAGCAGCAATGGCAAAAGTACAGAATCAGTAGATTCAGTGCTGCCACTGCCAGTTGTGGCCAGTGATTCCCAGTTTGTCTTGCCATCCTCTCCGCCTCCCCCCATGCACCATGTAACTCGATCCTCAGCAGAATGGCCTGCCTCTACCCTGCTCCCCCCTCCCGGGCAGATTGGCACTGTCTTCTCTGTGCTGTGAGTGCCTGGCATTCGCTCGAGTGCATGCCCTGGCATTGTGTTACCTGTTTCTTCCACAGAGCCAGTCAGCCGTTGTTCTGGGTGTCTCGTGACCTTTGGGGAAAAAAAGAACAGCTGCATTCAGGAAAGGGGGACTGTGGCAAACTAAACAAGGTTCATTCTCTGAATGGCTTACTTTACATGCTTTCTCCTTTGTACTGAACAGCTTCCCTGACTGTAATTGACGGTAGCTTTTGGCACCTGGGCGTAGAAGCACGCTTCTGTTACATGTGTGTATAACCGTCCTTCTGTTCCATGGGCTTACAGCCTTGCTTAATGTTTCATTGGTGTACGTCCGTGCTTCTGATACATGGGTGTAACTGCTACTGTTACATAGGCGTACAACCCTGCTTCTATTGGCCCCAAACAGCAGGCCTCAGTTTTTGTCATTTTTTGGCTGAAACCCACATTGGCGTTGGCAAATCAGAAGGCAGTCAGGCCAAGATTAAATTTGGCATGAGGGTATCAAGGCCAAAAATCATATTGTAAAAGCACTTATCTCACTGTTACCATCAAAAGTCAGAAGAGGAAAGAGCCTGTCACTTAAGCCTTATATACCAAAACTCTTAACTTAAAAACCTTAAAGTACTGACAAGTGGTCAGATTGTTGATTTAAACTAAAACAGTTTTTTATATCGTAAAACAAAAATATGGCAGGGACTGATAAGTTTTCATTGTATGTGAATGGCTGCATATTTCTAAGCAGATTTATCCTAATATTTATATTATATATATATTTATTTATTTATTTGTACTATACCTATTTATATTTATAATGATTGCCTGATATGTGAATGGCTACTAATTTTACAAGCTCCCGAGATGCCGGAATTGCACAGACATATCTGCTGGATATTTTTTTTTGGGCTAAATCAAAATACCGGAGCACTAGTTTGCCTCTAAATACAGAGGGAAATAAGCACACCACACTGGTCTTATTGGGTCTGTTTTTCTCTTTACTTCAAGGCTTTTTCCCATGACTGTCTGGTAGGTATAAATGTAATGTACAAATAATGAATGAAAGAAATGGAAACAAAAGTCTTCCGACAGTGAAGGGATCTGGTGGTTGCATAATAGTGTGGGGTGCATTTTCCTGGAATGTTTTCGCTGAAGTCAAACGCTTTGTAGGTATGGTAGATGTCAGTCTTTACTTGAAAATAATCCTCTTCACCCCATGTTACAGAATTTATTTTTTTGCAGAGATGAAGGTATTTCAAGATGCCAGTGCCTCCCTCAATACAGCATGCATAGTCTGCCAGTGGTTGGAAGACCACAAGATCGATATTGTCCTTGTCCATGTCCTGATGATCCGTGTCCTTCTGAGCCCCTGGAGAAAAAAGTTGAAGTATTTTAATGACATGATACAATCATGTTGGATGACAAAAACATGTTACAGTGAAAATATATATGTATTTTAAATCATTTCCCTTACAGTGTAGGTTTCAGCATATTAAAATATATGGTTCTTGAGATTCATGATTAATGTCCCTTAAAGGGGACAAAAATTAATTTCCAGGTCTTAGGAGGATATGTCAGGGCCTTCTCAGTGACCGGATCTGAAGCCAATTGAGCATTTATGGGATATTCTGGAACAATGCCCGAGACAGAATTTTCTTGTGGAACAGTGGTCTCATATTCTGCCTGCAGCATTCCAGACACTGGTAAAGTATGTGCCACAGCACGTACGGGGCATACTGGCTGCACATGGCTGCCTAACACCCCATCAAACGATTTTACATGCTTACATTATTTCTCACAACTGTAGATATCCAGTTGTAAAAACGGCCTCAGTTTTAAAAAAATTTTTATTTTTTTTGTACAGTTTTTCGTCTCCCTGCAAATTAGCTGTTGCTTTTAGCATCATTTTGCATAAATTTTGAGTCAGTTAAAAAAAAAAAAAATTTTGGTCCATTTTTTTTTTTTTTTTGTCAGATGAATAAAATGCGGTGTACGCGTAAATGCCAAAGTGCACAGTGGGCTCTGATTTGGAGGCAGGGGGAACAGGGAGGTTGTGGTGCAATGGGCCCTTATAGGAGCAGGGAGAGTGCGGTCCCAGGGGAGGGGGGTGTCTCAGGGGGGTTTGAACAGGGGCAGATCCCCAGTGAAAGAGTGGAGGAATGACAGGAGGCCTTTGTACTGCCTGCCCCTTGATGCTGGAGTCTCTAGTTTCATGCACTGACAAAGTTTTGGGGGAGGAGACGGCCAGAGAAGTGGGGTATTTATGGGAACCAAACAAAAGCAGCGCTGGAGTTCAGTATGTTCCCTCCAGTTTTCATTCCGACCTTTTATTTTTATTGTATTTCCCCTAATTAGAATTTGCAATACTTTGCCATCTGCAGTATTCAGCTTTCCAGTTAGAAGCTTTCCCATACCAAAGGTTTTGTGAATGTAGATTTTTTTTGTACCTTTGTCCTGTGTTTTAAAAGTATCTACGAATTATATAGACATGCCTGAGGTTCATTCTTCATTTCTTTCATTCTTTCAATTTTCAAGCCTTGACAGACAAGAAATAAAATGTCAAAATGTTTTATGGATAGAATCATAGAATCAAATGTTTTACAGGTATAATTGTGACCCATTTAAGAACCATACTGGAAAGGGTGTACGTTTTCCTCCAAATTTGTTCTTTGGTTAGTGGGACCTACTGGTTCATTGGTTACCCTTTAAAACAACAATGATTGATATTATTGAATTATCTATGTTCAAAGAGACCTAACAGAATTTTTAATAATAACAATAACAATAATACTAATAATAATAATAACATAGGCCTGTATTCATCCTGATGTAAGCTAATATGCAATTAGTGTTGCAAATTTTATTCCTTATTTCAACAAGGCAATTTACGTATATTATACGTATACGTTCTGATAAGTGAAAATGGATTTGGTTTGCTAGTTAACTGCTTTTATTTTTATTACTTTAGCTTGACGAGTTCTAAGCTGCTACCAGTCGGGCTACCTTCATTGGACTTGTTGCTTGTTTCTTGTGGATGTTTATTTTTTTTTGCTGTGATTGAGCGTAGTTGTGGTGCTGCTTTATGAAAATGCTAGCCCTACATTACATGTTTGTATTTAACTTGTTTGACTCTTTTTTATTCATTAAAAAGCACATGAAACATGAAAGTTATTCTCTTTGTCTCTGGGTGACAAATAAACATTAAAAAATACATTTAATCCAGTGTCAAGTAGTAACCCTCATGTTTCTCTTTAGTTCTTTTGTCACATGGAAAAAAGGATAGCACAAATTGTTTTTAGAAAATTTTCAGATAATTTTGCTGTCAAATTTGTGTTTGTTAGCGGATAAAAATCACCTCTTTTCTTTCTTATGTACACCACTGCAGTGAAGTCCTGCTGTGTTTTTTTACCCAAGGTTGTCCCAATTTTTTAGAGAAACAGTTACATAGGTTTGTTTGTTCATTCTTTAATGTTTTATTTAAGCTGTAAAATAAATAAGGTGGATTTGTACACTTATAAATTATGTAAAGGATCTGAATTCATTTTTAGAGTTGTATAACCTGTGTTACATCTGAAGTTATTTTTTGAGATTAAGACCTGAATGGAATCTGGTTGCTGTGAACCTGCTTCCCATGTTTTCAGAGCAGTTTACTGTACGGCAGTGTTTGACCATTTTGGACAGCTGAAGTGACATGTATATTAACCATATATTGCATTGGACTCCATTAAAATGCTATTTTGAGGTTCAGAAATAATATAAATGCATAAAATTGCTTGTAGATGTAATTAATATAATATAAGACAACTGAAAAGTACAACTCTGACAAAGGTAATACCTATTAATGTTGATTTATTTATTAATGACCTGTGAAGGTTCCGGCAAAGAACCCCTCTCTCAGTCACTGCTGATCAATGGAGATCTTTCAAACACTGCTGTCAAACACGGGGTGATCTGTTTAAAGCAAGCATGCTTTTCTGCCTCTTCTCTTCTGCCTGGCTTGTATTGAGTCAGTGTATCTTTTCTGTCTCATAAAAATAACGTTCTCTTGCAAGTACATTTTCCAAGTACAGCCAGTTATTGTGGTATTCCGTTAGACTCCCATTCAACCCAGAAGTGTTAAACACATTCCTATCTAGCATTCAGCATGCGGACTTCACCATGCAGTTAGAGCCTTAGCAGACCAAACCCCATATGTCAGCGGACTTCCATTGTTACATTGTCAAAACACAAGGCATGTCTTTGACACTTTCAATTGACACAACATGCCAGATTTCCTCATTTAAAATACAGTGGATTTTAAATCTCAAATGGAGCTTCAAAAAAAGTCATAATAATGATAATATGCAAGAATCTGTGTACATTTTAGATGTATTTTCTCTGACCCATTGCATGAGAGATAAGGCGGTAGGTTGTCCCTGATTCTTTTCAAATTTAACTAAATTCATTTTTTGATGGAGTAGTGCAGGATGGTACCAACAACTTAGTTTCTTAATTTCCATTTTTGAGAATGTGAACTCTTCCCTCAACAATCTTACTTCTTTAACACATCTGTGGTGCACCTGTTTTGTGCTATGTGTGTGTGTGTGTGTGTGTGTGTGTGTGTGTTAGTTTGTGTGTATGTGTTTGTATAGACATACTGTGCATGCATGGGTGTAAACAATTTAGATGTAGAGGATCTTCAAAGATGTTCTCATCATGATATGCCCTTGATGAAAATAATTTAAGCAATGCCAAATTAGGAAAGCACAACTCGTTAGTAAGTTTAATGCTGTTGCATTCTGGAAACAGCCTCCTTCATCAGCGCATGAACACTACATTTCGGTTCAGCAAACTTTCTAAAGGAGGTTCAATGAAGCGGCCTCTTTTTAATTCAGGTTCACTGCATGTAAGGGTCAGGCAGAGAATGTATCATACAGAGAGAAGCCTGTGATCTGCTGTGCTGAATGGTGAAATGCAATATATGTAGGACAATACAACATACAGCTTCTGCGAGACAGCCTGTGATTTGAGCAGATTTCACTTCCTGTGTTTCAATGATAGTTTTTTTTTTTCAGGTGTTGAATGGCACAGAGCATATTTACAGAATGACTTGTCAGGAATTTGGATTTGACATCCATCCACATGCTGTTTAAAAACACCTGCAAGTAATGAAGTCATTATTTAATCCAAACAGCTCTGCTTTTAACTGGTCAACTTAAGTTCCCCTGCCTTAATAGCCAAAATTGGTTTAGCATACAGTGAGTGGGGTGGGAGGGTGGAGTGGTCTTTCAAAGGAGATATGTACAGCTCATGTGGTATGTCACCCAGGTCCAAGGACTCTGCTTTACCCACAATTCCTCAGCAGTCTGGAATCAGCATGCAGGTCCGTATCAGAGCCTGTCAGAGATCTGCGCTCTTAAGGCATCAGCAGTCTGATTTTATTTATTTATTTATTTGTTTATTTATTTATTTTTGGCAAGTCTCACTGGGCTATGAAGTAGTGAAGCGTGACTCAGTTCAAACAGGTCCCTGAGTCCAGGCTGGGTATCTCACAGGCTCAGACCAGGGGGAAGGGTTCAGAGACTACCGCGGAGAGCAGGCCACCACTGTGAAAACAGCCAGCAGAACACCACCAAAGCCTGATAAGCTGTCTAGTGAGTTTTCTGTCTGTCTGCCGTCTGTCTGTTTGTATGTCTGTCTGTCTGTCTATCTGTGTATCATATTTTCATCTGCCTTAAATCTCTAATATTTTAATGTTAAATGCTTGTGAAATTTTGTGAGTGTCGCAGCCAAACTGTGTAATGCCTGTAGGTGAAGTTCCAAATATATATTTGTTTGTCATTTTTGCGTGATGCTTGTGTGAGTTGTGACACATGAAAGCGGCAGTCTGGTGCCGGGCTGAGAGAGCGGTATGAGTAAACTAAGTGCAACCCACACACTCTATATTCACCCAAGTCTCTCTTTTTTCGATTTTATTCAGAGCGTGCAAAGAGCAGCTTAGATTCAGACCATAACTGAAATCAGGTCTCGAGACTTTCGCACAGCTCGTTGAATGAATTCAGTTTCTTCAGTGGTGGACAGAAGACAGGTGTGCCATGGTCCGGTCATGCAGACAGACACCTGGAAAGGGAACAAGAGAGAGAGAGAGATAAGCTAGTGGTCTCAGGTATCTCACATCTTTATTCATGCTTTCGTTAAAGGTGGCCTCCCTTAGCTGTTAAAAAGTTTGATAAAAGGTTTATAATATAAATACAGTACCAGGATGAGTTCTCATTGGGGGACAGGCAAACATGTCAGCTGTACATGTGTTGTAGAATATTCGGGTGCAAAGATAAGGACATCTTCAGAGGAAATACATTTGTATGCTGAAATAGCCTAGTCATTATTGTGTTTTACACTCCAAACCATATTCCAAGTCATTTACATAATATGCACTGTAACAGGGCTTCCCACAGGTCTGAAATTTACTTGTGATGGTAGTCTGTGGAATGAGGGGGTAGTTGCCGTCTGTGACCCATTGGCATAAAAATGGTACATTACATATATTACAATAAATGAAATTAAATATATGAAATCTTTTACATATATTAAACAGATATGACAAATAACAAATGGCCTATGTGTCACCTTTAACACTTATTTACTGTTTTCAATATTTTCCATAATTTCCTTAGTTTCACTCCCTAACACTTCACAACTCCACGTCCTGAGCTAAATTAATAGCTATTTAGCTACTGTTAAAAAAGCTAGCTAGCATCCTTGAGCAATAGTTGTCTTTTTTAAAAAAGAAACACAAGCCCAAAGTCACATAATACAAGCAGACTTGGCAACTCCGCAGAGCATGCGTGATTCTGTACATCCCCTTCTAGAGCAAGCTGAATGAACAGGGACAGGCGGGGTAGAGCAAGATTTCCACCGTTAATTGACCAAGGATGGCACCATGTTCTGGCATAGATTATTTTTAAAAATTGAAAATCGTAGAATGGGTCTCTAGTAGTGCTAAGCAATTTGTGTTTTGAGTTTGATTTGATTTGCATTTATTTATTTATTTATTTATTTATTTATTTGTTTGTTTGTTTGTCTATTTATTTATTTTTTAAAATATGAATGTACCATGAAATAATGACTACTGAAAATCTTTTTGAAATGTTATACACTAACTTAAAAAAAAACAGCTTTAAAACTTTCAATCTACAGTATTTTAAACGGTTCCAATGTTATGACTATTACAGCAAATCACTTGCATAAATTGTTGTCAATTTAGTCTTTAAAAATATATATGTATATTTTTGGGTGTGAATATTTCATTTTTTTATTTGTTGGCTTTATAATTTATCTCCCTGATCATAAATCAGCTCTGGAAGAGATTTTATCTTTGGCGATTCGCCATCGAAGGTTACCAGCCTACTGTTTTCAGTGTTCCTCACAGGACGTGTTAGCCAGTTAACTCGTAACGTTGACAAAATCATTAGACCAACTTTGAGTAAAAAAAACCGGTTTGTTGCATAAGTGTGTTGTAATGGAATGTATGTGTCATTGTGTGCAGTTGCACAGCATATAGCCTATCAGATCAGTCCAGCTCCAATGTCGGCCATTTAAAAACTACAACTTAAAAAACTAGTACACTGTACTTGGAGAAAAAACAATGTTTATCCACCAAATTAAAACAATTCAAATAATCAAACTGATGGTTGAATTATTTCAGCACTGAAATGTCGGTTATTTTTTCGGCCCGCCCAAATAAAGCGTATGTGTGGGAAACACTGACTGTCATATCCCAGATGTGAACAGTACCAACTTCACAGTGTCACAGTACTGTGTCTTTTTTTTTGACTAACAAAGTCCACGTAAACTCTTCCGCACATTATTTATTTTCTGAATCTCTTGCAGAACCATGGGTGATATTTTAATTCAAATCATCAATCCAGATTAATATGCAAGACCTGTTCATATCCTCAATAAAGAAATGTTAAATGTTTTCAAAGGAAATTAAATGTCTTGGTCTACAGTAGTGCTCATCGATTTCAAGAGCTTACTTGGGTCATAGTGTGTGGAATTATGTGTGAGGATGTAAAATATACAGTATTCACTGGATCAGTTGACATTTTCCCCCTCTCATTAAATTCTGTTCAATGAAGTAACTCAACTAGGTACTAGCAAGTAGTGAATTGGCATCCCATGAAATAAATGGGATGTTTATTTTAGTAAACCTAAGTTGTTTTTCTTTCCTTTTCCACTAGCAGTGCCCCTTAAAAAATAGCAATGAAGCAAAGAAAGCTTACTAAAATGGTTTATTTTTTAACTAGTTTTACGTTGGTGCACTACAGTTGGTATGCAATGAAATGAACTGTAATAGTGAATAAAAAAATAAAAAAATAGCAGTTAACATAGCAGTATAGAGAACTTGTAGAATGTAGTGTAGTGTAGTTGCTTGTTTGACTTACAAATAAATGGTATGTGATAATTTGCATCAGAAATTTCACCTTGGCCAGAATATGTAAAATGGGCCCCTGTTCTCCATACTACAAATGCCTGGGAACATTTCATATTTGTAATCTAAGTCTTAAAGAGGGGATATTTCAAGTGGATAAATATTAATTAGCCTGCTATTTTTCATAAAGGGCATCTCCCTGAAGAGGGGCGACGGGCTCCCTTGAGACATCCACAACATCCACCTCTTCTTCTGAAATGACAGCCCCACCATCATGCGTATACACACTCACACATATAGGCAGCCTCACATGAATTCTCACTGATAGTACATACACACATACACACGCACACAAACACACACATACTGAGATGTACATGCTTATTTGTACTGTACGCACCCACACATTCATTTAGATTTAGAATGACCAGAAAGCTTAAACATAGCAGAACATCATTTAGCATTGTACAGACATGTTTTCCCTCCCTCTCTCCAGTTCAGTTTGTTTTCCTCACATTAAATGGGATGATGAGGTATTTGGTGCACTTTTATCATTTAGTCCAGTGTAGGAGTAATACAGTGTGCTCTATGATGACAGCCGCTTCATTAGGTACCCTGGTTCCAGGCAAAATTGTAATAGAAATGTGGGTGCTCGCAGTGAGACCTGTTCTACCCTGTTAGGTGCGGAAGGCGCAGTGGGGAATCTGTATGTGAAAGATTAAAGGAGGAGAGGCCTGGTGATTGACAGTCTTTCATGCACATCACCGCAGTATAGCAAGCTGTTTTTGTGGGAACATATACATAAAGGCACACCTTGTCTGCACTTATACACCAGATAGAATTAGCATAGATACATGCACTTGATGACTGCTTCCTATTTTAGCACTCTGCAGGTAGGCGGATAGCTTGAACTGCGGAGGATCTTGGTGCACCGAAGTCTGAGTCTAATTAGTGTGTCTAATTATGTCTTTGTGCAGGAAATTTTCTCAAATTAGTGGTATCATGCAGAATGTGAGGAGGCTCATTAGGGTTGTCATGAGAATTGCAAGGAGGTTGGATTGGTTGCTTGTGTGAAACGCCTGTAGACTGGACTGCGTTTCCAATGGGGCCGAAAAAGAAAAAAAAAATCCCTAGCAGGTTGCGTCCATGAATCAGCCTCGGTTAGACTTGTTTTGATCATGGGGCATCTGCATGAGCAGGAGCATAGAGCAGACACTGCTCCGTACAGCAGCTTTAGGACCCCGGCGGTCGGCATGAAGCTTAGACTCTGCAGCGTGCTGAATATGGCCGACGTTGAAAAAAGCCTCAGTTCCACCCCCCCCCCCACCCCACACTCTCTCGCCCCCATGTTCCCTCCCCTCTCCCCTGCTTTGAATCCACTTCCCTTTTCCCATAGATTTCACCCATCAGCCCCCTCTGCGCCTCTGACGGGTGCACACGTCCTCTGTGCTCAGCGGGCTGTTTTTGCTGGCTGGCGGACTCCCTCCCCCCATTCACAGGCACGCAGTAATTGGTATTCAGAGTGGCAGCTGAGATCCGCACATTGCAGACAGTGAGGGAATTCAGTGAGTCAATACGCTGGTTCATTAGAGCACTGAGTCACCGCCCGCTGCCTCATTTGTTCCCATTTGTCCAATACTTGCTCATAAAAACCACGCGATTGGCCATTCAGGATGGCAAACGTGATAAAACCCCCACAAAAACAACAGCAAAAAAAGGAAAAGTAACACAATAACTTTTTTTGCCTACAGCTTGACGGCATGTACAGCCCAGATATGACAGCTTCCTTGCCCAAGTTTCTGGTGGATTTTTTAGCCGTAACCTGGTGTGCTTTTGCAGCTGATGCGTTCAGTGATTTGTGACACAGGGGTGAGCTTAGCCTGTCGATTAGGGGAATCTTCACATTGACCACAGCTAAAGAGAAAAGTACTGATTCCTTTTTGTACTCGTAATAGTGAGAATTAACTTTAAAGATGGTAAGAGGAGGTGCTGTTCTATGTGTGAGAAGTGGGTAAGAATGGGTGCCTGTAAAAATTATGTGTAAGAACAGAACATGTTGGCCTAGTGTTCAGGACCAGCATCTCTTGGAGACTGTATTTGCTTACAGTTCTTGCAGTAATCATTTAATCAGTTAATGACATCATTTACAGTAATCATTTAATCAGTCATATGTTTTTTTTTTTTTTCCATTGTTTGGATGATTTCATGTGACTTTCAGCGAGGCCATAATGTGTCCCCATTATTGCCATTGCTTAATTATGTTCTGGACATAGAAAGGCATAATTTACTCGATACATAGCAGAGTGTCACTGAACAAGTAGGACACAGTAGGCTGTGTCCAAGAAAATATTTCAGTTGAGTGGCTCCTGCATGAACCGAGAAAGGGAAGCCAGACCATGACTGCATGACTCCTTGTTGTAACTGTTATCTGGGAAGAGAAGTTAAAAAAAAAATTTTTTAAACTTCAAAACCCCTAGTTAAGGCCCTTGCAGCCAAAGCCTTTGTTCAACAGATAAAATAATATGTGGTCAAAAAACCAAAACAAAACATACAATTCCTTTTTTTGTGCGGTTTGCTTGGTAAATGATGCCCATAGGCTGCTCCTAAATAATGGCCCCCAGCGACCTCTAGTCAACAGAACCCACCCACCACATCCCCCACTCTCAACTACACATTAGGAACAAGGAGTTTGGAAATGGTGTCTGAACAAAAGAGAGAGTGAGTGAGTGAGAGGGAGAGAGAGAAACAGTGAGAATGAGTGAGTGAGTGAGCGTATGGTGGTGGTGGTGGTGGGGGGGTGTTTGGCGTTCTCTTCACGTGGATCTGTTTGTTCCTTGGCTCTCCTGAAGCACACGGGTTGCGGAGGGAGGCACTGAGCTGCGTGACCCTCATTATGGTTGCTTGGGAGAGCGTGCAAATAGGGGAAGATCTCTCCACAACTCCAAAGGGCAGCCGAGTAGAAGCGTCTAACCTTTTAAACCACCGGAGTGCGTCAACCATATAAATAACTCATTAACCTTATCCACTTAATGAAGCGTCTGTATTTATTTTTTCTTTCTTGTATTTTTTTTTATTTTTAGTCTTTGCTTTGTTTAATTGGCCATCGCATAGACCTGAGACGACGAGACCCTTTGTGAGCTGGCACTGCCAAGCTGCTCTTGGCAAAAGGGGTTGTGCCACCCTAGTCCTTGGCATTGGTCGTTGTCTGGGAGACAGAAGACAGTAGAGTTCCAGGAGAGCGCCGGGTGGATTTGGTGTGCTGTTTGAGCTCAGAATTACTGATTGACCTTTGCTTTTTCAGAAGCATATTGGGAGGGCTGATTTCAGGGCTGGGAGAACTGTTGTCTTGAAGGCAGAGAATAAGCCGGTTGAACGACCGCACTGCTCACACAGATCCTCTGCCGCTCGCGGACAGGCTCATGAAGACTCGCAGGATCAATATGCTTGATTACAAAAAGGAAAAGAGCAAACGCTCACCTTCCATTTGTCCCCTTGACATGCTCTCCTCAAAGATTTCCCTCTGGGCATGGGTGTGGCCAGCTGGTCTTCAAATAGCGATCTGCCCTGCATGCTCTCACAGAATGAGCTGCTGGTAACGCAAAGGTGGGATTTTAGTATATAGACTGAGTTGTCCATAATTTAAATTAAATGCAAAGGAGTCTCTAAGAGCTTGTTTTCAGTATTGCTTATTAACATCTCTGTATATGGCACTCTCTTGGTTTAATTATAAGTTTTCAATGCGTAGGGAATGATTATAACTTTTTCAACCATGCTTTCTGGTTGGTGGTGCCACGTCACCATGACAACTTATTGTGGATGATCAAAACTTGTTTAGCTAAATCAACAAAGCCTGATTGAATCAATTAGCAAGAATTTATGAAGATGGTTGCGGATTCAGTGCTACAAAAGAGGCTTCAAAATCAGCACACATTTAATTGCCAGTCACAATGAACGTAAAACCTTTAAAGGTGTTTGGCAGTTCCATGCAAAGATGCTTGTGTTAAGTGCAGAAACTGATTTGTTTCACATCACTGTTTCTACTGAGAAGATAGGTGAAACGATTCTGATTTTCACATGTGGGAAATCTTTGTTACCATCCCTGTAGCTGGAGATTCCATACTCCATGTTTATTTCTCCTCTATTGCTGTTGTCACTGCACCAATATCCGAGTGCACTAAAAGGGAACGATTGTGAGTACAAAACATCCGACATCTGAGGCTTAACAGCAGGAAGGGTCTGGCCATTATGAATTGGAAGACGAGTCAGCATGCCTGTGCGTTCTTCTGTGCATGTGAAGAGGCAGTGCCGTTATCGCTTCCTGTCACACACTGAAATAAAAATGTCCTGCGTGCACTGTCCTTGCTTCTGAAATGAGCGAGTTTATTGTCTTTGACCCTCTATTGATGAGCCTTGTAAATTTCCTTTTAAAAAAAAACCCTCCCCGGTGTGCCACACTGTTGGGAACATCAAATAAATTGACGCGCAAACATTCACTCTATCAAAAATCTTTCTGCTCTCCATTTTGCAAAACACTGTTGATGTGATCTGGGGTAGTAAACAGCACCCAGGAAAAATATCATTTTTATATTTCGTTCAAATTTTTGGGGCATCCTTCCATGGTCCACTGGCATGTGTTGAAAGAATCCCTGTCTCTTTCATGATCTTCTTGGCTTATGATTGAAGACAATGCTATGAGCAATCTCAGTTGTTTGTTTTAAAAGGAAAATGGGAATAAAGAAAACATTGCGTGTTGCAATCGCAGAAATCTGAGTGCAAAAGAGCACTCTGCTGTTTCCACAGGATCATGCTATTTGCATGTCTTTCTGAACAAAGAGGGCGTGGACCCCAGAACAGTGTCTCTCATTCTGGGAAAGGTAATCATATTTTCACCTTTAGAAAAGGAAACAAGTATGAAAGAGATGACAGGACACATCTGCAGTTTGGGTTATGTGCTGTCGGGAGGTTTTAGGACAACAGAACTGTTATTTATATTGGTTGTTTTTTCTCACTGTTTTGTTTCCTTTGGCTTCTTTGCTGCAATACATTGATATATATCAATAAAGAAAACCAAGCAAACCTGGCAACAATACTGGGGACCTAGAGCCTGATACTAGCAACTTCAGTCCTACCCTCACATTTTCGAGACTGGTTCTTTTCATGAGGATTAAAATTTGAGGGTCGCATTTATTCCAGGTGTCACTTCCCCCTTTCACTCCAATTCCCTGTAGACATGATTCCCTCTTTTACCATCACATCCAGTTACCCAGTAGAAACTAGTCTGGCCCTCCATCTCTCATAGACACCCAGAAAAAACAAGTCTCTTACTCCATCTCACTGAGATACCCATTAAAATCGAGTCTCTCTTTATTCCTCTCTTACTCAAATACCCATTAGAAATGAGTCTCTCTGTCCACCTTGTTCAGATACAACACATGAAATTAATCTCTGGTTCACCCTCTTACTTAAAAGACCCAGTTGAAATGAGTCTCGATTTCACCCTCTCGCTCTCAGAACCTGTAGAAATCAGTCTCTCTCACCTTCACTCACACAGGCAGTAGAAATTATTCTTTATTATTCTCTTAATTAAACGGTCAGAGAAAATTAGCCTCTCACCCTCTCAGATATCCAACTGTTAAGGACTCTGCTCTTATGTAAGCATATGTATTTAAAAAGAAATGTGTGCCAATCAAAGGAATCTTACAGTCAACTATCACCGGAATAAAATGTAAATAAATCCTGCATGGACAAATTAAATTAAATGAATTAAAGCTTTTAGAAAGGAGATGTCACGTTGAGGAAGGAGTTCTCGACATTTTATTTCCGTCAGTGCTTGTTCCTCTCAGCGCCACCTTAGCTCCTTTGCGACGTGTGCATTTCTTGGTGCCTGCTCAGAAAAGGTCCATCCGCAATGTTTTTTGCCTGTACATTTAACATACAGAAAATGATGATCAAACCATTGGTATTTTTTGTAACACTTTGGAAACTTTGAATTTTTGTAAGGATGCTTTTATAATCAGCCAGCCAATCTAGTAGCCTGAAATTTCCACTAGCCTGGCAGAAAAGTTAGTAGCCCTATTTCTAACTAAATTAATCGAATGGCCCTTTCTTAGCAGGGGTATAAGCTTTGCATACTGAACAGCACATAATGTTAATTCGTGTTTAATTCAGAAGCCACTCCTCTTCCTGACTCCTGAAGTACCTTCTCTTGCTTCTGCTACTGGTAAAAGAGTACTCGTCTCATTTTTAGACTTCTTAGACTAAATGGGAGGTGTTCATTTTTTAGGGTCAGCCAGGGTTTGGTACATTTTCTGAGCTTCCATTTGTATTCCTCAAGCAAGCACAGTCGTTGGTGATGAAAGGTGGTAGTGCGACCCGTGGCGCAGGTGGCCTGGGTACTAGTGCTAGGGCTGAGACTCTTCAGGGTCGAGTTATAGCTCTGTAAAAATATACAGCTCTGTAAAAATATAGTCAAATGTGTTATAGTATAGTATAGTATACAATTTAGTATATTTTTCATGAGTTAGTATCCCAGTATAGAGCTAAAACTAATAAGGGCTGTACCAGAGGAGAGACGTTTGTGGTGGGGGATGGGGGTGCTGTGTAAATTGCCTGCCCTTTGCCTCAGAGACCCTCTGTCTTTGATTGATCAATTGTCAGAGTAGCGACCGCCGCCACACGCGGAGGAAATTAAAGTTGTCACTGTGCGTCGAGAGAAAAATCTATTTATTTCAGATCATCGCAATTCACTCGGTCCGCGTCTCGATTCTCTGGCTTTCTTCGGGGGAATCACGGAGATGACAAGGGATTTCGCATTCATTTCCACGTCTCCCATTTTTCCTGTTTTTGGGAGTTGCAGTTATTTAAGGGGTCGAATCAATTGCAGGGCACGTTTGGTAGAATACTGAATTTTCAGTGCAGCGGTCAAATAGCTTTTGTGCTAAGTAGCCTATATTGCAAAGAGGGCCACTCATTTCTGCCTTAAGCGGTAGGCAGTGTGTTGAAGGAACACTGCTGCTTAGGACACTGTGAAAGATAATGATATGGATATTACTGCATGCGGCCATGATTCTCGTACAGGTGAAAAAACATTTTGAAAGGGATGTGACTGTACCCAGGCCAGTCAGTTTGTGTGATGCCATTTCACATCAATGACCGAATCAAGATCATGGAATTCGCCTCATTTAATCCTCAAGGACCAAATAAATGAGTTTACTGCTGTGTGAATTCAGAATCAGCTGTTGTCCTGTATGGAGGTAGCCTTCTGAAATAACGTTCTTAGCAGGTGGTTTGTTCAGAAAATGGTGTCTTATAATCGTGGTTGTTCAAATGTTCACACTTGAATCACTGAATACTGTGTTTCTGCAGTCAACCAAAAAATATATATGATTTTGCTGTTAGAACTACAGTGATTTTTAAATTATATATATTCACTCTGCTGTAGAGCAGATGCACTATCTTCATGTGACTTCAAAAATTCAAGTTTATAAAAGAAGGGAAAATTTCTGGGAACAGCTAGAAGAGAACGAGAAGGCAGCAGTGCCCATTAACAACCATAGTTGTTGCTGAGAGAAATGGAATGGATGTCTTAGCTATATGCTGCTGTGCTAAGATTGAGCCTGTCTGTCGGGTGAGAGTGTTGCATTTGTGCATACTTGCCTGCAGTGATTGAAATAGCCCTGCCAGGTCATGCAGGTAGCCTTGTGTGAGCCAGTCCAGGCTTTACAGTATTGCCTGCATGTTGTCAGTTAGCGATCAGTACACTGATGTGTTTCTAGTAAGACCTTGAATGGCTCAAACCGCTGTGTATGGGCATTTTTATTGAAATCCCTGTGCCTGTGTTTGTGTTTGTTGGACAGAAGGCATGAGTATGTGGGGGCTTGGAGGGCTAGCGAGCTGAGAAACATCTCTCTGACAAAGCAGACATCTCTCTCTCTCTCTATTTCTCGCTCTCTCCCTCGCTTTTTTCTCTCTGTCTCTCAAGGCCTAGTGTCGTGCTTCTCAGAAATGCCTGAGAATGAGGACAGCTAAGCTTTAATAAGTGCTGGGGATTACAGAACAGAAATGGGAAAACGCAGGTTAGCGCACTGGCCTCTTGAAAGGAGAGATATGTCCATGCATTTAAACTCTGTCTAATAGAGGCCATGCTAATGTTGGAGTGATGAAAAGATTAATGCCTGGCACAGCCAGTGTACAAATAAGCTCACCTTGGAAACTGTGATGGTGATAAGGGGGGGAAAAGAAAAGATTTATGTTGAAGAGGCACACATTCATCACATTCCTGCAAAGCTGACTGAATGCTGAACGGCTGTAGAGCACTGTGCGAGGAGGAGGAGGAGGGGGACGGCGGAGTGGCTTCTCAATTTGGGGGTGGGGGCGGTTCTGTGCCAACGTGAAGAAAGCTGTCTGCAGTCTAGCGCAGGTCAAACGGCAGTGGTGCTGATGATGGCAATCATGATGACTGGCGTGACAGGCAATGCTGTAAAAGCTCATTCAGCATCTTTTAGACACGGAGAGCTTGAAGGTTGGCCGGAAACCCCCCTCAGCCCCCCTCAGCCCCCCCAGCCCCCGAGCCCCCCCTCCCCCGACCAGGACCCTGTTTTCCTCGGCCTCCCGTCTCCCCTTTGCTTGTGAAGGTCTGCGTGTCGCTGCGGTGTTGAATCTGGGGGGGAGGCAGCGCAGAACGGAGCCCGCTGCCGTTCCATTGATCTCGGTCTCAGCGGTGCCGAGAGTTCGCGGGAGACGTCCTGGAGGAAGTGTCAGCCCTGTCGGAGCCCCGCATGTTCCCGCACGCTGTAGGACTCTGGTCGCTCCTGGCCCCCGTGTGTGTGTCTGGGCTGCGTCCCGCCAAAATGGCATTTTACTAAGTAATTGGCTGAGGGAATAGGATCAAGTCGTGACATTCAGTATCTTCATAATGCTATTAATTACAGTCACAGTACCCATTGTGTTGGATGGTAATTAAAAAATGTGTGTGTGTGTGTGTATTGGTGTAGGTGTGTGTGTTTGTGTATACTGTATGTGCTGTCATGCATACGTGTGTGTGTACATGTTTCTATGTGTTGGTGCATGCATACGTGCTTGTATGTAATTGTGTGTGTGTGAGCGTGTGTGTATGTGTGCGTGCACGCGCACACACATGTGTATGTGTGTGTGTGTGTGTACGTGTGAGTGTGTGTGCATGAATGTGCGCGCTTGTGTGTGTGTGTGCATATGAGTTGTTGGCGGGGGGTTGCCATTCTGCGCTTTTAACCCATTGCTATGCTGCAAAGCATAACACAGACATGCCTCTAATCCCCATGCTTTTGATCACTCCACCCTGCAAAGGGGGGTTACTGAATACAGAAGCTTGTATTCAATGCAGATCCTGGCTCTGGGGATGTACTCTGCAATCGCTGTGCAACCTTTCTGTTTCCCTTGCTCCTCCCTCCCCCCCCCCCCCCCCCGCTCCCCCACTCCTGCACACACCCTCACTCCCTCCTCCTGTCATTGGAGAGGTGCCCTCTGTAAGTGGGGGCAGCTGGCTTTGTGCAGAGTGGGAGGAGAGAGGAGAGAATGAATCCCAATTAGCCACGGTTTTCCCTCTCTTTACCCCGCCTACTACAGCAGAGAGGCTCAGAGACCCGCGGCGAGGCAGAGGGGAGCAGGGATGAGCAGTTTGGAGATAGAATTCAGCCCACCAATTGGAGATGTTTTTCTTCTTCCTTCCGGCAACAACCCTCAATTTCTGTCAGGAAGCTCTCTTAAATGTGAAAAACTGTTGACATACAGGTGTGCACACCAGCGTGGTACCAGACATGGGTGGAAACCTGCTGGAGAGTCTGGTGGAGAAGAATTAGGGAATAGAAAACTGTGCATGGTATCAAATGGTTGGGAAGCCTCGCCCCTGCCTTGCGATTGGATAATTAGTTGCCAGGGTGACGAATTGCAGATTGTGACGACACTGGCAGGAGGCCCCTTTCCACTCATTTGCTTTCATTTGCAGCTCTTCATATGTATGTATCATTTAAAACAGAAGCTCAGCACTTTCCATTCCATATGAAATTTGAATGCTGCCCCATACATAATTAGGCATTATGGCTGTTTATTTTTTCTCCATTACTTACATATTTTGTCCAAGTTCAAGCTGTACGCGCAAAATGTATAAATAACATTTGGATTAAATTCACGTGTAAATTGACACATAAAGGGTAGGCATTGGTTTCCATTGATAAGATTAGAAATGCTGGCTGGGGGCCTTGAAGGCACTTGGTACACACGCATTTGGCACTGCGTGGCTGTTTTGTATAAAAGCACTTTTGAATGTGGGGGTGGGGAACTAACAGTGCTGCAGCAATATCCAGGGTGCTACAAGCTGTTATCACATGTCAATCATACTGCAGCATCTGTAGGCTAGAGACAGTGCAGGTGGACAAAAACACTGTGCTGAATGACAAGCATGTAGAAGGCCAACATGGTAGACTGCAGACAAGGTGGGCTGCAACTGATACCCCTTTCACTTTGAGGCAACGGTTTCGTGTAAAACCAGTGCTCGCTACTGGTGTGAAAGGATCAACCCGCATTATCCAACCCGGGCCCGCGACCCTGCTCACAACCTGGGATTTATGCGGGTTCAACACCACTTAGCTTCAATATGAAAGGGGGGACAGGGGTTACTCCATGGAGCACAGTTAGCAGACCAACCCTCAATCTTTTCATATTTTACTGGCCCAAATTGTCTGAATTCGTGCACTGGGTTCTACAACTGTCCTCATGCACAGTGTTTTGAAACTTATATAAATGATGGAAGCCGTATTCATGTACATGTTTATTAAAACCAAACTACTCAGGAATTATTTTCATTTTAGATGGCTAGATTCACAGGTAGATTCACGCAAGAAGAGGTTTGCTCTGTTTTCACAGGTAAATATGCCCCCAGAACAGCCTGCATTCTTCTTCATGTCACAGATTCAACTGGGGGCTGTGAACATTCCTTAGGGTTTTTGGTCCATGCTGACTGAATGGCATGACTGATTTTTCAGATACACAGTCATGCTGCAAACATCTTGTTCCACCTCATTCCAAAGGTGTTCTGTTAGATTGAGATCTTGGGACCTTGCAGACCAGTGGAGTATACTGAAGTCACTCTTATGTCTATGGAACCAGCTGGAGATGATGTATGCTTTGAGACATTATCCTGCTGGAAATATCCATTTGATATCCAAGGGTAGACTGTGGCCATAATGGGATGCACATGGTCAGCAACAATGCTCAGATATGCTGGGGGATTCAAATGATGCTCAGTTGGTATTAAGAGACATAAGCCGCGTTTCCACCAAAATTACCCGGAACTTTCAGTCCCAGGAACTACTTTACCAGGAACTAAAAGGTTCCTTCAGCCAATGGTTGTCTGCGTTTCCACCGGGGTCTAAAGTACCGCGAAGATTAGGCAAATTAGCCCACTGACGTATGAAAAAGCAACGTTGTCGTCGGTCCGTCTGTCATATGATTTCTTCCGTAACCCCATACTACCACCGAAGTAGCCTACATTATTTTCTAATAACCGGGACAGCCCGGAGGGGTTTATTCCACTTATACAACGGGTTACCAACAATGACTATATATGGTTACTTTTGTATTTATTGATTTTCATATATCCTCTCAAACACATTCATTATTTTTTTATGCGAACATTCGCTTTCATGTCTTGACATCCGAAGCGACAGAATGCATTCACATTTATATGTATAACTGGCAACAACAGCAGAAAACATGCACACGTTGTAAACAATTTGCTGTTTGATTACTTTCTCGTCGTCAATTCCATATAGGCTAATGGCAAAATGACAAGAATAGAACGAAAACTCGGACTTGCGTGAAAATGTAAATTAGTAGTGGTACAGCCACCGTTTGCTTTCCTTCGAAGTTACTGCTAGCCGAGCAGCGAAGTGTGCCCTCCAGATGCGAAGCATGCACCATAAATTAGTCCATAGTCTACCTGGTCTTTTCGTGGAATTGAAAAATGACAGTAAAATTGAGTAAATTACGGCAGTCTGAAAAAGCTAAAGGAGAATTACTAGAATTAACCTGTTATTTTACCTAAAGTGCGGATGGTGATTTCCAGTTTGCTTGTACTGTATCACCAATGTTAATTATGCAGAACTACCGCATACCTCACATAACTGTATCAAACGTTTTGAGTCAATTACAACAGGCTAACAAAGAAAATCCGGAAGAAAATATTCAGCAACCGAATTAATCCGTTTGAATGTTTTGGTAGCCTATGTAATATGCTGTACCAGCACGAATGCTTAGCATTTTTATAAACGAATACTAAAGCAAGAAAATAACAGAAGAGCACACGTTATAATTCCAAGACGTTGACCGGCTATAACCAAAACTAGGCTACTGCGCCGCATAACGTACAAGTTTGATTTGAAGTTATTATGAAAATAAATTGGTTTGCCGCTGCATAATATTTTCAAACATGGCGGGTAATGGCGGAAAATAAATACAACACAAATGCTGCGAGTACTCGACCAATCAGAAATGTTCAGCGCTGCAAGCTCCACCCAAAAGGTTCCTGTACTTTCGGAAAGTACTACCCCCCGAGCAGGAACGTTTTGGGGGGTAAAACAAAGCCCCCAGAACTAAATTTAGACCCTAGTTCCTGCGGTGGAAACGCACTGAGTTCCTCAAAAGGTTCCTAGTTCCGGGGTATAGTTCCTGCGGTGGAAACGCGGCTATAGTGTGTACCAAGAAAACTCTGCACCATTGCACAACCACCACCACCAGTCTGCACTATTGACACAAGGCAGGATAGATTCATGGATTAATGCTGATTATACTGAATTCTGAGCCTACCATCTCCATGTTGCAACAAAAATCAAGATTGGGCAGACCAGGAAACCTTTTACCAGTCTTCAGTAATGCAGTTCTGGGAATCTCATTCTCACTGGAGCCTCATCTTTCTGTTCTTAGCTGATAGGAGTAGAACCCATCATAGTTTTCTGCTGCTGTTGCCCATCCGCTTCAAGTTTTCATGTGTTGTGTGTTCAACTTGAACAGTTCTGCCCATTCTCCTCTGACCTTTCTCACAAGATGGTTTTGCTAACAGACTGTATGTTTTTTGTTAATCACACCATTCTCTGTAAACCCTAGAGGCAGTATGTGAAAATCTTAGGAGGCAGGTGTTTCTGAGATTCTGGAACCACCACGTCTGGCACCAATAATCATACTATGGTCAAAGTTACTTATCGTATATCTTGCCAATTTCTAATGGTAGATTGAACAACTAAACCTCTTCACCATGTCTCCATGCATTATATATTGAGCTGCAGTCACATTATTCTCTGTTCGGAAGAACATTTGCATTAGCAAGTAGGTGTATCTAATAAAGTGATCACTGAGTGAAATAAGTGATTTATTGGTTTTGTGGTTATAAAATTCAAAACCATTTTGCTTTTAACATTCACGAAAAAGAATATGGATTATTTTTGCTTCCTTTGTGGGATTTGTTCAACTTTAAATAATCTGTAGATAGTTGAAGGCCTTTCTGCTATTCAGCTCCACAATGGATGTGCCTCATGGTCACCATGCCATTGTTACATTTCAACTGAGATGAGCAGCAAGCCCAAGGGTTTAACTGCTGTCTCTTTTGAAGCACTCAGTTGAGTTTGCATTGCAGCGTTTTTCTTTGGGTCACAGAAGATGATTACATGATTGATTAGTGTTTTGTGTTTTCTCCTTGTTGGCCTTTAAATGCATCCTAACCCTGAGGTTAGACTGACAAATCACTGGTGGATGTGCCATCATAGACTGGGTCGGGGTGAGGGACTCTCTGTAATGGGTCTAGTGATGACAATGGGTTCCAGTACACAGTATACTGGCATACCAGTGTTTTTTACTCCTTTTGTTACCAATACCTTGAAAATAAATAGCATAAGGAGCATGAAAGCATGTACATGGTGATATTGTGGCCAGCCACAGATGTCAGTACTGGGATGGAGGGAGAGCAAGAGCATGCCATGTGTAAATGAACCTAAAAAAATAGCAAAACAAAACTGACCAGGCTAATTTGACCGTACCGGCAAGGATGATTTGAGCTGGAGAGAAAAAAGAGGCTTGTTTACCAGGCATAGCGTAGGGGGGAGGCATAAAGAGGAGGAGCAGCATGTCACTGGGCCTGGGCCCAGGACTGCAGTGCATCATGGGAAACTGATTGCGGCTGCTCGGTTTTGTTTGAAGCTGGCAGTGGGCATGGTGGGAAACAGAGCCATGGACCCCCCCCCCCATCTCACTCTATTGCTCTCTCTCTTGCTCTGCCTCTCTCTTTCTCTCTCTCTCGCTGTCTCTCAATTGTCTTTATGTTACTCTGACTTTGTATTTCGCTTGCCATCTCACTCTGTTTTCCTCTCTCTTTCTATTTCACTGCCTCACTGTCCACCTCCAGATTGACATGACTATGTGCATGTCTGTGTGAACATCAAAGCTCTGTAGTTTGTGACTCTGAAGGTAGTGAAAAAGCAGATAACAAAATTGGCTCACTGGCTGAGGGGAAGTGAGTCTCCTCTAATACTGGGGCATTTTTATGCATTTTCCCAAGACAGTGGCCTCTTGTGCGTTGGTCTGTTTCTGCTGAATGCGGGTATTTGATTGTATCAATCTGAAGAGTGGGGGGCCTCACTACAGGTTGCTCGCTGCCACTGCTGGTGCTCTTTTTTCCGGAGGAACCGAGCTGGGCTGGGCTGTCTTTCTGAGTGTGGGGGTGGGGAGAACATACACGAAACGCACATTCTTCACTTGCAACGGAGCACACAATGAGGGTCTACAGTGTCAACTGGAACCATTGAAACACTTTAATTGGGTCAGGGTTGCAGATAATATGTTGTTTTTCTTGTGCAATGCTCTGTGGGTTTAGCCATGGCGAGTGTTCTGCTTAGACAAGGGAAAACCTCCATCCTGGGGGTGCAAGAGGAATGCACTGTGTGAGCCGTATATCTGAAATAGGGATTGCTTCTCTGTCCCCTGTTCCTCACTTTCGGATCATAGCCATATAGATACCGTACGTATGAAATGACACTGTTCATTGCTATGTGCAATCCTTGATACACTTCTACACATGTACAGGGACCAGAATGGAGAACCCAATTTATTGAATAGCACAGTGCACAGTATCAAATTCAGAATTTTGGTTCAGCTTCCTAACCTCTTGTGCCTACAAATAATGGAGCGAAGACTGCTTGCGTACATGCAATGCTGTGTGAATGCACGTAACAATATGAAAGTGCAGCACGCTCTGATGAATTTTCTCATCTCTCATGCAGAGCCAAACATTCTCTAAAAATAAGGGTAGAGCAAAGATGTCCAAGCTGTGCCCCTCCTGCGTATGTGTGGTTTCAGCAAGACTGCGGTCTCTTCAACACACGTGCATGTGGGTATGTCTGTTACTCACCACAGTTACTCATTTAATCACAGGCGATTTTATAAGCTTTCAAATATATGTTATTTGTCTGGTGAGAGGCACATTTCCAGGGCCCGTTTTCTGTTTAACTGTAAATGTTTAACTGAATTGGAGTTTGCCTGTTTAAAAATTATGTTTGCAACATGATTGATGTGTCATCATAAATAATTAAGAAGACACTGGTGGAAACACTTGATGAAATTAGAGTAACAAATTTTACAATGGGTACAGTTTGTCTTTGTACAATGACCAGTACAGAAAGAAAGGGATGAACAAAACCCAAGAAAAATCTTTGTTAAAGTCCAAAAGCCAATTAGATTTTCTATGGGAGGCATTCTGATGCAGTACTTACTTTATTTACAAAATTTCATCCAAAACAAGGCCATTTTCCTTTGGTCAGAATCTGCATGTATTTTCATGATTACTGCACACAGCACATTACTTCCATTAGAGGATAGAGAGGAGGACTCTCACCTTGACATTAAATGGAAAAATTTCATGGATTTCCCTGTGTGTTTTGTTTAATGGAAAAATTAGCAGGTCACTAAGGTCCACCGTGCTGTGATTACTACATTACAGGGAGCAGAAGACATTAAGGATTGTTTCGCTTTACGAGGGTTTGATTGTGCTGGAATGTAAATTTTCTTTCTGTCAGGCTGCAGATCCTCCGAATGTTCATCTTGCATTTAACCTGAGTTCATTGTTTGCACTGTTGGAGAAATGCCACGGTTTTTTGTTGTTGTTTGTTTTGATTCTCTATTCTTCCTTCTCTCAATGCCCTCGAGTGGAGTGCAGATCTTAACATTGTTGAATACTGCTGTCAACTTTCCATTGGCTCACAATGTACAATACATGACCGCTGTGGCCACTCCCTCCTGCTGAGCACCAAAGAGAATGCAGCTAATAAGTCAAGCAGGAGGCGAGTGTCCGCCTTGCTGCCTCAATCAATACACTGAGGTCAGCTGTCTTCACTGTTATTAATGACCTCATGTAGAGATAATCTACTGTGGAAAAATAAATCATAATAAAATGACCAATGAAATAATCAAAATAAAACAAATTTACTGGCACCCTTTACAGACCATTAACCGTGTCGCAGGATTGCACGCAGAACATCATTCATGTGAATGCTTCAGCTGATTACCACCCATGACCTGTAGTCTCTCAGAAGAGAAAGTATGATGAGCTAGCAGTCTGTGCTAATGTTCTCATGCTTCTGTCTCAACCGGATTCCATCTGCATGAACCTGTCTTTAAAAAAGCCCTGTGTGTTTCGGGGGTGCCATCACTTTTATGGAACCAATTGTTTGAATGATTAGGACATTAGTCCCCCTTCAGCCAAGGAATCAAATTAGCATCAGCAAAGGCCAAACCCCCTCTTGCCTTGCTGATGCATGCCCTTATTAGTGTTTATTATAAGACCCCGCATGTGTCTTTTTCAAAACTCCCATGAGGCCACTGGCCTCCTGACCTCCAGCGATCCCTTTGACCAGTGAGCTTGTTCCCCAGTGAGCTCCTTGGGCTCGTCCTTCTGCCACTTTCCAGGTTTGCCATAATTGGGATGTAAAAGAGATTACGTAAATGCTATTTTAAAGGATATCACTGGTCATTTTCATTTTTTCGGTATCACCAGCATATCCTATGAAAATACTGAAACCGATGATGCTTCTGTTCGACAGCTGAAGTGAATGGCTTTCCTGGTTAAATGCTAAATGGGGTAGGAAAATGTCCAAAAGTACTGAGAATTGGACAGTTGGACATTTTAGATTTTGGTTTTTTCATAGGATATATTGATGGTACTGAAAAATGAAAATGACCAGTGCTATCCTAATTTTCATGGCCGCCATTAGATACTCGGTCACAGAGAGCTAGTTAGCAAGGAGTTTTTAGGTAAAGAGTTCGATTGAGAGTGCCCTTGTGGGAAGACATGTCGGTGTCAGCTGAGATCACCCTTTGGGGCTGTTGATGGCACTTCTCTTCCCTGCCAGCTCAGTTGACTCCAGGTGTTTTCTCAATGAGCTTATGGTTAACATTGTGTGTATAATCAGAGAAATGAGCTAGGGCCAGCATGGACATTCAGGTTTCCTAATTATCTGCAAAGCTAAGGACCATGGTCACAGGCAAATGCATTAGTGGTAGCCATGAGCCAGCTGAGAGCTTTTGCCACTGAACTGGGATCAACACAAGGCCAGGTGGTTTGGCATCACCTGCTCAGAGAACCCCACAGAGCACTGTGTTTTGAAATAACGGTGGGCGGGGCTTCTCGAAGGCATAGCCGTTTAGGAACACTGATGTTGGGATGACCTGCCAGGTCATTAGTGTTGGGAAAGGCGAAAAGGAGATGCTGATTGGATTTGAGACTGTGGTGATTGGCAGTGGCTGTCTTTGTTACAGGGGGCTGCCCACCGTGGCAGACATCGTCGACAGACGAGGGCTGCGCCATCGCGCTCCATAGACGTTACCTCAGAAATTGCCAGCTTCATTGTACTGTGTCTCTTTCTCTGCCAAGTAGGCAACTGGCACCAGACCAGAGGCTAGCAACGGCAGGCTACTCGGAAGGGAGGCCCGGCGGATGTGCCAGGCTCAGTGTTGTGATGAGAGCGAGAGGGCTGAGAGGAATGAGGTGTATTCAGTACCCTCTCCTAACCATAATGACCATTCAGGGAACTGAACTACCTTCTGTCTCCCTGTGGCTCCAAAACTGCGGCTTTGAATCCATTGTGAGATTTTCAGCATGTGGGGGTGGGGGTTGGGGGGGGGGGGGTGGCATCAATGTCCAAGTGTAAAACATTCTGTAACGTTATACAAAATCAACAGATATTCAGATACATAAGTGCTTTATTGCACTGGTTTATTTATGAGCATGCTGTTACTACCCAATTTTAGCTGTGCTTTAATTTTTTTTTTTTTTCTCAACATACACGTACATTCACATTTATGACCATTGCAAATTTTTGTCGCATAAATGTCACACACTGAGCCTTAAGCTTAGAAATCTTTGTTATCCTGCAGCCCTGTTCCTTTTTATGTTCTGCGGCTGGGAAGTCTTTGCGGGTTAGCGGGCTCTTTTCACCGAGCTCATTCACTGCGCACCGCCCCTCTGAATCGCATCAGGCTCTGCAGCTTCCGAATCAGACTGTCACCACTGCAACCCTGGTGCTTTCTCTCTGGGCACGGAACAGGGCTGGAGTCAGGAGCTGCCAGTGAGTAAGTGCTGAGGAAATTCCCAGGCTTTGAGGAGGGAGGGAGAGAGAGAGGGAGAAGGAGGGGGAGGGGAGAGAGGGAGGGGAGGGGAGGGGAGGGGAGGGGAGGGTGGGGTGTGGGGGGCTTGCAGGAAGAGAAAGCCTACAGCACTGCAGTACACACACAAGGGGGAGCTTACTTGTTTTTTTTTTTTTTTGTTTTTTTTTGAGTTGCCAGCCGCAGTGCTATCAACCCGGCGCAGAACACGGTACCCAAGGACTCTCACCGGTGTGGTGTGCTGTGCGGGGGTATCGAACAGGACAGAGCTTTCTTCTTTCTCCTCCATCGCAGACAGTGGAAAGACTTTTGTAATGCTAATATGATATCAAACTGCACAGGGCTACCCTCAGGAGCGCATTGTGTGTACGAACAGCGACAGCCACTGTGATTTCAGCCGAGCCCCCACCCCACCGCCCCACCAAAAAAAAAAAAAAATCTCCGGTGTTATCAGAGTGAAAGAGAAACAGTGTTGACACCGGTATGCTACTGTGTATGGTACTGGGAGTGAAAGTGTCTGGTATTCTTTGTGCCTCAGTTGGTGACTCCTGTCTGCATGATCTTAATTAGGTTAACTCACAATTATGGCCGTCACAGGAAATATATTGGAGGAATACATGATAAATAATGTTTGTCTTTTGTAATGTGTTGCTAAATTGAGAAAGTATGGGGAAAAAAGTTTTTAAAATTTGTAACTCTAATTGTCACAGACTACTGTTTGCCTTGAAAAATCATGCATTTTTCTATTCTTGAAAGTTTGTGCGCTTTTGTGTGCAAATATTGGCCTATATATATATATATATATATATATATATATATATATGCATATCTGTGCTCATTCATGTGTGTGTGTGTGTGTGTGTGAGTGTGTTTGTGTGTGCATGTACCAAATTTGTAATTCTGTCTCTTACCCAGATAAGACCTAGCCTTCCATACCCATGAGATGTCCTCCTTAATCAAGGTTTTTGCATATTGTATCAGAGAGGAGGCAAATTAAATTTGGGGAGTGGCGTTTAATTATGGTGACCGTGTGGCACCTGGCAGCTGTGTGGTGCAGAGGACTCGCATTTGCATGCTGAGCTCAGAAATAGAGAGATGCAGGTGTCGGTGCAAATACACCGCGTCTCCTCGGTTTTAATGAACTGCTGAGACACAATCAGACATCTGCCCGAGGTCAGCCAGAGAAGGGTCACATCTCATTAACGTGGGATAACCTGGATGTGAATGCTGTAATTGTTTGAATTAAAACATTTTATAATTTAGCATTTTGAGTTTGTCAATGGATTCTTTTCTTTTTTTTTTGTTTTGTTCTTGATGCTAATCCTGTGTTAGTCAAATATGAGACCATGTGGATTATCATTCATGTTTAATGAAGAGCTCTTAATTACCAAACGCATTATTTTGGAGCCAACGTCTTATTGACCAGTGGTCACTGGTCATAAAGAGCAGGTGACTAACTTATGTGCTCACTCAGGCTTTTGAACTTGGATACATAGTCATAATGAACACGGGTAATGGCTTGCAATGTTATCAGTACAAATTACAGGAGTTATTTCACAGTGGGTTTGAAATTGGCTGCACGGTACAATACAAAGAGTAACTGTAGGAGGGAGATCTGGGCAAGCTACCGATGGACATCCCACAAGGATTAGAGTTGGGACCTCTGTTCTTTCCTGTTTACAAAAATTATCTTTATAAGGATAGTTAGATGCAAGATAGACACATTTGTAAGTGGCACCAAATTTAGGTTTTTGGAAATATGTTTTTACATGTAAAAAATAAAATTAACTGAGTGAATTCTGATCAGAAAACAAGGGGGCATAGGTGCAAATAAGATAAAGGTAATTTCAGCATGGTTATGATAAGGTATTTGTCAAGGAGTTGTCATGGAACAGCTTGCCAGGTCATGTAGCAGAGACAGAGACTGTTAATGTGTTCAAGTCAAGGCTTGACACAGTGCTGGGTACTCTCTTGACTGGTGGGTCTCAGCCCTTTTTACAACATGGGCAGAATGTCCCAACCAGACCATGTCATGTGGAGTGCTGTGAATGAAAATCCGTACGCTAACCTTTTCCCCCAGAAATACTGATAGAAATGCTGATTAAAAATCATATATTGTATGGTACTTTAAATATATGCCTTTCATTTATAAGCATGTCGTTGAAAATGAAAAAGCAAATGAGTTAAAGATATTTTTAAATCTTTAATTGTACAGGTATTAAACATAATTATTTGTTCAGTTAATTCCTTTATAACAATTAATAAATAATACTCTTGATTCAGTATTACTTATTATTTATTACTGCTTTGGTGAACATACCACTGCAATTTTTCCATATGTTAAAAATTGTTTTTTTTAAACTTTATTGTTTGAACAAATTAGCATCTTTTATTTTACTGCAGGTATGGAATGTACAATCCTATTTATACGCCTGTAAATAGATTTAATTTATCAAGGAGAAGGTTGACAAGCATGTTACGCAATCTCTGAAGTGCACCTGACGAGCTGCACAACCATTGCACTGGAAGAAAGTGAATGATGTGGGGAACATCCTGCCAACAGGAACCCTCCCTCCATAGGAAACACCATGGCTTCACCCTGTAAGCCAATCACAGTTAGTTCTTTGTTAGGATTTGACTCTGGACCCTGGCCATGAGGCACATCACCTCATCAAGGACAGGATTTTACTTGATGCACCACCCAACAGGAAGTGCATAAAAAAAACGTATGTGTTATTATTATTATGTATTATTATTTGTAACTTATGTGTTATCAAATCCAGATCAGGTTCAGTTAACAGATCAATCACAGATAATTACCTGAGCTGAACTGAGGTTAAAAGCCTACATATGGCGTCGGTCCATTTGACTAGGATTGGGCCACTGCTCTGGAGCCCTACTGCTAACCCTTTGTCCTACAGGGCTTTGTTTTAGCCTTTGTTCTCTTAATCATCTGATCCCACTGCTTTTCCTCTTAATTGATCCTGCCTACCTTCTGCCTCAATTCTGAGAATGTTAGTTGCCTTGTGAAAGAACACAGACAAGACCTGCCTGAAAACAGGAGTTGTGCTGGTCCAGATCTTTGAAATGTACCTTTTGTTTTAATAACGTACCTTTATTCTCCCTCGGAGTGCATTATGGGAAATTATCGTAATCAGGCTGTTATCTTTGCCTTTTCGTGCCAAGCGATTGAACTCCGGAGGAGCCTTCCTGTTAATGCAGTGTGGTGGTTGGGAATGCACCTTTTTTCCTCCTCTGCAGTGAAAGCTTATTTAATAACTGTCTGAATGGCAGCCATTACTGTGAGCTTTTGTGAGGCTCGCCGCTTAAGGGGTCGGCCAGAAAAAGAAGCTCTCACCGTCGTGCAAAGATCATGCCGCAAATCACCCAATTTGCTGGGACTTGTGGCGTTCTGTGGTGCCTCAGCAGAGCCACAGCCATACCTGTAAGCTATGAAGGGAAGTGACTTGTTTTTTAAAAATGCTTGTACCATACTATTAATCGCATATGCTATGAAATCCTCGCTGTAGCAGTTGAAGTCCTTTGTTCGGTATCTTCAAGCCGTACAGAAATGGGTGTGGTCTCACGGTTTTGGCTTTGTTTGAAAATCGCCAGAAAGTGTTGCTTGTCCAATGGCCGGTAAACAGTTTGGGTTGCGTTAGAGAGACAGCTGTTTCTGCCATGTACAGATTTTTTTTTAATAGGCCTCAAACCTGTGCTGTTTCCACAGATGTGGTGTTGAGGTGGTGATAATGCTAGCGGTGGTTTTGGGGACTGGAGAGTCTGTGCAGCCATCTGTTTGCAGTTTTTATGGTTTAAATTGTGGTGAGAGGGCAGTTTCAGCAGAGACAAAATTCATCTTCCAGGGTAGTGCATTTCTGTAAAGGCATGCCTTTCTGTTGCTGCCAGATAGCGGTGGTTTTTAGCTTTAGCATCATTTGGGGGGGGGGGTGTGTGGGGGAGGGGAATGCTCCACCCCCCCCCACCCCGATGCTTTCGCTGAGCCCTCTGTATTTGTGCGTCACCCGCTTTCCTTCGTGTTTTTCTTTATTCCCTGATATTTGAAAATCGCTTGGGAAGCCTTTAATAACCCCCAACTCAGACTTGCCCCTTCTTCCCATCTCGGTGTAATAGCGAACGGCGAATTAAGGGGTTATTTCCCTGGGGGGTGCGGATATGAGAGGGAGTGTCAGTCATCCCGTGCTCCGCGCTTCTCCGCCCGCCGCTGTCGGCCCGGCGGTGTTGTCAGGGAGCTTCCCCGCGCTGCAAATGAAGAGCTCCCGCGCACGCACCCGTCTCGGCGCCGAGGGAAAAGGCGTCGGCCACGTGGAGATTCGTCTCTGTTCCAGTCCACTTCAGGTGCAGTAGGGTCCGGTGAATTACCCTTTAATTTCATCCATTTTAAAAAGCAGAGCTGTAACATTAAGCCTAGGGAGTAATGTATGCTAGGTTTTAGTAAATGTGTTAATGACAGAAGGGACAGGATTTACTTGAGGACCGAATGGTTTGGAAGATCACTTGCACATATCTGCTTGCGTCTGCTGTACAAGGATTCCAAAGGGAAAGACACAAATGTGGTTAGGCTCTCATTAAATGAGTTTTGTATTACTGGGCTACCACAATACTATACAGCAGGACATGTAGTGCAGCTGTGTGGAAGGGGGAGGCCCATACCTGACAAAATCTTTTCCGTTCGTTCAATAAGGGGACATTTGTATTATATCCATTCCAAATGAATCATTACATTAATTACTCTGAAATTCAGCTTGCCACTCTCATTCCCTGAAGGTTATAGGCCTAATTGCCCTTCCACCCCTGGCCTAACCCTGGTGGCCCAAGTATATGATGCATTTACTGCTACCTTCCCCCAATTTCTTTGCAGAAACCCTCACCCAATTCATATAGGTGATATGGGTTTTTAACATGTTAGCCATTACTGGACTGTACACATTTTTAGCAGTTCACAAAGGCACTAGTAGGACATCCCTTTGGGATTTTGACCCAAAAATACATCCTTTTTGTCCATGTCCAGTTTCTTAAGCACTGCTTCACACCATAACCAATGAATATTTCCCCCTACTATAGTTGTGCTATTTGTGCAGGCAGAATTTCTCTGCGGTTCCTGGTGGAATGCTCAGAGCCCATACTTATTCTGTGTATTTTTCACTGTAAACGCAGTGTCTCATAATTCAGTTGATGTGCTATGTTCGAATAATTATGTTAATATCCACATCTGGTGAATGCGTTCCCCTCTGCAGTAGACGAGGATTCACCTCTTTTCTCTTTGCCTATCAATAAATTACACAGTGATCGACAGCCAGTCCCTTGTCTAGCTGACACAATTGCCACAATTACACACACCATTTCACTTCAACAGGTTTGGTTCAAAAGAATATTGTGTGTACAAAAATTATCTAATGCCAAAACATCTAATTCCCATATAGTCTGTTGTGATTCTATACAGTGCATTGTGTCATACACCATGCTTTTTGAAGCAGGTTCAACAGAAGAAGTCTCAGCATAGCGAATACAGCATTGGGAGAGCATCTGCAAATCTTGTTTGTTGTTGTCTGAGGTCAAAATGGCACATGCAGGGTATTATTAATTGACTCCCCTCCTCCTTTCCCAAGACACAGTGAAAAGGACTGAACTCTACGACCATCCATTTTAACCTCCCTGTGAACAACAGATGAGAGAAAGTGTTTCAGAACTAATTTAACCTGGACTATAGACTGGCAGACACATTTACACCTCGACACAGCCCAAACGGACAAACACGCTCGGCTAAGACACAGGGTCTGTTTTCTCACAGGGTTTTTCGATTGAAAAAGTTGGGACTTAAGTGTGAATTTCCTTTTTTTCCCCCCTCTCTGCTGCGGTAGGTGTGTGATATTCCACAGGGATATCCAGGTGTTGTTACAAAGTCTGAGGGAATAGTAGGAAGGCTGACACCGTTTGCGAGGTGCCCCTTCGACTTTGACTCCACTGTGCCAAGTGCTGCGTGGGCAGCTCGCAGGAATTCGCACCTGCTATGCTTAATCAATTTCAACAAATTAGACAACCTCGGGGTGAGACAAAGAAAACAACATCTTGGGATGTGTTTCATTGTAGTCCCTTTCCCTCTTTCTCTCTTGCTCCCTCCTGTCTCTCTCATGCTATAGTTTTCTTTTTTTTGTCCTCGCTGCTTTGGCAGAACCATTGAAATGGCAGTAAAGGGGTATTTTTAAAAATGACTGAAAATATATTCTCAGACATGATTTAAAGGTCAGTGTTTCATAAGAGGGGGTCTAGGTCAATGCGAAATGCACGTCTTATTTTAGACTGTGTACGTGAGAAAGAACACACAAGCGAATATGTAAAACTATAGGAACATTTTTATATTTACTGGAAATATGTGCTTCTTATATTTTACACCAATAGAAAAAAGATAATAGAAAAAAAGATCAAACATACAAATTTTAAGGTAATTGAGGTCAGAAGTCAAAATTACATATTTTTTATCTCATTATTTCAATAGACATATGACAGCTGCGTTTATGGGCTTTGGAGGAGCACTGAATCAACCTCATATTGTAAATCTAGGGTAAGATTAGAGTACAATTTCACCATCTATATCTCTTGAAAAGGGCTGGGACTACTTACTGGTGGAGAAATATTCTGTTTTGGTGGTGTCTTCAGGAAATGTGTTGTGACTGACAGTTAGCAGAGTGCAGTGTAATTACAGAGAATGTCATTGATTGGTTAAAAGTCCTGTCCTGTATTTACATTTTCATCTTATTGCCTTGCTCATCCAATCAAAGAGTGCAGCATGAAAAATTAGTTCCCTACTGGGAAGTTAGCCGGGCTAGTTTTAATAACAATCCACACTTTAAAATGTGTTATTATGCAAAGATAAAATAATTTTGTCAAAAAATAAGACATCACAAGATTTTCACAGTGAGCTATCTAAAGCAACTTATAAGCCTGATTTTGATAATGTACGGAAATGAATGGAAACCAGCGGTTGCCCGGAAGGTAAACAAATTGTTAGGGAAAAACACATTTACAAATCTAAATAGCTGATGTACGCTTTGCAAATTGGTTTTCAGTAATGTAAAGTACACAAAATGTGTGGTAAATGGGCTTCATCGTCCAAAATACCGGTACGGTCCTTTAAGGGAGGCAAACACCTTAAGAAGGCATTAGATGGGGGAAGGATCAACACAGCTTCAGGACCTGGTCTTTAAGCCCCAGTTGCATGTGACCTTTTGGGTTACGTGCTGGAGAGCACTGAGCTCTCAAAAAATCAAAAACAGGGCTTTTTCTGCCCATTGGCTCAAACTTCACCCACAGCGTGCTTCCTCACACGCACCAAGAATGTCCACATTTCTGTCATTCCAGTCAGGATTTTAAAAGTGACCTTCCTTCCCCGATTCACCTCTGTTCTTATAATTCAAGATCAGATTGGTTTCAAGGGCAGTGTGGCTGTTTCATTTTCTTGATATTTTGGTTTTGTAAAGGTTTATGGCGAGATTGCCTAGGGCAAATCATACAACTTGTTAGTAATTTTTCTAATAAGTGTTAGAAAAATTTTATTGTTGAATTGTATGGAAAAATAAATGATGTAATAATAAAATTTTCACCAATCAGTACAGCCCTCACTGTGAATTTATATGAGCACAAGAGGGATGGACTGTGTATGTGTTATAAATATTCTGTGGAGTTACCGTATAATAATAATAATAATAATAACTTTATTTATATAGCACCTTTCATACAGAGTATGTAGCTCAAAGTGCTTTGACAGATCAACACAGTCATACTACAATATCCGAATAAAACCATATCACCAAATCACAATGAACCATATCAGAACAATGAGTATAAGACAATTTAAAATAAGGGAAAGAGTTTGTAGGAAGTATAATAGACATTTATTAATCTGACTTGTTTATGACAATGACCTGTAATCTTCCCCAGGTGGCAATTATCAAATACTACTTGACAGGAGACCTAGGAAGCAGACTAAAGAAATTTGCCATGCTGAATAATAATGTTTTTCTGTTCTTTTTTCCTATATCTGCATTATTATATATATGAGTGTTACCTAGTCCTATCATCTATACAGACTTCACAGACAGTAGTTCTTTAAATATCCCTCTTATTAAGAATTTATTATGTTTTCATAACAGGTCTGAATAGTGACCATAATTTTGTCACATATGGGATATGCAAATATTGTGATGTACTCATATCCCACATGCATGCTAGTTATTATATGTTAATTATAGCATATGTACATGCATGGATCATATTCAATGAATTTTCTCATTGAAATTCTGAAAGAGAAGCCTTTCAAAAGGTTATACTAAAGTTAATGTGAAACCACTGATCACTTTCAGTCTAAATGTGCCTGACTGATAAGGTAAAACGCAGTGAGGAAAAGCACTATTGACAGAGTGCTTCTGTTGACTTGTTAAAAAGCCTCTGGGACACAGCTACCTTACGCTTTTGCAGCAATCACTGGAGCAATCGCCAGCACGCCCTGCGCCTGATCCATATTCAGCACGGCAGAGTGAACACAGCTTAGATAACTGGGGCCTTTTGGATAGACTGTGTACTGATTGCATTTCAGATCAGGCACGTGAAAGATCGTATTATGCATTCCGCATTCCAGAGGCCCCCCGATAACCAAAGACGCAGCCCTTCCTCCCCCCCCCCCGAGAGCTCAGTTTCTTCAAGACAGCCGTAGCGCTTTGTGAGCATTAATGCGTGTTTGTTTATGTCATGGAATAAGGCTGGGCATGGTGAGGTGCCTTGCAATGCAATACATATCCCCATATGGGAGTCACAATACAATACAGATGCTGATACAGACAGAGAAGTGAATTTTGAGAAGAAAAAAAAAAAGCGAATCAGATCACTGAGAAAAATTGAATACAACAGTTATTTACTGTGGACTGATTGCTTAAACCGGTCATCACTCACAGGGTTTGCTTCAGTGCATCATTCCCTGCTTCTTGGACAAGCAGACCGATGCTGACAGCTTTTATCGTTCAGCGAGCGCTGCCGTCTCTGGTTCGTTAGCTCTGGGGTCCTGAGAGATTCCTTGACATGGTGACTTTTAGTTGCATAATCAGCTCCTAACACCTCATCAGATCCCTTTAGCAGCTATGACTGAGGCCAGACAGAATTCCTCTTTACCTTCTGCTCAACAAGCACACACCATCACTCAGTTTACTCTCAAATAGAAAAGCTTTTACAGACTTTGCGAGAGACCTTCGGACAAGAAATGAGGTTGGTTTAAGAGACAGTGAAATGGTCCCTGTAATGGCCAGCTTCAATAAATCCTGAAAAAATACTGTAGCCTTAAAACGTTGCACACAATTTCATTGGCATTAACTGCACACGGAGGTAGCCTAATCCCCTGTACCTTTGAATTGAATATTATTAACCCTATGTGTCTTGTACTGCTGGAGAGTACACCCTCCCTAATTTTAGCTCTTGTTTCGTTTAGAGTTCCCTTTTTGCCTACCTAACATCAGCTCTTGTGCTGTTGCCAGAAATCAATGGCTCTCCAGACTCAAACGGCACCGTTCTCTGCAGTATTTGTGTGGCCTGTCACTCAAGGCGAGGGGCTTTGTTCGAACGGTGCGGCTGAGCAAAGGATCCGATACACGGTGCAGAAATTAACCTTTGGATGAAAAGATTGGCGGTTTGTGACTTTGAGACTTTTCTCAACTGCACAACTGTCTTCTGTGCTTCACTGATTTTTTTGTTGTCTGGAATAAGTTTGTAAAAAAAAAAAGAAAAACAAGACAGAATTAAACACTGTGCGTGTTGCGACCAAGAAAAGAGAAATAAAGCAGTAGATTCAGAAGAAGACCATATTTCTGGGTAAGGCTAGGAAAGGGAAACGCACTGCATGACTTGCTCCCAGTTGTTGCCGTTTTTTGCCGATTTGGGAGAGAACAATGGCGTAATTTATGTCTCTAAGCTGGGATCAGTGGTTGGCTGAACAAGATGTATGGAGCTCTATGGATACAATGCAAGCTGTGGAGAAGAGCTCTCCAGACTGCCTATCAATTAACAAGTGAATGTCAACAGTAGGATAATTAAAGGCAGATAAGTACAGATGGTGAAACTCAACCCTTCCACCTTTGACATTAACCCCTGCCTTCCACACATCTAAGCAGAATTGTAAATGCTCCATATAAGATGTCAGACAAATCAATGTTTTAATACATGAGCTGACTTGAGACAGTGTACTTCACTGTTCAGCTAATATTGCTTTTTACATATGCTATAATGCGTGAAGGGACATACAAGGAAGGCTATTTAGTATGAAAAAAATCTGCTGTTTAGTTGCATTGTCCTATACATGATAAAACCCGGACCCAGCTATCAAATATTTAGATATATTTTATGTATAATTCATTTCATTTATAAAGATTGTCTTTGCTAATATCTTGTAAAAGAGTGTATCTTTATGAACTGTAATAACTGTTTGGTGTCTCTCTTTTTTTGAGATGTTTATGAATATGGACATTTTTTTAGTCATCAGGTGGTGAATGTTTGTTCCTAGGAGCTAGGCTTTTGAAATGTATGTAACATAAAAGGGCATTGCTAGCAACATTAAAATTAAAAAGATTCCCTCTTCGCCAGAAAATGTAAAAGCAGGGTCCTCTGGAAGAGCTATTTGAACCAAACTAGAGAGACAAATTGCAACGATCAGCATCATTGCCCAGCTCCCCCCGGTGTTGGGGCGAGAGGGTGCGCTTGGTTGCGTGCATAGTGCCGCATGGAAATACGCACATACACACACGCACACTCACACACACACACGCACACACACACACACACACACACAAGCACACGCTTACGCATACACACACATACCCACACCTACACACACACACACACACACACACACAGACACATATGTACACATGCACACGATTCCGATTGATATATAAATTAAATAAATTAACATTTCTAGGGAGCCCCGCCCAAGCAGTACTTGCATAAACAATCATACAAAATAATACAGCACAGTATAGTGAAGTAACCTATGTTAGAATTGGTTATATTTTGAAAAAAGGTAAACCGTTAGCACAGTCACAGGGTAAAGACTGCATTCTCATTGGCAAGTGGGGTTGGCATATAAAAACGTGAAAATGCATGTTTTTGGTGACTGTGGCATGCAGCAGGAGCTACACGGTTAATGTGTTGTTTATTGAATAAAATATAAAACATATCCACATAAATCAGCTTACTTTACATGTGAGAGTATGTGAGTTTTCTTCAATAGATCCTCTATTCTAGTTGGTTGTTTGTCTGTGAATCCTTTTCACCTGTATGTCATAAGGAGGAACATGACACACAGTACAATACAATACAATACAAAACAACAACAATAGCAACAAGCACATGCACAGGAACATGCATACATATGTACAAACATAGACAACACACCAGCAAGTTTCAGTTACAGTATTACTGTAGTACAATTAATGAGGAAGGAAATGCTGGAGGCCTGCCAAACATAAAATTTAGTATAAAGAATATTTGCACACAGCTGTGGAATTGTGGTTCAGTCAAGTACATTATGTGTGTGATATATTGGAAATGAGCTTGCATAGTGAGATAACTACATGATTGCTTTGATGACTATTGAAATGTTTGTGAATTAAGAGAAAAAATTAAGAAAAACTTCTTCTCTTGCATCAATATTCATGAAGGAGAGCCCAAGATGTATGTGTAGAATAAGATGTCTTTGAGATTATTCATTTCCTTTGCTGAAAGTGAGTGTTAATGCTGATCTCTTTGTTATTCGTCATTATTATTACACAGAAAATGGATTCATGCAGTGATTCAGGAGCAACAAATAAGAGTACAGCTTATTAGGAGTCATTGAGTGATCAAATATATTATCTGCAGTGTGCATCCTTGTCATACACATTCCTACTGCACTACAGCCAAAACTGGGGATATTGCTATGTGTGGACGGTGACATTAACGGGGTTCATTTTGCCATCATCAAGCAATGTCAAAAGCACTTGGATTTTTCTGTAAGTGGCCGTATGTTAACCAGTTTCAAAAGAAATAGTATTTGAGCCGCAGTGTGACTTGTTGATACGGAGTATTGTTCGTAGTGCGGTCGCAGTGTGACTTGTTGATACAGAGTATTGTTCGTAGTGCGGTCGCAGTGTGACTTGCTGATATGGAGTATTGTTCGTAGTGCGGTCGCAGTGTGACTTGTTGTTATGGAGTATTGTTCGTAGTGCGGTCGCAGTGTGACTTGTTGATACAGAGTATTGTTCGTAGTGCGGTCGCAGTGTGACTTGTTGATACAGAGTATTGTTCGTAGTGCGGTCGCAGTGTGACTTGTTGATACAGAGTATTGTTCGTAGTGCGGTCGCAGTGTGACTTGTTGATACAGAGTATTGTTCGTAGTGCGGTCGCAGTGTGACTTGTTGATACAGAGTATTGTTCGTAGTGCGGTCGCAGTGTGACTTGTTGATACAGAGTATTGTTCGTAGTGCGGTCGCAGTGTGACTTGTTGATACAGAGTATTGTTCGTAGTGCGGTCGCAGTGTGACTTGTTGATACAGAGTATTGTTCGTAGTGCGGTCGCAGTGTGACTTGTTGATACAGAGTATTGTTCGTAGTGCGGTCGCAGTGTGACTTGTTGATACGGAGTATTGTTCGCAGTGCGGTCGCAGTGTCTTCATCATGCCTCGCCGACACGCTGCTCTTGACAGTAGTGAAGCAGTCCATTGACCCGAGCGGCGAGAAGAAGAGAGAAAAAAAGGGCCGTTTTCGGCAGAATGGCACATCTGCAACCGCGCGTGTTATTATGCGGAGGGCGCAGCGCGAGACCCATTGTCAGATTAGCGTTGCTGAACGATAAATCATGGAGCCGAATCTCACGGCTGGGACTCGCCCGCATCTCGAGCCCCGTGCCTCGCAGACACACCGCGCCGTTACGCTGTTGTGCCGTCTCGTTCTAACCCATGCAAATTTGTCCACCTCCGTTTGATTTTGTATCCAATAATGCATCGTAATTCGCTTAGGCAGAATCAGATTTGCTGAGATAGCGTGGATGGATGAAAATGCGTTTTTGAGCATGTGATATTTTTTTACACTTTTTGTTTTATTGAAATGCAGTATTATTAAATAAAATACGGATGAAGATTAGAGTATTTGAGATATCGCCAGCGTTCCATCTTTACATTTCTGTTAGGCTAACTGAAATAAGGCCAAAGAACCTTTCCTCATCTCTGGTCATAGTTGTCCTGTTATAGTATCGCATTTTATATACACCACATTTTTAAATACTGGGTGTTGTGTTTCAGTTTTAATGCAAAAATGAGAGTTAATGCATGGCAGGTATTTTAAATTGTGGAACAGTATGCCCTATTTTTTTAAGTAATAACTTTTTTTGTTTTGTATTTGGCATCATGCTCATTTGTTTATACTTCCTTTAGTTACAGCTGGTAACATTTTCATGAAACATTTTATTCTGTGAAATGTTGCAGATAAAGCTATTTTTCACTCCATCCTGTGCCTTTATTGACAGCTGCATAGTTAATTATCAACACCTGATGACAACCACAGCTAGATAATCACTGTAAATGTGACTAGATCAGGTGCAGTATGGTATGGTATTGCGATTAACCAGCTCAGTACCAATCTGTTCAACTGTGTTCCTTCAGTACAGAGTATATTATTTTTATATGAATATTGTTATTATATTTTCTGAGATCATTATTACCATTATAAATAAGCAATGCACTTATATATATAATTCCACAAGACCGTTGTTCTTGCCTTTTAGCTGTGCTCTGTTATTGTAAGATAAGTAATTACTGCATAAACTGTATTTTATAAGCAGTATAATAGACTATGATATTTTTTATGCTTATAAAGAGATAAATTAGACACTAGATGTTTGTAAAACTACATAGGTCTACCAAAGCTGCTCTGCCCTTGTTCATCATTTCCATTGTATACCATGAAATTCAATTTCCATATCTGTTGCCTTAAACCATATTTCCTTGGTGACTATATGTTGCCATGACTGCAAAGAAAACAAGCTATTTAGCCAATCAGAGTCAAAGACAGTGTAAGTGGGTCTCTTTTATAAACAGACCTGTAGAAGACAAACAGAAAATCCCACCATTTCCCCCTCAAAGATTAGCAAATGCAAACAAATCCTTTGAAGAAGAAAAAACAACAACTTCTCAGTACATTAAATAAAATGAACTTTGTGGTTTATAAATGGTTAAAAAGGAAGGTTAATTGATTTGCTTGACATTTAACTTGAAACCACAATATATTTCTGGTTGATTGACTGGAAATGCGGGCTGTACAGTCTTAGAAGAAAGGAAAGAAATGAACTTCCCTTTGCAAACAGCGCAGCCCAAGGGCCCTCACAGTCAAAATGCGGTACGTAGGCTTGAAGATTATAGCGGGTTCCTTCACCATGTGTGTTTGACATTTGCACACAGATTTTAAGTAAAGCATTATGCGTGAAATGTAAAGTTCCTCTAATGAGCTCTCACAAGAGCAGATGTCACGGAATGTTCTCTCCTGAAGTCGCAGAGAGCTCCTACATCGTCGCGGCATTGTCTCCAAGCCAGTAGGTGCAGGCAAAGTGGACGTCAGCCATGCAGACATACGCATAGGAAACAAGGCTCTTTTTTTCCAGGGAGCCTTCCAAGGTGTCAGACAGCAGTACTTCAGAAGGTCAGCGGTATGTCAGTGTTTGTACCAACTGTCCTCGGAGAAAGCTTTACTTCCATTAGTCACTCTTGTAGCATGTTTCTCTTTGTGATCCCCTCTGCTCACTTTGAGGTCATGTTACAGGCCACACACAGAATAGGCACAATTTTACACCTTTTTACTGAGAGCAAGGCTGCCAGATCCTTAGGTTGTAGATTGCCAGAAAGCCCATGTGTAGTTAATAGATCAAATATAGGAATTGTTAGAGGTTTTTAGCAAATATTATTGTAGCTATTACAAGAAGCTAATTATTTATATGCAGTTTAATGGTAGTTAAATAATGGAAGGGATATTTGAGCTTCAGAGTGCTGTACATATTTGTTTAAAGTTTTAAAAGTGTGTTCACATGTCTTCATATGCGAACACAATACATTACATCCAGAACTAGAACTGAGGTGTGCTATGCTTCAAATCCATGATGAATTTTCATTTTGGTGGCCACATCCAGTTTGCTGCCAGATCTCACACTAGATTAAGCAGCGTTTCGTTACTATTTTTGTAATCTGTGCAGCCCCGTATCTAACAAATTGGATATGAAGCGCAAATAAAATTAAGCACCCAGCTTTAACATAGCCGAGCATACAAGTGGGCAAAAAATATAAAAACCAACAGAAACAGGAAGAAAAAAAAAAGACCCTGCAGTCAGCTGGAAAAAAACTAGCCCAATTTGGCATGACAAAGCGCATTTGGCAATCCTGGCCGAGGGCCTCCTCTTCATAGTACAATCAACGCAAACACACAATGTTTGTAACTGAAACCACAGAAGAAGCAGAGATTTCAAACCCCTCCCCCATTTCACCCTCCCCCTTTCCCCACTCCCAACCCCCCCCTCACCCCCCCGCCGCCCACACACACGATAAAGAGGAAGAGGGATACAGGCGGATCAGAAGCATCTCTAAAATAAATTGCACAACTAAACAAAATCTTATCTTGAAAATCTAACTAGCACCTTTGCCCCACGCGGCAGATTGCTGCATCTCTCCAGGCTCTTTGCACTTGTGAATGTGTCGACACAGAACTATGGTCCAGACGGAGCTCGTAATTGCGATGCTGGTGAATTAGCAGATAAGCTGAGTCTGGGGGTGAGAGATAATTGTGCATTTTATCTAAAGCCCCCCCCCCCTCCCTCCCACACACACACACACACACACACACACACACACCTGCGCTTTGCGCATGATTCGTTACCTGTCCAGTGTGCAGGACTGCACTGGATTCACTATAATTTAATATGAATATGAATACAGTTTGGATACTGTTTTATTATTTAGACTAGAATGTTATTTTATTTTTTTAAACATTTTTTTAGTCACCCCTCCATTTACCAGAGAACACGAAGTTGGCTAAAATAAAAACAGTCACTTATCAGCAACACAGTAGCTAAGACCTCTGGGCCACATCCCTCCCAGGTTGAGGGATGTGGCCTTCGGAGTTGTGCTGCTCATCATTTAGAATGCAAGGCAATGAGCTAATATTTTTATGTCTTCTTTGGAGGGAATATCAGAGAGAATGACTTTAGACCTCCATAGGATAATTTCACTGACATTGTTTAAACCAAACCAAATTCAAGAGTAGTTGTGTGAATAGTATGTGAATTCAAAACTTGATGGTTGATATTGTACCTGTATAGTTATAAATGCAAATTCTGTACACACATTATGTGAGTATATCCGGTACTGACTATAAAGAAAACCTTTAATCAATCCATGTAATAACACATTTACTTTAAAAGTTATCACTATATGACGTACAGACATGACAATTGCATTGTGACCGGAAGGCTACTGGTTTGAATTCCAAGGGAAACACTGGAACTGCTGTAACCGTGTGCAAAGCTCTTGACCTGAATTGCTCATGTAAGGTTCCAGCTGTGTAAATGGACAAAATGAAAAATGTTGTCTGTTTAATGCCTGAAGGGCATCTTCTTAACAATGCCATTGTGATGTGAAACATAACCACCCATTGCTTGGAAGGGTAGAAAAAGTTGCAGCCATACAATGCTAGGTGGCTGAGATTGTGAGTGGATGGGCCCCACAGTCTTTTATCAAAATCTTGCGATGCCTGTGCTTTAGTGGAGTCAACCAGCAACCACTTGCCTGGAGTCTACCCGCATAAAATTGTACATAACATGCACTCATTTGATACAATGACTGCAGAGCTCAGTAAGTAGTAAGCAGCTGGCATCAAATGCCTCGGTAGATAGCACATGCGTGTCGGCTGTCTTCCAGAGTGACAGAGTGACATTCCAGCGCTAAGAAATGCAAACTGACTTTACAAATTGGAAGACAAAAAAAAATTGGAGTGAACGTTATTTTAAGTACTGTATTACTGAAGGTGCAGTGTGTCTGCATGCAGGAGTGGGGAAGAGACGACCAAAGGGGAAGGTGGTCAACATGGAGGAACGACATGGTCAACAGGGGAGACGCGCAGTCAACAGGGAAGAGACACATGGTCAACAGGGGAGAGGCTCGTGGTCAACAGGTCGGAGGTTCATGTGTGGCGAGAGCACAGGCAGGGTGCGGAGCTGTGGCGCTACACGCTGCGGGGCTGGAGTTATGAAAGGCGTAATGAGCATGACCGTGGCCTGTGAAGTGCAAGGCTAAAATGAGGGTGTCCTGAGGGGAGTGGCTGCTGTGGGCAGGCTCCACTGTTAGATAATGATGTGCATTTCTTTTCCCTCTGATGAGACATCCCCATACCCCCCCGCACCCCCACCCAAGGCCGCAGGCTGTGTGTGCCTGCGTGTTTGCTGCATTCCCCTTTGTCCTGCGCGATGATGTCACACTGTTACAAACAGGCCGACACCTGGAGGGAGAGATGAAGGGCTTATCTCATGCAAAAGCTATCAGCTGACCCAGCTCATTTGCATTACACCCAGAACACATGCCTGCGGGTGCTGGATTTTGATGGATTTCCAAATGTTTTGGGATGTGCTGTTGCCAAAGAAGACTTGCCTCGAGCACATATCTTCACTTTTGGTGAACGAAGACGAAAAGAAAAATGAGCTTTGTTTTTTTTTCATTTTTCAACTACCCTATATATTCTCCAGTTCTTATAATGGCATCATAAGCCACAGATATGACATAGTCATTCATAAAAATATAAAAATGCATGCATAAACAAATATCAGACATCTTATCATGTGGTACAGGGGCTATAACTTAGTTCACTTTCAAGTGCTTATGTCAATTTAAATGTAAGTATCCGTGAATGATTATAAAGATTGTTGGTAGTGGTAAATGAAGGCTACACTGAACACTGAAAGGAGATTGGTTTATAAGTCATGGTAATTGTCATTTTCAGAGAAACTGATATGTTAGGTTCTTCCCTTAAATGATCATGAGTCTGTCATGCCATTGCCGCTCCTTCTTTCCTGACTGCAGATTAATTAACTGTATGGGGGGTTGTAGTTGGGTTTTATAGCAATATTGTCTTCTTCATTTCTTCTATTTGTTCTTCATACTGGAAGAAGATATGATTCTCTGCACGCAGATACACTCCCAGTGGAATTGCATCTATTCTCGCGGCAGAACCGTCTCTCTGACCTGTAACCCCCGTTTTTTCAAATGTGCTACGTTTTTGCCCCATAATGCATTAGGTGAGGGGCACGGTGAGAGCTTGACAACGAGTCCAATCGACGTGGGAGGGGCAGGCAGACTCACATTTGGAAGTGACTTTGACTTTGACAGTGTTCGGACTTTCCTGACTCTAGTCACTGGCCTAATGGCTTAATTAGAAGGACTCCTCAAAAGTGTGTGCCTGGTTGTCTGTGAACAGCATGGAGTGAGGAGCATGCCCAGTACTGTGCAAAGATTTCTTTTCTCGCACCAAGACAGCAGAGAGCAGAAGGTGTGCCCTGCTGCTTGTGCTCACTGAGGGATTGTGGGGCAGCTTATATGTGATATGACTGCATGTGTGTCAGTGCGGCCTTCACTGCCCATGAGTTACCCATAAATGAATTCTGATTTTTTTCTTCTCTCATGAATATTCACAGACCATCCCTGTGAGTCTGGTCTCGTAAAAAAATGACATCGCTCTCTGTCACTCGTTTCGGTTGCACGTAGAAGGACGCCCAGTGTCTTAATGGATCACATCACGGAAAGGCAGGAGAAGCGTGTTTAATTTTGTTTGCTTCCAGTCATGCCGGGAGAATCTCTGCGTGGTCATGCCGGCTGACCTTCGGCTGCTCTGTTTGCTGAATACTGTTGGGCTTCCTGTGCATTCCTATACAGAATGTACACATGCAAACAAAAATCTGTTCAAATGTTTGATTTAGTTCTACTGTGTTACTTTTGGCAGATGTCCATTAAAATAAGTATACCATCTGCTATTTGGAATACTTCTTTAATTTGGAATACTTTCATTTTTAGAATGCCCTATCTCATTTGTAGTCCTCCAGTCAGTTTGTTAGAGCACATACTTGCATGCTTGTCCTTCCGTGTACATTCTGTCAACCACCACTCATTTCGGTCCGCCAGCTGAGCTGTGCAGCTGCGCAGCCTTTGAGCCAGAGGACAGTACGCTCAGCTGGCACAGGCAGACTGCAGGTTCAACCAGAGACGTTGCTCGTAGGGTACTTGTCCTCCTCTTGCTGTCTTCCATGATGGAAACGCTAGTGCTAATATCAAAGCCCCTTGTCCTTCTTTAGTTTGCCTGTTTATACATATAAAAAACACCTTAAATACAATGAAAGACTATAAATACATTTCGCAAACACATGTTTGAAATGTGTATGTGCGTGTATGTATATGCATATGAGGCATTGGAATTGCCAACGCTATTAATAATGTTCAGCAACCTATAATACGCAATCATCGGAACTCTGGGAACCACACGAAACAACGTAGTTGGTTACAAAAGCCTTGTTATTTATTCATCAATGACGTGGGTAGAGAGAACTTTTTTTAAACTAGTCACAGCCTTCAGATGATTTTTTTCCCTTGATCGAAAGGGTGTTAGGGCTTTGAAAATAATGCATGAGAATTTCTCTCGCTTCTTCCCTTGCTCCTTTTCGACGGCAGCTCAGTCTCTGGCTCCTCCCTGTAATATGTAGTCGGTGCTGTATGTCCTGCATAAGCTTTGGGAGTTAGCTATGTACAGAGGTCTACACCAAAGTGGAACATTGCCAGTTTGAACAATGCTGTCACGGGCCCCTTGGCATGTGTGTGAACGAAAGACGGTTTCATTTTTTGTTTTGCCTTTTTTTTGTGTAGTGTTGCATGACATCACTTGCCATCATCATGCTGGAAGTGTTCTACTCTTGCTGAAAACAGTTATGAGTGAAAAATGAATTTCCATAACAAATCCATCCAAACTCTGTTTTGTCATGTAGTCTCATTTTCATCAGTGCCAGTTTGCAGGTGTACCCTGGAGTATTGTGAGATTCTAATCGAATACTATTGGGCACTGTGTATGTGTGTATTACAGCTGCCTTACCTCTTCCCATCCAAAGAGCAGTGAGTTAAGGGTCACTGATGTCCTGGTCATGTCGGAGTGATTGCTGGATTCTTGGCTTGCTGTACTTCATCAGCTTGCCTCATTGCTAAAGTCTGGGATGCTATCAAGTATTATTTTGCGGGCCATCTACCCCATCTGCTCCCCCAAACTTTCAGTCAGCATTGGTGAGCAGACCAAGCAGGAGGACAACCTGTTCAATCGGATGCAGCCATTGGCCAGGGCGTATATATTTATGCGGGTTTTGCAGCGCAGGCCGTCTGTCTTCTTTATGCAAATTTCTGGCCTTCTCTTCACCTCGGCCTCCTGGGCGAGGTGGGCACAGGGAGCGAGCTGCGCCGGAGGGTCAGAATAGCGTGGGAAAGCAGACACCTCTGCACTGCGTGTTGGAGCCCTGTGGGGATGGATATTAGCAGCTCCGTGCGTTGGGGCACCTGAAACTGCTGGAGGCTCGCCCTTACCCACGAGGTCCTGTGTTGTGGCTTGTTCGCCCTCCCTCACCCACGTCCCAAAGCACCGTCTCACGGACGTACCTCCAACTGTCAGGGATAGTGGCTGAGCTGACAACTGGAACAGAATCGTGGGTGTTTGTGCTTTGTCCAGCCACTTGGGCTGAGCTAGCGCAACGCACTGGACAGAGACTAGTCTGACTCTGCGTGGCCACTGCTACGCAGGCAACGCAGAGACTTTAGACAGCCAAGGTGAGCTGGACTGCTGAACGCTGCCTGACATGGCATACTGTAGGCATATAAAAACATGAGCGGTTACACAGATGTGTTGCTGTATGTTAAAAGACAATGCATTGTAGCAGTTTCAGTTGAACTGGGAGCACGAGTGGCACTAGGGCTATGTTTTTACAAAGCCAGTCGCAAAGACCTGTGGAATGTGGTTGTGTGTGTTTTCTGCCATTTAAGATAGGATTGGCAGGGCTGGTGGTGTGCCAATCCAGGAACAACCCAGGGTGATCTGTAGTAGAAGGGGCAGGCCAGTGCATCAACAACACTTCACCTTCTGTGTGAATAACTGCACTGTGATCAAGCCTCACCGAGTGTTATGACTGTCTGCCATTAGAGGGCATAATCAGGTTCTCTGAAATTTGTCCACGCTGGCTGTGCTGAACATTTTGATACCTTTCAGCTGCCTGAAGGAACAGCTGGTGAAATATAACATTGTATGTATTTGCGGCTGAAATTAAAAGGCAGACAGCAAGCAGCCAAACACATCTGGAGCTTGCTCGTGTTCCATTCCATTATTCTGTGTCAACATGATGTGTATGCGGACTTCGTGTACACCATTGTCTGCTTTTGTCTCGATTTTTTTTCCTCTGCAACTGTAAGGAAAGGCGACAGAAAGGAAAAGAAAATGAAAGAGTTCCACCGCATTGATCTGTTGTTTAAAAGCTTTAGTGGAATGGGCTGTGATCGGCAGATATAATAGGGAAGATGGAAGGGTTACTAGCACAACCCGATCCGACTAACCACAATCTTTCAAGTACTGTACAATGAGTGCTCCCAAAGGGTTAACAACTATGAAATCAATGGTAAATGGAGTTTGAAATAGCAACATCTTGCATTGCGTTGCCATGGCGATTGTAGCCGTGATCGCATGGGGCTTTATATTTACTTACTGCCTGGTAGTTCTGATGTTAGTCTCCGGCGTGGATGTGTGATACAATTAGTGTAGAACAGAGGGTGTGCGTGCCGCCCCAGGGACCCCTCTGATGTCTCCTTTAGGCTCTGCGTGCGTGCGCTCGCAGAGAGGCGTTTGCTCCACGTACAGAGCGAACCCACACCCGCAGCCATTCTGAATCCGGCCTGTGCAAATGTGAGGAGCAAGTGATGGCTTTGGTCCTTTGCGATTTGGCTCTGAACAGGTGCGTAACCCTCTCTCATCCCCTCTCTCTCTCTCTGTTTCTCTGTCTGTGGTCGTGTCTGTACAGGTTGGGCAGTGGTAATGATGCATGGGGGCAGAATCTGGTCACATTGATGGATGTTCTACAAGAAACCAACCTCGCTGTGCAGGCCCTGAACCCCACACGGATCAATGCGGTGGATGAGAGTGGTAAGCAACCCCCCTCACCCCATCTCTACCCATGGCAACACCACCCGTCCAGGCTTAAAGTGACTGCCAGCTGCCTATGCAACCTTTCCTTTCTGGCTCTCAGTAGGCTGACGTACTGGGATGTGTTCTGGTCAGATCACAGTTGAAAGCACTAAAATATTTAATTGATTGCCTTTTTTTATGCAGTGGTTGTTGTCGTCTGTCTGCGTTCAAAGTGATTTTCATGAAGCCAGCACTACGAGCTATTGTAGTTTCAGGTGTTTACGAATTACAAAAATAAGAAAAAGAATTAAAAAGGTCCAGTGTAATGATGTCCCATTTTGGCCTTAGAGAGTCACATCGCCGAGGGTTTAGGACCTGCATTTTAACCAGCTGCTGCTGATGGACAAATTCACATGGTACAACAGGTGATTCATAGTCCTGTCAACTGAGTGGCTCCAAAGAAATTAATTAAGACCTGAGCCAGAATGAAGCGTGAAACCCCATAGATCTACAATGGACTCCACTGGTTTATGATGAAAATTGAAAATGGAATTACTAGCTCTTATTGCGCCCCTCCTGTTGCCACATGAATTAGAAATGTGCTTCTTTGTTCAAATTAGCTGTAATGTGGACTTGGCAGTGCTCCAGAGTAATCCCAGTCCCCAGATCTGGAAATGCTCAGTCAGGCTCTAGAGTCACTTTTTGAGTGACTGTTAAAGACATGAATAAGAAGAATGTATAATTATTATAATTTCATGTAGCAAATCATTTTTTTACGTAACGAAGCGTACTGGTGTGCTATACTGGTCATATTATCTCCAGAGCTAGTTGTATTTTTCAATAATAGCCCTGTTGATAATAAGCTTTATATTTGCTGATTATTTTCGGAGGTATTTCTATATCTATATTTTGTATATTTTAATAAAACTTACTGCCATTTACTTTGTACATTAATTAGTACTTATCAAGGACAGGCATTTCATATCTGCTGTTGAGATGCTGTCGTCAGCGCCATATCCGGCCAGCTCCCCCTTCAATCCAGCTCCATCTCTAGTCCAGCTCTAGAGCTTGGTTTTTTTTAGTTGATTTGCGTTCTGTTGAGCTTGGAGTTCTGCCCACCCTTGAGGAAAATGCTGAGATGACTTATACAGTGTGTTCCGATGTGGAGAAGGAAATATGTTTGATTGAGGCAAGAGAGAAGAGCTTCCAGAGCTGGTCCTGATGATTCATCCAGCATCACTCTTCATTTATAGCATCTTGTTTGGAGAAGGGATAACTGATCCTTCTCCACAGTTCACATCAGCCATGTGTATTTACTGGGCTGCATCCAGTCCACCTAGTGCATTCCTGGAGATGTTTGGTCACCTGCAGTGGTCTTCGGTTCAAATACTTAAATGTCTTTGTATGTCAGAAAATGCTTCAAAAAGATCCCGAGCAGAAATGATTGTATGAGAAGGCTTTTAGCCGAGTGATGGAACAGTGAGGCTTCAGCAATGTAAATTTGTTGTGCTGTCATGTGGTGTCAATTGCTGACCCTTGTAAACCCATCAAAAGGTGTTGCCTTTATAGTGGTTTGCTCAGATCAGTGAGTCATTGATAAACCATCATATTATTATTTTGCCTGTACCAGAGATGCTTTATCTCCAAAGTTTTTGGATATTATTCCTGAAATAGTTTAAAATAAACTTTATATTTAGCCATTTTAAGATGATTCAATTATTTGTGAAAAAATATACCATCATGTGGCTCGATTCTGTTTTGCCAGAGATTAAATGTTTTCAGATTTTTTTTTCTGTGTGTGCATAATGACAAGCACCTTGATGTGCAACTTTTTAAAATAGGGCCTTGCTCTATATTTTTTGCGATTAGTATGCAAGAGCGAAATGTAGGCAGCTGAAGAAGATCCCATCCTCGGTTTTCTTTAATTTGCATTGGGTCAGTGTGATGCGAGACTGGGCAGATGTGCCAAAAAATTTGGAACAGGAAAATATGCACAGAACATAATGTAGCTTTGCAAAACTCCCACTCAGCTCAGATGTTTCTAGAAAGAATGCAGGATATTATGTACTCGAATACATGATTGAATGGATTGTAAGGCTGACAGTGTGGCACAGTGATTAAGATGCTGGCCCTCTGACTGCTGGTTCAGTTGCCAGGTACATTGTCCCCTTGAGAAGGATCCTTTTCTGGAATGGCTTTGGCAAACATCCAGCTGGACAAATGATGGCACGTAAAAATGTGTAAAAACTATGTAAGTCACCCTGCCTAAGGGGATCTGTCTTGTACTGAAAGAAAATAAATTATTCATGATAATAATACTTATATACCAGCTGCACTAGGCATGATAGTTCACACGTAAACCAATAAAACTGTCATTAAACCAGACAGGATTGCAGGTCTTATTTTAGCAGTGAAGCACCAAAACGAATATAAAAATGCAGTTCAATGGTTTCGCAAGCAGAAACCATTTCTGTTCTCATGGGTGCTCATCCAAAACGTGTTTTATGAAGTACCAGTGCTTTCCAGTTGGGGAAATTCTTCAGAAGGAAAATTCAGGGGAAGCTACTTTGAAGGACCTAGCCCAACTGGGTTGCATGTTCGTTAAAAAGAAAATGTCTTTTTACAGAAACAAAAACAAATGTTCACAAATATCTGTTTGATCATGAAACTAAAATTGGTGCAACATTTAAAACCAATGTTAAGAGATATACGTGGCAGGTTACAGTCAACACATATGTTACACGGTCAGAAACACAAGTAGACTTAGGATTAATATCTTTAAATAGTTTACAGTGTGATTTGTAGTGAAGTGTACATATTGATATTAAAAAGTTGGTGTATTAAATTCCAGTTTAGAGAGAGGGGAGATTAATTTTGAAAAATAACCTAATATTCCCTTTTCCAGTTTTAATTTGTTTCTCTCATTTAGCCCAAAGCATAAGAGATATTTTATTAGCCCATGGATTTCATGCTATAGGCTAGGCTACTTCAGACCGGTACATGACACTGGCATCTTGGAATTACTTAAAAATAGTTTCAGAAGGCTTTTGATATTTATGGTAAATATCCTTTTTCTCGGTTTAATCTATTTTGGTCAGTGTTGTTGTTGTGATGATCTCTAAAGTCAAAACCAATTAAGTAGCTTCTGTTAACACCCTAATGGTTGTCTCTGCAGTACACTGGCAAGCTGAAAGGGAGGCCAGTTACTAGTTATTGGGAAGACACTCAGAAAGTCCAAGGCACAATAAAAACGAAGAAACAAACAAAGATTGGACAGGGAAGTTAGTTCAGGTCAATTATAAATCCAGTTAGACTAGCATGCTGATAAATTGATTATTCATACTTCTATTACTGTGACTACTACAGCAACTACGACTACTACTATTACTATTAATAATAATAATAATAATAATAATAATAATAATAAAATAATAATAAAAACTGATATGACTACTACTGCTAATAACAATAACTATAATGATAATAATAATTAGTAATTATTTTTAGTTATATCGGCTTTCATAATCATGACCTTACTTTTCCCATGACATGTAATTTTCCTAACAACAAAATTTTGCACTGCATTTGTTTTAGGTCTCTTTGTTGGATACCAGTACAAACAATTCATTTTTTTTTTTTTTTTTTAAAGTTAAATGACCTTACTAATGGTACTTTATTATCTGACTTATTTTCAGTTCTTCAAAGACCTTTGAATTGTCATGATTGAGAAATTATGAAATAATTGTGCCTGAAGCTTTGAAACTAGGCACAGTAAATGATGGTAGCATGAATAGCAGAAATGCAGAAAATTAAAGCATGATTGTCAGGCTACCACACAGTAAAGGTTTTATGGATCTGGTCCTGAGTGTTTGTGTGGAATTTTTTGCCATTGAATTGCTGAACACCAGTGGAGTTTAGCCTTTTCACATCTGCAAGATTCCATCTGTCCAAGTTCCTCCAAACACTGCTCTCAAGAACAATAGCTCCTTTAAAGATTCCTTTAATTCAGAGCCTTTATGTCAGCTCCAAATAGCTTGCACCAACTGGTTGGCCTTCTCAGGCTTGTGATGGCTTAAGTGGACGTGTGTGTGTGTGTGTGTGTGTGTGTGCATGCACGTGCGAGTCCATGTGTGTGTGCGCGCGTGTGTGTGCGTGCGAGTGTGTGTCTGTGTGTGTGTGTGTGCGTGTGTGTGTTTTTGTGGGTTTGAGGGGTTGTATAAGGGGTGTGGTGTGACTGTAAGGCCATCTGTCCCCTGCTGGACCATTAACTCCTCAGCTGTTGAGATCAAACCAGAGATTTGTCTTCACAAGCCTCCAGCAGAGACACACAGTCAGGTTTACAGACAGGGCTATGCACATGTACACACACACACACACACACCCACACACAGACGCACACATACACACACACATACAGGTGCACACAGGTACAGGGACAGGTACATGAACACACATACGCAGGCAGGTCCCATGCTCCATGAATATTAGATTTATTATTTTTGTTAAGTGTTTCATTTGTGCCTCTGCATGTGGCTGTGCAAACTGATGCAAGAGCTGCATGGTCTGCCACATGATGGAAGGATGTAGTCAGCTTTCTGGTGCCTTCCCCAGTGGCACACTCTCCCCATGGTAGGCGTGGTAGATTGCAGCTGCACCTGGAATGGAGGAGCAGCGCAAGAAGACTGTCAAACAGCTGTGGAATGGTCTAAAACAGCTCACCAGTGTGACTGCAGTAGTCTTATCATATAGGCTTGTCATACTGCCTTGTGGAGTATCCCCAACGCAAATCAGACATGTACTGTGTGCATGTGCACGCACGCGTGCTCGCATGCGCACACACATTCTTTGCGCACGCACACATACATGCACATGCAAGTACAGACAGAATTACAATCCCACAGACACTTAAATATCCATATACACATACACAAAAAGAAATACATGTGTGTGTACACAGAAATGCACACAGGTATGCAAGGATTTAATACGAAAAGCACTATGCAGATGTCCACTGTGTGCATACTTATGTCACTTTTATACAAAGAAAAGCTTACATTTGATGAACTCCAAGTGAGAAGGAACGGCTATACATCTATACACTGTATTGATTTGATTGATGACAATGGTTTTCCTTTACAATGAAACATCTAAGCAGTTTCAGTGTTCAGTTCAGTCAATTTACATACGTATTTGATTAATAGAACACCCTGGACAGAGGACAGTACATTTCTCCTTTCTTTCACCACTGCCATCAGTCTATTATCAAGGCTGTGGTGCATGTTCCTTTGTTGGCACTGTAGCATGCTATTTGGTGAACTATGCTTGTAACCAGGAGCTTGTAGATTCAAACCGCAGGTAAGGGTACTACTGTTGAGCCAGGAACGAGGTGCCCAAGTTACTTCAGTAGATATGTGGCTTTATAACTGGATAACACAAACACAATATGAGTCCCCCTGGGCAGGGGCGTTTGCTAAGCAAATGCGGAGTAGTAATCTGCCTGCCTTCAGAAGCTCTGGGACTGCAGTCTGTATCGTCTCTGGTGGAGGAGGGGCACACACGGAAGGGCTGTTGGATATCTGAAAGAATGAAGCATGCCTTGTATCATTTTTAAAACTAGTATTGGGGCTTAAACAGGGAGCATACAGTGCATGAACATAGATGTTTCACTTGATATTTCAGTCTTTTTCTATTTTATCAAGCTGATTCTTTGTAACAATCTTTTTTTTTTTTGCTGGGTTATGTTCTAGTTATATTTTTTTGTAGTTTTTTTTTTTGTAGTGTACTAATTTTATACTATACTCAGCTGCATGTCTGTACATTATTTCTTTTATTAATCCTTCATGTATTGGTAGATATGACCATGGCTGAAATTGAAAATCCTCTACATTGTAGTAACCTGAGGTAGTACTCTGAAGTTATGCCATAGATGAGCTATTGCTTCACTCAGGACATGCAGTGCCTTTAGAAGCATCACATTCATTTATTTAATGGGAGATACTGCTGCAGAGTTTCTCCCAGTCTTTTAAACTGCGCAATAGTGGCTTATCTGCTGTAGCATTGTCATGTGCATTATACCACTCTAATAAGTGCGCAATTGCTGAGAACCGAAGGGCGCAGAGATGTTACGATGTGTAATAAGGACACTCCCGTACATTGAGATAAGGTGAGATTTTCTCTCCAACTCTTAAGGCCATGCATTTTGCGAACACTTACTGTCGAAACCGTTCCAGTTTATTTTTAAACCTACTGCTTGAGGGTAAGATATAAAGCAAGGCTTGTAGCTATTTGTTAAATGGTATTCAGCGCATGGAAGTGCATTTCCCATGTGTATATACCTGCCTCAGCAGCAGCTGACAAATTTATGCCAGGCAAACAAAGCTAATAATTCTTGTAAACCAGCTGCCGTTATTGTTTAATTATACAATTCTTCAGCTGTTGAAATTAAAAAGATTCAATGAGGGAGGGAAGGAACATGTTGTATTATAAACACTAGGAGTAACACTTGAGGAAATGTACCAAATAAAGAATAGGGAAGGATATATTAAAGATTGTATCACCATCATAAGTAAAACTGAAGCAAAATCAATGTTTAAAGATTTTATCACCATTAAAAGTAAAACTGAAGCACAATCAATGTTTAATGAAATGGGCCAAAAAAAGGGCAGTGGATGTTGGAGAATCTAAAATAAATAAATGGGAACCAGTTAGTTGCATGCCTCTGATATTGTCCGTGCGCTTGTTTTCCTCTCCGCAGACTCACATGACCTGGGAGGTCATCTGAAGCCGTACGCCGCCGCAGATGGCGCCGCGACGCCCTTCCCTGTGTCAGCCGCCGCAGTGAGCGTGCACAGAGCCGGTCAGAAAGCCAGTCTGACCTCCAAGGAGCCGTGCGTGCTCAGCCCGCCCTCCCCTCTGAGCCTGACCGAGGTCCCCGAGCACGACACCAATGAGTCCTCCACCCACGCTATCGCACTCGCGTCCTGCGCGGCCAAGGCCGTGAGCCCCTGGTCCCTGCCGGAGGACTGCGAAAAGCCCCCCTTCGCCATGATGGAACCGGGGGCCGTCTCCGCTCTCACGGAGGACTGCCTGATGCAGCCAAGCCGCACCTGCCTGGGCTGCTTCATTGAGACCAAGGACGCCGCTGACCCCGAGCCTGGGCTAGGCCTGAAGATGGGGGAGATGAACCAGGACTATGATTCTTGCTCCATTCCAGACATGAGCATGCAGTGCATGAGCTCCAGCGACACTGCCCACTATGGGGATCAGCTCCTGGCTGACCAGCTCCTGAGTTTCCCTGGGCACAAGGCCACCGACGAGGAGAAGAGGGAGGAGGAGAAGTCTGACAGTGACTCAGATGACCCTGCCTCCAAAAACCTGTACGAGGGCCTGCTCCTGGACAAGTGCAATGGTGAGGAGGCCCTGCTGACCAATCCTAGCCAGGACTGGGGCTACTTTGAGTCCTTCATTAGCGAGAGCAAAATGGAGCTGCTGGACCTCTGCTCCAAGAACGAGCTCTCTGTCAACCTCTTCTCTGAGGAGGATGTGGACAACTACATGTTCGATGATGATGATGACGACTCCACTCTAAGCAGTGATGTGTGCTCCCTGAAGATACGCTACGAGTCCTTCCAGGACAATGTGCGGGAGAAGACCAATGCTGTCCAGGAGGACGCCCAGTTCAACTTCTTTCCCAGCGTCCTCCTCAACTGTTCCAGGAAAGATGGCGCTGTAGTTAGAAAGGACTCGGCTGGTCTGCAGCTTAAGGAGGATGAGATCCACTTGCAGGGGAATGAGGCCAAGGAGGGGAAGAATGGCAGCACTGCCGATGAGACTCCTGACACCAGCCCAAAAAGACACTACATATTTGACTTCAGCAACTCCACAGAGGATTCAGGGGAGTACAGCGATGACAGCTCCTGCACTGGCTCCTCCTTCGACACACTCCGAGAGGCTAAGGGAAGGAACCGCTTCCTGTCCAGGGAGAACTCCAGCTCCTCCAGCCAGCTGAACTATGGCCTGCGGGCCAAGAGGAAAGTACGCTATAGTGAGGATTACCTGTACGACGTGGACTCCATTGAGGGGGAGAAGAACACTGTGGAGAAGCGTGAAAAGCCACCTGTTGGGCCGAAGAAGGAGGAGGACGATGACTGGTGCCCAAAGAAGAGACGAAAATCTTCTCGGAAGGAGCCCCCCGTGATCATCAAGTATATTATTATCAACCGCTTTAAGGGGGAGAAGCACATGCTGGTCAAGCTTGGAAAACTAGATCCGACAATCCCGACAGTGAGTTTAAGTGAGGAGGCGATGAGCAAATATGAGAAGCTGGCTCCGCTGAAGGACTTCTGGCAGAAGAGGCGACGGGACCTGGACGAGCAGCGCAGGCTGACTGCGGGCGATAAATGCAATTTTCATTTGAACGGCCGCAACCGGCCCTTTAGTTCTAGGCCCCCGAAAAGGAAATACAAGATTGCAAACAGGCTCAGGATTCAAAGAATTCACACTGTGGAGCAATCAGTACACAAGCAGGGCTCCTCTTCATCTGAACGCAGGCAAGAAAGCAGCGCTAAAGAAGAGGCAGCCCTCGTGGGCATGCCATTAACCGCAGCAGCCCCCAGCCGTGCAGCCACATTAGGCCTAAATGACATCACGTACACCGGGGCACTAAGTAGCAGATCGCAAGAGAGGGCCGACAAGGAAATGGGAAATAAAATAGTCAGGATAAGAAAATTCAAAAGCGAAGCCAGATTGAGGAGCAAAAGAATGAAAGCCATGCAGGAGGAGGGCAAAGGCATGGCGGAGCTGAAAAATCAGGACTCCACTGGGAGCATGAAGGATGCACCAATTGACTCTGCGGCAAGCAGCCCCCACTTGTGTGAAAATCACACCGCCACCACGGCCGAAAAATCCACATTCATACCAGCCACCTGCTCTCCTGACAAACCCGCGCCATCTGTGAGCGTGGCTACCAGCGTACCAGTCATCCCCGGGGGCTATCTGCAGACGCTGCTTGATGCTTCGGATTCGTCGGGCGGCGCTGGGATCCCCTTTTTCCCCCAGCAGGCTGCCAGGCAATACCAGCTCGGCCCCACCCAGGAAGAAAAGCAGTTTTCCTCTCTTCAGCTCGCCCAGAGCTGCGTCCTCTCCCCTCCGTCTGAGTCTGAGCTCCAGCAGTCCCCCCAGAACCCCACAGGACAGACAGAGCCAAACTTCGCCCACGTGTGGCATTCGCAGCTCGGCTCCGGCCAGCAGCCATTCGCACCTGACATTCCAGAAACCCCCATTATGCCGAACAGCTTTCCTGGCCCTGTGCCTGTGCCAATGGCAGACAACTTGTCTGTCTCAGGATACAGCCAGCTGAACTTGGACTGTGACAGACTGCTCTATGAGAAGAATTATCTGCCTGAGCAGCCTCTGCAGCCCAGTGCTGATTATCAGGCGTGTCAGGTACCGTGCGGAGAGGGACATCTACAGTTTCAGAGAGGCACACTGAACACAGACAATGGCAGGCTCATCAGTTTTGACTCAGTGGGTTCGCTGTCAGCCACTTCCAGCAATTACAGCTCCCTGAGTCTGAAGTCCTGCGAGAAGGACAGTGAGGACGATATGAACGATAACTTCCTGGCCCATTGCAGCCCCAAGCTGGTGATCCAGCAAAGCATTGATGCCATCACACCGCTGAGGGAGTCGACAGACCTGCTGGACATCTCTAACTTCACTCCTGATAAGTTCCGGCACTCGTCTCTGTCAGAGATGTCCCCTCCAGACACCCCCAATTTGTCTCCTCAGGTTCTGGGGCCTGAGTTGAAGGGAGTTGGATTAGGGAAGGATTTCCAGGAGTCCGGTGACTTGGTACTGAGTGGCAATGCTGAGATGAAGTGGAACTGCGGCATGGCACACCAACCAGAGCACCAGGCAGGCGTGTTCACAGTAGAAAGCCACCAGTTCCAATTCCACACCTTCAATGATGAAGACAGCACAGGTCTCATCGAGAAAAACACCACTTTGGCCGAGCAGGTCAGCCAAATGGGGAGTGGAGTGAAAGGTCAAAGGTCAAAGAAGAAGACCTCAAACAAGCAGCAGAATGCAGGGCAGGGCTCTGCTCCAGAACAGAAGGGGGCAAAGAAAACCAGGGCGCCTAAAGGGGCCAAGACGGAGAAGGGCAAAAACCCACGGCAGAATTCTAGGTCATCCAAAAAAATGAAAGCTCTGCAGGATGGAAAGGCTGGTAAAGGCCAGGCAGGGGGCTCTAAATTGGCCCAGAAATTCCGGGATGGTATGATTCCCCCAGGTCAGATGAAAGACAATATTTGTTTACCAGGCGGGGGTGCCCTGGGGCTGTCTGGGGACTGGCCCTTGGTTAAGGAGCCTGGCACCAGCTGGTCTGAGGGCAACAACCTTATGGATGATGACCAGCGAGAATTTGAGGAGCCCTCCAACATACTGTCTAACATCGCCTCTGGGATGGCCGAGGTCCAACGGTTTATGATGGCCTCCATCGAGCCGCTGTGGGACCCCGCTTCTGATGTCTGCCAGCCCCCTGAGTCCAACAGCCTCAAGCTTAAGACCCTGAAAATTCTGGCAGGCACCTCGCCTGATCCCAAGAGGAAGGGTGCTGCGTCCCCAGGGGCCTCAAAAGGTCGGAAGCCAACTGGAAAAGGGGGTAAAATCCAGGCAAAGCTGAATGCCTCCCACCCATTTTTCCCCCCTCTTGCTCTGGGCTGCAACATGTTCGACAGGCCCAACATCTGCGGCCCCAGTGTCAATGGGCCAGCGCACAAAAAGATGTACCGCCACAAAACCAGTGCGAAATTTCCCCGGGTTGAGAGTGTTAAAGGGAAGCGAGACCCGAGCAAGGACATAGCATTGATGGCCTCTTTTGAAAAACTGAGGTAATATTTCATAACTGGCTGCAGTTGCATCCCTTATTTTTTTTCCTTCCACTTCTTGCTGAGCCCCCTGCCCGTTATCCCCTTCCCCCCCACCCGCACCCCCGCATTGACTCAGAGCAAGAGCTGCATGGCAAAGACGTCACCCTTGACTACCCCCATATCCTCTTTACCCAGAAGAGAAATCGAATAACTTGCATGAGAAACTTCTTGTACTTGCAAACTACCTATTGAGTAATTGTGTCCAGCTTGACTGGGATTTCAAAACTACCATGGCTGCAGTTTTTTCTTGATACGTTGCTGCTTTGGTTTTAAGTCTTTTGTTTCTTGTTACTTTGGTTTTGGTTCATATTTGTCAGAAAAGAAAAAAAGGAAGCCTTGAAAAATGTTTTTAAAGCCTTTTTTGTGAACATGTTTCGTGATTTTTTTTTCAGTGAAACTTGCTGCCCCTCTCCCTGATTATGCACTTCTGTCCATGCCTGTAAAAATGTGACCCTCATTTGCTTTCGGTGAAAACATAAGCACCCCTGTTTTATCGTACGCAGAATATGGACTCCGTGCATATCCGTCTGCCTTTTTTCAGCCAGACCCATGTCATGAAGGAAAGCTACAACCTGTAAAGAACTGCAACTACCATCTTTTATCAAAACCTGGACCCCAGGAGTGTGGAAAACTTGTCTCAAGACAGACTTTTCCAAATGCAAAAAGGGACCAATTTGTATTGATTGCATATCAGACTGTTTTGGGTTTATGTCTTAATTTTCCTCTTATTCTTGGAATGAATTTGTTATTTGCTTCTTGTTCTACATGCTTTTTCCCCCTAAGGGGCCTTGAGAACAAGTGCCCCAGAGATTAGTTTCTATGCCTTGAATATATACTCAATATTACTTTAAAAATATTCCACCGCTGTTCTTTAAAAAATCAGATTTTGTTAATGTCATTGTATAGAAACATATGCACTATTTGGAAAAAAAGGTGAAAAATATTATAATAATACTAAAATTCATGTGCCAAACTATGAACAAATAACTTGTACAGGTGATTTTTCTATCTATCTGAATATTGGCTGTTCTGTTTTGGGACTCTCCATGAAGAGGTGACATTCCAGAGAAGTTATATTTTGGGATCCTCTCCGTTGACTGGCACCTGCAGCTGGCAGTGGCAAACAGCTACGAATCTACCAAAACAGAAAAAAAAATCTGATTTGCTTGTTTTGTTTTTGTCTTTTAAAATTATGTTGCCAAATTAAATTTACCTCAACATCACACAGTTACATGAAGCTGAAAGAGAGGTGGAAAAGAAGCCCTGGTGTATGCTGAAAGAAAGTGACAGAAGAAAGAGTACAATGAGAGCTTTTATTGGATAAACCAAGAGCCTCAGCCATGGCCCAATGGTAAGCACAACTATCATGCCATGTGTCTTACATTTGCAGGCTACTGAAGGGGAGTATGGCATTAACAGAAGGTTGCCTCATTGCAGCTATAATTGAAGACCATGTCTCTCAAACATCTATTCGAATTTTTATGCCTTTCAATATAAGCATCCAAGATAAGGCTACAAAATGATAAGCATCAAGGACATGGATTTTTTTCTTCTCCCACTGTTAGTACTGTCTGAGATTACCACAAAATGTCAAAATATTAGCCAGTCAATATACATTAACTTTTGAATGTGTTGACTTGTGAACGTTTACAGTGCTTCAGTAAAAGAGCAACTGACAACGTTGAATGCCAAAATCAATTTGTGGAAAAAAAATATAAAATAGGGTCATAAAGAAATGTTCACTGGTCAACATCCAGTTGATAGTCTGTCTGCACAACACATATTTATAAAGATAAGTAAATACCTTAATCACATATTTGAAAGGAGAAGCAACACATGCCTCAGTGGTTCCTGAGCAGAACATTATCTTCAACTGTTATTAATTATAGTCTGTTTTAGGCAGCCTTTTTCCTGTCTCATAACTTGAAGGACACTGAGTGGAAAACTTTTTACGTGTCACAAGAGACGTATTTCTAATCGTAGGTTACTGGAAGGCAAAAAAATATCTAAATATGAATAACAGAGACCTGTCAGTTGATGCAGGCATAAAACTGTAATTTAGATGTTGATTAGTGTGGTATCATGATGAGTAGACTGCTTGCACACCAGACGTTGCAGGTCCAAACACAGAGTAGGCTTGTGATTATACAGTATGCTTGTGCCGAGTTCGTAACCTTGATTGCCTCTGTAAACACTCAGATCCAGGTGTATCCAACAGGTCATCTGCATTGTAAGACCATAAAATAGGGCTGAGGGCTAATGTCAAATTATGATTCTGAACTGAACATTGTGGTCGAGTGGAGGAGTACGGCTGATCTCCAGTGATCTCATGTATGCCCTTTTGAGGCCTCTCTGGTTTATCCTGGTTTTCTTGAGGTAATTATCTTATGATATTTAAAGTAAAGGACAACTAGGAGCATGACAAGATCAAGGTAAAATAGATACCAAACCTTTACAAATAGACCTTGTAAAAAAAAAGTATATTATCCTCTACTTTTGTAGGCAAGGCACAACCATTTGAATCTTATAATATTGTTCCTTTGCAGTAAAATCATTAAAAGTCCTTTTCTATCAAGGCTGTAAATAATTTTTTTTTACAAGACTCTGTTGAATTTCACCAAAGGCAAGGAAATTGAAATGAACCCCACAGCCAGAAGTTTCCCTAATGAGGACCATTCAGTTGCATTACTATTTAATTGACGGCTTTTCCCTCTATGACCTGCCCAGTGACACCTATATAAAGTACCTTTATATAGTATATGGTGATGAATAACCAGCAGGTTCTCCAGAGTTCTTGCTCATTCTTCTTACACTTGTGGAAAGACAGGTCACATTCCAAATGTCATTTTTATTCATTTATTTTGCAATTATTCAGAACACAAATTGACTATATTATTCCCCTTCTATAATTTAAAGAAATAAAAATGGATATCACTCTGCAGGGCCTTTAGATTACTTTTTAGTGTTTTTATTTCTTAATAGTGTCAGGTTCCTGCTGATTCATCAATGAGTCTGGTGAAAATGACTTTTCTCATAAGTGATCTGATAGCTCTTTGAAAGGATGGGGATTACAGTTGCCTTATTGGTATTGAACTCATGTTCAGACAAGTGAGTCTTTAAACAAAATTCAACATTCAAGAAATCCAGAAAAAGACAACACTGAAAAAGGAAGACATTCCCTTTTCCTGTGTGTATTCTACATGTTCTTTGTGATAATCTGCTACTATCTTCACAGAGCTTCTCTCACATTAATGAACTCCTCACTGGAACCACTTTGTGACAGCACCTGTTGAACCATACTCCCTGCAAACCAGATTAGACAGAGTGCAATGAAGCATGCTAGTTTTTTAATCTGACATACTGTAAGCTTTTGTGAAGTAACTCTGTCATCCCCACCCCCTGCAGGTCATGTAAGCCTGCCCATAGTGAAAGGATCACTATGGCAATACAACAAGTTTAGCTTCTGCTGTACTGCACACATTGCACATTACAGAAACCTTACCCGCCAGTCTTCATGCAAAAATGTAGTTTCCTTTTTATATACTGTCTTTCTTCTTTGTTTAGAAAAATACACACACACACACACAATTTGGAATCACCAATTAATAATGTAATGTAACTAAATTATGTAATTCATGATTTTATTTTATTTTTTTACTGATGTGAATGAATGAATACACTGCAAATGCCTACTCTTGTGATCAATGCTCTTTTTTAACGGAGGGACTGAATGAATATGGTCCAGTTGTGAGCAATTAAGACAAGGCGCTGTGCTGCTCTGGCAGGGCAGTAATACAGTAACATTTAGGGAAGCTGTGACCTTGGTCACTGTTACATTCCTAATGAGATTTTCTTTGCTGTCTCTCTGTTCTCCTTTGTGTCCTCTACTCTGCCAGGTTTGGAAAGGGGTGAGCTGCTGATTGGACGCTGTACAGGAGGTGATGAGCTCACCATGCTCCGCCTTCTCTTATTTCTGCCTACTGTCAATTGAATGTACTATTTTCCAATATTATTATTTTTTTTGTACAAGGTGCCACTGCAGAGCTGCTGTCTCTTAATTGTGCTGATAAAGTCAAACATGCGCGCACACACAGACACACAAACGCACACACACACACATAAAATCTACTTTTCTGAGACAACAAAAAATTACAAAGAAAAGCCCAACTCTCTGTGCCCTCTTTATGAATGTATAATATATTGTTATGTTATGTTCGATGTACTTACACCATGGTTTTGACATTAATTGGGATTAATTGGTTTTGCCTTTTTTTCTTTGAAAAGAATTTTGAGCTTTATAAATATTGTCTAGAGTTGTTACCAGAAGGATTCTTAATGGACTCTTGACATGAAATCTTGTATATTTTTCAGTGTGCCAATTTGTAACATATTTTGTAAGTGTATATTTTTCTTAGAAAGTGTTGTGAAGTATTTGTGTGTATGTGTGTGTGCGTGTGTGTGTGCGTGTGTGCGTGTGCGCGCACGTGTGTTTGTGTCTGTGTGCGCATGCGTGTATGTTTGTGTGTGTGAACGTAACCTTTTTTGTGCCTCTGATAGGCAGTGAAAAGGATGCATAATGACAGGTTTCTGGTTTTAAAAACCAAAATTCAAATGACAAAAAAGAAAAATGGAAAAAATCTATACATTTTTGTTGGGAGTTTTGTAAAAAGGCTGATCTTGTTGTGGGAGTGTAGTGCTATTGTGTATAAGAAATAAGCTGACAAAAAACAGAGGAAAAAATAATACAAATTTGTGAACTCTTTGCTGTTTTATAGATTTTCATGTAAATTATTCTAGTATTATTTTGTTTTTTGTTGTAACTGTTGCAAAGGTTTTAAATATTTGTGATCAAGCCTGTATGGTGATAATGTAATATTGGTAACTTGCTGAGTTTTGTAATAATGTTTATGGAATAAATATACAAATCAAAATAAGCTTTTGAACGCAGATTTCAGAAGAGAGTCTGATTATTTTGTCAGTGTTGCATGCACATAATTTTACAGAAATGCTACAGAAATATTATATTTAGTGACTTTAAAAAAACTATGGTTTTTCATGGATACAAATTTAATAGGTTTTTAATATCATTTTTCAAGTACCCAATTACACAATTGCTCATTTCTCTATTTGTTAAGTATTTTGTAACTTTGTAAGTCATTGTCGTACATTAATCACATTAGTGTTGTTGTCGTGTGTACTGTGCAAAGCCTCTATCTGCAAGGATTGCATCTGCTGCTAAGTGACAGGAACCCATCAAGTGTTTCAGGAGTTAGACTCATGAACAGGTAAGAAAACAATGTCTATACGCCTTCCACGGTTGGGGGATGGTGCAACCAACATCTGTCAGTAGCAAGCATCTCTGGGGTCCGTTAAGATAAACTACAAGCTTGAGCCAAAAAACAGTCGCACTGGCAGATGTGTCAGACATACTATGGCCAATCACATTGCCTTATTTATCTGATTTGTTTGGCCTGGCTTGGCATCAAACCATGAAACCTGCTGTTAGGCTACATAAAGAAGACTGCCAGAGAGAGACACAAGCAGAATGGCAGCGGTCACTTGCAGGCAAACAGTTAAATGTCCAGTGTTAATTCAGATCGATATAAATGCAATACTGATCAAATGTACTCTGTCAGAGCATATTAAACATGGAAGATGTCATTGTGCAAGGCGAATGGGTTTGTGGTGTGATGGCTTAAATATTTAATTACTATGGTGTATTACAGAAATTATTTTTGGCCTGGAAAATTTTTCTGGTTTATTTGAACAGGTGTCAAAAGCATATTTAGATAAAATATCAACAGCTTTTGCAAGCGTTCAGAAGGCTTGTTTCAGGAGTGTATGTTGGTGGCATTTCTGATCCATTCCTAAATGAACATAAGGTAGGACTTTGAAAATGACACCCTCTCATTCCCATAGACTTTCCCTATTGAATTTTTCCGCCAAGAGACGCAATGCCTTTCTAAAGTTTGATTGAGGTGTTTTGAAATGGCCTTGTGGAATAGCTGGGGGAAGAAAGAAAAAAGAGATGAGTAGTAGTTATCTTCAATCTCCTCTGTCTTGCAGCCAAGTTTCACAGATAAATGTTAATGTTCGAAAAAAAAAGTGTCAAGGCAAATTAGAGGATGACAGCCCTGGTGTCACAGAGAGAGGAATGCTTTGGGGGGGAGGTGTGTGGGAGTAGCAGGAGCAGTTTACGAAGCAGGCACGATTCCCCCAGAAACACCCCCGTTGCCCCACTTGGTGCAGGAAAAAACCTGCAATTCACATGAAAAGCAACTTGCTCTGGTAAATGCCATAAAGTTCTACCTTGGAGCAGGCTGGCAACAATACTCAACTGCTTGTAAGATCATCTCAGCAAAATAATTAAATTGATTCCCAATATCCTAAGCAAGATCTCTGCTGGTGGGGGAGCTATTGGGTGATGAGGAATGAAAGTGCGACTACTTTTTATTGTGAAGACTGCTCTGTTTTATAATTTGGAGTAGCTGTGTGCACTTGCCTCCAAATACTACATTTCTATTTGAATTACTAAGTAAGGTACACTTGGCCAACGAATCCTCCCTTTGTCCAATTCACAGTGTTAGTTTTGAAGGTCTTGGCCTTCTTTTTCTTATTCTTTCAGTTTATTTTGTTGGTAAAGTTAACTGACCCTGAAAATATCTCTTTAAATGAAGTTAACTGTGGAGCTTAAAGTTGCAGCAAACGGCTTTTCACTCTGTCTGTCTGAACAGGGCTATTACAATCAATAAATGATGTCTCCCAAAAACATCCTTGATGCATAACAACAACCTGAGCACAGACAGACTTCTTTTCTGCCCCCTAGTGGTGTTACAGATAGCTATACAATTGCATTGCTAGAGCTATTCCCTTAGTCTATCAGTCAGTGAATGAGTAAAGAACAAAAACGTTTCATGGGCACATCCCCCAGTTAAAGCTAAATAATTTCAAATATTAGCCAAATACACGCTGGCTAAGTTTCACTTTCAACCATTTGAGTCTACCTCAACATTATTACTACGGTATCCTAAATATTATAACTGTTACTATATTGGATGTATACTGTGATTTTTCTTTTGTTTATATGGAATTGTTATCAACACTCTAGTTCACTTATACTTGCACCTGCATTTTCAAATTACTGAGGCAGAATTAATATTTGTCGATCTACATTGCTAATTTAATGTGTATGATTGGTATATAAACTGGATTTATTTCAGGAAGTCACCACTACCCTTGCCTTTTTATATTCTTTTTCTGCCACCCTCCTCCCATACTGCCCAATTCCTCTGGCACCGCTCCAAAACCAAGTTCAAATGCAGCAATTTGACTGGGTAGATTGAAAGACAATTGACAATAATGATATGTGACTGTTTTAATCAAGGAAACACAATATCATCCCTTGGTGTGGAAGTCATGTCAGCCAACCCCCCTCCCCTTCTCTCGCTGACTCAATTCACTTGTTTCTCCCCCACCCTTCGATAACACTGGGCACAGCTGAGAGCGGCATTCCCTCCTGTGCCTGATTCAAGACATTGTGTCATCTTATCTGTCTGTGGAGAGCTGCTTCGATCTATTAACAAATGTGTGGTTTGTAGCTGGAATCCTTGCTGGAGGAGCTTTATTTTTACAACAGTACTGTACTGTGACTGCATGGTATAGCACCTCTTCCACTTTGTGTACACCCCCTGACACACATACATAGATGTTTCCCATCTTGAGAATAGCTAAACTTACTCCAGCATTGCCTCAAGACATTTTCTGGGTAACTTAGGAGCTATCATGAGTGAGAGTCAAGCTGGCAAGAAGTGTTGACCTATGCGGACCCAAAGGTCATGTTGTAAGCATAAATAAAAACCCCCTGTACATTCGAACAACACCAGAATTAATGTTGTAAAATTGAGGGTGCTTTATAGTTACAGTATAGAAGTTCAGATAACTTACACATAATGCATTTGTAACTGCATATTTACTGAAGCACAATGATTACAATCATTCTTACATTTGTATATATTGTTTTCCCCAAACATCTGTATATATGCATATATATTTTATTGATTTGGCTCTGTGCTAGATTTGTAAACATTTCTGTCACATGCGAATGTGGTGAAGTGCTCATTCTCAGCTTTTACTTTTATTTAAGGCCATTTTTAGATATGTTGGTTTCATCATTTAGAAATTACAGCACCTTTTATAAATAGTCCACCCATTTCAGGGCATCATAATGTTTGGGACAAATGGCTTCACGGGTGTTTCTGATCAGTCAGGTGTGTTCAATTGTTTCCTTAGTACAGATATAAGAGAGCTTTCGGTATCTAGCTTTCATTCTAGCCTTTTGATTGCCTTTGGAGTCTGTTATTGGCATTTGTCAACATGAAGACCAGAGATGTGCCAATGAAAGTCAGAAGAAGCCACTTTAATGACATTTGAATTGTTTTATTAAAAATCTAAAATAATGGAGTAGTTGTGCTGCAGTCTATATCCCTATGTACAATGCAGAATAGTATTTGTGTTTAATATTCCCTCATAAAAATGTATGCACACATAGTGAAATGACAAAGTTGACAGAAGAGCCTATATGCTTTTTATGGCACACTTTCACTGCTCTTCTGCAAATTCTGTGTGACCCTATTGCTACTTATTGTTTTGCTGTTCATACAATGCCTGGTGTTATATTTTATTTAGTTCATTGGAAATTAACATATCAACATAGTTGTAATACAAAATGTATTGTGCTATTTCGCCTGTCGATAGTAATTCTGTCTACCTAGCTTTGACTAGGCTGCACTAAAAGAGGTAAGGCACCAGCACACAGAGCTGCAATATAATGAGAATCCAGCAATAATAATGCTGCTGCATTTATTTTTATTATTATTATTATTATTATTATTATTATTTGAAAACTTAAAAGTTCAGATAAAGAAATTACTAGACCTGTTATAAATTTTATAATGGTCTATTCTGCGTAGTTTAGTAGCAAGATGAACGCTGCCGCAGAATGTGCCCCTTCTTCCCTCCTACCACGCGAGGGCACCGTACGCAAGAAACGTGACATATTTGTCTATGCTGTATTTCCGTGTCCTACTCCCCCAGTTTCCGGAAGATTCACAGTAAAGAAAATGGCGTCCTGATACGTAGTCTGGCTAAACCAAACCCGAAAAGAGAAAAACAACAAAAGTAGAAAACAGCAACGTCTGACAACGGATTTAAACAGGTATATTTGATGCGGTCTAACTCAAATGATATTCCGTCCGAATTCGTCTGAATTTTCTTTTAACGGACGAAGTAAAAAGCCTTTTGCAAATGAGATAACGGCTAACTCGCTAACTCCTTGTTTGTTTTTTTCATTTAGCCAGCATAGCTGCCCAGTTAGCTAGCTATCCAGCAGCTGTTATTAGATGGAGCTAGCAGCTAGCTACGTGATATCGGAAGTTGAGGGGCCTTACATTTAGGGAGCTAGCGAACGCTATCTCTGTTCGGCAATCGACATTTTAGATGGTTCCAAAAATATATTTCGGCTGGTTAACGAGCCACGTAACATAAGCTGTAGTTTTAAGGTGGGATGAATCGTCTACATTTAACAATGTCGTGTTTTGTATTCATTGGTCATGGATTTTCACTAAGGTTAGCTTGCTTTCAGTGCGACACTGCCAAGTCGCTAGTTAGCATTAGCTAGCTAGCGTAATCCTAAAGCGGTCTAGAATAAAATATGTCAATTTATCCTTGCTTGGTGTCAAACTACCATGTTAACTGCCTGCTCGATATTACGAAGTATTCCTGAAAGTAACGTTAATATCGTCAATGCTAAGATAAATTTACTTTTGTACTTTTATATGGGTCAGTGTAGCCTACCGTTAGCTTGTCTGTGTGATGCCATTTTGTCTGTCCTCTGCTCTGGTGCGGTAACATTAATTTGTTAACGAAGCGTCTAGCTTCGCAGGATTGTAACTTGAATTGGATATGGTAGTCGTTTGCTTGTTAACTGTTTGGCTGACTAGCTACTTAGCAAAGTGACAAGTACCGCTAATTGAAAGTTTGTAAATGGTTAACGTTCGCTTGGTGCTTTCCAGTAAACATTTCAGCTTCTCTTAGCTCGCTAACATGGCCGATTTATGAAGTTGACTCCATAATCAACAAATATTGCCTAGTGCTAGCTGGTTTTTCTCCGACGATGGAGTGTGGATGACGCAAGGAGGTGATCCGCTCACTCATTGATTGCACATATAAACGTTTAGCGCTACCTTGTCCTGGTGGCTTTTCTGTGTCGCTTGCTTGATAAACCTGCTGAATAATAGCTATGCTGTCATTAATTCCAATTTCACATCAGAATGAATCGGAACAAGTTATTCTAATACCTTTCTGTAATTACTACGTTTGGTTTTAATTACTAAACCCTTTAACCTAAACGGATTTACATTTAAGTTACTATTACTTGCAGTTACTGGCAGCCTATGACAGCCTTTGTGACGATACATGTCGTTCTGAATGCCCTCTCTTTCCTGCGACCCTCAGCTGGATTTAGCCTGTTGCCCCCGGACCCCTCTCTGAACGGCCATGGAAAACTCGGACAGTTCAGAGCAAGGTGGCAGCGAGCAGCCGGACGCCCAGCGCAGGAGGCAGTTGGACCGACTGGATAGAGAGGAAGCCTTTTACCAATTTGTGAACAACCTTAGCGAGGAGGACTACCGGCTTATGAGAGACAACAATCTTCTCGGCACTCCTGGTAGGAAACATATGGGTTCATATTTTCCATGCCAGACCAACCGGCATCATGTAGACACTGCTCTTATTAGATTATTAAGAAAGCTCATACTTCAAGTGCTTTCCCTAAATATGGCCGCTGTGGATATACTTATCATTGTGCAGTTGCCCCCCCCCCCCCAATTTTGGTCAGGCTACAGAAACACACATGGGGAAGGAAAACCATATAGTGTGGACTGTTCCCCGTTCCACAGACACCTTTCATATGAAATGTCACAAAGTATACCTACATTTTATATTACAGGCTGGTAACAGTTGAATGGCAGTGTGGCGACATTATTCACATGGCACTTGGCAAAGCCTCTTTTTACTCTCTCTGTGTACATTTTATCGAATCAAATTATTTTCTTGCATTAGAAGTGCCTCTTGTCAGCTCTCAGGACAGATTGATTATTATTTGAAAACGTACCTTTTCTTTGAGTGTCCTTGCAAAGTGGAATTGACCAGGGCAACAGAAAGATACAAACCATGTGCTGAACTCAGATATGTAGGTAGATGGAATATATTTTTGTTTTTCCAGGTTTTCCAATAGTATGTGAACAAGAGAGCTGACACATTGAAATACATTGCACAGAGTTTATTATGAGAAATGTGTCTGCTTTATTCCTCTCTGTTATGGTAAGAGCTAATGTTATCAGTGCAGTAAATTCTGGCCTGCTTTATTTTGACAGTTTTAGGATAAAATTGCAACGGTGCTGTTCATGTGTGTGCATACACGCGCACACACACACACTGGTAATGTCTCAGCAGTGGAGAAAGGAGGAGGAATCCATGAAAGACTGTACTGCGAGAAAATGACTTCTGCATCAAATGTGACTTCACCATGTAACCTTTTTCTGCACTCGCCTGCAAGGGACCGGTGGCACTACAGCAAAAGAAGTGCAGTCGATCACACTCTTGGTCACTATCTCGATGTCCATTTTATAATCACATATCTATACTCGCAAGTTGAAGGAACCAGCACAGAAAAATGTTGCCTGAGAAGTGGCACTCATGATGGAAACCCATGATATTTAGAGGAGTTTTAAGCTGGCCATTACTGTGGTGCGTTCAGGCCTGTACAGTGTGGGGAACTGTCACTCTTCATGGCACACAGCAGTATATTTTTATTTTACCTAGCTTTATTTTTTATTTTTTGGGAGGGTCGTATGAAGTGCTTGTCATACTTACCTTTAGGCTTTTTTTTTCTTTAAATTAGGTAAGCCCCTGATTTGAGTGTTATGTGTGGATGTGAATGTGTACTCAAATAAAAGAAAGCCGAAGAACCCTTGAAGACTCCGAATCCTTTCCGTCCCAGGAAGTGGAAAGGAAGGTAAATTTGGAGCGTCCGTTGGCCGAGTGCCCTGCCAGGAGATGGCATTGAATGGGCTGTGCTGGTGCTGGTAAGTCTGGTGGCTTTCAGTACTGTCCTGGTGCTGTTTTACATGGAGGATTACAGCTATCTGGGCATCTACTGCAGTAGCAGGCACAAGCCTTCCTGTATTCTCCTATGATGTGAGATGAGCCTCATCAGCTTCAGCGATCGGAATATGCTGACCATAGTATTTTTTTTTTTTTTTTTGTTCGTTCATTCAAAAAGGACACTGTCGTTGGTGCATGTATTCAAGTTGAGAGCTGGATAATTATTTTCCCCAACCCTCTCTTTCTAGAGGTGGCATATCTCTTGCAATGTATGTCCAACACATGGAATTCCACCTGAAAAAATGCTTTTTAAATGTGGTTATTTCTGGTTCTTGGAAGGTAATCTGAGGAACCACTTGATTTTTTTGTGTTTGGAGAATATGTGCCAGGTTGTGTTCCTTCTTCACACTCTTGTTTCTTTTTTGTAGCAATTGTCACACCAAAGGCTGTATTGGGCTGCAGTGGGGAAATTAGCTCTCGCTGCTAAAGAAAGTGGGACTGTGTGGAGTTGGTGCTGCCGCTAACAGTGTGTTCTCCCTCAGGTGAGATAACTGAAGAGGAGCTGTTGAGTCGCCTTCAGCAAATCAAAGATGGGCCAGAACAGTCGAACCCCAGCGAAATCAGGAGTGAAGAGGCTAGTGGTACGTCAGCGTCGCACTTAAGAAAGCCCTGGTTAAGACTTAAGTCAGCATTTAATCTGTACAGAATGCTGCCGCTCACCTCATGTATAATCACACATCATGACTCTCCCCATTTTCCCCAATAAAATTCAAAACTCTAATCCTAGCCTATGGAGGAATGACACAGTCTTACCTGCTGTCTATTCTCAAACCTAACACTCCTGCTAAACCACTCCTCTCCACATGTATTGGTCTCCTCACTGTCTCCTCCACTATCAGCCCCCCCCCCCCCCTCCTGTTCACAACTGTCTCTGTTCTGACCCCCTCAGGGGGAATGAGCTCCCCCCTGCAATCAGGAGAGCCGAGTCACCATCTGTGTTACACCGCTGACTGAAAACACACCCGTAAATTGCAGTATTTTTCCCCCCCTCAATAGGACCAGAGGGCCAAGAGGAGGGTTCTAATGGGGACTCCCTTCTGGATTGGCTGAACACTGTGAGACGAACAGGCAACACAACTAGGAGTGGCCACCGAGGGAACCAGTCGTGGCGAGCGGTGAGCAGGACCAACCCCAGCAGCGGCGACTTCCGCTTCAGCCTGGAGATCAATGTCAACCGCAACATTGCCGAGCAGCAGGCGAGGAGCGAGGAGGGGGAGCAGGCGGAAGGGGAGGGGGAAGGGGAGGAGCCGGTGAGTCTGGGGGCGGAACCAGAAATTCCCATGGAGACCTCGGAGGTGGTAGAGGAGCCGGTTGTGGAGGAGCTGGCCGTCATAGTGGAACCCGAGCCGGAACTCTCCAGATCTGAGACTGCGCCCGTGGACCAGCCCTTTAGCCATCAGGTCCAAGCGGTGCCCGCCCCCAGGCCCAGGGGACTCCCTGTGACTCAGGCCTTTAGTTATCGGGTGCAGGTCCCGCCCACTCCCGCGGCGGACGATCCGACCGAGCCTCGCAGGCCCCCAGTGACCCATTCCGTTAGCCTCCCGGTCCAGGCCCCGCCTCCCCCCAGGGTCGAGGACCCGCCTCCTAGATCCCCCATCACCCAGTCCTTTAGCCATCAGGTCCCGGCCCCGCCTCCCCCCAGGCCCAGGGCCGAGGAGCCGCCGCCGCCGCTGCCGCGCAGAGGCCAGAGGAGGGCCCGGAGCCGCAGCCCGGAGCAGCGCAGGACCAGGGCCCGCAGCGAGAGGAGCCGCTCCCCGCTGGCCCCGGACCCGGAGCCCCTCCCCGAGGCCGTGGTGGAGGGCAGCTCCAGGACTCGGCAGCACGTCCTGTCCCGCCAGAGCACCGCCGAGCACGACGCCCAGCCGGGCGGGGCGGGGGCGGCGACGACGGCGGCGGCAGCGGCGGCGGCGGCGACTGACCCTCCCGCGGCCCCCCAGGAGGCGGAGCCCCAGGCCGGGGGAGGCGGCGCCGCCGGCCGACGCCCTCCCACCATCATGCTGGACCTGCAGGTGCGGCGGGTGCGGCCGGGGGAGTACCGGCAGAGGGACAGCATCGCCAGCCGCACCCGCTCCCGCTCCCAGACCTCCAACAACACCTTCCTGTACGAGAGCGAGCGCGGCGGCTTCCGCCGGACCTTCTCCCGCTCGGAGCGGGCCGGCGTGCGCACCTACGTCAGCACCATCCGCATCCCCATACGCCGCATCTCGGACGCCGGGCTGAGCGAGGCCACCTCCATGGCCCTGCAGTCCATGATCCGGCAGATCATGACGGGCTTCGGCGAGCTCAGCTACTTCATGGACTCGGACTCGGACTCCTCCGACTCCACCCGGGGGCCCAACCCCCCGCCGGAGCAGGGGGAAGCACTTCACAGCCCTGATGTGGCCGCCGCCGCCGCCGCCGCTGCTGCCGCCTCCGCCCCCGCCCCCGCCTCCTCCGCCGGCGTGGACGCCGCCGAGCCCCGGACAGATGAGAGGGGCGCGGAGGGCGCGGCGCCCGCCGCCGGGGCCGGCAGGGAGGGCCGGGTGGGGCCCCGGGGCCCCATCAGCCTGGAGGAGCCGGGCTCCCTGCCCTTCCTCCGGCTGGCGCACTTCTTCCTGCTCAACGACGACGAGGACGACCAGCCGCGGGGCCTCACCAAAGAACAGATCGACAACCTCTCCACCCGCAACTTCGGCGAGAACGACGCCCTGAAGACCTGCAGCGTGTGCATCACGGAGTACGCGCAGGGCAACAAGCTGCGCAAGCTGCCCTGCTCCCACGAGTACCACGTGCACTGCATCGACCGCTGGCTCTCCGAGAACTCCACCTGCCCCATCTGCCGCAGGGCCGTCCTGGTGCCCGCCAACCGCGAGAGCGTGGTCTAGCCGCCAGCCTCGGGCTAGGGGGGGGAGGCCGGCCTTACCCAGCTTCTCATGCCTTTAGGTCTCTGGTTTTTTTTTTTTTTTCTCCCCTCTTGGTTTTGTCATAGAGTCTCATTCAATACCTTGAGACGTTACCCAGTTGATTTGCATACTGTTTAAAAGCCATCGAAATTGGTTTTATAAGGGCCAGTAGGAAGTGGCAGAAAGACTGGCTACAAAGGACCTGTAGGGGAACGAGCGTTTCCTCTATGTTAGCGGAGGGCATGAAACTGTCCGCAGTTCTGTGGAGAGAGGTGTGAAGCGTGCCCTTGATGCTGGTGGGGATGGGGCAGTGGGGTGGGAGACTAACGCCAACCCCCCAAACCCGGATGAGATATTAACTACCCTCATTGGTCGATTGATGACTTTTGGCAAACGTAAGTACGGCATTAAAGGGCGAAGCAAACTCTTGTGCGTCTGGTGCTGTCAGACGTCAGAAGCCCGGCTGAATTTTGACTGGCACCGGGGTGAGTGGGCGGTGGGGGGTGCGATTAAGCCGAGGTATGCGCGCCTCTTTCGAAATGACGTCATCGTAACCTCACCAGTGTTCGGAGTTGTAATTAACTTAAGACTTGGGGTCAAATGCATTTGAGTGTGAATGCAGTGAACTTTCTGATGTAACTTAGAATTAAGGCTTTGAATTTGTCCACCTGTGAAGATTCCTTTCCCCACATTTTGACATTGTAATTTGAATGGTGTCTTAACAGTATCTTAAATTGACAATAAAGAACTAATCATAGTTTCAGTGACAACTAAATGTAACTATGCACATTTTCAGTTTTATTCGGTGCACAGACTCCCATTACGAAGGTAAGTTCTTCAATGAGCAATACATTACAGTGTAGGCAGTAGCTAGTTTTCCAGGCTGAAGATGGAAATCGCCCACTTCCAGAAAAAGGTGAACCTTTTTCACTTCACATCACTCAATACAAATTCTCTTTGAGGCAGACTGATGTTATACTGGGGTACTGCCTGATCTAAGCCGCTGTCAATTCACTGGCCTACCTCTTCACTGTATACTGTTGCTACTAGTTTTCTCATCAGAATTTTTATTGTCAGATAATACTGCACCTTTTCTGTTTTGAATATTAGAAAAGTAACTGCAAAGTAAATATTGACGATTAAGAGAACATAATGCACATGTTTCTAGATGAGATAAGAACATCGAGGTGTCTATGGTAAACCATGAAACAATTAATGGATACACAAACCTCCATTTTTTTGGTTGATTGTTTGAATTGTGCTTTTAAAAAATGTGTTTGTACAAACACAGCATTCTCATTACCATCACCTCATGCCCCATTACAGTTGCAGTACGTGTTCATTCCTCAGAAGGGAAGTTGTGATTTCATATATTATTTGTCCTTGAATTTCTGTGTCTGAATTTTCCCTGAGACGGAATTGAATCTGGTATAACCTGATTTGGTGAGGAATATAGCCGAATGAGAAGTGTAAAAGCACGCACAATGTGTTGCCGGGAGATCATGTGCACGTTATCTGAAGGTGGTAATGTGCATTTGCTCCCAAGTCTGACTACCCAGGTTGCATTTTTAAGTGCGTACAGGGAAAAGTATTTTCTGCCTCTTAAATGTGAGTGTGATAGTTGGGGGAGGAAATAAATGCAAGGTTATTATATACTTTTATTTCTTCTAAATCTTTGTACAGATGGAGTATCCACTCCCTTAAGCCCTGTTCCCTTTCAGACTTGTTTTCTAGAGGTTATGTTTGTTCTAAAAGCACTGTTGTATTACTCTGTGGATTGATGCAGTTATTTAGGCAAATTAAATAAGAGGGTATCTGAAATTTCTTCACATCTTCTCAATATTATTTTGTGTACCTGTGTACAAAGGTCACATTTCCTTCTCTGAAAGTAAAGATCGAGTTTGTTGTTGACACACATTGTTTGAAAATTTATTTTTCTTTTATATTTATTTATTTTATTTTTTTTCCTTTTCCCCCAATTTGTAATTTACTTCACTGATGCATGGACCAGTGAGGCAGTGACTGTAGGCCCCACAGTACTGCAATTAGAGCCTGAATCACAGGCAATGCACATCTCCCCCTGACACTAGTCGGGAGTTGCAGCAGGTCCCCGTGGCCAACTGGAGCCCACCCTAATCAATAGTGGTACCAGTTTAGTTGGTCCGGATAGTTGTGTGCAATGCAGGATATTTGTTTGGATTACAAAAATGACCAGCCAGCTTTACAGTGGTAGGCATGGAGGCATTTGTGCTGTTTAAAGCAAAAAAAGATGTTTTCAGCTTGTATAGTAGTTGTGTTTCTAGAGGATGGACATATGCATAAGAGCATGGAGTTTATAGCATTTATTCACAACTATAAGCATTCATGTCAGTTTTTACATCTTGCTTGTACTTTGTTTCTTCCCAGTTCTCAAGCAGGGTAAGCTCTTAACTTCCTAGGACCTGTGTAGTGATGTTGATATAGGAAGCCGTACTACAATTGGCCCTGCCTGGACCAATCAGCAACATGTGCAGAAATTGAGAGTTCACTTCCTTATTTTCTGTATTATCACTTCAAACTCACCTTGCCCCAGTGTGACTGACTAGTTGGCCATTGGGGAGGCTTGAACCAAAGACTACATGGCCCAGCATGCAATTGTTGCAGGTGCCTTTATTGAATTAGTTACTCAGGGGTCCATTTGTTTTTAAGTGTTTTGAGTCGATTAGATTTTCTTGACTATAACATTTCAAGAACCACAGCAAAGTCCACTGAAGAAAAGTGCTAAACCTTGCATCAATAGTCATTGGATTTCAGCTCTGTCTACCTAACCCTCTCCAGTTGCCAAGCAGTTTTCAGACATGAAAAATCTCTCCCAGTGTGCCAGAGCACATTGCAGTTCATTTTATTTTCAGGACTGTACGTTCTGTTTCAGAAATTACTGTTATTTTTAGTCTTTCCTCTGATCGTTATGGGGGAATATATAATCTACATTCTGACAGGAAGTAATTGGCCTGATACAGGTATTTCTCAAAAATGACTTAAGTGTACCTTTCCTGTTGCTACCCTGTCTGGCTTCTTAGGGTAAACTTCAAAAATACTGCTTTTTCAAACTTATATTTTATGCTGTCATAAGAACTTGGGCACTAGATAGAGAATTGAGGTGATAGACTTTCTTGGCTTCTATCAGATTTATTTAATTAAATTTATTTTGCTGTCAATGAGGCCCTGAATGTCCCCTAGCAGCACCCTACATAATGTGTGTAGTGAGCACCTTTCTAATTCAAACTACCCGTACACGCTTGGGCCGCAGACACAAACTAATTTGTAGTGTTCAGTGAACAATGACATAAGCTGCACTCTTTCATTGCATAAAATGTCAAATTTGCAGAGCCCAGATTTAATTAATGCTATTGTAGACTGCCAGAATTGCCAGTGCACGGTTTTAACCCTCCTGCACGCAAACTACAGGGTTTGCTAGTTGTCATAGTTACTAATGGCACGCTTACGAAGTACAGGTGTGTCTCCTACTGAGATGGGTAGTGCTTTGCTGCCGCAAAAAGAGTTTGTACCCGTATTTTATTTGTATTAACTGTGTGCTTCCTGTAGAAAAAATATTTTCTGCTTTGTACCACTATTATGGTTTCAAGTAGTCTAATACAATTACGTAGCAGGGCACCAGCCTAATAACATCGGCGTTTCCAGCATCTTAGTCGGCTATTTTTTACCATTACGATTATACACCCAGATCGCATATTCTGTGTACATAATTGTTGCTTTAATACCCATTCATAGTCAAAATCCCTCAGATTATCAAAAGGCAATAATCTTCGTTAACATATTCTGTAAAACGCTACTGTCGTGGGCTAATGCTCTTCATTTGCTCCTCGAGCTTGTCGAACATGTATTCAAATTGCCACCTCTGGCATGACATTTTAGGCTTTGGGGCACAATCAGTAAAACAAAAAAATGTAATCTGTATCTATGCGATGATTCAGGCACTGACTGATACCGATTGTCCTGAAAATAATGGCATTTTGCTTTTCGCAAATCATGAAGCCGTTTTACGTTCCAGGCATCACATCCTGGGTGCTTTTATGTCGAATCACACCCATCGACATTCGGACCCGCCCCCGCCGACATCCTGCGATCATACTTGTTTGGTTTGTTTTCCTTCATGGAAAGCGTATTTTAAGAATTACGGTATTTCCTGAGAATTCCGTATTCAGAAACTCCGCAAGTTTGTCTGAGAAAACACCACTGTATTTCCTTCTCGTCTCAATGGTGACAATGGTATTTGGGAGATTGGGGAGTTTTGGTGCTCGATGGCGTGGAGTGTTTAATAAGGTAACGTATGAAGGTAACGTTACCGAAAATGTAAATGTAAAAATGTATATGTTCAGGTACCACACCAGACCAACTTCGAAGGAGTGATGTTACCTGCATGCGTTGCTTAAAATATAGATAGATATTACAAATCCGTACGAATCAGTTGATTAGACTTTGCTGAAATATAGCCAAAAACTACGTATATTTAATCAAAATAACACAAAGCCTATTATAAACTTGAAATAAATTGAGGTAACGCGGAAGAACACGAGAATGACTTTCAACCTATGATTTCAACCGACGATAAAGAATTACCGTAATATATCATGTAAAAGCTATTGCAAACTGGATATCGAGACAGATGGTTACCTATATATATATATATATATATATATATATATATATATATATATGAATAATGGATGGTGTTATTTGAACAAATTAAACTTATTTGATCAATGCATTGGGCAATATTTGTTTTTTATCAAATATATGTAATTCTAAGTGCAGTAATTTTTCTTGTCCCTCCAGTCATGTATGGGAGTTTAAGGACATATTTTGAGTTAAAAAATATTTTTAACCCGTTTTAAATGTAATAATATATACACCACTATTACATTTATGAAGTTGATAACATAAAACTAAAATACCAACTAGATATTATAAATAATATAAGCTGGAGGAATAGCATCCCCTGCTGTCATGCCACTGGTGTTACTGCCTGACAAAAACCACTATTCTGAAAAACTACTGTTACCAAAGGCACATGGTAAGTCTGCTGTCTTACCATGTGCCTTGGTAAGCACAAGGCATGGCAGGTCTGCCAGAGAAGATGCAGGCAGGGACTGAGAGCAGGAGCATTGACCCCCCTTCATCCCAATAGGTCACCCCGCATCTCAAGGTAGAAGCTGAACTGGAGACGTTAAATCCAGACATCAATATGTCAATTAAACCCCTCAACACACACATGCACACACTTGCTCGCGCACACACACGCACATAAACCATGTACATATTTTGCTCTCACATCCATGTATTTGCTTCTCAGTCTCCTGTTCACTGCAGTACCTTCTCACACGCCATCACTCGCTGTCAGCCTTTCCAATATCATAGTATATCAGACCTAAATATAATGCTGTTTTACTTCCTGGGTACATTTGGGAAATTTGTTCTTTTACAAATGTAAAAAAATGTACCTCCACTGTACCTTTAGTTCTGAGAGTGTGTTAGTTTGTGTCATGTGTTGTATTTTGCAACCTTCTGACAAAAACGAGAAACATTATCTTTTATGTATCTGTTCACTCCCACCCTCTGCAATCTTGAGCATACATTCTGAGGCTTTGAATTTTGGCTGTCTGGAAAATTATTTGCAAAACAATTTTTTTAGCTAATAAAAATCATTGCATTGATCAGAATACATATACAAACAGCATTAATTGAGGTAATTTAGCAGTCTTTGGCATCTCCACCACTTTATATGTGCAAACTAAATCTAAATTTTGACCATTTTTGCCAACTGCTGCATAATGATGTGACACCCTGGTATTTTCTTAATGTTTTTCAATGTGTGACTTATTAATAGAGAATTTTACTGTGTTTTTTTTCTGTCCTAGCCTCAGGTATATGCAGGGCTCATGGGACCCCGGCTCCATAGCTCCTGCCCGGTCCGGATCAGTAAGCTGGACCACCTGGTTCTGACAGTAAAGAGTGTTCCAGACACCCTTGCCTTCTACTCCAAAGTCCTGGGGATGGAGATTGTTACTTTTAAGGTGCCAATGAGGCGGGGCATTGTCAAAGAAAGCTAAGAGGGGAGTTGCAAGGATACTTCATGCCTGCAGCGCTCATAATGGGTGTAGCTTACATTGTATAAATTATCTATACTACCAGTTATTCCTATTTTCATACTTTCAGTACAGTTTAGACTGGCATGACATTAACTGAAACATTTACCTTCACATTCTTTGTTTCCATTCTGTTGTATTAAGTGGAAACAAATTCTGTTGTGTAACTTGCAGACTACTTAATGTCCACCAGGTGGCAACATTGTACTAGTATTGGATGCACCATTGCTCTATGACACCATTGCCACAGAAAACATGCCCACTGTCCACTGACGATTTTTGTAAAATGATTTCATGGTTTAATAGTTCAACATTTTATATTTTAATTTGAGATTTTAAGGCCCCTGAACAAATCTCTCTCCCTTGGTGTCCCAGGGTAACCGCAAAGCTTTGGGATTCGGACAGCAGAAGTTCAACCTGCACCAGTTAGGCCAGGAGTTTGAGCCAAAAGCCCAGCGACCAACCCCGGGCTCTGCTGACCTTTGTCTTATCACAGACACGCCCCTGCTGAAAGTGGCTGAGCACCTCCAGGTGAGATGACTCCACATCACCTCACTTCTCTCTCCTCATTCGCCATCACTGTTCCTCTAAGGAGCACGCTCTCTTCCTCCCTTCCTCACGCTGGGGGAAAAGTCATCAAGCTGACAGTGTGTGGGTTTGGCTCACTGTTCACCTATCACTTTAATCATTCAAATTCAATCTGTTGGGTAAAAAAAGAAAATTCCAAATTCTCCAAGGTCTAAACGCTACTCTTGTATTTTGCCTCTGAAAGTGACATAATAAAGAGGGGCGACATAGCTCAGGAGGTAAGACCGATTGTCTGGCAGTCGGAGGGTTGCCGGTTCAAACCCCGCCCTGGGCGTGTCAAAGTGTCCTTGAGCAAGACACCTAACCCCTAACCCCTAACTGCTCTGGCAAATGAGAGGCATCAATTGTAAAGCGCTTTGGATAAAAGCGCTATATAAATGCAGTCCATTCACCATTTACCATTTAATCAAAAAAAGCACCTGGATCGGAATATTTGTAATCTTGCAGTCTGCAGCCTCTGCTTGAGACAAAGTGTATCTAGGGTTTTTTTTTTTCTAGTTTAAGGTGACTCTGCTTTCATTTAGACAGTGTCAGAATGGTGACCCAGATTCAATTTAGAACCTAAAATTAGGCCACGTGTGATTAGCTCATCAGTCCTTTAACTGAAATGTGTCTGCACAAAAACGGACAGATGGCATTGTGGTACAGGCCTCTTAACTCTTCACTTACACCTTTCAAACAAACATCCAAATGTTCTAACGATTAAAGACCAGCAGTGGAAAAATACAGTTTTTTTTTCACAGACAGATCATTGAAATGCAAACCATGTTGAACAGAGTAATCGATGCTGAATTTGTTTTCAAACTGTAAAAAATAACTACGGGCAAATAACTACATGACAATCATAATGACACATTGAGACATTTATCTTTTTTAACTGAAACACTCTCACAGTATTGGTAAATTTAAATAGGTGCACTGAGGAATAGAACAGTTATTATTAGCCTATATTGAATAATCTATGACAAACTCCAGTGAAACCTGTCTGAGGTGGCCATCCAGGCAAGTAATGAAAAATGACCATCGTGTGTAGGTGATCGCCAAAGCATTTCCAGTGATAGGAACATCTCTGCAACTCAGTCAGTTTGTCATCAAGCCGTTGGGGCTCATCGATGCAATACAGCACATTAACCGAATGAGCCACCCAGCAGCTCCACATTACTCTGCCTCATACCTGCACAGCCACTTACACAACATGTCATGATGCCCTTACAGTCTCTCTAGTTCAGCCAGTACTTGTAGATGTATTACCATATTTGTATAACATGCTGGTGACTGGTGAAAAAGCCTTTGTCTTCAAAGACCAATAAAACATTCTCCAATAATGAGCAGCGTAAGAACATTTTTGCTTTGAGGATAAAAACTAATTCAATGAGAATAACAAGTGCTTAAATAGTAGTATTTTTGGTGCTACATTTATAATATGACTTAAAATGCAGATTTTGATTGAATAGAATATGTAGTTGTGGCATTCAGATTTTCATGACATTATTTTGTATGTGACAGTGCTGTCCTGTTTGTGTGTGTGTGTATGTGCCCAGGCATGTGGGGTGGTGGTGGAGGAAGGGCCCGTGGAGAGGACTGGGGCGGAGGGTTCCATCACTTCTCTGTATTTTCGTGATCCCGATGACAACCTGATCGAAGTCTCCAATTACAACCAGCCCTTGGGCCAGGGGGGCTTGTAGACTTTATACCTTTCCAGAGATGCAGATGCTACTTGTCCATGAACTCTTCATTTCAGATCATGAGGCAGCCTGAGAGGTCATGTAGTGTAAAATGCTAATTTTGCTTATAAAAATATACAGTAAAGAGTAAGAAATTAAGCCTAATTACCATAAGTATGTGGTTCAGCATAGAAGGAGAAGCAAGAAAATGTTTGTATTGTCGTTTCTGAGTAGGCTACTATGGCTGTGTCCTGGTTTGACTCGGAAAATTTGAGATTACTGGTGAACGCACCCATTTGACCTGTTCTCAGAATCAGTGATGTATTCAGAAATCATATGCGGCCCCCAAAACAATCAGCTGTCCTACGCCTGTCCTGATAAAATCAGCAGATTACGTCAATATGTCATTACACCACCCCCACCCCCCCACCCCCCCCCCCCCCCCAAACACACACGTAATACCTAGCTGCTAATCTTGGCATGTGCAAATGTCCCCAAATTTTTCCTCACCTGAAAAACTTGCTGCTTTACTGGAAAACCAAACTGACCACCACCCAGGCTTTAATGAGCCTTGTGTTGACTTTTTAAAAGTGGGCTACATTTGAACTGTAACTAACTGTTACTAAATCTTCATCCAGGGCTCAGTGTAGATGATGGAAAACTTTACAGCACTTTTATGTGTCATGTATGATTGTAAAGACCTAGCGCAGTCACTTTTTTTACTTCCAGAAGTGTTCACATTGCATGAAAAAGATCTATTTATTCATGCGGAGATTAAAATATTTTCCTTTTATATAAAATTTTATATTAAAAAAACTGTTGGATGACAGTAGGACCAAATTCACAAGTTTGCTTTTAATAGACAGATCGTGTACATTTACATAGATTCTGCTGTACATATATGAGCAGGTAATAATCAATCCCAGTGACTGAAACCACCACCACCACATCCGGAGTGGGATCTGAAACTGTTGGACAGATGAAACTGAGTAGTGACTAACATTCGCTGTCGTGATTGGTTGCTATCTAGGTAAGCAAGATATATGGCAGCACAGTTTGTCATGAAGCCTTCTGTCAAATTTCCAGTGTCTCAAATCAAGTTCGACAGCTAGCTATCTGATGAAATTTCCTATACTATATAATCCTTTTGAGCATTGGGGATGTTATTTTACTATTTTACTGTGTTCCCTTGCACCGCTATACTATAGTTTCCTTTTAATTACTGTTAAAGTTTCCATTATACTCTTAAATAAACATGTCTACACAGTGGCTTAGCAATGATCCCTATACAGTACCTTTGTAATGGTACAATCAGTACTGTAAGCTAGGGTTCCATCACTAGTGATTGGGGAAAACATTTTAACTTACTTGCTAATCATGTCAGAAACAAGGTCTAAGATGATCCATATCAAATCCTTCAGCAGGAAATCTCACTCAAAATCTTAACAGAATAAGTGCTTACTGAAGTACTCTTTGTTTTCTTTGGTTCTTTATAATATGTCTATTAAAATGATAATTTGTTTGCACTTTCGTGTCTGTAGTGATTTGTCTTTGGTGTGCTACAGCACTCTGGTTAAATGTCAGAGCCTGCTCACAGTTTCTTTATTTTTTCTTTGGGCGTATGTCATTCTTGAGCATTTAACAATATTGATTAATTGGTACTGTATGGCCCTACAGTAAACTGACAGTGCTTCCTTGTTATAAAGTGGAAATTTGTATCACGTATACTGTATTAAAAAAATACTTTTTTTTTTTACATTTGACACCACCGCTTGCCAATTTGAAGTATTTTAAAGAAAGTGCTTTTGGAAAGTATATCTAGATGTTTGCATTGTGCTGTTGTAGAAACATTGTGAAAGCGGAGAGATGTGTGCTGTTTTAAACGATAAGATGAGAAGGGCCTGACTTTGCAGAAAGTGGTCTGAGGAGGTAATGGGAGCTGGTGGGAGACTTGAAGGCAACAAGGCAACAATTCTGCTATTTAATGATATTTGAAATTGTTCAGCCTACAGAACATCTCTGAACTCAGCAAATATTTTCAGGAAGACTGGTTTGTCCTCCTTTCAGCTTTATTAAACAACATCTTTTAAGTAATGAAGTTGTTGGATGGTTGAATGATCTAAAACAGGACGGCCCTGCAGGCCTGCCAAGTTCTTGGTTGTGACAAGAAATCCATGGTGCCCTAAATCAAAGTACTTTAGGCCATTCTCCTACAATGCCAGTCGTTTAGGTTTGTACCGCAGACTTTAATTATATATGTATTTAGAGATGACACTACAAAAAGACAAGGTGATATAGTCCACCGGGGGTCGGAAAAGCAGTCTTCTTCCTGTAGGGAGAAATCCAAGGTGCTAATAATTTTAGCATTCCATAGGCAGTCCAGAAATTTATCCACACATGGTATTGGAACGGCATCAAATTTAGAAATCTCACTCAGTTTTCTAAAATCATTACAAAACCTGGGGCTGCCAACAGTGACTATTGGACTGGATCACTTTCTATGCATAGTAACTATACAATTCTTCAGTGATCCCCCAGTTTCAACATCTTGTCCACTTGGCATCTCATCTGGCCAGTAACAACAACAAACAAGTAAAACAATAGTTAAAATAACCAGAGTCCATGAGATTGTATAGTGGTATAGAGTACTATTTCTAAAAGAAACTAGCTAGCCAGAGAAGGGCCTTAAAGAGTCAGTTTGGTCTTGTTAAATAAATATACAAAGTGCCCAGCTGGAGCTGCTGCCCATGCAAATAATAAGTACAGTTGGTTTTCTCCAGTATGTCAGGACCTCCTCATTGCAGGTTCTTCATAATCAAAATTCTGGCTATTTATAGGCTTCCTTTGTCAGTTTATCCGCCGCACCTATGGTTACTGTGTGTGAGCTCTTTATTGCTTATATGAATCATCAGGATACAGAGGGCTACTTGATACTGAATGTGGTTTCTGCATATTGGCCAGTAGGACAGTCTTTACCAGATACAGTAACAAGGAAAGTCTTTACAGTGTTCTTACTGGACGTTTGTGCTACCTTTCTCTGAATATTTACAGTTGATTGATTATCATTACCATTCAGCCAAATGAATTGCCTTTTGAGGTATGCATTCACATTGGCATAATACACTTAGCCCATGTGCTTCACTGTCTGACACTTATACTTTCAGATTCTTTCACAAATGTTTGTTCTGCATTGCCTGTAATAGTTGGGAAAAGGCTAACCTGATGTCCAGTAACTCTTCTTCCTCTTCCTGTAAAAGGTCAGAGCATAAAAAGTAGATGATGCAGTTGAGCTTGTAGTTGTTTTATGTACTCACAAATTATTTATTTTTAATTAGAAAGGTTCTTACATAAGTATAGTTAAGATATGTATATATGTTCAAAATGGATTTAGTCAATCTGAAAATGTAGTGCATGTCGACAGTTATCGGACTTATAATTACATATAAAAATATATATTAGCGGATCTATTTAGTAAAGTATTTATTTTAGTGTTTTCTCAAAATATAACATGATTATGTGTGCATTTATTTATTTAATATGGAATACATGTGTGTGTGCGTGTGTGTGGGTGCACGCAAAATTAGTTCAGTCAATCTCAAAATGTAGTGCATGTCAGTAATTACTGGCACATAGATAAGAAATGTGAAAAGTGTAAAAAATACATTAATGTTTTATTTTTTTCAATGTGTTATTTTATATAGTGTGTACTAATTGTACTGTATACTTCCATGTTTAAAAAGATTATGAACTATTTTTGGGGATTTACACAGAGAGTTGGATTGTATTTGTGGTGGAGTGGGCGTGGTTTGAGCGTCGGCTGCAGAGAGAGAGAGAGAGTGAGAGGAGCGGCTCTCGGACCCTTCGTCACAACTGTCAGCTGGAGGTAATCAGCGCCGATAATTGTTAATTGTTTAATTGCGCTGATTGTCTCTGATTGCTTTCAACAGTGAGCCTGGGGTTTTTAAAAGCACGACCGGAAGCCGGAGGGGGGGGAGACGCGCCGGCGAGAAGACGGCGAGAGAAAAAAGCGCTCTTGATTGCTGTAACGGAGAAAAGCCACGGGCTTTAAATAAAATAGCACGCGAGTGCTACGAACTGAAACAGTGTCTCCAGTGAGTGTGTTTGGGTTAGGAGGGGTGGCACTCATTTGCCACAGTGGTGGCCCATGCGGGGGGCTCGAAGTAAACACACGGCACAAAGGAGAAAAAAATAAAATAAAAATGGAACACAGCCAGGAGCAGGGGGAACCGGCACAGCCAGTGATGGCGCTTGCGAGGATGCTGGAGGGGATGGCAGCAATGCAGGAGAGACAGGCGCTGATGCACGCCGAGCAACTTGAAGCTCTGCGAGCACAGACATCCCTGCAGACGCAGGCTCTACTGCAGCTGGCTGCTGCGGGAGAAACTAGCTCCCGCGAGCGACAGAACAAACCCCCCGTAGCTCTTCACTTGCCTAAAATGACCCCGGAGGACGATGCTGAGGCATTCCTGGAGGGGTTTGAAGTGGCAGCGAAGGCGAGTCAGTGGCCGGAGGAGGAGTGGGTCGTCCGCCTCCTGCCCCTCTTGACTGGGGAAGCCCAACAGGCGGCGCACAGCTTACCCCCCACCGCGCGGGCTGTCTACCAAAACTTAAAGAAGGCGGTCCTGGACCGCCTGGGGTACAGCCCGGAAGAGCACCGGCGGCGGTTCCGTCAGACGGCTCTGGCAGGAGAGGACCGGCCATTCGCCTACGCCCAGAGACTGCTGGATATGGCCCGACGGTGGCTCCGACCGGAACTCCGGTCAGCCGACGGAGTGGTAGAGCTGGTGACACTGGAACGATTTATCGATGGCCTCCCGGGGGAAACAGCGAACTGGGTGAGGTGCCATCGACCGACCGGGTTGGCGGCCGCCGTCACCCTGGCGGAGGACCACCTGGCGCTCTACCCCCGCGGCCAGTCCCAGCACCAGCAGCAGCAGCAGCAGCAGCAGCAGCAAGGACGGGCAGACACGGCTCCGCGCCGAAGAGCCCCTCCTCGTTCCCTTCCTCCCCCCCTTCCTTCCTCCCTTCCCCGTGCCCAAACCCCCTCCTTTTCCCGTAACAACCCTTTTTTTGTTTCCCCAGCCCCAGGCTCAGTGGCGGCGGGGTTCGAACCACAGAGAGCTCCTCAGACGCCCGGACCGGGGTGTTGGCGGTGCGGACAACCGGGTCACCTGTGCCGAGAGTGCCCGCTCATGGAGGTGGGGCAGGTGGTTCGTGTTGTCGGCCCGCCCACCTCCGCTCCCGACCCAGACGGAGCGTACTGTATTCCGGTAAGGATTCAAGGGAGTGAACACCAGGCGCTGTTGGACTCAGGGGCTATGCAGACCATGATTCGACAAAGCCTGGTTCGACCCGAGGCGTTGTTAGAAGCATCAAGGGTATCTATAAGGTGTGTGCATGGGGATCTACACGAGTATCCTATTGTCTCAGTGGAAATTCGGTGTCAAGGGAAAAAGCATAAAATAAAGGCTGCGGTTAGCTCCCGCCTCTCGCACCCTCTGATTTTAGGCACTGATTGGCCGGGTTTCGCCAGGCAGCTGGTAAGGTAGGGGGGGTGCGTTCACGACGGGTAGGGCTGTGTGATGTGTGTGCTGCTGTCAGCGGTGACGCGGGGTCGTCCGACACGGCAGAGGGGGAGCCGGCACCAGTGGAGCCTCCGGGGGAGACTCCGCAGGTACCGGTGTTTCGCCCCATGGAGGATTTCCCACTCGAGCAGTCTCGTGATGACACCCTACGCTTTGCCTTTGACCGCGTGATGTCCATTGATGGTCAACAGGTGCGCCCTGATGCAACACTCACTCACCCGTATTTTGTAATAATTCGGGATAGGTTATACAGAGTGTGTCGTGACACTCAGACTAACGAGGAAATCACCCAATTGCTGGTGCCTAAAAGCTCTCGGGAAATGGTTTTTCAGACGGCTCATTTTAACCCCATGGCTGGTCATTTAGGGTATGAGAAAACACTGAACCGGATAATGGCCCGCTTCTATTGGCCGGGCATTTGGGCCGACGTGCGTCGGTGGTGTGCGTCGTGCCCTGAATGCCAACTCGTAAATTCCCCGGCTATACCAAAAGCGCCGTTGCGCCCCCTTCCGCTAATGGAGGTCCCTTTTGAGAGAGTGGGGATGGACCTCATCGGCCGTTTGATCGGAGCACGCAGGGATACCGTTTCGTGTTAGTTCTGGTGGATTATGCGCACAAGGTATCCCGAAGCAGTTCCTTTGCGCAGCATTTCGGCAAAAAGTGTTGCGCAGGCATTGTTTCAAATAATCTCCCGAGTCGGAATCCCGAAAGAGATTCTGACTGACCAGGGCACCCAGTTTATGTCACGCACACTACGCGAACTGTACGGGTTATTGGGCATTCGTTCTATTAGAACTAGCGTGTACCATCCCCAAACGGATGGGCTGGTTGAGCGGTTTAATAGAACGTTGAAGTCTATGATCCGGAAGTTCGTTCATGAGGATAGCCGTAATTGGGATAAGTGGTTATCTCCTCTGGTGTTTGCAGTGCGGGAGGTTCCCCAGGCCTCCACGGGATTTTCTCCCTTTGAACTACTGTTCGGTAGGAAACCCCGGGGGATATTGGACCTAGTTAAAGAAAACTGGGAGGAGGGTCCGAGTCCTAGTAAAAATGAATTACAATACGTGCTGGACCTGCGAGCAAAACTCCATACACTGGGTAAGTTGTCACGGGAGAATTTGCTCGAGGCGCAGGCACGTCAGCAACAGCACTATAACAGAGGAGCTAAACTACGGCAATTTTCACCGGGAGATAAAGTTCTTGTGTTACTCCCTACCTCTAGTTCTAAATTACTCGCCAAGTGGCAAGGGCCCTTTACGGTCACACGGCGAGTGGGGGAGGTTGACTATGAGGTAGAGCGTACTGATAGAGAGGGGGCAAAACAGATTTATCACCTCAATCTCCTGAAAGCGTGGAAGGAGGTAGTGGCTGTCTCGCTGGTTACGGTGGATAAGGAGAGAGATGAGCTGGGTCCGGAGGTACCAAATTCATCCAATCAGATCTCAACCCTTTCAGATGACCATCTCTCACCGAATCAGAGAACAGACCTTGCCTTGTTGCAAAAGCGTTTTGCTGATGTGTTTTCTCCCATACCAGGACGCACGCACCTCATACACCACCATATAGAGACTTCCCCGGGGGTGACGGTGCGGACCCGCCCCTATAGATTGCCGGAACACAAAAAGAAATTGGTTCAGGCAGAGATAAAAGCAATGCTAGAGCTGGGGGTAATAGAGGAATCCCACAGTCCCTGGAGTAGCCCCATCGTGCTGGTAGGTAAGCCTGATGGGTCTATTCGCTTCTGTGTGGATTATAGAAAGGTAAATGAAGTGTCACGGTTTGATGCTTATCCAATGCCTCGGGTCGACGAGCTCTTGGATCGGCTTGGCACGGCTCGATTTTTTTCGACGCTGGATTTAACCAAGGGTTACTGGCAGATTCCCTTATCTGCCAAATCTAAGGAAAAAACGGCTTTCTCCGCTCCGGACGGTTTGTACCAATTCAGGACACTTCCGTTTGGGTTATTCGGGGCCCCTGCCACCTTCCAGCGCCTAATGGATCGGGTATTGCGTCCGCATGCTGGTTATGCTGCTGCCTATCTGGATGATGTCATCATCCATAGCAACAGCTGGGAGCAGCATTTACAGCATGTGGGGGCAGTGCTCGAGTCATTAAGGCAGGCCGGGCTCACGGCTAACCCAAAGAAGTGTGCTATTGGCCGAGCGGAGGTACGGTATTTGGGGTACCACTTGGGAAGTGGACAGGTGCGGCCTCTAGTGGACAAAACCGCTGCGGTTGCAGCCTGTCCCCGACCCAAGTCAAAAAAAGAGGTAAGGAGGTTCTTGGGGCTGGCCGGCTATTACAGAAGGTTCATCCCGGCATTTTCTGAGCTAACCAGCCCCCTAACTGACTTAACCCGAAAAGGTGCCTCAGATCCGGTCCAGTGGACGGAGCCGTGCCAGCGGGCGTTTGAGAGGGTAAAAGAAGCTCTCTGTGGGGAGCCGCTCTTGTTCACACCTAACTTCTCTCTCCCATTTGTTTTGCAGACCGACGCGTCGGACAGAGGGCTGGGGGCGGTTTTGACCCAGCAGGTGGAGGGAGTCGACCGCCCCGTGCTGTACATTAGCCGAAAACTATCACAACGGGAGGCGAAGTACAGCACGGTGGAAAAAGAGTGCCTCGCCATTCGGTGGGCGGTCGGAGCCCTCCGGTATTACCTTCTGGGTCGCCCATTCACCCTCTGTTCGGACCATGCCCCCCTCCAATGGCTCCACCGCATTAAGGATACCAACGCCCGGATCACTCGGTGGTATCTGGCTTTGCAGCCTTTTAACTTCAAGGTGATCCATAGACCGGGTGCACGGATGGTCGTGGCGGACTTCCTCTCTCGCCCCCAGGAGGAGGGGGGGGGGGGGGGGGGGGGGTTGGTCATCGGCCGGATGGCTCCCCGGCCTAAGTCGGGCGGTGGGGGTATGTGGTGGAGTGGGCGTGGTTTGAGCGTCGGCTGCAGAGAGAGAGAGAGAGTGAGAGGAGCGGCTCTCGGACCCTTCGTCACAACTGTCAGCTGGAGGTAATCAGCGCCGATAATTGTTAATTGTTTAATTGCGCTGATTGCCTCTGATTGCTTTCAACAGTGAGCCTGGGGTTTTTAAAAGCACGACCGGAAGCCGGAGGGGGGGGAGACGCGCCGGCGAGAAGACGGCGAGAGAAAAAAGCGCTCTTGATTGCTGTAACGGAGAAAAGCCACGGGCTTTAAATAAAATAGCACGCGAGTGCTACGAACTGAAACAGTGTCTCCAGTGAGTGTGTTTGGGTTAGGAGGGGTGGCACTCATTTGCCACAGTATTATTGGCATATTTTTCCAAATTATTGTGAACATTATTTTTTGTAATGGCCTTCTGTGTTTACTTGCAGGCGAGGTCTCATTTTTAAATGTTAAACAAACTTATTGGGCTACTTTTAGAATAACATTATTACTGTTAACTTATTACTGGAAAATAACTGTTTGCTTTCAAACAGTGCTTGTCTTGGAAACAGCTCTGTCAAGTCTCAGTTGTTACAGTAATGTGGTTTTATAAAAGCCCAGTTGTCTGAGTAATGAAAATGTTTATGTATCCCACTGCTACAAAAATTTCCAGCCATCTATTCCAGTCTGTGGCCACTTGTTGCCTTCTGAAGGTAACACCCTGGCAAACGCATTTACTGAGAAAACAAGAGCCCAATGATGCTATTGGCCTTAATCTTTGTCCCTTTTTGTGGGATCTCACTCTAAGAGACAGGGCTGAAGTCAACTATTGATCATCTGTTGAAGTCTCAGAAGGCCTAGGCCTAGAGATTTGCAATCAAAAAATCCACACGTGATTAAAGTGCACATTCTCAGTTTTAATAAAATGTATTTTTATACATTTGGTTTCACTTTTGTAATTGAAATTTCAGCACTTTTTATACATAGGCCCCCCCCATTTCAGGGCACCATAATGTTCGAGACAAATGGCTTCACAGGTGTTTATGATTAGTCGGGTGTGTTTATTTGCTCCCTTAATGCAGGTATAAGAGAGCTTGCAGTATCTAATCTTGATTCTAGTTGATTAATTGCCTTTGGAGTCTGTTATTGGCATTTGTCAACATGAGGACCAGAGTTGTGCCATTGGAAGTCATAGGCATAGAGATATAGGCTAAAACCTTAGGCATACCAAAATCAACTGTTTGGAACATCATTAAGAAGAGAGCACTGGTGAGCTCATTAACCTCTACATGTTTTATGACTGAAGCATTCTCACCATAATTAAGAACAACCCCTGAGCACCTGTCTGACAGATCAGAAACACTCTTCGGGAGGCAGGCATGGATGTGTTAGTGACTACTGTCCACAGCAGACTTCACAAACACAATTACAGAGGCTACACTGCAAGATGCAGACGAGCAGTTTGCCACAAAACAAGATGTCCAGGTTACAGTTTGCTAAGAAGTCCCTCGAAGAGCCTGCAGAGGTCTGGATAACATTCCTTTGGACAGATGAGACCAATTGTCACTTGTATCAGAGTCATGGCAAGAGCAATGTGTGAAGGCCAAAAGAAACTGCCCAAGATCCAAAGAACCCCCATTCATTTCTAAAACATGGTGATGGGGGTTTTGTGTTTCAGGGACGTATTGCTGCCACTGGTACTAGCTCTCTTGACTTCATTGAGGATGTAACTGCTGACAGTGAATTCTGAAGTTTACAGAAGCATCTTATCTGCTGAAGTTCAACCAAATTCCTCCAAACTCATTGGATGGTGCTTTACCTTACAGCAAGACAATAATCCCAAACATACTGTTAAAGCAACAATGATCAGTCACCCGATCTGAATTCAATTGTACATGCGTTCTGTATGCTGAAGATAACATGTAAGGCAACTAGCCCGCAAAACGAGCATGAGCTGAAGATGGCCGCTGTAAGGGGCTGGCAGAGCAGCTCAGCACCTGGTGATGCCTAATGATCACAGACTTCAAGCAGTCATTGCATGCAAAGGATATGCAATAAAGTTATAAACATTACTACTTTCATTTATGTAACATTAATATGTCCCAAACATTATGGTGCCCATGAGTGCATTCAAATGTAAGTGCTGTAATTTCTACGTGATGAAAGCAAAATTTAATAAAAACGAATAAAAGCTGAGAAACTGCATTTTAACCACATGTGAATTGTCTGATCTTGTGGACTACGAAGCCAAATCTAGAAAACAGTCTTTCTGTCCCGAACATTATGGAACGGACTATTTACCACTACGGAAACATGAGAGGGGAGAAGAAAGCCAAAAGTATACACGTGCATACAAAGAATGCAACGAATTTGTACATTGTAATTGCACCAGCTCTTTATAATATACAAATTTTAACACATTTGAAATCATTTCTGCTGGTTTTTTGTATCTCAACCACATCTTGCTTACATTGGTGCTTTTACATTGTCGGCTCTGATACTTAGATATCCAAAGAGACTAAAAAACAAGGTCAATGAAAAAGGAGCCAGTCAGCTGAATCATTTTGACGGACAGCAGTTTTAGGTTTGGCAGCGGCCTGGTATATTGGAACATTTCTTAAGTACATTAGGATTGCCTATCAGAGGACTTGGACCCCTGAGGAATTCTTAAAATGAATGTATGACTCTTGTATAATTTTCATATGATAAAATTTGATGCCAGGGACAAGGATGCTGGTCTTTGATTCAACACAGAAATCTGGATCAAATATCATTTCAAATGAACCGTATTCGCTATGGTTCATTTGGCTTTATTTTTTAATTAAGCACGTTTGCCACAGCTGCTCATGCTTACAGCATCTAATATGCTACCTGTCTTAAATATGCACTTGCCCTACAAAACAGTAGATGTACTGTAGCTCTGCTCTGGTATATGGAGAGGCCCTCACAAGGTGACTGTTGTTTTTCTACCTGTTGTTTTCTGCTTGTGTGACAGAAAAAGGAGTGTAGCACAGTGGGTAAGGAACTGGGCTTGTAACCGAAAGGTCACAGTTTCGATTCCCGGGTAGGACACTGCCATTGTACCCTTGAGCAAGGTACTTAACCGAAATTGCTTCAGTATATATCCAGCTGTATAAATGGATACAATGTAAAATGCTATGTAAAAGTTGTGTAAGTCGCTCTGGATAAGAGCGTCTGCTAAATGCCTGTAATGTAATGAAAACCCAAATCTAGCTCTTGCTTTATTCCTGATTGTGCCTCAGGGATATCCCCTCCATCCACACGTGCATAACATCCACCACATAGAATATCTATTACATTTGCAGCAAAGTAGTGACAATGCAACATACAGTTGGAAAATCTCCCAATCTCTCCTGTTGAAAAATGGAGTAATATCAACAGAAACTGATTAATCATACTGTCTAGTGGTACTATATGCTACTTTCCAAGTACTGTCAAAACCATGCAGAATTTCTGATTGTCAGTGTGTTGAGTCATGGGGCGCTGTTTTCTGGCCAGTGCATGATGCGTTGTGAGCTGTCGTACTGGCGAAATGGTTTTAGATGGATTTTGACTTGCCTTGACTTGCACCACGCATTTTGCTCGGTGGCCTCCTCGCCACTGGTCCTTACAGTGTACACAGGAACTGGAGAGGGTAGGAGGGTCCAGGCGGTAAAGCTTTAGAAGTAATGGAAAACAGCCTCTGTTGCACATGTTGAGGATGAAAGAGCTTGCGGTTCATTGAATTTATCGTAGGAAACCAAGGTGATTTAAAAAAGAAAACTTAATCAGTCATTTTTTTTATGATCATAAATTTCAATATGTGTAGCAGTTTGTGAAACAATGGTTGTTTTGGTCCAGGAGTCTGGGGGAAAATATTTATTAAAATGTATATTTTTTTAAATTGCAAATTACATATTTTTTACAATCTGCTTTTCATATGACGTTTCAGAATACCATTGGGGGAGTTCTTTTGCCTTCAAAAGTCTGATATTCCCCATTCATTTTAATTGGTGTTTTAATGTTTTTCACTCAGCATGCACAGTACTGGCTTGCTTCCGAGACTTCACGAGCTTAATCAGTTAGCTGAAGATATGCTTGCCTGTCTAATTAAATATGCATGTCAATGCTCTGGTCCCGAAAATACTATCATTCACTAGCCACACCCAGTGAACCCACACATTGACCCTGCCCATGAGCTATTGATTCTGGAAAATAGAGCCCATGGTGTTTGTTTAATCTGACATGTGACCTGCTCATAATTCTTTTCTTGCACATTTTTAATCCTACATTCAAAAACTGTAAAGAAAAATTAATAATATTCTTGTAAAGGTTTTGGCTATCCTGAGGAAATGGTTGAACTTATTTATGCATTTCCTGTCATTCATTCCATTAGCCATACAGAAGTAGCCTACTGCAGTCAGAAATTTATAGAATCTTGAAATGATATATAATCAACTTGGTCAAAAGTGAAAAAGAAAACGCACACCTTGTTTTAGCGAGGTGCAGACCAGAAGGACATGTAAGTAAAACTTAAACAGAAAGAAGGGTCTCACACTCCGTTTACTCCAATGCAGATTTTTATCGCCAACGTTTCGGCAGCAAGCTGTCTTCGTCAGGACTTTAGCACAGCAGTTCTCACATACATATACAGTACCAGTCAAAAGTTTGGACACACCTGCTTACACTAGTTTTTTCATGATTAAAAATGCTTTAAACTGTATAAACTTGTCTATAAACACTTAATATTTCATTATATGATATCTGTACTTATATAAGCAGATAATCATAAGTGAATTGCATTCAAAAGTTTAATTTTTAAATGAAAATGGAAATCTTGTGAGCTCATTGGGGGGGGGGGGGGGGATGCATTGTTTTGTTATTTAAATATCTTGGTACGTACTGGTGTTCATGATGACGTCTATCTTAACAGGTGCTCCAGGACCTGTATATTTTTTCATATTTAAAAAATAAATAAATAAAGGCCACCTGCCATATTTCAAAATGCATGGGATTTATTCCTACATCAGTTTCACCCTTCTACCCTCCATTGGAAATATATGGTACTGCATGTGGTGAAAATGATTTTTAAGAATTAAAAATATTTTATAGACAAAGATAATATTTATATAAATAATGTTGAATTCATACGGGTCACTACTGCAAGATGTTGGGGATGTTTTTGAGAGCTGATAATTTTATTTTATTTAACCCTCCTGTTATGTTGCGGGTCAAATTGACCCTTTTTAAAGTTTGAAAATCTAGGAAAAATACTTATAATTATTTTTTCAGTATGAAACTTCTTCTACTGGCCTTAATTAGTGTAATCAACATTTTAAATGAAAATGGTTCATTTCATGTATTTGCAAACCCCCCCTGTATGGGGATTGACCCGAGAATATTTTTGCTGTACCTAAAAAATGAACAGAACAGGAGGGTTAAAAAAAATTTTTTTTTTAGAAAGAGCACAGCACTTTTTAGCCAAAAGGTATTCTGGCCTTTAGCTGTTAGAAAGGAACAACCCCCCTAAGCAGCAGTTATTTTATGACTCCATACTGCAATGACTGCATTTGCAAAAGAATACTAGAGAAAACAGTCAGAACTTGCAGTTGACATATTTATTTATAGGCAAATAATTGCAAGAAAAACAGCTTATTTAAAATATTTTATTTAATTATGTGAAAGACCAGTTATTTGTACTCATTACATATGAGTATGCATGTGGATAGTGTTAACAAATATTAATTTAGCATATATTTACAGAACATACAGTTGCATTGCTACAGATGAACACAAACCCTTTCTGAAAGTACAGTAAATGATTTTTCAAGATTATATCACTGATCATTACAAAATATGGGATTTATTGTTAACTTTACAGACAGTATTTCAAGGTCATAAATCTTTTAGTGGCATTCATAAGAATATAGAACAGTCACTGATTCACAGGGAATGGGATCATCACTTCAGCATGGTTCATCTTATTTTCAATTAAACAATTTTGATTGAAACCAGTTTTTACAGAATTGATTCTCAGATTTAAGATCATTGCAATTTAATGTGCATCAGTGGAACTTGGAGCTGGCGTTTTGCAATACATTTAGTATTACTTTTTACTCTGTTCTGGTGCTTTAAGTTCCACTTTTTATAGTCTGTGCACATACTCAGTGTGTAGAAACCCCAGTCTTACGAAAGTAACGCTGTTATTTAGACAGGGAGAGGGTGGCTGTGGGTAGAGAGGGAAACTGCGAGAACTCTACATTGCTACATTGATGTCTCTCCCCGCTGGACAGCACCACTCACTGCAGGTGCTCCAGGAGTGGGCTGCAGTTTCTCAGCTGCTCCAGCCTCTCCACCGTCTCCATCAGGCCCTCCACCTTCTCTTGGGGCAACACGGCACCAGCATTGGCACAGAACTTCCTGCGGAGGCTTTCGTCGGTGAGCGGGTTGCGCCAGTGTCCGTAGAAAGTGTCGCAGCGGCCAGTGAGGACGTCCCCGCCGACCAGCTTCACCTGCACCTCTCCGTACATGCGGTCAAAGTTGCCGGGGTTGTCGTGGGGGTGCTCCACCCGCACGCGGGAGAGCAGGGCACGCAGCTCGGGCCTCTGGAACGCAGCGGGCAAGAAGGACTGTACCGTCACCTCCCCGTCCAGCAGGGCGGAGCAGGCATTGAACTGGAAGGAGTGGCGGGCCTGGTGCTCTGACTCGGGGAAGGGTCTGTTGATGTACTTGGAGGGCGGCACCCTCAGCAGGACCTCTCTGATGAGGCCTGGGGAGAAAGCTCCGCCCTCGGCACTGACCAGCAGCTTGTGCACTGAGGTAGCGGCATCCACCACCCAGTGCATGCCCAGGTGTGCAGGGAAGCGCTTGAAGCCTATATCCTGCTCTTCCAGCAGGAAGCGGGGCTCCGCCTCCTCGGGAGAAGGCATCGGCCGTGGGGCGTAGTCCTCGTAGAAGGCGCTGAAGCCAGCCACGCCCGGCACGGCGTCCAGCACCAGGTGACTGGCTTCCAGGCCGCGGGACGCCAGCAGCGCCGCTTCCAGGCCGAACCGGGCTGCGTTCCCGATGTGCAGCGGCTTCGCCTGGGTGGCGGCGTTGGCCATCGGGGCACCTGCCAGGGAGGCGGCAATGGCAAGGGCGTGGCTGCACTGAGCGCGCTCCAGGGACAGGAGACGGGCGCAGGCAGCAGCGCTGCCCATAGTTCCCACCACACTGGGGGGGTGAAACCTGAGAGAGGAAAGAGAGAGGGAGGGGGGTTGGACCAATGGGAACTGCATGTTCTCCTCACCAGCTGTGTTACTACAGTATGTGTATTGACTGGTAATAGCCCAGCAATGTTTGTCCCAGGTCTGGTATGTGCTTGCCTATTTGTGTCTGATTTTGGGGCTCCCAGAATTTCAGAGGCAACTGAGGAAATAACACATTATTGCTCACTGTACTTCATTCTCACTACACCAACATAAACAGGGCAGGCCGGAGAAATAATTTCCCTCTGTAAACGTCTGTGTGAAGGAGCCTTCAGTTAAACATTCCTGCTGTCTCTGCCAGCAAGAGGGAGCAAGAAGCTGGAGAATAACCTGTTTGGTTGGCAGTGTTTGCAGACCTGCCCTCATCCTTAGAGCTTGTTAATTCAGGATGTATATTTTGGATTTTATTTGTATTATGGTTCTTGCTTAGCATAGTTATTTTTTATGAGAGCACCTGCTAGGTTAATACAATGTAGTATTGTGAACAAAGTGTCATTCACACTGTAAAAACAAGAGATGTAGCCATAAATTAGCACAGCAGAGTGTGGAGGGTCTCATCCTGTGGACGCTGTTTCCTGTTTTTTTGAGGGACAACCTTTCTCAACCTCACAGGAAGAGATCACTACTTAGTGTGCGTGAGGCAGGAGACACAATAGGTTGCATATGAGATTTGGGACAGAGTTAGGAGAACCTTACCTCTTAGGGATGTTTTGTGCCTCATTGGAGAACCTCATCAGTCGGCCCTGGATCTCAATGCCCACGTTGAAGGCTAAGAGGAAGTCCAACCCACTTGGCTTAATGTTGCTGGGCAACATGTCAGAAATGGCCAGGAGGGCAGGAAGCACTGCCCCAGAAGGGTGTGTAGCTGGGTGCCAGGTGTCATCAAAGTCCATTGAGTGAGTCTGTTGGGCAAAAGGGCAGAGTTTTAAAGGATATTCAAATATTCCTCTGTTGTAATAATACATTACAAAATGATGTCAGCAGAGCAAGATACCAAGTAGTATTTTTTCCACTCAGTTTTAATGCAAGAAACAGTGTGCCAGGTCATGTAATGCACTGTGGGTCTTGGGGAAGAGCCTTCATGTTACTGCTCATACATAAGAGCTCCTGGCATTGTAGAAATGGTACCTGACACACATATGTGTGAGCCAGGCTAGCAAATAGCCTTGTCTGGCTCCTTATAACAATAATGCCAGGGCCAGAGATCAAGACAAGACCAGGGCTCTCTTAGGAAACTGAGAGCTGGCCCAAATTACAGCATTGGGGATGGGTGCCCTAGAGAAAGGAAAATGAATAAAAATTCAGTCACAGTGTTGTGTAGCAGTTGTCAGGTTCTCAGGGAGGATATTCCCAAAGCCTCTCACTCAAAGTCACACCTCACTATTTGACTCCTATTTTGTTTTTCATTGGTCTACAACTATACCTAGTGGCACTAACATTTAAACACCGGGCTGCTCAGGGAAGTGATGAGGGGACAATGGCATGGCTGTGGCCGTATGAGTCATTGGACGTGTTCAGTGTCACTTACCGCCACTCCGTTGACAAACGCGGCCAGCGTTGGGGACAGCTTGACGCCGCTGTGGCCATAGATGGAGCTGATGTCATCAGGGGCGTACATGTGCTGGAGGGATAGAGGCCAGGTTACAGACTGAATACATTGTACAAATGGACTAATTAATGCTATCCTCAGTCAATCTGCCCCCTAGTGTTTGAATTGTGCATCTGTAGCTGGCAAAGTGCTCTCACCTGGCAGTACTGCAGTGCCAGCTGGCACACCTGGGTGGTGCTACCCAGGAGACCCACGCCAATGCTGTCCAGCACCATCCTTTTACTCCGCCGCAGCACCGTCTGGGAGAGCTGGTCTGGCCGCACGCCATGGATGAATGCGCCAAAACTGCCGGTCACCGTGTCATCTGGGGCTGGACGTTCCGCCACTGACAAAACATTTGTTGTTCAGGCATGTTATAGGACACACTGGAGGACATTGCATTTAAAATAATAAAATGTCCTTTTTATATTAAAATCTATGTTATTGTACATATGTATACATTAAATCTTGTTTTGAAGTTTGAATGAATAGGCCATTTTAGGTGTCAATAACATCAATAACTAGGTAATTAGTATTTTGTAATTAGCAGGCTATCCGTATGAAATAGTCTATAATCTCTATGAATTTCACAATTGGGCAGAAGTATATTGAAAGGTGTGAAAACTGCAGCCTTTGGTTTCATCCCAATTTATTTTTAAAATTCATTATTTTAGAGTTATTTTCTTTATAACTGTAAAACGATGTAGACAAAACCAAAATGTACATAAAAAGGGAAGAGACCAGCCTTCTCTGGGCCTCACCTAGAACAAATTCTCACTTGCCCAACAGGCTCAAGCTCCACCTGACCCCTATCTCTGCACATCAGCATGAATTATCACATTTCATTTTAATTATCATTATCTGTAATTAGTAGGCTTCCGTTAATAGCATTGTTTAACATCCTGGTGGAAAATCCAGCTACCAGACTAAGATGGAATCTGGCTGGAATCAGCTTCTGCTCCTGCTGGATACTATTTGGAATTTAGTGATGGTCTGTTGTCTGTACCAAGCTGGCCCATTATAGTCTTGCCAGCATGGCTGCACTGTCGCCCATCTTGTTGCTAGCTTGGCCACCTCCAATCTAGCTTCAAACCAGCTGGACCAGCTTCAGATCAGGCTGGATCTAAGCTGGAATTTACACCAGGGCACATTGTCATCAAAAGGCCTTTATGTAAATGCTTTTTTACATTACATTACAGGCATTTAGCTGACACTTTTATCCAGAGCGACTTACACAACTTTTTACATAGCTTTGTCTAACAGACAACAGGCTATTGTTTAATTCAAATGGTTAGATGGGATTGGCTACATTTATTTTATTTCTATTTCCTTTTAAATCAAAGAGAGAAAAAAAGGAAAAAGAAGGCTCCACATACCAAAAGATGCCTTGTAGCAACCAATAATGTAATAACTACCGTTAATGTAATAACTGCCAATAACGTAATAATTTTTCCGTTCTTAATGTAATAAAAGCCGATAATGTAATAACTTACCAATAATGTAATAAAATTTCTGAACCAATAACGTAATAACTTTTTGCACATAATGTAATAAGTTATTAGATTATTGACTGGTTATTACATTATTAGCTGGGTTAATAAAAATCATTAAAAATGTAATAATAGGAGCCGATAATGTAATAATATACTTGTATCACTATGTATAAGTTTTATTTATTATCAAATGTCAGACTTCCATAACACTTTGGCCTACCCTTACTGTTGCTTCTTTCAAATAGCTGCTCAAAAACCAGGCCAATCCTGACCCCTGAATCTTAGTCCTAACTCTGAGAAAACACACACACACACACACCTACTCTCTCTCTCTCTCTCTAGGAATTAATTGTTTGTGTAACTTGATGGTTAGACTTATCTCCAGCCCTGCCTTATGCTCCTTTGCCATTTGAGTACCAAATTAAGTGAGAGCACGCATGTTTGCAAACACAGACAATTACTCTTATGTTGTATAATATGAAATCTATACCTCTTTGAAGATGCTGTGTTCTCAAATAAAAAAGACCACCACTACTTTCCATAAAAAATATCATCTTTAATCAAGTGTATTTAAATAACTTCTTCAACCAAACTGGCACTATTATCCCTTGTGCTCAACTTTCAACCTCTTAATGCAAAATTCTAAACTGTAAAATATAGTATATAACATGACCTACAAAGATAACTTTGGTAACACATCTTTCAGTTTTATCATAATAATAAAAGATGGTTTACCACCTTTTTTTAAAGAACTAAACATTCTCTTGATACACATTACATTTACATTATCTATACCATTGGTCCCAGCATCATGTTTTGTCTCAGAAAACAATATGTTTCATTTTATCAACAGAACTACTTTGTTAAATATTTTTTGCCCAAACTAATATAAAAGTAGTACTGATAATTCTTTTAAAAACATGTATTTTGCACACCAAATTAGGAAGTATCGATAAGAGTATCGATAAGTATTGGTATTGATAAGCAGTATCAATAGTGGTATTGATATTGATAAAATCCGAACCATGCCCATCCCTAGTTGTAGAAACTAACTAACTCACGAACAGGTGCAGTTTTCTTATGACATGGCTTGCCATTGTGTCCCTTTCTCTCTTGTTTTAAGCACTTCTTTCATGGTGACTCGACTTGACTTGCTTGAGTCTAAACACAGTGACACGGGACTTGCTTGAGACTTGAAGGTTAAGACTTGAGACTTGCTTGTGACTTGCACAAATGTGACTTACTCCCACCTCTGCCTCACTGTCAGGTGAAAAGAAGCAGTTGTGGACTCTACATGTATCAGAGGCATGTGGTAGTCTATATCCTCCCCAGATCAACAGAAGATAGCGCATCGACCAGGACCGTGATACACACAGAGAATTGGTATAACGACTAAAATTGGAGAAAATGGCAAAAATAAAAAAGAATGAACTATAGATATCATTTGTTTCGGTTTTAGACTCTTTGTTGAGCTTGTCATGACTGTATTCAAATAGCCAGGGATGTCAATAGGGCAAGGATTCTGATTTGGTAATACATTTTCATGTAACCTTTCAGGAGTCAGGTTTGGTATATATATACATAGAGAGAGAGAGAGTGCTGAATAGCTATAATAGTGTGGTTGAAACAGTTTGCTTGAAAAAGTTATTTAAATACATTTAATTAAAGATGACATTTTTCATGAAAAGAAACGGTGGTCTTTGTATTTGTGGACAAAGCATCTTCAAAGAGGTATAAATTTCATATTATATGACATGAGTAATTGTCTGTGTTTGCAAACATATGTGCTCGCACTTCATTTGGTACTCAAATGGTTAAGGAGTAGAAGGCAGGGCTAGAGATAAGTCTAACCAAGCACCACAAACAAATAAATAGTCATAATTCCTAAAGAGAGAGTAGGTGTGTGTGTGCGTGTGCGCACGTGCGTGTGGTCAGGTTTTTGAGCAGCTATTTGAAAGAGGAAGCAAGGGTAAGTGTCATAGAAGTGTGACACTTTATAGCCAATAAATAAATTTAAAAAAGCGATATAAGTATATTATTACATTATCGGCTCCTGTTATTACATTTTTTATGATTTATTTAAAAACCCAGCTAATAATGTAATAACCAGCCAATAATGTAATAACTTATTACATTATATGCAAAAAGTTATTACGTTGTTGGTTCAGAAAATGTATTACATTATTGGTCAGTTATTACATTATCGGCTTTTATTACATTAAGAACGGAAAAATTATTACGTTATTGGCAGTTATTACATTAACGGCAGTTATTACATTATTGGCTGCTACATGCCTCAAACACGCTTAAAGAGAAAAGTTTTTAATAGAAGACTATGACAAACGTTTTAGTGTTTGCTTTTTACAGTTCCTTCACACTGACAAAAGCCAACGCTGAAACATTGTCATAGTCTTCTATTAAAAACGTAGTGCTTTAAGCATGTTTGGGGCATCTTTCGGTGCGCAGAGCCTTCTTTTTTCTTTTATTCATTACTTTATCTGGCATTTACCCAGCCAATTTAAGTGTGAGCGCAGTAACTTGCATTTTTCCTTTTTCATTAAATTTTTAGAAGTGGCCCTAAACACAAAATGATTTCCTGCAGCCCTTCTATCACTGTCTAAAATATTACCTTTGGACTCCTGCCTTTTTCTGGGGTGAAGTTTTTGAACATACTCCACTAACCACAGCTGGATATTTACAGACGGAACTCTGGTTAAGTAACTCACTCGAGTACAGCCCAAGAGAGGATGTCCTCGATAAAAAGTACACTTTAAAAGCCTCTGCTACACAGCTGCCCGGCAGTTTTCACCTCTGAGAAAATACTGAGCATGCTTTAAAAAAAAAAAGTATTTGCACTGGGCTTAGACGACATTAAGGAAAGCCACAATTTCCTGTCTGTGGAGAACATGGAAAAGTTAGGTCTGGTATGTCCTGTCACTCTTCTGATGAAAGTGTCAATAAAGAACAATAAGAAAGGACTGATATAGCAGGAGAGGGAAGAGAGCTGAGCCGTCTTCAGCCCAGGAACTAACCCCACCTTCTAGAGCAGATTTATGCAGCCTTCGGATGACAGAAGAATATCTGGAAGACCTCTGAAACAGAAAACATAGGTAACACAGGTAAGTCTCCAAACATTTTCACACTCTGTATTGAACAAGTTGCTTTCATTTGACACTCTTTACCTCTACACCCAAAGTAAAAGTCTTATCTTTATCAACAATGTGTATTTTACCACAGAAAAGTATGAAAGAGTAGAAGGTTTTATATAGTGGTCTTTCCAAGAATGATTACTGAAGGAATTTGGAACACATTTATAGCCCTGCCCTGCCTGCCCTGCCAATTAGTCTGTCCTGGAATCCAGAAAGTGTCAGCATATCAGCCAGAGAGACCAATGGACCAACGAGAGGGAGTGTAGTATAATGGGTACGGAGCTAGTCTTGTCACCGGTTCAATTCCCAGGTAGAACCGTGCCATTATACCCTTGAGCAAGGTACTTAACCTGCATTGCTTCAGTATATATCTTACTGTATGAATAGATCCAATGTAAATTCTATGTAAAAAAAAAAGGTTGTATAAGTCACTTTGGATGAGGGAGTCTGCTAACTGCCTCTAATGTAATGGAACTACAACTGCAGTAGCACAATTTGACATATGGTCAGCAAAAATTTTAATCTGCCCATTCCTGCCTGTAACCCCTGTCTTTCACATTTGGATGTGAGACAATCATTCTTTGTGAGCAACTGTGAACAACTGAGAAATTGTTCACAGTTGCTCACAATCCAATAAAATGAGTCACAGGCTAAGGGAACAAACTTGAAACATACGCTGGCCCCAGAACCCTTGTTGCATAAACTCACACAGTAAATACAACTTAATGACATTGAATCAGTGCCTTGAACTTACACTTTAAATGCACCTTAATGACATCAAGTCAGTGCCTCAAATGCCCTATGATAGAGCACTGGTACTCACCTTCAGTGTAGACCACATAATGTCACTCTGGTCAGCGTGCGATGTACTGAAGGTGCGCAAACCTCACTGTCTATCTGTGCACTCTGTCTGTTCTGGCTTTCCTTGCCTTGTTTCTGATGTCTTCTCCTCTTGTTCTTTCTCTCTCCCTCTTTCTGAGAGTTTGTCAGATGTCAAGGCTTGAGGAACGTGCTGCTGTGCTGATGAGGGGAAGGATTCCCCTTTTATATAGTCCCTGACTTCCCTGCATCACTAATGCACCTCAGCAGAAAGAAGGGCAGGAATTCCCAAAACACTCCTTTTTTAATATTCTGGTCGGGGACTTATCATCTGGAGCAGGAAGTAAATGGTATTGAATGTTGGTAAATGATTCAGATGGGTGGGTGTAGGGGTGGCAGTCAAGGGTGATGGAAGCTGGGGGTGGTCACCATATTTCTGCACTCTTCCTGCTTCACTGGTAGGGCATTTGGCCTATAAATAGTGATGGGGCAACACCCCTAGTTCATTTCACACTTTGGACAGAGCATCTCTACCAGGTAAACACATTTCCAATACTGACTTCGTACTGCACTATATATAATTGAGTAACTTTGCAATAATTGTATATGATAATATACATGGCCAGTAATTTAAAAATGTAATGTACGATAATGTAAATAAACCTACCTGGGCATTCCATTGAAATTGTTAAAGAAATGGTCCTCTGGTAATGGTGAACTGTAACATAATAATACAGTATATTAAAATGCAATAAATCAGTGTGTAAGATTTATTTTCAGAAAGTAAATTGTGCTGCACATTAATTGCCGGTACTTGCACACAGACCACAGAGTTTAGTGTACAGAAAATGGCACGTACCATTGCGAGAGATTGCTCCTGGACATGCCTGGGTCTGTCAGTCAGCCAGTTAGTTAATTTGAGGTGGGAGTAGACCAAACTGTTGCTGCTCGGGACTGCCGTCTGTATTTTCATTTAAATTCCTGACCGGGTGTCTTTTTCTGTGTCCATGATCTACTACAGTGGCAAACTGAAAGAAACACGTAGGCAGGTGTGTCCTCTGTAATACAATCCTGTGGGATGGCTCTTCCTCTCTCCCCTCTGAGGTTTGATTTTCAGTACTCAGATGCAGCAACCTTCTGTCTGGCTGCTCAGTAGCGCCACCTGTGTCTGGATATTATTATGGCACACTTTACCCGAGAGCAGGCTCTTCACTCCTCTTAGTCTCTGAGGTATTTGCTTAGTCTCTCAACTGTGTAATGTTATTTCAGACACTCTCAGCCTGTATTTGCCTGTTTTACCATTCACAAACAGCCATTCAGGAAATTTCTGTCTGACTAGAAAAAAAAAATAATAATAATAAATGTCCAAAAAATTATGGTTAAAGTGAAAGGGGAAAAAAGTGTAGACACCTATGCATAAAAACGGCATAAATGTAATAACATATTTATGATCCAAGACATTTGGATAATTTATTATACATTACATATGAGATACAGTGGTGGAAGAATAAGATGTCAGCGGGTGGATCCACATATTATTTTGAGAGAGGGAATGCTGATTATCTATCCCTTTGTTTATTCGGATTGGCCCATACCTGTTTCTCTCTCTCAGCTCCCGAAACATCAAAGGTGAATTCCCAATGGCAAATAAGACACTGAGGTCCTCATAGATTATCAAACGATTAAGTATCCTGATCACTGGAGCCATTTGGAGTTAAAAGTTGAACGCCCTGAGCCTATGGTAAAACAAGAACAGAGCAGGAAAATCCAGGTTCAGAAAGAAAAACCCCTCCCCGTATTTTGTTCCAGTCACCTGGATTTGCTAATTAGTACAATACTTCAGCCAGCATGTAGAACTAATTAGTGAAATGAGCCAGCTGAGTTCATCGGTGGAAGAAACACATGGCAGAACTTTTATTTTCTACTCCTGGACGTTCCACCCCTGAACAAGAGTAATCTTATTTTTATTCTCAAGTAATAGTTGCTGAAGATTCCATGTTTGAAATCAGATATTTCAATACTGAGTGGAGTTAACAATCATTATCTGATCATCTCATTTGTCAGAGGCAGAACTAAATTTAATATTTTTATCACAGGTATTCAGTAGCTAAGCTGAATCATCTTCTAAAACATTTCTGTTTGGGCTCATTAAGAATAAAGCATAAGAGGTGAATTATAAAGACACAAGTGTGTAACAGTACACAAACATTAATAGACTAGTGCGATTTCTTATTATTATGATCTTCCCCTATGCCATTCTTCTTTTGAATCATTTTATATGGTTTTGGATAGCATTGTTCCAAAATTTTTAATGTCTGAAAGTCATAGTTATCTATCAGCCCTTTAAGGAGAGAACACTGGGGATGTTTTTTTTTCCTTCACTTTTTGGATGTCTGTTCTTTTTCTGTATGTAGAGGGCATGCAGGTTTAGATATACTGTTTCTTAATGTATTTATTAAGTCTTGAAGTAATTTTGATAAAAGTAAAACATCAATTGTATTTTCTGAAATTGTATTATTTTATAATTGTATTATGTTTCTAATTTATATTTATATTTTGATAACTAGTAATCTAAGTATATTTGATATATGCGGCAGTTAACATTTCTAACAACCAGTCACAATTGTTTAATATTTCATGAGAGTAATATATTTTGAAAAACAAGTGCACTCAGTGTTTCATTTTTTGCTTGAATTAAATCATAAATGTTTTGCCACCTGCAGTAGCAGTTCTTACTTAAAACATATTATAATATTATTGCTTTTTCTTTTTTCTGTCTTTAAAAAAAACCTGTTTCCTAGCAACTTCATTAGACAATCACAATGACAACCTCAGATGGATTTCCTGCCAGTTTCTATGGGGAGCCAGGGACGCTTGGCTTGCTGGCCAATGGGATCAGTGCGTTCCTGGTGCTGCTGCAGAACTTTAACGGAGCACATACTGGCATTCCAGCACAGGGGGTGGAGGACATTCTGGCAGGTAAGGCAGGTTGAACTTTGTAACATTTCATAACATCATTTTTCATCAGGGAGAAATCACCTGATGAAAAAAAAAGTTTTTCTAATATTTACGTGGCAACCAAATGTTTGAACGTAATGGAAAATATTGTGTGACTCATATAGTTTCTTACACTTCTCTCCAACACAAGAGGAATATAGAATTTACACTAGGGTCAGATGACACTTATAGATGTCTCCTATTTCTCCCTCCTCCGGCTCTCTATGTGTGTTTGTGTGTGTGCGTGTACGTACGTGTATATATCTGTGTGTGTCTGTGTGTATGTGCGTGTGTGTGCAGGCGTTCATCTCATTCTCATAGGAGGAGTGTGCCAACTCCTGGCTGGCTTGCTGTCCTTCCGCAAGTATGACCACCTAAGCGGGACATCCTTCGTTGGCTACGCGGCACTGTGGAGCAGCTATGGTGCCACCAGGATCTTCCTTGGGGGGTCCACCTCAGGCAACGTTTCATTAGCCGAAGACCTTAATGCCACCCTGGGGAGTCCTGAGTGGCTCTCCCCTCCCATCAGCCAGTCCGCCATCGCGGGGCTCGTTCCCTATACACTCCTGTCATTTATTCTGGCCTTCTGCTCCGCCACAGTCAACTACATTATGCCTTTTGTGTTTGGGGCTATCACCGGCGCCCTGGTGTTTGAGGCGGTTGGGCTGGTGGGCCGGTGGGGCTTGGTGGTGTCCGGGGTGCTAGAGCTGCTCATCCTCTTGTTTGCCATCTATGGGTCGGTTACACTGTTGATCAAGGGTGTGTCCCAGCGTTACGCGCTGAAGGGCTTTGGGAGCCCGCTCTTCAATGTACTCCTATTGGGCACGGCCAACTCCAGCAGCTCCCAGAGCCTGGGGCAGGAGAAGAAGAAGAACACCAAATATGCTGAGCCCATGGCACTGGGCTTCTTCTGTGACACTGTATCGCCCTTCATCTTTGCTTTCTACTGCTTCGGCTATGTCCCGTCCTTCGCCGTGGGGGCCGTATGGGTCTCCATCATCTCCGGGGCTCAGCTGCTCTCCAGCTACTACAGCTACCTCCGCCAAGACTGCTACCATGCCACCAAGTTCGGCTTGCACTGCACTTACTGGCTGGTCAAATCTTGGGAGGAGTTTGTGCTGTCGGTCCTGATGGACGGAAAGGTACCAGCTGGTGCCAGGGAGGCCATGGTGGGTGATTGGTTCTTCCTGGCTGCAGCGATGATCCTTTGCTTGTTGAGCCTGAACATGGACACCCTAGAGCTGCTCCATAACGGCCTCTTCCTCCTGCTCACAGTCTCCACCATCTCCCAGATCCCCCTTCAGGGCTACTACGTCTTCTTCGGGGTCACATGCTCCCTTTTCACCGCCCTCTCCTTCTATGGCACCTTTGCCCGCTTGATCAACACCATAGCAGAGAAGGCACTGATTTTTGTGGGGCCGCAGCCCGTGTCTATGGACAGCCTCTTGAGGGCGCTGTCTGTTCTCAGGGGTAGAGCATGGCAGCAGGCTCCCACTGGACACACAGCCGCAGAACTGCCTGATACCCTGTTCTATCTCACCAATGGGGTGGCGGCTCTCTCTGCCATCCACGCCAGCCAGCCCAATCCCGCCTTCCTGCACCTCACCGTGCCCTGGGTGCTGATCTCGGGCGCGGTTGTTCAGGTGTATGTCAGCCGATTGCAGGTCCAAGGTGGCCGGCGGTTTGGCTCGGTGATACCTCTGCTCTATGCAGCCATTTGGGCCACCTGGACCTGGTATCGGTTTGCAGGTGAGAGCCGACTGTATGACGTCACACTTTACAAACATCCATGTAGTTACTATAACGGTAATATAGCATCCATGTAGTTAATATAAATGCCTTTATTTTTTCATTAGGCCCGGAGCTTGGTATTTCTGCTGGTTCAGCATATGGCTTTACAGCTGGAGCAATCGCATTCCTTGTAGTGAATGGATTCCTCATGCTTGCTGGTAAGTAGAAAGGCACTAAAAGGTTCTTGGGGTAATGCAGTGATATGGATGCTCTGCTGAAAAGAACCCTAACACTATAACATTATAATCTGTTAATATAGAACAAACAATATTGGAATGGGAGGGGTGGGCAAGCCACCTGTACATAATTTAAATGTTGTGAAATGATGAAAAAAAGTATTACTTCCCTTCAGAATTCAGGTTTGTAATCATCAAGTCACTTTAGGAGGACTACAATTTGCATTTTGAGTTAAAAACTGCAAAGGGTTCCATAAAGTATTTAGCCAGGTGTAACAAAAAGTAAAGTAACAACTGTCATGGTCCGGTCTTCCTGTCTGCGTTTTCCCTGTTGGGCCGCCAGATGGCGGCACTTCTGTTTTGTGTCCTGCTCCCCCTGTGTTAATTGTATGATTATTTTCCATTATCCAATTAGTGTTTGCTGGTTGTCTCGTTTTTCCTTCCCTCTCTGTGGCTTGATTGTTCATGGTGCCCTCCTGTGTCTCGTCAGTGTCTGTTCTATTTAAGTTTCCCTCTTGCTTGACTCAGGTGCTGGATCCTTGTGGTAATGTCTGGTTGTTTGTGCGAAGCCTCTGCATGTACCTGCTCCATGTATTCCTGCCAATGTTCTAGTTCCCTTGTGTGTTTTGTATTTTCTGAATTTTATTTGTTCCTGCGTTTTGAAGTTTTCCGTCATTTGTTAAGGTTGCCCTGAGAGGCTTTTTGTTCCCTTTGTTCCCCCCTTGTTAGTAAAGTCTTTTGTTCTCATTCATTTGGAGTTTTTGTATTTTTGCCCTCTGCGTTTGGGTCCCCCCACGCATCCTGACAACAACATCGCTATGCAGCTGTTCAAATATTTTTTACAGCTGGTATGTAAGCTAAATGCCACTGCAAATTATTCTTGGCTGTGGTTCTGATGTAGCAATTTTGTTTTATTTTTATTTTTTAACCCTTTTAAAGGTGTAAGATCACAAATATGTGATTAGTATATTCTTAACTGAATATTCTAATGTTGATGTAACAATCATTACTGGTAATTGAAAGCAATGCAGTTCTAGAACACTGACTTAAAATAAATAAAATTAAAAAAATTTAAAAACAAAATCCCAATAACATGCTCTTCAAAGGGTTGAAGAAGTCATGACATTTGAATTTGTCAAATGAAACTTTTTTTCATCTACCCCTAATCTCCTGTATGTATTTATAGTGGTTATAGGTATCGATTGATATGGTGGAACCATTAATACATTGGTGACTAATTTTCATGGGACTATCATGTTCTGGCCCCTCTCTGTACACAGCTGCCTATGCGAACCTGGTCCTACTAACACTGACCACTGTGATGGAGATCATACTGGTCTGCTTTCTCCTCTCCACCGTTGGCAGACTGCCCTACCAGCTGGAAAGTAAGATCTTCATATGTTACACAAAATAATTATGAGATTTTAAGATTCTTTAAAAATACAAACCTTGTATGACCTAAGGAGTCACAATGATTCTGCACCACAAAACAGTGACATCACTATAGAGCAATTTGAAATATCTAAGAACTGTACCACACTCCTTGGGTAAGTCAGTAAATGGTAGGGGGGTCTGCTTTTCAAACTCCTGTGCTTGTCTTACAGTTGCTATGCTGGCAATATTCTCCATAATCTGTCTGTATGGAGCCCTCGCCTCGATGGCCAACTGCATCTTCTCCAAGGACCTGATGCCAACAGGCCCTCCAGTGTTTAAGGTTAGTCTGCCTTTTCCTCGTATATTTTATCTCGTTCAGCCCTGGCTGCTGGCATGGAGGGGGATCTCACTGCTTATCTCACAATATTTTCTGTGTACAGGATGAAAAGAAGAAGAAAGAAGCGGCACCACCTCTCCCCTGCCCCATCGCTGACTCCCGCCTGACCAGTGGGCTGCTGAGCATTTCGCGGCTGCTGGATAAGAACGGGGTGTGTGGCATCCCCACAGACACCGTGTATGCCCTGGCAGCCTCCTGCAAGAACCCTAAAGCCATTGAGAAGATTTACAACATAAAGGTGAGGGCCGTGGATTGTGTGTGCCTGATGAAGGCACGTCTGGCATAACAGTGGTCGATAGCTTTCTGGAGCAGATGTTACAATTAATCAGTGCCTGATTATCTGTGACTCTAAAACCTTTGTTTTGATAAAGTGCGCTGAGGCAGTGCTAATTTTAAGGGTGGGGTTATGAACATTTTGTCCTCCACACTTCTTCATCCACAGGACCGCCCAGCAGAGAAGCCTATCTGTATCTGCATCAGCAGTGTGGAGCAGCTGATGGCAGCCAAACCGCCCTTCAGCCCCCTGTTGTGGGAGTTCATGAAGAACGTATACCCTGGTGGCATCAGCTGCATCGTTCCCAAGGGGGAGTGGCTATTCAAACTAGGTGACAAAGAGACAGTCAATCATCCTTCCTACTTGTGACTGTATCTTTAGTATTTTTAATGGTAGCGCTTAGTGTTCTTGGGTTGATTCTGAATATGTGTTTAGGAGTTGGACCAGCCTATGACCGCGTTGGAACGAAAGACAGCATCATGATCCGCGTACCTGACCACACGGTCACGGTGCACCTCTGTGATATCACTGGGCCCCTTGCCATCACATCTGCCAACCCCAGTGGGGAGCCAGACAGCACCCACCATGACATGGTTGTCACGTGAGTGTTTTCCAGGAATGCAATGAGTGTGTATGTGTCTGTCTTCCTGCTCCTGTCTTGATAGTGATGGTGGAACAGATATCATTATATGGCATACTTACCTGTTACATAGTAATGTAGTCATGCCAATCTGTCAAGATGTGGATGAAGCTGCTCATGTTCATGGAGAAGTGTATACAATCGCTTCTTTTGGTATAGACGCCTTGGACACAAGATACAAGGAGTACTGTGCGATGGAGAGTCAAATGAAGTGGTGGCATCAACTGTGGTCAACTGTTTGAAGATTGATGAAGGTAAAGTAGCAGAAGGTTCTGTCTTTACTGTACCGTGTACTGTCTTCTACTGTTACCTTCATGTATCTTCACTCTGAGGGCTCTGAGGAATCTCGGGGCTATGTAAAACTCAGGTGAAATGCAAAAAGTGACCAGTTAAGGAATGCCACTGGGGTCTGTGTGCTTCCAGGTACCATCGGCATCCTGAGAGAAGGATGTGTGCCGGCAGTCAAGGTCAGGAACATATTTGAGAGAGTAAAGAACAGCATGCTGTGAGCACACCTCCCCACCATCGACATACCCAAATCAGCAGTGTTCCTGCTTCACCCCCCGCCCCACCCTGGCCTTCACACATTAATGTTAACTTAATATTGTGAAACATGTGCAATAAGCAAATATGTAGAGGGTAGGAAATTGTCACAAATAATATTTAGGCATCTGTGTTATTTATTTTTATGGGCTGAAGTTAACAAAATATGAAAATTGAATGATGAGATGAATATGTCACACTACTGTATTTAGTATAGATCCATCTGTTCACGTAAGCAATGTGTGCACTCAAATATAGCATTGATGAAATGAAAATATTAATGACGAAGCACTCTAGCAAGATGCACTTTTAATGGGCAACACTGCTTTTATTTCAAATACTGTTATATGTTTTTATATTTATTGGAAGATAATAGACATATCCACATGCATACAAGCATGCATACATAATATACTGTATATATATATATATATCTACTAAATGGAATCTATGTAAATTGGGCCTGCATTGGGCATACATATTGATGTACTATAAATCATGAATAAAAGTAAAAGGAAAGCAGATTTGCGCAATCGTTGTGTATCCAGCTTGTGTGTCATTTAATAAAATTGTTTAATAAAATTCAGCAAAATGAACCATTCACATATGTTCATATGTTAAAAAAATTCCTTTGATTTATGCACTCCTTACTCCGTAGTATACATTTACACCGTATACTAGTGTGCCGTGGCACCCAAGGTACACTGGAAGCTCAGCCTGTCTTGGCATATGCCTGACACATCAGTGCACAGCCTGAGAATAATGGGCCCACAGCTGGGCCCACAAACAAACAGCCGAGCTGAAGAGCCTGTCCCAGCCGGCTGCAGCAAACACCGGCGCTGACACACACGCAGACCTCAGAACTGTCTGGTGATGCTCCCACCCAGCCGTTTTCATTCACAATTCGCCTACAGCTTCACTGTGGTTGTCCCCATGCTGCCCGTTCATTCACCCTGCAGCTTATGATCAGCCTACACCACTCGCACGCTGGTGCACAATGGGATTATCCACAACTGCGTGTCTCTGCATTGTATGTGAGCTGATACCACAGCCAGGATCCCCCACAGGGATTTGTAGCGCCTTTGTCTTGAATGGCTTCTATTAAAGAAATAGAACATATTGCAATATATTGTAAATGGTAACGATTCCTTTCACAGTCCCAATATCAAATTACTGGCCAATTACCACAGGTAAAAAAAAGGTAAATACAAAGAAACTAAAACTGAAATGCCTCCTCTGTTTTTCATCATTTCAAGTGACCACCTTTTAGTTATCAGAAAGTTTAGGTTATAGCCTGAGTTTAATTGCGTACTTTCTAGGAATTTTGATAATAGTTTGTCAGAAACACCTCTGTCGGAATGGAACGATTGTCTAATTAACACACCCAGGCTGTTCGAAAATTTCACTAAAAAAATGAAACAAAATATCCATAACCAATCTAAAATTTTGATAACTACAATTTAGTCACTAGAATTCATGGTTAAGAGCCGGTATTTCAGTGAGTAAGTATTTAATTTTTGTTTCTTGTATGTAAAGACAAAAAAAAATAAAAAAATTTAAAGACATACATCATATGAAATGTTTTTTATTTTAATTTTAATTGCAGTATCTGAAAGCACCAATAGCCTGCTTATCTGCCCATATATTCTTAAGAACTTGTTTGATCTTGACCATTTTATGTCAGTATATATTCTACTTTCGGAAAAGTTCCTCCAGAGGACTTTGATGTTCACTTAAAAACAACGGAAAGTATACACATTAAACACTGTGTGGCTATTGGACATGTTAGGGTAAGTACCTTTTCCAAAGGAAAGATTAGAAGTAACTCTAAAGGAAGTTTTAAAAGGAGAGTTCACTTTCTGGAGTTAAAAAAATATTATTACAGTTATAGTGTATTAAATTTATGTTGACCTGCCAGTTTTAGTGTCAAGTCTTTACAAGTTAAAAGCACCTTCATGTTTCCAGAGGCTGTACATATAAACAGATTATTTTATAGTCTATTCTGCCAAGTTGGAAGTGCACAAGCACAAACAATGTTTAGTCCCAGAGGTCCCATGAATATATGATTCTACATTTTTCACACAGAAAAATATGAATAAATAGAAAAATAATGTTTGCTGCATTTTGGAAATGCGGTACAACACATTGAATTCAAATTTGAGTTGAGAGGTCTGTATTGAGTCTCGAGTTGAGATTTGCCTGTATTGATTCACATAACCTGTGTAGATTATAGGCTAACATTCTGAGTGTGTAATCAGATTCATGTGGCTTCCATCAGTTTAACCTAAATACAAAACACACACATAATATGGTATCTCTGATTACTCGCAGCAGCAACAGTATTAATTGATGAGCTGCTTTCAAGTTACACACTTTTTGGTTTTGACTGTAAATATGTATACAAAACAAGCAATTTGTTTGGATGAAAGCTGTCCATCAGGCGGTGCTGGGAGCATGATTTTGTGAGCTGATGCAATCATCTTCAGTGCCTCATGACTATAAGAGTTAGTCAGCAACTCCATTACCAAAAATAAAATTGCTTCCTGTTTTACAGAACACTTGGCAAGCTAACCAAATTTGTCACTTCATTAACTACCCGAAACTTAGGGTCCCATAATGCTGCCATTGTGTTAATCATGCATGGTTAACTTCATACGTCACATGAACTTTATACTTTCATACCTGTGACATATCACCTACTAATGCACAAAAAAAGAGATGGATGCTGCTCTCACCCACTCTATAAACTGTCTATCTGAACATAGCAAGTTATGACTGCTTGCTAACTACTTCATAAACTCACATTTAATGCTAGCCAGTAAATCAGTGTATTAAATGTTAAGTGTAATATTACACAGTAAATAACGCGAAGACAGGTCAGGTCAGGTCAGAACAAACATTGAAAAAATACATGTACCGGTAGAGAACTTAATAACTGCTGCATTACATGTTTTCCATATTTCTTTTCTATGTTTACCCCACTTGAGAAATATGAGTTAAATCCCTTGTGGACAGAAACAAGTATTTATGTAATGTGTGTGCGCCACATTAGCACTTTGGTGGATTGTATTGCATGGGCCATAAACTTCCAAAAGCCCTATTATAAATCTCAGCAATTTATAAAGCTTTTACGTCATCAGAAATGTCTGTAAATATCTAAAATATCCTTGTCTGCACACAATGGCTCAATTGTGAAAAAACATACACTTAAAAGGAAATGATGCAGTACAACTTATCTCAGCGATGTAAGTAGCCCTAACCCTAACCCTAACCCTAACCCTACTGGAATGTAACAAGAGAGATGCTGCTTCAGGAAGAAGCTCCGAAACAATAAATAAGGTTCAGTAGCAACACTACGCTGATTATTCCCCCAGGAAGGAAATGAAAAGATAAGTAAATATGGAGTATTACATTACTTTCTTTCCAAATTGAGTAATTTTAAGACTTGACCCAATTTTTATGCTTGGTGCCTAAGGTGAGATCTTTCCATTATTGGAAAGATGGTCAGAATAAACTGGAATAGGTCCCCGGAAGAAGGAAGGTGGTATTGCTTTTTTTTGTTTTAGAAAGAGTGTGGTCATAGATAGATAGATAGATAGATAGAAACTTTATTGATCCCGTAGGGAAGTTCCCTTAGGGAAATTCAGGTTTCCAGTGAGTACAGCACCATAAGTTAAAAAGTTAACAAGTTAAACATCACACACCAAACATAGAGATAGTAACAATATACAGAAAATAAATAAAGAAAATAAATAAAGAATAAAGTAGCAGCGGTTATATAAAATAGCAGCGGTTGTTCCAGTTTAATTAAATAGGTAGTAAACAATAAATAATGAGACTGTTCAGTGTGATGATGATGATGTTCAGGTGATCAGGCCTAACTCTACTTCCTCAGACCTAACCTATCCTCCCCCACCCCCTCCTCTCCCTTCCAACTTTGGAGTTGTGCAGTCTGATGGCACGGGGAACAAAGGAATTTTTCAGTCTGTTCGTGTTGATCCTCGGGAGCAGCAGCCTGTCGCTGAACATACTTCTCTGGTTGCTGATGACAGTGTGCAGGGGATGGCTGGTATTGTCCAGAATTGCCAGCAGTTTTTCTAGTGTCCTCTTTTCCGCCACTGTCACCAGGGAGTCCAGCTTCACGCCAACCACAGAGCCGGCCCGCCTGATCAGCTTGTCCAGCCTAGAGGAGTCCCTCTTTGATGTGCTGCCCCCCCAGCACACTACAGCATAGAACAGGATGCTGGCTATTACCGACTGGTAAAACATCCACAGGAGTGGATTTTCAGTTCAGTCATATCAGTTTTGTGTGGCACCTGTTGTATTCTGATATAAAACTGTCTCTTCATTGTGACTACAATTTAATGCCACTTAATTTCTGGCAATTAAAATATGTTTATAGTCAAATATGTCTCTGAATACATTATAGTGGTGCTGGGGTAAGTTATAATTAAGGTAACTCATTAAAGTTCCTCATGACATTCTTATGTAATGCTACAATGAGTTTGTCTAACATGTTACCCTATTTGGCTAGTGTTGCAATCTAGATAGCCAGGCATTTGCAAAACTGTAAAAGCTGCATGCAGTTGCATAGCTAGAATGCAAACCTTTTCCTTCTGATCTTCAGTGTTGGGGTGATACACTTCACTGCTAAAAACAAAAATATCAAAAAAGGAAGAAAAAAAAACCCTCAAAGAAATGTAATTCTTTTTCACTGGGATCTGCTAGTTAATTTTTTTAGGCATTCACTCAAGATAAGTGGTTAGATGTCGCTTAAGAACATGAAGGAATAATTAATAGATTACCAGCTACATAATTAGTTAATTGGCCTTGTTTGTTTCATTATTTGACAGGTCCCAGTTCTGTAGCTCTAGACCAGGGGCTTAAACAAAAATCAATACCCACACCAGCCCTTTTGGGATATGACTAGACACCCCTGCTCTAAACCCATCACTATGAAAGACAAAACATCCATCTCTGTTTTGTTCAGGAACCAATATATTGAGTCATCAGACCAGATTAATATTTTTTATGGAACCTGTAGTACAGAATATGTATTTTGAAACGTGGAACATTTTAAAATCTATATGGAATTTTATGTTGTTAATTTAATTCAAATCATTGTTACATTTATCTGATTGTTGTTCGAGATGGCTTGGTATACAAGGACATGACAATATTTACAGTATGCGGTTGATTGACATCTCAAGCAACCCATGACTACAAAAATTAACTTAATTTCATCAGCCTGAGAAGTGGCACATGTTTCAGAGGTTATTTCATGACTGGAAAAAGCTGATTACAATATGATAACACTTCAAATTGATGCAGTTTTCTTTTGATTATTTGATTTCACATGTACATTAGTCATTACTAGAAGAACTCATACTGTATGATGTGTTGGCATGCAGGATGCGTTGACACCGAGTTGGAAGAAAAAATCAAATTACTGACACACTTAAGCAACAACAAAAAAAACCCTTTTATTCAAATCTCCTTGTTCGTCTCTGCTTCTGCTGCACACCTGAAAGCCAAATTGTACAGCTAATCATTAGATGTATGTCTGACTTTTCATCCCATCAGTCTGAGATTAAGTAGACAGCATTACAAGGGCATTGACATTTTAGTTAATTATTTTTAGGTATCCAGGCTGACAGAAAATTACCAGCACTCACTCTTACCCTAACGGTTTCTGAAAACTGTGCCAACTTCTGTCCTTGAAGGCCATCATGAAGGATTACATGTTCGGTAATGTTGATGAATTGAATTTTTCTCATTTGTAGCCATGAGTTTTCCAATAAGGAAATACTCAATGTTCTTGAAACACTTCTCAGAGTCAATGAGGAAACATATGATGTAAACAGGTCATGAAGGCTCACTGAAACGTATTCAATAAAAACCTATTTGCTCTATACATATTTGCCAATCACATTGACAACTAAACGCCCTCACTTCAAGCTGTTACTATACTTGATTGACAAGGAGATAAACTGAGGCACACCTCAGGTGGTACAATATGATTGTTGGGCCCTTGAAGAACTTGACTGCCCTGCACAGAGCCCTGACCTCAACCCCATTCAACGCCTTTGGTATCAGTTGGAAAGCCAACTGCAAGTCAGGCCTAATTTTGTATGTAAAACTGAAGGATAGCGTGCATTGTGGTTAGTCATTGAACAATCCAGATTAGCTGTGCTTCGGCGTCCGCAATGCAGTGTAGGGCAGTTGTAAATTGTTTCTCTGTAGTCCTCTCTCTGAGGGCTCAAATGCTTTATTTCTGCATACGTTCCCAAACCAGCCTGTTGTCTTGTATGTAATAACTGAGGACTAGCTGCATTTGTTGTCTTGAACAATCGATTAGCTGTGCTTCGGCGTCCGCAATGCAGTGTAGGGCAGTTGTAAATTGTTTCTCTGTAGTCCTCTCTCTGAGGGCTCAAATGCTTTATTTCTGCATACGTTCCCAAACCAGCCTGTGTCTGTTACTTTCAACATTCCAACACTAGCAGTCTCAAGCAGCATCTTCTGGCTTTGAACTTAGCGCGTGCTGCCTCAGCTGGGTCTCGGGGATCACTTTCTCCTTACTCTTTCCTCTCTTCCTCTCCTCTCCACACTCCGACTCATAAGTAATGCCATAATTCAAAGTTTAACCTACCGTTAGTTATTTATGTGTACGTCCATACAGACCCAGCAGTAGCCAGACAGCGGCTAGACCGTAAACCTAATTGTATGGTTGAAGAACTTTGTGCTATGAGTCGAGTGTAACTGATTGTTGTCTGTCTCATACTAATCATAGGCTATGTGCGTGTAGCAGCCAATAATGTAATAACTACCGTTAATGTAATAACTGCCAATAACGTAATAATTTTTCCGTTCTTAATGTAATAAAAGTCGATAACGTAATAACTTACCAATAATGTAATAAAATTTCTGAACCAATAACGTAATAACTTTTTGCACATAATGTAATAAATTATTAGATTATTGACTGGTTATTACATTATTAGCTGGGTTAAAAAAATCAGTAAAAATGTAATAATAGGAGCCGATAATGTATTAATATACTTGTATCACTATGTAGAAGTTTTATTTATTATCAAGTGTCCAACTTCCATAACACTTAGGGATAATGTAATAAAATACTTGTATCACTATGTATAAGTTTTATTTATTATCAAGTGTCCGACTTCCATAACACTTAGGCCTACCCTTACTGTTGCTTCTTTCAAATAGCTGCTCAAAAACCAGGCCAATCCTGACCCCTGAATCTTAGTCCTAACTCTGAGAAAACACACACACACACCTACTCTCTCTCTCTCTAGGAATTAATTGTTTGTGTAACTTGATGGTTAGACTTATCTCCAGCCCTGCCTTATACTCCTTTGCCATTTGAGTACCAAATTAAGTGGGGGCACACATGTTAGCAAACACAGACAATTACTCTTATGTTGTATAATATGAAATCTATACCTCTCTGAAGATGCTGTGTTCTCAAATAAAAAAGACCACCACTTCTTTCCATGAAAAATATAATCTTTAATCAAGTGTATTTAAATAACGTCTTCAACCAAACTGGCACTATTATCCCTTGTGCTCAACTTTCAATCTCTTAATGCAAAATTCTAAACTGTAAAATATAGTATATAACATGACCTACAAAGATAACTTTGGTAACACATCTTTCAGTTTTATCATAATAATAAAGGGTGGTTTACCGTCCCTTTTTTAAAGAACTAAACATTCTCTTGATACACATTACGTTTACAGTATCTTTACCAATTGGTCCCAGCTTCATGTTTTGTCTCAGAAAACAATATGTGTCATTTTTTCAAGAGAACTATTTTGTTAAATATTTTTTGCCCAAACTAATATAAAAGTAGTACTGATAATTATTTTAACAACATGTATTTTGCACTCCAAATTAGGAAGTATCGATAAGAGTATTGTTAAGTATTGGTATTGATAAGCAGTATCAATAGTGGTATTGGTATTGATAAAATCCTAACCATGCCCTCCCTAGTTGTAGAAACTAACTAACTCACTAACAGGTGCAGTTTTCTCATGACATGGCTTGCCATTGTGCCCCTTTCTCTCTTGTTTTAAGCACTTCTTTCATGGTGACTTGACTTGTGACTTGCTTGACCTGAGCAATGACTTGACTTGTTTTGCTTGACGTTTACTAGTGACTCGACTTGACTTGCTTGAGTCTAAACACAGTGACTTGAGACTTGCTTGTGACTTGCACAAGTGTGACTTACTCCCACCTCTGCCTCACTGTCAGGTGAAAAGAAGCAGTTGGACGACTCTACATGTACCAGAGGTATGTGGTAGTCTACACCCTCCCCAGATCAACAGAAGATAGCGCATCGACCAGGACCGTGATACACACAGAGAATTGGTATAACGATTAAAATTGGAGAAAATGGCAAAAATAAAAAAGAATGAACTATAGAAATCATTTGCTTCGGTTTTAGACTCTTTGTTGAGCTTGTCATGACTGTATTCAAATAGCCAGGGATGTCAATAGGGCAAGGATTCTGATTTGGTAATACATTTTCATGTAACCTTTCAGGAGTCAGGTTTGGTATATATACATAGAGAGAGAGAGTGCTGAATAGCTATAATAGTGTGGTTGAAACAGTTTGCTTGAAAAAGTCGTTTAAATACGGCGATAAAAGTCGTTTAAATGGGGCGATATAGCTCAGGAGGTAAGACCGATTGTCTGGCAGTCGGAGGGTTGCCGGTTCAAACCCCGCCCTGGGCATGTCGAAGTGTCCTTGAGCAAGACACCTAACCCCTAACCTCTAACTGCTCTGGCGAATGAGAGGCATCAATTGTAAAGCGCTTTGGATAAAAGCGCTATATAAATGCAGTCCATTTACCATTTACCAATACATTTAATTAAAGATGATATTTTTCATGAAAAGAAATGGTGGTCTTTGTATTCGTGGACAAAGCATCTTCAAAGAGGTATAGATTTCATATTATATGACATAAGAGTAATTGTCTGTGTTTGCAAACATATGTGCTCGCACTTCATTTGGTACTCAAATGGTTAAGGAGTAGAAGGCAGGGCTGGAGATAAGTCTAACCAAGCACCACAAACAAATAAATAGTCATAATTCCTAGAGAGAGAGTAGGTGTGTGTGCGTGTGCGTGCGTGCGTGTGGTCAGGTTTTTGAGCAGTTATTTGAAAGAGGAAACAAGGGTAAGTGTCATGGAAGTGTGACACTTTATAAACAATACATCACATTTTTTATGATTTTTAAAAAACCCAGCTAATAATGTAATAACCAGCCAATAATGTAATAACTTATTACATTATATGCAAAAAGTTATTACGTTATTGGTTCAGAAAATGTATTACATTATTTGTCAGTTATTACATTATTGACTTTTATTACATTAAGAACAGAAAAATTATTACGTTATTGGCAGTTATTACATTAACGGTAGTTATAACATTATTGGCTGCTACAGTGCGTAAAATGGTATTAGTTCATTCATAGTGAGTTTCTGTATAGCGATATCCAACAACCTTGTTGAGAGAGAGCGTATCGCTTATGAACCCTAATACTAATACTATAAGGTCTGACTAGTCACTACATTCTGCATTATGTACTGAATTGTATCGTGCTGTACTGTGCCAGTACCCTATCCCATATTACAACCAAACTGCTTAACTATAATAACAATTATTTGTCATTAAAGCATATATTTTTGTAGATGTGTGTTTGTGTTTCCTCTCTCATGCTGATGGAATGATCCACCAATGAAGTCAAATAGAGACATTTGAATTAATAAGTGCATGTTGAGGTTGATAAAGGGTGATCTCCAGTTATTCTGGGTTCAGTATTCAGAGTGCTGTGCGATTAACAGGGTAGCTGAGGGAGACCCCCTAATTAAATTTGAAATAATAAAATAATATAAATTAATTTAAATTTAATAACTCAACTAAGTTCTATCAACCTTATGACAGCAGTCAACTAGCTGAGCTATGTTGTTATTATGTCAGGGGAAGACACTTCATGCATGCAGGCAGGCAGGCAGATTTCAGGTTCCTCAATGTCCAGAGGAGTTGCTGTAATGCTCTTATATGAAGAAACCCTTCTCAATGAATCACCCCACTCACTAGTCCATGCTGTTACAAAACTTTATCCTGTGGGACCCAGCTCGACACCGCACCTGGAAGGCCCTAACTTCTTAAAAATGGCCTTCCAAGATTGTGGAGCTGCTAGTGTGGGATTGCAATAAAGTGATTTCTTGAAAGTCTTTCTTGAAACACTTCTTGGAGTCAATGAGGAAACATATGATGCAAACAGGTCATGAAGGCTCACTGAAAGGTATTCAATAAAAACCTATTTGCTCTATACATATTTGCCAATCACATTGACAACTAAACGCCCTCACTTCAAGCTGTTACTATACTTGATTGACATGAAAGGAGATAAACAGAGGCACACCTCAGGTGGTACAATATGATTGTTGTGCCCTTGAAGAACTTGACTGCCCTGCACAGAGCCCTGACCTCAACCCCATTCAACGCCTTTGGTATCAGTTGGAAAGCCAACTGCAAGTCAGGCCTAATTTTGTATGTAAAACTGAAGGATAGCGTGCATTGTGGTTAGTCATTGAATAATCCAGATTAGCTGTGCTTCAGTGTCCGCAATGCAGTGTAGGGCAGTTGTAAATTGTTTCTCTGTAGTCCTCTCTCTGAGGGCTCAAATGCTTTATTTCTGCATACGTTCCCAAATGAGCCTGTGTCTGTTACTTTCAACATTCCAACACTATCTTCCACTTCCTTTCAGGATCACCAGACCCCTCATGCCAGATACTCATAATTCTAAGATCAAAGCTATAGATGACACTGGGGGGGATTAACAACCTCCTTGCACATAGAGGAGGCATAGTAACAAATGTTCATTTGCTGTTAACCACGCTCGCAGTGTGAACCCCCCACAGTGTGAAATCTCTGGACTGTGCCAACTCGGCGCCTAGATAACTGCTGCATAGCCCTATAGAGCACCACCGGCGACTAGCGGGCACCGTCAGTATTTCAAGGTCGCTCCATTCACAAAGTCTAATTTAATAATTAGCCAATACAATTACAATATCCAACAGTCCTAAAACCCAAAGTGAGTGCAGGCTATTAGAATATTACAGTATCACGTTTCTTAGTTCCCTAGCCTGCACGACTTAGAAATAATTCTTCATCTTCTCGTAACCTGAACTTAAAGTAATCATGTTTGGTATGGGTATATTTTAATACTCACAACGAAGGCCGGGGTACAAAGTATATCCACCTTTCTTGCATTGCTAAATAATTATGCAACTAGATCAAAATTGAATAAATACTTACCAATGTTATTGAAACTCGCCCCACAATGGGAAAGGCAGACGTGATATGAAGGTGTGCCCTCAAAACAGCCAATGACAGCTCAGACCGCTCTCTCCCGGTTCGGTTTTTAAGTCAATGACCACCGAGGCTAGCCCTCTTCTTTTTCTTTTTTCAATTTTTACCTTTTCCTCCATACCCGAGCCATGGCTCAGGTTGATTTTTAGGAAGCTACCATCTAGCCTCGGTGTCCCCGCCGAATAACCCTGGATCGCTGTACTGTTGGACTTAAGAGTGTTCGCACCACTTCGGAACCGTGTCTTTACACCTTGAAGTACTGACGGGCTCGTGTTGGGAGACCGGTGTCGCCGATCAAGCTGGCCTGTCTCAAGCAGAATCTTCCGGCTTTGAACTTTGAACGCGTGCTGCCTCAGCTGGGTCTTGGGGATCACTTTCTCCTTATTCTTTCCTCTCTTCCTCTCCTCTCCACACTCCGACTCATAAGTAATGCCATAATTCAAAGTTTAACCTACCGTTAGTTATTTATGTGTACGTCCATACAGACCCAGCAGTAGCAAGACAGCGGCTAGACCGTAAACCTAATTGTATGGTTGAAGAACTTTGTGCTATGAGTCGAGTGTAACTGATTGTTGTCTGTCTCATACTAATCATAGGCTATGTACGTAAAATGGTATTAGTTCATTCATAGTGAGTTTCTGTATAGCGATACCCAGCAACCTTGTTGAGAGAGAGCGTATCGCTTATGAACCCTAATACTAATACTATAAGTTCTGACTAGTCACTACATTCTGCATTATGTACTGAATTGTATCGTGCTGTACTGTGCCAGTACCCTATCCCATATTACAACCAAACTGCTTAACTATAATAACAATTATTTGTCATTAAAGCATATATTTTTGTAGATGTGTGTTTGTGTTTCCTCTCTCATGCTCTCACATTTGAATTAATAAGTGCATGTTGAGGTTGATAAAGGGTGATCTCCATTTATTCTGGGTTCAGTATTCAGAGTGCTGTGCAATTAACAGGGTAGCTGAGGGTGACCCCCTAATTAAATTTGAAATAATAAAATAATATAAATTAATTTAAATTTAATAACTCAACTAAGTTCTATCAACCTTATGACAGCAGTCAAATAGCTGAGCTATGTTATTATTATGTCAGGGGAAGACACTTCATGCATTCTCACACAGGCAGGCAGATTTCAGGTTCCTCAATGTCCAGAGGAGTTGCTGTAATGCTCTTATATGAAGAAACCCTTCTCAATGAATCACCCCACTCACTAGTCCATGCTGTTACAAAACTTTATCCTGTGGGACCCAGCTCGACACCGCACCTGGAAGGCCCTAACTTCTTAAAAATGGCCTTCCAAGATTGTGGAGCTGCTAGTGTGGGATTGCAATAAAGTGATTTCTTGAAAGTCACTGACTGGTGTGCTGGGATGTAGGTCTCTTTTACATGGTGGTCCTGGATGTGAGATTTGGGCTAGATCTTGATTCATCAAACATCGATCAGTGGATTACTCTTGATAGAACGTGAAGCGTATTTGAGAATGGCATAGAATTCCAAACTTAAGCCCTATTCGCGCGGGACTACTATTACCTGGGGACCTCTAGTAACTGGTAATAATTGTGGAGGTCGTCTGTGATCTTAATCCCATGCGAATCTGCCATGTCTGTAATTTGTAAAGTAAAAATTCCACCGCAAATGACCTACCATATTTCGCCAAACACAGAGGTAATGTGATAATATTAGTCCCGTGCGAATCGGCATCGCTGTGATTTGAGGTCGTATTTTACTCTCACGCAGAGCAGAGCCTTGACATTTTCAATCATATCTGGGGGGATAATGTCAGTAAATTCGAGGAAAATACAGACTTCCCTTATCCCGTGCGAATGCGCCGCACGAAATACAGACGTGGGAGGGTAATTTCTAATCACATGAAGTCCCCAGGTAATAATAGTCCCGTGCGAATAGAGCAAATATAGTCATTGTTTACAGCAACATACCATCAGAACAACCCTGCCAGAAGGTGAATGGCATGACTGGCTGATAGGAAAGACCTGACTAAAGCCATAAACACAATTTTAGAAGCTGAGTGTTTGTGGTAAGTACATAGGAATGTAATAGACTGTAGATTTCCTTTAATTTATTACTTACTACAGTAATTTAGGGTTTCAGTTTAACAGTATGTCAGCATGAACTAAACAAGGAAGCAATTCCTCGACAAAGGAAGAATAAAACTGCCTGGCAATTCTGTAAATGATCAATCTGCCTCATTTCTAAGCACAATGTGCTCTTTTTTCAACAATTAATCAGCAACAAATAGGTGTTAACCATTAAACCGCATTGGCCTTATTGACCATGGTGTGGTTGTGTTCCTCTTAGAGAGATGATTAGATTATGCTGTTATTTGTTCAGGGAAGAACATAGTAAAATATATTTTGATCACCCAGAGATATTGCTAAAATCTATATTTAAAATATGGGTGGCTAATACCTTTCAAAACAATGAAATCGTTTTATCCATAGACAGCTAGCTAACTACCCAGATAGTCAACAAGGTTCAATAAATAAACATTTTCAAAACACCAGGAAAATGTTTATCTAACTCTCCCACACCATGTTAGTGTTCAGAATTCCCCAATCATAAAATACAGACAGTGGGACAAGTCCCACATTTATTAAACAATAAATTACTGCCAACTTGGTGTTTTGAAAAAGTGGGCAAGACGTAATCAATTGTTTCACAAATGTGTCACAAATGTGTCACACCAGGAAAAAAAATAGTTCCTCTACCTGTACGTGATGTATCCCACATTCACCACATTCGGTTTTTCATAATAATTTTAAAAAGACTTCCTCGTTGAAATTATACCTGTAGTACTCCAGCAGCGTGGGCCTACTTTAATTGCTTTCTTTGATATTTCATCTATTATCAGCAAAATTCTCCGAGCTCTGATACTCTGATACACTGAATACATGTTATTGCCACAGAATCTATTCAATATATTCTATACTGAAATTGGCTATTTTTGCTGTATATTGAAGTGATTTGGATTCGTGATCATAAGATGAATATGATACAAAAGTACAGACAACCTGCTTTTATTTCATGGTATTTGCACGTGTATATATTTTACCATTTTTCAGAAACAGCGGTTTTGTGTTGGTCTTGTAACCTAAAGGTCACATGTTTGATTCCAGGTTGGGACACTGTTGTTGTACCCTTGAGCAAGGTACTTAACCTGCATTGCTTCAATATATATCTAGCTGTATAAATGGATGCAATAAATAAAAAAAGTTGTGTAAGCCGCTTTGGGTAAGAGCGTCTGCTAAATGCCTATAATGTAATGTGTTAAGTCCCCCTGTAATATAGTCTTATAGACTTTCAAATGCATAACTGTGGTATGGTGAAGGAAGATATGAAAATGGCAGACTATGACAGAATGGAATAGAGACTAGCCACGTTACTAATATTTTGGCTATTGAATTACTTATGCTGTTTTGCTATTCCAGTATACCACTGATGGTTTGCTGGAACACTGTTATATGGTATTGTCGGTATTTCGGTACTGTCTTCTGAAATGTAGTTTCACTGCTGAAAACAATAATAATAATATGTCCTTTTACTATCTCTAACATCTTGGTGTACCTAGCTATATTAATGTGTTTATTACCCACTCATGTCATGTGTAGATCACAACGGTAGGGAGAGAAAGAGCCTGGAAGAAGGAAGGTTAAAAAAAGGTATGGGGTGAAGATCTTGTGTTTTCCCCAGAGTGAATTGATTGTTTATTATCTTGATTCAGCATAGACATGTTTCACTTAAGTTTTTTTTACTGCAGCAATTCAATAAATGGTGCGGTGTTTACAGACATGTTCAATTAATGTATTTCCTCATCTTGCCCAAAATATTTTCCTGCTTTAACCCATGTGTACATGTAAAGTAGCCCATTTATTAAAGAAATGAGATGTTATCGTTGGTCACATGCATTCTAAACAGCTAACAAAAAGCATATGATTCACATGAATTTACCAAAAAGTACTTGTTAAGTTCCTGTTCAGAAGAACTGAACACATGTTTTAAATTCTTTTTATTTTGTTTTGTTTTTGATTCACTTAACTCAAAATCAGATTAGTATACATTTTTCAGTCCAGTAAATCCAATAATGTGAGGCATCTTTCCAAGTGATACAATCAAGGCTTATTTCCAGTAGCTGAAGAATAAAACAAATCGACTTCCGATCAGTGAAGTTGTAAGGATTTAATTTTATTAAAAGAAGGTATTTGTGATATGTGAAACTACTGAAGATCGATGAAGCAGAAAGCAAGCAGTATACTCTGGTTTCCCTTAGTGTCTCCAGATCTATTCAAAATGTGCAAATTGTGCATTACTGTAGATCATAACATAATCATATATTTCACTACAAATCAACTGTAAATCAACTGTGCATGTAAGATACTGGAACCACATGTAAAATACTGGAATCTATCATTAGAGTCAAGTTGGAAGTATTTCTTGAAAAATAGCAACATCCTAATGGGTACGCAGCATGGTTTTTGCAAGAGAAGGTCATGCTTAACAAAACTTCTGGTACCATCTGATTTCCAAAAAGCATTTAATAAGGTACTACATGAGAGACTTGTTAGTAAAATGACAGTAGTAATTAGAGGACATATTTCAGAGTGGGTTCGGAACTGGCTACAGGGTAGAACACAAAGAGTAGTAGGAGGCATATTATCTGAGCAGGCAACTGTTGGAAGTAGAGTCTCACAAGGATTGATACTGGGACCACTGCTCTTCCTCGTGTATATCAATGACCTTGACATGGACATAGAAAGTACATTAGTCAAATTTGCAGTTCATACAAAACTGGGAGGCACAGCTAATAGTTTGGAATCTACTGTGTACTGTGTTTGTAATCCAAGAAGATTTAAATAAAATCCAGAAGTGGGCAGATACCTGGCAAATGAAATTTAATATATCGAAATGTAAAGTTCTGCATATTGGGAAATAAAAACGTTAGGCAGGATTACTTTGTGGAAAGGAACAAATTTGGAATGTGCTCAATATGGAAAAGATCTGGGAATAATGGTTGATCAAAGCATTTAAGGTCCTAGGCACAGTGCTGTGCCTAGAACCTAAAAAAGTAAAACAAAAAAAAAGGCCTAGTAAAACAAAAAAAGGCCAAAAGGATGCTGGGATATTTAGCCAAAGTATTGAGTATAAATCCAAGGAAGTTATACTTACATTTGAGGCCAAAATTTTACGTACACCTAGGCTATTAAAATTCAGTTTTTCACAACTCCGTACATTTTATGTTACCATGCATTTCTTTTGGCAAGTCAATTACATATGTAAAACAATTACAATTACAATGTAAAAACAAGTAAATGTTATCTGGGTAACCACTGGCGGGCTTGGGGGGGGGGGGGGGTGCCCCTTCATGCAATAAATTATGATGATGTGCCCTCTAGAGCAAAAAAATTTGATAACGTGTCTTAATGAGTGCCCTTCAAGTGGAGAAAACATGATGCAGTGCCCTATAACGTGCCCTGACAATGGTCTAAGCTTGACGTTCCCTATAGGTGCCCTTCCAATGGAAAAGGGTGCCATTATGAAGTGCCTTCTATGCCGCCCCTACATGACAGTGTCCCAAAGGGTGCCCTTTCCAGTAGAGAAAATGGGATGCAGTGCTGTATAAGGTACTCCTACAGGTGAGAAAACATCATGAAGTGCCCAATTAGGTGCTCCTCTAATAGAGTAGTGCCCCATCCAGTGGATAAAATGTGATGCAGTGCTGTAAAGGGTGTCCCTACATGCGTGAGAATGTGAGGAAGTTTCCTAATGGATGCCCCTCCAGTGGAGAAAATGTGATGTGGTGCCATATAGGTGCCCTTACAATGGGATAAACTTGAGGTGCCCTACAGGTGCCTTTGTGGTGAAAAAAAAACTCATGAAGTGCCCTCTTAGATGCCCTTCCAAGTGAGAAAACACAATGCATCATAGCTTTTTGCACACTGTTCGGGCCCCATGTTGTGCAGTAGGTGCCCTTTTTATTTTTTTGCCCCTGCCCTTCAAACAGCCTGAGACCGCCACTGTGGGTAACCAGGAAGATGGTAGATATGATCAACAGGTGTATTGTATTTAAGCCAGAAACAAAAATGTAAACAAAAAATGTTGTGGGAGAGCCTGTTGGATCAGCGGTCGGTGCATACAGTGTGAGGATAAGTGGGAAACATGTTATGAGGATTTGTTAAATACAAATTAAAAGAAACCAAAATAAAACTGACGATGGAGCCAGCCAGGAGTAGGGGAAGAGAGAGAGCTGGCCGATGTTGTCATCTTTTACAGCCTGCAGGGCCCAGCTAACAACCCTCCCAAACCTGTCCATCGACCTCCTGCAACAAACAGACAAACAAACAGGCGGGCCCAATATACAGAGGTGGGTGCTAACTCCTGAGTGTTTCTGTGTACGTTTCTCTTAGGAGCAATGAAGAGTGTAGCTGTGGTGCTCTCAGGGTGTGGAGTGTACAATGGGACAGAGATCCATGAGGCCTCTGCTGTTCTGGTGACAATGGCCATCCAATCCAATAATGCTAAGGTGGATTTGCATCCATATAAACAAAGATGAGACATCCAGCTTATTGGCTTGATATTGAAGTTCATTTTTTTATTGTATGCAAGCAGAAAAAGAACACAAAATGAACTTGATATTTAGCATGTAACAATGAAGTTGAGGCTATTATTGGATTTAGTAAGGGTTGCTTATTATGAACTGGTTAACATACATCAGACAGTCGCAAGTAAAACAGTCATTGAATACAATTATGTGACTACCACAGATGCCAGAATTCTTGCCATTATTCATGAGATCACAACACAGATTCTGCATGAACTCCATGTGAACATATTTGCTTTGATCTCTGGATATGGTACAAGCCATGCCACAGATAAACAATGAATCCTGAGTTATTCGAGTGTGCATCTCTGTCACATAAAATGCATAAAACAAAGCTCGGTATGATAGAGAATGATATAAAATATCATCTTCAAGGAGGCAGCAGGCACTGGATGGTGGTGCTCACAGCCTTCTACAGTTCTGGGGTATTGTTGGGAAAATTCCTGAACTTGTCAGTGCCACAAACCAGCACTGTGGCATTGAAACTACGAGGACGATCCGGGTCCTATCAAAGAGACACAAAACACATAATAAGTTCATATCAATGCTTACTTTGTTATTTCATCAAATTCAGTCTACGCCATGCAGGCCAGTAAGAGGAGGACAACTTAAGATCTTATACTGCATAAGACGTGCGTAGAAAAGCATGGAAGTGCTTCAGATAATCCATAAACAATCAACATGTTCTTGGAGTAGAGGGATCTTAGCGAACCAAAATAAGAAGAAAATGTATTTTATGCGATAGTGTTCTGTGGTATCATACCATTGGTAATTTATGTATTTACATTGAATGAATCTACTTGCCATTGTTGACTGTTAGATAATGGCCTGTGATGTAATGATTTAACTCTCTGACTAGTACCAATTAGAGGTACAGGTGGCAATGGTTTTTAATTGCCTGCCATCCTTCTTATGCTCACACGCTGACAAAGCTTCAGTGCGCAGGTAATTTTAATGCATTAATCTGCCCATCTAAATACAAGTAAAGTTAATAGCAAAAGTTTTTATAGTAGAACACACATGAGTGCATGCAACATAATTTGTTGTGTTATCCTCAATAATTAAAAAAAAAAAAGTGCACCAGTAATTGTGGCTGTGTATGCTTTAAAAAAGTTGTATTAACCAAAAGAAAAAAGAATTCCTGACTGGGGATAGCAGCACTCACCTGAATGGGATAGGCACAGGTGGGGACAAAACGTATCACAAACCCACAGCGCCTTCTTCCTGACGTGTTGGGGTCACTGCCGTGGATCAGCAGTCCATCATGCACCTAGCACAAGCAGCTCAAGTCAAGGTTCAGAGGTCATAACTAGTGCCACCATTTTGTCTACACTTGCTCTCTCACATGTCCTTCAGCCCTCCACCAACAAGAGATAGTTAGACCTTGTGTCAAACCACATGTCAAACAGTTATCCCTTTTGAACTACCACAATCATCTATATTGATCAAGCAATTATCAGTGATGAAGCAGAGACAGTGAATGAAGCAATTACAAGTGGTGAATTCAATTGTTTTAGCATAATGTTGAAAATTCCATTATTTTAGTGCTTCGTGAGTGAATGTACTTATTTTAGTGCTCTTTGTAACTGGCACGTGAGTTTTCATTGTCATTTGTAAGCTGTTCAATTTGGTGTTCTGACATCACAGCTTTCAAACTGCCACACTATGTCAATCAGACTCTTGCCATTTTCACCATTTAACTACAGCAGTGTGCCCAAACCCTTATCACTCATCAAAGAGCTCTGCCAGCACAATGGTGCTAGGTGTGATATCTATCTCAAATTCCCCACATCTGGTATAAAAATGTGGGGAATTACCAAACTTTGAATGGTAACCAGCTCTACAGCAGAACACCAGCTGCCCTGCATTTGTATTCTTGGCCAAGGGGAGTTTTTTTTTTTGTTGATAGATATGAGTGATACACTGTCATGGCCTGCTCAAACAATACAGTCTGAGGAAGGAGTCCAGAAATACAGATTTACCAGATGTTGATAAGTCACACTTACAGACATCTGCCCTGCCAGCAGTGGGCAAAGTACAGCTTCATCAGTTTTCACCAGCTCCTCTGGGATCTCTTGATTGACAGACAGCATGTTTCCTGAGCGGGGTGAGGGCTGGTGTGGGACGAGCCCAGAACAGTGACTGCCTGTAGAGGAGAGACAAAGCCTGAAGTTCACATATACATCTTTAAGCATTGCTAAGGCACCATATACGGTCCTAAACTAGGTCCCACGTCCTGCTAATTCATGAAAAATCCCAGATCCAATATATATTTAACACATTTTCTGAGCAAGTAAAGGAAAGCAGATGATTATATTGGTTGTTGAGAAATGGCAATACCTGGAATGACCTGCAGGGCTCCATTGTCCTCCGAAGCGTCATCAAGAGCCAGCCATACTGAGAGCACTGGCCCCCCAGCCAAACCCCAGTATCTGTAAACAATCATATGCCTGGTCACCACTGATATACACTTTGCTTATGAATAATTGTGCCAATGGTGTGAATCACAATCTGCATACTCTTTTATACTCACCTCATGTCCTGGTGCCAGGCAACAAAAGGCAACCCTGGTTTATCCTGCTGTCCAGCATGAGCTTTCCCATAATTCCCCTCCTCATTGTCGAGTGCACTGTTCTGCTTGGCAACAGTGATGCCATTCCCCACCTGTCCTTTGGAAGTAGCACCAACAGGATATTTGCAGATGAAGCGGGAGTCAAGCAAGATGACATCTGGCCCGAGGATTGTGCTGATTGGCTCTAGGACCTTGGGGTGCTTTGCTAGGGCCATCACCCAGTCGTACTGCAGATGGACATTGTGGAGACTGTACTGGGTGTACTCTTTACCTGTGCACAGGCAAACATATGCATTTTTAAAACATACAGCACAAATACCCAACCAACCCCATCACTTCTAATCATTTTCACTCCTTGTCTACTGGACAGTGCAAAAATAATGAACCAATATGGCAATCCAGTCCAATGTACATACGGTAGCAATTCTGTCTTCCTAATCATATTGTATCTTGGAGGTGTTCAAAGGACCAAGACCGCCCACTTACAAGCTACCTGATGAGCAAATCTAAGGTGGAAGACCCCTCCCCCCTGCCTTCTCATTATTTACCTGTAGTTGATACTCACCAAACTCCCTTTCCAGCTTTTCAAATGCCTCCCTGGCTGCCTGCAGCTCTAGGGCATCTAGCACAGGCAGCCCTGAGAGGAATCCATGCTGTGCATAGGATGCACTTATGTCTGATGCTCTGCTGCCCCCTGTCTGTGTGGTGGTCTCCTTTTTCTGGTAACCGGCTGGTTCACGGTCTTGTACCTTCATTCTTGTTCCACAGTAACTGTCACCTCAAACTAAGGGCTGTTTTCAAAATGTGCAGTGTGTTCCTGCTTATGGCAGAGATGGAGAGAAAGAGAGAGAGAGCGAGAGAGAGAGAGAGAGATATGTATTCAGTCCGTTAAAAGCCAGGGTGAAATATGTACCTCCTCAACAACCTCCCTGTCTGATATTCTCTCTCTCACTCTTGTTCTTGTTCTCACTCTTACTCAATCTACCTGGGCTGACAAAAAGAGACAAAAAATTCCAAGGTGCTTGGGAGAACTGTGGTGTGTTAAAGATTTAATGGGAAAAAAACAAAAACATCTCAGTGGTTAAGCAAACTAGAGGGAGTCCCCCTCCCTTTGGGGACCTGCAAAATGCAGACGTTATCAGCCTTGCAACAGTGCTTGACTTCAGTGCCCAGAATAGTGTTCAGAACACCATGTTCAGCAGCAAAATAAGGATTATTGCTGTTTACCTGCTGACTCAGCTGGCATATATTTCACATTGGATCCCAGCATCTATTCAGTTACACTAAGTCTCTTGATGGCAAACAGGTTAAATCTGATTTAACTTACTACTGAGGCAAAGGTCCATGTGATAATTATTACCACCATCGTTTTAATATTGTGGTCTCACACCTCCCCTTTCCCTGTAGTGCAATTAATGAATTAAAAAAATTTCGGCAGGTCAAAATTTGATTGAATAAAATCTTTAAACTGGCAATTTAAATAGTGGATAAAATATTGAGCACATAAGAACAGCCAACAATTCTAACAGCTTCAACTAAAATAAAAACATGGGTTATGTTAAGCATACAGTACCTGAAATCTGTGGAGGAAGAATCTTACCTGTGTGAGAAAATGTCACTGTCCAGGACCACTGTGTCTCAGTGTGCTGTGGTCGAGCCTTGAATCAACACTAGGAGATGCAGCTGAGTGAAGCAAAATGTTCTCTGAAAACTACCTTAACGAGAGCAAAATACGGGAGTGCCAACAAAATCAAAGCAGGCAACCTGAGTCTCTAAGCTTATCTATCCTCTCTTAAATAAAAAAATCACTGAACTCCCAAGTGATGGGTGAGCTGATGTGAGAGCTGAGAGAAGGATGCTTGCTACAGCTGGATCAGGGAATCTTAAATACTGTTCGTCCATCCGATGAATCGAGGGGTTTTCCAGGAAGTGAATTACGATACTTTCCCATGAATTATGAAAGCGAACTGTAGGTGTGACTGCCAGGAAAAAGAAGGGTTTCTTTTATCTATCGTCACATGTATATCCAAGGTATTTTTAACTTTACATTTTTAACTTTTACTTATTTGCTTTAACAAACATTGCAGCATGTGGCAGTGCTTGACCTATACATGCTTATTTAATGTACATCCTGCATGTTTTGATTTCCCAGAAATTCCTTTTTTTTTGTCAACACAATTTTCTGGGAGTTAAACGCTTTGTTGCCCTGGAATTTCTCCCATATATTATTACTTCATAGGGTATTTCCGCTAAAGCCATAGTTAAAAATTCACCAGGAAAAAAGCCTCTGGTGAAGATCCAGCAGTGAATTTTGAAAAATTCAACACTAAGAAGTTCAAATATAAAATCATTTTTACATTTGGGTCTGAGCATCCACATTACCATATGGAGGTAGTGTAATTGCTATTAGTTGGTGAAACCTAACTTTTTGAAGTATTGTTTAATCCATTCCATTGTCTAAATAAAAAACTGTGCCACTTATGTGTCGTGTAGATCCTAATGGCAGGAAGAGAGACCACACGGGAAAGATAATAGAACTCAGCAACTCAGGTAAAAAAAAAAATGTATGGGGTGGAGATCTTGTGTTTTCCCCTGAGTGAATATGCTTAAGAGAGTAAGTATGCTTCAATAAATAAACAAATATGGACACCTATGCAAAATATGAGTACAGAGGCAAATCAAGAAAAAATGTCCCAAGCTTTATGGAGCTCACTGTACATGTTCCTGTATATTTACAGGGTGAATGGGATGTCATATGATTGTACTGAGGTGATTGTTCCCATGTAGTAGGGAGGCGCAGAACACAAATACCATATTCGGCAACACTCGAATAATGAGATCTCCCAAAATGAGATTCTCCTCTCAAATCTGCCCAATATTATTTGGATTCAGATCTTTTTTTTCCTATATCTTTGATGTGATTTGCTCAGAAGTCACACACACACACACACACCTGCAGAGAGACAGCGAGTGAGAGTTTCCCTTAACACTAGATAGGCCAGAGGGATGCCATCGTGCTTTGGGGACTTTATAATTAAAATTACTCCACCGCCATAAATGCTATATCCTCCTGCTTTCCCGAGACTTCACTAAATATTTTGGCTTAAACTAACTGCATTTTTTAAATTAAAAAAAATCAGGCAGTTCGTGCCATTTTCTTCACAATCCCCCGACAATAAACAACAGGTGCTTTTACCCAGGTGCAAATGTGTCGCTGTCTTATCCAGCATGCTGTTCACCAACTGAATAACCAGCGCTTTGATATGAGTTTCCCAATTAAGTGTTATTAAAACTTACTTTGCACATATAATCACACAGAATTCATTCACTGCAATCATCTGATGAAGCTGATAAAGCCTTTAGGGTGGGGATGAATAATTGTGGATGCTGTAGTCATATAAATGATAGGCTTAGGACTCAGTGGAGAAAACCTGAAAAAATGTTGGTGTTTTCTCTGAAATTGAGACTTTGAATAAATGCTTTAATACCTCAACAATAGGAGTGCCAGTGATTATAATGTTTTGACATTTTATAAAGCTTTTGGTTAAACTCTACACCAGGCATGTCAAACATACGGCCCGCGGGCCGGACCCGGCCCGTTGGATGATTTAATCCGGCCCGGCATAAATTTCTGAGTATGTCAAAAAAAGAAGCGAGTCTCTAGCTTATTTCTATCAAAAGTTATGATTTTTTAAAATAAATACAAACCAAATGCTCCCTCCGGCCGCGGGAGGGCAGTAAATGTGTAAAAGAGCTCACGTCCAGCATGCGGCATTGACACGAGTTAGTACTAAAAATAAACCGGCAATCTTGCTTCACAATTCACCACTACTAAACAAGTTATCGGTCAACACACCCTTCCCAAAATGGCACTGTCAAAAAAAAGAAAAGTGGACACGGAGTGCTTCTTTGAGCTACGAGGGGAAATTAGACAGTTCATGGAGAAGAAGGGACGCCCAGTAAAGGAACTTAAATGCAAGGAATGGGTGCAGGATCTTGCGTTTATGGTTGATATTACACAACACTTGAATACACTTAACACTACATTGCAGGGCCGTAACAGAGTTGTCACTCAATATTACGACAGCATAAGTGCGTTCAAGATGAAACTGTCACTGTGGGAGACGCAGCTATCCAACGGTGACACCGCGCATTTCTCTTGTCTCACAGCTGTGCGTCCGGAGGCACCAGACCGTCCCGATAATGATTTGGAAAAATATAAAGACAACATAACAGATTTGCTGCGAGAGTTTGAGCAGAGGTTTCAGGTATTCAGTGAACTTGAGAACAAATTTGGCTTTTTTCGCTCGCCATTTACAGTGAAGCCTTCTGATATGCCAGCTGACATTCAACTCGAGCTTATTGACTTGCAGTGCGATTCCGCTATGAAGGATAAATTTGGGTCCGTGGGATTGGATACGTTTTATCAATATCTCGTGCCAGGTTACCCCAAAATAACAGCCATGGCTGCAAAGGTTCTATCCATGTTTGGGACTACTTATCTTTGTGAACAGGTGTTCTCCGTAATGAACAATAATAAAACAAAGCAGCGCTCAAGGTTAACAAATAAACACTTGAATGACATTGTTAAATGTGCTGCTACTCAGGATTTGACACCTAATATCGATACACTTGTGAAGGCAAAAAGATCCCAAGTTTCAGGAGCCAGCAGCAGCAAGTAGACTGCAGGAGTGCAGTAAGAGAGAAAAAAAGTGTGATGACACGAAATTTGTTTGCACTCATGAATACAGATCATTAAAAATAAGATTAATCTGGTTTCATATTAAAGACAATTAATATTGTGCAGTATATTCTCAGCTTCAGTAGGCCCAGCCTAGTAGTTTGATCTGATGTAGTCTAATCTTATTGCCCATGCACAGCTATAACTTTTATTTTGTATTTCTTTTTTTATTTATTTCAAAGCAGTATGACAATTAAGGCGAAAATATTTTTTTCATAGCTCCCACTTGAGTTTGTTTAGTGTGGTGAGTTGGTTCAGGTGTAAAACTGCATTCACTTAACTGTTAAAATAAACCAGTTGTTAACACATTCACCGCCTAACATGAAATCATTTTTTTTTTCCATTGTTGGTGAATAAATGTGTTGTGCTTAGAAAAGATCCCTTGTCATCCGTGATTATAATATGTAGGGTAGGCTACAAATGTAGGCTGAATGATAAAGTATAGTACTGAAAAACAAAGCTAAATATTTGGAGTTGACATTCTTTTACTGATCCGGCCCACCCGAGAACAGAAAGTCTGGATCCGGCCCCAGAGCCAAACTGAGTTTGACATGCCTGCTCTACACACTTCCAGTTTTTATCCAAATACAAATACAAAAACATTTTTGGTTGAACAAATACAGATACAAATACAAATAGTGGCATCTCCTCCACCCCTACTATATAGTAGTAAGTGTCTACTTTGAAAAAAAAATCAACTTATTAATTTAGTCTGCAAAAATTAAATAAAGACACCACATACAGGCATGCTTTTTGCACTTGAAAAACAGGTAGAACAGCATCATAAAGCATTTACACATTATAGAATAGTACAGTAGAAATGATTACATTATAAGATAAAATGAACATACAAAGACATTCAAACCTGGCAAAAATATTCTAAAGTATTTTAAATTTAGGAATGCATTTGCACATGCACTGAAAGATTATTGGTTCAGATTGATTCTAATAATTCCAGTTTCACCTATGGTCACACAGCTCGGTGCAAAATGTTCCACGAAAGGTTCCCCAGCAATTTTACAGTTAGCATCTGGTTTGTAGAGGAGCCAGTTATTGTGAGTGAGTCAGCCAGGAAATGACTTCCGTGAAGCAGAAACAGCAATCTGCTCTCAGTAAGCTTGGGGGCAGAATTAATTGGCCATAACATTTAGTTAAGTGTTATTGCTTACATATTAATTTATTAACACTATACTAAATATACAGTTTTATTTATTCATTTATTTTTTAATGTAAGCAGTTCAGGTTCACTACCTTGGTGAGAGGTAGCATAACTGCAGTGGCCCATGGGACCTATGATTCATCCTCCTCTTTCACAGGGTCCAGCTCTACTGGGTGTGCTGTCTCTGTCTTGAGCTCCTCCTGCTGCTCCTCCATGGGCTCCGAAAAGTCTGGCTCAAAGGTGGGATTCACCTGCCCCGTCATTTTCTTCTTCTGCACCTCCTCGAAAATCCGTAGCACCTGCAAGAGGCAGACACATCAACACATCGCACTGGGTGTAAAGAAAAACAGTTTTGTGATCAGACACTAATAATAAGCTAACCCGTTCCAGCTCTGCAGTGGAAAAGGGAATTCAGGGCTAGGAGGACTGATAAATACCTGAGACTTAGGAATGACACCAACTCTGAAGAAGCCAATGTGGCCGCTGTCAATCTTGGTGCAGTCTACTACTGTGGAGGCAATGTTCTCAGGCGATGGGCCGTCACACAGCACTCCATCCACCTAGACACAGAACACATGCGAACAGCTGCAGTCACTTGCACAGCAGGGGGAAATAAATTGGGTGCCTCATCAGATCAGGAAAAAGGCAGAGCCTGGTTAATGCAGCAGCCTTCCTTTACCTTATCCCCTAACTTGGCATACACTTGGTTATGATGTGTTGTGTCCGCTTCTCCAGTGGGGTTGGCTGACATTGTGGCAATGGGCCCCACCTAGAAACACAGAGAGGGAAAGTATGTAGATGAGATGTAGATGGCTACTCCATATATACATTAGTACCTCTAGGTAACAAGGACACAGTGGAGGACAGTGAACATACAATAATAATAATAATAATAATAATAATAATAACACTTCCTACAATGTTTTCGGAACAAATTACATGTTGTACAACACATAATAAAACAGAGGAAAATTTAAAATGGAAAATACTAGATCCCACGGAATCATTAAATATTTATTTATAGTAAAATATTTCATAATTACATGTCATAACTCAGTTATAAACAAATGCAATGGTAACATTAGGATCATTGCAATTTACAGTATCTTTATTTTGTACTAAAACAACTGATTCAGGCCCACAGTATATGATTCAACAAAGTGCTCAATAATGAATGCATTGTTGGCTGTTAAAGAGACTTAAAGTCAGCCATTTTTCTGAGATGGGGGGTCCTTTTATAGTTATTTTAGTTGGCCCTGGGAAGCCTAGTAGAGGATCAGCTGGACTGAATTGGGAGATGCATACCAGGTCCATGAGGTGTGTGGCCACAGTGCAGTCTGGATTTCGGATGGCAATACTCTGCGGTGTGCCAATGTACTTTGCTGATTCTCCCAGACCAAAACAATCCAGCCAGGGACCTGCAGACGGAAATGAGGAAGTGCTGCTTTAAGATATTGCGAGAACACCAGTGAGTTCCTTGTTTGATTTCCACCCTGCTGTAAGAGATAAGTCACTTTGAATAAGACACACTGGTTGTAGCGGAAGGGGTGGGTGGGTGTTGGATTCCAATCCTAAGGGTTACAGGTCAGCTTAACAGCCCACGACAGGGCATTTCTCATGGATTGTTAAACAAGGTTCTCGATTTCAATTGCTCCAGCAACAGGGTAAAAGCTATGAACCACAATGAAGAACTCTCTCCTTTCTGAAAACCAACCAGGTGATGTAAGGGGGGAAACCCACCCACCTCTGGGGATGACCATGCTGATGGAGGATGGCCAGGCAGCCTCCATGAAGTCCCACAGCACTGGATTGATCAGGTGTTTGGCTGGCTCCAGCTGCTTAGTGCTGGAGATCCACATGGACATGGGCCGGTCCTGGGCGTGCACTTTAATCCTGCAGAAGAGAGCCAAAACAATCCAGTAAAAATCGAAGCAGAGAAGGTCTTATATATTCAGCCAACCCACCCATAGTGGGGTGAGGAGGCTCGACCATTATCTGCAGCAGTATATTTGCATAATTTACATTCCCCGGCAATGTTGGCAAGGGAATGATGTGGGGACCGTCATTCAGCTGAGCTTTGCCTGCTCGTGGTATGGAAGTCCTTGCAGAACAAACCCATGTCCATATAAGGGAGACTTACTTGTAGGCCTTCTCCACTGCATCTGGCCTGTTGCAAGCCGCCACAAGCACATACACCGTGTCCGTGGGCATCCCACAGGTGCCACCATTCTTCAGGATCTCTGAAAGAGAAGCAAGTGCATAAGCAGCATGAAGAGCTTAAGAACACTCTCAAGCAGCACAGCTTTAGAACATAAAATTTAAAGCAAAGTTGTTTTTGATTTACTTGTGAGAGGGGACTAAAAATCACCTGCGATCTGCTGAACGGAGGTGGCCTTGCGAGCGGGCACATGTGGGCAGCTTTCCCTGCCCCCGCCAAAGCCACTCAGCTTGATGAAGGGGTCGCCCAGCGGAAGCTGCGGCGTCTGGAAGCTGCTGTTGAACAGGTTGGCCAGGAAGCAATAGAAGCTGACCAGGCCGAAGATGATGGTGACGCCGATATCGTAGCCATAAGGCAAGGCGTCCACCGCATCCAGCAGGAAGCTGATGAGGATGAGCTGGAAGGTGAGGGCGTAAGCGAACCAGGCCTTGCTGAGGAACAGAGCGCCGGCCGTCACGAAGCAGTTGAAGAGCATGAAGCAGATGATGCCCACGGCCACGTTGAACCCCCGGGTGGTGCCGTAGAGCCCTCCGTAGCGTGTCAGCCCCCACACCGTCCACATGATGCCGTACAGGATGAAGGCGGTGCTCTCCAGCGTCTTCCCCCGGGCGAAGGCCACCGAGCCGCACAGCAGCTGCAGGGCTCCGCCCGCCACCACGGCCCACGGCAGGATCAGCACTTCCCGGGGCCCGTTGACGCCCACCGTGGCGGTAATGGCGAAGGCCGCGAGGACGCTGCAGCCGTGACCCAGCACCTCAGCGTCAGCGTATTTGGAGTAGCCCAGGTAGGGGGCGTGCAGGTCCTTGTCGTGGAGTCGTAGGGTCAGGCGGCTGGTGCGGCTCAGCACCGCCTTCAGCAGGCCCTCGCCTGTGGGCAGCCTCCAGGGTAGCACCATGTTGTGCAGGGTAACCAGCAGCATGAGGGCGGACGCAACAAAGATGGCCGCCTGCACCCCCTGCGTGCCAGCTTGAAAGAACCCCAGGGGCTGTGCGGCAATGGCGATGCAGTAGGCCACGTAGAACAGCTGGTACAGGCCCTCCGCCAGGCTCTTCTGTGTGCTGAACACGGCCAGGATGAAGAACAGCACCGAGAAGACGATGGGGAAGGGCACGGGAGAGTACACCTTGAGGTTGAAGTCACTCAGCAGCAGGCTGTACCCCTCTGCGAACTTCAGCACTGCTGTGTAACCATAGAAGGTGGCGGCCAGAGTGTCCATGGCACGGTAGGAGAGAATGCACACGCCTAGCTGGAAGACACCCGCCATCCACAGCCACGGCACCAGGCCGGGGGTCAGCTGCGGCACCACGCCCAGCAAGGGGCAGGCCAGCACACTGGCGGACAGCAGGTTCATGACCAGGCCGATGGGTATAGCGTCATTGAGCTCCTGGGCCTGCGAGGGGGTCAGCTTGCTCTTCTTCTGCAGACCCGTCCCTGGCGGCTGCACCTTCCCCTTAGTGATGTAGGAGAGCAGGCGGCCGCTGCCGAAGTACGCCCCCACCAGGCACACCAGGAGGTAGTTGGCGGCGGTGGCGCCCAGGCCGAAGCTGGCGTCGGACAGGCCGGCGATCTGGTGGGCACAGGCCAGGCTGATGGAGAAGGCGATGATGGAGAGGACGACCTCCCTCTGCAGGACCCCCACCACCCCCATGATCAGCAGCGCCAGCGTGAAGGCAGCCAGCCCTGGCACCAAGGCCGTCCGGAGCGCTGCCTCACCAATCACTACCCCCTCCCCAGCCAAAATGTACACCAGCCCTGAGCCACACCACAGCGCAGAGATGGAGAGACAGAGAGACACAAAGAGCGGGGTGTGGGACAGGCTGCGCCGCACTCCTGTGGGGTGGGGGGGGTGGAGGGAGGGGGATTAGAAATGATCAGCACACTCAAATACATATAAGTATCGTATATACTGTACAAGCACTGGATGGACACATGTTTATTTCAAAGATCCCATAACATTTTTATTTTTGATCCTTAAAAATCTAATTGTATTTAGACCATAAATTCACTGCAACATCCTCCCATAATTCAGTAGTGCAGACAAGCACTCCTCCGAATTGTGTAATACCAGCAACTGCCTATAAGTGCAACCATTCAGCTGGGATGTGCAATCATTGCATGTGACGCTTCTTGCACAACTAGTGCTGGCCACCACAGTTGCTATTGGCACAGAAAGAATTTATGACCATTTCTTCTCACACGACAGCTCAGAACTTGAGGAAGTCACAATGAGGACAAACTTAAGATAGTTTAATGTTTCTTAATTGTTAAATCTGAACACATGTTTTTAATGGGTTTAATAGATGTTGCTACCACTAAACGTTTTCCCACAAACCCCTTTCCTGAGATCTTCAAACAGTTTCATTAAAGTTATATCAAACACCCATTCCAAAGGGCATTATACCTGCATATGCCAAGAGGGCAGCAATGATGAGGAGCAGGACTCCCAGTGCAGTACTGGGGATCAAGTCTTTTCCGGAAGCCTGTGCATAATCGTTCACAAGAAGCAGTAAAGAACCTACACGTGAAAAAACAAGAAGTTAGTTGGCATATTCACAAAGCTAAACTGTTGCCTAAACATCGTAGTATCTTCGACCTCTGCTGGTGGTCCCTATGAATTACAACTGTTAAACAGAGACGCGCGCTATAGTTCCCAGGAGCTGTGATGACAAAAGACGGTCAAGATGAATCTAAACATGCGATAAGTTCGAATTCTATCACGATTTATCCACATCTAAACAAAAAAACGTTAATAAATATGGAGTATTAAAAAAAAAAAAGTATTTGCCATCATTAAAAAGGTATTCATATCAGCAAGAATGTTAGGCTATATAATAGTCAGAGGTGGGTAACCCGGCTTCAAAGAGTAAAAAGACTGACCATGCATTTGCTCCAGCACCATGCACTAAACCAGCTGATCACAATAATTAGTTCTCCCATCATGCTGAAGAGTTATGCTAATTAGAATCACAGGTAGCATGGGTGGCTTTCTCTTACGTACCACTCTGAAATCATAACTGTGGTTGAATAGCAAGCTACAGTAACTTATTATTACTGTTAATCATCAGCGATAAACGTAAGAACTAATTGATCTGGTCAGAGACTTAATCAGCACACTGCTCGAGCTTTTTAATTTAATCATATAATAATTATCTTTACTACACTTTTCCGTTACGGGTAAATAAATAAAATAAATAAATAAATAACAATAAATAGTCCATTTCTGAATGTGCAATAGGCTACCTGTCAGGAAGCTTGTTTAATTACACGGATAATTTACTGTAAACGTATGGTATTACTAACTCATCTTAGCCTACCTGGTTTTCGTCTTTAGCCTACTGAAAAAACAAAATTCAACCTCCCTGAGATTGATACTGCTAGAAATATAATCAGCCTACTTTAACGTTGATTCACCACTAAACTGAACAAAATACATGCATAGGGTGTCGCTGAATATCTACAATTCAAATGCAAGTGCAAGACCTGATCTAGGGCATTCTATCTGAAAAAAAAAAAAAAAGTTTAAAGTACATAGCCTACATAAAAATGTATGCATTTTGTGTGTAGGTTTTAAATTTCCGCTTTTAAAGTTTTGTGAATTACCCCTATTATTTTCACTCCTTAATTTTGCACATAAGTATTCTAGCTAGTAAAGCACACAGCGACGAAAAAAACAGAACGAAAAGTTATTTACCTCCAGTGATTCCCAAAATACCAACTGAGAAATGCAGCGACTCGATTTCCACTCGCGGCTCCGCCATCGCGACTTCACTTCGGTAGCAAAAGGGTTCAGGTTTTACTCAGTCGCTGTCATTTTAAGCACCCACCAGTTTTGCGTCATTTCACAGAACCATGTATGTGTTAAAACCACACCCACATACAGGAGTCGAAATTGGAGAGGTTTTAGAAATTGAGTTGAAGATGTGTTATTTTTCCGGAAGGAAGTTACCCTATGAGATTGGATCTTGTTTTGGTAGCTTTCATAGTCAGTTTTTATTAAAATATGTTTAAACTTATTTTTAACTGTAAGTACTAAATGAGTAATACATTCTTGAAAAGCAAATGAAGACATAAAATTCTTATTTAACCCTCCTGTTATGTTGCGGGTCAAATTGATCCTTTGTAAAGTTTGAAAATCTAGGAATATGAAACTTCTTCTACTGGCCTTAATTAGTGTAATCAACATTTGAAATGAAAATGGTTCATTTTATGTATTTGCAAACCCCCCCTGCATGTTTATATCACAGAGATACTGTTCAGGTCCATTTGACCCGACAGTGAAAGTGGAGGCTAAAAGGGGTCTGAAGTGTCAAATTTAGACCATTTCTTTCTTTGCAGATGTGAGACATAAGGTATTTCCTACTCCCTCCCACCATATTTCACCCCAATCACACACACACACACACCCACATCCACACACGCACACACAGACACACACATACATGTTTGTATTGCTATACTTGTGAGGACTTCCCATTGACTTACATTCATTCCGTAACCTCTAACCCTAACCCTAACCCAAACCAATACATGCCTAACCCTAAGTCCTAACCCTAAAACAGCCTCTTGAACTTGTGGGGACCAGCAAAAGGTCCCCACCTTGCGTAATTTTCCTCATCCTTCTATCCTTGTGGGGACATTTGGTTCTCACAAAGATAGTAATACATGCCAATACACACACACACACACACACACACACACACATTTCACCCCAATCTAACACACACAAATACACACATACATACAAACACTCTTTCTCCTTATTATCCATTATCCCTACCTCACCTGTAAAGTGCGAGAAAGTGCAGATATGCCGAACTGTTGGTGATCAAGTATAGGGCCCTTCAATTGTCCAAGTTCGTCTTCACAGACACCACAGCCCTAGTGTCTCATGAGCACTCTCCATAAAAATGCCGAAATCAGCACCAGAGAGGACCAGAAACCAAGCATGATCCTAGATTACAATGCCACCGAAGGGGGGGTGGAACAACTTGGACAAAGTAACGGGGTCCTACAGCACCAAGCGAATGACTGCGCGCTGGCCTTTAGGCATCTTTTATAACATAATTGATGTATCGGCCTACAATGCGTTCATCATCTGGACGGAGATTTGAAACCATGATCCTAATGAAACCATGATCTGTGAGAGGTGAATAACACCATTGCACTAAATTTTGATGGAATTGTTAGTAATTAGGTACCCAAACAATGTTTATTAGGATTTTCTGGTTTCTGACAACTTTTGGATGTTTAAACATGCACCGGGTCACATTGACCCGGGAACATTTTTGCTGTACCTGAAAAATGAACTGAACAGGAGGGTTAAACAGCGGTGCTTTTCTCCCTTGCAACAGGTGTAGCACATCTTATGTGCATGAGGGGGGTGGGGGGGGGACGACCAAATGTAAGCTTAGTAAAATGTAAAAAAAAAAAAAAAAAGAACATTTGAACATATTGTAAGAGCTAAAATTGGACAATCACACCTTTTTTTTTTTTTTAAGCCTGGCCTAGACTGCTTCTGTGTTAAAGTGAAAACAAGTAAATGTTATCTGGGTAACCAGGCAGCTGGTAGATATAATCAACAGGTATATTGTTCAAAGTCTAATCTAGCAACAAACATGGAATGACAATATTTGGCTACAGTGAAAAGCTTTCAAATACACTGAGCATATTATTTGAATGATCAGGGGTGACTTAGCAGTTTCTTTCTAAGAGGAGTAGTCACTGTACTATTTACTTTTTCCTCCTCCGCTTGTTTGTAGTTGGAGAGAATGAGCTCATTATTTCAGAAAAGGGAGGTCTCAAAGAACTCAACTCCACCCTCAGCACATCAAGGTGGGGATATATAGCGGCTCTAAACTCCCTGTACTGTCACAGGAGGAGCCAGCAAAGAAGACATACTGCCTGCTTACTCAACTCTACCAAGGTGAGACAAAGCTACACCAATATCCAACTACACTTTTTGTGTCTCCTTGGCAGGATGTGTCTTATTTGTGTTGCAGTATAGAAAAGTTTTTTGATGATTAAATACTTTTCCTTCGGAAAGCTAACACATGATAAATACAGTCATTTGAATGCAAGAGTTTTGTAGCTGCGCTGGTTGGAAAATGACTATACTTTTACAGATTAGTTCTTTCAACAGTTTTAGGCTACTTTGACTTAGCTTCCAACCAGCACTGAAGATTAAAGGCACTACCAATAGGCTGCTAAAAAAGCAGCCATATCCCAGTCTCCATCTCTGCTAGGTAAAACTTCCATCTTGGGAATTGCGTGGGCTGTGATGTGCTGCTATGGCACTGTTTTCACCTAGTCAACAAAATAATCAGCTGCTGAAAGGTGCTGTCTCATCACTAGTGGTTTCAGTTCACATGCTTCACTGCTACACCTGTAGAAGTATGATTTTTAAGCTACTCAGCTGGAGACTTTCATGCTTGCAACTCCATACTTTATTCCACCGCTCACACATGACCTGCGCATAGAACTACGACAATCTTTCTGGGGCACACAAGACCGTGCCTATTACTACAACCCCTGCCAGTTTTAAGGATACCTGAGACTGCAGTGAGAGACCTAGTGTAATTAATCTGAAAGGGCTTTCTCTCTGCGTCAAACATGGAACAGTTCCAGGTCTCTGTTAATTTTTTACCTTTATTGTTTCGCATTACTGCAACATATGAAGGGCTGCCTGATTATACAAAGTGGACCCTTATTAATATGTGATCTATAACACATGGTTGCTCTTGTAACTGTTTATTTGTGTAATGGGTACATGTGGGGATTGAGGTGATAGCAATGCCTTTGTATTGTGTCTGCTTTTGAGTGTGAGTCTGTCAAAAAAATAAACTCAACATGAAAATGTACACCAAAAAGAGAGCCTGTAGGATCAGCAGTGCATACAGTGTGAGGATAAGTGGGAAACGTGTTATGAGGATTTGTTAAATACAAACTAAAGAAACCCAAATAAAACTGATGATGGAGCCAGCCAGGAGTGGGGGAAAAGAGAGAGCTGGCCGATGTGGCCATCTTTTACAGCCTGCAGGGCCCAGCTAACAACCCTCCCAAACCTGCCCATCGACCTCCTGCAACAAACAGACAAACAAACAGGTGCGGCCAATATACAGAGATGGGCACTAACTGCTGAGTGTATCTCTGTACATTTCTTTTAGGACCATGAAGAGTGTAGCTGTGGTGCTCGCAGGGTGTGGAGTGTACGATGGGACAGAGGTCCATGAGGCCTCTGCTGTTCTGGTGCACCTAAGCCGGGCTGGGGCCAAGGTAAGGGTTCACACATGGACGCACGCATACAGGCCTTCATACATCCACCATTTATAGAGAGCCTACACACACACACTTGCTCACGCATACACACACACACACACACACACACACACAGAGCTCATCCAATCTATGCCTATAATTATAATTTATCAGATTTAACATTCTGTGAATGTACTGTGTTGATATTTGACTCTTGGCCAACATTAATTTTTTATCAGATTTTGCGCTTGGTGTTTCCGCCATGCCTTTTTAATTTCAATGCTTTTGTACAGTGTGACTCAACTTAACACACAAGGGCTGGCTACTATCTCAAAACTCAACCTAATCTTTCTAATGTAAATCTAATAGGTAAACAAATGACACAAACCAAATCACTATTAGTGGAATATTACAGATTAGTTGAATTATTTTAAGACACAGTAATTGAAAAGATTAAGGAATTTGATGGATCACAAAGCAGAGAACACATAGTTTTTAGTTTTTACTGTGGCATGTTATAGGTTAAGTATAGGATTCGTTTTTCTGCCAGTGCATGAGCTGAACACGACCAGTTGTATGTTCCAGGTCCAGATGTTCGCTCCTAATGTGGACCAGATGCATGTGGTGAACCACATAGTCGGGAAGCCCACGGAGGAGAAGCGCAATGTTCTGCAGGAGAGCGCCCGCATCGCCCGTGGTGATATCATGGACCTCAGTAAACTGGATGTGTCGGCCTATGATGCTCTGATCATCCCTGGTGAGGGAGAGGGAACGGCACAACCAGGAGCGAGGGCTTGATCTTGGGACTTTTTTTTTTAACCATGTCCCACTCAGAGATACATGGTCCTGCAGCACACCATGTACTCATGATATACATGGAGACACACGATACAGTCAAAACTGACTCTAGGACAGATTACTAATTAACGAATTAACTAATTAACTAATTAACTAATTAACTAATTAATTCAACACTGACACAGAGATACAGAGAATACCAATCACTCACACCGAGATACAGAGCACTCCCAGCACCTACACAGACACAGAGAATTAACACTCAACACCAACACAGACACATAGAATTAACACTCAACACCGACACAGACACATAGAATTCGCACTCAACACCTACACATGCACAGAAAATTCACAGACTCAGCACTGATACTGAGACACAGAGATCTCACAGGCGCAATACCGGCCCTGAGTTGGAGAACTCACATACTCAACACTTGCACTGAGATGCATAGAAAGTACAACTTTGTTCTCAACACTGGCCCAGCCTGTGAATGAAGAAAGCCGGAACAACAGCACTGAACACTGACACTGTGGCACACGACACTCACACTCTTAATCTATTTAATTCTTCTGTACAGACACAACATGTTAGTGCCAGACACACGTGCACCAACACACACAAGCACACTTTAAGGTTGCCAGAAAGTCTGCTTACAGTATACTGTACTAAATGATCTCCCCCTTATACCTTTTGCTAGGGGGTTTTGGAGTTGCTAAGAACCTGTCCACATGGGCCACGCAGGGGAAAGACTGCTCAGTCCAGCCTGAAGTGGAGAAGGCCATAAAGAGCTTCCACAAAGCTGGAAAGCCCATTGGTCTGTGTTGCATCGCGCCTGTGCTTGCAGCTAAGACGCTGCCCGGCTGTGAGATCACTGTGGGCCATGACTGCAAGTGTGAGAAGTGAGTATGGGCATATGTGAGGCCACAGAATAGCTGCTCAATAAAGGCCAAATATGTAATTTCCATAAAGCTGAGAACATCAGACAAAGAAGAGAATTACAGTGTATGGCATCGATCTCCAGCATTTTACCTGAAATAATTTGTTGCATTTCTAATTGTTTGCTTTTCCACCCTCCTACTGCTAGATGGCCCTATGCTCAGACTGCCTGCACCATGAAGGAGATGGGCTGCAAACATGTCAACAAGAATGTCGGGGAGTCACATGTTGATGTCAAAAACAAGCTGGTGACCACCAGTGCCTTCATGTGCAATGCCCCTATTCACGAGGTATTCGATGGGGTGGGTGTCATGGTGACAGGCGTGCTCAAATTGGCCTAAGGATTGTGAGGTTGGAGGTATGGGAAAATCATTTCAAAATAGACGTATTTGTTCTAGACACTGATCCATTTGTAATTTGCATGAATGATGAATGATCCTCCAGAAAAACAATAAGTACAGGAAAAAATGACCTGCTATTTTCCTGTGTTGGTAATCTAATCTGTCTTTTTTAAATTTATTTTTTTTAAATCTGTGTCTGTTTTGTGCTTGTCTAAATAAAATTTGTTTGGACAAAAAAAAAAACTCCCAAGTTTATTTCCATATGGTCTGATTTGTGAATATAAGCTCTATTTGTAATGCATAAGAATGAAAACATGCTGATTTAAATAAACCTTTCCCTTTTTCAACCAACAATATTTTTCGCTCAAAAAGCTATCACATTGTACTAAAATTGTAATAAAATGACTATTTATGGCATTTATTTGAGCAAGAAGGGATTAACAAGTGCAACTGCAGTGACAATAGCAGTTTCCAATAACAAGGTAGTGTTTATAGTATTTTGTCTTGCTTTTTAGTTTGACTAAGTCAATAACTATAGCTCAGTGTTTGTGAAGCACAATGTACACTACAGATGGTCACATCACGCCTTGGATAAGGGCATGAATAGACCCTCCCTTACGGAAAGAGGTTTTAAAAAATATTCCTTTAGTACATTTATTCTACACTAAATGCCAGGTATTGTATTTGAAGTGCACTTTCGCAAGAAGTAAACTTAGATTGAGGTTTTACATACTTGAAATCTACTAGTTCAGGATATTGTTTAGAAGTAACTTAGTTCATAAATTGTATACTTAAAGCATAGTTCCGGGAAATACTTAAAGTATGTTTAAAATGGGCCAATTTGGCTTTACAAAGTACTAAAAAATATATTTACAAATAAACTTGACGTGTTTAAGTATACTTTTAAAAACATACAAGTATACTTTTATGTACTACTTTTTCATAAGGGTTCTCATAGCTGTCGGTCAGGATATCAGTAAGTTAACTGTAGCCTATAGGGCAGAATGGCCTGCAAGGGCTTCCATTCGAATTTCTGTGGCAGAGCGAGTTCAAGGCTACATTCAAACTGCAGCTAAAAGTGGCTCATTTCCAATTTTTCCCTCACATGTGACAGGTTGGATGTATTTAGAACAGGTCAACAGGAAAAAAAAAAAACACCCAGACTTGCATCGTTTCAGCTCTGATTTGTGTCACACCTGGAAATAAATCACATGTGCAGCCATGCAACATATGTGGATGCTCAAATTGGATATTTTCAGTCCACATATATTTTAAAACAATGTAGCTAATGTTTGCTAGCTAAAGGGACTGCATCATAATGCATTTTTGTAACAGACATTCTATCTATCAGCTTTCAGCTATCTAAAAATCGCCTTTTGTTCAATATCAGCTATCGAACAAAAGACAGCTATTAGTACCCAGCTTCAGTTGTCAAACCAGTATAGTCAGTTAACTACCTTAAGGCATTCAATATAATAATCCTGAGGTATATTTGCATCCATGTAAACGATGATGAGACATACAGCTAATTGGCTTGATATTGGAGTTTAGTGTTTTTTATTGTATGGAAGCAGAAAAAGAATACATAATGAACTTGATATTTAGCATGGAACAATAAAGTTGAGGCCATTGTTGGATTCAGCAAGTGTTGCTAATTATGAAATGATTAACATACATACATCAGACTGTAGCAGTCAAATAATCATTAAATACAATTTTGTGACTACCACAGATTCATGAAGTCTTGCCATTATTCATGAGATCATAACACTAAAGGAGATTCTGTCTGTACTGCATGTGAACATATTTGTTATGATCTCTGGAATCAGCAGAACATGGTTACAAGTTAGGCCTGGGCATCCACCTCAATTGTGATGAATCTAGCATTAGCACTGTCATTTGATAAATAATAGAAAAACACTTAAGATCCTATACAAGCCATGCCACAGATTAAAAAAAAAGAATCCTGAGTTATTGAAGAGTGTGCATCTCTGCCACATAAAGTCACATGCGGAAAACAAAGCTTGGTATAATAGACAACGCCAACAAAATGAATGTCAAACAGCCTATGGCATATAGGCTCGCTGAAACAATAATTACATCAGCAGAGTGATATGAAGAGCCATCTTCAAGGAAGGATCAGGCACTGAATAGTGGTGCACACAGCCTTCTACAGTTCTTGGGTATTGTTGGGAAAATTCCTGAACTTGTCAGTGCCACAAACCAGCACTGTGGCATTGAAACTGCGAGGACGATCCGGGTCCTATCAAAGAGACACAAAACAAAAAAATAAGTTCATATCAATGCTTACTTTGTTCTTTCATCACATTCTGTCTATGACATGCAGGCCAGTAAGAGGAGGACAACTTAAGGTCTTATACTGCATAAGAAGTGCATAGAAAAGCATGGAAGTGCTTCAGATAGTACATAAACAAACAAACACGTTCTTGGAGTAGAGGTACTATATCATAGTGTACCAAAAAAAGAAGAAAATGTATTTAATGTGATAGTGTTCTCCTGGCTGGGGATAGATGCACTTACCTGAATGGGATAGGCACAGGTGGGGACAAAACGTATGACAAACCCACAACGCCTTCTTCCTGACGTGTTGGGGTCACTGCCATGGATCAGCAGTCCATCATGCACCTAGCACAAGCAGCTCAAGTCAAGGTTCAGAGGTCATAACTAGTGCCACCATTTTGTCTACACTTGCTCTCTCACATGTCCTTCAGCCCTCCACCAACAAGAGATTGTTATTCCTTGTGTCAAACCACATGTCAAACAGTTATCCCTTTTGAACTACCACAATCATCTATATTGATCAAGCAATTATCAGTGATGAAGCAGAGACAGTGAATGAAGGCAATTTTTACAAGTGTGTGAAATTCAATCTGATTATCTAGGCATAATGATTGACAGAAATGTACCATATTTTTAGTGGCTCGGGGTTGTAATGCACTGTGAGTTTCTATGCAACTTCATTTTGCATCCACTGAGACAGTGCACTATTTTCATTTGTAAGCTGTTCAATTTGGTGTTCTGACATCACAGCTTTCAAACTGCCACACTATGTCAATCAGACTCTTGTCATTTTCACCATTTAACTACAGCAGTGTGCCCAAACCCTTATCACTCATCAAAGAGCTCTGCCAGCACAATGGTGCTAAGTGTGATATCTATCTCCAACTCCTCATATCTGATATAAAAACAGGTGTACACTACAGCAGAATACCAATTGCCCCACCTTTATATACTGGGCCCAGGGGAGGTTTATTTGTTGTTGATAAAAATGAATTCTACCTTGTTACAATGCTCATAATATGCTCCATGTAGTAGAGCATTTCCCAGCTTGGACTAGGTTTTAAAACCTTCTTGACAGTGGCAACAATTTTATTTGAAAAGAAACATGTCAAATGTAATGATCTGTGTCACCTGTTGATTTGTCTGTAACCACAGATATGCTGCTGTTTTGATCAGTTCTTGAATTTGTATATTTGGCAATGCAGTGGTCTGTGTTCAGTGAAGGGGGCAGATACTGTTGCTGTCCACTCAAACATGTTTTTCTGCAGTGTGTGCATTTCATATTCCATCCGTGTTCATTCTTTTTTTTCACTCCCTGTGATAGGTCAACTAATGTTTTAAACATCACATTTAGCCACTCGATTGAATAATGAATCACTTGACTGTGCCTTTCATAACTTTATGTCCCTGTTGGTCATATAAGCTGGTGCCCCTGTTCATAGCAGGTTTAAGTGTTCCACTTGAGTGATATACTGTTATGGACTGCTGAAACCATACTGTCTGAGGCAGGATGTCGATAATCACACCCACAAATAGCTACTGCACAATGTTTTTGTGGACGGTGTTTCTTAACAGCCTTTCACAATCGCTGTGTTTTACAGTAAAGGGGAAGCTCGCCTCAACCAGCAAAAATGTGTAACACCCACGTGATGCACAGCAGCTACTTTTAGCAATAGTTCGCCTCACTTAAGCTGAGGTTAGGAGCAGAGATTATTAAAAGTATTTAAACTGGGGGTTAATTATGTGACTGGGTTGAGAGACCTGGATTGGGAATCATGGCCAGAACACTAGGGGACCCGTACCCTTTAATTAGAAGTGCCACAGGATCTGTAATGACCACAAGTCAGGGCCTCAGTTTAACATCCTATCCTAAAGAAAAGGTAGCCAAGGGGTACAGAAATACAGGTCACACTTACAGACATCTGCCCTGCCAGCAGTGGGCAAAGTACAGCTTCATCAATTTTCACCAACTCCTCTGGGATCTCTTGATTGACAGACAGCATGTTTCCTGAGTGGGGTGAGGGCTGGTGGGGGAGGATTCCAGAGCAGTGACTGCCTGTAGAGGAGAGACAAAGTCTGGAGTTAACATATATATCTTTAAGCATTGCTAAAGCACAATATAGGGTCTCAAACTAGGTTCTGATATTTCATTAAAAATCCCAGATCTGATAAATATGTAGCCCAATTTCTAAGCAAGAAAAGGAAGGCAGAGGATTATATTGATTGTTGAGAAATGGCAATACCTGGAATGACCTGCAGGGCTCCATTTTCCTCCAAAGAGTCATCAAGAGCCAGCCATACTGAGAGCACTGGCCCCCCAGCCAAACCCCAGTACCTATAAACAATAATATGCCTGATCGCCACTGATATACACTTTGCTTATGAATAATTGTTCCACTGGTGTGAATCACAATCTGCATACTCTTTTATACTCACCTCATGTCCTGGTGCCAGGCAACAAAAGGCAACCCTGGTTTTTCCTGCTGTCCAACATGAGCTTTCCCATAATTCCCCTCCTCATTGTCGAGTGCACTGTTCTGCTTGGCAGAAGTTGTGATGTCATTTCCCACCTGTCCATTGGAAGTGGCGCCGACAGGATATTTGCAGATGAAGCGGGAGTCAAGCAAGATGACATCTGGCCCGAGGATTGTGCTGACTGGCTCTAGGACCTTGGGGTGCTTTGCTAGAGCCATCACCCAGTCGTACTGCAGATGGACATTGTGGAGACTGTACTGGGTGTACTCTTTACCTGTGCACAGGCAAACATATGCATTTTTATAAACATACAACACAAATACCCAACCAACCCCATCACATCACCCATCATTTTCACTCCCAGTCTGCTGAACAGTGCAGAAATAATGAACCTGTAAAAGCAATATGGCAATGCAGTCCAATGTAACAATTCTGTCTTCCTAATCATATTGTATCCTGGAGGTGTTCAAAGGACCAAGACTGCCTGCTTCCAGAGGTTACAAGCTACATGATAAGCAAATCTAAGGTGGAAGACCCCTCCCACCTGCCTTATCATTATCTACTTGTAGTTGATACTCACCAAACTCCCTCTCCAGCTTTCCAAATGCCTCCCTGGCTGCCTGCAGCTCTAGGGCATCTAGCACAGGCAGCCCTGAGAGGAATCCCTGCTGTGCATAGGATGCACTTATGTCTGATGCTCTACTGCCCCCTGTCTGTGCGTTGGTCTCCTGCTCCTGGTAACCGGCTGGATCACGGTCTTGTACCTTCATTCTTGTCCCACGCTTTTGTCCCATGCTAAACGGACAGCCCTACTGTCAGCTCCTCAAACAAATTGCTGTTTCAAAATGTGCAGTGTGTTCCTGCTTATGGCAGAGATAAAGAGAGAGAGAGAGAGAGAGAGAGAGAGAGAGAGAGAGAGAGATGTATTCAGTCCATTAAAAGCCTAGGTGAAAGAGGTATTTCCGTACCTCGTCAAAAACCTCTCTGTCTGATATTCTCTTCTGCTCTCTCTCTTTCTTGCTCTCTCTCTCTCTGCTTCAACACAAATTTACTCTGGGTTGTTTGTGAAGGGACTAAAAATTCCTAGGTGTCCAGGGGAAGTGTGTGTGTACGATAGACTTAATTGGAAAAAAAACATCTCAGTGGTTAAGCCAACTAGAGGGAGTCCCCCTCCCTTTGGGGACCTGCAAAACGCAGATGTTATCAGCCTTGCAACAGTGCTTTACTTCAGCGTCCAGAATAGTGTTCAGAATACCATGTTCAGCAGCAACATAAGGATTATTGCTGTTTACCCGCTGACTCAGCTGGCATATATTTCACATTGGGTCCCAGCATCTTTTCAGTTACACTAAGTCTCTTGATGCTAAACTGGATAACTCTGATTTAATTTGTTTTTGAGGTAAAAGTCCATGTGGTGATTATCACCACCATTATTTTACCCCACATCTTGTAATATCACACCTCTTCTTTCCCCAAAGTACAATGAATGAATGAACATTTTTTCTGTAGGTCAACATTTGCTAGAGCTAAATCTTTGAAGTGGCAATTTAACTAGTGGATAAAATACAGAGCACATAACAACAGCCAATAATTTGAAGGGCTTATACTAAAATAAAACAGGGGTTATGTTAAGCATACAGTGCCTGAAATCTGTGGAGGAAGAATCTTACCTGTGTCCAGGACCACTGTGTCTCAGTGTGCTGTGGTCGAGCCTTGAATCAACACTAGGCAGCCGAGTGAAGCAAAATGTTCTCTGAAAACTACCTTAACAAGACTACGCAAAATACGAGAGTGCCAACAAAATCAGAACAGGCAACAGGAGGCTCTGAGCTTCCTTATCCTCTCTTAAATAAATAATTCACTGAACTCCCAAGTGATGGGTGAGCTGATGTGAGAGCTGAGAGAAGGATGCTTGCTACAGCTGGATCAGGGATTCTTAAATACTGTTAGTCCACCCAATGAATCAAGGGGTTTTCCAGGATTAGATGAATACTTTCCATTGAATTATGATGCCAAACTGTAGGTGTGACTACCCGGAAAACCACAGGATTCCTTTTATCAATATTCACATTTATGTCCAAGATAGTTTCCACTGTGATTTATTAATTCTATCATACCTGGGATTTAAATGCTTTGCTGCCCTGGAATTTCTCCATTACAGTATTACTCCGTAGGATATTTCTGCCGAAGCTTCCTATGGTAAGAAACTCACCAGGAATCAAAGCCTCTGGTGAAGATGACATAAATGGTAATCTACAGTATTCAGCGTTGAATTTTGAGAAATTCAACACTGAGCAGCGCAGATAGAAAATTAGTTTTGCATTTGAGTCAGAGCATCCACATTACCATATGGAGGTATTTAAATTGCTATTAGATGGTGAAACGTTGCTTTTTGAAGTGTTGTTTAATCCATTCCATTGACCGCAGGTACAGAAAGGTCAATGAGTAAAGCATTATGTCTTTTTTTGTCAGTTCTGGCAAACTGCCATTAACCTGAGGGCTACGTTTACGATATTACTGAACAGGATTTAGAATTTAGATTTTTTATCGTAAATTAAGTCATCACTCTTTTGAATATTACTCTTTACTTCCTTCAGATATTGTTCAGGATTTTCAAAGGTTCTTACTTTAGGGCAAGAATTTTAACCACACAATGCTGTAAAAGGGCTGTGTTTAACAATATAAATTCTGTAACACAATGAGTCTAAACATTAGTGGATTCCTCCTTTGTCGACTATGGAATTGTGCTTATTTCACAAAATAGAGTTGTGAACAATAATTTTTATGATGAGGAAGTTCCTGGGGTGAATAAGAACCTTGAAAATAGGCTCCCAGAAACAAGCTCAGCAATGTAACAATGGTAGACCATGGGAAGTTCCAGTGAAATTATACACTGGTTTTATGTGATCACGATAGTCCGTCTCTGTCATCTCTGACCGGTCACAATCCAAATATATAATTGGCCACCTTCTTAAAGTATCTTTTAAAACATTGCGCTCAAGCACGTGGGACCTGCAGGTAATAAGACTGCATAGACCACTATCCGATGCAGTAACCTGGCTTTCCCGGGGTATCTTTCCAAGTATTTTTCCAAGTCAATCTTCACTTAAATTGTGTTTATTTATTCATTTTATCTTATTTTTATTGTTTTTAAAGCACTTTGAGCACAATCTGCAGAAAAACACCAAATAAATGGTTTTAAAAAATTATGATCTTTAACCATTATGTAGAAGACAGTTACCTTACAAGGTAAAATGACTGCTGGCAAGTCTGAATGATCTTGATTTTAGTAATCAATAAGGTCTATGCCAGGTGCAGGCTTAGCTCTGATTTTTGTGTCATCGATGCCATAAATGAGACAAAGAATGTGCATATTGGAGACCATAAGCTCAAGGCTCTCCACAGTAAACCGTTTAAAGTCTGAATCACCTGCATTAATATAGTTTAGCAAAAATGAAGCAATATATGAAGCGCTCCAGAAAAAATAAAGGCCCCTGCCCTATTTGAAAACTCCAGTTTTACGAGAATTAAAAGACAATTAAAGTAGTGAATTGTATTTCTGTCATGTACTGACAAGCTGTGCAAAAGTCTATAAAATATAGCTGGCAAGGGGTTATCTTGATATCTGTGAAACTCTACTTCCACCTAGTGGCATAAAGTGTCCTCGCACACACACACACACACACACACTTCCAGGATATATAATGTGTGACATGTTAATTATAGCGTCTTGTTTAATGAAACCTGTCACAAGATTGGAGACTCTGAGGCCGTTGTGTAGAAAGACAGGAAAACACATTCCAGGTCTGTTTCCAGGGCAACCATGTCCAGCTAATGACTCACTGACAACATAAATTACATTTTTTGTTAATATATACAGTACACAAGAAGAAAATGAGACAGTGGGCTTGCTGTACAAAAGTGCTCTACAAAAAATTGTTTTATTCCAAAGCACATCAATGAAACAATTGCTGTGCCACCAAAGTTGTTGTAAATATGCCCAGTTAATTGTATAATGAATACAAAACATACAAAAAAAACACCACAATAATATGTAATACATTTGACAATTACAATTAATAACAATACACTTACAAAACTATATTACTTTTTACATTTGTGTTGCATATTTGAGAATCTGCAGCACTTCACAGAAAAAAAGGTAAAAAAGCAAAATATTAAAAGTAATAAAATAAGCACATGGGAAGGCTTGCTGGTAAAAGCATTTTGGGAAGTTATAAATGCACTGTCTGAAATGGCTGCAGCGTAATAACACTTTACAATGAAACATGTGATAAGCCCTGTTATGACCATTCCTAAGCTTGGCTAGGGAGAAACCTCCGTAGGCGAAGGTGACATTTTGTCTTTAAGCCGGCTGAGTGGAAGCTGACAAGCGAATCTGTTTCCTCTGGGAAATATTCTCACTCTGACTGCAAAATATTCTCCGCTTCTCATGCCTGCATGATGCCAGCTCACTCTGAAAGGACAGGCTCAATTAAGTTAATGGATAATTATTTGAGAATGAATAGCAGCCTACAAGTCCTGTCTCAAACGCAGAGAGAACATGCCCTACAAGGGTTTCCTAACAACTCTTTAAGTGAAAAGGTGCAGGGACAAGTAACAAAAGCTGCCATTAATATCATTTGTTAATGCAGAGCACATTCAAATACCATTGTGGATGCTCTTTGCAGTCTGACAGTATAACATTTAACTATTTCTTTCTCGTGGCCATGAACTCAAAATGCACGCAGTGTAATAATCTCTCAATTGGCTCCTGTTTCTTTGTTGTTTATACATTTTATTGGCATTTACAAAATGCAAACAAAAGTTGAATGCATTATTTTGTGTGTGAGCATTGTGCAGTGTGCAGTTTGTCGCATGCCTGTGAAAGATTATGCACGTGCGCGTGGTAGGCTAGCTGTAGTCCGCAGAGTATGCAGGACACTTCCCTTCCGCGTGCCGCTGCAGGCACGGGTGGTGGGGACACTCCGCCTTGCGTACATGTCGGTCACGTGGGCGGGCCTGGTCGCCCCCTTTCTCCCTCTCTTTCTGCTGGTCCCTCTCGCCCCCTGCTGGCCGGTCGTGGTCATTGTTGCAGCGGTGGATGAGTATGGGGTCGTTGACCGGGACCTTCTTCATCAGGAGGCGCTGCAGCACCTGTTTGTCCGATCGCTCCTTCCGGAAGTCATCCTCATACACCTTCAGCTGCGTGAAGAAAAATAATTTAGTTTGACTGTGCTGCCAAGTATACTTTGTTCCACCACATCTTCCCTGTGCCCTAATAGTTTTGATTATCCTTTTAAAAAAATAAAATTTACATTCTCATCATGCAGTTCCTCACACTAAATCAGCTCTTTCCACAGAGGAGCCACACACTGACCTGCTCCTGCAACAGCGCCATCTGCTGGCGCATATCGCCCTCCTTCCTGCGCAGCTTCTTGTTCTCCAGCACCATACGCTGCCGGTCCTTGTGCTCTGTCTTGTAGTCGGCCTCATAGATCTGCGTCTGCACGCAGGGAACAGGCTCAGTCAGGGCAAAAGTGTTGCTTAATGTTTTTACAGATATGAGACAACACAGGTGAAGATAAAATCCATTCTCACTGCTGTATAGTGACAACAGACTCACAGTTCTGAGGGGGTAAAGTGTGATGGAAATATGCAGGTGCAATGATAAATGATGATGAAGCCTTTGGAAATTTTACAAGCTGTGATCTGACAACCAAGGGTACAAACAAAAAACAAAGGCAAAGAGAGGTTTGTTGTAGTAATGGTAGGTAACCACTAGATGTTGCTGTTCACATATAAACAAGCACAAAAACAGCCATCCAGACCCTGCTTTAGAAAAAAAAAAAATGAATACAGCAAATTTTTTAAAAAAAAGATCGATATGCTGTACTTCGGGTATCAATGTGAAAATAACCAGCGATTCCCAGGGGAAAATCATCTGTATTTAACTGCAAAGGGTTTGAGCGTATGTTTGAACTGCACGTATTGTATGTCTGTGCATAGACGTATACTGCATGTGCGTTTGTGTGTGTGTGTGTACTGTGCATGTGTGTCAGTTTGTTAGGTTGTGTGTGTGTATATACCCGTGAGTGCATGCACTGTATGTGGGCACTTAGTGTACCAGTGCCAACTCACCTGGCAACGCAGTGCCTCCAGTTGTTCTTTCAGTTCCTGCACCTCTTTCAGAGTGACCCCGTCCTTATCGGTCTCCCTGAAAGGGCCTCTCCTGTTCGTCTGCGTCCTGCTCTTCCTGTCTGAAACGGCCGGGGGCGATCCCAGCAGAGGAGGGTAACAGCTGGGCCCCTGGCCCTGCCTTCGTGGGGGCTCCAACGGACCAGCTATCTCTGGGGGCCGAGCGACCTCCAGTCCGTTCTGCAAGAGGGCCAACAGGTGAGGACTGAGACCAGGCACCGAGTGTAGGGCTGCATTTGGTTCTACTTGAACACATTCCCTTTCCTTGCTCTCTTCCCTCCAGTGACCTATTGTGTGATGAAATTTGCATAGAGCATTGACGAGGAACAAACCAAAACAGAACTGAATTGCCCTTATAGGAACCTATATAGGAAGTGCTACCTCATAGCAACCTCTGCTCGTTGTGTGGGTACATAGCAACACTTACTCTAGCTTATCTGGAGTGATAATACAAATGTACCAGCCTGATAAAAACACTATTGCTGGTATTTGGGGCACCTTAAACGAGGAACACAAACACTAAAATGGATAGGCTAAAGGATCTGACAAAGTTAATTTCTCAATTTTTAACCCCCACCCCCATCCCTCAACATGCGCTCATGAATTACATACAAACCTTCCAAACTTATCCTACGGGGAAAAAAATGTGTCCTCTGTTTAACAGTGCATTCAGTTCTTTCTTCATGTCTGGAGGATTGCATTGTGGGATTCCCTTCTTGCTGGAAGCTGTGTTTTTTTATATCTTTGGCAGGAGGGAGGAAAAACGAGCGAGCAAGGGAATATAATTGCTCCCTCCTTTTTCATAACGTCACTTGGAGTGGCTGCCATATTTCATCCTGCCATTTTGAGAATTCCCCCCTTGAAGCAAGGGAAGGGAGTATTGGGCAGAAAGCATAAAACATGGAATCCGAAAGCAGCCCTGGTGGCACCGGAAAGGACACACAAGCAGGGAAATACTCACCAGTGCCCCTCCTGGCCAGTCCCTGTCAGTGTCTGTGTGATGCAGACGGGCCTCCAGAAGTCGGACATACTCCTGTAAGTGCTGGTTCTTCTTGAGCTCCTGCAGCAGGGTCTGTTCATAGTACTCCCTCTTACTCTAGAGACAGGACCCACAGGCATGTCAGTGGCCAACACAACAGACTCAGAGACATACATACTTGGCACTAATGTATATACAGACTACACATAAACACAAACACCGCTCCTACCACAAATCCTCCCACACACCCAGTAGAAACACACCCACACGTTTACACAACAAGCATACAACAGACCCTCCAACACACCTATACAATCACACTATAAACCCGCATCTTACCATACACTCAATAAAACCCTCACACACACAAACACACACTCATGCACACACACACACACACACACACACAGGTACCTGCTCATGCTCTACTTTGAGAAGCAGTCGGTGGTTAATCTGCTTGAGAGTGGCGCTCTCCTGTTCTATGGCCGCTAGCCGTTGCTCCAGAGCCAGGGTGGTGCTACGGTAGATGTGGTCCCAGTCCTCGTTCAGCTTCATCAGCTGACAAACACAAGCCAGGTGCTAAGTGCCTGAACGTGGCCCACAGCTTGGATACATGGGAATGTTGCCCATAAAAATAGTTAATGGAATATTTAAGGGAGGGCACATATTATATCTGCCATGCTTCTCACCTCCTTGTTGAGTCTGCGTAACTCTGTGTTCCTGTTCAACAACAGGAGCTTCTCCTCATCGGCTGAAGTGATGGACATGCTCTCTGTGATCAGGGTCACCTGTTCTTCCTCAGACAATAGCCTGTCCCCTTGTAAGACTTCATCTGCAGCGCTGGAACCCACATAAACAAAAACACTCTTTCACCTGCTCTGCACACAGTGATTACACCGTCATGAGTCAAAACAATCATCAGCATTAAAGTGTAATTAACATAAATGTTGCGCTGATGATTCATTAGGGCACTGTGCCTGAAGCCGTGCCTGTTTAGCCTACATCATCACGGTTAGTCACAGTAATGAACAAAATGACTGCAGTGAGACCTGATGACCTAACCTGATGTTTTTTTCTGTGTTTCACCATTTACTGGTGACGCACCCGGACAGCGCAGAATTACCCAGAAAGAGAAGTCTCTATCAATGTGAAACTGTGGTGAGGCCGCCCTGCTTATCTGGGATCAGTCTAGGAGATGGAGGCCCGGACCGCTGCTCCTGGTGTGACGCCCATGACCTCTCATCAACAACTTCCTCTTTTTCAAGCCACGGTCACATTTAGTCCAGAACCCATAGTTCCCCACCACGGCTGCTGGCTGTCTGACTCACCAAAACAACTTCCTCTTTGTGTGGACTGATGCTAATACTTTATTTCCATTACGCCGGAGAGCCGAGAGCTCTATTCATATTCCTACCTATTCCGCCAAATATTTCACTAAAGGGATCACCTTTTAAAATGCATACTTTTGGCCAGTGTTTGCTGGTGTATGGCCAAATAAAAATGAATACATTCATGCTAAATATACTGACAGACACTTTCCTAAAGCCTGCTTTAAGATTTTATCCATTGATGTAACATGGTTTTCATATTGTCATTATTTCAAACAGACTTTTATCTGTCACAACTAATTCATGAAACAATAAGAAAACATTGTTTATAAATCCAAAAGCCTTCCCCTTAATTTAGTTTACCTTTCTCAAAACACTACATTTTCCAAAATAGATTTAGCAGAATGTATTTTGAACATTGTTTCCACTACTTGTAGGTGTATTATATATTTGAATGACTTCAAAATAAATAAATAAATAAAATAAAAAAATCTGGTACAATGGTAATTTATGGTAACATAGCTTTTCTGAAAATGTCTTCCACCACTACGGTTGAGAGGGCTCAGAAAATGAGAGTGAAAAAACAAAAGCCTTGCTCAGGGGTAAACAGCACAGCCAGGAAACAAACAAAAAAAAAGAGTGATGTAATCAGATTCTCACAGTCCTACTCCCCAAGCTCAGGCCCTAATGTAAGTGTACAGCAATCAGATCCTACACTGACAGAGTAGCCCCCTAACAAAGGGCTTCGATGTCAACAAAGAACATAAAAATTGTATAAATAATAAATATTTGCTGTAATAACTACAAATAGACCTAAAACGGAAAAAAATAAAAATAAAAATAAATCTTTGAAACAATGAAAGTAGGCCAGCCTTCAATAGCTGGTAATTACAGATACGAATTTCCCAAATTTCACCCCTTACTTCAGAGCCTGTAGGCTTTTCACAGTTTAGTGGCTGATTCCTTCCCTTGACTTCATCATAGAGTAGCTATCCATCACAACCCCCTTCCCTCTCCCTTCACTACCACCCATGGTTCAGCCTCCCTGCATGACACGTTTAGTCTGCACAGTGCTGCACCTGGATCATAAAAAAAACCCAGCAGGCTAATCCTCTGAATCTTTACAGACACACTCAAAGCACAGGGTCTTCTTTCATTTTATTTCTTACAGTATTTTCACAGTATATTTTTTCTCTTTCAGAATTTCAAATATGCGACCCAGTTTCACTGAGTTTTCAATCATGTCTGCATTCCTGGAAGGACACCAAAATTGTCCCCCCTAACCCCCCCAGCTGGGAAAATGAGAATTTATTGTCATCTGATGTGAAAAAGTGGAAAATAATATCTTCCCCACTTGCTAACTCTGGAAGGCAAAAAGTTATCAGAATAATGCATCATCCACTCAGGCGGTCAGAAGCAGCAACAATTTCAGTGAATAAAATACTGTGGGAAGCCATCTGCCAGTGCCAAAGGTGTTTTTTCAGATCTCTTATATAATATAATAAAACATTAAACTATGTCAGAATAACTTTAAGTCACAGGTACACAAGAAAGTCATATTATAGTAGTATTACTTACAAAATAGTACACTATTCAACAGTACTTCAACACAACAGTTGTGTTGTACTGATGATTATACTGTACAGCCTTTGCGTATACTCCATTGTGATTGGTCAAAACAGCAAAAAATGACCGTTCATTCTTTATAATATCTGCTGTTTCACACGTTACTAGACTTTGCCAAGTCCTCAGGACATACTCTCTCATTATAAGCTCTTATGCTGATAACTCAAGTTAACATAAAATAGGTGACCAAGGAACAAGCTCGGAAGGAAGGAAAAGAAAATGTGAAAACCAGACAATGCCAAAGGAACAGCTGATACTCCAAACCTGGCTATCTTCATCTCAAAATGTATATTATCCCTTACACCACCCTGCCCCCCATCCCCAATAACATTAATGTTTCAAAGAAATTAACCTTAATTTATTATTCATCTTCAAATTAATGTGGGGCAACCAGTGTTGTCACATTTAGTTACTTCAGGGAAGCATACTTCCCACATATGTAGCTTTCTAACGGTTAGTTCTTTAATTTTTAAAGTCGCCTACTTTTTATTTATCTGGTAGTATTTTTCTATTCGCTGGTTAGGTATGATAGCCTACTCAGTTGTACATAGGCCTTACAATAGCCAATTACAAGGCAAGTGGACTATCATCTGATCGAACAATGAGAGATGTTACTCTTGCCTTTAGGTCTGTCTCCAAAATAATTCTAATACTCTACTATATGACTACGCTAGCTTTGCGCGAAACCTAGTGGTCATCACAGTGCCTATCGCATTTTGTGTAAGATCAGCATGCGAGGCTTCAGGAGTTGTATGTTATTTCATTATTTTTTAAACGGACAGGCGACCGCAAGGAAAATGTCAAGACCGTTTGTTGCGTTCTTCTTATTGCAGAAAACCTGCGCTTACCTCGTAACAGTATGTGCATCACTGTGCTCCTGTGCACCCTGAAGAGTACTGTCATCATGCGACTGGGGCTCCTGTTCAGAGGATGATGAATGCGAAGAGAGAGAAGTCCCATCCATTTTGGATTCTGAATCTCAGCTGATTAAAGAGAAAACCTGTTTGGCTGCTTCACTCCTTTATAGTTATTCAACAAAATACCGTGTGATACGTGACAAATGCTGTGTATTTAGCCAGCAAAGAGAGTTCAAAGAGGAAGTTCAAAAATGAAACAATCCCCTACCTACCCACACGCAGTACTATAAAGAAAAGCAAAATAGGAAGTTAAGAACGCTGAATTACACCTGTATTTACCGTATGTTGCAACAATGTTTGGCTGCTTCTACAGGGTACTGTAAGAGTACATTTTGAGCAAAATGTAAAAATAATTTGTTTTACCTGATGCAATGATATTATGCTCGTATTATCTGAAAGTCTAGGCTGAGGTTTCAGAGCGATCTGTCAAGAACAAGGAAGTAGTACAGCCTAATACAGAGAACCATCACACAGGGGAAATTCCACAATGAAAACATTAGCACATGCTGAGTTTCTGTGGAAACAGACTTTGATGTTTTCTATATGACCATGCCAAAACAAAGAACACATACCACTAGACTGTATTCTTTAATGGGTAATATGTTGGGGTTGGGGGTAGATGGGTGTGGAGTATGACTGGAATATTACTCTGAACAATGATAAAAAATGTTTGATGTGAAGGTTAAAGTCACCTGACAGTGACTCACATTGTAAAGAAGTGAGTAACGGACTTTTTTGTTTCTATATTTTCATTTGTAAAATTCTGGTCTGGTCAGAAATTCCCAGACTAAATGTTTGTATGTTCAGAGTTTAACATACATGAGTTTTTTCCCCCTCCACCACAGTGATTAATTTGAAGCAGGCAGAAATCTAGATAGTCAACATCAAAATCACATGCTGCAAGATAGGGAAAGACATTCAAGTGTACTGCAATCTGATGAAGAGCATGAACAAAGCAACATTGTATTTTCCAAAACCTGAACCCTCTCCTCATTAATACAGCTACTTGCTCACAGGGCCTAATTGGGTCTGTCATATCAATGCACAAGAGACAACATCCTCCAGCCCTTAACGTCATGTGCTTCATAGTAGAAAGTCACCAAACAAACACAACCAATGCTGTTGAGCTCATTGGCCGCTGTTCCTGTTTATCATACAGTTTCATCCACATGCTTGCGTTTCGCTCCACCGGAATGCATGGAACAATAGAAAGACAGAGAGATGGATGGATGCATTCTGGAGCACTTAGGCTGGGGTGAATGAGTGGACATGCTTGTGCCGTCCATCATGACAAAATGCCAGTCAGTGTATTGCTGTGTCAAGCAGAGCCCCTGCTATGGCCTGAGAGGGAGTGCCGGTGCAATAGCTTTATTGACTGGAGCCGCTGTCAAGGCCAAGGACAAATTACCCGCTGCTACATGGGTGGGATTGATTTTTCCCAAACACGAAACAGCGGGCTGGGGCAATGGGGGACATGTGGTGCTGCTTGTGCTGTGAAGGAGGGGGGAGTGCTGTGGATTGGTCAATGATGGGCAAATAGAGGTCTCTGGTGCATCCCTGCTTCAGTGCTGTTCCTGGCGGTGCTTTGCATAGTGGCACATATGAGACAGACAAAGGTTTCATTGTGAATTCCCCAAGCTGGTAAGATCGTCATTAGTCCATGTTATATGGGTAAGTCCCCTGACATCAGAAGGCTTCAATAAATTTGTGAATACGGGGAGTTGTGTGGCCCACTTTTATTTTTAGCCAATTTAAGAGAGGGCTGAATGTAAGTACAACTGTGGTGCAAAGCATGTGACAGGAGGTGGAGAGAGTGACGGTGCCTGTGAGATGAGCCATCAACCTGCCCCTGGGGGATACACAGGATCAGATCTGGGTGGGTGGGAGAAAACCTCACAGCCACTAAGGCATTCCGAGAAAGCCCCACAGGCAGGCCACAAAATGGGGCGGCCACCTCTTATTGGTTCCAAAAGAGGCAGCAGCAGCAGCTTCTGAGTTTGTGCTGTGAAATGACACCGCATTTTCTCGATCACGTAGATGGTTAATGAAGTTTAGTGAGACATTCATTCGCCATTGTCAAATATCACCTTGCTTTTCTTAATGACAATTTAGCACCATTCAGCAGCTGTTCCAAAGTTGATGATGTGCGAGTGTCCCCTGTCTCCTCCTCCTCTCTGATTAATACATGCTTGGAGCCAGAAAACACCATTAACTAGATTGTTAGTTACAGTTCTCTTTATGTTATTGTTTCTGGGTAACTGTATGTGCTCATTTCTATCTAGGGCTTGCTAAAACTATAATTCCCCCTCTGTGTGCAGCTATTTAATTTGTGCTCTGGCATTTAACTGAACATGATTTCAGCAGAACCGCAGTATTTCAAAACCAAAGGTTCATTATTTCTCTTTGGTTAGAATGGGCATGAAAGCAGGGGGAGTTATGTAAGGGAGGAGGTCCTAATGTGGAAGTTGTAACCATATCCAGTAATAAAAAAGTCCAATGGCAGGGATTTCTCTGTGGACTTTAGTGCCTCTCACAATTGCATGTGATGTGATGTTTTACAGACTTCAACTGTGTCTCTAAATAGTATATGTAGCACACATATTAGTGTGACAGTAGTCTTAATTACTCTTCCCTGAATAGAAATCAGACAGGAAATGTTTGTATTGCTTAAATCAGTAACACTGAAATGTCTTAATAAGAAGTTACACATTATTGTGTTATTCCTGACCAGTGAGATGATATTGCCATGGATATAAATCCCCTGACAGTCTGATATAAGTACTGTCCTCTTCTAGCAAGCTTGTATGGATAGGGTAGGGATGTAAATGTGTGCATTTATGTGCACACGTGTGTTTTTGTGTATATTTCGGTGCACTTTCAATATAATGGATGTATTTGACAATGCATTAACCTGTCAGCTGTGGCTCATGAGAGAGTGGGTGCTGTCCATTAAACATAAATACCACACATTCACACCAAACACACACACTGTTCAAACCACACCAGCAGCCACACTGCAAGATGTGGCCAGTGTAAGGAAATCTGTAGACCAAATGTAGAGAGAAAAGAACATGTCAAGTGTGTTGATGAGGACACTGTGTGATTCTGAAAATTCATTGCAAGACTGTGAAGATGGTCAAGGGGGGCACTTAACGAGGCCCCATGACCCCTGACCCCTGAAGCAATATGAATGGTAGTACATCGCATTTGAGGCAGACTCAGTGCTGACCTGATGCAGATCTCAGGAATTCTGTGACTGTCTAGGACAGGCAATAAATCACACTTTCCTCTGAGCAAGACAAATGAGTGTACCCCCACGAGTATGGAAGTGAAGGTCAACTTGAGCAAAATCACTGTCAATAACCGAGAGGTTTTAATTAAGAACTCGATGTAACAACATTGCAAGCTTTGTATCTATTCTTTTGCTTATGTTTCATATCTGTTCTTCTGATAAGTTGAAGAAGAACAAAAAATCTGTCAAAGGGTGTATGTCTGTGTTTGACTGCTTCTGATAGCTTTCTCTTGCATGTTAGTTTTACCTACCAGCTTTAAATTTTTACTGGCTGTCTGCTAATTATGTACTGAATGTAAGTCATTATGTAGAGTGCAGGGTGGGGCATTTGCTTATTCTCCTGGATGTATTATACTGTATGTTTGTGTGCACATGAAAATGTCTGTTTGTTTGCATGGATGTGCAGTATGTGTGTGTCTGTACACATTTTTATGTGTGTGCATGTGTATGTGCGCACACATGTGTTGAAAATGTTGGAGCTATCAATCACTGGCCAGATTCTCCTTAAACAACTCTGACTTGATCAAAATCAATAAAAGTCATTAAGAGCTTTACAGACAGTCATTTAACTCAATCCTTTCTTCAACCTCACCTTCCTGTTGCTTTCTTCCTTTCGATTGTTAGGAATTGCCAAAGCCATAGCCAATATATTGTTACGGTGGACAGACACATAGACGTAACTTCAGTACATGACCTTCATCCTTCATCCTTCATCCCCCCCCCCCCCCCACACACACACACACAAACGTACATCACAACAAAGGACCACACCACCAGTAGTAAAGCACGATACTGACGTGCTTATCTACAGACACAGAGACACAACACACGCATGAACAAACACAGGTGCATGGTGTCACATGCACTCTCTCTCCTTCTCTGTCTCACACACAGACACGCATAATGCACAAACATCCTGCTGCTCTCTCTCTTTCTCTCTCTCAAACACACACACACACAGGACTGTTGTTTGTCCATGCATACAGGCACACATACACAAGCAGTTGCTTACAAACTCACACACACACACACACACACACACACACAAAAGCACGCACACTCAGGCATACTCTTGTACCTCAGGCTTTTGATTATATGGAAGAAGTCTGATCATGCTAAAGGATACATTTTAAACATCCAAGGTGTATTTATTTATAGATGGCAGAGGCCTGAGGAAAAACTAGTGGAATAAGGAATGGCTGCCTCATAGTGTATTACTGACAGCAAACTAAAACAGAACAGAATGAGTAATGATGTTTCTCTTCTGGAGGGGAGTGGGGAGGTTAAGGGCAGCTATGCAATTAATTGCAGTGAAGGCAGAGAGGCAAGTGGACAGGGGCTATAGTAAAATGTAAAAAGCAGTCAGAATGTATGATGCAAAATGAGTCCTTCAAATGCAGTTTTAAAACATTACTACACAGCTATTTAAAAACAAAACTTATAGAAACTCAATTGCACATTAGAACTGGTTGTTAAATCTATCTTTAATTGGGCCCTTATATGGGACTTATTGGTGTTCGCAAAAAAACTGCTTGGTCATCTGTGTTCACGAACAAGGCTGATGGGCTGTTCTCACTAGCACAGCCTGGTCATCCGTTTCTGCAGTGCAGTTCACACGACAGGGACATTCCTGTGAGGCTCAAACAGGGTCAGTATTCGAATGAGGTCAGTGCACTTTTACCGTGACATCCTTTTTATTCATCTGTGCAGTTAATCACAAGTCCACATTAACTGGGGATTTCAATATTCCAATAAAGAATTAATGCGCCTTATTCAGCAACATTTAACGACATGCGGAACAGATTTATTTTGCTGCCTGTCTATTTTATAAAAAATGGAAGCCTGTGACACATCACTCAAACCTACTGAAAGGACTGAAAGTAAAAGTCCCTCATGAGACTGAGCTGTGACCCCTCCCCTAGCCAGTAACATACAGTAACTGTTTCCCTGTTCGTTTCCATCCATAAGGAGGGTCTTATGCCCTCGTTGAATACTTACAATATGCCCTCACAGGATGTTGTACGTAAATAGAATGTATTCATTTTAAATTGAAATTCAACCTCCCTGGTCAATGTATACCCAAATGATGCCACTTTCCTTTATGTTTACAAAATGTAGGATGTATACGAAAGTAATTGCACTGGGTGTCCATAGGGCCCAAAGAAAGTCTCAGCTCACCTTGCATGTATTTCGGTCCTCTACACCTAAGTGGTCCATGGGGTCTCCATTTGAAGCCATGTGTCAAACAATCATTACATGAATTGTGGCAATAATCTCAGTTAATCATTCAATTATCACTTAATCAGGTACAAGGAAAGACAGACTGTGCAATGTTGTCTGTTTATTGATAATTACCAGTTGTCAAGCTCATTGTAATGCATTGAACCAGTCTTACTCAAACTAAGTCTTGCACAGTAAAATGTCCAGTGTTAATTCAACTTTAACAGAGTCCAACTGGGATCATACGTGCTTTGTAAGAGTTGATTTAATATTGAGCATTTTACTGTGCAGGGTTCTTTTGTGTATGCTGGTACTCAATTCAACCATAATTGCAACCCCTGAACTGTAACAAGAGGTTAATGGTTCTTAATTAGATACTTTTATCTAATTGTTGTTTTTTTACTCTGTAGCACTTTGAGATTTATTTCTAATGAAAAGTGCATTACAAATTAAATGTATTATTACTATTATTATTATCATTATTATTATTATTATTACTTTTATTGTCCATTGAGGTAACATATTAAGCCCACATCATGTCAGAAATAGTACCTAAGCAAACAGCAAACAGAAAAACCTATGAAGGTTGCATCTACATTTGTCACTGCATATTTGTGCTGATGTTCTCATGGGACTGCAGAAGGCTCAGCGTCTGACATTGAAAGAAAAAAAAATAGCATTGTGGTGAATTGGAACACAATCAATGTGATTTTGTTTCCATGTCTTATTTTGAGAGAGATCTATTGTTATTAATATTGTTATAATTCATTTATAACCAGTAATGTTGGCAATGAAAAAGCTAGAAGCTATGGTAGTGACAATAATAATACAAATTTATTATGGCTGATGACTTTAGTAATAATTGTAATTATTAGTTACTGCTTGTCATTGTGTGCAGTACATAAATACATAATTAATTGATTTCCTCAGCATTTTTCATTGACGGTTGTTTATGCTTTGGCAAAACACACGTACTGCATGTCATGCCAATGAATTACTTTGAAATCAATTGAATTTTGAATTGAGAGAGAGAGAGGAACAGAGAGACTGAGAAACGGCTAACAGGAATGGACCGAAGACAACATGCTTACTCAATTCCATCCATGTGAACAGCAAAAACGAAGGAATAAACAAAGATTTGTACCCCATTCGCTCCTCTGAGATGCAGCTCTGGGACGAGACTAGAGTCAGACTAAAGAACCCATCCGCAGTCCCCTTCATGGAGAAGGAGGTCAGCGTCAGCGCTGGAGTACCGTCATGGGTGGGGGTGGAGGAGACCGCAGTCATATCACGGTAGGCTGCATCTGAGCGGTTTCATCTTCTACATCCCCCTGCACTTTAATCCGAGTGCTGGCAGACACGGCGGGCGGTTCAGAGTCCACCGGGTAAGCTGTCAGAGGGGGGAGTCGGGGGAATGGGGCCTCAAATGTGTAACGGCACCTGCGATGTCCCTACCCTGAAGAGCTGCAGCGAGGGAGGGGGCTTTCGCTACCCTAGCAAGCAGAGCGAATGACGGTGCCTGCTTTCGAGAGCCAGAACTATTCGGCACATGCAGTACACTGGCGACAATCTGTGCTCCACTCTACGAATACTCCACGCGCAGAGAAAATCCAGCCTTGAAGACCTTGTTCTTGCAAAGCATGAAATCTAGTTGTTGTTGAGAGACAGCCAACATAAAGGGGGGTTGAAGGTACTTTTATTTATATTGTAGAATACATCTGGTTTTTGTCAGGTGTGGCCTACCTCAGTCATACACATACAGCTGCATGGACAAGCTCAACAATGATTCGGCCATGGGAAGCACATTTATACAGTACAGACCGCACGCAGTAAATCCACTCAGATGTGCCAGTCATGTGCATGTGGAGAGTAGGAGGGGCGGACACAGTGCTGAATGGGTAATGGAGTCACGGTCAGTGGGCGTTGGGGGATTTCAGAGCCAAATTGAGAGGATCGGACACGTGACAAAGGCCCAGATGAATCTGTCATTGGTGCTGTCTGTGTGGGGTGCCATGGGAGAAGTGCTTCCTTCCATTTTCACGGTGCTTCTCCCAGAGAGTGATGCCGTGTTCCCTGCTTTCCCATTGCTCTCACTGTATATAAGGTAGCATTGCACTACACTACACTTTGATGGCCGACCAGAAATATTATCTTCGATATTTCTTCTTTTGCATCTTTGTGAGCATGAGAAATGGATTTAATTTATATCAACGTCTTGGCTCCTGTGTTTCAAATGGATATGTTTTCCATTTAGCAGAAAAGGTTGATTTTCTGCTCAAGTACTGTCCTTCACAAATGCAGAGTTGTTCTTAACCAAAGAAAGCCACATTTTCGAGAAATAGTTCACTCTAAAAACGAATGCTATTGATTCGTTTTCCTACCTCAAGAAATGTATTTTTGCTATTGATTAGTTTTTCCTTTTTTGACCCAACGACAGCTCACTGAATCTTTTGTCAGATTTGATTCGTCCAAAAGCTCCACAAAGCTAAATGAATGGTTGAAGTTGCCAAGGTCTGTGCAAAGGTCTGATCCAGCAAAATTCTACTTTGAAATACCTTCTTTAAGAATGCTAAAAGAACAATGAGGCATGGGTGAGTGACCTTTTATGTGAGGGGGGGGGGGGGATGGTTGGCCATTACCTGCAAGTAGATCGGGCTATTAGAGAGGTCTCCCTGGTACAACTTTTGCTAGTCCCAATTTGGAGGTTGGTATGAAATTAATCAAAGCATGCTTGACAGGGAATTATCAAATTAACTAACTACTGTGGAAGTACACAATCTGTCACTGTGGTTTAAAAAAAAATGTAATCATCTTTCCCCAGATTCTGATGAGGTAGCATGTGCTTGTTAGCAAGTTTCTAAATCATTATAGATATGGTTGTAGCTGAATATACTGTATACTGCCTTTGAATGCATAGTAAATGGTACCAATTAGTGTTGTTTTATTTGGTATTTTCATGAGATTTTAAAGAAGAGCCTTAGCTGAATGTTTCTCATCTATAGACTTCCATTAATTTTGAAAATGAGGCCCTGTGGAACCTATTTGACAATCTAATCAAATCTGCAAAGAGATGCCTGGCAGAGCTGCCATTGCTAGGTCAAAAGACATTTTTTCAGGTAAGGTAAGGCAAAAGCATTTTTTTTTGGGGGGGGGGGGGGGGTAAACTATGCTTTTATCCTTTGGGAAAGTCATTGGTATTTCAAGAAAATTGTGCTGAAAAGTAATACTTCATACAAAAGCACCCTCCACAATTCAGTAAGAAAATAGGCAGCCTACCCAATTACAAACTGGCCTAACATTAGGTTTATTAGCTGACCGAATGTGTATCAGAACACTAGTACAGCCCAAGATGATTCCTAACAAAAGCAACGAAGCTCTTAGCATTGGGTATCTACATTGTACAGACTCTCATTGTCTTTTGTAACGCTCATCCAAAAAACATAGAATTGTTTTCTTGGATTTCAAACTCATTTAAAACTTTTTCTTGCTATAGACCATTTTAGCATTGCCACAGGTGCTGTGATCTTAACAGCAGTGTTACTCTATACCAGTGCAGAATTTTATACAGGACTTTTCCATGCTTCCAGCCTAAAATTCCATAGATCCACTGTAACATGAAGAATTAGGTAAGTGATTCTGCAACATGATGCACTATTGGTTCCAGTTCTTGTTTTTACTTGGCAAGAGAAGAAGTATAAGCACATGAGAGAAACAGAGCAAACTGTGCTGCATATGTATATTTAGTTAGGGAATGTCAACTTTGACCAACCATTGACCACGAGCTGTGACTCACCATCCCTGCAGTTTCAATCACCTCTTAAATCTTATTTTGTGTTTGTACAACAGCACCTTTAGGAAAATAAATAATCATAATAATGATATCACAGCAGGCAACATATCAATAACATTTTAACTTTGATATACTGCTGGATGAGTGACATGGCTGGATTTGGTTCCCACGCAAGAGAGAAACCCCCAAGTGATATCAGGTGGCTGCATTATGTGATTAGCCAGTGCTCCCACTTTTGGACAAAGTGTAAAATCAAATTTTTCTGTGAAGGGCTGGAAGGGGCTCATTGTGTCTATAGCAACGACATGGAAACTGCCAAACTTTCCAATCCAACATTTACATTATTTTACTTTACTGGCATTTTGCAGAAACTCTAGAGGGGGAAAGCACAGTCCTAAGAGAGACACAAGAAGTGCAGGAAGTCTCGTCAGGATTGACAACTCATCAACAACCCTGTCGAACAATAAATTAAGTAATACAATCAAGAATAAAATGACCCAACTGAGCATTAAGCTTCATTAAGCGAACAACAGCAAAAAAACTCAGGCAAATAAAACAGCTGAGAACCTACATCTAATCAGGTGTTAGTGCAAAACAAAAAATTGCTAGAGGGGGGTGGTGTCGAGTAGCTGAGGTGTAGGACAGAACAGAGGGGTCTGGCTGCTCTGTATGGTTTGATAATCCCTGGTCGATATGAAGGGATTGTTCCTTTGGTAAACTGGTAGGGTAACACTAATTTGATGCCAATTTGTTGCCAAATAATTCCCTCCAGTAAGATAATAAGATTTTAATTACATTTTTTTTTAATTGAACCAAATGGGAGCATTACATTGGATAATATTAAGATGAGTTACATTACCATGCTTTCAGATCCTTGAATGGTGCTATATAAAATAAAATGCTTCTTTTTAAATGTAATTTCTGGGAAGCTCATTTCCTTTTATCATTCCCAACGTATTTAAGTTATCTTACTGTGGCAAAAATAACATAAAGAAATGAATAATGGTACTCAATTACTGAACGAAAATTAAATCTAAAAGTCATTAGAAGAATGGACTCAGAAAAGACTACACAATTAGGCTGCAATCTAAATAGTAAATGATCTTTGTAGACTGTGAGAATGCTATGCTGAGAGAGGGAAATGTTTCTTTGCTGCGGCCATTACCAGGCATCTCTCCAGGAGCCCAATCGAACTGTCAATAGATATTCTCAGTCTAAATCATGCCAGGAGGAAGCAGTTTAGCAATACGCTGAGGGAATGGGGCATTGTTTCCTCCACACTGCCCTGCCCCCCGAGCATTGATATGAGACCGGTTGTGGCCTCTGAGTGACATACGATGGGCCATTGGGGCAGAAATGACTAGTCCTCCCAGCACACCATTCACTGCCAGATGATACTTTCCTCTCGCAAAATAAAGCAGAGATAAGGAGACCGTGAGGAATCCGCATACGGTCGCAACTACGGACCATCATTACTTGTTGAGCGGCTGAGAATGGAATCTAGTATAGCATGTCTACTTCAATTTTTCTACATTGGCTAAAAACGTTTTAAGTGCAGGCTTAAAGAAAACATTGATTGGACTGGAGTTCACACCTTGTCACGCTGAATTAAATACTGTATGGAATGACAGGAATGAAGTATTGTGTTGCAGTGCAGGGTTTTTAAATCCCGGCGAAATCCTGGTACTTTCAAATGGGAAATAAATATTCTGCTGCTGCTTCATGCTACTGTTCAAAGATTGTGGCAGGGGGAAGGCGGCACTGCATTTGCCTTGACCAAGAACAGAAGGCAGAAGGCCCTCAGCTACATGACTGACTGGCTCCAACTTGAAAAATTGCATGGCAAATCAACTCAGACAGTCCCTCCCGGCTTTGCCCACCTCAGCATCGCTGCGCAAACCGCAGACTGAGGACGGCTCCACGCTCTTCAGGAGACGCTCCAAACGCTATCTCCTCCCCAGCCACCGGGTTGGTATAATCTGAGGTCAACGCTGCACATCCCAGCCCCGCGGCCCTGACGCATTATCGGAGTCGGGAACTCAAAACCCATCACCTGCACTGCGCCAGATTAGAAGGCCGCCGGAGAATTCAGAGCGCTAGCTTTCGGTTTCTAAGGAAAGTAATCAAATTTTGGCCTGACCCGGCGAGGCCGCGTTTGGAACAGGAATGCTAGCAACACTGGGGAATGAGATCAGAGTGATTGGAGCAAAAGAGGTGTATGCCAGCAAACTGGATCTTGAAGCACCCCTGATGACTGCAACAGGCAATATGCCATGTGAGAAATCCGATTCGAGGCAGAGCTTCACTCCTTCTCGTGCCTCCAGTCTGCATACCCTCTGCATTAATGGCTACTGAGTCTATGATGCGCCGCAGGCCTAATTATGCCTTGCTTGATGATGGCTGCCTGGAAGGCCTCCTGTTATAAATTGTGAATGCAATCCATGCTAGAGAAGGTTATTGCTTTACTGCCAGGAGGAAGCTCCAGACTGACACTCTGCTTTCCTGCACCAGCTCCTGATAATTTGTACTTATGTTTGCGCTCAGGGAAATCGTTTTTTTTCTGCCGTGTATCCGGCTCTCCAGCAGGCTGAGCTGTTTCAGGAACGGAGGTGCTTTAGGTTTTGACTGTGTTTCCCATATGGTGCAATCTCCACTGATTGCCTTTGAGACTGGGGAATACACAACTCCACAATCGCACACACACGCACACACACAAAGCTCACGTTAGAGGACTAGAGCGGAGGTTCAGAGAAGGCAAGTGGTGTGATTTTACATATTCTGCACATGTGATTTGAATGGTACACATGACAGTCAAGTAACTCCACCTCACGTCCGCACGTATATAGCACACAACCATGAGCTGTGCATTCATTTTTATTGTTGTGACCTTGTTTTGATCTCCATCAGAGGCATTCTCTGAAACTTTAACATTCAAGTCAATAGAAAACATTAGCGAGCATGCTAGCATAAATAAGTTCATTTATATCGCACTATAAATATTTTTAAAAACGTGACCAAACAGAGTTTTGGCATATAAAGGCAAATATTTCAAAGGTGGTCTGGCCAATGAATCCCAAGCAGGAGTGTCCATCATTAGATGGAAATTAATTTTCAATGGCGCTTACTTGGTCACTGCACCTCATGTCACGGTTGAGGAGGGTGGGACGCAATTGCGGACCGAGGGGATCTAAAAGTTAACCCTGAGGGATAACCACCAAATCGCTGAGCGATAGAAAGGGAAGGGGAAAAACCAAATAATAAAGAGCGAAGTAATCGCTCTCTCCACTCACTGAAACTTCTGTCAGCGGGCTCAGAAAACTAAAAGAAATTAAACACCGCCGCAGCGTAGCTGCCCAAAAAGAAAACCCCCACTAGAAAAACAGAGTGGGGTCACTTACAAAAGAAAAAGGATATTCGCAGACCGGCGGGTAGAAAACAAAAAGAAAACTAAGAGACGAGGGCAAAATGTCCTCCACAGCGCAGAGAGATAACCAACTCGAGAAGAAACTAAACGGTGATCAAATCAGGCAGATAGGATCAACACGGTAACTTCTGCCGATTCTCACACCCCTACACACTAAGAGTCTGACAAACAATGAGTCTGCGCTGAACCCCAGAAATCAGGGGCTACATATAGGCCTCCTACACCTGACCCTCATCAGGGACAATTAGCTCAGACAAATACCTGTGAGGTGCTATCACCTCACCATAGTACTCATACACCTGCCCCTCGTCAGGGTCAATTAACCCGCAGAAATCAGAGAGAGAGGTGCCACCACCTCACACCTCAGTATGGCTGTGTTTTATTGATTGTGTTAAAACAGTGCAGCTAGTGAAGTTAGACAGACAGACACTACTCCAATATGGGAACTATGCATTTCACCCCCCCCCCCTCAATCCACCTCTACCAAACACATAAGGAGATCAACAACAGCCAAAACAAGCGGTAGTAAACTGTAAAAAAAAATATATAAACACATGGTAAACTACCATTTATTTTTGTGGCTGTTTAATATGACAGAAGAGATATTTTCAGTAATGTATAGGCTTTTTTATAACCATCTGTCACTCGCACGTGCTGCACGTGAAGCAGTATGAAATGGGAAACTGGTTAGAGGCTAGTCACTATGTACTGTACCTATGTAGCTGCACTGACATGTTGACTGTACAGTGAAGTGAGCTTCACCTGTTTTTTAGTGTTATTCCAGCCTGGTGTTGGTTACAATGGCTCTAAATTCCTCCGGGCAATGAACTGGTAAAACAAAAACTATTTATCGTATGAGATTTAACCAATGGGAAGTTTGCCTCGGCAGACCCCGGACAATAATAACTGTATAATACAACATGGTAGAGAGGCAATAATACAAACTATGATTTATGCAACCACACACACACACACACACACACATAAACAGAGCTACTCTCTTACACACTGTTATCCCCAAAAAAGCCTGCAATAAAAACACGTTTTCCCTTCATCATGGATCAATGGATCAAAAAGGTCAGTGTTGCCTCCAGGTGTGAATCACTTACTAACAATGAGGGGCTTCTCCAAAATGACCCCATGCCCTGTACCCCTGTCACAGTGCCCAGAGTGATCAATTTTGCTGTCCAAATTCTCAGTGGTTCATTCTCTTTATTTCACCCTCTTTCTCAGTGCCAAATTGTTTCATTCACTGGCTCTGCTCTGATTCCTCAAAATAAGTCAGAGTCACTGAGAACCTTTTCAAAAGCCTGTGCTGCACGTCTTTGAAATGGCAGAACAAGAGACCAGTGACCCCATAAAGGAAAGAGATGTCACTGTGAAAACAGACAGTAAACTGATTCCGGCCCCACCTAGCGCACGCTTCAGAGCTTCTGCTAAAGCATTGCCTTCCTTTTTCTGTCAGAGACAATACGCCAGGAGCCAGAGGAATTAGCAGGACCATGGACTAGCATCTACAACTGAACATTAAACTTAACCATCTTAAACTAAATGTTTTTGTGTGATGTCTGACAGGCTGTGCGGTGGGTCTCCCTCCCAACCCATGTTCCCTTTGCTTCCCCCCAGCCCTTAGCTGCTTTTCCATGTACTAGTTGAAGTTGAAATGATATTATGTGTCTAGGCACTGTAGTCTCCAAAGCAGGCGTTGCTCATTACTGGGATCCTCCGTTCTCTTGCTGTAGAGCGATTTTATAATGAAAGGCAGGGAGAGAGAAAGAGCACTGCAGCAGCTAATCCCAGAACTATCCCCAGAAATCCCATCTGTGCCGAGACTTATTTCTCCCATCACATATTGAATTACAAGGGATTCCCAGTCAAATGCACAGCTGATTGGAACAAAGTGTTGATGTTTCCTTGGCGATGTGGGTACAGATATAGGCCTTATAGATGCGCTTGCTTCATGCAATCTCACCCTTGGAAGAGGGAACCATTTAACCTACACTGAGGAACTACAAATGTCTGACAGAGGGGACAATACAATAAAGTTGACTAGTTCTGGGCAAGCATACGATATATTCACTCAGTGGTGCATAAACATGCTTGTTTATCAGAAGAGAAATGAGACTGAGTTCCCATTTGGTTCTAATTGCCATTTAGTGGAGAACCAGATTCTATAGACTAACCAAGATGGGCGACTCTTGTGATCCTTCAGTTCATATTGGCATCAGAAGGTTCTGGTATTATACTGCTGTACAGAACATCTATCACCACAGTATTGTATTTGTTCCTTCACAAATATTTCTAAGGCATATCAAGCACAAATCTGTTTTGGTTTCAAAATCAGGGAGGCCGACACTGTAAGATAAGGGAGCTAAGTACATGGTAGATTTCTATAGTTTGTGGTAGAACTTAAGAGTTTATGTGATGTCACTTTCAGTTATAAAATACAATTTAATCATTTTCAAAAAGTTAATATGTTCCGTAAGTGTAAATATCCTGTCAGGTCTTTATTTCCTACATGATGGAAGGTGGATAATATAGTTGCGTCAAGATAAGGTATGTTATATGGCCTTGAGGCAGAAATTATGATTTGCTGAAAAAAGTAAGGCAGAGTGTAGAGAATACACAGTCGCGGTTGACTCTCCTGCAATCTCTTTAAAATTCCGTCTGGGGCTGTATTGATCAAGTTTTCGGTGTAACCCTTTGAGAATGATAGATGAAGCCTTAAACATTTTCCCCCATGGACGGTGCGGTGAATAGCACTGTCTGAATCCCGACCGATAGCCTTTCTGTGTGGAGCTCTCCCATGTATCCGTGGGTTTCTGCCCGGTACTCCGGTTCCCTCACATAGTCCGAAGCCATATGCTAACTGGAGACTCTAAATTGCCCATAGGTATGAATGAGTGAGTGTATGGTGTGTGGGCCCCACAATGGATTGGAGACCTGTCCAGTGTGTATTTCTGCCTTTCACCCATTGCATCCTGGGAAGGGTTCCAGCTCCCTGCAACCCTGACCAGGAATAAGTGGTTTAAGAAAATGGATGGATTCTTTCTCACCCTAAAAGATAAATATATGGGTAGTTTCATAAATGGACTATGAGTGACTTACAGAAAAGTACCGAGGCAAGCTCTCAAAACGAAACAAATTGTGTTGTGCATTGTTGCTAGGAATGGCATGCAATATTCATGAATGCTTATATTGATGTGAATTCCAAATGCAGACAAATGTGTTTGTTTTCACTGTAAATCTACCCCAGTGAAAAGCTGCGACCAACAGATTGAGGAACGGCATGGTGAAAATGTCCCTGCCTTCAGATAATTGTACTACTTCCATAGATGTTTGTACACTATACAGTGGGGAGAACAAACAAGAAAATGCCCACATGCACCACCTGGGATAGACCCGATCTATGGATCACTCATAACGAACTGCTACACACATAGCACACTCAAACACACACGGTATTTTAATAGTACAAAAATTGCATGTTATCAGCTGTATATATTTGTCAAAATACATAACTGAGAATGCATTATTCACATTAATGGATTCATAATCTATTAAGTAGATCCATACACCGAACCTTTTCTGTAAAGACCACTCTCATGTTTGCCTATAAATAGAGCTCCATCTGCTTTTTGTCACAATTTCCTTATCTCACAACAGGAGAAAACACACTACTGAGACTCCTCCCAATGCTGTACATACAGCACTGAAAATAATTTTTTCTCTTTTGATGGTACTGTATGCTATAGTGACTGCATAGCTGCACACTATAAGAGCTCATTGATATATAGCAGCTGTGAGAGAGGTATTGAAGGAATTTAACTTGGGTTTGGAAGGTGGAATAATCTAGTCTTTAAATTGATTATGAATGCATTACAGTAACACAAGCATTTTTTGTCTTCAAATACATAACTCCATGACACATAATTTTAGAACCATCCATAAACACTTAGAGCCAGATTTACAAAGGAAATAGTCACAACCAAAAAAACATTCGCTATACTGCGGCCCTGTGGTCACAGATATGGGCGTGTAACAAGCAGTTTACCAACACTGGTTCTATTTACGCAATCAAATTGAAATGCCCTCACTCGCAATTTTGTGGTAGGAGACACAAAAAAGTGTGAGAAATAATATGGAATAATTGCACATCCAGATTACAAGGTGCTAAGAAATGACTGCTGAGCAACCAGTCACAAGTAACGAGGGAACTGCAAGATAAAGATTAAATTAAAGTACATCCGTGGTATGGACGAGTGAGAACCATTCACCCGGGTGGCAGGGAGTGCAAGACCTTTGGATAAAAGTTCTGCCAAATAAATGCAATGTAATGTAAAGAACAAGATAAGTTTAAATCAATAAAATTAACACATCAGGACATACAAGCAATGGTCAACAAACTACAGCTTCACAACGCCACACTACAGCATATAATACAATGGAGAGGACAAAAATTTGGAGTGACATCACATGCAAAATTTATTCATCAGGTATAATAAAGGATGTAAATAAAATATGTCATAATTGTTAGGTGGCATATAAAATAAAAACTTTTATATGCCACCTAAGAGTGAAAGGCAAAGGTGGTGGTCCAACAAAGGAAAGGATATTAACACCGATAGAACAACACATGGAAAAATCTGTGGAAAATGAGCAAAAAAGTCATGTGGGTCAAAGGAAAAGACACAGATGAACTTGCATGTAGTTATCATTACATCTACATATAGTTAAAATAAAAAGATTTTTCAAGTTCAAGTTGAGTTTATTGTCACTCTTCTCATTACAGACGGGCATAATGAGAAATAAATACAGAAATATGTGAATACTGGAATTAACATGGAAATATAGTCTTAAATGTAAGCCTTTTTGGAGTACTCATGAGAATGGTTTATGTGTGCAACATTCTTTCTACTGTGATCCATAGATCAGGTCTATCCTGGAGGGTGACATAATGCATACTCACGTATTGTTCTGTATGGCTGTAATAAATGTATTATGAAGAGCTCAATATCCATTCATTAATATGCTCTGAAGTCCATATCAGAACAGCCTCATGACAAGATATTGACAAATGTATTATGAAGAAGTCATAATGCTCTATGTGATTGCATTATGTTTTGCGATGCTCATCTACATGGAGGCTGTTTGTTGGCAGTGATGTCACGGAATGCTATGGATTGGTAGTAGGAACGTGCCCTCTGGTGGACATATCCTTCATTTCAACAACACAACAGGTATGATTGACACTGGTGATTGGTGTTCAGTGAGGTAAAGCGAGTGATTTTGTTCCCGAGGCTTTGGTTCAGGCCCAGGGTTCATTTAATGAGCAGCATTGTAGAGAGAGAAATAACAAGGTGTTAAGCATCTGCTGGGACTGTGCTGCTCTGTGCTGATTGCCAGGGCTCGATATGAAAGTGTGAGACAGACAGTCTCCCTTCCAGCTTTTTAATGGGACTGTGTACAGGGAGGGAAAATAACACTCTCCCGTTTATATAGCCTCTGCCCTCTGAAAATTTGATGGAAGGCCAGAGACAATTGTGCCAGCAAACTTGCTGCCATTTCATGTCCAATACAGCTGCATTGCAGTGAAGTAGTTAAGGAATTAAGAAGGGCTAGTAATTCAGTGATAGCAGCAAGGCTATAACTATAATTATAATACACATTGAGGGTGGAGGCATATCATCCTTCAATAGTCAGATATGATCTCCAACAATATTTTTGGATAATAATTTTTATTTATTTTTATATACAACATAAATATGCAAAACATAATGCAATCACATCACTGTATATAAACATGTGTAATCTTCGACAATGGAGAGCCCGGGGTCTCTACTTTCTCAGCTCCTTCTGCGGACCCTACACCGCAGAGAAGAAGATCGTGTTTTGAAGTCATTTTGAGACGTTAATGTTTGTTAGCCTACATTATTTTGCTGAAGCTACATGGTTTAAATACTTGTGTCGTGAGGTAGCCTGCAAACAGATGTTGATGTTCCCTTAGGGAGGGCAACATGGAGCATAGACAGCAGTGTGCAGGTGAGCGAGACAGTAAAATTCAGTTTCAATTCATTGTGAAGCCTGTGCTAGCATGCTGGAAGTAGCCTTAACTAAATTTGACACTCAGTTATTCAGCAATTTCATGTAGCCTTCGTATCTCCAGTGATAACATTTGTTGAGAAAATGAATACATGTTAACCTACCTTCCAATTAAAGATTGTGTATGTGTGTGCAGTAGGCCTAATCATAAGTTAATTTGCTACAGGAGTATTTCATCTATTTGAATTGGAAGTACAAGCAGTTTTATCGGTCAGATATCATTCACAGTGTCATTGGTCATGAAATGGAATGCAAGTGACATAAAGCTTTTCCTTGGAAAAGCACAAAAAAAGGTAGAAAGAAATATAGCTACTGCTGTGCATGTTAACACTCAGATTCACCAAAAAACTTCTAAAAATGTATTTCTTTTTTAATACGTACCTCCTCCCACTCCACCCGGGGTCATTTGGTCCTCCTACACAATGTTGAATACATGTTTACAGCCCTGGGTTACAGTGTGAAATCCCAAGTGGAAAGGCACTTAGCCTGAAATGCTTCAGTAAACAAGTGTAATGAGAAGTAATACACCCAAAGAAAATGAGACAAACATTGAGATACTATTGAAAAAATTGGCTTCAAAAATAAGTCACTAAATACACATGGACTACTTCTAAACCAGGAATGCGCAGTATGCCTGACAAGATATGCATTAATTTATAATTTTTTTGCTGAAAATAACTTACTAACTTACTTAAAACGTTTCAAGTCATGCATTTTTTTTATCTTTCCCTTTTCACATCCACATTCATATATTTCATATTCCAATGAAATGTACTATGAGCTATCAATATAGCTGTGCACTGTCATGTACTATACTGAATTATCCACAACTGTCTTGACTTTTTACTTTTCCTGGATTCCTGTATACATCCTCTGTTAATTGGGTAGTTCACTTTTGCTTTTTTTTAGTGGGGTGGGGGGGGGGGGGAGGCGGTTGATATGATATTATTTTTGTTGTATTTTTGTGTGTCAGTCCAAATATTTTAGATAATTCCATAAGTTTCTGGTGATCTGATGGATAAATTATCCTGCAAATATGTCTCAGATGTTCTGTGCACCTCTTTTTTCTGATTGGAGAACCATGTTAGCCACCTGCTTAAAAAATGCACATCATTTTGGATGATTCACTTTTTCAGTAAGAACATTTGCACTGACTAATGCCTCTGTGAAGTCATAATTGACATCATGCTGACTGCTCTCTGCTGCCTTTCCATTATGCTTTTTGGCTTTCCCTCACCTGTGTCTGTCTCACACTGTCATTTTTCATATTTTTGGGTCTTTATGTACCAGTCCATTGTGATCTCTGCCCTGTGGCAAGCTGGAAAAATAAATTAAAGTCATCAGTATGCAATGTACTAGTAGGATATTGTTTTACTCTCATCAATCTTGATGTTGCTGTGTGTTCACATTTTTCTTCCCCAGAACTTATCCGTAACAGTGTCATTTTATTGTTTTGCATTTATGGCCACCGTATAATTAATACAAAACTCTGTAATTAATTACACATATGTGCTGATTTCCAAATAACTGCTGAACTCACCAGAGCCTGTCCTAGCATGCATTGGGCAAGTGGCAGGAATACACCCTGGACAGCTCGCCAATCCATTGCAGGGCACACACGCCATTCACTCACACACTCATACATATGGGCAATTTAGACTCTCCTGCTAGCCTAACCTAAATGTCTTAGGACTGCGGAAGGAAACTGGAGTATCCAGAAGAAACCCACACAGACACGGGGAGGACATGCAAACTCCACACAGAAAGGTCCCGGTCCTGAGATTTGAACCGGGGACCATCTTGATGTGAAGTGACAGTGCTATCTGCTGCACTACCATGCTGCCCTCCTTACATTTTAAGAATATCTTTCTTCCTTTTATTCCAATTAGTAATCGTTAGTGGTGTCTCACAGTTTACTGCCATTCCGTCTTCCATCACCCAGACAAGAATCACTGCAGCTGCAGCTTGTGCGCTCCTCCAGGTTTGGGGTCAATCGCATTTCAATTCCGTCCATTCTGGAAATTAACTGAAATTCAATACATGAAATGAAAAAATGCCAACAACGTTCTATCAGGATTTTTCAATTAATTCGTTCAATTTCAATTCATTTACCGAAAATACGACATTTACACAATGAGCTGAGCTGATACAGCAATAACCCGAAAAATCCTGGCTAGTTTAACCTCACCCTATGCCTGGTGTGACAAAGCCAACTGTGTTCTGCTGCAGTGAACTCCTGGTTATATTCAACTAATGACTCAGCTTAAGCTCAAATCTGCAATGGCTAGACTATTTATACAAGCTTGTGCTTTAATGAGAGTCTTTACTGAGAGATGAGTCTCTATTCCTATGATTTTAAAGCTAAGCTGTGGATGTCTAATGGGTATTCACAGCTTTGTAGAAAGTTGGAGAGAAGGAAACCTTGAGAAAGTTTTCCCTTTCTAATTCTGGCAGCATTTAATTATGTATGTCAAACATCAAATGATCTATATTTTGCACTACATTCTACAGTACACACCTAAACATGCCAAGGCTGTCAGCCTGTTGATGTGGGTGTCCACATGAGAGCCTAACTCCTCATGAGAATATGAAATATTCAGTGAAAAACAAAAATAGGATTTACTTTTCAAGAAAAGCAATACGTAAGTTAGTAAGTAAGTAAAAGTAAGTAAAAGTACAGTAAGTAAGTAATAAAGTAAGTAAAGCCCCTTTCACACATGCATCTTAACGTGTAAATGCTTCCATGTTAACGTCATATGTGATCAAGATAAGAAGTCGATTTTCCATGTCAGATGTTCCCCCAATTTACCGGGTCAGGCCATAGTGAGATTTAAGGATATCTTCTGCCAGGCAATTTTCCATATAGAAGACCTGTTTCTGAACTGGCAAAACCACTACCTAAACCGGATAATTGAGCTTGGCATTGTTGTGGCTTCCATGTTTGAAATAAGTCATTAAGCCTCTCCCCAACATTTGTTCATTCAATTTCACATTGCTTTCACTATCAAATAATATCCCAAACTCAAAGTCCCAGAGTCACTTTGTGCTTTATATTGTAAGCACAAGCCCTGTAAACACGAACACACACAAAAGCATGCATATGCGTACACACGTAGCCTCTGTCTGTCATTATCACACACACACACGTGTGTGCACACATGCGCGGTCTGGACTGCGTCTACAGTGTGAAAGACATAGAGATAGCTGCAGGACAATGTCTCTCTTTTCCCATGAGAGCAGTTGTTAAACCCTGTACTTCCAGGGGCTCTCAGTGGTCTATGAATGAGATGCAATCCATGCTGAAAAAAACCCAGAAACACTGTTTTTATTTTTTAAAGAATATTTTGTTTGTATTTCCCTATTCTACACCTTTTCTGGTTTATATGTGCTTGGTGATATTGTCATCAGTGTAATTCTTATACATGTATATTGTTCTAAATGGATATGTAGGTAGGAAACAAAATAAGGTAAACACATTGGTGAAGGGTTCTGTTGGTCATGTACAGGTATGGAGTGTAGTTTCCTGGTACGGTTCTGTTGGTCATGTACAGGTATGGAGTGTAGTTTCCTGGTAGGGTTCTGTTGGTCATGTGCAAGTAAGGAGTGTAGTTTCCTGGTAGGGTTCTGTTGGTCATGTACAGGTATGTAGTGTAGTTTTCTGGTAGGGTTCTGTTGGTCATGTACAGGTATGGAGTGTAGTTTCCTGGTACGGTTCTGTTGGTCATGTACAGGTATGTAGTGTAGTTTCCTGGTAGGGTTCTGTTGGTCATGTACAGGTATGGAGTGTAGTTTCCTGGTAGGGTTCTGTTGGTCATGTGCAGGTAAGGAGTGTAGTTTCCTGGTAGGGTTCTGTTGGTCATGTACAGGTATGTAGTGTAGTTTCCTGGTAGGGTTCTGTTGGTCATGTACAGGTATGTAGTGTAGTTTCCTGGTAGGGTTCTGTTGGTCATGCAGAGGTGTGAGGCCCAGTTTCCTGGTACAGTTTGACTTTGTTGAAATGCATTAAAGGTAAAGTCGATGTCAATCTTTACTTGATCACCTGGTACCAACTGATCATCTTAATCCACTTTATTTCCTATAGAGATGGCTGTTTTTAAGGAAGCCTTCTCAATCACAGAGTTCTGATCCTAATAAAATATTTATGGTATATTTTGGAATGATGCCTGGAACAGCACTTTCTACTTCTACGAATTAAGCATGAGTTGACTGCCTTTCTTGTGGAAGAATTGAATTGCATTCCTCTGATATTGCATTGCTCTGGCAATTCTCTTACATGCTAGAAACTAGTAGCCCAGTACCCTGCTATGTGACTTTACATTGATTTTTTTTTTTTTTTTCAATTTTTTTGTTCAGTACTTCTAGATCTATAAAATAATTGCAGCAGTGGAGTATAATGCCCAGGGAACAGATATGGCACTGCTGTTGTACCCTTGAGCAAGGTACTTAACCTGGATTGCTTCAGTACATATCCAGCTGTGTAAATGGATTGTATCTAAGTAATGTAAGCTATGTAAGCCATCATGGATAAGAGCATTCACAAATGCTTAAAATGTAATCTAGTGTGATATTATGGTAGTCCCTAGTGGTTGTGGAAAAAAGGTGTCAAATGCTAACCACCTTATTGAAGAGGTGGTTCCCTAGCCAAAGGCCAGAAATGGAGGCCTTGAGATGAAAACATTATTGAACCCAACCTTACAATACTGTTAAGCCACATTGTTTCCTAGATTTCTTTCTACCACAGGCTATACTCTAAATAGCAAACACAGCTTAATAATTTCTTGATTTGGAACAATCACAGAAAAGAAGCAGCACGGTACTTTAAAGCCTGTAGGTTTGAACATGAAAGAAACCGGATGCCTTAGACCATGTTAGCCCCATCTAGGTTACATTCTCTTTGAATTTGCATGCAGGATGTTTTGACAGCACGGTGAGCCATCAAGTGAACCTTGCAAATGATCTGCAGGGTCCAGGTGAAAACAAAGGAAGCCAAATACAGTGCAACATTCGAATGGACCATTTAGATCGGAATATATATATATATATATATATGTATTCTTCCCCTCACAATGACCCATGGTACAGAGCATACTTTCTTGAACGTTGCAACTTTACACAGCAACATAGCAATGATGACCACCAACCTTTCCTGGGGAAGACGGAGGATATTAATGTGTTCATGAATTGAGCTGGACATGAAATAGACCAGCCATCACCACGGCCAGCATTTCAGCCATCCCAATAGCCCTCACCTTTACTGTATGACTGAAATGTAGCATCTGATCATTTGTCAGTTTCACTGCCTGGCCTTGAATATGTAAAAAGTATGTATAATGCAGTATCATGCCCCTACTGCTGCAATGGAGTTGTTTGCTTAAATTTTTGTTTCATGTGTATTTACATCCAATGAATGAAATGAACCTCTCTAGCCGGCGGCTCTGACCTAGAGGTGGCCGTTTATTTTGGTTCATTCTTTTATCCTAACGATCCATAACTAGTGCAATAATGAGGGCAGACTGTCTGACATCAGAATGAAAGAGAAAAACAGAGTGGGAGAATGAGAGAGAGAGAGAGAGAGAGAGTGAACGCAAGCAAAAGAAGAAGGAAGAAGAAAGGCAGGGAGACTGAGAGAAAGAAAAGAGAGATCATTTTGCTTCGCAGCAGCATGTACAGAGTGTCCTCTCTTAGTGAATACCCCACTCCCACCTTGACCTGTAAGTTCATTCATTCATTATGTATGGAAGCTGCACGAAGGTGGGTGGCTCTGTTATGAATGGGCCAACAGAAGTAATGACATGCATGTGCAAAAATCCAATAGACAATAGTGTCGCCAGGAGCTCTAGGGAGAGGCGTGGCCAACTCGCTGGAGAGATTTGGAGCAGAGTGGAAGTGTGAAAGCTTCAAGACTGCAGGACATACAGAATGGTGTTGCAACCATGTGGAAGAGGAAACCAATCATGTGAAGTGATCCATCTAATCAATGTTAAATATCTTGTTTCTGTGCTGCAGAAAAAGTGATATCAAACCTTCCCCTCTTTTGTGTGGGGTGTGTGTGTGTGCGTGTGCATGTGTGTGTGTGTGTGTGTGTGTGATTATTGATTCCTCAAGCAGTGACTTGAGAGCTGAGGGGGGGTTTGGGAGTTAAAGACTTGAAGTGTTCAGAATTCAAGCATGCATTCCCCCAATGCCCCTACTCCTCCCCCCACCACTCCCCCACCAGCTCTCAACTCACTGCGTGAGGAATCAATAATCATTTATAGAAATGGAATGCAGTAGGCAAATGAAAGTGACATTAAAAATTATGACAGCAGGCCCGGTAGTGAGGTGTACAGTGCACGTAGCAGCATCCTCGCTGCCTGCTTTCCAAAAGGATTTACAGGGGGGGTGGTAGTGGCTGGGGGGGGGTTGCACTTTTTCTACATGAAGAACTGTCGCAGCAGCGCAGGGAGTCATTTTTACCACAGTAAATCTCCCTATAACTGCATGCTGGAGCCCCGCCCACTGGCTGCGGACTGAGGATGGCGTCACGGGGCTGCTGCTGCTAGGCAACGTCTCCTCGCTGGCGGACGGAGTGGCTTATTGTTCCCTGCAAGTCTTACAGCGTCTGTCTCAAGGTCCCTGCTGAACCCCCCTCGGGAACAGAACACCTATGTTAGTGCGCACAGGCAGGGATGGTCAGAGTACAGACAACATCATTTCAGCATTCATAACATTCTGCCCCTCCTATTGAAAAGGCTTATATAAGCATATTTCATAAATTTCCACATCCCTTCAGCCACACAGCTCCATGCAGCTGTTGGCTAACCTGATGCTAGTTACAGCACACACATTTGGGGAATGGCCCAGGCTTCGTTAGTGACGTAGGACCTCTCCCATGATGTGACTGAGTCCCAGATTTAACTCTCACAGGAGGAGAGTGAACTCACCTGTGCATATGGGAAGTTCCAGTATGTGCCACTGCTGATTATCAAGCCTCGAAACTCACATACAACTAGCATGTGAGTTGCAAGTCAACTAGTCAAAGGCTTGGTGATGAGTCAGCTGTCAGGCTGGATAAAAATATACATCTTCCATCCAGTTAACACTCCTCTGAATTAAATATTTGGGCTAAGACCTCACCACCCCATGATGTCAGAATGACAGACATGCCCTGTACATGCTTTCATTATGAGCACTGAGAGCTACATACTGGCTGTGCTATGGACCCCCACCCTGCCTAGACAGTGGGGTCTAAGATCTCTGACAACATCCCCATGTTCAGAAATGTGTCCACGTCCTGACACACCGACACACATATACATATAATGATGATGGTGCTGCTGCTGCTGATGCTGACAATGATGAAGACAATGATGTATTGACAGGCTATCATTGTGATTACAGTATGCTGTAGTTTTGTACTTCGGTGCATGTTAAATTCACTGTCTTCACGTCTTCAACTATTATGCATGTGCAGATTCCACAAAAGTAATTTCCATGAAATTGGAGAGTAACAAAAATCTTAATCGAATACTGTACACATACAGTGAGGCTAGCGCACATATATTCACAACACACAGACACAAAGTTTCCTTCATTCTTCAGGTAAGAAAAGACTGACAGGCACAGATATTTATGATTTAGAAGGAGAGAGGGAACTTAATTAAAGACCATAACCTACATAGACATCTTACTCAATTCTACTCTTTTGTACAAATATGGTATAGGTTAGGCCATTACAGGGCAAATTATATTAATCACATTGTCCTGTCCAAATTGAAGAAAGGTTACTATCTATTGCAGTGGGGTTGCCTTACTCCTTCACAATTTAAATTGCATTCCAAACGTATAGGACTGAGTGAAAAGTGACAAACTGTAAATTCATTTTAAAAACTTCATTTACACTAATATAACTAATATAACCTTTTTCTGAAATTCAGAAACCTGACAACATACAGTGTTTACTTTTCAATTCAAATGCTAGTCTCACATAGTCTAAAACATAGCCTTGTATTCTGTCTTAAAGGGTTATATTACATGCAAATTTCTTCACAATAATAGGATATAAATGAAACCATGAGCATTTTCATGTTACGCTGTGTTTTTCACTTGATTAATTCCGAAAATGCATCAAATTTTCAATTTTATAATCATGATGATAAGTATTATCTGTCAAGTCAAGTTCTTCACTACCCCTTTTTATGGAATCGGGGTCAATGAGTCAGAAAAATGACTAGCATAGCAAAATAGAAAGGTCGTTGTTAACAATCATTATATTGAGAAACCCCCTTCCCTATGACATTGTATGATATAGAAATACACAACAAGTACATAACCAAAAGTACAGAAAAAGAATCAGAGTAAGAACTACCTCCTATGGATATTGGTCTGAAATAAGTTTGATTTAGGTCTATAAAAATAGCTGATACCAGACACTGAAACATCCAGTGGTCTTGGTAGTTAATTTTCTAGATGCATTAGCCATCCCATTTAACAAGTCTGATAACACTTAGATCTTTATATACTTACTGAAAGAGATAATAAGTAGCCTGTGAACCTTAAATGTGCACTTCTGGATTGAAATTCCTAGGATTACATGGGATATCTATAATTTATCCATAGTAAAGTAGGGATATAATAGATGAGATAAGATAGCACACCAAAACCAGACCTAGGAGGTTTCTGTAAAACCAACTGATTAAAAATTTCTTCTCAGGTAGGCTACATGAGATAAGATTGGAAATGGAGACAGGTTTTTCCAATGTAACATGCCCCCAGGACACAATCTGTCTGACTACCTGCCACTATGACATCACACTGCAAGAATTTTGTGTTACAGGAGGCATACCACATTTCTTAAACCAGGAACAACATTCAAGGAAAAAAGTTACATGGGAATTGCAAGATACTTGAATACCTCCATTCCCCGACCAAGAATACAGAAGAAAACAGTATGTTGTATACACTACATTTACTGTGTATACAACATACACTACAAAAAGTATGTGGACACCTGAACATCACACCCATATGTACTTGTTAAACATTCCAAAACCATGGACTAGGAAGTAATATGGAGATGGACCCCCTTTTTCCATTCACTCAGAGTCCAATGGCAATGTGCTTTATACCACTCCAGCCAACGCTTGGCATTTTGAATGGTGATCTTAGGCTTGTGAATGGCTGCTCGGCCACGGAAGCCCATTTCATGAAGCACTGGACGATTTTGTGCTGACATTGTTTCCAGGGGTAGTTTGGAGCTCTGTAGTGAGTGTTGCAACTGAGGATAGATGATTTTTAAGTGGTACACGCTTCTGTGAGATTGTGTGGCCTACCACTTCGCGGCTGAGCTGTTGTTGTTTCTATACGTTTCCACTTCACAATAACAGTGCTTACAGTTGACTGGGGAAGATCTAGTGGGGTAGAAATTTGACAAACTGACTTGTTGGAAAGATGGCATCCTATGACAGTGCCACGTTGAAAGGCACTGAGCTCTTCAGTAGACCCATTTTATTGCCAATGTTTGTCAATGGTGATTTTATGCACCTGTTAACAGTGGGTGTGACTGAAATAGCCAAAACTGCGAATTAGAAGGGGGGTCCACATACTTTTGGAAATATAGTGTATGTGTGTGCATGCGTGTGTGTGTGTGTGTGAGAGAGAGAGAGAGAGAGAGTGAGAGAGAGAGAGAGCAATGTCTGTGGCTCCTTATACTAGTGTGTTTAAATGCTGATTTCTACCCAGAGAGCATTGCGTGGTGACTCTTTGATGAACCATTTTCGACTCACAAAAAAAGTGAAAAAATTTTGCGATATAGAGATCTCTATGTTGATATCCAATGATAGCAAAAACGTAAGCAGTGATAAAAAGGTAGCCAATCTATTTTTAATACAGCGCTGTAACTTGAGGCCATTTCCGTTTTTGCTTCTTTTCAGAAAAAAAGCTGGCAGCTGGCATCAGCGATAAGCAGGCACTGTGTCAGCCACAGCTTTCACATCAATTTATGAAAAGGTGAATGTGCCAGTACAGAGCGGTTGAAGAAGAGGAAGCTTTAACTATGCTTTGTTTCCTGTATCATCCCTGCACACTTTACACTCACTGCTACACAATGCACAGAACAGTTCATCATCTGTGATTAGAGAGAGTGGGGGTGGGGCAGAGTCATATATCATAACAGCAGATTTAGTAACACGGCATCTTTGTTTCTGTTCAAACAAACTTAGCATGCTTCCCATAGCAAGCTGGATCTGAAGTACTGTCTTGCTGGGTGCTCAAGGTATTTACATTTGTTTTGGTAGGAAAAAAAAAAATGGATTACAAAGTAAATTCATTGTGGCAAAGCTTATACAAACAGTGATCATTTTTTAAAAATTGATATTTCGGAACAACATGCAGGCTACTACTATGAAAAACCATGTGTAAGTCAATATCACCAGAATTATCCAGAAATACTAATTAAGTAACAAAGTAGTTGTTGTCTGTAATGTTACTAATGAATATGTAAGGCCATACACCTCTGTCTTGATCTTGTTTCTTGACGTGCATTCTGCTGATTGCCCAGCAGATGCCACTACATTTAGATTAGCAGGTACTACTTAAGTTAGGACTCATAAACAAGGACCAACATAGTGTTAGCATGCAGACTGCTCCTCCTCCCAGGGGAGCAGTTGTGGGCAGAAATGATTGCGAGGCTGCAGTAACTATCTCTGGTGACAGCCGCTCTTTGCTGGAAATGGGATATGAACCCTAATTGGATGAAAATGACAGATGTTTGTTAATACCTCCAACAATGTGATCCTGTCTGTGTTGAGCTTGCACGCTGTACCAAGCACCTTCAAACAAAATGACAAAAAAAGAACAAAATGTTAACTGGCAAACTGGCATAGTCATTCAACTCACATAAAAACATATAAGTGCTATTCTCATATAGCTTGGTATCGTCAATGTATTCTGTTCAAATTATGTGGATGTTTTCAGCCATAGAAATGTATTTGTTGTGCCTTGTGAGTACCTTGTGGACTCAATAAATATAATACAAAATAATAATTTGGATTAGACTGCTGGACTTCACCATGTGCAAGAAGCTGGTGACTGGCCTGATTGCTGAACTTCACCATAGTTAAGACTCAGGAGCAGAGACTGGGTGAAATGAGATCTTAACAGTTTTTGTTTCATAATCATGACCAGGCTCAGAGCGTCCTGAACAATACAGACGGACAAAGGCAGAAATAAAACACTGTCACATGGCAAGTAAAAGGCTCTCAGTAGATAATGCATAAAACATTTAAATTTGTATCTTTTTTTTGATGAACTGATTTGGGATTTTTTGGGTGTTTGAAGTGGTTAGCAAGAACCTCAGGTCCCAATTTTGTTAGAGTGGGTGGCAGGCATCAATCACACCAGCTGAAAGCAACCTCATTCAGTGTAGCACTTTTATTTGAACGTCCGGACAAGCATGTGCACATGCACTTTTGGATGCCTGGTTTGAATCTCTATTGTGATCTTAGTGCAACTAGAGTTTACTCTGTGAAATGCATCCACATCAAATAAAGCCAGAAAAGCCATTTTGCCAGATAGGACCTTCCGGCTGTCTTGTGAGCACCCATCATTGGATAGAGGCACAATCAAACTAATTAGATTTTTGATGGAGTGGGGAGTCAGGGATGGTGTAAACACACACACAAACACACACACACGCACACACAATTATACAGCTTGGGTTAATAACACAGAAAAATACTTCTAAATCCAAATGGAAATTAAATCACAACCATGATGAAACATTGATGAATACATATGAGTATTGTAATCCATCCGATAGAAATGCGATCAGTCATTGGATTAGATTTGTAGGTTTTGCAACATTAATTTTATCGTCTTACATTTTGATGTCAAGAGTTTATTAAATATATGTATTACAATATCCTTCTCGTGATCCCACAAGTTGGTGCACATGTATTCATTGATATGAAAGTACATGACATAACTATTGCTAATAGTTGTCTTTGTTGGATGTCTATGTAGCCATAGAAGAAAACCAATAAAATCATAACAATTTTGCTGAAAAACAACTTGTATCATATGGATGCAAATATGAACATATGGATCTAAAAAAGATTTTTTTCTGAATTTCAGAAATTACACGCACTGAAGTCCACAGGCAGAAAAAAAGAAAGAAAGACTCATTTGAATTTTAATTTAATTGCTGTTAGCCAGCATTTTAGCTTCTCCGCATGCAGCACACAAATGCTGCCTTGGCCCCAAAGGCTAATTACAGATGGGCTACAGGAGTAATTATCACAGCTAGGTAATGCCAAGGACTCATCAGACAAAAAATCATAAATAAAAATAAGGGACCTGACAGCATGATCCTTTTAAAAAATGTACTGACAGCTTCACCAAAGGCACGCATCTTCAACAGTAAATTGAGGAGTATTCTCATGATTTGAATGCAATCACCCTGCATTGATATCGCATTAACATTTGAAGGGGAGAGGCGATGCGCATCAGAAAACACAACAAAACACACAGTGATTCAAATCTTTTTTTTTATTGCAAGGACTGAATGGAATATCAATTATTTGGCTATATACAGTTTCAAAAAATATAACCAGATTGAATTCTCTACGCACGTAAAAATACAATGACATAAAACACATACATGAATATATTTAAATATATACAGATTGCAAGATGGACCTCTAAAAGCAGGCAGCCACAGCTACCTCCACATATATTGAAATCAATAGATTAACTACATATACTTTATCTCTATGTCACACACACACACCAAGTTGGCTGCACATATATATCTCAAAAGACAACAAGCAACTCACGGGCAGGCTACCCGTGCCAGCTCTACGGAGATGGGTAGTATAGTTTTTGTTATTCTCAGTGATTTCTCAGGATACGGATCTCTCCTAATGACAGTGGAGGGCTTGCAAAACGGCTTTAAGCACATGTCCTACCTCTTCTGGGGCCATTAAGTGTGTTACTAGCTGACTTTGTGCTATTCCTAATTTCCCTATGCTGCTGTTTGTGGCTTTTGTAAAATTGTGTTTTGGTAGTGAGGTGGGATTTGTTGCTAGCAGGAAATCTTCCACTCGATGAAGGCTTCCTCCCTCCAACCTCACAACTAGGAATGTATCCAAACCAGAATGCCCTATTTGGAAATGTGCAGATGATGTGTAATAAGAGCTTTGTTTTCTTTCTTCCCAATGTAGATCAATGCTATTTGGAAGATTCAATCTTTTTTCATTCATTGGTAAGTCATGGAGATCTGCCAAGAGAGGACAGGGTCTCTCTCTCTCTCTCTCTCTCTCTCTCACACACACACACACACACGCACAGGTGGAGCCACAAAGAGAGTAACCAATTTGGGGCAGGATAAAATGTTTCCCTGCTGCGCACAGTCTGCCTCTACTTTAACTGGCTTAGCTAAACGAATAGTCTGATTATTTGATTGGTACCAAAAGCAAAATCAGCAAGGAAATTTTTGATGTACTGATTGGTATCTGTCTGCCTTTCACTGCCATTTAAGAGCATAGTGGGGGGCTAAGGGGCAAGTATGTTGTATGTCAGAACACATATAAGTTATTTAATCGTACATATGTGCTTGTTTACTTGTTTGCTGTACCATTCAAAAAAAAAAAAAAATTGCTCTTGGTTGCTACAGGTATTGACTGAATAGCTAGGTCTTCTTATCATAATGTCAGATCAATATTTAGCTATTAGTCACTTTTGATCTTGATAGTCCTTGTTATTGCAACAACCATAGTAACTTTTATACCATTGCTAATCTTTTAGAATCTCTAAGTTACTGTTGTTTGCAAAATACAAATACAGATTTAAAAATAAACTACATTTGAATCAAATATATGTAAATATTAAATCACAAGCTTGATTATTTCAGATGAAAAAACAATTGCTTTGTCAATGTGCCAATGTAGCCAACATTAGGCTTGAGAAAAGGCATTTTTCAATTGTAAAGCACTTTGGATAAAAGCACTATATAAATGCAGTCCATTTACCATTTACCATTTTTCTCTGGTTTAAGTAACTTCCAGTTTAAGCAAATGCTCACTTCTGGCCTTTTATTAGAATACAAACACAGATCATTTCTTTTTTTGGCTGAACAGATACAGATTAAGATATAATACAGTATAAGACATATCAGGATATCTGAACATCCCTACTCAGAACAGAGTCATTGCTCAATCAGTTCTGTTATTGTTGTTGTTATTGTTATTCCTCATTCCCACTGATACACACCGTGGCCGCTTATTTCCGACAGGTGACAAAAAATAAATAAATAACGGAAAATGTTTTGTACCAATCCAGGGATTTTCTGGCACATTCCACTAAGCTTGTCTGCATGTAAGTTTTATCAGTATCCCCATCTGTGCTGGGCACACTCCAGTTACACAGGATGAAGATAAGTCTTAATAGCCCAGAGCATAATTTTTATTTGTTGTCCAGCATGTGTGTTCTGATTGGGTGGACAGCGTGTAGATATTTATACAGACCACGTTGCTTTGGCCAATGTGGAATAACAAGACTCTCATAAACAGAGGCAATGGGAAATACTACAGGTCATAGTTTAGCCTGCAATCTGAGCTCTTCCCAGGGGGAGCATTATCCAACAATGGCATCACAAGTTCTACAGCAGGGCTATAAAAAACTGCAGATTTTTTTGAGGAAATGCACTGTACATGCTTCTTTTTAGTCCAGATCTTTTCTGATTTATATTTATCCATAAATTGCCATAATCATGATTTTAAAATGAATGTTGACGAAAAACTAAGTCTCATTTTCACTCTTTTGGTTTCCTCAAATTGTGGCAGCAGCCATAATCTGGAGTAATTTAGAACTCCAGTGTGATTGTTTCTATCTTTCATTCAGTAAATAGATTTTACAGATGAGTGACCAAGCTATTTATTATTAAAAAAAATGAACTATTTAGTTAAATGAGACTGCAATATTTTATTAGTATATTTTATTATTAAGTGCTATTATTTATAAAAGTATGAAATAATAAATAAATAAAAAAACATGTATTTAATTATATTGAGAATGTATTAAAATGCTCATATATTTAAAATGGGATCAAGTCCTTTATTAAACATGCCCTCATTGAGTCTTCTGTTTAGATTTTTGTTGCAAAACAACCTTTGTGGGCATAAAGTCTGAAGAACATTGAAGAACAGAGATTTATGGGTTACCTTTTCAGCATGTGCACTGAATAGCTCATGGTTCGTTTACGCAGGAGAAACAATGCAAGTCCTTTTATGCAAGCCTAATAACCAATACGCCGTAAGAAATGTAATTTCATTATCTGAAACGCTTCTCAGTCGTCACTATAATACTGTAAGTTGCCACTACCTGGCAGTGTACTGGGTAGAAGTCATACTTGCCATGTTTAGTCATTGCAGGTCTCATTGGCTATATTGAGAAACTGCTTCACCAGTACTGGTCAGTGAAGCTTATAGGTGGGCTCGTTCCTGTTCCAGAGAATCTATACAAACCAGAGATAACATCATCCTTATGTGCACAAAATATTTTTAGCATGAATGCAATGGCAAAACGGACACACATCACAAAGAATGCAAAGAAGGTGAGGACACCCCAAGTTGTTTTTAGTTGTTCAGTGTTCCAGCTGATCTGATGACTAGCTTCACACCAGGATGTTTCTCATCTGCCATGTGCTTATTTTGGGATGCTATTTGACAGTATAATGTTGGTATCAGGAGAAGACTTATTCTGGAGCATTTACATTCATATGCAATGTCAAGAGAACCCAGTGTATGTCCATATGTGATTCAAATCAGATCTGGACAAATCCAATCCATATGAGATTTCCTGTTTTTAACTACACCTACCAAATCGATAATATGTGGTCTGAGGTAATCACAGAGGCCCATGAGATATTCTAGCTGGTGAAGGATTCTTATCCTTATTTCACTTATAATCAAAGAAAAGAAAACCTATCTACTTCCGCAAGAAATAATAATAATGATAATGTTTGTGCACAGAACAGTGAGGCTTAGAGGAGTCTTCAGTCAGCTCTATGAGGTAAAATTGCCCCAATTGCCACAAAACAAGAAAAATGTGAAGTGTTTTGCTTGGTACTCAGAACAAAGCAAAGCAATAGCTTACTCCTCCCCCCCAAGTTGTCTACCCTGCATGATTTTTCATGTATAGACTGATTCCAGCCCGATGTTGCAACATCTAAAAACACTAGCCAGTTTGGTTGTTAAAATACTCAAGTAAGAGGGTCATTTGGGGTTTCAGTGAGTCACTTTGGGGATAAATTTGAAAACAGGCAGAGGAGTTATAGGTGTTATCTCCAAAGAGAGACAAAAACACAGATTCCTCAGGGCTTCAACTTCAATTATCTTAAGATTTCTTGATTTAATTTAATTTAGCTTCTTTAAGAAAAAAGAAAAGACAAAAAAAAAAAACTCATTAAAAGCACAGTGTTTCTTTTTGGGTTTACAGCAGTGCATTTTAAAATATTCTTTTTTCATCCACTAACCCCAGCCTGAAATAAAATGGGTCAATAATAATCATAATAATAATAATAATAATAATAATAATAATAATAAACTCTCTTGCAATTGATTATGGTTTTAATGGGTGACAAGTGACCTTATAGGATAGAGGTGATGTAGTTCTAGAGCAAATTGTGTAGAAGCAAAGTTTTAGACCATTCAAAGTCTTATTATACTGAAAGTATGGCTGAGTGCTTCAGCAGTAAGGCCTGAGAAGGAGGATCTGACGTATGGTAGAGAGATGGAAGAATGTTTTGACTGAGATTTTGATGTGGACATGAAATGGGTGACCCCAAAGTAGCTAGCTTTTTCGAGGACAAACTTTGGTCCAATGAGAAGGAATTCTGTCATATTGCTGTTCAGCTGTAGAAAGTTTTGCTTGCAGGATTACATTTTTTTTGGGAGGACCTGATGAGTCAGGGATAGATTTTTGGAGCTTTAAGCCATATAGATGGGGAGAATCAGCTTAGCAGTGGAAACTGAGTCTGAGACGGCATAGAATGCATCCCAGTAGGAGTGTGTACTTGAGGAAGAGTAGAGGGCCCAGAACTGGTCCTTGGAGGACACACTGAGAAACCACAGCTGTTTTAGAAACATCCCATTGAGATAAATGAAGTGCTTCCAGTTTATGAGGTAGTACCTGAATGAGGATGCTGAGCGCTCCAGCTTTGGAGGATGTTAATAGGTTATTTACTTTATTTAGTACTTTAGGGAGGACAGATTATTTGCTGTGTTTAGGAATCCAGGCTGCAGAGGTTAAAATGCTTAACATAAAGCTGTGGAGCTGGAAGGTGAAGATGAATTCTAGTATCGCTGCTAGAAAGGAGAGATTGGAGACGGGGCAGAGGAGAGAGATTGAGACCAGGATTTTGCGGATGGGCATGAGGGCAGCATTCATGTAGAAAGCAGAGACTGTTCCCTGGACAAAGGATAGGTTGAAGATAGAAGAGAGCGGTTACCATTTTGGATAAAATGATGAAGTAGGTGATACATGAGGAGCAGGTACATAACCAGGAATTATTTTCTTTTTTCTTTTTTTTGGGGGGGGGGGGGACTATGTCATATATTGTCAGGTGGTCTTCCTCAGAACAAGGAGGGACAGGAGACAAACTCTAGAGCAACCTGGAGGCTAATGAGAAACTCTAGAGCAACCTGGAGGCTAATGAGAAAGTGAACAGATGGAAGAGAGGGGTGACCGGTTCAGCCCACACTGACCATGGTAATGAAGATGATGACAACGGGACAGGAGATGCCAGGTGCAGCAGTAGATGCAGAATCCCTGGGGCTGGCGCAAGGGGCAAGGGGTCTGATCCTATGGGGTGATGGCGGCAGGATGCATTGCAGACTAAGGCAGGCCGCTGTCTGTTGCAGGTGCGGAACAGATTGAGAGGTGAATGGTGCTCAGATGTTCTTCTCAGAAAAAAAGGGGGGGGAATAAAACATCAATTTTCCATAAAACTTCACCTGTTCCTGCATGTTTGTCACAGATATGGCACACTACCAGAAACTGACTAATTCTATTGTGTTATCAGGCCACTCATACTGAATAAGACAATCGTTGCTTATGGTGAAAATTTGTTGTCTGTTGTACATTAAAATATGATAATAATGGTTTCTGTTTTATTGATATCACAATTTATACATATTGCATAATTGGAAATACCAGTAAACACTGCGAGGGCATTGGTTGGGACAGTTAGTTGGTCAAAATAAACAAAAAAATACCCTTGTTTGGGAATGGTCATGTGACTGTACCTACCAATCACGTAAGAGAGCCTACTGAGTTTGTGGAAAGATTGACCACATACAGTACCTTTTCTGGAATTTTCTTGAATATTTTTTTTGCACTTCCAATGCTGTTTAAAACATTTTTTCAAAGAATCACTCTAATTTAAAAAATGAAGTCCACTCTGAGGAAGGAAAGTTTTCTCTTTCAGTGAAGATGTAGAGATGGATATCTTTTCTAATCTCTCAGTATCAAACAATACATAATTAAAATTTCAGGTGAGATATGGTATGTAGGTTTCCTTCATTCTGGACCTTGAGGTTTCAAAATGAAAACATGTAAATTGTAAAAATGATTCCCATATGAATTCATTTGAATTAGCATTATGATGAAGTTTATATTACTACTGTTCATACAAAAAAAAATAATTTTATAATAATGAAATAAATAATGCATTGTAGAACCACTCATATGAGCCATCAGGAATACAATGTATTTGGAACCCAGTAATGTTTAGAACTTAATGAAATTACTGTAAAAAAAAAAAAAAAAAAAACCCACGTTTAAGAACTGTAATTAAATGGATTTTTAAAAAAAAAGATTTAAATAATGTACCAATTAACCTAATATACCAATTAACCTTAATTATCAAAATAATTGGTAATCAGGTCTCAGATGAATAATTCTTATTTCTCATTTGTAAACTATTTGACTTAGTTCTTCTGACCCTGCAGATTTTCCCACTTAGCATTCTTTAGCAGTGTTATCACATTTTAACACTATTGCTAAAGATTTGTAATACATTTTTTTGGAAAGTTTAACTCTGTTCTGTTCCCTTTTAGCACTGATAATAATAAAGATAACTGCTTTTGCTCTTTCCAGTTTTATATCCCATTCAGTTTATCAGGCATCCGATTACTCTGATGTTTGCATTTACAGTCCTACTGTATTTCTTGAATGTAGAATCCTTTTATAAGATGTTCTATAACTGTCCATGCTATTATTCCTTCCTTCTTTAATGTCTCAAACGTCTTCTGGAACTGAATCATGAACTAAAACTCCCACGTCAATCCATCCATCCATCCTTTATCTATACCCACTTATCCTGGGCAGGGTTGTGGGGGGTGCCGGAGCCTAGCCCAGCGTGCATTGGGCGAAGGGTAGAAATACACCCTCGACAGGCCACCAATCTATCGCATGACAACTCCCATGTCAAATTGTGATTTTACGGTATTGTTGGCTATTGTGTAATTATTATCACCTTATTATTTATTGGTGTCTGGCAGGGAACTTAAACAAACAACCTGTGGTCACTGGTGAAAACAGCTTTATCCATATGAGAATGCAATGGCACTGCACTGATAATCAATTGCATCAATACAATCAACTCTTCGGCTGCATTTTGTGGAAAGTGAAACAACTTGAAGACATTCCTGGTTTTGACCATTACCAGGGTGTGGCATTTGGTCCGACTGTGAACCGGATTGGTCTCGGGTTGCCTTAATTCATCAGCCCAGGTGCTTAAAGGTGTGTTCCTCTCCACAGCCGGGACCAAAGGTGCATTTTTTAAATTTTCATTTCATTTAGTTTCACTTTTGTTTATCTGTGCACACAAGACTAAGAAAGAAACTGGTCAACTGAAAAGTTGACCAGTGGATTCCAGTGGCATGCTGAAAAGCATTCCTGTTTTTTTTACTTTCTCTTGTCTTTATTATTTTAGTTTGTAGTTTTAGTTCATTGTTTTTGCCTGGAATCCGTGAAGGGGTTTGTGTGGGTGCACTCTCTCTCTGTCTCCATGTGGCAATCAACAGTGTTTCCCGGAATTGTTGCATCTCCCTCCCTGGGGTGTCAAGCTGGCGTGTGACACAGGGTCATTGATGTTTCCATGGTAAACAAGGAGACCAAGCCAAATCTGGACAAACACTGATACTGAGATTAGTTTCTGGCCATTGCGCCACTCTAAATGTGTTGGGGCACAGCGAGTGGGAATATTCCTAAATGATTTTAGAACTTGTGTTCCTTCTCAAAAGCTATAAGGGGGCCATACAAATTGTGAACATTCTGAAAAAATGCCTCTTACATCAAAATGCTGGAACAGCATTTATCATTCTCTGGGACATGGTACTGTAGAATTATACCATTCAGTTGGTTGTATGATTTTCAACATATTTCAGCAAAATGCTCTGACCACTATACTACTCATTTTACTTGACCAAGGTTCCTGATAAATTTCTCTTATTTTTTGTTCAATACCATTGTTTGTAGAAAAAATATATAACATTATTATACTGTACTGTAAACAATATTTTAGACTATTTTATTCACACGACTTGACATTCATTCACATATGCTGATAACATAAGCTAAGGCTGAACCCACCTTGATGGCTGACACAACAAACTAGACAGTTGCTGGTTTGATTAAATATTGCTCATGAAACCAGAAGCCTCTGCAATTTGCAATGAGGCTGCAAGCAGAAATCAATATTTCAACATGCATTCATTCTTGTAACTGAACCCAGCCTTGTAATCTGAAAAAAAAAATAGTTATAAGAAACTGTTCTTATTTCAGTATTATTCACTATTTGGAAGTTGAGCAAGTGGGTTGAACCATAGTCTTTACAGCACAGCAATCAAATAACCATGTCTGCCAGTCAAGAAAAAGGCTAAGCACTTTGGAATACAAGAATACCAGCACTGAATACAATTATAATTCAAATAAATAATGTCCTCACATACAATTAGGGTTGTGCGGTATACCAGTACTGAAAAAGTACAGCGGTGCCACAATTTTACAACAGCACAATACTAGCATTTTGCAATATCATATAAGCACCTGACATTGCTTCCCACCCGTTGGAAAATAAATACTGTGTCTTTAAGAATTGAAGGGATCATTGCCATAGTGAGCATTTCGAAAGCAAACCTTGCCAAAATGTCCTTAAAAATATGTCTCATCACAGTTATTTTGGACCTGTTGACACGGGTAAACTGGTGGAAAACTGCATGTCTTTAGATTAATATAATGAATGTGTCAACACACAAATTTTTTGACACATTAAAGTTTGAGCTGTTGACACGTTCATTAATATAACAAAATGCATGAACATGCTCTGGAAGCTTACGTTAAGGGGTACATCACAATCTCATGAATGTAGCAGAAAGCATAAACACACTCAAAAAATGTTGTAGCGGTGACACATGCCTTGATGCAATATGCTAATCTACACACAATGCCTGTATTGCTATTGGCTGAAGTTTTTTTTTTTTTTTTTTTACGCGAGCAATAATTCTGTGTTAACACATAAAAAATAACCATGATGAAACTTATTTTTAAAATGTTTTGGCACCAGTGGCTTTCCATATGCGCATGCCGAGTGGCCTGTAAGTGGGTTGTGTCTATATGAGATATAGGAGTTTTCACAAAGTGTCCTATCCGACAGGTTGAAATTTTGACCTCATTACTTAGCCAAGCTAAGGATAAATCGTTTGGACAGAAAGACAGCCAAACAATAAAAAATATGGAAACCATCAACAACAGGTAGCTAGCTAGCTAACTAGCTTTACTTGTTTCCCCATCTTTTATAGATAATTTCCCCACCTTTTATTTTGCTACCTTTCTGTCCAAATGATTTATTCTCAGTTTTTCTAACAACTTCGGTCAATGTTTCTTTGATATAATTATTCTATCCTTCAATAGGATTGCACTTCCAGAAATTTGTATCCCATCTAGACGCTAGACACGAGGGAGAGAAAACGGGCTGTGTAACTGAGTCCTGCATTATACATTTTCTTACAGAGAAAGAGCTAGCTAGATATGAAGACAGTATTAGATCCCAATGACTGTTCCCAACTTGTTGAAAAACGGGGTGCTGTGCAGTATGCATTCTGCAAGAAGATTAATGCTGTTACAATTTATAGTATCTATTTTTAGGTATATATCCATTTCTAGATACGCTTTTCCATAAGTCATAAAATTGCTGTACATTTTAATCTAGATAGATACATGACAGGTGTAGATTAATCATATGGTTAATTTGGACAGTTTAACAAGTGCAGTGCTATTGTTTATAAAGTGCTCACATCTTAACTTCATTTTGTGTGTCAGAGATTTTGTTAATACATGTTTTTGAAAAGATATGTTAAGTTCACATTTCCTTTTATGTGAAGTTCTTAGTTATCAGTGATATACGTGGTATCAATTTGGCATCATTACTGAGGTACCAAAGCTGGCACCAGTATCAAAGTCCACATTTTTGAATCAGAGCGACACAATATACAATCTCAATAAAAATCAACACAGTACATTTCAAATGAAAAAGTCTGAAGAGTTTAAAGAGATTAGATTTCTTCATATTATACTGAAATTGTCTATTTTGATGATAAAGACACGGAGAAGGACACACTATGGACAATATTCATGAGACAATTAACAAAATGAATGAAGTATTTGACTATTGTACAGACAGGAAAGACTTTTTCTTTAATTCCTCTTGGTCATCACTTCTTGTTTGTCCCTACCGCGTGTGCATACAAATGATTTGATAGCACACTGTCATTATAAAATGTTTGGGCATAAAAATCTAACCTTTTGCAGCCCGATTCATTCCATATAAAGAAAATAACACTACATAGATCAGGTTGATAGGTTTCTCTGAACAACTGCTGAATAAGTTAAGTGTGTACAGTTCCAGAACGGTGAAATGTCGTCCTGTGTGGCTTTTGAAGTCATAATCCATATGGGAAAGTTCCTTCTGGCTCACTTCTGAAAATGATTCTGACCTTGGGTTTGGCATCTCACGATGCTGATAAACTATTAATTTTAAGGTTGCTTTCATGTACAGACCCACTCCAAGGTACTCCTGTGAATAATGGCCAAAGAAGCTATCCTCAGATGAGTTCAGAGGACTATACAGAGTGTGGCAATGGCATACAGAGTACAATCTTAAAAAACATGCCTCGCAAAAAGCCAAAACATAAGAGCTTTTTAATAGAATCAGAGGCTAAATGGTGTCAAAATCTTACTGCCTCCAGCCACTAGAGGCAGACTATTTGCGCTTGCACAGTAAGTGCAAATGTACTGCAAAGCTTTCCAGTGTTTCATCTACACTTACATTAAAGAATAGTGAGGCTATACCCAATAAATAATACACATAAACGATTCAGACCCTAGTAGAGGCTCCTTCATTTTCTCTGTGCTTATCTTCATTGTATACAAAGCTTATCAGCAACTAAGTCATTACTGCCTCTCCCCAGATTTTCTTTCCTGACACATCACTGTGCCTGAAGAATATTCGCAGCTACCAGCCAGCCTAGACAGAACAAAAAGGTCCTTTGTCTCTGTATCTTCTGAAATCAAACAATAGCCTCTTAGTATTATGCCTGATATTTTTTTATGTTTGTGATAAATGATTCTAGTAGAGAGGGGCAACCTAGTCTTTGTGTGTGTCTCTGCATAATGCACATACATGTATTTATATGTGCTAGTTTGTGTGCGTGCATGTGTGTGTGTGTGCTTGTGTGTGTGTGTGTGTGTGTGTACAGATGGGGTGAGATAGAGACAGGGACTCTCGTAATGATGTCTGAGCTAGTGGATTATAAAAGGCATATGGTGAGAAACAGCACTGCACCCGTTACTTCAGCTCATGGTCTCAATTAACCTGCAGCAGTCTGGGGTCTCCATGGGCGTGCTGCAGTATTAAATATGAATAGAAATCTGTCTGCTAATTACAGAATTCACATCTCACATCCTCTGATCTGCTTTGATTTAATCACCGATTCTACCTCTCTTCTGTCTATTCTTCAGGGATTTCTCGCAACCGGGTAAAGTCAGATATCTATCACTTAGTCCTGTCAGTTTCAGCACTGTGCAGTTTGCACATATATATATTTGGAGGGACAGCCTGGAGGTATGCGGCTGCACACACCTGCCATTTTCCTTAAATCACCTAAATGTGTTTGATCTTCAAACGTCTCTATTATGGTGGTATATATCTCAGCCTGTCCACGGCAGCAGATATTTAAGTCGCTGTGGGGAAGGGGGGAGGTGTAGCATTGCTGCTGCTCAAAAGGTCACTGTCAGGTCATTTTTGGTGCAGACTAATGATGACAGAGTCAGGGATAGGGCCCACCAAGGAAGCATCTAAGAAGGGGTCCTATATTACAAATTAAGACGACCGTACTGGAAACACAGTGAAACATGGGGGGCACTGAGCCCTTCATTTGGCACAAGTTGGCAGACATTGAAAAAAAAGGAGAGCAGCAAAGCCCCCAGTTGGGATCCATTGGAAAAGGGTGGGTGGAGCCCCGGACATCGGTGAATGTTGGAGCCCCATGACGCTGAGGGCATTAAAATGCAACATCAGTCCACAAGATCAATACCGCAGCCGGGGAAACCTCAGGGATGGGCAGAGAGAGAGATTAAAAGACTGGTGAGCCGATCGCCACTCTAGGCCGTTAATCATAAAAGCTATAAAACAGAAAAAGCACACAACCTGTCTGGTTACTGCGCTCTCCCTGGGGGGTGGAGTTCAATTCAAAATCTGACTTCAAACCTTCAGTCCGCTGTTAAAGACCCTTTCTCTGTTGGACAGAAAACCTGTTCAATTCCCCCGTGTAAATTATATTCTTGAAACAAGTACAACATGAAAAATGGAGATTTCTTGACTTTAACTCCTCCCGGTCCTGAGGTGCTTGGGTAGGGTGGGAAGCACTGTAACTAGCTTTTGCCACAAATACTTCAAATGGAGGAGAAGGGATGTGCCAAACCAAAACAAGATTAAAAAAAGAGGCTGGACATTATATTTAATATGGAATGTCTTTAGGGAGACATTTTGGAAGATTACAAGAACCTGAACATGGTCGGGAGACACTGCGATTCACAGAAAATGAAACAAAATAATTCAAAAGGAGGCCAGATGGTTGGATAGAAGGTATATGGTTGATACGCTTGTACACTCTGAAATTCCCCACAATTAAAGCCATGTGAGTGAGACCTTATTCTTTTCAGGCTACCAGACAGGCAATTCAAAATGTCCTCCAGGAAGCAAACGGTGATTGCTTGCCCTTGCTTGATGAGTGTTGCTAAGATAAATATATACTGCTCTTGATCACAGTCAGGGGAGTGTGGGGTTGTGGGTGCGGGTGGGGCGGTGGGGGGTGAGGAGGGTTGTCTGTACTCAATCCATATGAGCAGCTATGCATATCAACAGTAATGCCTGACATGGTCGTCTGGTTGGTGTGACTGTACGTCATCTCTCAACTGAATTATAACTGTGTGGGTGGGGAAAAGGGTGGTGGAGTTGGGTGGTGGGGGTAGCATGTGTACCAGAGTGACCCATAAGCACCACAGGAAACTTTCAAGCCCCGTCTAACCAAACTGTTGTCTGATAAAAGCCAGTGTGAAAGTAACACAGAGCCGGTGGAGTTCTCAATCCACAGTTTCTTAGAGCAGTGTGACCAGTGGCGTACCATGCGATCTAGGACAAGGCCTTCAGTCGCCTTACCTTTACACGGATGATTGCACTCAAGTCCGTTTACATGTCTTGATTATCAATCAAGCAATTAATTAAAAGAATAATCAATGTCAATAAATATAGCAGTGGAAGCCAGAGAGCTGTAAACAGGGAGAAATATTACCTTTTCTACCGACCATCTCTCTCAACCTGTTTCTGTTTACTTTGCCTGGTTAAAAATCAAGATTCACTCAATAACCAAGACCAGTTGGTAAAAGGATTATTTATTCACCATTATTCATATTGAGATAGCGTTGTTGTTGTTTGCATCATGAAATTGTGCAGAATTTTCCTATATTCTTGTTTATGAATATAGTGTGTTAATATGTCTTGTGAAGATTCAGCAGTTTAAATGCTCACAAAACAGCATAGATTTTTGTGGGTTTGTTTGATAGCCTGAATTATATGTTGTGCTCAGCCCTAGTCCGATACACTTAGCAAGAGTTTCCTGTTTAATTTTATGCTTCCTAATGTTTAAATCATTTAGAGTAATTGAGTGGCATCTTAAAATTAATTGCATTTTGTAATGTGATGGGAAGAAAATGCTACAATGTGAGATACAATTATTAGAAAGTTGCAAAAATGGTTTTTGCTTATTAATTATTCAGATTTTGTCATCTTTGTTAATCAATCTCATGTTGTAGTAATCTCTCCGTCATTATCATTGCTTAATCATTATAGGCTGCATACTTGTCTTGATTATTCAGCAAATTAATTGTTTGATTGTTAATCAGGTTAAACACACTGAAACAGGTTGAGAATACTGATTGGTTTAAAGGTACACAATTTTTCGACATAAAGAAAAATTCTAGCAATCAAAAAATACTTGTTATTCAGTTAATTCATTCCGTGATTGATGATCAAGAAATGTAAAAGGGAACAGGGTTGAGAGTAATCATCTGTTTAAAGGTAAGGTTACTAAAGACCGGGTTCTGCATCCAAGGTATGCCACTAAGTGTGACACATTGTTCCAAAGTATCAAATATGTGTAGTACCTTCTAGGCACACCAAAGGGTATTTGGGGTGAAGAAAAGCTATCCTCGTAGTTTTATTACACTTTTTTCTTTAGAAGTACATTTTTGCTATGGATGAGCCCCCAAGATATAAAATGACTCACATCCAATAGGCAGCCATTCTTCTCAGCCCTGCTGAACACAGTAAAGTACAGCTCTGCTTCACCATTGGTCACATAAAAATATATGCTGTGCTCCACAGAAAGGTGAACACATGCTCTTCCATGCATTAGCCTTATTTAAATCAGAAAATTCACTTGCTCTGGGATTTAATGTGGTGGAAATGAATGTACCACCAGTAGTTTTTTCTTTTTAGTTTTTTCATTTCATAAAAAAAAACTGTTTTCGCAGTTCATAGACAACAATCTGTCTGCAGCTCTGGGCCCAGCTGGTGTCTTAGATAAGACACAGAGTGTGAGGCCTCAGTGTCATTTGGCCTCATTCTGGGCCTCTGGACACAGTAATAGATCAAAGTGCGTGTGTTTTTTTTTTGTGTTTGTTTGGGAAATCTTTGATGGAGCACAGAGGCTGGTTGCCATGAGACCCATCTCTCCACAGCACCCTGCATCCTTACCAGGACCCCAACTGGAGCTAGCTTGTCTCATTTCATCCTCAACCTGGTTACATTGTCCTACAAGGCTGTAACATCAGACTGCTTTATCGCTGGTCTCTTCTGTCTCAAATCAAGATAAGACCTGAAAAATAAAAAATAAAAATACAGGATTACTGAAGTCTAGGATTAAATCTAAATCTGAGACTGCACTCCACCACACTCATACACCCATGCAGACAGTCACTCACTCACATACATACAATCACACACACTCAGGCACACATGCAAACATACACGCACATACACATGCATGCATGCACACAAGCACACACACACACACCCACACATGCAAGCAGGCTTTCTCACACACACACATGCACATGCACACACACTCACTATTTCACACAGAGAAAGGAGATTGCTTAAAAGGACTGAAGAGCCATCAGCCCAACATCATTACTATCATTGCTTCAGAGTCCAAGGGTGATTGATTGGCAGGTGCATGCTGCTGCACGCTGGAGGGGAGGGCTGGAAGGTCATATGTAGATAGCGTAGTTTTTCCAATGCACAGGTAGCGTAGACACATAGGAGTATCCTCAGGCACACACTATCCTGTTCAACCATGCATTTTGTATACATGAGCACACACAGGCACTCACATATAGGCATGCACGCACGATCACATGCATGCAACATACCAGTGCAGCATGTGCAACATACCAGTGGCTCGACACTTCCATCAAGTCTTTATTGTATGACAGGCTATCATCCTTTGGTAAAAGCCTTTAAGTATTTAAGAGGTAGCCATCATCTTTATCTGAAAATAGTATGCATTATTTAGGTGTGCACTCTAATGGTTAGTGTGAACTGTCATCCAGATGATGGTCAGTGGGGTACCAGTTATCTGTGAGCGACTAATATTCACAAACACATGGTAAGACCTACATGTTCTCCTGTTGCAAGACTGCTCTTATATGACTACTCTGGTGTGTTGGTATATCTGTGTGTTTGCATATGTGTATATGACTGCCTGTGTTGTTGTATATGTCTCCGTGCCTGAGTGTGTTTGTGTGCATATACAAATGTGTACGTGTGTGAATTTACGATACCCGTTGCATTTTATAGAAAAAAGGAATGGAATTTCTGTCACACCACAGAAATTGTTTTCAGAGGAATAGGAAGGGGAGGGCACTGGAAATTACAGAGCTGTCGGTCTGAATGCAGATAGAGGAGGCTCCCCATAGCTCAGCGCAGTGTGGAATAAGCACGCCCTAAATGAGAACAAGAGGTGCACACTCACAGTCACCCACCTGTACAGGTGACTCGCTCCAGCGCCCACACACCATCCTACCACGAACGCATTCAACGCTCCCACACAAGGCTTTTAAGCCACCATCAGCACAGTGCATTAGAGCTGCTAATTATAGATCAGGTTGCTCATACCAGGAGATTAAAAAGGTGGAGAAGGAAAGTGTTGTGGATCCTAGGGCAGCATTTGAATTGTAATGGAACCATGACATTTCCAGTATGCAAATAAATGAACCTCAGGAATAAGAATGAAATCCGTACGATCGCAAGTACTGTATAAAATATTTTGAGCTCACCACATACCATGCGCTGGCCAGAAAACAGAGCCCTAAAATACATGTTTAACTTTGATTAAATGTTTTGAATCAGTTTTGTTCAAAAGTATTTCATTTGCACAAATGTGGCATGAGATGCTCATTTGAGCTTAGTAGTTAATTACGTAAAATGTTTTAAAAAAAATAAATAAAAAAAAGAATCAATCCGAAACAACAACAACAAAAAACTATTGAGAGTTTAGATGCTCTTAATGTGAAGCAGCATCTGCTTACTATTCCCAAAAGCTTTGTGATTTATTGCTGTTGCACCACAGTGGCCTGGGGGAGGGAGGGAGAGAGAGAGAGACAGAGATGCTAAAGAATGCATCAATTGCAGGACTGGGCTTTCTAATGCCAGCAATTGACAAGGGTGAAAGACTAATACAGCTGTTTACATGCAGTAGGCTCAGACTCACAATAGTCCCATGATGGTACATTTCCCTTTATGAGAACAGACAAGCATGCTTTTGTCATTTCAGAAAACAGCTCATTCTCAATCTTTTTTTTTCTTTTTACTTTTGTGTGTGTGTGTGTGTGCATGTGTGAGTATGTGTGTACGTGCGTGCGTGCGTGTGTGCATGCTTGCATGTGTACCTGTGTGAATTCTATTCACAATGTCTATGTGCATATATTAGAAAAAATAGGATAGTTTGTTTGACCCATGATACCTGGCTGTTTCTGTGTAAGCTTCTATGTGATGGATCACATGTAGTATCCGTTTGATGGATCACATGTAGTGTCATTTGGGGGCCTATATAATAATGAGGGGACACAGATGTAAAATACATGCCATCCATCACCATGGGGAAAGGCTCAGAAGAAACAAAGCAAAGGGATGTTAGCATCCACAAGTCAGGAATAACAAATAATTTCCACTATTACTGTAGGTCTGTAATTAAGAAGTTCTGAACCTGCTTAATAGAGGGCACAAGTGCATCTTGCCCCATACACAGTCAGGCAGATGGTTTGACGGGGGAGGAAAGATTTGAGAGACACTGGTTGACAAATACTGCCAACTCTATGCCAAAAAGCTTTTTTAAGGGTTGGAGGGGGAAATATAGTGTCTGGAGATAAATGGCACTCGATTTTCAGAAAAATTCAGATGTCATGATCAGATACGGGCAAAATTATGGTTTTCGGCTATTCTCACTACCAGTGGGTATCGAATTGGAGGAAGGAAGCTTATGTTAAAAATGAATGTTATACTGACAGTGAAATATTGTGGCTTTGTCGTTATTGGAATCGTTTTGTATCGACTTGTCTTGGGGCTCTTGTAAAGGTTCATGGGGCTAATAGGGTCAATGAATTCCAGCAAGTACCAATACATGTGAGCTAAAATCTTTTTTCCCTCAGCCAGGACACTGAAGCCTGTCTGCAAATGGAACTTTCTGCAAGACAATGGTTCAACAAAACCAACTAAGAAATGGTAAACTGCCCACAAAATGAGTGTTTGCAATGGTCATCTTAGTCTACAGACTGAAACCCAATTGAAAATTTGTGGTTTGAACTGAGCAATCCACAAGTGATGACTGAAGGATCTGAAGGATCTTGGCAGATTCTGTATTGGGTAATGGTCAATGATTCCCCTAACAGGTTCACCAATCTCATATAACAGAATACCCATTTTATCCTTGTGAAGGGAGGGTGCACAGTACTGAAAATGAAAGTGTGGAACTTCTTTTAGGAACTAAATCTGTAGTTTGAAACTACTTAATTTGGTTAATTGAATATTTATGAAAGTTATGAAATATTTTCCATGTTTGAAAATTTAAATATTACTCAGTACAATTAATTTGATATAGTCTTTTTTGAGCACCTTTATTGAGGATGTGGATCATTTTGGAGGGAACTGTATATCACTTTAATACATGCATAGACTTACAAAAATCAGGTATTCAAACGAAACCTTTAAAATAAAATGAAATTAAAAATTTAAAGATGTTGCTTGTACAGACACAACAGTGCTACAGTGGAGCTGGAATAGGTAAAAACACACCTGCTAGTACCTGCTAATCTATCTTTTATGGTGGCTGATTAACAAGTGTGTCATGTTCAAATTGACATAATTGCTTCAAATTATGCATTGCACCTAAAAATGAACTCAAAACTTGTTTTGTTTGATTGAATGATATACCTTCAAATATGCTATGCACTTGCTATTCAGTTTAAATATTGTGAAGTACACAAAGGCAATGCTACTATTAAGATGCAATCAAGAGAGTGGAATTCAGTTGCAGTTTGATTATCCTTATTTCAGATTAAGCGCTTTTTAATCAGACAAGAAAATCAAGACACGGCAATATGCAGTTTAATAAGTTTTGAGACTCCACATCTTCCCCCATTTCAGTCTCTGATGACTCCTCTGGTATGGGAGGGGTTTGGGTGAATGCAATTTGCTGTTTGTTTAGCAGCTCGTTGATATGTATATTGTACGATTATTCACTCCCAAACACTGGAAAATCAGTTATGCATGCGGCCCAGACAGTTTCGATCAACTTATCATAAGGACAATGCAGATACTAAGTATAAGCGACAACTCGTTGCCACTGCTCGGCCTAGTACTCTATGATAGAATAGCAACTGGAAGTGGGTGATAAAGAACTATTCCTAGCTAGGCCTCAAAAAACTGGGACATAAGACCCCCTGTTGATTGGCAGACTGATTGACTGGGAGGCCAGACACTGTGGGTGGAGATGCCAGCCACAGTGTCTGGCCTCCCATTCTCCGTAAGTAAAGAACACGTTGTGTAGCATCACTGCAATTGATATGTTAAAGTTATATGACCTGGGCCAATGAATGGAGATGCCCACATTTATGCACTGCAGGGTGGACAGGGAAGTACACAAAAATTAAATAAAAATAAATCTGTTGATGTAATAAAATTAAATGTCACTAAGCCATTTTGCCCAAAAAGGGAGATGCTTACAGATGAAATTTTATTTAAACAATTTTTGATATATTTAAATTTTCTCACTCAAATTCTAATTTATGTTTTCAGTAAAAGGTACATGTCTTATAAAGATGAAAATATAAAAGTAAAATTTAAATCTGAATGGAAAAAAAAATAATTTAAAGAACAATGTATGCATAATACCACAATGAAAGGTTGAAATCATATTTTGCGATAGTTATTATACAAGCAAAATATTGCAATTCTTCATTCCTATTAAGAACCTCCATTGTGGCTTGGGATTGGATTTCTACCTCAATGGGATTTGTTGTTTTCTAACTTTCAAGTGATGTGGGATTGATTTGTCTTCTCTTTTGAGAGTGAATGGTTGTTCAGTGTTTTCTCCATGGTGTGAAATTGGTTCTTTGGGACCTTCCCGATGATATAGTGGAGGTTATGTGGGACCTCCCGCAGTATCCAGGAGTGGTTGGTATTTGGTGGAAATGGTGGGATTGTGTGCCTTGTTTCCATGCCCAATGTTTGATGAAGGGCACAGTGTAGCAGCTTTAATATTAATGAACTCCAGCTGCTGATGAAGAGGTTTCATCCTCCACCAGAACAGTATGCTGCTCTCTAAATCAACTTTGCACATCCCCAGGGGCCCTCTGTGGAGAATGGGTATGACTTTGTTTGTGTGTGTGTGTGTGTGTGTGTGAGAGGTGGGGGTGGGGGGTTGTACAGTGAGTAAAATAATAAAAAGTAATTTTTCTGTGATTAATACTCTCTACCTTCCGCCACTGAAAATTTGACACACATACTCAATCAGGCCCAAAGTCTATTAGAAATTATTGATTGGGAAAGCCAGGTGGGAATGTGGAGAGGAGGGGTGGGGAGGGAGGGAGGCTGGGTGTGAAGGGCTGTCTGCTTGGTGAAGGCTCTCTCTCACTTCTGTACAGGCTGTTCAGCTCTGTTCCTGAAGATTACAGTGTAGCAGACTTTAATACCCTCTTTAGACTGCTGACACGCAACAACTGGGGAGAAAACATGCATTCATCCAACGGAGCCACATTATAAAACGTCTCTGCTACAGTCTGCGGTGCCCAAGGACCAGCACATAGTGATCCTGCTCTTGGCACAGCAGAAATACATCTAAAGTTTGTACAATTGATTGCAAAAGTTCTTGAACATGTACATGGGCATAAAATATAGAGTGATATTTGAGAACACTCCAGATAAAATAAAATAAAAAATTAACGAATTTAATTAAATATATTGCCTAATCTAAAACTATGACTTGCCATTGTGAACTTGCACCTGAGGGCCATTTCATACTGGCCCTCATAAAGTTTGGCAGCCCCACAATTATTCTATATTGAGACATTGTTTGGAGGGACTGTACCTCTTGCTGGCTGAATGATTTCACTAACAGCAGCAACTTGGATTTCCTAGGTCTTTCCACCAGAACACTATTTGCAGTTAGACTTACAGACTTAGCTTTAGCAATTTAGTGGAGGGTAGAAAGTGGCATTTTACAAAATTGTACATTTGTTCATATTTTTTGAACCCCAGCAACAAATTAGTAACCAAAAGTTCACTGCATGAATCACTCTTGAATTGCTTATCTTAAAGTCAGAAAGCTTAAAGAAGGTGGGGCTTTTTAGAAAAGAGTTAGGGCGCAACGTCCTGTCACAAGGATTAAACATCCTGGGTGAAGTAGGCTTTCCAAAAGGGGATAAGAAAACTGCCGTCAGTCCACTGATAACACTTTTATCTGTGGCTGGGGCTCTCTACAGCCTTTGTAGCTTGAAGAGGTCCCTCTGGCACCACCTCTCCGGGACACTCAAGTGTCCCCAAGCAATGCAGCGCTCTGGACGAATGTTATCTCAGTGCAGCCCACCGCACCTCTCAGCGGCCTGTCTGTGCACAAATGCACCCTTTCTCCTTGTTGGCCCATCCAGTGAGCACATCATCTTCTGCAGTCTGACTGAAGTCTGTGTAACAGGGGTATGTGAGGGAAAGGTACTGAAAGTCTTATACTTCACTTTGGGAGTTTTGGGCAGACGTGTTTATGGCTCCATTAAACAGTATAAAACTGGAGGAGTTTCTGCATTAATTAACATTTAAATGAGTAGTGCTATATTTCAAACATGTCGTGAGTGACATAATGTTTGGGATAAAGACATATTTTTTCTTGATTTGGCTCTGTACTCCATAATTTAAATTTTGTAATCAAACAATTCACATGTGATTAAAGTACACATTCTCAGCTTTCATTATTTTTTTGTATTTTTTCTACACTTTGGTTCCACCATGTAGAAATCACAGCGCTTTTTTTTACAGCTGTCCACATCACCATTGCCACAGCTGCCACCTTCTTCTGAAAATCTGATGTCAGCGAGTTGGCATCCATACCCGGATCTGACACCCCCCAGGCGCAACCCATTACCCTCATTCAACCCTTGCCCTGCCCGGAACACCCCTGTGGAAACACAGACGTTACACCAGCTGACAAGCGCATATCTACCCGGGCAAAGAACACAGAATACCTCAGCCATGAGCAAAAACTCTTTAACGACTCCAAAGAATACAAACACGCCTATAATAAGGGTGCTTGCAATTCACATGGTCTTTGCAATTGATTCATGCATGTTGCAACTGAGTCACATGTAAGGGTGCCTGTGATTGACATGCTCATTGTTTCCCACCCACAGGAACTATGTTGAGCTAACTGTACATGCAATGCCATATCAGAGAGGCGAATCAGCATACAAAGCCAAAATCCAATACCTCTTTGCCTGTTTTGCTAAACTGTGGACAAAATTTTGACATTTCAAATTCAATTCAAACTGAGTTCTATTTCTGTGGTCTGATGGCATCATAGCATAGTATAATTCTATGGCGTGCTGCTCGAATGGAACTGTGGGGAATCCAGAAAATCAGACTTTCAGCAAAAGGGACAGGTGTGAGCCTAGGGGCCTATTTTAGAACTGACCGATCCACGATCCAAACTGTCCTGCGGCTCAGACAGCTGGAGAGGAGGAACGATGCAAGCGGAATCCTGGCCAGCGCATTACCTGCGCCAGACCTGTGAAGGCTCAGGATGCACTCTTTCAGCGGAATGCATACTTCTTAATTCTCTTTTCTCGGTAGGTTGATGGTTAAGGACTGCGGTCACATGGGCATGCATGCATGCATTCCTGCAGAGTAAACACCAGCATGGTGCTTAATTGGGAAATGTGATGCCAGTTGTGCTGTTGTCACCTCATCAATCACGTGGCCCAGGGAGACAGCGGTGAGAGACAGCGCTAACAAGATGAATGAGCATGCCTCCCTTCATTCATTATTGACTCCTCTCTCACTGGTGCTCAGGCTTAACAAGGTGACTCTACCTGGATAAGCTTAGATTTTCTCTCTCCTTTTAGAAATTCAGTGGAATGCATTCAAAAGAATCGTGGGCCCTATAAAAAAATAAAATAAAATAAGCAACAACAAAAAAATAGACAAAACATTTTCTAAACCATCAAACCTTGCCTCTGGTTTGAAAGGGCGTGTTCTTTCTTCTCTTGTAAGTCCATGAAAAGCGTCTGTGCCCTATTAGATGTGTAAGAAAATGAGGAATTTGGAAACTGGTGTGAGGTACTGAATGGGAGAAGGGGCAATGAGGTCTGATAAATCACTGAACTAGAACCATGATGGACAGGTTCACTACTGTTACTTTCTAGTGGGGTAAAGTGTGGGTAGCACTGTTGTTTGATGAGGGCCTCAGTCATGCCAGGATAATATTTCAGCAAAGATCACACAGTTAAGAGAAACATTGTGATCTATCATTTCAGAATGACTTCTATAGTAATGAGTTGCTAATGAGCTGACAGTAAAGGGGAAAGAAATTTCCAATAACTTTTTGAAATGATTTGACAATTAATTAAATCTTAATTTATAAAGTACTTCTAAGGTTCAGTGGCAATCAAACGCCATTTCCATTCAGAAAGATCTAGGGTTTTATTTTCCAGAATCAATGTCGCACGGCGCATGAAGGCAGTCAATGGTGCAGCATGTGGGCACACTGGGCATGGGCAAGTGAATGCTGGTATTTCCGGGACCAGAGGTGAGGAGGGCACACCTGGAAACAGGGCTGGGTTATACTGAATATATTATCATTGGGTGTGCTGCTGCTGGATTTGTTAATAGCCAATCAAATTACCTCTTTTCATTCCCTTTAAGAGCTACACAAATTGTGCAGGGTGTACTGCCAATTCTGGTAGTCTATGGCTGCTATGGAAGACGAGGATAATGACATAGTTGGGCTGTCACATTGAGCTCGAATGAATTTCATAAATAAAATAAATTTGTATTTGTTCAAACTCTCTTCCATCAGAATTAAAACATGGCCTAAACATTTATTATGAGCCAGTTTTAATTTCCCATTAAGCCTATAGCTAAATAGCTTAAATGCGCTATGCTATAACTAAGAAATAATGACAACAGTATCTTGAAGTTTTATTAAACAAAATAAAACCAGGGAAGATCATACAATCCCAGTGATCCCATCCAATAAAATGACTTGTGTTGCTCAGATGAAAGGAAGAAAAATTACATGAGTGGCTTAACTGAACTGAGTGGGATTGTATGAGTTGTGGTTTCGTCATGTTTTAAATACACTAATTGCAATCATTTGTCCCCCGGTTCCAAATCAGCATAGGTTTTTTTTTTTTTTTGTATTACTCATAGACATTGCTAAGCAACAAAATAGCAAGTCTATACCCATGCAGCATGGTTGTCACATCTACATATTGGGCCTCATTCACAAAACTTAATTATTTTAACTTATGTTCTTAAAATTGTTCCTATGAAAAATTTATATGGGATTCATGGCACATGAAGTGCAGACTTTTGTTTTAGTGCATATCCCAGGTGTATGAGATGATGAATGCTGACTGTTTGTAAATTTTATGCGCAATCCTGTTCATGCGATTAGCATAAGGAGACAGCCAAGAACAAATACAGATAAGAAAAAAATGATGAATGCCGAATTGTTCATGGAAACATTCTTACCCACAGTTTATGATCAAATATGATCGTACGCATGTTTCAGGATTAGGCCCATTGAATTTAAATAGACCCTCACTATAGAAGAGGTAAAACCGGGTTTCCACCTCACGCAATTAGTAAGTATCTGGCCAACGAATGACGTAAAGCCTACAGAAAATCAAGATGGCTGAAAAAGGTTTCTTTACTCTTCCCAACTAATATGACTACATTTTTGGCAATAAATGAAAAAGAAAAAGATGACCTTCATAGTTGGTTGCTAGTTTAAACATCCATGCACAATATGCTCTTTTGAATGAACAGCATTTCATCCTGTAAATATTGCAGATATCATCAATTTATGCAGTTATTGTCTGTTGTTACATTTGTACCACATTTGTAATTACAACTGGCCTGCGCATACATTGCAGTTGTAACATCGGACTACATCAATGTTTGTTTAAATTGTACATGAACTGTTTGTGATCACCTCAAACTTAATGTGACTTATTGTAGGAGACAAGTGTACATTCTTTGTAGTGAAATTTCACAGCTTTTGATTGCAGGCTGTGAATGGGATGTGATCATGTGGCGTATTGCTTGGGAAAACCCCAAAATGAGCAATCGTTTGTACGATGGGCTGCTCTTTCGGTCATAGATGTGGTCTGAGCAGACGGGCATTTAGCAGCAGACATAGCAGACTTGACTGACCCAAAAATTCCAGTCAGCTGCAGAAAAATTGCACTATGCGATTCTGAGTGACACACCTCCGGCAGCAGGTCCCCTCCCACTTCGATTCAGGGCAACTCACAAAAAGGACTGAGACACGTCAAATTCCAAGATGAAAAAACCATTTCGCCAGTGTGACAGCTCGCAACACGCCCTGCGCTGGCTGGAAAATAGAGCTCCCAGTCTCTGGGCTATGTCAACAGCTGTCAATCAATGGGAGTATGCTGCAGTAGGAGACACAGTTGGCTTTGCTCCACCAGTTCTTAGGTAGACTAAGGTTGGCTCGGGTTCCTTTGGATACCATTACGTTTTGTGAGTGCCATGAGCTATTGCCAGGAATCTCCAGGCTAACAGGTGACATCAGTGAGGTACCTTTCCTCCAATCACATTGAGCTCCCCTGTAGTTTGTTGTGTGGGATGCTGGGTAGGGTATAAAATAAGCACACTCTTCATCGTTATGCATGACACAAGAATATAGGATAATTAATTAATGGAATTAAGAGAAAGAAATTGGGGGACTAAATAAACAAATGTTCTTCTTGTGGGTTCATTACAATGAAAAAAAAACATGAATATGCAATGGCAACCACAGGCCATTCAGTACCATCAAGACTCATCATTTACCATTAGTCCAGGGAATATCCAGGGAAAACAATAGTATAGTTAAAAATCTGAAAGGGATTCTGCCCCTACTGTAGGACCTGTCAACCTGGTGTGGGGCAAGTCCATGCTTGTTCATAACCATTTAATTCATATCTGAATCTATTGTTGGTATGAAAAACTGAAATACAGTTAGCAAAAGCTGCTCACAAGTACAAGCTACATTACTGCCAATGTACAATATATAGATTTAACGTATTAGAAGTTTGATATCAGGCGTATATAATTCATTAACAAGTAAAAAAAATTAAATGTTTGTTAAAGCCTATGAAAATTACTTTAAAATAATGTGTGACCAAATGGCAATGGGATAGCAGCTGACCACTGTAAGCTCATTGGTCAGTTCCAGCTGTCTGGGCTGTTTCTGAGCTGGTTCAATAGATGAGCAGCCATGCTCAGCCTTGCCACTGACAGCTAGCTGAAGTGCAACATAGTGGTGCAGAGAAACTCGCCAGTTTTCTTTCATTTTTTGGGTGGTGGGTGGGGGGTGGGGGGATGTGGGGGACAGGGGGGCGCTGAAAATGAAATAGGCAGTTTTTCCAGGCCAGTATCAGTCAGTGGGACAGACTTTAAATTGGGTAAATTTATCAGCACAGAGGAATAACAGAAAGGACGGATTGCAGGGCAGGAATGGTCTATGGTAGAGGGAGCACCGGTGGCATTAGGAATTAAGTCTCTGATCTTTTTAAAATTATGTCTAACTCAATTACAATTCGCACAAACAGCCAATAGACAATTTGGGCAGTGATGATACAACATATTCATGTTCATAAATATTTGCACAACCTACTGTGCTGCTTCATGAAAAGCATTCATGCTATATTTATATTTTGTAGGTTACCTGGAAGGCAAATTCACCCAAGCTTTCAGCTGGCTTCCTGCAAGGTGCAAACATTAGATAGTTTCTCTGTTCACTTACATTAGGCACGGTGCAGATACATTCTCACAAATAAGGCTATATTCCTATAGCAACAGGATCACATAACAGTGCCCTGTCAAAATGATCCCAGTCAGTTCAGTGTCACATTAACCATAACATTCTTAGATATTGATATCAAACAAATAAAAGCAATAACAACAACTTCCCTGTTTCATAACAGCCCCCCCCCCCTAAAAAAAAAAAGTAAGTTACTGTAGTTTAAGGAAAATTTCATCATTGTGCTCTAATAGCAAAATGACAATAAATAAACATGCTTTGATAATAAATAATAATATATATATACAGTATAATTTCATGTCCAACACATTACAGCTATGAAAATTAATATTTTACCTTTCACATATCATTTCAAACCGGAAATTATGACTCAATTCAATCTTGCACATTACATTTTTAAATAAAAGCATTTGCAAAAGCATTTCCTCTCTAAAATATGTACACAGACATGTATTGATACAGGAATGCTAATTTATGCCTCCCAAACAAGAAAATACCTTGATGAATAGGTGCTTAAAATATAGGCGAATAGGTATTTAAAATATAATTCTTCATTTGTCAATGTGTGTATCATTGCAACACTAACATTTTCAGATTTTGTCAACAGTACTCGTCTAACAACTAAAGTCTTGGAACATGTCAATATATAAACTGCTACCGGGGTCACTTTTTTACAATCTTTTTTTTTACATTTCTTAATGTCAAAAAGCTCATCAGTACAAGACATGCCAAAAAACCCTGAGGCCATGATTTTGAATTAGGCCTGGTACTCAATCAGCTGAGCACAGTAAATGAAGGGATGAAGAATTTGCTCCATTAGTATGGCAGGGCCATTAGCCTGCGGCCCGACTGCTCTCAGCCCACAGCCTGACAGCGGGAATCATGGGAGTTGCAGCAGCACATATTCAAATCAAATTCATGTTTCACTTTTGAATAGGGGGAGGGGGGGGTGTTAGGGGATGCAGCAGATAATAACAAATAATACATTAATAAGCATCCTAATCCAGTTTTTCCTTCAACAACTAGCTTTTCAGGACTTGTCACACCTATGGATACTAACAGCGGGAAATTTCAGGACGACAGCTCATCTGCCGGTTTTCCCTGTTCAAAATGAATTGCACTTTCCAACCCAAGGCAAGCAAACTAAATTATCCGGTTCCTCACTGGTGATGAAACTAGGAGGCAATGCAGTTCTTCTACAGGAATATGGTTGGTGGTGAAAATCTAAGCTGGTGCTTCCTCCCCTGGATTCCTCCCAAATCGATTACATTTCATAGCAAGTTAGACTGTTGGTGTGACACACAGATAAGATCAGAAACAAGTTTGCGTGCCTTCTCTAGCAGGCATATTCTCTATCTCACAGTGGCATTGAATTAACTCAACATATCCTTCCTGTCTGCACCATCTCCATGAACCAGATAATGAATCAAACATGCTCTTCAGTTCCAACTTTACCCCAATTCTGAAGAAACTTTGCACAATTTTGACATTTAAGATAAGGTCTGCTGCACCAGTCAGTTCTGTCAGGCACAAAAGAATGTCTGAAAATATCTTCATTGTTATTCTGTTTCATGTCTCAAAAGAATGATTGTTTCATGTGGACTGCAGCAGTGAGTTGAGGCCTCCATGTCCACCATCATGTCGCATAATTCCCCATGGTGCATGAGCGCTGACACAAGCACAGCATGCCAGCCCTGTTGTTCCTTCCGAGTACGCCACTGTCGTGGAGGATATGGAGTACTAGCTTATAAACAAAACATTCTGTTGCAGTTATCGGAACCATGAAAGTCCCTGCTTGCGGATGAGCCTCTACAGGATTTCTAGAAGCCATGCTGTCACATGAAGAGATTGCATGGTTCAGATGAATGTTTGATGTAAATCATGTCTCCTGCAGGAAAATTGCAGAAGAAATGACTGGAGAAATTAGCCTTGAGTTATTGCTTTATAGACCTTTTTTTATAAATGTGATGTGTTATCCTGCTCTTAAGCTCATTAAAGCATGGCCCTATTATCTTGGCTAATGACCTCATCATTTATACACAACCAGCCCTGTGTGCTCCGTTCTGGCCAGCAGCTCATATAAGTAAGGCAGTATATGACACCCATGTGTCATCATTCATCATTCATTACTAAACTCACAAGGCCTTCATCTACACTTCCTGTTTCTGGGGGATGAGGCTAGGCCAGAGATCAGTACTAGTCATTGCTGGCAAAGTAAGTCTGGGGCTATGCTGTATTTAACTTTCTAAATGATTTAGGAAATTATATTATTAATAATTAAATTATTATTTAGCTAACATGGCATCATAGCAGACTAGCTAGCATCTTTGTAGCATATATTTGCCAGCTATCTAGATACTGCTATCGGACAAAAGGACAAATTACTAATTACTAGCTTCAGCTGAGTTTTAGTCGATGGCAGCATGGTGTTGCAGTGGGTAGCACTGTCATTTCAAGAAGGTCTGCTGGCTAGGGTACAGGGATGACGATTTTGAGGTTTCAAGGTTAGCAAATTTGACAGTCAGCATCCACTGTGAGACAACCACTTACATTACCCTTTACCTCAAAACAAGAATATTTGTGATCACATGCACAAATGTACCCCTTTTCCAAAGAAACACAGACCATGTCTCCCTACAATATTGAGCTACTTCTCATTAGTTAATATCTTTGCAGGAAGGGACCAGAAAAGAGAACAAAACACCTTCTTTCTGGTTGTTGAGTTGGACACAAATTCAAGAATCAGGGGACACTTGATGGAGAATGTGTTTGCATTGAAGTGCCTAACATTGCAGAACCAGAACATAACAGTGTCGCAATCAGCAAAAACAAAGGGTGGTACAGGGACTGAAAGGTATTAATATTTAAAGAGGTTGGAAAGACCCGGCAGTTTCATTTTGAGATAGTGTTTGATCAGAGTTCATTCCCTGCTGTCATTATCAATTACCGTACCTGTGTTATCACTGACACATTTTGTCTCCTCTGCTTGTACAGTATATGGGAATGGTACTGTAGGCAAGTATTTGGCCTTTTAAATATTCAGCTTAAAACAAGTTCAGCAGGATTCTCTCAGATGCACAAAAAGATCTCCCAGCCAAACAAAAGGCTGGTAATTAGGGAAGTGGAAAGCTTTTACAACAGAGATGCCTCTGACCACTGAACACTCTTCCCATTCCATTGGTAATCTTTTAATGAACTGCTTGGTGGGTTATCTATCTTCATTGTCTCACACTCCAGGTCCTTTCCAACTCTGTGATCAGAGCCCTAACTGGCAGAGCCTGGAGTGGACTTGTTTTTAAAGGGCACCCTAGTCCTGTTCTTAAATTTTCATTTTCATGTTGCCATTTTCATATATACACCTGACTGAGCTCGATCAATTTATTCTGCCAGCTTGATTTCCTTTTTCTTTTTCTTGGCAGAATAACAAAAAAAGGTCACTGCTTGGTTCAGACTACTTGCAAATGAACAATATAATATATTCATATACTTTCTTAACAGTTTTAGCTTTGAGCAGATTCTCCTATCCAGAGAAACTTATACTGCTTGCATTCTTGTACATGCCACCCATTTATATGGCTAGATATTTGCTGAAGCCAAGTACCTGGCTCAAGGGTACTATGGCAGTGCTCCACCTGGAAATCAGACCTAAAATCTTGGAGTTACACGCCTGGTTCTCCAAACGTTACGCTACACTGCCACTCCTTTATTGCTTATTTACATAGCCAGTATAATCAAAAACTTTTCTGTATTATATTTCACATATAATGAGTAGGTACAGCTACCATTTAAAGCCAAAAAGGCCTGCATAACTGATGATGCAGTGTATTGTCATTTGTATTCAAGTTTGCATTCGTGTCACACCCTGAGTGGCACATGCAGCTGAATTATTAGTTCTTGCTTCACTCATGTACCGATGCCATAGTTTGGGTACAAAGTTATCAGCTGCTTAATGCGAAAACTGTTAAAAATGTGTATATGTCACTGGCACACTCGGGTATAGATGTGGACCTTTTCTACATTAATACACACATGTCCCTCTGGCTATGAGGACTTCAGGTTGGCATCAGGTTTTGGCCTATCTTGTTGGATCGCCAGCCACAGATCCATTTAGCTGCCATTCAGCTAGATTGATTCTATAGATGGGGTCACTGATTCCTTAAGATTAACAAGGAGACCTGAGACAATTGGAAGAGACTGGTGAAAAAAGACTGCAGTAGAACTATTTGTAAGGCACATTATCAATCCCCCAGAAGCCCATCGGCAGACTCTCTGTTCCCATACCCAATCCCAGCCTGGGTAGAGGGTAATCTCTTTTCCGAATGAAGAAGCAGTCCACTGGGGATTTGGGTTATGAGAACATTTAAATTCAAGCTGAGAGCTGATTGATTTCTCAGTTGTTTGACATTTAATGATGTAGTTGATTTTGGATAAATGGACCACATTATTTCTCTCGGTTTTACATTAACAGCACCTGAAAGGCTTTTGGAGGGTCTACAAACTAATTTTTGCAAGGACTAGCTTATCTAAAAGCAGATCAGTTTACTTATTACAGTAACCTCATATTTCTGGAAATGGCTAAGCACTATCATATTATTATCAGAGGATTCATGGTGCTAGCCTCTTTCTAGACAAAACATTAATATATTTGGAGTTAATTCAGCTCAGCTATTGAATACCTGTACATAATGGAAATTTACTCCTGCATTTAACAACAGAGGTGTTGGTTGTAAGCAATAATTATTAAGTCTAGCCAGTACCAGTAGTGTAAGCTCTAGTGTAATATTTACCATCAGGCAAAATATTATAAGGCCAGTTGTACCATGCTGATTGAAATGTATATTCTAAACTAGCAGGCCTCAACAACCTACAAAGACATTACGACTTTCAATTGGTGATTTCAATTGGGACTTTAAATGGCCTAAGGACATTCCCTTTGATGCCTGTGGAGGGGGAAGAGAGAGAAAAACAGACAGCATTCCTACAATCAGGTCAACCAAAACAAGCAACTTAATAACAACATAATATTGTGTGGACTTTGAACAACTTTGCCATATCAAATTATATTGTCTGTCTCGAAGGAGGTACTATAAAAACTAGATATATCTGACAGAAATAAGTGCATAACAGCTGCACAAGCATGACATTCAAACAATGGCTACAAATGTTTTGTTTGTACAATGGCGGAGACTTTGTTTAGTGTATGTGGGTTTCTCTTGAGGCAAACATAGGTGACAGTTGGCGGCTAACCCTGTGTGAATCACGCAGGTTGTCTGCACTGTGCTGATAAAAGCATAGAGGAGCAGAGGTATGGAGACTAGGGGAGTTGGATCCTCTCTCAGAAAGCCTGCGCGCTAAAGTAAACGACCTATGGGATTTCCTCTTGCTTTAATGTCATCTTAATTTTCTTCATTTCCTGGAGAGTGCAGTTTGGCTTTCTGGTGAAACCACATTTAATTGCTAAATCTCTGGGAAGAGTGACCCTTCCCCTGCCCTTCTGCCCCTCTCCTCAGCTTCAGCCTGAAGGCCTGTCAGTGCAGCTGCAAAACCTGCACAAACGGTTTCAGTGCATGTTCAGCTTTATAAAGGTGTAATAATATATGCTGTGTAGTCACCCCAGAAAGGCAGGCACTGGCAGGCATGCAACTGTTTCTACCGGTTGATAATGACAGCACAACTTATAGTATGAATAGTGGGCAAAATAATGGGGCACAGTCTTCTTTGCGCTTTGTGGTTCTGCTAAAAATCTGCTTTCCTACCTTCAATTGAAACTTTGCTGATTCCTGCCCAGGGAAAAACATTTTTCTAAAGTTTACAACAATATATATATATGTGTGTGTGTGTGTGTGTGTGTGTGTGTGTGTGTGTGAATATATATGTCCGTGAGTGAGTATGTATGTGTTGAAATTGTGCTATTCAACCAAGCACAATTGTATGACCCCTTTATAGTTTACAGTCTCTTTGACTGTTGTTATAGCAACAGCTCCACTTCCCATTAGCTTTTCCCTCTGGTTTAGCCTTGATGTCAGAACTAGCCAAAAAATAAATAAATGATTTAAAAACTACTATGCTGCACTACCTAATTATGGTAATAAATTCTAGGTGTCTACCATTTCTACTTTCACATGCTTATTATAAATTTATAAATTTGTGTATAGGGTAGTTAGCTATTCCTGCTAAGGAATTAAAATCCGGAAACCACACCAAATTACACCCAGCTCCTTCTCTGTGCAATTTTTTAAAACATATATTTTTTTCACATTGAAGCTCCAAATATACTGTGTGCCTCAGTTCATGAAAGAAAAATGACTTACCATATGTTGAAATGAAATGACAAAATCAAGCTCAGATCTTCCTGAACTAGTGAGAGATAAATAATTATATGTTCATAGAAATAAAGGACATTATCAGAAATGTGCATATTTAAGGAGTAAACTGATGATGGCCTCGCGATCTGTGAAAAACTGTATGATGAGAATTATTATACAAACTTGATGTTTGCATACTTTCAGGTGGGAATGCACTTATGACAAATAATGTGCTGTGTGTTTTGATTCTATTTTTTATGATAATGCTAATGTTAGGTCAGTGCTGAAAAGTTGCTTTTATCAAAGATAAGCTTGCCATTGATAGCAGTTGCAGAGTTGCAATTGATGGTCCTTCATTCCACCTTCAAGACCACCTTTTTCAGGGCCTTGTAAAATCATCACCCAGCCCAGCTAACTGCTAAGTGTTGACCTAGTTCTGGTCTCTCTGTGGTGTTAATGCATTGAAACGTATTCTTGATCCGTGGACAGTTGTCCACTCTGAAGGTTACGTTATCCATTAGGGTTGTTTTGACCTGTTCAATGAACACACACATCATTTTCTGAGACAGCCACCGGCACCCGCAATTGAGAGATGGCTGGAACACAGGCACTGTGATGTACTCAATTCCATTGAGCAATTCTGTAGCATGTAAGCACGGCCTTCACTGCCTGTGCTTTTTCCACAATGCTGTGTACAGTGTCTTTTACTTCAAACAAACCCCTGATCATGTTGTGCATACTGTTCCGTTGTGTGGGGGACTCTTGTCGGGGAGTCCAAGTTTCTCTGCTTCTGAATGCTCGTGCTAACTGAGCTTGAACGGGTAAACAATTTTATGACAGTGCATCAGCAACATGTAAATGAATGCAGGCCGCAGACACTCTTCAAAGCTCAGCTGAAGTGTGTGTCCTGTACAAATTCTGTTCTGCTCATGGCCAGAGTGATTTTCCTTACATTGTCAGAGCATGTGCCTTCTGTTCTCTCAGTAATATTCCATTTTTTGACATCTTGGAATCCAGTTGGAAACTGGTAGCTGTGTGGTGCTTGGTCACATTGTTTACCAGTCTATTTGGCACGGCAAAAATCAATTAATTATTGATCTAGTGCCCTGTGACACCCAGATAATTGTTATTTGAGATGGAGGTCCAAAAGCCCCCAGTCAGACTGACAAATCGTGCTTGACTAAATTCTTTGTCCAACATTTTCCCTTCCTCAAACAGCTGCTTGATGTTTGTTGTCCCCATAGCTCATGTCAATATCCCTTAGAATCTAATGCTAGCTGTAGGACTGCTTCTAAGCCCCGTCCTTGAACATGCTAATTAGCCAACGATTTGATGCTTGGGTGCTTTTCTGTTCAATACACTTAGTGCTGTTGACTCAAAACCTTGAGTTGTTTGCTTAAAGTTGGAGTTTTGATTCAGCCTGAAAATTCAGACCTGACCTGATAATTTCCCAAACATATTTTCTGAGCCCAAGCACAAAAAAACCTAAATCCTAATGAGCTCTTTTTTAACATAGTTGCACAGATTTATACAAATATTTATTGTAGAATGCTAGTATACTATACCTAACCCATGGTTTGTTTAGATATTTCTGTAATGTCTAAATAAATCACAAGTCATCTATGGAATGGCAAGTCAAAACAAAAAAAGAACAACGTAGTGATTATCAAACTTATCTCATTTCTTTTCACATATTATAAATAATACATTGTGATAAATACAATGTACTGTAGACATTCAAACTGAAAAGCTTAAATATAACTAAATAAAATTGAAATTCAAGTCTGCAGTCATAAAACAAATTAAAGGAAAACGTGCATTGCGCAAACAACCACTCCTTTCAAATGAAATTAAAAAGAACTTTTTCAGGAGAGAGCAGTCACAAAATAAATTAAAAGAAAATGTGTTGCGCAAACAATCAGTGTTTTCACACCACTGCTGTAGATATTACAACATACATACATATATATGAGAGATTTCAGTTTGGTTTTCCACCATTTCCCTAATTTTCCTCTGCATCTAAATTATAACAAATAATAAATAATTATCAAACTTATAAATGACGTCAATGATTTTGCACCACTTCATTTTCCCTGGAAACCAGCAAATGCATTTATTAAGGCCAATGTAAAATATTAAAATTTTTCATTAACAAGACCATCTCATTTCTGTCTGTAAATGAAAATTCTGACATACATACATTCAAAAGGGACAATGGAAGGAGAGAGGAATCTTTTTTCAAAATGATGCTACAAAATAATCCTAATTAATACTACAGAAGTGGAGAGATGTCGTTTACAGTTCTTTCAATGTCATTCTCTGGGCCACATGCTATCCAATTTACAGCTCATATGCAAGGGGAAAGATCATTCAGCAGAGACAGACCACTGGCTAGCTGCCCTTCCCTCTCCTCCAGAGACTGGCTTGAACCTAAAAGATGGAATTAAATATTAAATCACAGCCCAAGCAATGGTTTTGGAATAGAAAATGCAATTAAGAAATATGGTTACATCTTTTAAAAATGCCCTGCAACTGCAGGGATGGTTGACTTAAAAACAAATTGGAGCATAGTCAATGGTTCACAATGATACACAGAGTACAGGAAATTGGGCAAGGTATAATACTTTTGATGGGAGTACACTGCACATAAAGCAAATTCAAATTAAGCTGTGGAGTCTTCTGTTAAGGAACAGCTGGATGAGACAAAATAAACGCTTACATGCTTCCCCACACACAGTAACTTAAAAGGGATGTAAAATAAGCTTAACATTGGCAGAGAGATTCTTATAAACAGTTTACCCAAGGATACGAACGGCTGAACCTCTTTTCATGGGGAAGAAAATAAAAAACAGAACAAAGCCATTACATTTCCTAATCCTTTTTTGAGGTGGAAAGGGAGCCATGTGTTTAAACTGCATAACTTGAGTGAATCAGAATGTGGTGTATCAAGTCAGCGGCAGTGATAACCAGGGCTTTAGCAGTCTGCCCATGCTCCACTTGTTTGATGACAGGGACTGATGTTCCCAGAGCCGTGGTCCCCCAGCCATTATGTCTAATCAACTAATCCTGGCATCCATGGTGAAGGAGGATCAAGAAGGCACTGGCAGCAGAGAGACGGCTGTGGGAGGGAGCGATGAAATCAGGGGAAGAGCGGCCTTCAAGCTGGAAATGAAGACAGCTGGTTTGCTGCTCTCCACCAGACGTAGTATAAGCCCTCAGCTTCTACTCACAGTGCCCAGACAGATTTTGAGCATTTTGCTGCATCTGGGATATAACATGTGTCAGAGCAAAATAACCCTCCAAAATCTACTCTCACACATGCTCCGTTCACCCACCAAAGTCCAAAACCCCCAATAATTCTGGGTGATGGGGATCCACATTGCATCACAAACTGGCATCATGCATTTATATTGTAGATCTGATGCTACTATTATTATAGTACAAATAATGACTAGTGCATGACAGCATTAATAATCCCCCCACTACGATATCAGCCAGCACTGACATGTTCAGGATTTCATATCAGACCTCAGGGCACATCACTGCCCTCAGAGTGAGCGCTTTGGCTAGACAAACAAGCTGACAGCCACCCGATATATCAGCCTGCACTGACTCAGGACTGACTTCTCCATGTTCCCTTCTAACAGCATCTGGGTGTAAGTGACAAGGAAGCCGTTTTCTTTTTTGAGATTTTCGCTGTCTGTAGACTTGCAGGGTGATGTGAAAACCCATTCTGTTTCTTAGACAGATAGGGTATCAGCGCAAGGTGCTTATGATATTGGAGCCATTGCTGTTTCTCGTGTGTTTCAATAAATATTTTTCACTGCATTTCAGTAAAAAAGACAATTTCAGTAAATGGATGCAGCATGGGTGAGGATTTGGGGAATTGGGGGGATTCAGCATAGTTGAGGATTGGGGGAATTTGAATATGAGGCTAATCAGGTGCTCCTATTTGAATAAAACTCACTGATCAGTTCATAGCTGGACTTCAATGACTGGAGTGGCGGGGGGGCTGGAGCCTATGCGAGCATGCATTGGGCGAGAGCACTCATCCATTCTCCCTTTCTAGTCCTCAGTGTTAACTCATGATTTTTGTTTAACTCTCAAATTTTACGCTTTTATTGCCTATGCCATTCCGAATTTGCCCCGATGACAATAGTGCTTACTGAGGATTGATGACCTAATTGGAGGTGATACTATTGGGGAAAAATGTTGGCTGCTGAACCTGGATGGGAAATGTATATATTGAGACAACAGTGAAATTTACTATTGTTATTCACCCCCCAGGGGACTTTTGACAGATTTCTTAACTGAACAGGCTACTCAAACAGTGAACAGTATTCACTCTCTTTGGAACTCATGACACAGTGCTTGCTAGATTTACAGTTTGACTGTTGTCACCATCCATGTTACACTTACTCTTTACTTCGAAGCACTCCCACAATTAGGGTTCAAGCCTATGTAAACATGGAAAATTACAGCAAATAATTACAGCATCACTATGCATCATGGAAAATTGTATTTGACTTTGGTAAGCCTACGCTCTGATTGTTTCCTGTATTAATCCTCCTCACTGATTTAACTGCAATGGATATAACCTAATGTACAATAAAGCTGTGCAGCTTGTATTGTGAATACTATCCATCGGTGGCATAGGCAAGTAAATGGGTGCAGAAATGAGATACTGATTTTGGGGTTAAAAAGTGGGGGGAAAGACATTGCTTTTAGTCTGTGTTTCACTGTTTATTTTTATTTTGTGTACTCTTTTTGTAGGTTCTGCTGCATAAAAATAATGACTTTTAAATGACATTTGTAAATGATGGCACTTCAGGTTAATTAGTACTAACACATTCATTTTAAACACAGATCAGACACTCCTCTGTCTGACTCGAAATCTTGATGCTAAGATTATAAAACTAGCAAATCATAGAGAAACATAAAACTGACTCAATATATAATTTATTATATATATATATATATATATATATATATATATATATATATATATATATATATATATAATAATTACATTTGAATTCAGTTTAATTAAAGTGAGTCACTTGATGACTCATGCCTGTATGGTTTTCACTGACAAACTACTAGAGTGACTTTGAAGTGGCAGGGGGCACAAGGTCCCCTCGGGTGCTCTCACTGGTTAGCGACTCTAGGAGGATAACAGCATCACTCTGATCCTAAAACATGGGGCACCCTGCACTGCTGGGGAACAGAACACCACTTCTGAGAGAGAGAGAGAGAGAGAGAGAGAGAAAGAGAGAGAGAGGGAGAGAAAAAGAGAGAGGGGGAGAGAGAGAGAGAGAGAGAGAGCTGCTTGATAACTAGTTTTCCTGCTTGGCAAGGCATGGGCTGTTAGAGGGAACCCAATGCTGTTGAACACTACCTGCAGCAGTCTCCACAGAAGAGACAGCTTCCCTCCCAAAGCGTTCAAGGCAAACATTCAGGTTAGTGACTGGTCCCAGGTGAAATAGAGACAGCACTGGCTTGGCATCAGAGCCACTTGGCACCACTTGGACACATTTGCTGAATGTGAATGGCATGCCAATGTCCCACATTACACTCTAGGGATCGGCCATCATCCCATTAGGACAGCTCACCAAAGGAGATAGGAGGCGCCATAAAAAGAGCCTTAAATGTTATCTTTTAACTAAACCATCTGGGAACCCTTATCAGTGGTTTAAAATTAAAGATACTCTTCTTGTTCCAAATTAAAGCCGTTTGTTCTCAAAGAACACACATATTGCACATGCTCCTTAGATGATTGACAGAGAGAAAATGAAGGACAGATCCTCAAGAGACAGAGCCTGTACTGCCTTGTTAGATGTCTTATCTGAAAATGTTTTTTTTTTTTTTTAGAAACATCGAAGACTTCCAAGAATAATTTATTTTGTGCACTAGCGACCATGGGGGAATTTAATTCAAAGGCTCATTTACCTCTTCATTTTCCACTTTGGTCGTCTAAAAAAAAAAAAGGATAAATAAATAAGAGTGCAGATATCTTGGTGTGAAGTTAAAAGGCTTAACAAATCACTCTCGCAGGTAGGGATGGGGGAGCATTCCAGGCAGGAGACCCAGATACTGGTTCTTGAAAAGAGACTCCAGGTGTCTGGATAGATAAAAGAAGTGCGGGGAGGGGGGGGGGGGGGGTCGGTTGCTCCTTAGTGGCCACAATGACACAGGAGAAGCTTGGATAGCACCCACCTTGGATTTACATCCACCTATTTGCTTGAAACAAGAACGGTCAAATGCATGTATGGCCAGAGTTGCACGCAAATCATTTTCTTTGCAAAGACAGATTTACTTGTTCAAATATTATTTTTAAATGCACAAATTGAGAAATTGCACTCATACATATCAATTTTACATGCAAAGATAAATTAAGCAGTGCTCAATTCTTATTTTCCTTGTGACAGAAAAATAATGAAAAATACCTTGTGTGTGCATGCAGCAGAGGGGACATAACACACAATAAAACTTAACAGTTTCTGTGTTTTACAGATTGCATCTGATTTGATAACTTTAACTGCATTTTCCTTTCAAGACTGAGATGTCTTGAGCTATATATATATATATATTATCCACTGCTTATCACACACACCATTGATTTTGCAGAGATAGGATTGTGTTCATACAGATAAACTGATTCAGTAGGATCATCCAGTAAGATTATTCTAAAACATAAGTGCATTCAGAAAGATTCCACTTGCCTTCCTCATTTTGTGAAAATGGTAAGATATATAAATTATTCTTATTACCTCTGCCAAGGAGATTATGTAATGATGTCCATCCATCTATCCGTCCATCCATTTGTCCATCCACCTGTGACACACATATCTGGAAAGGTGGCCAAATTGCCATGACATTTGCTGTGCACATTCATATTCTCAAGAAGAAGAAACTATTGATTTTGTGACTCCATGACCTTCCCTCTAGCGCCACCATCAGGCCAAACATATCTTAAAGAGTAATGACTGGATTCACATTCATGCCTTGTGTCTTGGCAGAGATCTGCACTCTTCTGAGTGCATTCTTTCAAGTTTTCATATTTGATTTTTTATTTTCAGATTCAGTTGGAGCTGACAATATGTATAGGCACAGTTTACATCATCATCTTACAACATGACTGCTGCTCTGGTTCTGGCTCCCTCTTCTCTGTGTCCTATTGAACATGTGCACACATGCCAGTCAGTTGCCCTGGAAATATCAATAAGCCGTGGAATGATGGAGGAACTGGATTCCATGATGATGCATCACCTTTGTCCACTTTGTTTGTCGTGCACTGGGTGACACCGATGCCATTACTCTTTCCCAGAGAGCGTGGAGCTGTCTGCTTCGGGCACCACGCTGTCCGGGCAATGCTTAAATTATGCATTAAACTGAAAGCTTTCCGATCTGAAAGGCATTTTTGCCTTGCCTTTATTTTATGTGCTACTGTACTGAGAGGCCAGTCAGGCCAACTGGCTGTATATTTTACCTGATGTCGATGGAATATCTGCTGTGTGAAAACCACGGCAAACACTATATTACAGGACACGTATTCATCCAATCGAAATCCTCCCTCCAGTTTTACATAAATAAATCAAAGAGATATATTTATTATTTAAGAAGAAGTTCAGGGTGAAGAATAACAGGAGGAGATAAAATGGGAATGTGAAATATCTGGATCACATTTTAGGGGGTCAGATATCTCTTCTGTGGTTATGTCTGGGTCTTTTAGTATGGCAGTTTACCCATCAAAATCATCCCTATTCAATATAGATCGGAGATAGTCAGATGTGGTCACCATATGGAGTGAATGTCCATGTGACAGACATATCCACATACATAAGTTTGTAAAGTTGTGGGCAGGGGTGCAACACAAAATTCAGGGACCTGTGCAAAGGCAGTCTTGGTGTATGTCCCCTTAAATTGTAGACAAAAGCAAACCTTTTGCCTACAATCTTCCATCACACTGACAAATAGGGAGAATGTGTCAGTACATGTCTTTAGAGCAATATATTGTTCATCGTTTTTAATCAATAGGCACCTAAAAAATACAATTATTCTACAATAGAATATGGAAGGAACTTGAATTGGACTCTTCTATTACTATGACAAATCCCTCTGTCCAATGCCTTAACCTTCAACATAAGAAATTGAGTGGGAACAAAGTAAAAAGCAAAGATGGGTGTGAGAGAGATTTATTTTTTGCATTTCATCAGTGTCTGAAAACCTGCCTTTCTTGAAAATCAGTCACATGTGCACAATTAAACGAGTTTTTAAAGGTTTTAGAATTCTGAGTTTTCACTGGACGAATAGTGAGAAATACAATTCTATCCAGAATATAAACAGTATGGCCCATGTCTTACAAATAATGCCTTTACCACAAGGCTGTTTTATTCATAATTCTTGAATACTTTGACTAATGAACACTGGGCTGCTTTTAAACACTGTAGCTGTTCTAGGCAAAAGCCCCCCAGCGAAGATATTACAGAAGATATTGAATGGCCACGTGGCTGAGCTCACAGTGTCTCATAAACAGCCCCACAAGAGTGAAGTCAATTAATAACTGAAAAAATAACCATATTTGAGGCTGTTGGCTAATTCACTGTCAGCACTCTGCGAGCGGGCAGCCTTTTATGGGCCTGCTCAGTGGCAAATGAAACAGCAGGAAGGGCTGTTTCACTCAAATGGATGTATAAAAAATACATTCCTTTTTCAGCTCGCCTCGGCAGTGGGCTTTTTGAAGAACATGGTGCTAAAAATGGCTGTCACTGGAACTCACTATACCAAACTTGTGACATTACTACCATTAAAGAGAAGGGCAGAGGAAAATATAGGTGACCATGGACTTATTATTATAAGCTGTATCCTTTTCTGTATGTTTCTTTTTTTTATGGTCCCATTGTATCATCACAGTAAAAATACTCTTCTTTCATCAATGAGATTCCTTTAATTGGTTCTATGTAGGGATGGACGATGTGATTTTCTGACCGATACTGATTCCGATTATTTAGGGGAAAAAATCAGCTGATAGCGATACTGGTTGTTTTATGGTTCCGCTTCCATATACTTTATGAACAACCATTTAAACTTGCCATTCTAATAAACACAACTTTAATCAAAAATGTCTTCACATTCATCCAGCTTAAAATTCATTCTTCCAACTGAAAGTGCATTCTTGAAATATCAGTGTTTCCCCTAGAGTTTATTTCAGGCCTGGTGGTATGCACCGAAAGACCTAAATAGACGCAACACACAGTGTGGCATATTGGCGTGGTCGGATGGTGCAGCAGGCAGTCTGAAATTTATTTTTGCTTTCAAATTTCTGTTTGCTCTGTATAAGTCAAAATGATCACAAGGAGAAGATTTATTCTCTGCATTTATTGCAGAGTAATAAGTTGTATAACCTGTGCCACATTATAATTAAGACTCCAAAATTGCGTTCAGAGCATATTTAACAATGCTACAAAGAAGATGTTTTTTAGAACATTCAGTAAAAATATATTAGATCAAATGAATTTACTTTTGATTGAATTTAAGTGGCAGGGAGTTGGGAGTTACTGGATATGAAGCATTGCTTTTGGAGAAAAGAATATGAACACACGTAACAGTACTATGCAGGTTTAGCATGGTTTTATGCACATTGTGCATTAATGTCTCCTCCTCTGACCTTTACGAAATATTAGCACATCACAGATACAGGAAAAATATGTTTAATACTTGGTTGTTCCTCCTCCGCATTGGAATTTTTATTCTTGGGTAGAACATGCTCACGTTGTCGTAAAATTTCTTCTTACCCTGAAGAGTGCCTGACATTAAAATAAATTTAAAAAACATTTTGTTGGCCTGGCAGCCCACCAGGTCTGTACAATTATAGGACCATCGGTTGTTTTCAAACTATCGGCCAATGGCTGAGTGTAGTATTGTCAGCCGATACCAATGGTTAGCCGGTCAATCGGTGCATCCCTAGTCCTGCGCTGTTATTTTACACTGCAGGGGAAAAATGTATTCTCCTTATCTTTTTCTTCAAGAATATTATGTAAACATTCAAATACTAGATGGAAAACTGAGTCTGTTTTCCTCTACTAGCTCTTCATCTGCATTGAGAAATAAAACCATCCAGTGAATTCTTACATTCGACTGAACTGCAGCTCCATGCTTGTTGGTGCACATATTTTTCTGGGACAGAAGTGCTTTTCCGTGTGGTCACAGAGAGATACTCTACTGAATAGTAAATAGTGAAACCTGACAAGCCCTGAAACTCTGACAGCGAGGTGTCAAGTTGGTTTCTGTTTTGGGCTGTAGGCAGCACACCTAAGCGAGTCGGTTCGCAAAGCAAACGGCCATGCCAGTGAAATTCTGGGAGGGAGGGGCAGAGGATCAAGGATAAACCAAACACCTCTAGATCAGAGGACATTATTCACTGTGATGAAGGAGTTTGTTCAGAATGACCATTACAGCACAGCAACCTGTTATTCTGATTTGAGTTTAATAGCCCGCATCTGCTCAGTGTGGACTGAGGACCCGGTGCTGGGCTGAGTCCGTGGTTCTGCTGCTCTGCCAGGGCAGGTGTCCAGGCCCTGGCAGGAGGTGTTAATGGCCCATTTTATAAGGCCCTCTCCCAGATGCTAGGAGACAAGAGTCTGCGGCTTCAAGGAGCTGCAGACAAACAGCTTCAATTTCCTGCCCAGACCCTGGCTGCCGGCTACGCCCAGACTCACACTGAGAGGAGACAGGTGGAAGAGGACAGCTCCCATCTATGATTCTGGGAGGAGAGGGGCGCATGGCGGATGCCGCTGCACAGCGAGTGAGATAATGGTAGTGTCATGAATGGTAATTGATGACAGTTTCTCCTCTCTTCCAACCGACCCCCGCTACCCCCACCCCCACGCCCACCCACCATCATCCCTCCAGCGCTCTCTCTCATCAAGGCCGGTAAATGAAGAAAAATCCTGGCTTCATGTGATTTCAGCTGCCGAAGGTGAGGGCGAGTGATCTTTTCCGGAGCGTTGCCGGAATGTTCTGTATTCCCGCAGGAGAGAAGCCCGGGGCGCTGATCTGTGCTGAGGACAGCACAGCACCATTCAAAATGGAGCAGACACACGTGCACACACGCATTACATTTCCAAAAGTATGTGGACACCCCTTCTAATTAGTGGTTTTGGCTATTTCAGCCATACCCATTGCTAACATTTCAGCCACAACAGGCTTGCATAAAATCAAGCATACAGCCATGCAATCTCCATTGTCAATAGAATGGGTTCTACTGAAGAGTCTGTGACATTCAACGTGACACTGTCATAGGATGCCACCTTTTCAACAAGTCAGTTTGTCAAATTTCTGCCTTGCTAGAGCTGTCCCAGTCAACTGTGAATGCTGTTATTGTCAAGTGGCGGCAGTTACAGCAGGGGGGTACAACTTCATATTAATGCCCATGGTTATGGAATGAAATGTTCAACAAGTACATATGGGTGTGATGTTCAGTTATCCACATACTTTTAGAAATTCAGTATTCTGTATGTATACTGATCGACCTTTTGAACGCCTGATTCAAAGCCACTTTTTGCAGTCACAGAAATTGTTAAAAATGTTACGTAAAACATGCTTACTGCACATTGACTTAAATTAGGTACAGTATGTCTGTATCTGTACCTTTTTTTCCGAATCATATATGCAATGTAAAGAAGTACATGATCGTTTGCCCATGTTCATCCTACCTGACATCATGGTACTGATGGTTAGTTCAAGGATCATCCAAACAACTAGTGCTTTGTGCCTTATATCAGTATGGCCTCACTTTGTACAGCCTAGTCTTGCTAGGTAAATGTCTCCCAGGGGACTTTTGTAATGGTGCCACCTAAATGCTCTTTTGGCTTTGGATTTCATGTGATCATTTACATTTACTTTCTGTCTTGGAATGGTATGATAAAATTATTTGATTCTTAACTCCTTAGCAAGCACTGATGGATGTTGTTTTTTGTTGTTGTTTTTACAGGTGGTGTACGTAATATGCATTAACAACCGCATCAAAGGTTACCCACCCAAAATTGTAACACTTTTTTGTGGACTTTAGAGTGATAATGCAAAAGTAACTCTGGACCTGCAGCTATGGGTAAAACTTGAAAACTGGCAAATTTACAGGAATGCTATTTATGTGGATTGTCTCTGTGAAATCAACTAATGAGTTTATTTACCCACTTAAAACCCAGGGTTTTTCTGTAAGAGTTCCCTCTGTCTTAAATAAATCCCATTATCTCCAAAATGATATACTGTCCGATCGTGGCTCCAAGCTTGAAATAAAGAGCACATTTGCACCAAAATGACGAAATCCCCTGGTTCTACGAGAGTCTCACTCAGCAAACATACATAGCTTGACTCCTGCCACCTGCAGGTAGAGTTTAGTAGTGCTGGGTAACTCTGTCACTCTTACCTGACACTTTGTTGGGTGACCGTTTGGAAGTGTTTATAATGAAAAAAAAATTGCAGTTCGCAGTTTAAGTCACTTAAAGTTGGTGCTGCATGATACTACAACTCCCATCCACATCCCCTTCTCGCTGTTGCCTACAAGGCAAACTTTAAACACGGCACTGCATACAAATGTGTGTTTAATCTACTCATTGCAGCTTCAAACTGTTAGTTCAGTGACACACCACAACAGTGGAGAGTTCAGATTAAGATTCTGCGGTTGCGATCGGAAAAAAAACATGGAAGTGACAATGACTTCTGCACCAAGCGCAGAGAACAACAATAGCTTGGTAAAGGAGCATAAGAATAGAATATAGAATAGAATATCTCAGCAATTATTTCAGCTGGAAGGAAGCTGTGAACTAATTTCAAAAGCTACGGAAATGAACTTGAAGAATACGAGACTGTAAGATGACTTATAACGTGGTTTCCAGCTAGAATCACAATGGGTAGATCATAGAGAGGGTCGATTTCTCCTTTTATCTTGTTGCGGACATTTTTTAGATTATAAAATATCCTGAAGTGTCAATTACAGCCCTCCTTTGAGAGGGGGACTGCCTTGTTATATCTTTTATCATCTTAGTGATCTTACCAATTGCAGCAGAGTTTTTTTTAAAAATCAAAGTGCAAAGAGTCCAAGCTTTACAAGGGTATATGGGTCATAGCGCAGAACCTTGAATCAATGACCTGCACCCTCAGTCAATGATAAAAGCAATAATTTAAGTTAATGTCATTGTTTGATGCCAGCATCTAATTTCATGGTCATTGGGCTTTAAGAGTTTAAACATCAGAATGGTTATTTACTCTGCTCAGGTGCAGCATTCAAGCGCTCTACCAGGCCATGTTGTAATCTGATGCAGCACAGAAATTTTGGAGACTCTAAAATTGTACCCAGACAACTCTACCAGTCCATGTGGGTGGCATTCTCAAAAAGTAACCTCTGTGCTAGATATAGTCTGTTTCGGTGAGTATTTACAATGCCTTTGATTGAGGAGATTAAGGTGAAAAACATGCTTCTCCATTCCTTTTCTCAGTGATAATTTGCTCCTCCCCACCTAGACTCAAGAATGGATGCCTTGAGGCTGCCGTCAAATGCAAGTAAAATTAGACAAAAATTGAAGCAAAAAGCTAAATAACTTCTAGCTTCATGAATAGGGACACTAGTTTATCTTGGGCATGTGACCCAAAAGGATTTCAACTTGCATTCCCATCTCAATCCTCAGGGGGCGCTGTAGGCATTGGACTGTTGCAATCACTTCAGTAATTATACAATTGCTGATCAATTGTGACCTCATAAAAGCAAGTAGCAGAGGAAGGATTGCAGTAAAGGACATGGACCGAACGTCTAACACAAAAAAAGTTTTGAGCAGCCGGGTGCAAGAGTACCTTCCTAGAACACTGCACAGCAATGGAGTCAATTTATTTTGTAGAATTTGCTAAGAATCCTTAAAAAACAAAAATAGATTGGCATTTGCACACAAAAAAAAAAAAAATTCCAGTCTGAAATAAACAAGGAATCCTGCAGTGAAAAAAAGTGAAATGAACAGGGAACACATGTCATCCATAATTTGATGGATACTTGGATAGATGAAAAAAGCTGACAAAATCCTAAATTACATGTTTTTTTCAAATAGGCATGTATGAAATGACAGAACTGGCCAAATCAGGTGACAGTATGCATGTGGTCGCCGCAGAGTCAACAGATGGCACAGACAATTTGCTCTGCAAGGAAAATCATTTCCATCCAATTCAAAAGTTATTCTTGTCAACACTGTGTGCCTTGATGCTGTAAATTCCTGCTCAGTCCTGTATAGTGTCAAACAATGCCTATTGAACTTGTCAATTTCAACAATGTAAATGCATTTGTCTCAGATAATTCAAGTACCATTTTGACAGCATGCAATGCAACACTGAAAGGCTTGATGCCAAATGCGATTCTTTCAACTTCAAATGCTCACAATGTGGCACTTGTGAGAGGCATTTGGGCTAGACAACATATTAGTTGGGGTAGTCAAAGAGATTTTCAAGCATTGTCAAAGCAGAAAGCAGTGGTACATGACATGTTAAGTACAACAGAGCAAAGTTCAGACTTTGCTGTAAATCCTGTAAAAAAATATTTGGTTCTCCAAAATAAACTATATCAAACTATTATTTTAATACCACTATTTTAAAAAGTTGCATTAGCTCATATTGTGCAGTACAACTAACAAAATATTTGTAGATTGATTAATTATATTTTATTACTCCATTCAGGTGCAAACCAAAATTACCAAGTTCATGTAACTAAGAATTTTACACTGGGCCAGTGTAAAAAAAAATAAAGCTTGTGGGGTAAAAAATAAATAAACAAGGCATGACTCATTTATGGCAGCTGTGCCAGCATAAAAAGCTTGCCACCAGAATGTGTAGTCCACAGAGGCAAAAAAGTTTGACTAATCAGTTGGCACATAACACACAGCTTCACATAGCGTTAGGGAAATTAAATGATAAATTAAAATGAGAGAAATTAGTTTTAATCACTAAGAAAAAAAGATATACCTTTCTGTTAACTACCATGTTAGCTTTCATCATAACCAACAATTACAAACCTGCGCTTTAAGATTGTTTAAAAACTGCAAATTGCAGATCTTTATCATAAATATTCTCGAGTGTGAGAGAGAAGGAAGAGGTCTACATGTATCCACAAATAATGTTGATAAAATGTGCACAATTTTGCAATGCAAATAAAAATAATTTTATTACTTGCTAAATGGCCTAATTAAGTAGAGCTGGCTATATCTGATGGTATAGAGTATTTTGTGACTTAATTTCTGCATTCATAATCAAGAAAGCGAACTAGGCTGACCAACCACTGCTACTTAATGGTAGTATTGTAATTGCTTAAAAATGTTTAGACTAGCGAACTATTTTTTACAGTGCATGATAAAGAGACAGGGAAATTAGTATTCTGCTGTACAGCATATGTACTGGTTTGAGAGCAGGGATCGGAACACATGAAACAATAAGGCTGACCAACTGAAAAACATTAATGTAAAAACTGAAAAATTACAATCAGAATCAGCTGGTCCTTTCAATTGAATTATTGGCTCATAAACAAGACTCAAGATTTTGAGACAAAGGCAAGTAACCAACACCATTTATGCAGAAAGATATGTCTTTTTATATGGACATGCTCACAGTAACGCTTGACAGTGGAGACTATTAAACTACTGACTGGTTTGGACTGACTGATCAAGTCTTACACCTTTATTTCATTTTATTTCTTTTTTATTTCATTAATTTCCCATTTAGAATGGCAATTTGTCTGCAACCGCAGCCACATTCATACTGCAAAGCCCTCTGCCAATTTGGCAGACATCTGCAGTTCTCTGAAACATGTGTTATTGCCAGCTGCTTTTTTCACACTGCAGGCTACATATAAGAGTTGGAGGAAGACCTTTCATATGTGGTTTTTGCATGCATGCAGTCCATGGGCACCCAGTAGACTAGCAGGCTTCCCAAGGTAGTGATAAAGATACATTAGGGTCTGTAGATCCCTAACCAAGTGAACCCACCCATACCTTGGATTACATACTCAGCAACTGCGCATCATCCTATGGAGTTGACACTTTTGACATTGGCATGGACGCAATGTGGTGCTTTAATCAGACGATCCATCTAGCTGCCCCATCTTTATTTTATTTTACTTAATTGTTTTTAGCCTTTCATATTTATGCTCACACTGCTACAAGCTATTTCATTGTTACAATTTTGTTATTTAACCTTTTTTGTGCAGATGATAATATTGCAATTTACAATTTGATATTTAGTAGACACTCTTATCCAGAGCAATGCTTCCCATTGTCGTAGAAAGAAAACGTTACTATTCAACACTAAAAAGGTTCATTGCACAGCACGTGACTGTGTGGAAACGTTGCTGTCAATCATTGTTAGCACTTAATTAATGACAGTTGATGTAGATTACTGGGGAGGGGCAATAGGATAATTGACAGTTAAGAAAGTTTGACTGACCTCTTGCTAAAGGATGACTGAATTGCAGATAAGAATATTGCTTTAGATAAACTGGTGTACCTATTCATGAAAACATAGACCCAATGTTCATAATGGGAACAAGACTCTGGTACAAAATGTTCAGAGATAAAGTGAACATTTCACAGAGTAAAGTGAAGTCCTCTTTTATAGTATTTGAGGCACATTACATTAATCCCCCCGGGGTATAAAACAGCACAGTCGCTGGTGATTGCAATCTGGAGGACAGTCACCGTGCTGCTGTAATGAGATGTCCCTGGAATCGATCAGACTCTGAGGTGTCAACTTCACAGGTGGGGAAACATTAGGAAAGCCAGTCCTGTGCTGAGCCGGCCCATTCTCCAAGCCGCAAAAGCAGTTGTTTGTGGCCCTGAGATTCTGCTAAAGCAGTGGTAACCAACCCTGTTCCTGGGGAGCTGCCATCCTGTAGCTTTTCATTACAACCCTAATTTACCACAGCTGATTTAACTAATTAGCAGCTGAACAAGATCTCTAGCTGTTGAATGAGGTGAGCTGTGAGGGCGGGGAAGGGTGAAGACCAGACGCGACCAAACAGGGGATCTATAAGTTACCAAAGGGCACTCCAGTAACCACTAAGTCTCGTGAGAGATGAAATAAGGGGGTGCTATACTCCTAGGGGACGTATCCCAAATAATGAATAATAAACCCCTAAACGGGTAACTGAGGAAGAAGGAGTATATAAGGAAAATAAAGGAATAGGGAAAAGAGAAATGAAAAATAAACAACTTCGAACCGAAGCTGAGAAAAAGAAAATGGTCTTTTCAAAAACAAACAGAAGAAGTTCTGAGGCCAACTAAAACCAGTGGGGAAAACTGGTTAGTAAAGGGCAGAAAGGTTTGTGCCCCAACGGTGACACAATAACCCCTTAAAACCACCGGCCTCAGAATCTGGACCTATACCGTCCTAATACCTTTTTCCAAAAAAACAAACAAACTGAAGTCAAAATTCTTTTTTAAATCTCTTTGTTCTTAAATTCCTTATATCTTGCTCAGGAATACGACAGGGAACTGGCTAGAGCAAAACACGTTACACTCAAGCACCGTTCCACTGCCTACTGACGCTTTAAATACCCAGCCACAGGTGTGGCTGGTAATCAGCGGAAGGTGTGAGCAACCCCCAGGTGAAACAGATCAGAGGTAACCCTGCAGGAATGCATGGAATGTTCAAGCAGGAACAATCCTCCCACAGGAACCAAAAATAACGATTAGCCGAGTGGCTAATCTGCGAGCTCGAACTAATCGTCCCCACACACCAAAATAACGATTAGCCGAGTGGCTAATCGGAATGCTAACCACTGAGCCGGTGCAGGCACAGAAAAATGATCTACCTGCACAGAAACCGTGACATGAGCTTTGTTAGGCTACAGTGCAAACCTACAGGACGGTAGATCTCCAGGAACAGGGTTGGTTACCACTGTGCTAAAGGATTCCCCAATTTTTTTAATACAAATCAAAGCCGGTTTGAGGCAAAGGTTGGCTCTGGTTTTGTGAGCGCAAACATGGCATTAACATTTTCTGTGCATGCCCCTACCAAATGTTATGTTTCCTCCGCATAACACAAGGAATTCTCATAGTGTCCTTGTACAGCTTGTAATTGAACAGTGAGTAGTCCTTAAGAATTGGGAGCCCTCAGCCACTGGGCTGATGTGTGAAAGACTAAAACGGCAACATGCAGGTAAAATTTCTTGATGGATTTACAGTTCATGGAGAGGATGGTTTGAAAAAAAAAGTTTAAAAATGTATTTATTTTTATAATCACAGGCCAAATGGGCAGAAATTCAGTAAAAAAATGTTTTTTAAAGTAGGTATTCTAAGCTACGGCTCCTAAAAAATGTTGATATCAGCTGGTGACGTAACAAAGGGGAGACCATTCCTTGCCTGACCATACCCCACTAGAGCACAGTAGTAGGTTGGCAGTTACACAGGTTACTTGTACGTCAGTCAATCGATTTAGCCAGTAAGTCTTAGTTTCACAGATAGCTAGGATGCTGAACTATTTGTGTTTGTGCAGGCTGTGCAAACTCTAGCCTGTCAGGGCATGGAGTTCTCACCACTAATTTAGTTGGCAGCCCTAAATCAGGCTATAGGCTACAGATTAGCCTATAACTAGACTAGCTAACGTTACTGTCTATAGTCATTCATGGAGAACAAGCCGATTATGCTTGAGCTGGCAGAGGCTGGGCACATCCCTTAACACTGCTGCATGTGTGATAGGGTGTTGTAACAGTTGGCCTGCTAGCAATTTATGAAAGAAAAAATATTGTCCACATTAGTTTTATAGAGTCAGACTGTTGATGTGCATTCATTTAGAACCATGATTAAGGTTTTGCCTGCCTTATTTCATAGCTGGATGTTTATTGAAAATGAATGCACACCCTTGGACCAATCAGAATAAAGTATTCAGTCAGGCTGTTCTATAAAGCACAATAAGCACAACATGAACATGAGGATTTTATTCTCCATGGCATGCATAGCTATTTCTCATATAATGTATTTTAAGAGGGTAAATAATCCCTCTAAACAGCTTGTTAAAATTTAAATTCTGAGATTGCAACTGTGGTTGGAACTAAAACCAGCATACACAGTGGTCCCCCAGGACTGAATTTGGGAATTACTGACGTAAACGCATGTTTTCAACAACTTTAATGGATTGAGAGATGGTTGTAACTAAAATCAACATACACAGTGGGTCCCCAGAGAAATTACAATGTGAAGACATGTAATTTGAATGATGCATTGAAATTTTCAAAAAGAGATCATAGCATTATTTCATTTTTGGTGCCAGTACATTCTAAAGAATATGGAAGAAATAAATCACTAATGTCATGATGTCATAAGCAAGTAGATTAACTGGGTGCCATTAGGAAACACAACAGTGTAATGAATTCAGAAGATATAGATATGGAATTTCACAACATTCTACGTAAAAATAACAATAGTCTTCTTAAGGAAGAAGTCTCTGCGTAACTGAACACATTTTTATTAATTACACTCCCGCACTATCAATTGCAAGAGATTGAAGAAAGCAAGATTTTCCTCTTGCTGTGGTTTTAGAGGAGTGGCCAGACTCCTTTGCTGCAGCAGCCTATCCTCGGACACACATTTACTGGGATTTTTTTTTTCCCCCTGAATTTAAAACCAGCCGCTTGATTCGACCGGCTTCTTCCTTTATTTCCATTTTATCAAAACGCCAAAGCTTTGATTTTTTTCCCCCCACCAAGATGGCAAGGTGGCTGTTAGGCTAATTGTCGAGCAGGCTCCGGTATCAAGCTGAAGACTGCTGCTCCTTTACAGCATGCGCCTGCCTGCCTGCCTGCACTGTGAGATTTGACTGGCTTGCGTCAGGAATCTATTTTTAGCCACATTCCCATGACAATAGAAGGCAGGTCCTTGACGAATCACATGACATGAAGTCCTGGAGAGGAAAACCTTTGGCTCTTAACGTGGTCAACATTGACTGTATTGATCCCTTTGTTCAAAATAAGAGGACATTTGCCTCGGCAGGGGTTTTATCGCCCTCCCAGAGCAAGAGCACGTCTTTCTCTGATGTTCCTCATTTTAACTGATGGTGACATTTACGATGGTTTAATCGACAGCCAAAATTCACTGATACTTACTTTTTTCAAAAGGCACACACCGATCGAAAATGTGAAAGAGCCATCTTTATGTTCACGGATTGGAAGATTCTTAAAAGAAAAAAGGAAAAAAAGGATCTTAAAAGAAAAAAGGAAAGCTGCAATTCATACTAATTAGGCAAAAAAAAATACTTTATCAGTTTAAAGGGATAGTTCTCTTTCTGCAATTATTTTAGATATTTTCAGAAGTTACTAGAAACACAGTGTCACAGTTTTCTTGCATTAAACCATGAATCCGCCAATGCCCATACATCCATTGAAAAACTGGAAAACTCGTAAACTTTTGTAAATATCTAAAATATTCTTCATCACACACAAACTAGACAAATGAAAAATGTACACTAAATAATATTTAAAAAGACACCAGGAATGAACTACCCCTATAATGAAAATTAAGATGTTGGATTAGACATTATAAATCTTCTCAGAATCTCTAAACATCTATCCATATTATGATATTTCTGCACAAAACACTGCCACTTGATGTCTGTCCCTAAAGAATTCCCCCAATGCCTTCAAGGCTATATCTAAAGTATAGATACCTGCCCAACTTGATGGGTCTTTTCTCAAATAATGACATTACACAGATTGTGGCTATAGATTAGTACAGAAATAAAATTACTGCAGTTGGCACTCAGTTAAAAGGTCAGGTTTTCTTATAAAAATAAAATAAAAATAGATAGATTTAACAGAGAGAGGTCCACTCAGACTTCAGGTAATATAAAATGCATCTATACAAATTAAAGAGACTCTTTAGAGAGAGAAAAACGTGATTGTATTAGCTTGAAAAATAAATTTCACTCATTTTTAGGAAAGTCAGAGATTGACATGTTGCACACTGACATTTCACAAGGATGGGAAAAAACCTTAAATATTAAGATTATAGATTATGATACCAATTAGCAGAAATGTAGCCATAAAACCTCAAATAGTGCACACAGACATTACCCTCGTGTCTATGTTTTACATCTCTCCTTGGTGTAACATTATGAATAAAGATAACAAGCTGTTCGTGGTTGAATACCATCTTAGGTAAACATTGGAGCAGTTCCTTTTTGCAATTGAATATTCAAATTCAAATGTCCATCAGCCCAAATTAAAATAAACCATTTTAATGGTGCTTTACACATGACATAACCACCTTCATAAGCACTACATAGACATTAATAAATGATCATGGCATACAAATAATATGTAAGTAATATGATGTGTACAATAGATGAAAGAAATAAATGTACATTCATTTTAAATGACCAAAATGTACCTCTGGCTAGAGCAAATGACATGGGACCTGACTTCACATTTTAAAAGTTATTCCAAAAATGTATTGCTGCCTTATTTGCAAGTAATTTTCACAAAAATATTGAGTAGATCTTGACCAGCAAATCATGTTTTAATGTTCCCTTTGACATCACTTTTCAATTGAAAATGTCAAAGTTGTCTCGCATTAAGCAGATGTTTAGACACTCCAGACTCCAAGAAAATGGCATGTATCATTCAGCCATTAGATTTTCCAAGTTTGTCAAACTCCTGTGGTAAGGGTCAAATTCTGAAGATTAAATGATGCTTACCTAACATTAGTGTGTTCTTTCTATTTAGCCCTGAATTTAAATTTTAAATGCTATATTTGATATATTTTTCAAAGCCGGTGTAGATATCATAACATAGATATGACACAGAAATAAGCATAGTTATTTTATAATATTTAAAAAATCCTGCATAGTATGCCTTCAATCTGAACAATCATATATTGCGTCCCTGTAATGCTATTTCTTTTGACATCTTTAGAGTCTTGCTTTAAACATTTTCCCCCAATGTTAACGATAACAATTTGGGACTGCTGACTGTCCCTCTGGAGATATTGCTCCCAAATAAAAAACAGCTCTGTAGCTAAAACACTTACTTATATATAAATAAATAAAAAAGACCTACTCATAAAAAACAAAATTTTAATAAATGAAATCTGATAAGCCAGTTTTCCACACTACAACCCACCCTATTTATAGTCATGTCATGCTAGATCTCCACTGCCGATTAGGGAGAGTGAAGGCATCCACTGATATCCTCCAAAGCAACTGTCGCTGGAATTGACTGGTGCTGATGCATCTCACAATCATTGTCAAATGGGGACACATGGGAAAAACTAATACAGTGGCACCTGAGGAATACTGACTGACTTAAACCCACCTTAGCACTGGCAGGATGATAGCAAATGTGTTCCTTGACTCTTGGTTGACATGACTGAAGCACAATGTCTTGACTTTAATTATGTTACTAATGAGCAGTGTCGCAATTTTAGTACCCAGTCTGCTCTCCCAACGATGCCTCCCATTCACCATGTTGCCTCACTCCTCTTCTGACTTCTCCAGCTCTTAGTTTTGTGACCTGGTATTGCTGACTAAATGTCACAACTTGATGCTAGGGAGATTATTATATTAATATTATATAAAAAATTATATTTCAACATGAATTATTTAATTAAAAAAATTATCTCTATAGTTCAATCATTTAGATCTGCAGCTTATGTCGAGATTCCATTGTGATGAAAAGATATCTTTTTATTACATGGCATTGTTAAATTCTGATTGGTCACTTCAGGAATTTGACAGTCAAATATTTCTGAATAATGACTGCTGTTATGGTAACAGACTGCTTTAATTTAGAGTGCTTTTCATATCACTCTGCAGTAGTAATTTTCATATTTTCTAACTCAACACCTGGTGTCACTTGCCTCGCATCATAGGCCTATATTATTTAACAGGACACAATGGAAAATGAGTTTCAAATTATTTTCAATTTATTTGAACTAATGAAATCTCTTTAAAACAATGCTTTGTATGGTAATTATTCATTTAATAAACATGATAATCCACTTCCAGGAGGTCTGCTTTTGCAAAAAAAATACCTTCACAGAGGCAGCCCCACTCTGGTTCTTTGCCTATGCATTGGTCATTATTTTTTGATAGCAGACCACCTCATCATGGATTATCCCTTACTAATTATAGCCTATTGATTTAGTTGACATAGTATGTTACCTAGCATTTCGAGTGGTATGAAGTGGATAGCTGTGCTGTTTCATTTAACTGCCAATACCTGTGCTTTAATTTGACCCATGACCCAACCCCAAGCATCTCATATTGATGGTTCTTTCATCCTGAAGAAACATCAAATAGTTGGCTTTTCGGCCTCCCTGACCAGGGTTTTGTAGGTTTTTGTGGGAAAGGTAACCTGCTTGGAACTCGTTTTAGGGTAATTCCCATCACTTAAAATTCAAACTACAAAATCTGTTGCGTTAACATTTGGGAGCCTTTGCTGAGCGTTGGACATCACCTATAATGACACATGTGCTACCCCTTGGTCATGGCACATTTATATGGCAATGGGCATGCACATAGTATAAGTATCTTGTTTAAGAGAAGAGGAGACTGTGCCAGCAACCTTCCAGAGTCAAGGTGATCTTTCAAACTACAATGGTATTGAACCTGTCACTGACTGGTGGCCACAAAGGCATTGAACCTGTTGCTAACTGGTCGTGCTTACAAAGGAACCACAAACAAAGGGCAAAATACAAATGGGATCAACCCCATCCCAATAGGCACAAAAGAGTACTCAGAGAAAAATTTCAATCAGAAATCATCTTTTTAAAATCATCATTGACATTTTGGATCCGGTACATGTTCATGTTAAGTTGTTCTCCTATACAAACCTTTAATTAAGATCCTTAATGTAAAGTAGGATACGTTCTTGTTGCATTTGGATACAAGGCTCCAGCGACATGTTCCATTAAACAAGAGCTGTTAACCCTCTTCAGCAAGACAAGGCCCTAATCAAGCTCAAGCCGGCCATGGTCCCAACAGAATGTATGCTGTGAATACAAATGAGAACCCAGGAAGCAACCAAAACCAAAGGGCAAGATACAAATAGGATCAACCCCATCCTAATAGGCGTGAAAGAGGACACTGGCCGACCTTTCTGGGAGCGTGGGGGTTGAATCGGGTTTGTTTTAACCCTTGTGAAGATGAAAGCGAAGGTGATGTGTGTGGGGCTGCAGGAAGGAACAAGTTAATTAGTGGTTCACTGACAGATTGATCCTCTGTCTTCGGCTTCAGGTGTAATCCACTGCCTCATCACTCCGGTTCTTTTTCATATGGAATGAAGGTAGCTTAAAGCTCTTCGGCCTGATTAAGGCCTTTACTTTTGGTGCGGGGTGGGCTGTGATGGAAAGGAAGAAAAAATGTGGCTAAATCCATTACAAAAGGTCACTTTGCTTGTAAGACTTGATCACAATTAGCTATCATTAATATTATTTATTTTTTTAGCTAATATCTCTTTTAAGATGTGAATCCCATTACAGGACTAATTTATTCCTCCTGGGAACCCCTTCACGGCTGTTATCATGTGTCTAATTAATACATCATTTTTAGAACTGTCTGTGTGCCCACCTTGGGTGCCCATCCATAACTGTGGATGAGAATCCTCAAGGAAAACGATGAGGTCACATCAGTCCACCTGACCTAAGCTTTGGTAAATGGCAGCAGTAGATCATGGCTCTAAGTGTTCAGATGTCCCTTTCAAAGCATATGTCCTTGACTCCTCTGGTGTTCATGAGGGGATTGAAGCCAGGGGAAGGTATACTGTTCTGTGCCCAGCCTAAGGCTGCTGGCTGCCTAAACCCAAATAGCTGCCAGTACACAGATTCCTCAATTACACTTCTCCAACAGCTTCCTCAAGTGTCAACTTGCCTATGTGTGTGTGTGTGTGTGTGTGTGTGTATGTGTGCATGTGTGAGCGTGTGTGCAACATGGGTTGCTGTTCCCCTCTGCACTCCGCTCCAGCAAGGTCGCGCTTTTACATGTATGTGTTTCTCTCACCTCATCCTGGCACCCAGCCAGGGAGGGCTCGGCTTCATTGATAATTTCATGAGGCAGTCTGAGGTGAATGCAAAAATAAACACCTGTTACTGGTGCTGCAGTCATCAAAGGCTTCTTTAATATTCCTTTCAATTATTAATTACCAAAATGTGGGACTTTCCTTTAATTCACTGCTTTTACAAAGGCAACCAGCGATTTGGAAAACTGGTTTCATACATGCAGAAAGTGTTATGCAACCAGAATGCTAGAGATGGGATTGTGTCTGTTTTTGCCTGTAAAGTATGATGAATCCTACCACGTGTGAAAAGTAAATGTCACACCATTGAAACCAAATTAGTAAATTAGACTGGAATTCCACTATCTTTATAATGCGGAGTGGTGTTATCCAGTTTGGGAATATTTGCTTAGGTATGTAAAATTCTGGATATGGTCAAGCATGATTCATTGTTTACAAATAGTCTGTTATTGTGGCTGTTGCACTCTTTTAGAACAGCATATCCTGAAATGTACCTTTTAAATAACAAAAATGTTAATTTCTGGAAATACAGTAGCCTTCCCGACTGTTTTTTTTTTTTTTTACAATCAACAGAGTGGTGGCCTGGTGTGCAACACTGCCTGATGTTTTTGATTTTACATTTATGTCAAAGTAAGCAGCCTCCACTTTCTCCCAGACTGGTGTGTTACATGGGTACCATTTAGCTGGGCACTTCCCACAGCCGTAACTGCTTCTCTGAGCACACTAGTCATACTCGTGCATGTGAGTCACGCATGTGTGTGTGTGTGTGCGTGCGTGTGTGTGTGTGTGTGTGCATCTTTGTATCTGTGTGTGTGTGTGTCTGTATGTGTACGTGTGTGTGTTTGTTTAAGACACAAGCACATGAAGTGTCATGGCACCTGGATGCTGAAAGGGATCATCTGTCTACAAGCCTCTTGGAAAAGGATCACCCTGGCAACAGTCCCACATGCACAAGGAGCCAGGGGCTGCTAGACTGACACAGGAAGGAGTCTTACTCAGTGCAGGAGCTGAGGGAGCCACTTAGTATGCGCCCCCTGTTCTCTGTAAATGTCCTCAGCCCTTTATTGGAAAAAAGGCTGTGTGCCTGGGTCTCTCTCTCACTCTGTTTCTTGCTCCCTCTTTCCCCATCTCTCTCGTTACGTATGTTCACCCCTCATTTCCCCACCTCAGTTTTCACTCTGCCTCTCTCTGTTTTCCTTTCCTTTTTCCCTTTTTCTCTCCCTTCCTCCCCTTTATTTCTCCCTCTCTCCCCATCCTTTCCTCTCTGTCTCTTTACGTCCCTCTCTCTCCCCTGTCTCTCTCCACATCTCAGTCTCGCAGAAGCAGGCAGCAGCCGTATGCTAAGCTGAGAAGCCTCTGATAGCCACAGAACAATACAGTTGCAAATAAAGCCGAGTGCTCAGCTTGAGCTACATGCTATGTCTTTGCTGTAGCAGTGGGCATCTCAGCACGTCTCCCTGATTTGCCGATTTCCACTGTTTTGTCAAAGGCAGCAGGTGCCGGTAAGCTTGCGAAGAAGAATCCCCCAGCTCTGTGGTGTTCCCCACTGCAGTGTTGATGTGACTGTCACTGGGTCGGGCTGGGGTGGGGGAGGGAGGGGGTGCCAACAGCCCTCTCTCTGCATCCTGCTCCCGGTGAGATTGATAGCCTTTGGACGGTGGTCTGAGGACGAGCGATGCCGCAGGACGTGCACAGAAAAACAGCAGCCAAGTGGCAACCTGGAACATTCCAGCCAGTCTTATAGATTCAAGGTGCATGCAAGCACCCACCCACACACACACACACACACACACACACGCACATGCGCCTATATGCATTCACACACACACTCACACACAACACACACATGCACAAACACACATGCCTACATTCATTCACACACACACACACACACACAGCCACATACACTCACACACACACACACAACACTCATACACGCCTACATGCATTCGCACACACACATTCACATAATCGCATGTGCAGACTGCTCCAGGCATCTCACCTGTCTGTGACTGACACATCGGCACTCAAAAGACCCTCCCCTCCACTTCCTGACTGATTGATGCAGATGGATGAAGCAGGAGGGAAAACGTCCTCTCCACCTCTCTCTCTCTCTCTCCCTCGCTCTCTCTCGCTCTCTCTCTCCCTTGCTCTCTCTCTCTTGCTCTGCCTCTCTCCCCCCCTCTGTCTTTCTCATTCTCACTCCCTCTCTCTCGCTTTCCGCAACTCCGCTACGAGCGTCCGATCTCACACGGGGAAGGAGCCGATCTCTCGCGTGCACGGAGGGGGAAAAAAAAAGGGGAGCGAACTCCACATGAGAGGCACGGCGAGACGCAGGATCTGTGGGCTCCTGCCGGAGATGTAGGAGGTCCTCGGCGTGCTCTCGCGCGCGTGTGTGTGTGTGTGTGCGTGCGCGTGTGTATGCATGTGTGAGCCAGCACGGCAGCTGAGGACCAGCCGGAATGACCCGGGCAAACAGGAGAGCCGCGGAACGCCTGAGCGGGCTGGCCAGCCGGAGGACTCTCTGATTCCCCCGCTCCCTCCTCTGCTCTCTCGCCGGTAGCCTGAAAACAAGGGGAACAGTCACCTGTAGTCTGCCGGCTGATGGATAGCGAAACCCCAGCGGAGACAGGTAAGAATGAATGGGATCATGTTTTTTAAACTCTGATTCTGGCGGAGATCAGAACGTACTGTGAATCCGGCCACGCTCGCGGCTGCTGGCTGCCCGTTCGCCTCGGCTCTCTCCGTACCCCTCTTCTTCAGGAGTTGTTCAGGGACCGTACAGCCCCTGCATCTGGACTTTGCGGTTCGAACATTCTGTGTAAAATCACGGTTAAAATGAATCGCAATAAATTGTGATGTAAAGTGCTGGCAGTATTAAGGGAGAAAAAAAATATAATCAATATTCAAAACACCAGTAAAAAGGTTGAAGCTATGTGCTTGCAATGCTGAGTGCCACTCCACAGCCTATTCCTGTTTTATTCTGGGAAGCATTGGTCAGAGCCCCAAGCCCTGATAATAAGAGGTCGAGATATTTTGTAAGTGGTGGAAAGAGACAGTCACAGTTGATAATAATCCTGTTTCGGAGAGCATGGGGGTATGTTGTCTTGTGAGGAGCACTTCTCTGATGTTAATACTGGTGAAGTGGTTTGGGAGGGGGGGCAAGGGAAGGGGTGGGTAGGGGGGGGAGGGGGTTTGGAGGATGGTGGGCTGTCCCATGTTTTTCCCATTGGTGGCACTGAAGTCTCCCCAGAATCATTGTTGTGGAGGGAGACAGAGATGTGCAGTTTGTTTATCAGCTGTAGATGTTGATGCAAGAAGGGGGATAGAGACTGTGGGACATTGCTTGGCAGAAACTGAGTGAGGAGCCACAGGTTGAGCACCAGCAAAGCTGAAGTGCAGTCCAGTGAAGGACGGAGGGATAAAGCAGGAGAGAGAGAGAGAGAGAGAGAGAGAGAGAGAGGTTGACAAAATTGTACTGCGGCTTTCACTGGTCACTGCAATGGATCAGAATAAATGACTGAAGAGCGTTTTTGTTTATTTTTTGATGGCATGCTGTTTTCATTTTAACTACCATGACATTGCCAAAATGGAGGCTTGCAAATGAGCCGTGACATCGTGCTATTGAAGAGAACTGGCCTTCTGCAATATTCTCTGGCTGATTCAGTTGTGGTGGATTAGTTTAGGGCACAAATGTCTCAGCAGTCTCATTTTCTCTGAATACTTCACTTTGCATCAGTTCATTTATCTACATTTCTTATGTAAATTAGTTTTCCCATTTGCTGCAATGTAACTTTGTTGGTATTTAAGGTCTGACAGAATGGGGGGGGGATTGGTCACCATTTTAGGGTTACTCCGATATTCCGATGATCACTACAATATTAAATTTGCAGTATGTAGTATGGGATTTCACATGTATGGAAGTTTAATACTGGATCAAGTCTTTCAGGTCCTTGCAAACCAGGTAACAGAAGAAAGGAGATAGGCACCATAAACAGTTATTTCAGTGTCAAACCAAATCTAAACTGATATCATTTATGTGCAGGCCTTCCATACTGAGAAACAGCTATGAAAAATAGCCAACGGTGCAGTCACTGTGTAGTAATCCAGAGGTACCAGTGCCTATAGAGATGTGATTTCCCTTTTATGAGAAGATGAAAATACCCCATATAGCTGAATATCAAGACCATCAGTGGTGGCCATATTTGAAGAACAAGCAGTGGGTGTTTTTTTTTTCTTTTTGTCCTGTGCACAGGCTAGAGAAAATGCATTACCTCGCTTAGACAGAGCCAATGAATTCAGCAGGGCCAGCAGGAGTGAGCTGTGGGATCAATTAGTCCTGGAATCGACAGGCCAGAGCACCCCACCCCCTTATATTTTACTCTCGTAAATGGGGAACTGGAAGATTTGGAATACAAATTGTTCGTTCCATTCCCTCCCAATTAGCCAGAGGTCGATAAAAATGCCTTTGCGGGGTAAAAAGTACTTACCTTGCATAATGTAGTTTTCTTTCTCTTTTTTCATCTAAAGCATTTAATAGAACATTAAAAGGTAAAATGTGTGTCTTTTGACTGGACAAGTGGCAGGAGCATAGGAGAGTCACTTGGACTGTCTAAATACCACACTCACTGACTCTCTCAGGTAGAGACCGAGGTAGAGTTGTTGTGATAAATTCAACTCTTACATCACTGCTTTACGACCTGCAGAAATCTGCAGCTGACAACATGTACTAACCAGCCTATGAGCCCAGTGTTGCCGTAGACCCTACAAGCCATGCAGTGTACTACAGGTGAGCTAGCACTGGGGATAGGAAAATCTCTCACAACCGGTAATCTGTATGCACTTGACAAGCTAGGAAGTGTTTACACATCATTCAACTGATGAACTCAAGACAAATTCAACCTACTGGGACAAAACCCGCTGTGTCGTGCCTCTGTGGACTCTAGGCCACATTTGGCCAATGACTGAGCCCCAATTAAAACAAGCATTGTCAAGCATTGTCAAGGCTGTAAGGCTTAGCCTCTGCTCATAACAGGTGATGCACTGATACAGACTGATGCACTGAGGAGGGCCAAGTTCTGCACTACCTTTGATATATGAGAAGAGTTGTTTACCTTTTCAGGGTTCATTATGTAATGATAACTATTGATGTGATATCTAAATAATAATAATAATTATAATAATAATAATAATAAACAAATGAAATGAAAAACGAAATGGCTGGGTCAAAGGTGATGCCTGCCATTGCTTTTACTTTACTATGTTTGCAAAAACAGCATGGGAAATTCATATTTACCATGTTCAGTACCCTACCAGCAGTCAATATGCCCACCTTCCAGATGGACCATTCTATGAGCAACAGTCACACGGAAGACCAATCCCCATATACCCATATGAATCCTCAAATGTGCCTCAAAGTTATTGGGTTATCTTAAGAAATACAGCAGGCAGTATGCTTCATTCTCTCATAAGTGCATAAATAGCGTATCCATTTAAGTGCTGCATTCAGAAAGCATGAATAATAGACAGGTCTACAGATTTTAATCACCGATAGTGCGCCCGTCCAGTCGTTTCTGGCAAAGACCTGACCTGAATACCAGAGTGGCAGCTGGCAGAGGGGAGCAGTGCTGTGGAGAAAGATACTCTCTAAAGATATATCATTATAAAGAAAAAAAATACCCTGCAAAGATACACCACTATAAAGATACAAATATACACAAAAATACGTATCGTTTTAAAGATACAAAACACGCTTTAAAGACAGACACGAACTGGATAGAAATTAAACCACAAATATTACAGCCATTTTCAGGGAATTCAGATGATGCAAAGAAGCAGCCATTATCATGCTCTTCAAGATACTTGATATTTGCAGCGCGCTGCACATCCCTCCCAGCCCTCATCATTTCTCTCATTGAGTGCCCGCCGCATATTATGTGTTGCCGTAGTCTTGCTTTGACAGGCGGACCCAGAGACCTGTCGTGCCGTCCTCCATAACAAGGCACTTCAGCATCTGAGCGAGAATAGAAGCTCTCCAGGTGGTCCTGTAGCACTTCGCGCTTTGAAGAACAGCACCACGGCATCAGCACATCCTCTCCCCTTCCCCATATTTTACTTTGTTCCCCAATCTGGAATGCTTGATCATAATTGCAAGCCTGTCCCATCGCAGTGTCGTCTGTGAATACTACAGGATGCAGACCAGCACGTTCTGGAAAACGCTTTCAGCCAGCTGCCCACTTTTCACTATACAGTCCAACAGCTGAGCTGGTGAAGGACTCTTCTAACTTAAAACCCTATCTGCCTGGGTGATACTGTGACCAATTACTTTGAGCCCCCCTCCCCTCCCAGTGTAATCACCGATGACACCGTCAGTGTTGAGATTCTGGCAGTGGTGCACCGGGAACCAGTTTGTCAGCTGGACGCACTCGCGAGTTCCTTGCCTCTCTCTTTTAGACCAAACTGTTTTCTGTGATAAAGAAAAAGCTGTGGTTTAGTACATTGCTGTTTGGTACAAATTTAATTTCCTATACATATGTTCACAGTAGAATGAAAGTATATAAGCAAATATTATGACATAAACAAATGTACACATCTTATGTAAACTGATATTCGTTGACCTTGTATTATGCATTTAATCAATAGTGAACTCTTGACCTTTAGTTAGACGTAAGAGAATTTTATTTTATATTTCAATAAAATTACTTTCATGAGTCAACGTAGCTCTTAATGGCAGAAATAAAAAGTGATTCATTTACATAGTTTACAATGGAAGGGCAAAGCATATTAAAACAGAAAACAAACACACACATACAAACACGCACACACATGCGCGCACACACACATACACACACACACATGCAACAGCATAATCTATGAGGAATCTATGGTTTACCTTAATGCTGTAAGGTAGTAGAAGGTTTCAGGAATCAAGTGTGGGAGTAACTCTCTTGGGCGCTTTGACAGAGCTGTATTCAGTACTAAGAGGCACCAAAAGGTGTACCATATGTACCCAAGACCTCTTGGATATCGCGCATAATGCCCCCCCAGTGTGTTCAGTGTAGCATTCACAGGAGTGGAGTCATACGCCAGAAGCATTGCTTCATAGCCTGTCAGAAGATCTTGACCAGCTTCTCACTTTGGAAACAAACACAGGAGTCTTCAGGCTCTGTGGTACAGCAAGTCCATCTGACAGGTCACAGAGTTGGCTTTACCCACCCCCCACCTCTCTCTCTCTCTCTCTCTCTCTCTCTCTCCCTGTCACACACACACACACACACAAACATGCATTGCAGGAATCATTAGTAAGCAGTCACAATGTGAACTGTAAAAAACGATAACACAGCAATGTGGACTTTTATCTTAATCCTACAAACTGTCAATAAATATATGTTCTATTAACAGGCAGTAGCACGATGATTTGGAAGCTCATCAGAGATGCTTCGACATAAAGTTATTGCAATCCCTTATTTAATTATGCGATTAACAAGCAGGTATGCCATTTTTCACAGGTCACGCCTTTCATTTTCTGTTCCTCAGCGTATTTGTTTTGGAGGGAGGTTGCAGTTCTTTCACTCCTCCTTTGTCCTTCAGGGTTTGCTTCTCTAGGGAGTCCTGCTTCCCCCCGGTTACCAGCCAGGAGAAGGGACCTCAAGGCTATAATTGTATACACTGCTGCTGTGTATTGTTCACAGAGGCTATGTGCAACTTTGAATATACTTATATATTTGGTCATTGGACTCTTTGCTGTTCCCATGGATACCTTTTCAACCCATCACAGTGAAAATATAACCTCTCACACTAGAAACAACAACAAAAAAATTAAATTTTTTAAACGCTCACACACACACACACGCACACACAAAGATAAGAGCCCTCCTACTCAGCTCTGAATGAAACGGCACTCACTCTGGGAAAGGAGCAATCACCCAGGGGTTAACCATATCCATCTGTAACTACCTTCAGGCTGGAGCACAACCGCCAGCACCAGGGAGCGGAAGAGAACGTTTCTACATGGACGAAGACAGGGGACTGACCTTACCTGAACACTTTTTACAGGCTGGGTGAGGCAAACAAGAAGAGAGTGAATGGCTAAGTTTAGCTTTATCTTGAGGGGCATTATTTGGATTTCTACTGCAATACGCTTATGTAATTCACATTCGAATCAACGGTTTCTCAATCTGTTTGCCACTTTTGCCGAAACAACTCTAATGGCTCCATGGTGATAGATTGGTCATTTGCTTCTCAGTGGGGAGTGTTATGGCAATATATGAGAGGCATACCTGCGGAGTTGTGTTCTGCCCCTTTTTCAGATGTGATTTTCCCCAAGAACCACTGGAATTACATTTTATCCTTCCACCCAAACAGAGTAAAGAAATGCCGAAAATAACCAAGTCAGTTCAAATTTATGGTGGTGTCACTTCTAACCCACAGCTTTATAGGATAGGACACAGCAAGAATTAAGAGGACCCTAAGGCATAATTTATGTTACAGCTTATAAAATTGTTATTTTGACCGAAGTATTTTCACCCCAGCCAAATTCTCAATTACAGACAGCACCTACGGCGTTCTCCAACACACTAGCAAAACAATAATGCTACAACAAGGGTGAAGGGCTCCCAAAAAAACATCCTTATCTATATTCATCCTCAAAACCTGCCTTCTCCTCCGGAATTACAATATGGACCCTATTTGTGCTGTCCAGGCGCAACTGTAAAAATCAAGTGCTAATTCCGGGAGGTGGAGCATGTCCAACACTATTCCCGTAATTTCGTAACTAGAGACAGTAGCACACCTGAGGCGCAGTTGCTACAGAGGTCTGTTTACAAAAAGTAAGACACCTATGGGTGTGGCAGAGGTTTGGCCTCATTATGGTCAATCAGATTAGCTGTTTCCCCATTAAATACCAGTGTATTACTGTAATAGTGAACTGGCAATTCAGTTACTTCAGCATAAAAAAAAAGAATTACCAGTGTACACATAATACTCCTTGGGAATTACATTTCCACCATATTATTTATTTATTGAGTTTTTTTTAGTTTTGGAGAGGTATGTTACTGAAAATTTAGTCCAGTTGTGTTATGGCTCCACAAATGATAGCTGTTGGTGAGGAATATGCACTCGACTTGGTCTGGCCAGGCGCGAAATTACATTTTGAAGGGGTAATGACTGATAACAAAGCATTGACTGCTGGGCCTGTAGTTCTTGTTTAGTTTTTTTTTTTTTTGCTCTTCCAACATAAGGAACTAAATGAGGTAAATAAAATAGAAAATATTCTGAACTTTCAACATGTGGAGATACACAATTTATGGCAAACCAATTAAAATGTGTGCTGTTACTATATGTGTGATGTGGAGAGGAGGCAAAATGTGGTGGGATAAAGAAGTGGATTGTAGAAGCAGGGGGCTGCTGATTGATGAAGAGATAGGGATGAATGTATTGAGGACAAGATACCGAGATAGAGAAAGACAGAGCCTCTGCCACTCCATCAAGATCTATCTTTGACAAGTTACCATCCAGAAGGCATCTTAAATGATTCATGAGGCTTTAACCAAATGTAAAAAAAATAAAAAAATAAAAAAATGAAATAAAATAACTTTTGAAATACATATATATTCATTTAATATTTCATCAGAATTTAATGGATTCCTTTTTTCTCCTCTACCACATTTTCTATGAATGTTTGCCCTTAACCACTCCTTCCAGAAGTTATATGTCAGGACTGGAGTGGATTTATCTGGATGAACGTAATTGTGTCAGTTGGAATGCATGGCTTTCTAGGAACGAGCCTTGACAGGCTAACAGGGTTTAAAGGGTGAGTTCACTTTCCGGAGTCTTTGATATTGTTTCTGTTTTTGACTGGCCCAATTTTTATGTGAGGAAGGATATTTTAGATTATGACAATAGCATGTATGGGTCATTAACAGTTTTATGGTTTAAATAAACACTTCAGATAACCCCAAAGCAGTTTGTATAGCAATGTGAGAGTTACATGTACAGAATATTGCAAAATGCATGCTTAATTAAGGGTGTGGCTGAAAAGCCATTTCTGAGCTAAGGTGATTGAGCTCATGTTAACAGTGCTGTTACATGTAATGTGTCTATTAGAGGAAACAAAAATGAAGGTGACATTGATGGTGACGGACAACAAGGAGACCTTGCAGACATATATTTTTTAAATGCTTCAAGGATATCGACTGAGTAGAAATAACTGATGCTTATTTATGCATAACACAGGCTTTCAGGGTATGATATAAAACAAAAGGCTGGTAGATATTTGTTTACTGTATACAGGTTGTGGCCAAAAAATGGGAACACCAATATGCTGTAAAGTCACTGAATTGGGCATTGTAGCACCACATTCCACCAGAAAAGCTTCTATTCTATTAGAATCGAATTCAGCAGCGGGGATACAACACCGTTCTTCCAATAGAAAGTCAATCAGTGCATACCTTGTTGATGGAGGTGGAAAACACTGTAAAAGACCTTGTTCCAGAACCTATAATTAATGCTTGATTGGGGTCAGATCTGGTGACTGAGAAGACTGCGACATACGGATAGCATTGCTGTCATGCTCATCAAACCACTACATGACAACACGTTCTGTGGATAGGGGCATTGTCATTCTGGCTGCAAATAAGTGCCAAATCATGGGATGAAGGTAATCACTCAGAATCTTTCAGTAGTAATTAGCATTGACCGCGCATTCTAAGGGGATGATTGCACCCAAACCATGTGAGGAAAATGCCTGCCACACCATTACAGAATCACGAAAACCATTCGCTATTATAACCAAATGCTCAGGCCTATTGGATCTTTTATAACCTCTGTTCGTTATTTAGACCAAAAAGTTCCATACAGGGGTTAAATCATGAAATAAACCATTTCATAAATGTGATTACACTAATTAAGGCCAGTAGAAGAAGTTTCATACTGAAAAAATAATTTTAAGTATTTTTCCTAGATTTTCAAACTTTAAAAAGGGTCAATTTGACCCGCAACATAACAGGAGGGTTAACCAGAAAGAAAATCTATTGTTTCTGGACGTACAATTAAGTTGTAAATGATTAATTAAGCATGAATAAAAGTACTGTAATAGAAAATGTTACAAAATACATTAGAAAAATATATAAATAAATATTAGAGGAAAAAAAAACTGAAGAGAACTTACTGGCATACATAACTTGCACACTACTGCAATAACAAAATATTTTCTATATGATTCTTAATTATCAGAGAGCTCTTGGGACATCCTTTTTGACAGGGTTTAGTATTTTTCTGTTCACCAATGTAAATCTGTAAGTGGTTGTAACTGGCAGGTGCAGAAGGCTTTCAGGCTTTATGCTCTGTGGTGTTCAATTGCTAATCTGCATATGATACTGTATATTGTACACAAATGGGTTTTGTTAAAAAGGAGATAATTACTTTTTATAATTTCTGAGTTTATACAAATAATTTCACTACAGACACAAAAATTACTCAATTTTGCGAATAAGAACTTCCAAAATTACAGGTGTTTATTATGATACTTATCTTGAAACACTTCATCAGAGTTCAAATACAGTCCCCACACATAGAAAAATGGTTTGAGCCAAATAAACTTGGAGTTCATTTTACTATGACACTGTGCACTTTTATCCTACCTACTAACCCTTACCCCTCTGTTTTACAAGCATATTTGTCACACTTTACATAGGGATCAAATTTCAACAGTGGTTTAGGAACTGCGCAGTTTCTCAAATAAATTCACATTTATTAAACAATGAAAAACAACATAAAACAGATAGAGGATCTTGTACAACATACAATCATATCCCAAATCCATACACTATCACCAGTAGATCCTCTGTGAGTATAAACCTCCATACTGAGAGCCAGGGAGGGAAAAGTACAGTAGGAGGTTTGGGATGCCACCTGTAACTGAAGAGAATTTTCAGCACCGGCACAATCCAAGCTGCTGATTGGTTTATGGGTACAACCTGGTTCTATGGAGTCACATCAGTAAGCATTTGTCATTTCAATTCATCACAATGGCATTTATAAATGACTACATGCATACTTATTCAGTGGAACAAGAAATCTGGGTCCAACCCAGACACACGTTTATGTGGCTTATTCTGTTAGCAGCCTGATTCTCCCTTGCTGGGGTTATGCTGATGGCTAAAAAAGCAATGGCGAAACAAACAATAGAAAGGTATTTGAAAAAAAACATTTATTATGATGCTCTAGGCATCTAACATAAATGCTGTATGGCTTGTCTATTTCAGAACTCAACTGGCATCATTTCTGTTTTAAAGTTTTAAATCCTTGGAGGGGGATGGGGAACTGATAGCTTTATGAATTCAACTCTAGAACCCCCCAACCTCCATTGATTTAATGTATTGTCCATGTTTTATCAGGGAGATTGAGCCCAGCATGTGTTCAAGAAATATCTTGCTTGATTTCCCTTTGAATCTACATTTGACACAAGTATAATCATCACTTTAGAAGTGGACTTTTCAGGAACTTGGTGTCTGAATGCCTCTATGGAAGGCACAACTTCTGTGGACATGGATTATTTCATTTGTGTTGAGCCAGGCAATTAGGGCAGTAACAATGGGAAAATTACTATACCTCATGTATATATGGGACATGTATACTATATTTGTGATGCTGATATATTATGGTTAATTATTTCCTGAATCCTAGGATATGTGGCTTTATAGTACACCCTGTTGTACTCCAATTTGCTTCAGTGCACAGTGTCTTTTCTCTTGTGACAACTGTAGCGATTTGTTATTTGTGGCCAGGCAGTGTCGTTGTTTACCATTAAGAATATCCACAGCTGACCATGCGTACTGTTTCTCCTTTGTAGTGAGTGTTTATGCCTCCAGGGTACAGCTATTGCTAGATGTGAAATAAGTACATTCTATACTAAAATAGGCAAGGCCACCTGACAAAGAATGCAGACCTCAGCCATCTTGGAAGGGCACAGGGACCATGGATGGTAGTGTCTTTTTTCTGTAAGGGCAGGTGCAATCCCTGAATCAATCATCACACTTTAACATGTTATTATCACAACTGTGAAACCATTTTAACATGGCAGATGTGGATCTGTAACCTGATATATTAGGCACATGCACACACGGACTCAGACTGTTTGCAAAGGCTCTCTCTCTCTCTCTCTCTCTCTCTCTCTCACACACACACACACACACACATTCAGGCACACACACACACCCCACCCATACTATTCATATTAGTTATACTATATCAGAATGTTGTTGACTGGATTACACCAATTCATTCAAACAAGACCGAGTGTTTTCACTCCTCACATCAGCATAATTGAGTGTCCATGGTGTAAATGGCCTGGAGCTAAAGCATTGATGAGGTGCAGGCAATGGTTATACACGCATGCACCCAAGCATACACATTACTGCACACACACACACACACACACACACACACACACAGAGGCAAACACTCACTGATTGAAATATCTGGAGAAGCCAGCCAAATTATTTGTATCACCTTCATTGAATGATTAATCACTTTTATTGTCCACGCAATTACACACTTCTGTCTGTGTTCTCCGGTGTTCTATTGAACCTGAATGTGTCATGAATTATAATTAACACAGAGATACTCTTAGCACAGTATTTTATCAGTATGATACACTGCTTCATTTCGGGATTCTATTTACTGTCTGTTGCATGCAGAAATTTAATGCAATTTGCAAATGCTGTTGCAGTAACACACACACACACATGGTTTTGAAAAACTCCCTTGTTGCTTTCATAGAATTGAATCATTGTCTTGCTGCAGGATAAAGAGCTGTCCAATGCGTTTGGAGGCATTTTCTTGAAACTGAGCAGATAAGATGCTTCTGTACACTTCAGAATTCATTTTGCTGCTGTTAACAGCAGTTGCATCATCAGTGAAGACAAGTGAGCCCGTACCTGCAGCAGCCACAAATGCCCAAACCATAACACCCCCACCATCATGTTCCACAGATGGATCTTCTGGACTCCACACTTTGCTCTTGCCAATTCTGGTCTCATCTGTCCACAAGGCCTTTTTCCAGAGCTTTGCAAGCCGTTTTAGCAAACTGTAACAACAAGTGCTGCTTTTTTACTTCTGCAGTTGTTTAACAAATTGTGGAGCTCACTAGGAGACCTGGATACCTTAGTCTATGTCTTTGCATAGATTATAGCCTAAAGAAACAGACTATGGTCTTTCAGTATACAAAAAGAAATGTTCTGAACTACAAAACATTATAGTTTACTAAATAAAAAACATTTTATATGTGATCATAACAGATGAGCCCTTAAGCTAATTTCAGTAATAGGTTAATATTCCCTTCTAAGACATGTCATTTACCATCACTTCATGAGTCTAAATACAGGGACCTGCCTTAAAGGGTAGTCAATGTACCTCTGTCAACATGACACCAAGAAGCAAAATAAAGAAAATTGCAGCGTTGTCCTTGAGGTAACCTTCACGGCCTTATGTTTCAGCGCCTTTTAAGCTGCCACTAAATTATAGATATTACCTAATAAGCTCTTCTCAAAAAATCAGGCCAATGCATTCAGATGTGAAAGCCCCAACTTTGTTGTCACTGGAACACAGTCCTTCGTCTTTTATTTTTTAAACTGTAAATTGCAATACTTCAAAATAATATTATAGATGATCCATTTGAGTTGAAACTGACTGTGATACATTGTAGTCAAGTATTTGCTCTCTGGTGCAGCAAAGTAGTAGTAGGTTTCAGGAATGCCATATGTGCTTGAGCTGTCGTGTATTCGTCAATTACCGGTATCAATGCTTTGTCAACAATCGGATCCATACAATGAGGAGAATTGGCTTCCTCTGACGCCAAGCCATTGCTGAAGCATTATGAAAGCAATGCGCTGCATGAAATTCCTTTATAGTATTTTTTTCTGGAAATGTTTTAACTGATTTATTGTATGGGCTGGTTTTTGATAAGATCTGCCGCTCTGCTGAAACCGTTGTTTTGCACTGGTGTATAACTGTGTTTTGCTTCCAAAAAAATGTTCCTTGCTTGCAAAAAACAGCGTATCTGTCACAAATAGGCAATTGTGCACTCATGCATCAATACACCATAATTATTTCTGCAATGAAAAAATTTAATACAGCTATTGCTCAAGGGCTGTATCAGTGTATTCAGCTTCCACATTTCCAAAATGCAAGGAGGGGAATCAGGAAAAGGAATCAAATGGAATCAAACTTCCTCACATCGAATATGTAGCACCATCAAAACACTAAGAAGAAAGTAATATTTCACGTCTGATGCTCATAGTAAGCAATCAAAAGCTGGATTGCTGTCAGATCCCATAGGGCAACACATCTCCCCACGAGAGCCTAATTATGCAGAGAACAGAGATAACACATTGGAGACACCTCCTAAAAAACAGCTGATAGTGTTTACAACTACTGTTACATTTTTTTCTAAGGATGTATAACGCACCCTGCTCACTGCTTAGTCAGAATTAGGTGATCCTATTTCATAGTACATTTCATAAACTATAACTATACTGCATAACTAGTGCAATGGCTCCTTGGCTCCACACAACTTGTTGATGTTGGGATTTGCATTTTTCGTCATCACAATCAAGATCATTTGTGTATGCCACATTTAACCAAACAGATGTTATTTCAGCAGACATATGTTGAGCTTTACATGAAGTCATATGTGTCATGATATACTGTAGCAAGGACAGTAAAGACTGGAATTAGAAACCATTAGCAGTGGTTCGTCTTGGCATATACCATTATACAATACATGCGTCATTTGTAACAGGTGCACAGGAACCTTGAGTTTGAGGGAGTGAAATGCAGAAAAGAAGCCATGGCCTTTCAGATATACCTCCGGCATCCAAGACATATTTGACTCATTCTGTACACACAGCAGCTGGATCAGGCTACTCTTGGCTGGCTAAAAAATGTTCTAACTATTTAAGCAACCATGCTTTAAATGTATTGTGTACTCTACTCTCAGTTGAACTAAAATAAATAGCAAGCTAATGTACAATTGTAGTTTAGCTAGCTTGGTGCCCCGGCTTTAATTGATCACTGATTTTTTTGACATGATGACAGCTCCAAAACATAATTTAGGCTCTAGCCAGGGTCTTGTTAAAATACTAAAATCCTAAAATACTAAAAAGACTGCTTCACATACAGTAAAGATGAATAGATTATAAAAATAACAGCCCAGACATAACTTTAATCAACATTTTTTGCCAGGTCTAACATTTACTACTAATCTAAGCTCCAATATCTCTTTGTGCTATGGTATTTGCAATTATAAAATTATCTCCTTTTGCTTTTACACCACTTAAACTCAATTGACTGCATATATGTTCTACAGGACTCCATAGTCCATTATAAGCTTTGAGCACCTGGGGTGCATTGGGCTTAATCAATGAGGCCTCCTCTGGTTAATGCTATTCCATGGTTCACAGTTCCAGCAGAGTGTGAATAAGCCATGAAAAAAAATCTTCAGACCCTACAATCCTGATACAACAGAACAATTTAACCATCTGAAAGGATACATGTCATTCATCTACAAAGATCAAGAAGCCTTTTGATCCATTACCCCTAAAACACAAGTTAACCATCTGAGAAGTTTGCCTACCCTTTTTTTCTTCTTTTTACCATTTATTACCACCAATCTTTATATACTTACTTTTGACATTGCAGATCATTGCCCACCAACATGCACACAGAGAGAGAGAGAGAGAGCCTTTGCCAACAGAAAACATCTACGTCACAGCCAATGCGATTACCAAGGCCGAAACCTTCAGTGGTGTTCTCAGTGTGATGCGTTTGGACGACCTGAAAGAGACAGGAGGCTAGGAAAGGACAAATGAACCAGAAAGAAAATCCATTCACATGCTGCCCTTGAGATTGTGATCTACACAAGGGGTGAGGGAGCACTGACCATTGGGCTGCTTTTAATTAGATGTCAGCCAGCCTGAGCACATAATGTGGCCTCTGACAAATCACAGCTTGCATAATTGCACAAGGAGGGCTGGGCTAATGTCCAGACTGAGGTGGATAAGGCCAGAGGTTGTTCCTGGTCTCTCATCGACCTTATAAGACCAGAAACCAGAAACAAGCCATCTCTCTTTCTCTCTCTCTCTCTCTCTCTCTCCACATTACACATTATTTGTGATCAAATATGTGTGTTGAAAGGAACTACCAAGATCCATTGTCTATGAATCCCAATATCAAAGACACAGGCTTCATTGTTGCTTTAGTCACGGTAGTCTTGTCATTTCCCATAATGCTGCTTTCTCAGTATTGACAAGTAGCTAAGGTCCCATATTGCTCTTGAATGCTTTGTCCTTTCTAATAATAAGCAGCAGCAGCTGCTCTGAACCATTCTGGTAACAGGCCACCTTTTTGTGTGAGAGGACTCATTTGAAATTTTAATAGAAACAGATTGTTTTCGTAAGATATAAATATACATATGCCGTTTGCAGCAACCACTGGTATTCCTGGTGACCACTTTTTTGAGGCTCAAGGGGAAAGCAGCACATGAACATTTTAATGGAAATAGGCACTTTACATAAAGTCCATTAATGCACTGTATGCTTCATGCATTTAAAACAGTTATGCATAAGCATGCTTAATAAACCAAAATCGTACTAAATGGGAAATATACGATGTGATATGCAATATATGATGCCACGAGGGGTACTGTACTCAATAGATTCTTATAGAAAGAAGTTTCATGAGAAGCATTTTGTAACAACACTTTAGTTCAGAGTGGCACAGAGTTCAGAGTTACTGCAAGAAGCACAAACATAATAAAATCAGGATATTCTGAAAAATGCAGTAATATTGTAAAAAAACAAAACAAAAAAAAACAATACAATAATAATAATAAAGCACAGTAAAAACATCAGAATAAAATAAAACAATAAAAGAGAGAGAGAGAAAGTGCCATTCACACTCGTACCATTCGTGAACAACATAAATGAAATAAACTGCACAATGCACTGGCAAATGCACACTGCCAATTCACCCCATGCTGTAACTGTGTAGCCGCTCGGGCACACTGCAGTGATGTGATTTCAGCAGCAATATGTAATTCAAAGTACCTCGAGTAAAATGTACGCAGTTATTACTTTCCCCACTGGAAAGCAATAACTGTATGTTTGGGAATTAGCTTTAAGCACATCAGCTGATTCCATAGTCAGTTCCTGCTGTGTTTGCACCTTATTTTTGTCAGTGGGCTGGGGGCAATCAGCAAAACGGCCCTTGTCGATGCGGGGTCTGTGCTTTTGGAGTACAGACGGTCTCCCACAGCTCCTACAGTCGGCCGTGGCGACAGCAGTTATGCAACACATCCCTGCTGCTCAACCTCTGTTGTGACGATATCTCCTTGTGTGACGGTCAGAAGCCTTGCTTCCAAACGCCCACACCGTAATTGCATTAGCTTAGAACCCTCGTTCCAACGAATCAGAGTCATGATTGGTAAAATTATGAATTTTGATTAACCTGAATCAATAAACGGGCAATTTCAGTCTGTTTGAAACCACCCTTCCACCAACAGTAGATTGGTACAGTAGATTATGTAAATATCACCTAATAAAAATTCAAAAAATTCCTATTTATAAGTTTAAAATATAGCAACAGTGCTTGTGTAGAATTACTTGGTCTGGAAACCCAAGCCATCTTGATACACTGCTGTGTATAACACCGGCTAACAGTTGTAGCATTTTATTAAGAATGCATACATTTACTGTATGCTAAAGTGGTCTGCATTACAATCATGCTATATAGTGAATAAGTGTATTTACTCTAATGTGAAAGGACAAGAGTAACCATTTTTTATATTATATTATATTATATTATATTATATTATATTATATTATATTATATTATATTATATTATATTAGTCTACATTGCGTGTTGGACTGTGCTAGATGAGCCCCAGCTCATCATAACACCTGAAGGCAAAATACCTTGAGCAGCGTTACTAATAGCTATCATTTCTCCAGGGACGAAGGCGAACATTGCCTTTGCAAATTAAATTTCATGGTGCCTGTCCCATTGACAAATACACCGGTGTAAAAACATCCAAGAAAAGACACACAAATTATTACTATTTTTTAATACATGATATATTCAATCAATTAATTACAAACAGATAAAAATGCACATTTCTTCTCCTTGTTAACTAGCTTGTTATCAAAACCTCCAAGAAAATAAACCAAACTGAGTGAAAATCCTCTATGCTAGAACGATCCTGATCTTGTATTGCATTTCACTCACTGGCCAATAGTGTCTATGACCAAAGGATTCATTTTTAAGAGGGTGAAAGCATAAAAAATAAATAATGGCCCACACAAATTGCATTTAACACTATAAGCTATTACAGAATTGCTTGTAGCATTAAATATAATTTAACAAAACACGCTTACCTTTATAATGCAATAGTACATCCTAGTAAATGTGCTATTTAGTTAGGTGCCATTATTACCAAATTGATGAAATTCCACACAAGGGTATACTGTGAAATATAACATATACAGCAGAAAAGCAGTGCAAATTTCCCTTTATGGAATCCCGGGACACTGCTTTTGCAAACAACTATTTAAGTTAATTAAAATTGAACCTATTTTGGAAAACAATCAATATAAGGCCACATATTTTTTGAACTGTCTATGTAGCGCCAATTAAAATTTCCTAAAAATAAAAATAATAAAAATAGGAAGAAGCACTGGGGCTATATGTAAATTATACTATTTTAAAAAGTAGAAAAGGCTATACAAAACATAAAAACATGGAATATATATATTTATATGTGCTCAAAACTATAAAGACATTGAAGTACTGAAATCATTAAGAAATTAAATTAACCAATTTACCCAATGACTGATATCACTATTGTATTTGAAGAGTGCCATGCTTATACTACTGACGAGAAAAAAAACCTGGTGGAAAAAAAAGTTAGAATATTTTAATTTTTTGATATAATATTGTGTAATAAGTGTATTTGATGACAAAAACATGTTGCAGTGAAAATATTTTCAAAAATATTATTTGTTTTATTTGTATTTAATGTCCCTGGTAGTGTAGGATTCTGCATAGTAGAATATGGTTCTTGAGATTAAAAACATAGACTTACATTAAGAACAGTAAGAACTTGTCCCTACAGGGGGCAAAAATGAATTGCCGGGTCATAAGAGGTTATAATCACCAGCTCTGCAAAAAAAAAAACAAGCCCATGTGTTTCCGCTGGTTTGATTTCATTCTGATATGTCTCATTCCTGTCATTGTTTCAGTCAATATCTCCACTGATATGCTCTAGTGGTGGGTCTTTTTTAAATTTTTATTTCTCCAATTTAATCACCACTGCAAGCATCTTGCTTTTGTGTTGTGAAACATTTTTTCTTGGTACGTTTCTCTTTTATAATTCACGAAAAGCTAAATGGGTACAGTCTTTTAAAGACTGCTAAAAGACATTGGCTTCACCATCAGCTTAAAAGCTAGCAGGAGACATTATTACGATGTATTATTATTCATTATGTAACGCATTATTATGTAAAACACTGTACTATAACATTGCGTCTGCTCTCCACTTTTAAAGCACTGTATAAGGAGTCACTATGGTTAAAATAACCATAAGTTTAGATGTTGCACTTTCTAAGGGTTCTAATATTTTTTTTAAAGAAATCCAAAAATAAATGTAAACAAATTTGACATTTTACTTACTGCTGCGAACATTTGCTCCAGAACAATTGCTCCAGGCTCTAAAGATTTTAAAAAAGCAGTGATTTGGAGTTAGCATGACTGCAGGCAGCAAATATAGAAGAACAGAAAGATTATTTTACTCTTCAAAACAAATCAGTACGAATTGTATTCCATAAGGTAGCATGCTGCATTTGAAAATAAAAATATAAATATAATCTATGAGACTTGGCAGAAAACTGCTTGACAAAATAGTTGCCCTTTTGAAGCCACTTGGCAGTTTAAGGATGAAGTGAACATAATTCAAGTTTACTTTCAATCCTGCTTTTTAAAGTGCCAGAAGGGCGTTTAATACACAGGGAATGTTGAGAATGGAAACCGCAATAATTTAATTGCAGCAAAGTAGTTTAATTACATTTTGAATTTCAAATTGATGGAATTAGTTGTTCTTAAACAACATATTAGTTAAAATGCTGTTAAGCCAGATTCTTGAATGCATTCTTGAAAGAGAGCAGTAGCGATTGTAGTCTTAAAATATTGTTCAATGCGAGGATCAGGCTGCTTCACAGTTAGAGATAAAGAGACTGATTAATCTCTTTCCAAAGGTGACTGCATTATTATTTGTTATAAATCACAGAGCAAATGGTCCAACAAACAGAATATAATTCTTGAAATTTCTAATAGGGACATAATGTACCAGAATGCTTTGGACTGGTAGGAAACAAGTTCCATTAAAATCTGGAACCTGTCCAAATATTTCCTGGAATTTGGAATACAAATTTGTATAAACTATCTGTTTTAAACCACTGCTGTACAGCTGTTTTTAACACCCCCTATACAACACAGATTTAAAAAAAAAAAAAAAAACTCAAAAATTAGCAGTTAAAATTGTGATTCATAGGTTCACCATCTGCGGAGAATGAAATGCACTGTGAATGTTTATAAATATTGACAAAGAAAAGGCATATAATGACATTTTAAATGTTTTTAATGCATTTTAAAGTATGTTTTTAAAGATGCATCAGGTGCTTCTCTGTTGTGTGCTTCTTTCTTTCCTGTTGTGTGACAGATGATGTATTGCTACATAAAGAAGCTGTCTATGGTAGCGAGCAAATTTGGAAATGTCAGCAGTCAGGCAAGGCATTGGGTTGGTTTATGGTACATTTTCCAGAAGCTCTGAAGTAAAATTGAAAATTATTAACAAGGTCACACCATTGCCCAGAGCCATTCTTGAACTCTGCCAGCATGGGAAAGGATTTTTTGCGACATTTTCAGCTTCAGGAATTGACATAGGTAACTGTGGCCTGTAGTGTTCACAATAATGCACTTACTTGACTGTTTATTCTTGTTCATGAGTATATACACTATTTGCTGTATGTTCTGTGTCTCATACGAAGTGTGATGTATCGTTAATTCATAAATTGTAAATGCTAATGAATCTTTTTTAGTTTTGGTACATTTGGTTGCACAGCAGTTATACACGTTTTTAACTCCTTAACAGTTTCACTTTGATATGTATGCAAAGCACTCCTACACACCTACAAGCATTGAATAAATAAAGATATTATGATTTTAAAAAAAAGTAATCTCTCTTGTAAAGAAGTAATTTTAGTTACATACATAAATTCAGCCAGCATTAATTATGATGTAAGGGTGACGTAAATGTCAGAATGATTAGATCAGCACATCTTTATTCAGTAGTATCAATAGACAGAACAATTCTTAACCATGAATTAGACTTAGAATTATCATGTACAAATGAAATTGCGACAAAATTTGAGGATGTTGCATAAATGCACAGCTTTAATCTGGCAGCCCATTCCAAAAAGGACCAAAAGCTAAGCTTAATTATGCAAATGAATCATTTATAGCCAGGATTTAGTCTTGGTTGAAAACCAGTATTTATACTTGTACAAAGCAAAATACATATTATGTAACATCTTCAGCATTTCAAAGCTCAGGAATGCTTATAAGCTTCCTAAGAAAATATGATGGAATTTGTATTTCAGTTGTTCTTTTGCAGAAAAGGAAGTTAAGCAAACAAGTTGCAATCTTCTTGAATTGATGGCAATAAGAGCAGTTATTATCTAAATAAAATTAGTATCTGTCTAAGGTGATATTGTTTACTCGCTGAAGTGCACAAGTTAATTACATGCTCTCTGCTATCTGGTCTTGACCGAGGGGACTTGGTAAAATAATTTTCTTTATTAGGTTATCTGTTTCGCTTCTCTGACCTGTAGGAAGAAACACTCACTCTGAAGTCTGCACAGTCACTTTATGTTTTCCATTCTAAGAATTCATATACGATGATGAAGTCAAGCCTCACAGTGAAGCTTATTCTATCATAATCCAAATCAAATGGATTACTTATCTTTCTGATTGTCATAATTGATAGTTGTCCTTTGGGAATCACGGTGGCTTATCAGTTCAAATGAAAAAGAAAGTCATTTTAGAGGCCTTCAGTTTTTTTACTCCAGTGTTACTGTCCTAGCACAAAACACACTTCCATTGATATGCAGGATAAATGTGATGGGCGTTCCCTCATTTAGGGCCTGTGGTGGGGAAACATGCAGCACGCTGTAACATAGTTTGAATAGAACACAAAGCCAGGTCCATGATGAACTTTGACTCTTGAACTGTCACATGAACGAATGTTGTGTTGGACTTTTCAGAACCTACAGTAGCTGCCTTAAACTAAGTGGCTGATCTGAAAAGAGAGGCATGACCAAATACTTCCAAACTGGCTTGTTAAACATGGTGATAATGTCAAATTCGGTGTGCTCTTAATCATTACCGCAAGAAGGGGATGTTCTACTCCTGTGAAAAAGGTTTTGAAACAGGTATCAGTGTGATGAACATCTTTATGGCTGAGAAGCTGAGATTGGTATGTACTGTCTTTTAGGCCCTCCAGAGAAAGTGTGAAATATTAATTCATAAATACTGTTGACATTTTTAAACAGCTGGATGCATTGAGCCTTGTGTTCTGATATATGTTTGCATCTCAGTTCAGAAATTGAAATGGTAGATCCCGGCCCCAAGTACCATGCATTTTGGTGTCCTTGGTATTTTGTTACCCTTGCAGAATCAGGTCTCTATAGCCATCTCATTAAAAGTACTGAACTTGGTGTACACTCCCTCATGCAGGTAATTCACCTCATTAGTCGCGTATTGCACTAAGGCAAAAATAATAGGCTTCCGATAAAGCCGTGTTCAGAATATAAACATGTTTTCTTGAACATATAAATTGTTGAGTCTGCAGATTAACTGGATTTATAATCATCAACTCACCCAAGTTGCAAACACTGCAAACACAGTATAAATCTATCCCCAGGCGCTTGCTGAAAACCTGGCCAAGGGACGCAATGAAAAATGACAAAAGCGCAAAGTGAAATGCATCTGAAATGAAATTGACTGCCATCTCGTACAGAAAATTGACACCTTTTGCTAAATCCTGATTTATACTTCATCGCATGACTATTTTTACGAGTGTCGTGCAATAAAAATGAAAGCGTTGCGCAAAGTTTTGCATTAGTACTTTGGTAAAGGCCTGTGGGGAGGCTTCTGTTGTCTATGGTAATGAAATGCCAAACTGCTGATGTTTTTACATCTGTGAAAACATGGCGGCGCCTGGTGAAATTACTTGTCGAAAGAGTAGTGCGACAAAGTATGAATCTGAATGACTGAATGACTGTCTGAAACTGATTTTTCAAAGTTAAATTCATTGTCTAATCTCCCTATGTGATGTGAATAAATAAGCTGTGTGTTAGCTGCCAATGGTTTATTCAGGTCGTGTTCACACTAGTTAGTCAAGGAAAATGAAAGAAAACAGGTTGAGACTAATGATCAGTTTAACAGGAATCTTTCTGCCCTGTCTATTTTCAGCTCAACAACCATCACTGATACATATATTCAATACATCTAAGGAACCTGTCAAAGACCGAAACAACAGTTTGGTGACCTCTTGCACAAGACAGATCAAATGATGTATTAGGTACAGCGAGGCCAACTAGTTAGTTTACCATTAGTTAACCATAGCCGGATAGTGCGCACATTCTTTCAGCGATATCTTTGGATCAGTGATATCCACAGTGATCCAGAAGGCCATAATACGCTGATAGTGGGGGCAGGTTGAGAGGGTAAGGCAATTATTTCCTACCTCACTTTTTTAAACCATTTATTGATTTACAAAATGCAGATTACTGACTTCCTGCCCCATGAGAGCAGTTAAAGTCTAAGGAAATTTATAAGGATGACTGAAATACATTTTTAAAAATCCATCAGTATACAACTCAACAGTGATGTGGTTATTTTTGATACATGGCAGTGTATTTACTGGGATGTTAAGTCGCCGCTGTTCTCACAAAATAGAGGTTTCTATGATGAGTGGGAATAATAAGGTAATGGGAAACTATTAAGTTTCCTGCTCAGAAAAACAAATAATACCACAGTGAAATATCTGTGTAAAGTCTGGTCTCAATTACTGTAGATATCCAGTTTAAACACTTTCCTGATCCAACCCACTCTCACAAATACACAGAGAGATTATTCAACATTTTAGTATCACAGTGGAAAAAAGCCATTAAAAATTGGTGACATACTGTATTGCAGATTTTAATAGGCCACAAGTGCCCTTGTGGATGCAGCTCTGAATGAGCAACTCCAGAGAAGTATGTAAAATTGTGCCTCAGGAATAATGAAGAGTAGTTTGCAGACTCATTGAAAACGGTTCGACCTTAATAAATAAATAAATAAATAAATAGTGTTCAGTAAATAAATAAAAAATGTTCAGCCTGGGTAACACTCTGATCTCTCATTTGTCTGTGCCACAGAAGTGTGGACACTTTGCTGACAAGCATTTGGGAAAATTGTGTTTTCCAGTCATATCTGTAGTCGTTTCACAAATGGTACGGTACATATGGCACAGGTCAAAAGTAAAACATTTGTTTATCTCTAGTTGCATTGAGTTCTTCCTGTAGTTGTGGTGCAGTTTTACGATGATTTCACTTGCTAGACAACAGAAGATATTTGAGGCCGTTCCAATGGTAGCCATACATGCACAAGCCTTAAACCTACCTTCACCATGTTTCACAGATGAGGCAGTATACTTTGGATCAGTTCCTTTTGCCCTGCACGTCATCCTCATATTCATTGTTTAATTTCAAATCCAGTGTGCTGGAGTATAGAACTAAACTAAAATTGTGTCATTGTCCAAATACTTACAGACTGCACTGTAATCCACACACACCAGGGCTACACTATAATGTTGATGTACACATGGGTCTACGGGCCTCAGTTTCAGAAACAGTGGGTTCAGGCAGTAAAGAATAAGTCTATGTCCAAGTTTTTGTTGTTGTAAGAGTGGGGCCAGTGCTTAGATATATCTAAAGCCAATAAAATTTTATCAGTTATGGAAATGTATCTCTTTTTATTTAGCTGGCGACATACAGCAGAGTAAAAAACTGTTTGATAGCGAATCCTGAGAAAACTGAAACCTGTAGCGCAAAATGTTTGTGTTATTTCCATTTTGTATTTAACGGTGAACAATGTAATACTTCAATACCAGATTAATGTGTTAGGTACTGCAGCTGCAGGTTGGTCTCATAAGGTGGCCCATGGGTAATTCAGTCTGTACTTTGGTGTGTGTTGGTGATACTTCAGAGAGATGTATATTATCCAACCTCCCCACAATACTTGCATCCTAGGCAGTGTCCCCTCCTGTCAAGCTTGGCTACTCTCACTCCACTCCCAGCCTCCAACCACCGTGGCAGTTAGCTCGGCATCATGCCAGGCACTGTCTGCCTCTGCTCCCCCGCTCCCAAAAGGCACTACACCTCTCTTATAAAAGAGGCTCGCCATTTCAGATCAGGCCTGCAGATAACCTTCATGGGCTCCAATACTAAAGCTCCGTACAGATGGAAACCTGAGAAAAGCACTGGAGCCTGGGATCAAACGCATAAACAGAAAAACAATGTTAGGATTAGATCCTGATCCCATTTGAATAAAAACAAACAAAAGCAGAAGTTTGCAGGGTGTCTGTGGAAAGATGGCCTGCTGTCATGCTATGGAGGTGTTGTGGTCACAGCATCACCCGGCAAAGAATGAGATGCATTCGGTATGTAATCCTATCATTACATCAGGGTAATCCGCCCACTGTAATCCAGCCAAAAGTGGTGAGAAAATGCAATTCACTGTCCTTAAAGGAAAAATTTTTTGTTTTCATTGAGGATGCCACATTTATTAAATGTTCAAATGAACACTGAATATTTTCAGATTTACCAAAATGAGCATAATCAAACCCAAAAGTTTACTGCTGATCCTGGCCTTATATGCGCATATTTTCTCTAGTGCGAAAAGTGGCATAAAATGTCAAAATATTCTGACAGTCTAAGCAGGAGGAATACAATGGGGTAGGATACAGAATATGAAAGTTAGAATAATTCAAATGTTCGCTGTACAATGGTTGATGTCCTCCTGTTACAAATACCTAATGTCAAGCAGTTATAAACAAATAGGGTCAGTAAAACATTCTATTAACGATATATTAAATAAAATATTGGCAATCAAATTTCCCCGGAGTAAATGTAGTGGTAAGAATTCCATGTGATGCAGGTAATAGGCTTGTCTGTGTTGAGAAGGAATTATTCACTCACCATCTGAAACTGCCCCCAACAGCAGGGGAAACATCATTAAAGCAAAATGTATTGTGCAAATCAGTTATTAGCTTCTAATACTGTGATAATACCAGACAATGCCTACAGTACTCCATCACCCAAAGTGAAAGGTTTGGGACACCCTGCCCTCCACACGCACATGATGATCACATTCATTTCTTTTACGTGTGATGATCTATTTTGAGTCCAACTATAAATCAAACAGCGTCATAATTTCCCTCATTGTTTGATTCTGTGTTTGTACTTGAGCAGTAAATCACAGCAGTGATTTACTGCCAAGCTGAAACTTTGGCACATGCTATCACCCCAGTTGTTATGTTACCAAACAAAATATGCTCAAATCTGGCTATTTTCATGTAAAAACTATTGTTTTGTACATTTTTATTTTTCACTTGTACATGGAATTGTCACACTGTAGGGAGTCTCACCAAATATGTCCATGTAAGAGTGGTTTACCATGATTGCCATAATTTACAATCAAATGGGATTTGTCATACCCAAATATACAAGCGGACGTGTGCTTTATGAACGTTTTGATGAATCATGCATGTGATGTCATAAATATCTTACCTGGATCATGTATTTGTTATACTGCACATTGTAGTGATCACAGCTTTCAGGCACTAGAAACTGAGCAATTTTAAACAAAATGAAAAGCTTGAAAGTAAATCAAAAGTTCAACTGCTTCTTATTGAACTGAATCGATTACATGAATGAGACCTTGTAATTTATGTTGACAGCAGCTGCTGTACATCACATGGAATCACTGTAGAATGAATAATGATGAAAAGGGGTTACTATTGAGTTTGTGGATAGGATTAAGACTCATTTATGGTTGAGGCTGTGAATAGGGTTCAGATGAATAACACAAGTATCACTTGAAGCTAAGGTAGCCATTACCAAAACAAAGCCCCTGATCCCAACAATCCATGGTGCACTGGAGATAGCAGAAAGATATAGTACCCCGGGTTTCTGAATACTGAGTTTTATGCAGGTATCATACTCAGGTTCATACTTTTTCTGAACCTGAAGGAAACATGTGCCAATTGAGGTCACAAGCGGTGGCTTTTTTTTTTATTGAAGTACCATTTTGACCTTTGAGTCCATTTCAAAAGAGGGAGACCGACAGACATTCCATCTGTATGCCTCACCCATACAGGTTTCCAGGTACACGAGGGATGAGCAAAAAGCTTTTGCATTCCCCAAGGGATGAGAGAGGTGGGGAGAGGCAATGAGAATGAACTCAAATTCAATAAGGCCCTCCTGCAGAGGTCTGGGAGGCGGCCTCCTGTCAGGCCTGCCATTGGTAGAGTTATGGCCCCGGCTCTCGCCGGAGACCCTAATGGAGTTACGCCCAACTAAGAGAAGCGAGGAGCAATCAATTAATAAGACCTGCTGTAGCGCAGTCAGGTGCATGTGCCCAGGAGAGTCTCTCTCTGTTTTAATGAATGGCCTCACATAGAGTCTTGCACTGTGCAGTCAGACAGGAACACAATTCCTGCTCCAACCCTGATGCTCGTAAACATGCAGAAAAGGCTGCTCAATACTGTTTCCTGTGCCATTCACATAAGCACAGCTAGCTCACCACCAAGCCTCTTGTTGCTTGGTTACAGCTTGGTGGGTTCACCGGTGGGTTCACACTCATCTTTGCTTGAGGTGCATGGGTAGAGAAAACGATCAATGATGCTAAGCCAGCATTTACTTTGTATAAGATGGTTTAGCCTTTCTGTGGTTCCGCTTCATCAATAACTGTGATGGTTTTCCAAGATCAACTTTTCTGTAATAATATACTTCATTTCTCATTTTAATTCTTGACTCCCCACATTTAACCCATAACACAAATGCCACTGCTCTACATCACGAGTAAGATTCAGCAAAAACAACAAAAAATAGGTATGATTATGTGGATTTTTTAAAATATGAAAATAGAGTAGCGTATAATTCACAAATGTTCTGAGAATTGTTGAAAACACTGCATGGCATTTATTCAGGAGTTTTTTTTTTTTTTTTTGCTTTTTGGTACCACATATTGAGACACTAGGAAACCCCCGACCCCCCAACCTGACCAGTGCTGACAGAGAAGATCCATCCTAGGCTTCTGATCGTGCTGTTATGGCTCATTTACAGCTGCTGGAAATGTAGGGGCAGGCAGAATGCTGAGAATGCAGGATATAAATCACTGCTCCTGACACCCTCCTAGCCAAACCACACCCACCTCCCTGCACCCACCCCTGCCACCCCCACCTGTCAGAAATTACAGCTGCTTGGGTCAAGAAGCAATACCCACCTCATCCAGAGCGCTGAATACAGAACCAGGCAGGATGGCAAACTTTGGGGTTCCAAGAGAACGGTCATCAGAGAATCCAATTCATTTTATACTCCCAGTGACAGCAGCTCTGCATAAAACAACACTCATTATGACTCCTACATACATATCTGAATGACCTCAAAGAAGCAGGTGCTATGAGAGAGAAAGAGAGTGAGAGTTTACAATGGTGAGTATTTAGCGAGATGCAATCTGGTCTTGTGAGCTGCTTGGGCCATGAATTTCCGAAAGAGAATATCCCTGGAAGTGTAATTTAAAAGGCACTGGAGCATTGAAAAACAATCAGGGAAAGAAATGGCCTAAGAAAGAGATGCTTTGAAGGCCTGTCCAGGTTGGGAAAGGGACTGCTGTTCTCTCCCAGACTGTGCCCTGCTGCACCACTGCTGCTGTACCTCTGCTGTAAATGCTGTACCGTCATACTATACTGCAGGGATTGGTGGGAGTTTGTGTGTGTGTGTGTGTGTGTGAGAGAGAGAGAGAGAGAGAGGGAACAAGAGAAAGAAGGAGATAGAGACAGATATACAGTCGACCCTCTTAACTCATCACTTTGCTTCATTCTGTGTTACAAAGAAACTATCAGTCCTGGTGCTTTTTGATCTAAGTACTGTTTTTGATTGACCATGAAATTCTTTTAAATAGATTGCAGAAATGGCTTGGTATCTCTGGCTTTGTTCTAAGGTGTTCCAAAAGCTACCTAACAGATTGTGATTTCTCTGTCTCCCTGGGCAACCACTCCTTCAAGATAGTGAATGGTACATATGTTGTAAGCCAAGGCTCAATTTTGGGACCCATTGTTTTCAGTTTGTACATGCATACACTTAGGTCTACCATCCACATATTGTCATCATATGATGCTTACATGCTGGTAAAATATGAACTTGCTATTACCTCACATTTTTTTGTTGTGTAAGAAAAGAAATCAGCAGGCTAAACAGTCAGTTTATAATTGGCCTCAGTTGTGACTTCACAAGTGACCTCCTGTGAAAACCGCCAATCATTTCAATAACATAAACCTTACCTTGGTTAGCCTCGTCTGAGAACATAATGCACACCATTCTGTGAATTAGTTTTTTCCTGTCGCATTTCCTCATTTTAGGGACAAAAACACTCCACTTTAAATATGTAGGATCCACGTAATATGTAGGATTTCTTTCCTTGCTTCGCTCCTGTGTTTGCAATCAAAAAACATATGTCATATCCAGGAAAAAATACGTAACTTATACAGAATAGTGGAATTTTCCGACTAGTGGACTCATCCCTATTACCTAGGTAGCGATAGCTCACTATGCCATTTGAGCCCAGAGAAGCGGATTGCAATCTTATTTTCCAGCCTTAAATTGTTAGTTTGTAAATGATCAGAGCCACCATGGGCAGCCAGCTAACGTTAATGTTCCCAAACATAACTGAATTTAGTTAGATAATAACAGCAGCTACCTGACTTTGCGCATGTTCATCCAAAATATGGCTTACAATCCTCCCCTTAAGTATTGTTGCAATCAACCTAAATTTGGGGCTATACAGTAAGCCTATTTTTTGGCATGATCAGCCATTTTGGTTAAATTTAAATTGTTGTGCTGCAGCCACCTTTAGACATATGAAAATCTATTTTGCAACTTAACACAGAGAAGTGCTGTAGATCATGCATGCTACATTTTGAGATGATCTGGCAAGAATTGGAGGAGAATTACAAAAAATTAAAAATGGTGGAAAATTTTATCTTGCGTACTGTGTAGGTTCTAATTTTTCAGGATGAGGAGGTATATATGCGGAAAAAAGTTGGAGCATGTAACTGAAATGGGGATGGTCATAATTGTTTCAGTTTTGCAAGTTTGCCGGTGGCACTGCAGGTGGCATAGCAAAAACAACAGGGGTCCTACGCACCCTTGGTGCTTGGCCCCCTGATAATTTCTGGCACTAGCTTTCAATTAAGTTCAGTCTACCTCCCTCCAGTCTCTGTTGCAGTCTCAGCAATCAAGGCCATGGTTTGTTCTTGGGTTTGATTGCCATATTGTCAGAAGCAGTAGCATGCCCTGTCAAAACACACAACACGCTGCTTTCCATTGTCAAAAACAAGCTGTTAACATCAACAATAAAAACAGACTTGGAGAGGGGCAAATGGATATAAAAAATACACATCATCAAAACACCAAAGGTCTTGTTAAACATTCTGCAGACTTATCCAACTTTCACATAAGAGTTGATAGAGGGTAGTTGTGCTTTTTCCAGTAATCCTTTGCTGGACTGTTTTGTTCAGTTTAAAAGCACAAGCTTCTAAACCTATTCCACATAACTTAAGGTCACTTATATCTACAGTGTTCAAAATCGATTAAATACATATTGCACAACATCAAAACAGGAGAGGTTGTGTATAACATTTTGCAAACACATAAGTCCACATATGAGTTTAAGTTTAAAGCATGGTTGAGCTGTACTTTTTATCCCATAATGACCTCTTCTTTCTCTTTAAAAGCACAGCTTTCACATTGTTCCATGGAACTTTAGGTCACCTGAATATGTGGTACTTAGGCACTCACAGAGTGTGCTTTTCGCATTCTCGGGTCATTATTAAATAACTGAGGTTCACCTAAAACACAATCTCCAGGTAAAGAAAAAGCCATATGCGGCCAGGCTTATTGCAGAGAGCCTAAATAGCCTCTCATTTTCCACAGCCATATTCCATCTCTGAGGGATCCAGGTCTGGGCATCAATCATTGATGTCACTTCCATAAATGTATTACAAACCATAAAGAGGCTTATTAATAATACACAGAAGAGCTTTGAGAGAGATGAATGTTGAAACTTACTAGGCTACTTTATTCTAATACTCCACAGATTTTATTATTGCATTTCTGAAATGAGAATGGGAGGGAAATGAGAATAAGATGATTATTAATGCCAAACCCAGCCACAGCAAAATCAGAAAAGAGAGGTGCACACTGGTCCTCCAATAGTTTTCATTTTTTTAGTGGATGGGAGTGTGTAACTACATTTGAATGGTGCTGAGAGAATCTACCTTCATGAATCACAAAAATGGGTACAGTTATAACATTGTTTTTAAAATGAGTTCTTGCTGCTGACTTGAACCAGTTTTAATTCTTTACCATGGAGAGGCAAGTCTTTTGACTGGTTCACATAAGTCAGTAACTGACAGCAAAATTAAACTGTAGCTTCACTCCTGCAAGAGATTGACAGAAAATTACATTTCATACATAGTTTTTACATAGTGTCCATTTATTTAGCTAGATATATACTGACGCAATGCAGGTTAATTACTTTGCTCAGGGATACAACAGCAGTGACCTACCAGGGGAAACTTTAAGTTACAATCCGGTTCCTCATATACTGTACAGAACACTGGCGTATGTTACTGCATTAAATTCAGGTGTGTGAGCGGAGACCAGCATCTCTATCTAAAATGACACTGCAAATTGGTTAGAACATGTAATGAACAGTAAATACATTAAAACTAAAATGCTATCAGAATTATCCTCCACTTTCTTGTTTGCTACGGAGTGGCATCATGGCATTCCCCTAACATAAGTATTCTCACTGAAATATATACCAGGGATTCTAAAATGCCACATTCCTGTCTCTTGAATCAGGCAAAGTGAGGGTAATGGAAAGTGAGAGGCAACCCTCCCCAGGGGCTTGTGTTGCGGCAAGTCTATGAGCAAACCGTCTGGGTGTCACTCATGTCGCAGTCACAGAGGAGAGGTGACACGGAAAGAGCTCTCTGAAGTCTTGCTTTATATGAGGTATTAATCTGAATGGATTGGGGGACAGAAATGTGAATATTGTGTGGGGGTGGAGGGGCGTCATGCCCTCATAGCAAGCAGCCTTAATTCGGTGTCCTCTACAAACCTTTGAGTGGGAAGCGTAGCCTAGCCTGCGTTTGGCCGTCTGTAAGACTATATTGTGCACTTCAGTTTGCTTAGAGTCTGGTCAGAAGTATACACATGAGATTAATTAAAAGGTTTTCCGCAAGTTTGCCACAAATCCTGATGAAGGATATACGCTTCACGTGTGTATCTCCTTTGCAACAAAATAGAAGGAAAAGCAAAATGTGTGTAGTTTGCATTAAGCTCAATCTTAAGACTTCAACCTTGGTCTGGGGCAATTTTTTTTTTCTCATGGAGCATTGATAGCTAGCCTCACTGTACGTTCATTATCAGTCAAACATGATCTGAACTACAGATGATCTGATCTGAAATATTTGTTTTGTTAAAAACAGGTTGATATATGAAAAAAGAAGTGGAGCTCAAATGAGTCACAATTACACCATACTCAGATGACCTCGCTACACAGACGAACCTATGATTAATTCATTACCTGCAAGCTATCACAACAATGTCCCAAAAATGGGGTGAAAAACTGTCCATTCAAGTAATCAAGGTTTGAAAAATAGTCACCTTCCCTCATCCTGATTAATCAGCATTTCTCAAGAGACAATGTGATGCTAATTATATTTCCACTGTCAGATAGATTAGAGTTCAATATCTTGGAGTCCGATGTAATTCATTGTAAGCTGGTAATTACGTCAATTGAAAAGAAATTGGTTCACACTCAAAAAATGGCTACAAAGCTTAAAAAAAAGTCATTATTTATTTTTTTATTAGTTTTCTTCAATGCAGAATCATGCACAAACGTTTCGGCATGTTGCCTTCTTCAGTGTGCAGGTTGAAGCTTTGTGGCCATTTTTTGAGTGCGAACCAATTTCTTTTCAATTGACAATATTTCACTGGTTTCAATAGCACCAAACAAATTAAAACAGGTGAGCGAGGTGATTTCTCTTGCTATAAGCTGGTAATTACAACATGAGGCTAAACATGCTTTCTTCTATTGGAAAAGACCAGTGTTACTGGAACTAGATATACACTTGCATAATGTGTCGGTGTTAGCCTTGGGCAGTATACAGAAAACTCAGCAATGTTCTCCACTGTTGTGTGTAGTCTTAAACTATGGTGCAGTGTAAAAACAATGAACCAGCCTTACAATGGTGCTTGAATCTTATTCAGTGGTAGTCAGTTGTTGATTGGAAAATAGGACATACTGGGGAGGGATACTGTTTTACTTCTCTACTTGAGCACAACTTGTGATGCATTTATTAAAAGAAAATCCACCATTTTTTTTTTCACCTGAGTGTGCATTTTAGTCATTCTCCTAACAATGGTTGAGCAACGCATTTGCTTTGTTTCTGTGGTATCACAGCTAACCTTACCCTGATGTTTTGATGGACAAGCAATCATCATCCAAAAGCAGTGAATTGGGACCCAAGTTCATAAAAACACTACCACCAAAGCATTGTTCAGTATTCAACCATCTTAGGGTCAATTTGGCCATATTTAGCCAGTCTAATTCTTACCTTTTGCACCACTGGTTTATGTAACAAAACACTGTTTGGGGAATATATGAGCTGTATATTTCCCTGTCATTATTAAATATGAAAAAGGCAAATGCTGCACTATGTTGCTGTACTAAACGAAATTTGTAAAATCATCCAACCATTGGATTTAATTAATTTTCTGGTACAGATTTGGTTTCTCCACTGAAAACTTGCCAGGAGAAGGGAGATTTGGCCATTTATAAAAACAAGTGGGACCTCCGTAGATACCTGTTTTATGCACCTTTTCAGTATGAAGAAAATGTGGTTTTCCATTGCAAGGTTTACAAGGTTTTCTCACTGCATTCCACTATTCTCTCTGTATCTCTTCTTCTCTTCTTTATTTCCTAGCGCAATGTTTTCAGATATTATGTCATGGTTTTAAAACCATAGACATAATTTAACGCTTTCTGAAAGATCAAAGATAGAGAAATCATATTTATTGCTCTGGATTGATTTGACTGGAATACCTTGCACCACAGTACAGTATGAGAAATTTGTGAAGAAACTGATATATTCAGTCCATGGTTTCATGCCACTTTTTTTTTTTGTTAGGAGTGAATATACACAGTAAAATGAACGAATTACTAAGATTTCTAGGGGTCCAAAAACCTAACCAAAACTCCAAAAATGAATGAAATGCTTTTTGTCCATTATAAAGAATATACATTTTCCCCTTTATCATGGTTTAGATAAAACATTGGTATCAAATTTAAAAATAATGCAAAACCATTGTGACACACAGTAATACACATACCTAACTGTATAATAATTCACATGTGTATGATTTTCTGTACTCTGCAGTATGAAAGGAAAAATGGTAATTTTCCATAATCTAGCACATATCAGCACACTATAAATTAGAATATGTATTTTCCATGCCATGGGCTTGTGCGAAGAGGTTAAACAGTATCGAAGTATTTGTAAATGGTTTATAATGCACTTATGTATATTACATCTGTTACGGTGAGCAGTACAGGTGGACCCAAACGCAAGACGCAGACACAGATAATGCAGGGAAAAACCAGATGTGATTTATTTCCAGGTACAGTGAACCAGGCTAGGAACCAGAGGGACAAGGCAGGTGTGGTTTGAATGATGAACAGGAGATGGCACAGGCTGGGTAGCGACAGGGAGCAGGCACAGGGCTGGACAGCGACAGGAAGCAGGCACAGGGCTGGACAGTGGCAGGGAGCAGGCACAGGGCTGGACAGTGGCAGGGAGCAGGCACAGGGCTGGACAGCGGCAGGGAGCAGGCACAGGGCTGGACAGCGGCAGGGAGCAGGCACAGGGCTGGACAGCGACAGGAAGCAGGCACAGGGCTGGACAGTGACAGGAAGCAGGCACAGGGCTGGACAGTGGCAGGGAGCAGGCACAGGGCTGGACAGCGGCAGGGAGCAGGCACAGGCCTGGGCAGGACTGAACTGGACAGGAAGGCCCGCGGAAGGTGAGCTGGAACCGGCAAACTGCAAACAGAAAAACAAGACAGGACGAAAGACAAGACAGAACGACCATGGAGACTGGACACACTAGACCGACAAGACAGATACAATTAACAAGGTACTGGACAACACGGGATCAGGGAAGCAGGTAAGCGAACCGAACGAGAGGAGAAAAAAAAACACGAACGGAAAAAAGTTGTTTTAAATAATCACTAAGACTGGAGCCGATGTAACGCATCTGGCAAGGTGCTGGAAAACCGAGAATATATGCTGCAAACAATCAGCGAACGCTCTGGAAAAGGCGTGCGGAATGCGAAGAGCAGGTGAGGGAAATCAGCTGCTAACGGGGTGGTGGAGCTGACGGCGAGAACCCGCCTACACTGCAGGGAAAGAACAGAGAACAAAGATCATACGAACAAAGACAAGATACACGAGGCTAACAGAAAACATGAGAAACAAGAGAGCTATGACAACATCATTATTAATGTATTTTTAAGAATGTATTAGACAATGTAATATAGCACTATATTCAGGAATGTTACGAAAATGCTTCTGTTGATATGATGTAACCACAAGATAGAGCAATTATTTTATTCTTCACAATAAATATACAGTATATCAAGGTAGGGTTAAATATTCAAACACTAAAGTGTCACTAAGGGGTATTAGAGACTTGTTTACTACTCTGACAAATATAGAGGCACTGATTAGAGCCCAATATATAATTACATTTAGAGACTCCAATAGAATCAATAGAGCTACATCTTCCATGGAATGAGATGACAAAACAAGCATGCCCTTTATTAATGTTGTTTCACAAATCTGACAACTGAATATAAATTAAATAAAAAGCTTTTTTAAAATACACCATTCCCTGATAAACTAAGTAAAGGTTCCAGAGAGTGATCAATTTCACTCCATAAACTGTTGTCATCACGCTATAACTGTTTTGCTAATTACTGCTCCAGGGGGCACTTGATTTATTTTTTTTAAATAATAAGAAACATACATATACTTTTTTGTTTTTCCTTTTTTTTATTTATTTTAAAATAAATAATCTGTAAATCATCTGTGTTCATGCACAAACCCCACTGCCAGTTTGGGAGAGTGTAGACATTCGCAGTTCTCCTCCAAAACATATAGTGTCACTAGCCTGCTTCTTTCACACTACAGACTACAGATACACTTGTATAGATTGGAGTCTTTCATATGAGGCATGTAGTCCATGGGTACCCGACTGACCAATGGAAGTCACTAGGGCATGATGAAATATGGACCCTAAACTGACTGAACACTCTCAGACCCTGGATGACCCGAATGCCAATTGCACATCACAATATGGAGCTATCAGACGCTATCAGCACTGGCACAGTCTGCATTCGGTCCAACATCGTGGGGTCATCCTTGCACCACAGCATTGTACCGTAACGTCATGCGCCACCCAGCAGCCCCTGAGAAATCTGAATATGAAGCTGTTTTTAACAGTTACTAAACTCTTTTTGGATACCAACAGGTTGGGTGAGCTGTGGGGCTGGGTGTTGCTCATTTGCTATCACTTGTAAAACCACCTTGATGGTGGTTCTCTGGTGGGTCTCACACAGTCTCTAACAACTGTGATCAGAGGAAATAGCCTCAACAAAGCTTCCAGAAGAAAAAGAGGTGTCTAGATCATGTCTAGAGCAGAGCTGAAAACAGAGGAACCCATGTGCACCAAGGAGATCCTGCACTCTGTAATTCAAGGGTTGCGTGTTCAATTTGAAGCAACTGGTGACAGATTGTCAATGCCAGCAGGGAGGAAATCCATTCAGACAAAAACCTTGGAGACCGCAGACAAGATGGAAGGAGACCAGACATGTGACACCACCCTGCCGCTTTTGATGCCAATCAAAGTTGGGGGAAATGGAGAGATCCAGGGTGATGCACCAATGTGTCAGACACACATTAACAAAAACATGGACAGAACAAACTGCGGAGACATATTGAGTGTGGCGGGTGGAGGATGGGAGGTTAGTGGTGGGGGTTGGGGGAGGTAAAGGAAAAACACTCATCACCAGACATTTCCATCAGAAATCCCTGTTGCCAGCATAGAATATGCCAGGCCAGGTTGTAATTAACAGTGGCTTTTCTGCTACTGAGTAAACAAGGTGCTTATGAAACCGAGAGATACGCAGTAAGTGAATAGTGAACTGAAGGACAGCAAGAACCCAGTACAGTCAAAGTAATTACATGCTTTACCTTAACAATGTTATATAAAAAAGAACATTTTCCATTATGAGCAGTTAGCTGTTGAGTCATCATAACCTTCAGCTTTAATTTATTAATTTACTTTGGATGAAGGTTCTTAAATGGCAACTTCTTTGAGTGAATCATTTCGGAGGCATCCGCAAGGATCATTTTGCACAACTGAAAATGCATTAAGCATCTTGGACCATCATTTACATAGACAGCAGTACATATAGGCTGCTGAACCAGAAATCCAATTTCCAAATCCAAGGTGTGAGAGCCACATTGCATTACTTTTCTTATTTGCTGAGCTTACATTTTTGCATACTATACGTTCATACAGCTGAATATTTATTGAAGTATTTATGTTTATATTCCTAGCTCAAGGGTAATGCCCCACTTTGCCACTTTGGATTAGAGCCTATAACCTCTGAGTTACAGGCCTAGTTCTTTAACCTCTTCCCAAACAAAATACACCGTTTTAGTTGCAAATATTGTTAAATCCTTTAATGTTCAACTTTTACAAACTGAACAACTTACTGTTGTACAGTTTGTAAAATTAGTTTCTTGTCAAAGCTTGCACATTTTTGGAAATCATTTCATTTATTACTGAACATGATTTCTTTGTGAAACAAGACATGAGACTTAAGACTTCAGTTATGAAACAAAACGCAAAATAACTGTTTGTGAATCCAGGGATTAGATCATGTACACAATTATAGAACAAAAGTAACAATAATGCGGATGTCTAATCAATTTCTGTCACCAGTGATTTTGAGGTCTGCATTGTTGCTCACTGTATGAAGTAAACCGTTGCTGAACTAATCCACTTATTGGCGCCTTAACCAAAAATTGGCATGTCTTTTATCTGAGGGTAATAGAACAGGCTGGCAATTAATTTCTCTGGATAAAATAAAAACAGCATCTTTTGTGCCAAGTAGAAAAATAGATAAAAATGTTGAAAATGGCATGAAATTAGTCTCTGAGAATGAGTTGCTTTTTTGAAGGCATGCTATCAGCAGCAAATGCAGGAAAGTGCCATCCTAATAATGTGAGCGGATGCAGCAGGAAAAGAACAGTTGTGTATTTGTCACCACTTGGATATTCATAATAGCACTGCCAGTTTCCATTGACATTGGCAGCTTATGTGTAACATGAACAACTGCACCAATTCATGTAGACATACAGTGAGCCCCATGATGTTTAGGACAAAGACACATTTTTTTTATTTATCTGGCACCGTACCACTTAATTATAGATTTGTAATGAAACAAATCTGTGGTTAAAATTCAGATTCTCAGCTTTTATTAAAGGGTATTTCAGAACATTTTGGATTCAACACATAGAAATAACACTTTTATACAAAGTCCCCCATTTCAGGGTACCATAATGATTGGGACAAATGGCTTCACATGTGTTTCTGACAAGTCATGTGTATCCAATTGCTTATTTACTGCAAATATAAAAGAACTTTCAGTATCTGGTCTCGAGTCAAGGATTTTGGTTACTTTTGGAGCCTTTGGCGTTTGTCAGAATAAGGACCAGCATTGTGCTAATGAAAGTCAAGGAAGCCATTATGAGGCTGAGGGAAAAAATAATAATAATTCAAGGACATGAGTCAAACCTTAGGCTTGCCAAAATCAACTGTTTGGAACATCAGTTAGAAGAAAGATAACACTGGTGAGTTCAGTAATCGCAAAATGGGCCTGGCCAAAGAAGACCTATAGTTGAGGATATTGCGCTTTTACACTTATAATTATAGCTGGACTTGATTTTGTAATGTCATTAGCCACCACAAAATGAAAAATGGAGAAAATGATGGAGAAACAAAAAAAAAAAGGATTTGACGGCATATAAGTCTTAGAGTGGGATGGGTACAGCACAGTGTACAACAGCGAAAATGATTCCCACAGTTGGACATCTAATGATATATGAACATGGAGGATCATATCATTTTGAGCCTGCTGTGCATCCACGAGACCAAGAAAAGGCAATGAGTAAGAGAGTTTACAGGGATCGGCATGAGATTGGAATCATGTTGAGAACATGGAGGATCATAGATGTCTTGACCATGATCAGCGAGGACCAAGAAATGGAATGAGTAGGAGAAATGACATGCATCTGTTTTATCATGATTTAGCAGTTTAAACTTGTTTAAAGAGAGCTGTCAAAATTTAGCATCCCAGAGCTATGTCAATAGAACAATATTAATTTCACATGGAGTTTTTCATACAACAGAATTGATTCTACCAAGGTAGTAGAAGGTCTGCTAAAGGCCTGCAGACAAGCTACATTTTTTTGTTCTCTACTTAACACACCTGCCAACCAACGTGGCCCAGGCAGGCCCTGCTACTGTTGGGTTCGGACAGGAAGCAGTGATGTTCAATTGGCAGCGGATGTGGATTTAGTCCAATAGAGACAAGGATGTTATACAATGCTGTAGTGCCAAATCTCTTATCCCCTTTATCACAAACATGTCACTCTGTTTCCCATCCTTTATGAGTGGGCCATTACCTGTTCTGTGCATTGGTCACTGGGAAGAGATGACAGAGGCAGTATAGTCAAATTGTAGATGGGATAATAGTTAAGTGAAAATAAAAATTTATCAGCCGACATTTAAGTTTGTCGAGGGGTTTACAGGCATTTTTGTGACAAGCCACACCCACATGCAAGTTGTTTGGCACATCATCGTTTGACCACAAGAAGTTATGAGTCCTTGAGGCAAATGTGTTCTATGCAAGGACAGGAATCTACAGTATGTTAGAATTCTACTGATAAATCTTGGACAAACAGGACATGGAGACCTAGCTCATGAATGTCTTTGTACTATAATGTATCCATGTGGCCAATATGTATTATATTTTAACAGAGGCAACAGTTCAGCCATCCTAACAGGCCTAGCAACTTTGGTAAATGTTATTAGAAGGAAAAAGGAAGGAAGGAATAAATAAATAAATAAATAAACAAACAAACAACAGGGTTCCAGTACCTGTGGTGCTTGGACAACTATTAATTACACTATTAATACATATGCTAGGTAAAAAGACTGGAGGAGGTTTCATTGATGTGAGCAGGGTCTCCATATCAAACACACAACACAAACCACTGACTGAGCAGGATCTTTAATGTGATGCTCTTCGCCATTGCTTATTCACTACAACCTGAGCATGTACTGACATGATGTAATGTTCAGAGATCACTTTTATTCAGTCACCTAACAATGGAGGGTTCAGTGGACAGCCCAGTTATTGCATTTCAGAAAAAGACAGCCCCCCCTCTCACTTCAGTCAAGAAGCTCTTGTAAGTGCTAAATCAAATTTGTTTGTCTTAGAGGCACAGTTTCAACAGAATTGTGTGCCACTGACCCCCCCCTCCCCCCCCCCCCCGCAGGACCATACTGGGCAGGGGCATATCTGATCAGTGTATTTGCTAAATGTAATTTTAGGACAAGGAGGTCACTTATAAGAACAACTGCCACACAGATGGTGCCAAGAATTTAGTGGAAGCGGGAAAGAGGGTCCCGGAAGGTCAGAACAATCGAATGAGTCCAGAAATGAGATGCCTGGGTAGCATTTAAATTTGTATATCAACATTCATTGGGTAATTTAGAAGCCAGGGGGCGAATGATCTGTGCATCATAATGACGTAATGAAGCCTTTCTGACAGAGTGCCCACTCGAGAGGACAGGACAGAGAGACTGTGACAGTGCAGTTTGTGAGCAAGCCTAATGTCCAATGGTTTGTTGGGGCGGAGGGTTGCTCAGCAGCCATTTTAGTGCATCATTAATTTATTCCTGGCAGCCAGTCCGAAGATTGATTTTTCTCTGCAGTGGAGTCGCTGCATGCTGGAATTCTAACTAACTGCTTGCTAATGCCGGAGAAGCAGGGTAGCACAGGCTATTCCCTGTGTAGCCTGTGGAAGCACTGTGACCAGACCTGTGCACAAGTGGACACTTTCACTCACGTCACCCAAATTGGTCTGATATATTTAAAAGTAATGTTAAGCTGCAATGTATAACATCTTGTGACACTCAGGTTGCGGGGGTGGGGAAATGGGGGTGCAGACTGGTCAGGCGGTGGGGGAGAAGGCCTTTCTAAGTTGGGAAGGTCGTCAGAACCATGGACAGCGACATCTTCACCTACATGACTGTACAGGAACTCATTAGGCAGACATATAAACATTAATTATGATGACCCAGAACATTACAATCAGAAAAAAAAAAATTCTGTTTTTTTGTGCAGCCAACCAAATATTTTCCTTGAGTAGTATTTCTAAATTTATAGCATACTGTATCATTGCAGAAAATAAAAATAATGTTAAAGATATAAGTATGAGGATCCTCTTCATTTATAAAAGTGTTCCATTTCACTGTTAAGCACGTAACTAGTGTTTAACTAGTGTTGTTTTGAAATTGCGCATTGTTTCAGGGTGAACATGTATTATTAATGCTTACTGCTTATCAAAAACTTCAGTAGGGTTATTCACAGTTAATCACATCCATCTATATGCAGAAGGAATGTGCACTGAAGGCAGATAGGGTCACTCTGCTGTTTAATCATAACAAGCAAGTGTGATGTGGCTTTTAGGAACAGCGGGAAAGATGAATTCCTCATTTTACAGATGAATAAAAACAGAGTATTTCATAGGGTGTGATCATTAAAGACCATTTTAAAGAGAAGACAATGGAACAAGTATAGCCTTGTGATTTATGTGAGTTAAACACTGGTTTCTGTGTCTGCTCTCACGAAAAAAAAAAAATCAAAATGCATGCGTCCAAAAATCACAAGTGAACACAGCATGTGAAGAGTACACATGTGAACTTTAAAAATAATCCCACTTATAAGATGTAAGTGGGAAAGGGTAACCAAAGCTGTTTCAAATTACATGATTTATTTTCACAAGTGAAAGTGAAAATTCATATTTAAAAAAGCCAGTTACATGTGAAAATCTGGAATTGTATGTGATTTCATGTCACGTTTTGTTTTCGCATGTGGAAATATTCATTCTCATGTGAAAAAGCCAATCACATGTAAGAATGTCAGTTCACATGTGACATTTTATTCCACATGTGAATATTTTATTTCACATGAGAAAATTGCAAATATCACATATGATTTGTTGCATAAGACTGGTAAACAGAGAGAGAGAGAGAGAGCAGAAGAGCATTACAGCTCTGGAAGAATGTACACACATCTGTGTCTGTGGTAAAAGGGCTCAAGTTAAACTCAATTCTCCAGTTCAATGGCTCAGATTATCCAAATTTATATATTGTTACTCTTAGAATAGATGTTGACAAACTAGAAAAGGCTGATAATGCTGCAGATCATTCCCATATTGATTGACTGATTGAATGACAAGTTTATTGTCTTTTCTGAAATTCATCATGCGTCATACAGCAATCATCAGATACCGAACAGGCAATCAACAATAACAACAACAGCAACAACAACAACAACAGCATCAGCAACAAACAATAACTGTGACAAGGCACCCCAACATTATCATATGCCTATGCACAGCACAAAATTAAAGAGCTCTACATATAATACTGTAATAACATCCTAAGGTGCAGCATCTCCTCACGCTAAGGTTCAGTTGTTTTGTTTCACGTTTGTTGAGCAGTGGAATACGAGTAGGCATGAATGATCTGCAAACCCGTTTGGTTCGCAGGGGTAGCACCCTATACCATTTATATGCTATCTTATGCTATTTGTTTTTATTAATTTCTGACAATGAAAAGTACCTAGCATTGAAACAGAAAGTCAAAATGTTCTCCACACAGGAGCGATAGAAGACAACCATTATGTCTCTGACCAACCTGAACAGTCTCAGTTTACGCATGAATTATAAAAGCTGCAGACCTGTAAATAGCATCTGTGTTAAAATTCCAGAGCAATGTATCATCTATTATAATTCCTGAATATTAGTATTTGTCTAGAACTGCCATCAATAGCTATGTGTTGGTGGGTGTTGCTACTAGTCCTAACGTCCAGGAATAACTCTTTAATTTTCTTGGTGTTCAACTGGTGAAAACTGGCACCACACTGACCAACAAACTGAACTACCAAACCACGGTAGCTGGTTTCATCATCTTAGAATTAACCCACAATTGCTGTGTCAAATTTAATAGTCAAATGATCAGAGGTGCTTCTTCTATACTAATTTGTATAAAGGGCAAATAAAACCGGGGAAATATTGAATATTTACAATGCTATAGGTGAAAAGCCAGAGGAATTGTCTTTCTTTTCATATGAAAACTGCATGGATTATGATTGATTAAATTAAAAAAATGAAGTATGGAGCTCTTTTTGGTTTAATAGATTTAACTAGATGTTGATATGCTTCTGCCACTCTCAGATGTGGATTAGATGTGGATTAGAAGTAGCTTTCAAACTTATCTCGCTGTTCAAATTTGTTTATACATATTCTCTCAGCTGCGATAGATTGACAACCTGTCCAAGGTGCATTCCTGCCTCTTGCTCAATACATGCTAAGATGGGCTCCAGCACCCCCTGCAACCCTGACCAGGACGAGTATAGATAATAGATGGATCAATGTAAATTCTCTCAGTGTTCTGGTTGGAGTGTGCTGGCATGGGGTTTTGTTTGTGTGTGACCTTGTTTACCATGGAATATGAAAAACAACCCCTATGATGCCTTATAGCCTGGGTGCACAACTGTCTGCATTTTGTTCCAACAAATTATAGTAGTCTAAGATTTCAGACAGTTCTGTAGTCAATGGTTCACTCATATATTAGTGTATACTCATGTATTAGGAAGACACTGAGGACGGCTTAGGCCGAAACATGTCTGTCTCTTTGTCCAAATAGGAATAAAAATGAAAATGATTTTGTTGCGTAGACATTCATAATCTATATCTATTCATTAAGAGTGCGGGCTTCCGTCTTTCCTTTCACTCATATATTAGAGCACAGTAAAATATTTGGATACACTTGCAGTCTGTGTCTCTAGCTGGTGCTTATACATATGTCAGTTCAAGATATAAGATTAAATCAGCAAGAAGTTGCCACAAAATCCTGAAATGGATCTGCCCTTGTTGTGCACTTCAAGGAGAGGTGAGAAGGCAAATGGGACAGCACATCCACCAGAGACTTTTTGGGTGTTACCTTGAAAGTGATTAGCCCTAACGTGACACTGGAAGTCATCAACCAGAATTATGAACAGAATGAGCAGATATTTTGGAGATCCACAACTTCTGGAGGAGTTTGAAATTAAAACAGTAAAGAGGTGCTGTTCTGCATGGATGGTTTTTTTGGGTAGTTAATGATAATCTGGATATATGTATATCATTTTCTTTCAATCAACAACAGACAGCAGGTCAATGAACAATGACAGCACACAGATGGGTTGATTTTTTGTTGTGAGAAGTGTTACTTCATTTAATGCTGCAGCTGTTTCTTATTAGCTCAATTATCTCTTTGCGGAGAAACAGACAACAAAAGTATTGATATGAAGAGGCTTTTGAGGAAAAAATTTAATTTTTAAGAGAAGGCCCTTTGCAGGATAAATCCTCAACAAATTTCACATTTACATGAACATTTTCATTTACAAGTGTGCACTCTCATAATAATACGTGCAATATGTGCGTGCACTCTCGAAAGTAAAGCGTTAAATTTGATTAAATGCACCATTGAGTATATATATTTTCAAAGCCCACTGAATTTTCCGATCTTCACTGCTATGCCTTTGCGGACATGTTCACCAGGTGGCATCGCCTGATTTGTCCAACTAGCCAGAAACTGCTGCAGTGAACCCTCCCCCCTCCCCCTCTCCCCTCCAGCCTCCACCCCCTGCGATTTCATCACACTTCCTGCCTTTGTAGAAATGACTGGAGACTGTAAATGCTGATGCAGGGATTTTCGCATCGGAGCAGTTTAATCAGATAGCGGCGTACGGCAGTGTTCCCTCCGTCATAGGCTTTCCTTCACCAATCAAACATTAAATTCCTCACTGAGGGATGTGCACAGCAGAGACTCGGCCATATTTCAGCTCTTGTGCACCTCAACCCCCCAGCGAGAGAGCCATCCCCGACGGGGATTTATTGCCATTAACAGAGAGGGTGACATGCACGAGCGATTGTAAATAACACAAGAAAAAAGGTTGGCTCTTTTTTTTTTTTTTTACCTGTAACTTCCAGTGGTTCCACAGCTAAAGCCGCTGAATGGGAAAACGTGAGCTAACCGCATCACCCCCACCCCCCACCACCTCGACCCTATAGATTGGTTAATATATAACATGTCAGGGGATTTGAACTTGAATGTTAACACCTGAGCCCCCAACCTGACAAATTGCTGCCCAGAGACAGGAGCATTAACGTCTCTATCAGGTATAGAACAGTGCAGTGATTACTACAACATTGCTTAGCTTGCAAAAATCCTTTCCTGACCCAAGCGTATTTTATAAAGGGCAATTTCCCTCTAATTAATGCTACGTACGGTATGTGTGTATGCATTAATGCTATGTATGTGTGTGTTGACAATGTAAACCTTTATGACGATACAATCTCTGCTGGAATCCTAACAAAAACCAAGAAAAGAGAACATATTACACCCGCCCTTGCTGCTCTGCACTGGATTCCTGTTTCTTTTGGAATTGATTTTAAAGTCCTGTTACTTGTATATAAAGCTTTAAATGGCCTAGCACCTTTTTATATCAAAGATAGCCTATCACCTTATGTACAAACTCGAGCACTTAGATTATCCACAGCGGGCTTACTTAAAGTTACAATCTCGAAGATTTCAGTTTCATTCTCTATGGCGGTACCAATGGCGTGAAGCGGTAATTGCAGGTGTGTTTTTGGACCTCACTTCCCATAGACCCGGATCGCCTGTGTGACGTCAGTCAGTTGGCACCTGGGCCACGCCAACTATTACACTTATTATTTACTGAATAAAAAATGGTTGTTATGGAAGTAACGTTATGTACATACTCATTCATTGTCTAACATTAGGCTAACTTAAGCTGTCCGGGTTAAAATGCTGTAGCAGACCTGGGGTAGAATTAGTGATGATCAATTTCCACAAACGTTCTTTATCCACCTTTTGCTCGGTATGAACATCTTTACACTGCAGAGAAGAATTCGCGGGATTCGCTGTGGCTCGTGCAATTATGTATCTCGTGCATCATCATCGTGAATGATTGTTGTGTGATATTTTTGAAACAACTGCCTTGTTTCTGGTTTTGCTAGCGAAACTGTTCAGGAATAAAGCTGAGCTGGGTGTTAAATTAGCAATCAGAATAAGAAGAATAAAACAAAAACAAAGGAGATTTCATCAAAAAAGGGCATCAAGGCTGAAGGAACATATGAGGAAGCGTAATAAAATAATAACAATCCATACTGCCGTATTCTTTTATTTAGTTTTCTCCGGCTTCACATCTTTACACAGAAATCAGACCCGGCTCTGCTCCACCTATACCCCGGCTTATATATTGATGAACTTGATTCAATGTAAATAACGGTAACATTAAGGCCAGTTAAGATCAATGATTCGCAACGAGACGAAATGGTTTTAGAATGTTGCAGAGAAAATTGCAGCGGTGTGAACTGGTTAGTCGCAGAGCCTCTGAAGCCATTGCCTAGGGTCTCAAAAGACCCACCTTGTCAAATCGCCAAGTGCAGTTTTAGAACGTTTACAATCAGACATCTTGGAATTTCGTGATTTTTTCCCGGGAATGTCGCCACAGACACCCAGTTCTTTAATCATAAATTATAATAATAATAATAATATAAATTAATATAATAATAGGCTCAATCGCCATTGTGTTACCTAATTCAGCGATAGATAGTGACTTAACAGACATTTATTTTAATGAAAATCTTCGAGATTATTACTTTAATGTACCTGTGGTTAAACAGAAAAAAAGTGGTGAAAGTTCTTTAAGCTATAATGCACCAAAACTCTGGAACACTCTCCCACAAATATTAGGACAGCAGACTCGGTTGGCTATTTTAAAAAGCAGCTCAAAACCTTGTTTTTAATTTGGCTTTTAATTCATTTTAATTATGTCCATTGATACTTATTCATATTCTTATTTATTGTTTTATAAAAAATTTTATTGTTATCTTTTATTTTACTCTATTTTATTTATATTATTTTACTTTATTTTCTGCCCACTGATACTTATTCATATTTTTATTCTTGTTTTATAAAAATTTTATCGTTATCTTTTATTTTACTTATTTATTTTACTCATTACTCATTGACTCTTTCATATTAGATATTTTATTTTATTCATGTTTTCATTTCAATATACACTGTTTTATTCTTCTATGTTTTAAACCCTTATACCTGCTTATGATTGCTGTGCTTTTCCCTGTTTTTGCCTTTTGTTTTTATTGTTCCTGTTAAGCACTTTGAGCTGCAGTCTGAATGAAAGGTGCTATACAAATAAAGTTATTATTATTATTATTATTATTATTATATGATCCAAAGACCTTACCAGGGGCCTTGTTTTTATTTATTTATTTATTTATTATTTCATTCATTCATTCATTCATTCTTTCATTTTACAAATTACCAATTTATACCATTGTGTTCACCTTCAACAAACAGAGGATGGTCTTTTTGAAGCTGTTGTCAAGATGGTAGAATCAAATGCAGCTCATCCAAACCCACCTATCCACTGGCAGAGCAAAGGAAGTGTGAGTCAACCATTGGACAAATATTTTTAAAAAGCATTACTTTGCTCCCTCTCACTTCAGATTCATTCATGACTTCCTCTTTGACAAAAAAAAGGCACAGTTGGACATTTCGGCTGCCTGCTGCTCAAGAATTATGTAACCAAACTGGATTGAGTCATCCATTCAGTGAGTGATGCTGTTATTTCGAAAACAGTTCCATCTGAAAAATGGAGACTGGCCCTGACTGATGTGTCTTGTTATAGGTGATCCCCCACTGACACTGGTCACACTCACTTAATGATGTTCCTGATGCATATCCACATTAGCACTTTCAAGCCTTTACCAAAAGCATTTCCTTCAGATGCCCTGCTTTAGCAGACCATTCCTTTTATACAGCTGTCACAGACCTCAGCAGAATGTTCCAGATTTTAATCAGCAGAATATAAATTGTCTTATTTATTTCTTCTTCTTCTTTTTCATATAATTTCAGCCCATTCACATCCTGATCACTCTTGAGAAATGGGGAAAACAATGTTGGTACCAGGGCAGAATGGCCCTGATAAGCTATAGCGTTCCAGTTGTCCATGTCATTGGGTAATGATAAGACATGACTGTACTCACAGCTTGTTGTAATACTACTGTGATCAGTGTTGTTGCTGAATAAATTGATATTTTACTTATTCAGAGATGAGACAACTCATCCATGAAATACAAGGGATGGCATTGCTGTTTATGATGTTGTATGTGCTGAGTGCACTTTATTTACTATTTCTACCTACAATAACACAAAAGTCTATCCAATCATTTTGAAAAGTGGGATGTAGAGGGGTGGGAGGGAGGTGGGGGGGGGGGAGTTAAATTGAGTGAAATCTTATCTGCCTTAAGTTTTTTTAAATCCCAGATAGCCAAACACCTTTAGCCGGTAGTGAAAGTAAAATAGGCGCTAAAGTTGCAAATCATAACTGCCATTCCACTGTCGTCAGAAGAACTAGTTTTCCTCCAGCTGCATTGGTTTCTTTTGCCAGACATGATCAAATATTTGTCTACTGTCTTTTGATCTTCCTGGTCTTCTCCTGTTAACATTACTGCCCAACAGCTGGACCCTTCTCATGGGGAATAACCTTGCCACAATATGTTTACTTGGCCCCCTACAAGCTGTGCCTAAGATTATTTTAAGTAAAACTGATCTTTTTGTTTTATTTTAGGTAGTAAACACAGGTGGCCTAATACTTTAGGCCTGTTCTGGATTTGGAACTTATCTGATATCCTCCCTTAAATAACTAAGTTCAGTTAATTGCAGTTTATAATGCAGCAGAAGATTAAACTTAAAAGTGATCATTTTTCAGTTCAATTTGCCTTCAAAGTGCAGTTTTGTGTAGTATTTTTTCTCTGGGGGGCTGAAGGTTCTAACGCCTATCAGTGACACAAAGGGCACGAGACTGGTGCGTGAAACAGTGCGTTTACCGTTGCATCACTTATGATTGGTTACTCACTGAGCCGTGTCCCTTGATTTGAGATTTTCCAGGTCAGTCGCCACACTGCGTATGCCATGTGCACAGCCAGTCGATCTTCTTTTTTCCCCTCAGTGAGGCAGTTTTCTGTTAAATGAAAGCGAACTCCCAGCTCTGTTTATACCAGAAGGTTCTGTTTCTCTCTGCGTATTGTGCTTCCAGTGAAGTGAAGAGACACAGCAACTGGGCTGCGACCAAATACAGTGAGTCAGTGACCCTTACCATACCTTAAAAATGTTGGGTATGCTCAGCCAAACGCTTTCCCCAGGTTGTATGTTCTCACAGACCCTCCCACACCAGGCATCTTTTAAGTTTCCCTGGCAGTGCTCACAGTATTCCACAGTGCTGACTCAATCAGCCCTCAACGTGACTTCTGGTAAAGTTCAATGTGTAATCCTCCAGGGCTGGGGTTTCATGTGCATGTTTGTCTGTCTCCTCTCTGCAGTGGCCTGCTCACCCTGTCTGGAACCAACTGTGATCTCTAACTCCGAGAGCCAAGCCAAGAATTCATAGAGACTGTAAGTACCCTCGGGTTCAACTCTGACCAGCTGTCGCTACCATCAGCACCATGCTGCTTACCATAACCATGTCCTTTGCCGACACACTCTCCGGATTTGTCAAGCTGAGAGCGGAGCTTTAAGGATTACTTCAGATGCCCCATCAGCAGCACTAATCTTTGTTTGCACAAACACACACAGAACACAACACTTCAAACCAGGCCAGCGTATAGATTACAATATGTAAAACACTGTGCTGTTTTGTCCTACCTGCCACAGAGCAGCACAGATGCTGAATACTGAGCGTTTATGACACAGTACCTGGGCTCAGGGATAATATATTGTTTGTGAATCAATGAGGTTGTTGCCCTATCATCATTGAACCATGACACTGCATGATTAGTACTCATTTTTTACTAGATATTAACTGTGTTGTCCTAATGAGCCATGTAGATTCACACACCCACTCAGACCGAGCAACTTATCAAACTTTTCTCTGCTACGGTACCTCTGTGACACCAAGGCTTTATCACCCAAATGGGAAGAGACACTCATCACTAGAGGTCATGACCCCACCACCGCTTTCCTCATTCTTCACCACTTTATCTGTGATACAATATCTGCAACACTTAATAACATTAAATGCTGTAAATAGTTATAATGAAAAAACTAATATACTGTATATTCAGTAATTTATGCATAATTATATTCAGTAAATGGTACACAGACATTAGAAATAGAACAAATAGAAATGTAATCACTTTTAATCACTTGAACACAAAACACAAAACAAGCATGGTTAAATAAGAAACATATTTTATAAATACATTTTTGCTTTCTGCTGAAATGTCACACATTTAAAAGCAAGCAAAAAAAGTATTAATTGTGTAGTAATTAGCTTGACATTGTAATGTGTTTTACTGAGGTACCACTATGTGTGTGTACAGGATACTTTTACACAGTGTCCAAAAGAAAGTCCTGCAATTGACTACTATAAGCAGATGCTGTCATTAAGCTGAAAAAGAGAAAGTTATGCTATCTTGCAGGAAAGATCAGTGGGGAGAATAAATAATTGGGAGACTTGAGAATTTAATGATATCATTGGCATAAATTTAAAGAGAGAAGAAGCGGGAGATGAACAAGTACTGAAAAAGACGCTAATTTGAAGCATTATTGTGCGGTTGTATAATGTACTATCATTGTATTAATAATAAGTCTATTTAATATACACAAATATGCACAAAAACTCTACCAATACAAGCAATGGAAGCAAAATAAGTTGTAGATTGTTAAATCATGGATTTTAAAATCCTTTTCTAATGGTGGCAGCTGAAGTGACACCAAACAAAGAGGAAGGCCTATAACAAATGGTGTGTGAACAGATGCGAATCGCAATCTGGATGTATTCATTTTCCTGAAATATTTAACTGCATTCAGTCATTTTTTGGGAGAATGTTGTTTCAGTATGATAATGACACAGTATTATATCAGTGCAAGAAGATGGTTAATATGTGTGCTGTGCTGCCTCTGCAGTAAAACTGAGAGTTTACCCCTTGTGGCGCATGTTGTTTTGATATGGAAAATATCTGCAGGGCTTAATAAACTTGGAATTCAATGAAGGTATATGCTGACACCCCGAAGCATGAACGAGGTTAACAGTTCTCCATAATTCCCTGGAATGGGCTGGCTTTTACAACTGAGCAGGATGCCACTGTGCAGCCACTGTCTCACCCCCTCTCCTTGGGCCTGGCTCCATCATGCACAATTATTATTGCCAAAATGATCTGCCTGTTTATTCTTGACAACTGGCGTTATAGTGCATACTTACTGTTGCGATATTTGACCAAAAACCTTGCTCAAGGCCTCAGCTGGGAGTCACTCATACAACCTCATGGTAGCAAGTATGATTCCTAAAGCATTATTTTCGATAGCCTCCCACATGTAAATATAAATACATGCAATGCACACATTTCAGATGTCCATTGGGGAAGGAGAGGGAGGGGGCTGAGGCTAGCTGGGGACTAATAGTGAAATCTAATTATGAGCAGCCTTGGAGTGGTGGTTATCCACTCTGCAGAAGGGCACAGAGGAGGGATGCAGGGGACTGTGGGAGCAGGGGCAGAGGCTGGCAGAGAAAAATTACCCCTGGTACAAATATCAGAATGGGAAGAACGACCGAGGTGCTGGAGAAGGCGAGCGAGATTGTAGCGAGCGATTGGGTGGCCGATCAAGGGCCCAGACAACCGAACAACCAGAATGTGCTCTCGACTCTGACCCTTTGGGCATGTAGGATGAGACACGTGAGGTTTATAAAGTTACTGCCGTCCTTCAGTATCATCATTTGATCTGATCATTTGCCTAGACTGCAGTGTTATGAAGATGCTGCTTTACTACCAGGCTTCTGAAGGTTTACCTGCCTGTCATTTTCTACGGGAGATCTGTAATTCTGAGAAAAGGCTAAATGCTGCGTGCACATACATTTTCACAAGCAATCAGATGTTGCTGTCGAGCGCAAAAACTCTTTTGTACATATATTGTATTCAGCAAAGCTTTTCATTTTGAAAGGCTGTTGTGGAACTAGAGAGAAAAAATAAAGAGTAAGATGCATGCTAAGTGCATCATTAATGGGTGTTTCTGATGAATACAAATCAAAAAATTTTAAGAAAATGTCTGCAGGCTGTTGGCTAACGAATGATGAAAATAAACAAATTGTTCTTGGAATAATTTATTAGTGTAGAGAACTGACCCTGATCAGTATGTGATAGCCGCTACTTAAATATATATATAGGGGAGTGTTATCACTTTTAGTGCACTTGGTATTCTAGACAGGTGTTTCTTCCATAAACAAAGACTCACAGAAATGTCTTAATGGAACAGATGTTTTAATGGAATGGGTGTCTTTAAGATAATCCACATTTGTTTCTTATTTGCATGCATAACATTATACTGTATATATTTATATACAGGCAGGGCAAAACGTCCACAACAAATCAGACGCAAACCCAACAGCAGCCATAAATGGAAGACTAAACATGCTAAGAATGTAAAAAATAATCAAATAAATATGGAATTATATAAATGCATATATAAATAAATGAATTGGTCAGTAATTAAATAAATACTTCATTTTAATTTAATATAAATAATCGACACCTCATGATTATTCTTTTAACAATTAATGTGATTATATTTTATTTCATAATAACATGTCATATTTCTGAATGGCTTTTCTCATTTCATAATGACACAACGGTGGATGGATCACCCTTCCTGACACTAATAATATATAGAGAGCACTTTTTATACATAGTCCCCCCATTTCAGGGCACCATAATGCTTGGGACAAATGGATTCACAGCTGTTTTAGATTTGTCAGATCTGTTCAACTGCTTCCTTAGTGCAAGTATAAGAGACCTTTCAGTATGTAGTCTTGATTCTAGGGTTTTGAAGTCTGTTATTGGTGTTTGTTAATATGGGGACCAGAGTTGTGCCAATGAAAGTCACAGAAGCCATTCTGAGGCACAGAAATAAGAAAAACGCAGTTTGAGATATATGCAAAATCACCTGTTATTAAAAAGAAAGAGAGCACTGATGAGCTCAGCAAAGGGCCTGGTAGGCTAAGAAAGACCTACGCAGTTCATTACCAAAGAACCCCTAAACACCTGTCCGACAGATCAGAAACAGGAGGCAGACATGGATTTATCAGTGAGTACAGAATTATAGAGGCTACACTGCAAGATGCAAACCACCAGTTAGCCAGCGGCAATGGCGTTTTTATTGGCACAAGTGGATCAGTTGAAAAAAACTACGGCAGTACAAATAATCATAAAGCTGCAACCTTGAAAGACTGTGCCGTAATATTTGAAAAAGCTGCCCACAAATACTGAAACACTGATCAAGGTTTGTGTAAGCTGTCATTGTGGTTTGCATACCTACATTTTGACAGAGTGTTGTTTTGGCGTCAGCTGAATCTTTTCGTGAAAACGTTACCATAGCCCACACAACATGCATATATTTATTACCTATTGCACTGTTATGTTGTATACCACACAGCTGTGTAACTATGGTTGACTTTCAAATGCAAGCAAGTAAGCTTTTTCGGACATTACTGGGATTGAAAAACAGAATCGTGTGTGGAATAAATAACTTTAGCAGGCCACAGGTACATTATTGCTAGCTAATACACTTGTAAAGTGAATTAATTTTTCACAAAGTTATCCATATCCTATTCAAATATTAGCCTCTTTATTTTCTCAAATACAACATAATATGCACATGTTCGTGGCTATGGATACCTGGTACTTTATGCAAATTGTAGCTACCTTATCTGAACTGTGTTCTGTTGTTGTTCCAACATGAATGACTTGTAATCTGAACACATTTTTTAATGAACTTTGTTCATCCAGAATGGAATGGTAGTCCCTTTGGCTTTGATACATCACTGATTTCGTCACCACTGTGAATAGATGCTTTCTCTAACCCAAAGGCACTGTGGAGGGCATTTGGGCATGAACTAAAGTGTCAAAAGGACTCAGCATCATAACATCACGATGTTATTGGACCCGCACTGTGCTGTTCTCTGCTGGAGCCATGCATGGATGTTGTTGACGCAGGTCTTCTTCCCACTGCTTATTGTTTTTTTTTTGTTTGTTTGTTTTGCTGTTTTATTAAAAACAGGATCATGTAAAAATACAGTGTAAATACAAAGGTGGCTGAAGTGGACATGTGGATCATAAATGAGAGACTATATTAAACAACACGAAATGAAGTTTAAAAAAGGGAGGGTGGGGGGCCAAATCCCATCAGGCTCCTATCCGTCCACAAAGCCATTGTTTGACGAATGATGGCCAATCACAATGAAGAAGGATTTGAAAAATAATTAGCTCCAACAAATGGTCCTCACCTAAAAATGTCAAAGACTACAACTAAACTTCTCACTTCTCTCTCACCATGGGGAGTCTAAAACGTATGAATCTACCTGGAGACTTGAAGTCTTTTGTCACTTCACAATGTGAACAGCATGTGCCTAAATAAAGAAAACCAAAAGCTCTCCATTGTTTTTTATGTGAATAGGGACAAGCTGTAATCAGCCTTCTCAAAGGACCAAAATGTTTGGCATTGAACCTGGGGTAACTTAGAACTGGATTTTGAAGCTCTAGCTCCATAGCTTTTTCTTTCAGACTTGCAAGGCCAATTAAAAGATGTAAATCTGGGCTAAAACCACAGTGGATGTGAATCTGAGATCTATTTTTATTTTATTTTATTTAAAAAAAAACATTTTTCAGTAATACACTGTGAGGCTATGTGATCCATGCAGTGTTGTGGATCTGCAATGCTTTCATAATGGGTGAGGAGCCCCTGGCAGTGTTAGTGTTACCCAAAGTGGCACTGTTATGTGATTCAGCTCGCATGCTGCAGGACACACCTGAAGCCCCACACACACATCTCCGCGCACCCTGAGCCCTCCTCAGCATAGATGCACACGACCTCCCTCTTACACTCCTTTACTGCAGATTCTTCTTCTTTCACGGACTGGGAGTGGAGGGCATATATCTTTCATTTTCTTGTTCATTTTTGTTTATGGGAAAACCAGTCTGATGCTTAAAGCACCCTCTTGAAGTTTTTCAGGGAATTATTCACACATCTATTCATTTATTCATATACAGTACACTGTTAAAAGCCCAAAGGTACATTTGTTGGAAGTAAAAATTCTGGCAGAACATTTAAAAATCTTTCACAGTAATATTTCAGTTTTATGAAGTAATGTTAACTTGTGCACCATATTTATTAGCACATGCATTTCGCCCCTACCCTTGTGTTGCCACCACCTCAGCTTATTTCCAACTTAAGCTCTTTTAAACTGGAGGTGCTCGTAATGTGGGAATACTGTATTAATAATTTTCATAATTTTTTATCAATTTTTTATCTGTTAAAACATAGATATCACACACACACACGCACACACACACACACACACACACACACACACGTAAATGTTACATAATACATTATGTCTGAAAATGCCCCCATGGTGCATTATACATATTTTGATTTTGACTGCTTCACTGAGGAAAGGTCAGTTCCATCTAGAATTAATCTTAGAGCATCCACAGAATTTAAATGATTCATGGCCATAAAACTCAGGGGTGGTCGGGTAATGAGACATTAGTGACCTTATATGCCAATAAATTTCTTCAACCCCTAGAGTTTTGGGAGAGTAAGGACATGTCTTATGTGCACTTGCTGATTCAAAGTAAAGATTACCAAAGGGTCTTTTTTTATGGTGTTTTATGAAACAGTTTAACAGCTTCAGTTTTCCTGTGCTCTGTTGTTATGCAAGCTTTAAAGCTTCATTTGATCTGATCTAATTTGACAAAAACCTTCTTTCCAAAATTTTAAATAGAACCCAAAAAAGGAAATGTTAAAGGCAAGAAGCATTCACTTTTAAAATGTCTCTAACAGTTAAGGAAGGCATATAGATTATCTGTGCATGCTCCTGGCATTTGCTGAGGCCATATATATAGTTGACAGTTATTTACGCAGGAAATAGTTTGCTTTCTCTCTCTCTCTCTCTCTCTCTCTGTTTCCTTCTCTCACTCTCTCTCATTCCCAGCTGAATGAACTGACTCACGTCTCAGTGAATCAAATGCCGATAAATCTCCTTCAGAGCAGTCAGAGGAGGCTTCGGCGCGTACCTCAGAGGAACGTCTCCTCAGAATAGCTGCTCGACGCTACAAGGAGCCGCGCAATTCGGGCGAGGTTCTCCCTTCTAAACAAGCTCGAACCGCCTCAGAGTCTGGCGCGCGCTCGGAGGGCCCGCAGGTAGACGGGCGAGCGAAGAGTTAAAGCTCTCAGGAGATCAGGCTCGTCTGCTGTCGGGCGACGCGTCTCGCTGGTGGATGAGACCTCATTAGAGCGGTGACATGTGCAGACTGCCAGCAGGGATCACTGCCGACGCTGCTGGAATTTCAATGATCATCTGTGATCTAAAGATGCAGCTCTTATTTACTTCACATGCAGGGGAGCTGCTCTGTGCTGTTTCTCATTCAGTTCTCAAACCGGGGAGTCATTGTATCTGGGCTGCTACTCGTACAGGTGAAAGCCCCCCGGTCCGCCAATAAAATAGCAGCCAGCCTCTGGTGGATGACAATCTCTAGCAAGCCCCTTCATCCAACAGCTGGAGATAACACCGTTTCTATATTAAATTTGCACAGTTTATCTCCAAATTGCTTATGCCATCTCACTCTGCTTCCATAACAGAGGTGACATAAATTCACACATAAATCTATGCATACCCATACATACATAACCTTACATGCAAACACACACACACGCACACACCTACACACACACAAACAAACACACACACACACACACACACAGAGAGTAATATGAATGACTGAAATGGTGTCCGTCATTCTCCTTTCTGCCTTATCTATGGCCATGAATAATTCTGCTGCCCAGCAGAGATAGTCAGCAATTTTTCTTGTTTTTTTATGGACATGGTTTATTTTGTTGCTTGTTTAGTTTGTCAAACAAGATAGACAGGATCATCTTACAGAAAGTGACATGCAGATATATCCTAAACCCTCGATTAAACCAGATGGAGCTGTTTGAGTTTTCCATATGCACAGCTTGAGTGCTGTTTAACAACATAAGTCCTTTTTACAGCTGATCTGTTGCAAGTCTGTAAAAACAAACACACACAGAGGCCCATAGAAACCAATCCCCCATAACAGGTAGCAAATGCTCAAGTGATAAAAAGATCACTCTGCTCCTGGACCTATAGACATTATCAGATCAAATTGACAATGCAGTCCATTTACAAAGGGTTGGGTCGAGAGTCATGGCCCACTGCAGATCAAGGTGACTAAGGTTGCATTTACACCGCAAGTCTTGATGCCCAGTTCAGATTTTTTTTGCCTATATTCAATTTTTGAGTGCCTGTTTATATTTCCTTTTAAAGTGACCCATATCCAAAATCATTGTTTACACGGTTTATATTTGAAACAACCCGCATGCGTACATGAGGGTTTGGTTACCGATACGAAAGTAAACAACCACACCACCCTGGCCATATCGCCATCTACAATGGACAAAAAACGAGACAAAAATCATAATTCAAGCATCTTAGGTCCGCAATAAACATGTAACCTGTATTTTGGCCTATACAGACTCGCCCCACATACTTAATCTAGGTATTCACCACTGATCAACATGATCAGCAGTAAACTACTCTGTTCATTAGACTGACTTGCTTCAGATCAGTCGCTAGAAGCAACCATCTTCAGGTTGAAACAAGTTGATGCTGTTATCTTGCATCATACAAAGAGATTTTCTAACACCTCTTTGAATTCAAGAGAGAGGTTCTCACTAGCCATCAGACTGGGTTAACTGGCTGAAACATAACACATAGCTGAACAATGATGTCTTTAAAAAGAGCTGGTAAGAGAGCACTGCCTCTGGTGTTAGGGATTTAGGGTAAGGCATGTCTGCAGAGGAAGGGGTGTATCCTCGCATGCATTCCCTTTCCCTGTCTACAACAATGTTTCTAAAAGAAATTAATAAATACAACCCAAATACAACAAGTCATAGTGAACTCTATTGATTTGCTTCTTGTTTATGATTAATGTCTATTTTACAATAGCCTGAGGGATAAACAGTAAAATGAACAGAGTACTTCTTTATCTATTCCCTTCTACAGCATACTGTATCTCTCAATTGCATGTTTTATCGCCTGTTGCTATAGTTACTTCAGAATATTTCAATTTGAAATGTGACTCTTCTTTGCACATTCCAACATATTGATTTGCTTTACCTACCTGTTAAAAATGTATGATCTTGTGCTTTGCATAATGTTTACACAGCATAATGTATTACCTCTGATAGAAAACATAGTGTATATAGAAAACTAACTCTTATAGTGTATATTTTATGCCTCTTGGACTATACAAACCCTGTGAGAGTTTGAGTTGAATGAACGCATTTGAACATTTATGAATATTTTATTGAATACGTACAACATTGTCCAATCCCATGTTCATAATCATTCTACATTATGCCAGGGAAACACTTCATTGTGCATATCATAAGCAATAAGTTGTTTATAGCAAGTTATAACACCATCCATCCTGACAGGCATTGCCAGTCATATGGTCTGAGTATCTCCCTTAGCTGTTCAATAACTGTATGGAAGTTTTACTATGCCAGGTTTTAAATGGTTTAAAAGAATATGATGGCAATGCAGGTTCTTTACTTCTGATGATAATACAGGTACAGTATGTAGGCTTTATAGAGTGTCACATTAATGATGGCTTTTCCAACTCAGAAGTTTATTCGGCCATGGGTTCCTCTGCAGATTTCCAATGTTCGTCTCCCATAGGGATTTCATTTTCAGCAGAAAATAAGGTCTGTGTTTAACATGAGCCTAAGAGTTAGGTTTCTCAGTAATGCGTACTTACTTCCGTATTTTAAGACTACAAACTGCAACACTCTATTAGACTATTAGAACTTCAAAACTTCAAATTGTTCCCAAACATTGCTGAAACACTGCATGACATGCTTGCCCTCTTAAGAGTCTATAAGGATTTGTGATGTCTTCAGGAGACACTTCCTATTTCCATTTCCATGACAGCCCAACCATTTTAATTTTAACTTTGTTAGCTGACCATCAATGTATGGGGTTTGTCCAATAAACTGGTCAGCCTCTTAGCAAAGTAGCCTCTTGTCTTCAAAAGATTTCAACAGAACAATCAAAGACTTTCTAATTAGTAAATTCCACAAGATGAACATTGTTTCAAAACCCATCAAGCTCAAATGGGCAACACATCCCTAAACTGTGGCATCTAATTAGATAATCTGTCATACTGGGTGACCTGCCACTCAAATTAATGAATTGTGTTTTCCTTTGCTCAAGTTAATGAGCCCATTATTTATAATGTCTATTAATGCATTGTAAATGCTATCACTTTTGCAGGGAATTCATAATAATAAACAAATTCTATGAGACAAATGTTACCTGTGTGTGTGTGGCATGGTGGTGCAGTGAGTAGCACTGTTGCCTCACATTAAGTTCAAATCCCGGCCAGGGCCTTTCTGTGTGGAGTACTCCAGTTACTCGAGGGTATTACGGGTACTCCAGTTACCTCCACAGTCCAAAGACATGCAGGTTAGGTGAATTGAAGTGTCTAAATTGCCCATAAGTATGAGTCTTGAGACCTCTTTGAATTCAAGATAGAGGTTCTCACAAGCCATCAGACTGGGTTAACTGGCTGAATCATAAAACATAGCTGTACAATGATGTCTTTAAAAATAGCTGGTATGAGAACACTGCCACTGGGGTTGGCGGAGGGATTTAGAGTAAGGCATAAAAAGGAGAGGACCAAAGACAGACGACTGAACCCTGGGGGATCACGTGTAGAGTGAATCATGTAGGGTCTCAAAACTGCACCCCACAAAGCAACATGCAATGAGCAACCATCGAGATAGGAAATAAACCATGTGAGAGGGAAGACAGCCAGATGCCATGCCCAGAGGCTGCAGACAAGTCAAGTAGGATCGGAACGGAAGAGAGAGAAACTAACCTTATGGAGTTCAGCTTCTCGATGATTGTAAGGAAAGTCATCTCTGTTGAGTAGCCAGCCCTGAAAATAGATTGGTGAGGGTCTAGGAGGTCATCTCAAGAGAAAGATATTTGGTTGAAAACAGAATATTAAATGATTTGAGAAAGAGAGGAAAGAAGAGAGGCGAGGTGGTGGCTCTACGCAGAAAAGGGCTCAAGAGTAGGTTTGGTGAGCAGGAGGTTGACATAGGCTTGTTTAAATGCTGTGGGGACACATCCAATATACAGCAATGAGTTCAAATGGGTAAAACGGAGGACGTAAGGACAGATGGCCTGGACGAGAGGTTTGGATATGGGATCTAGGGAGCAGGTAGTTGTATGGTGGTAGAACAAGAGTTAGCAAGGTCAGCATATACAAGAGTAAAAAAAGTCTGGGAGAGAGGGGGCAAGGGTGACAATAAATGAGCCAGGGGCAGGTATGGCGTAGGGGGGTTGGGTTACTGTTAATAATAAAATTCTTCTTACAAAATAAAAAATGTATACAGAATGTATTTTGTGATCATTTACAATTCTATTGCATGCAACATCAGCATTTAAATATTCAAAAAATACATTTAAATACTCAAAATTGAAAACTTATGAGGTTTAATTAACTTTTTTCTGTCATTTCATTAATATATTTATTTAACTGGCCAATTTCCAATTTCCCTGTGATTCAGGTCTCCATGTTATTTCACAAAATAACATGGAAACCTGAATCACAGAGCAACATAATGCAGGGGCCAAAAATGCAGGCTTTTGTGCTTTAATTCTCAATCAGCCTATGATTCCGGCCATTGTGAAAAGGAAATTGACATCATATAAAGAGCTGTCTTTGTCACTGGGCTCAATTTGAATCATTAATTAGCACAAAGGAAAGTATTTTCAGAAAGCATATGGTGCTTGGCCTACAAGCAAAACAGTCCCCTTTCAATATATAAATGAAGGCAACTGTATTTGAGAACACATGGATTGATTTCAAACCTAGTGTGTTTTCATTGTAGTTTAAACATTTTCTCTGTCATTTTTTGAGCGTATAATCAATTTCATGTGGTCATGTCTACCTCCATAAGATAATCACTGTTATCCTATCCATAGTTTCATTTTTGTATTTCCTTCCCGAGTAAACTTGATTTCTTTTATATATATTAACTGTACATGTACATAAACAGTCAAAACATGCATTCACTGACATTCACACATAAATATGATATCCACTAAATATGTAAACACGTCGTCAAACATGTTCACATAACCTCACACATATACACTTCCTAAAATAGTTATCTCACACAAATACATGCAACTGTGGCCTCTCTCATACACATACATCCGCATGGCTTCACAAACATATCTGTAATTATTGCACAAAAAATACCACTTATCATGCACAGCCACCCAAACACAAACACGCGCGCAAACATACAAGCACTCCTGCACACACAGGCTGATTTACGCTACACTCCTCACATTGCACACTTCATCCCGGTTTACCTCAGAAACATTGATCCTGGGTCCTAAAATGCTTGAAATGTTAGTCTGCGAGTTGCTATGGTGACTGCTGAATAATAAGCACAGAATATGTAAATGCATCTCGAGCTTACTCTTCCACCAAGTGGGACTTCTCTCTTTAGTGCAACACATGTAATGTAAGAGTGAAAATAAGAGACAGAGTGGAATAGTTCCAAAAAAAAACCTTTCCAATAGGTCTGCATGCAGTGCAGCAGGGAATGTGTTCCAAAGCAGCAGAATAACAATGGAGGCTATGATAAGATCACGGCTAGTATGAGATAGATGCTACATCCATGTTTAATTTCTCTCTAATGCTCAGCAGTGGGTTTAAAAAATATATTTCAATGTCGGCACAAATAGCACATAATGTTCTCGCAACATTGTTGTGATACTGTGGAGATGGCAGCCATAGAAACACTGAAAGTGTTTGTGCTTGCATGGAATGTCCTTGAACGAAATGCTTTGAAACATTCCTTTGGAATACGATGCGGTAAAGGTTTACCCTGAGGTCTTCAATGTTCTCAGATAAATGCATGGACATACTGTGCTAGAAAAAATACATGAGCATATAAGAGTAGAGAATGGCTCATATACAAAAGGGGACCACAAAGATAACAGCCTGAAACCCCCAAAAATCCAACAGCAGAGGTAAAAAAAAAATTTGCAGCAGTCATATTGTTAGCATATTGACGCATCTGCAAATTATATACTGTGTGTTCATCCCACAAAAAGGTTTTCTAGCAAATGGTTTGTGTGACTGCTTATGAACTGCAGGATGGTGGTAATTTTCTCTGTAGTGTTCAAACGCATGCAGGCAATTTTATCAGTTCGGGAAAAAAATAATAACTGTTGCAATATGATTGTGGTACATTGCTTTATTAACGCATGAAGACAGTCGAGATTTGAATTTGCTGACTGCACAGTGAAACATACATCAAAACCTTAAATTAAGTTTTGAGAAGGGTGTTTTACAGCAGTTCCTGCCGCATCCATAAAATATGCATTAAAACATTAAATGAAGTTGAAATGAACATTCACTTATAATTTTGCATGCATAATTACAGGGAGGAAAAACCTGAATGAGCAGAAACGCATGATTTGACTGATTCAGTGGGAGAGTCAGCAGAATTCCGGCATTGCAGGTGCCATCCCAACCCCACGCTCCAGAAAACAGACCCCTAAGTGACCATGAAGAAATCTAGCATGCTTCATATGTGGGAGGACGATGCTTCACACTCTGTGTCAGACATGTAATATAATGACCTGACAAACTAATCACACTTCACAGAGCAAGGGCTTTTCCCCAGCCACGCAGCGATGTGCCTAGTCTGCCAAGCTGGAACTGGGAAGAACACCCCCGTAAAAACAAGCGGAAAGTGTAATCTCACTTTGAATCTTTTTATGTTATGCCAAATTAATTAGCACAGCGCACAGTTGGTAAACATGTCGGCGTGAGCTCTGTCTCATTGGCGCTTGGGGCTATATCATGGTTAAATACCGGGGTTCCGGTGCTTTAACCTTGCTCATCCTTCAGTGCAAGAAATGTGTGTCCCAGGCTAAGTTCAGCTCCAGTGATGTAGTGGAAGCATGTGCATAATCTACTCCCTGATTCTGCCACCAGTGACTAATTCAATCTGTGATTGGCCCCTTTTAACATCATGTACAACTAAAGCTATACTGGAATTTTGGATACAACTTTCAAAGCCTTTCTGTATAGGAGGTATATGTGGTCTCTTCAAGCATTAGTTACTGCATTGTTGCTTAGCGATCTTAGAGATTTCTTGATCTCTATAGATATGATGCAATAACTGTGTATTAACTTCTCTCCTGTCAGAAGTTTACTCAGGCAGTCCTTCATGTAAAAGCACTTGTCGTTATTTAGAATTTAGACATGAACAGCACCAGTAACAATGTGGATTGCTGTACTAAACATAGTACTAAACATCACTGTTTGTGAAAAGATATAATTGAAATAACCTTATAGCTTTGTCATTAGCCCAGGTTACTCCTGTGCACTGTAGAAGGTCCTTTTGCATGACTGAAGGCATCTTGATAATGGTAACTAATTTGTAAAATATTTCTTTCTTTCACATTTGTACATTTAAGGATTGCGATCTTACACAAGATAGGGCTCATTAAACTAACCTGAAATCTGAATCTGGACAGAAGGAGAGAGTGGAGAAAGCTAATTCAGTTACCATTTGTTCTTAACTTTGATTAACAACTAAAAAAAAATTTTCGTCATGAATACAGTTTGATGAGCTGAACAATCACTGAAGCTAATTTGTCAAACAGTGTATGAATAAAAGATCTAACGTTTGCATTTACTTGTAAGCCCTGCTTAAGGACAGATGTTGATTGAATATAGGCTTGTAGTACTGTAAAATGCAAGCATCAGTGAATTTCTGCTCTGTAGATTACAGAAAGGTCATCTACTCCTGTTGTTCTAGCATTGGTACTATGCCATTTACAAATTCTATTTCACTGGATGGGGTTAATACTTGTCAGTTTTATGCAGGTGCTACATGAACCATGAAGTATTACATTTCTGTTGCACTCAAATGACAATCATTTTCCCGCAAAAAAAAAGAGTATGTTCCTTATCTCTAACCGATGCTTAAAGGCATGATTTACCACAAATAAGCAAGTGTGATCTACACCCCACTCAGGCAAATATAATAAGCCTTTCTCGACTTTTGCTTGAGTTGCAAAATTAGCCTGTTCGGTTACACAAACAATAAATCACAGCGATTACAAATAGGTGTACATTTAAAGGAGAAGTTGCTTGGGATCAAATCACCCTCAGATGGTGTGTGTGTGTGTGTATGGATGTGTGTACCTGTATGTGTTCATGCATGTGTGTATACTGTATGTGTCTGTGTATTCTGAATGCATGCATGTAGCGATTGTATTGTGTGACTGCACATGACCGTTCATGAATATAGGTAAACATTTGTGCATGTGTGCGTGTGCACCTGTTTTTGTGCATGTGTACACTCTTGCTTATGAGTATGTGTATGTACACTAATGAATGCGTATTTTTGCATATAGGTTTGTGTGTTGTTTCCTTTGTGTCTGTATGTGTATGTGTGTGTACATGTCTGTATGTGTATGCAAGTGTGTGTGTGTGTGTGCATGTGCGTGTTTGTGCACGCTTATACCTGTGCATATGTGCGCTAGTGTGTGTGCCTGATGGAGTAGCTCAGTGAAGTGTGAAATAAGTTTTCCTCTGGGACAGTTAAGACGGGGGTGGCTGATATCTCATTTTGTTTCTTAATTAAGTGTGCACAGATTTCGTCTCTGAACTGCAAATGTGTTTTTGTCTCAGACATCCCTGCTGTGTTTCTGTGTGGTGCCACTGTTATGAATTATGGAGCAAAAATGACAAGGGATAGAGGGAGCATTGCAATGGATTAGGACTGAGCCTGGAATTTAATCCTAAACAACTAGGTCTTCATGCATGACTTACAGTTATCTCAAAGTATTCAAAATGGAAATAGCAATTTTCCAATCATTATCTATTCACATTTTTCTATGCATTCTGTATTATTGTAGTTTTCTTATTAAATGTTATCAAACTAGCTTAATTAAACTTGCTAAGAAAAGGGAATCTCCACGTGGATTTTGGCATGTCATCTGGAAGCTCAGGTGTTATGTTCAAATCTCAGATAAATCTGTTCCAGCTCTTAAGGCAGAACCGATGGGTGTGAGTTTGAGGGCTGTCGTGTGTCAGATAGCCTGTCGGTCAGTATTGTGAGTTTAAAGCTCATATGGTATCTATGTACCTCTGCCTGAGCATATCATTTTAGGTACCAACAATAACAAGCTTTACATTAACTGACCTGCATTATTTTACTATTAGTAACACAGAGCATGTCACACAAATGGGCTCACAATGTGCTAAGATGTTCAGATATTATTTCATGGAAGAAGCACACATAAAGCCATTGGCCATCAGCAAATATCTATGCATTAAACTGACTGGATTTAAGTTAATGATTGGACTATCAGGCTGATCTGGTGCCTTGGCTAGTGCTACTTAAACTCTAGTCCCTAACTGCAAAACCAAAGTTTTGTTCAAAGGCATTTCTCTCGTGAAAGGCTCAAACTGATTACATTAACATTCTGTGTATACACTGTAATTTCATTGTGATGACAAATTTGAACTACACACATCATTTCCTTAAATAACCCTTGCAATCACTTTTTTTCCCTACATTTGAAGTGTTCATTGCATCCTGAAAAGATAAAGCACACATTTGCTTTTTTTCAAATATATAAACAGGATAATAAAAATTGTCTGATGCAAAGTATGTCCTTTTTGTAAATTAGTCTGCCTTGGCATTTCCATTCTGTACGAATATTCAGTTCTGAATGGTAGCCCACTAAATGGTCACACATCTGATGAAATGTAAAATTAGCATTAATTATCCACGGTCTCTAAATGAGCCTTGATTATACCAAATCCTCCTGCAGCAATCAGTATAATAACATTGTTGCTTTCAGGATATAAAATAAACATTTAAAATTCCAACTGAACTAATATAATAATACTTGACTTCATTGGTTGTTGTGTAATGTGATATATACTATTGCACAATGATCATTTTTATTGCACAGGGTCTTTAATAGCCTTAGGGGAGACATATCAGGGTCTCAATCAGCTCATTACCTGCTGTATCACCACTACACGAGCAAATGCTGAAGACAAAGTGCAGCCATGTGAGGAGTGGAGACCGGCATGACAAAAACCCGAGCAGATCTGAATGTGAACGTTGACAGCACGTGGAGAGTGCTCTGCGATAAGCCCAGGGTTTCCTTTTTTTTACTGGGCTCAGCAGGGTGGCTGAAAGAAGGAAACAAGTCTGAACAAAACAAAGCTGTGTGGGGTGTAAGGGGAAGCAAGTCATTAAAAAAGGAAAGGGTAGGTCTTTTAGCTCAGCTGGGGTCCGGAGGCCTTGCAGCATGCAGCAATGTGGGAACCCCCGGGCATCCTTCAGCTATGAGAGGGCTCCCGCTAGAGGCGTCTGAGGTCTTCCTTTTTCTTCCTCTTTCTAAGAACGTATATACATAGAGTAGCGCACTGGAAGTGCTGAGGCTGGTCTCCTTTTCCTGATTCTCGGCCATCAATTGAAGCCACATGCTGCTGTCCATGGTGCTGAAGGATTTCCTGTGACCACAAGTCCATCGATTGCTGTCCATGGGTCCGATCTGTTGCCTGGCACTGTCCGTGGAAAGAACTTACTATTCACATAGCTGACTATAAAGCAGTTAGTTGACTGGATGAAATACCTTATCTCTCTCACGGAAGAGATCACAGAATGTTTGGCCTTTTTGGCAAGTTTGACTTTAAATTATGTCATTTTCAAAGCATATTTAGCAAAGCTAATACTTACAGTTTCAAATACTTACCGTATGCATACTCTCAGTTATCTCAAAGTATTCAGAATGGAAATTGTGATTTTCCAGTGTCCAATCACAGTTCATTCACATTTTCCTATGCATTCTGTAACATTGTGCTTTTGTTTTGTTTTTTTACTTTGAAAGACATGCATTCAGTTATAAGCACTGCTGTGAGCCAGAGAACAATCATATAACTGGCGATTAATTAAATTGCGCGGTTAATGGGAGTGCTGGGCTTTGGTGCAAACGCGTGCCTGCTTTGTGCAGGCTGCCAGAGATGAGCCAAGTGAGCGGATATCAGCTCTAATTTTTCCATTTGCAATTCAAACTGTATTCTTTCTCCACACAATGGATTATGGGATACGGCAAGGAAATTGTTTTTTTTTTCTTCAATAAATAATTACTCATTTCTCATCAGATTTAAAAAAATAAAATCACACAATTCCGATGCAAATTAACCTTTTTTTTCCCTTAATGAAATACTCAAACCGATGACAAATGTCTCTTTGCAAAGCAAATGTCTCTTTGTTTGTTTGGAAGCATCCACTGTGTAGAACTTTGAGAAGATATCCCATTGAGGATTCAGCTGTCTGCTTACAAAGTGAAATATGTAGTGACCAGAATTCAGTCCTTTTGAGGGGGAGGTGGCTATCATGCTTCTTTAGGCTCAGTTTATTCTAGCTTATGCAGGGTGACATTAACACACACCCCAGAGAGCAGCAGGGGCTTCAATGTATGGAGGCTTCTGTAGCACAGAGAACTCAATGCAGCACCACTAAGTGATTGTAATAATAAATGTGATGACACAGCAAGGCAAGCAGTGAGGACATGATGTCATAGTGGTGGTTGCGCAATGTTGAATGAATGAAAATGTTCACTACTCACGAGAATGGTCACCTGATCAATGTCACCATGGCCTCTGATTGTTTTTGGAGGAATTTTTAAATGGGTCACATACGTGTGCTCTATGCAGTATAAAAGAAAGAATGCACAACAGCACAATTAAATTACATGAGAATATGACACTGCGTATGTTTATTATATGTTTATTTTGCTTTGTGGAGTATAAAGCAAGCTGTGACCATCACACATTTGATTAAAACATCTTGGGAAAGTATTAATGTTTCGGAAGATGCAAGGAATCAATTTGCAGTATCTATGCATACATTTATCATTGTTTTTATTTAAACAGTGCAGTAGTACAACTCAGCCATAGCAATTAGAGTACGGATGATTGTTATTATGCTGTACTTTCAGTTTGTTATAACATGCTGAATCTGTGAATCACAAAAGAATATACCTCCCATTCTGTATTAAAGTGTATTGCTTTATGCTACTTATATCAGCAAGCTTGATAGCTGGAATCTTAAAACTATTGCAGGAGCTTGACATATTTATTTCCAAAATCCAGCAGTCATCTGATGTCTATAAAACGGTAGTCACCATGGCTATATTACAGACCCATTGACATCTTGATCCAGAAACAGCTTTCAGAAAGCAAGAATTGATTGGGATTTAATGATTTCCCCAACCACTACAATTTTGTTAAAGGGACGGTGATGTAGTCTTTGTTAACAGTTTTTTTTTATTTATTTACTGCTATTAACCTTATAGCACAGCTGTTTTTTTTTTTTTTTTTTTGTATTTTCATTTTAATTTACTTTTGCAAATGTAACTACAATTTTGCAATGGCTAAGCAATCCTGAATGAGAATAATTTTGAAAGCACTTACCTATGGCACCAGGTGAATCTCTATAAATGCTTTTGGGAATCAGTGATCTCAAAAAGCTCAAATGGCATTGGGGTTGCCATGATGTAGGAGATCATTAGAAAAGCCACAAAACTGAGGAAAACACCATGCCTATCTCTGCTGCTGAGCTGAGCCCAGAGATCCTGGCTGCCTCCTCGTTGCGGGTGGAGGGGCTTTGCTGATAAATGTAAATTGTAATTTTCAGCTACCAGAGCCCGTAATTAGCACTGCACAAACAGGCTAATGAACAAGTCTCACTGGGGTGGCAATCGTTTCCCTTGGGCTGCGGAGGCGAGCCACTCCCTCCCCCCTCCCCGCCCTCCTCCCCCCCCCCCCCTCCCCTTGCATGTAAACAAACTCTACTCCCAGCTCACCTCAACACCCCTGTCACAACATTGGCACTCTGCAATCATCGGCACTCTTTCAATTTCACATGCATCACTGAGCATGCTCTGTCACCGCGCAGAGAGGGGCAGACTGAGGAGCAGGCTCAGAGTTCTGGGGGATTGTATAAGAGGGAGAGAGTAGCCACTGCACAGTACTGCTCGGCCACTGAACAGGAGAATTCTGCGCTTTTGAATATGGCTGAATATCTGAATATTGCTGTGCTGGCTTGGATCAGTTGATCCATTGCATTATAAATAATTTATATTATAATTTTGGGGGAAGAAGAAAATAATTTTGAATTACTGCACATTTTAAGAAAATTATGTTTTTTGCAGCGCTTGCCACGGTAATGAAAGTATGATTTCATTACCGTGGCAAGTAATAACTTATCAAGCCTATGATATGTTTATTGCTATTCTCCTTTTTCTGTCTCTGCTTCTGCTTCTTTTTCTTCTTCTTCTATAACGATTATTATTATTATTATTATTATTATTATTATTATTATTATTATTATTATTATGCTGTGGTAGAAAGTGGTGGGAAAAGGACACAATAAGAATAATACTGTCAAAAAACTGTGGTGCCAGGCTCTGTAATAATGATAACAGTAATAACGTAATGGCTGTATATGTTCTGAAGGATTCACGTACCTGGTTATATGGCAAAAATCTCATCTAGGGCTCAAACCTGCAGCAATTTGGTTACAGTATTTAGTACCCAAAGCACAGGCCACATGTAATGTGGACATAAGTTCCCTGAATTTTATCAATTCATTTGTCAAACATGTGACTCATCTAATAAACTAGGGGATTTGTTGATAATTTTTCAATGGGTTTATCAAGAAAACAACTAAAATCATGTTATTAAATTGAATATTTAGTCATTAACTGCCCTGAGTTAATTACTACACTGCTGTGACTTCAAACACAAGCAGAGGGAAATATTTCTTGGTCCGGAAGCACTTTATCCAAAGGATTCAGGCCAAAAAAAAGATACAATTCAGGATTCAGGCCAAATGTACAATTGTGCAAAATACTTTAAGTCCTTTTATGTGTGTGGATGTCATGAGCTATTCAGGCATTTATCTGCAGCTCTGTGCCTGTCTGGCCTTGGTTTCAATGAAAGCTGAAAGAACATTAAGCTAAAAAAATGATTTGCTCTGAATGTAGGGAAAAATCTCCTGTAATAGGGATGCAGTTGGGGGTGGGAGGTGAGACTGTCTTTTTCCATGTGTGATCATCATTCTTGTTCCTCGCCCATGTCTCAGAACTGTCCCAGCTGTCAGTGTGCAGATTGCTGGACACTATTGATCAGTGATGATGAAAGAAATGAAGGAGAGAAGTGCAGAAGGATGCTGCTCACTGATCCTGGCCCTGCTGTTCACTGCTCCACACACACACACACAGTACATACATACATATGCATGCACTTAAACACTCACACAATCGCATTAAAAATTGGTCTTGCTCATCCTCTAAAATGGATGATTAACGATACATTTAATTTAGACTTCACTGTGTGTTCACACGCCATTTCTCAGTAAACACCCTTTTTGTTTGTTGGATACAGAAATGTTAGCTTCTCTGGATAGTTATATTTGGCAAGGCGAAGAAAAGACTACAAGCACTTTGAGTAAATTAACGGCTCGTCAAAGAGACTGTTCCAGCTGCAGTCAAAATATGTACACAAGTGTACATTTTTTCTTGTCCTTTTCCGAGATACCCACTAATTGGATTAAAGTGTTAAGGGCAGCCAAGCTTTCACTTATTTCCTCCTCTCTCGAGCATGGCCCAGGCGGCTCAGGGATTAAACAACTACTAAAAATGCTCCTGGACCATCTTTTCAAATCATGATAACAATGTCAGAACCTTCAGGTAGACTGTTGCCAGATGCTTAAGTTCTTCACTAACAGAGATGTATTGTAATGGCAATCTACTGCCCCCTGTGGGATGCAGAGGAAAGTGCAAGACTTGCCAGGGGTAGAAAATGATGACCAGTGACAGCAGGAGCTTGCTTACCTTAACGTGTCCTAATGCGCAGGTCATTTACAGGTGCATAAGGAGACTTTAATCTAGGTTATAGTGATACTAATTATCTTAAAATTTGTCCATAAAATGTGGACGGTTGCTTGAGTTATGTGGCAGTGTAGAGTGGGCCTGGGCCAGTGGCCAGTGACAAGAGCCACTCAGCCTGGCACATAATTGCATGCACACGTGGGCCAGGCACTTGGTATTCTGGGCGCATGGCAGGAAACACACAGCCAGAGATGGCAGCTGAAAAAGGCCATCCATCATCTTCGGTGCGCAGCGATATCAAGCAAGAAGTTTGCCGAAAGAAAGGGAAATAGGGGAGAACGCGAGCTCGGCTGTTCCCACAATGCTACTGGTGAGAGATGGAGGCTGGCGGTCAGAATGGATGTCACGTGTGATGAAATCACACAGAGTCAGATAGAGTAATTAAACAGAAAACTCACAGTAACGGAGCAGCTGTTCCGACTGCCCAGGGTATCTTACTCATTTGTTTCCTGGTTTAGAGCAATTCTGAGATAATGGAAATAATTTTCTATCCATGATTTTGATCTGGACCAAAAAGCATGCTGTGTGACTTGCTTAATGCTGTAATAGAGGGCATTTTGTGGGTACAGAAAAAAATTGTCCAAGGATGAAAATAGTTAAAGGTCCAGGAAACTGGATCCAAATTATTGTTATATTGCCCAGAATTGACAATTTATTGTTTTCTTAATAAAACATTTTTAATTTAATTATAACCATTACATTGTAAGAATGTTTATAAAGATTATTGTACCTGTTCAACAGATATGAACTGGGTGGGCATGTATCCTGTCCTCATTGCTAGGTTAGAGCAGGTTGTCTTGTGCAGTAATATTAAACTACCAGATAAAACAAAAGAAAGCAACATATTGTAAGCTAGGCTTTACCATGGTATTGTTAAACCTGCAGATCATTCAATACGTAATAACACTGTAACACTGAGATAATGTACTATAACATTAGACTTGACAGCAGTCTCAACCTCTGGACATAACACAGAATAAAGCAAGGCTTTGATTCCACATATCTAAGCTTGAAAGCTAGCTAGCTAATGTTGCACTCGCAGAATGACGACACAATTATTCCGGTGCTACATATTTTAATGAAAGGAAGCAGTTGGTTGTCACTGCAAACAAAACATAAAAGCTATTAGCTGACCATGTATGCAGACACTTGCTTTCAACTTGCTTAGCTTGTTGCTAGTATTCCAGCAAAGACTGCTACCAAGCAAGATCTCCTGTGCCTGCGAGTCTCCCACTGACTGGCAGCCACTGTTATCTACTGGTGCCAGCTGGTATCGCACTAGCTAACAGAGAGACAAAAGATGATTGCAGGTAATCCGTACGAAGCCGCAAATTGTCATATCACTGAAAAAAAAAAAAACAATAACAAAAAAATATTATGTGGGGGTAGAAATTATATCATTATAACCGATAACAGACATCACTCTGCCTCCGGAACATATACAGGGCACCGCACTAATGCTAGACCTACTTAAGAGATCCATCAAGAATCTGTTTTGTGACAACGGGGAGTGGTGATTGCAGCATCTATCAGCGTTAGCTTTTTAGGAAAGCCACATTCTTTCTGTAGATAGTTGGTGTAGTTCTCCTTGTGAAAACGGGCACTGCAAATATTGTGGGAGTTATATTGTTGTGCCTGTGGGCCTCCAGAAATAAAAGATTTCTTGTTTTTGGAGAAAAAAGCATATTTGTTTTTCTGCATCCAGAGAAGGTGCAATGCTTAGGCATTTACAACTTAGTTTGCCTGCACAAATGTGGCAAGAGCATCATTACAAGTACAAAGGATTTCGGGGACATTGTACCCAGCTAATCTCACCCACTGAAAACCTGAAATTTAGCCAAAGGGGGAAAGCAAGCCAATCACAGCATATGCTTTTCTGCTTTTTTTTTTTTTTTTTTTTGCAAGAATAGTTTTAAAATATCTCTGGGCCATTTGTGAATGCAAAAAATATTAACATATATTAACATATTAACAACATATCATAAAATAATTCACAGATTTCGGTTTCCTGGACCTATAATCTTGTGGTAACGTATCTAGTATGTTGTGGGAATAGACCGACAATCTTTTCAATGAGAAAACCATTTTACAAACCGCAAGAAAAAAATGACATTAGCCCTTCCTCATGAGCATGTTGGGCAATATATGAAAAGGCTGATTATGTGCCATATGGCACATATATGGGGGTGTAAAACACGTATACTATTAATGCATTCACATAAAGGCTACAGTGTTTTTACTACCAACTAAAATTCAGTCCCCTGAAATGCTGCAGTACTCCAGCATAGGACTGAGGACTGAGCATACAGAGTCTGTTTGAACAACATGCAAAAACATTTGCAATCTATGAAGGACGAGTCCAAGAGTTTTTTTTTTCTTTCTCATATTGCCATTGTTAATGAGTTCACACTTATGCTGGATGGTTCAAGGCACATATGGCAGTAACAAGTACTGTTGCTGCTCTTTTCATAGAATTCACAGATAAAGTTTGTCTGTTTGTACAAGGTGTCATTATAACTGGGCTGGTCCTCATTGCACAGTTTTAGTCCCACTCATCCCAGTTGGTGAACAGAAATCGGAGCATATTTCATGTAGTAGTACTATATGTTGAAGCCACTGACCAACTGTCAGACCATAAACAGAGGCATAGGTTTCATGGGGCATCATGACCTAGAAACATGTTTCAGTAAATGCTAAGTACTTGTAAATTCAGCGAATGCACAAATTTTGCAATATTTAGTTGTTGCAGGATTCAGACAGATTCCTGTTTCAATAAAATTGTGGATAGACTGTTGTAACAAAGGGAAAGATGAGGGAAGATACTTAAAAAAAGAGTAAAAAAAAAAGCAGATATCAATTTAGTATTTACATAATGTATATGATTCATGAAATATTCTTTTAGGTAAAATAAATTGTAACAGTGGGCACCTTTGTTGTTATAGCACACAATAGAATATCATGTAAAAGCGTTTCTTTCCTCCCTAACTAGGCAACTTGCTCCATTTTGCCAGAAATTGCCATCTGATTTTAGCAGACCTTATACTTTTTATTTAACATGTGTTATATGTTAAATATATTATGTAATTTAGCTAAACATATTTAATCAAATTAATCTGTGATTTACAATCACAACACTAAATACCCTGTTTTAAATTAAAATTAAGTGGCTCAGTCATTTTTAATTACCGTAAGCTTTGGTGAATGAAAAATAACATTAAAACGAAAGCACTGGAAATATAAATGTGTTTATTCATTACATTATTAATGTTTTGTGAAATCATTTAATAATAACAATGATATTTAATTTAAGTATAATGCTGGTCACTGAAAAAGATAGCATTTAATTCATAATTATCATCATTATTATTAACACATAATATTTGCACTTCACTATAAAGGTATTTACACAAATTTGCCTTTATGGCTGTATCTACCAGAATTCCAACTACTGTAAATACTTGAATTGTTTGGGGCATGTTTTTTTTTTTTGGGGGGGGGGGTTGCTTCAAATCCAAGGGGCTGCTTGCCCTCAATGGCATAACTTCACATTTTCACCTTTTCACGTTTAAGGAGCTTTGCTCAAAACAGGCAGTGTTTGATGTGTATTAGGGAAACAAATGGCTGGCTTGCCAGTCCTCTATCAGCGGAGGGTAGCTACAGGCCAAGGATGCAGGTTTTGGAGTCAATGGCAGTCAACAGGGCCCTGCTGAACATCTTAAAGAGAGGGACCTTCCTGACTGAATCTTCCTGTCAGGAGCCGCACTGAAGGGCGACAGAGAAGTGACAGGGCTGTCCTGCCGGTGTCGCAGTCGCTCTCACTGAATGCCACACTCCCGGCTCGAGGTAAAGGGGCCTGTCACCTTCTCATCACCCAGCGGGCCGCCGCCTCACACACAATCAACAGATATGGGCCGGCCGGCTCTGGAACCACAATTACACACATCCATGCAGAGAGGAGCAGTGCTCGGGGAGCAGCCACTAAATATTTTATATTTCTATAAAATACAGTACATTTGCTCTAAATTCTCAAGACAGTGCCATTTCACCTAATCTTTCCTATTAATTCTTTCCTATTCAGGTATCATGTGCTACTGTAAGTTCACTTTTATCGGATTTCATCGGACCTTTCTAATCCTCTGCTTTTCAAATCTGAAGTGAATTTCAGATTGTATGTTGCATATTTCTTTTTAGTGATAATATGGATTAATGCAAATGTATTCTTTATTCTGTTTATTGATGTTGTTTATTGAATTAATGGAAAGTTTGATTGGGGTATTTTTTCGAGCTTCTTGTCTGACATTGACATAACAATATAAAAACAAAACAAAAAAGTGCAGATTGCAAAACATACTGCATAGCACAGTTCCTAAAAACGTAGTAGAATAAATTACATAAGACATGCCCAGCACCCTCATCCTTATCTAATTGAGAACAATGGCTCAGTTCAGGACTCACACTTTTAAATGCCTTATTGGTATTGGCACAAATATGTTAATGAACCTCTTAATTTTAAAATGTATACAGATGGAAGTTCATAATGGTTGTTTAGAGCATGTACTGGGTCAGACACATTTACTATCCAGTCTATCTGCACTTTGTGTGATATTTACAGCATTTCTCAGGATGACAATTATTTCATAAATAAATAAATCCCTATATCATAATCATTCAAGGCCCATTAGTATTACCATTAATAATAGTAATATATAATAATAGGTTTTTGTTTTCAATGATGCTGATGTTTTTTCCACATCCCTAACTTATATCCCTCATTTTATGTCACTTGCTCCTATTCTGGCTGTGTTCACAGCCTCTACTGACCTTAGTCCACTCTCCTGCTCACTGCACACTGCAAGCACGCAGAAACACTTCTTCATGTTGATTATCTGCCTGGGTACAGTAGACGCAACATATTTAGAGCTAATACGTGTTGACACTGCATTTAATTTTCTGTTTCATCAGCCCTACGAGGTTGCAGCAGGAATTCTCATTCATTTTCCCTGTACCAAGTGCCTTATCACAATACTAATAAGCAGCATGTGACTCCACACCCTGGGGTAATTGGGTATTAGACTATCCATGTCTATCTTTCATATGCGTCTAATTTACCAGCTCCGAGGCACTTCGAGAAGCTTCGCTGTCAGAGCGGTGGAGCGAGCTCCCTTGAAGCAGTTAGCAAAATGGGCTGTTATGAAAGAGTAATAAAGTGGTGTCCCTGGGCCACCCACGAGCTCTTTCACCTAGGCCAGACTGCTATCTCCAAGAGTCAGTGGCTTTCAGCTCAGTGCATAGGCACTCTTTTTAAGTTGTGGATAATGTAGCACAGTTTAAACTTTTTCTTTTGACCAAAGGTTAACTGATGCAGGAGAATGAGAGTGAGGGACAGGTACGTGTGTGTGTATCTGTTTGTGTGTGTGTCAGTGTAAGGGCCCAAATACCTGCATGAGTGTGTTATGTGTGTGTACACTTGAATGTTGGTGACTGAGAATGATGGGCAGGATTCCTTGTGTGCAGCTTGCATAGCCAGATTGGTTTCAGTCTTTTGAGCATGGTGGCATCTTGACCAAGACAAAGGGAGAGAAAGAGTAAATTGTGGCTTTCTTGGGGTTTCAGTTCTAAACTCCACATGCTTCTGAACTTGACACAAATGTGATTAAGATGCCATTGAATTTCAAATTTGCTCAAGCTGTTCAGTTCGTGACAAAAGACACAAACCAGGAAGACAACAGGTTAAGTGTTCCAGTGCGCAGAGAGAGGAGGAAGTGCTGAGTGAAAGTGGGATTGAGGTGATTGTGATCGATTCTGTTCTCAGAAGATGAACTGAAAGGCCCAATGAATCTGTGAAGTCAGAAGAAAAAAATAATAATTTGGCGATAAACAGATTTCAATGAGTTTAATGAAAAATATGATTTACCCCAAAGAAAAACTGTGGCTAAAAATAAAGAATAAGCTATTTTATCTCTATATAGCTAGTTTGTCAGTTTCATGTCAAAATGTGTAGCTACGAGAGACATGCTTCAGACTCCTGAGCCATTCTTTAAGATGTTATGACAGTATACTGGACTATATTAGAATCATATTTTAATCCCAGGTATTTCTATGCATAGAAGTTCATACATAAATAAAAGACAACATAAGAGTTTGTTGTCATCATCTGACCTGGCTTGGTTTATAACCATTAATTGTAAAGCACTTTGTGACTCTGTCTGTGATAGGTGCTATATGAAATAAAATTTACTTACTTACTTACTTACTATTGAGGTGACATATTGCCTGATATAGAATACAAAGTTTCAATGTTCACAAACTAACAAATTTCATACAATATATTGCCTAAATCATTTCTCATTATGATCTTCCATGAAACAAACAGGGCTTCAAAACATTTTAAAATGAGTCAAGCACTAAAACCAATCAAGAATTATTGGCATCCATCATGAAAATTAACAAAAATAATTGTATAAAATAAACAATACACATAATGATCAAAGTTGTCTGGGTAAACATTACTTTTGCTCTAATAAAAATGGTTCTAATGAAAACTTGTGTTGGCACCCATAAAGAATATTTAAAAAAAAACCAAACAAAGTGGCGTATATGATGAAATTCTCTTTCTTTAATTGATCTCCTGAAACTATATTGCTGGCTTTCACTATTTCCTGCTTCGCTGGGGTATAAATATGCCGTGTGAAATATTTAAAATCCCTTTGTCATCTAACGCCATGAGGAAAACCAAACAGCTTTCAACTTTTTCTTGTTGACCTACGCAAATCAGGTAATGGATATAAAAAATATACATAAGCAGTTGAAAACACCAATAAGCACAGTAAGGGCAATAATAAAAAAATCTGAAATAGTTGCAAATTTTCCAGGATGTAAATGCATGTGCATATTGCGCCCACACACAGTGAGGAAGATAGTGAGGGAGACAAAGAAGACACCAGGAATCACTGTTTCAAAACTGCAGTTTAGTGGAACCTTGGGGTTATCAAGTATCATAATCAACTCTTATAGTACACCCCTTCATGTCAAGCTCTCTGGAAGGGTTACACAAAAGAAGCTCTTAATGGGAGCAGCCAATGAATTGAAGTACCTAAACAGTGCCAAGAGTTATTGGAACTAAAATTGCAATCATGTGCTGTGGTCAGATGAGACCAAAATGGAATTTTTTGGCCATGCGCACCATCGGCATGTTTGGCAATAAAAGACAACTACATATGAGGAAAATTATCTGATACCCACAGTAAAATATGGTGGTGGATCATTGATGTTTTTGGGCTATTTTGCTGCTAATGGTCCAGGGGTTCTTGTTAAGATCGATAGCGGAACAAATACCATCAGGTAACAAGATATTTTTTCCCCAAACCTGGTTGCCTCTGCCAGAATATTTAGACTTGGCTATGGATGGACCTTTCAACAAGATAATGATTCCAAACATATATATCATATCATATGTATCCTTTATCAAAATTACTTAAATGGTTGCAGGAATGCAAAATCAGTTCAGTATTGGTTGTCTCAGTCTCTGGACTTGAACCCTGTTGAAAACCTGTGGTTTAATTTGAAGAAGGCCATCCTCAAGTGCAAACCTAAAAATAGCAAGGATCTTGAAATTTTCTGTATGTCCAAGATTCCTCCAAAAGTGTTATCCAGCCTTGTCGAACATTACATGAAGAGATTCAGTGCTCTTACCCTCTCCGTGGGGGGTTTCACCAAATATTAATTGTAGAGGTGCCAATTATTTTGAAACCTATGTTTTGCAGGAAAAAAATACTACTCAATAAATCTTTTTGTGATTGAAAAATATTTGTCACAATTAAAAGTATATGGCTTTCTACATATTTGAACCCACAATGTCACTCATTGTATGCCTTTTTTTTCATTTTCATGAAAGGTGCCAATGATTCTTATGTCAACTGTACACACAATAGTGAAATCTTCATAGGAGTTATGATAGGTCAGGAAAATGGCAGATTAGGTGCCCTCAAAAAATCTTTAAAAAAAAATCAACAGCACTATCATTTCATTTAATCATATTTGCTTCTATTGAGCTATTTCTGGGGCAGGCTGGCTTTTCATTTTCAGTACATATGCTGTGGACCCTGAGGTTTAAAATTAAAAACAGTGGAGTGACATTTATTTATTTATTTATTTATTTGGCAAGTTGGAGAGTGCCAACACTTCTTCCTCTTTGAATGATAAGAAATAGCTGGTTGTAACTTCTTTTGGTTGCTGTTTTACAAAAAGCACACCTGCACCCCTGTTTAGCAATGCTAATCTCTTCTTCTGTACAATGCCATCAGGTAAAAATAGAAATGCTGTGCGCTAGGAACTGTTGTGCCTGTTGCAACCCTTCTCCAGTGCTGAATGGCCTGAAGTCAGCACTTATCCACTCTGTAATTGTGGTCCCGATTTGAATTGTTTTTCTGTTGTTGTTTGATTTATGGGCTTGCATTAATCCTCAAATTCTAAAACGAGTAGACCTCTGGAAAAACTTTTGTTCTGGATAAACCAGCTGCCAACAATTTCTTTTTCAGTAGTAAACTAATATTTAGCTTGTAGGTCGTGTAGCAAACACCCTGTGGATTTTAATTAGGCTGACTGGCATTATTTATATCCATATTCATAATTGTAGGACATTGGTATCAGGTTATTCCACAGGTGAGTAGCATTACACTGTAATGATTACAGTAAATTACACTGACCCATCTTGAGGTTGTGCTCAGTGACCTGTGAAGTATGGCAGAGCTTAAGGCCTGCCTTGCAAACCTCACCCATGCCCCTGCCCTGACCCCAACAATCAGTCATCCTGCACGTCTCACGGATGGCTGTCTCATTGATTTTTTTGAGAGGACCACCGTCGCTGCCTCTGTCCTGTGTTCTCGCATCCATGATCACACAAATCGACTGTGCACAGCCGGGGGTTGGTGGGGCTTGGAACAGGGTTTCATTGCTGTGGTTATGGGCGCAGAAATATCTTGAATGCTCTCACAAGCTATGGTTGTATTGCCAAAACTATTCATTGCAGTTTTTTGTGTTTTGTGTGTCTGGGTGGGTGAGTACATTAGTGTACTTGTGTACATTGAACTTAGGCATTTTGCATGAGGATGTGGATGAGCACATATCATCGTGTGTGTGATTTCGGCTTTAGACTTTTTTATCAAATTCACGTCACTTGGCATAATCTTGAACGCTCTGATCATCCACTAAGGACCAGTTAGTGTTGTAGTAGCACCTTAATCGTTTCCATTAAAGGAAGAAGGCAACATTATGTGGTTCATGAGAGAGAAATGAGGGTGGATTTGGCAAGTGAGAAAAAGAGAATTCATATTTTTAAGTGGTTGAGAACAGTATATTTAATTGTTGAGAACAGTATCTCAGTTGCTATTTAACGAACAGGCTGACATTGACACTGGTGCACTGATGAGCAGCCATATTCTTTTCAGTGTGCCAGTGAAGGTCACCTCAGGAAATGCTCGTATTAATAATTGCTGGATGAGTCAGTGCATCGTAAACCCTGTGTCTGCACAAATGGATCCCAGGAGAGAGGTAACGTGTCTACCCTATGAGCATACCTCCTGACTCCTCCCCTCAACCCTATTTGCAGACAGTGGAGGTTGTCCGCCACACAAAACCCCTTGCCTGAAAGCAAGTGCAGCCCTAGCTGTGTACCAATATGTCCTCATTCGCTCCATATTGAGATTTCACCATTCCTTTTGCTACACTCTGCATGGCAAGATGGCCAGGTAATTCAGAGCGGCCAGAGAGAATGGGCCTACGCACATGAGAAATGTAACTTGGATCACATTTTTAAAAACACGGTCGAAACAACACACAGACGCTTTATTTAGTGGTGGAAAAGGCCATCTGAGAAGATCCTGTAATCACGTCTCATGTGTGTTTAGTACGAGTGTCACCTGCCAGTCTATTGTCCTGAAATCCTGTCTGTTCTTCCTCACCTATGACCTTCACCTTCTACACCACCCAGCTGTTTCTCCCCACCTACACCACCAAGCTATTCCTCTCCTCCTACACTACCCACGTGCAGTTGGCTCATTTGGCTTCGTCTCTTCAGACAGTGCTCCAGGGATGGTAATGCCCTCTGGATGCATACATCTGACAAATCAAGTGGAGATATACTGCATGTAGAATAAAATCATAATGTGTAATTTATACCATTTGCGCTGTGTATTGCCTGAGGGGCATGGGGTGGGGATGGGGTGTTGGGGGTGTTGAGGGTTTTTAAGCCAAGCTCGACTAGCCTGAATCTCACTTTTGCTCTTGATCAATTGATACACTTCTATGTCAATCAGATACATGACTAAGTAGATAACAGAGTTTGACAGGAGGCTTTGCTCTATTAAAATAACACAGTCATGTTCTCCTTGACAATTACTAACAACGTTGTATCCCTCCATTTTGATTATGCAAAGAATACTCATTGATGGCTTGATCACCCAGCTCATTATTATTGTGCTATCACCACAGGTCTGGTCAGTCGACTGTGTGACTGGAAGAGATCATATTTCAGTGATTTTCAGGGCTTTTCTAAAGGCGTCCAAAGTTATCTGCAGACCCATTGATGCCAACCTCACATAAATGACCAAAAAAAAAAAGAAAAAGCAGGAAGACAGCATACACTCTCCCCCAAAATAAGTTATTGATACAGCATTCCACCACCCACGCAATGTGGGAGATGACAGGGCAGGTCTTGAAGGAGTGACATCTCTTCTGTTTTGTCCTCACAAGCACCAGGTGAATATGTAAACTTGGCTCAGCTTAATGGCACTCTTTAAAAAGTGGTGTGTTCTAAATGTAGTTTTTTGTTTGTGTGTATGTTTGTTTGTTTTCGCTGTTAATTACAGCTTTGCATTTTTTTTCATACCCCATATCCCACCTCAGTGTTTGCACACTACTTAGCTACTCACTCACAGCGTGGTCTTATGAAAAAAACAGCATGACTTAGCAGGATCAGGGCAGAATGTATTGATTGGCTTATATTCCCTAAGTGGGCGTTTGACTCATGAATTAAATTCACTCATCCCTTTCAAAATACTCTGTTGAACCCATTCTTTCAATACAGCCCTTTGTTCTTGTTTTTCATCTCATTTTTTTTTTAAAATTAAGGTGTAACTCAAGCTGTGGACAGAATTAAGGCAGAGAGAGACAGCGGAACTAATGATGGTGGCCTTCATTTTTTGGCACCATTTTGTGCAGTTCTTCAGTGAAAAGGTCATTGTTTTGAAACGTTCATTGTTTTGAAATGTTCTTTTTCCATCACTGTCAATTTAGTCACACAATGTTTGGCAAAAAAAAAGCAATTACTGCCTGTGTCATCCACAAAAACTGCTTTTTTGTAGAGAGGGCTGTGTATTTTTTAAGTGCTGTGTTTTTTTTGCTGTGTCATATTCTCGAAATGACTAATTAAGGGACCCAGAACGAGTTCTATAATAAACTGATACCATGCCACATAGGACAAGCTCTGTTTTATGAAAAAGGTTAGCAGCATACCCTGTCCCTTCCCTTCCACCTTATTACATCCATATTTTTGTTCTCTTATCCTTCACTCTTAAATTAAATACAGTCCTGTAGGCTGTAGTGGGCTTTTGTAAGTGTTTCATTTTTTCCAGATGGCTGCATGGATTGTGGGTGGGGGTTAGTATGGTAAATCTGTGCCGCAAGTCTAATGAATCTAAGCAACACAGGCAAAGTGCTGACAGAGAACATCCAGCAACATTCCTACACAGACACAGGAAGAGTTCACAGGAAGCACCCAGTGTACATGCACATGAGTGCCAATGCAAGAAAACACACATTAGCTGCCTATTTATAAAAATTTGTAATTGTATAATTATTATTAGTCATAGTAGTAGTAGTAGTAGTAATAATAATAATAATAATAATAATTATTATTATGCATAGTCCACATAGAAATGGAATAAATTCCTGAGACACAAAACCGAACTGCCACCATTTGAAAATCGTTGTGTGTGTGTGCATGCGTGTATGTGTGTGTGTGTTCATCTGCCTCACCAGCTCCCATGCTGAAGGTCACTGAGATGTGCTGTCAGACAGTGATAACAGATTATGACTAAGCCTCTGAATTTTAACTCAACTGGTTCCAGTTCCGGAGGAAAATGGCAGGGAAAATTTGCTTTGATGAAAAAGAGCTTTGATTGTATCACTACAGTGAAGGAATTTTATCTGGTTTATACCTCTGAATCATCCTGGGACCTGTTCATTCACTGGCCAAACGCTGGCTGTACTGTTTGGGCCCATGACCAATATACAAGGGTAGGAGAAAGGGTTTGGCTTGGTGCTTCATCATGGGTGTTCCAATACAATTGTGGAAGGGTGGCAATTTTTTTCTGTAGAATTTTATGCTCCTCTGTGCCACATAAATCATTGTATTTTGAGCTGTCACTTCGCTTCTCCCCACCTGCATAATACATTTATAATTCCCGACCAGCAGTTGACCACAGAAAGAAGGCATTAGGGACAGAGACAGAAGAGCAACAAGTTTAGAAAGCGAGAGTGAAAGCTGCACTTAGCTGCACTTCCTAAATGGTTTCCATCTGGCATTAGCAGGGGAGCAATTTGCGAGGCATAGGAGCAGAGAGTGGTCGGCCTTCATAGTCTGGTAAGAGCCAGGGACTCAACTGGGACCTTGGCCAGGTAGGGCTCTCCTTCGCACCTCCTGCCGTTCAGGCAATCTGTTGCCATTAAATTAGCTCAGGCTGCCATTGCTGTCCAATGACATGGCATCCAACCCAAGCCTGCTTCGGAAGTGCAGAAGCTGGCATCCTATGCCCAGATTAATTGCACATATCTAAACAAGGTTCTTGGATCAGGAAGGATAAAAATGGACTGGTGTAGGACAGGCAGACAAGCATGCAGAGACACTATCTGGGTGGCGAACTGAGCCTGCTGCCTTTTGCAAACCTTTTTTTACTGAATATCGTAATGGAAAGAAGAACGTGGCTACAATACGGTACACCATGAGTAAAGTTGATGATGAATTACAAACACCTGGGATGGTGCTATTTATCCTGTGTAATTGACTGATTGATTGAAATGTTGTTGTTTTTTTATGGAAATTCATACAGAGAGTACAGAGAGTACAGAGGATTCAAGACCATTGTACTTTCCACCTTTCTAGTATTTACAATGGCAGTAAACCGATTTGAATGATAGACTGCCATACACCAATATAACAGTCACTTACATTCTGAGTCACAAAGGGAATGGCAGGAAATGGAAATACAGCAGAAAATGATATTAAGTGAATGGTGAAAAATACCTCAAAGATGCTGCAAATGAAGAAGATTTTGTTGAGACAGTCTAGCAGACACATTCCTGTCTTGTTAGACTTGTTATTGTGGATCATAGTGAATGATGAGCAATGATGGTGCTGCCATAGCAATGAGAGTGCCATGTTACAGATGTGTTCATGAGTCAGAGAGAGAGAGAGAGAGAGGGGGAGAGTGAGAGAATGAGAGAGAACGAGAGAGAGTGCGGGAGAGCGAGGGAGGGGGAACAACCGGTTCAGTGACACTCCCTCTGCACTGCAGTAAATAGAAGCAGTGTCACAATAATTGCTAAGCCTTTCTCAGAAAAAAAATGCTTGCACATTTATCAGATTTACCAATTTTATTGGCAGAACGACTCACAGTCCCAGTTGCTATTACGTGGGTAACACATTGTCTTCAAACAGAAAAATGCATCCAGGTTGATGCATAGCCTCTTAACCTTGTACTGTTAATATGATTGCTCACTGCTCATACGGTATGTTGTTCTTTGTCACATTTGCTTTGGCAACACTTTCTAATGTTATGGCAATAAAGCTCCCTCAAATTGAATTGAAATTGCAAATTGAAAAAGACAGAAACAGGAACAGAGAGAGAGGAACAGAGAGAGAAAGCGAAGGAGAGGGAGAGAGAAACAGAGAGAGCGAGAGAGCGAGAGACTGAGAGAATGGAATGCAGATAATGTAAAAAAAATATACAATTATGAGACTGATATGGAGGCACTGCAGAATATTTTGAAATGTTCATCTTCATAGGAGCCCCTTTACCAGAACACAGACAAGCTGCAATGTGTATGGTAACACACTTACTCTATACACATATACTAGATTTTAGTACTGCCTTTGGAGAGACTCCTAGCTGAAAATGTGGAATGTGTGCAATCTGTTGCACTACATATCAATTTTGTGGGTTTCCTCTTCAATTATCACGTGCATTACCTTCTGGGAAAATACATCTGTTCTCATATGTCCCTGAAGTCCATGTTTATGTGCAATACGAGTCAGATTAAACCCTACACTTGTTTGTTTTCTTCAGAATAAGCGCTGCATGGCTGTTCTTTCACTGCTCATTATTCTAATGCATTGTGATCACTCATTGGGGAGGCAACAGCAATTAGTGATACGATTGCTCACTCTCAGTGCACGTGACTAAATTAAGGGACGCTCAAACCCAACCATCTTTCTGTAAGAACACATGATGCCTCCACTCTAGGATTGGCCAAAACTATAAAAATACTTTGAGAAGTTTTTAATTCAGCTCTCTGCCGATGGCTGCCATCTTTGCTGTCTCTCAAGCTTTTGTTCTCTCTCTCTCTCTCTCTCATTCTCTCATTCAATCAGTGACTATTTTCTTCATGGTCATGGGTTTGAGCTTGACAGGAAGTCGTGAGATCACTGACCAGGAGGTTGGCTCTGGCAGTGTGTGAGAGAGAAAGAAAGAGAGAGACTTCAACCACACATATGCTTTTAAATCACAGCCCAGCTTCTGCCAATAACAAGCCATCACATTAAGGCTGACAGCCTGCCAGTCCACGAGAACTTTTCAAAAGGACAGGTTCATGCCAATGAACCGCTTGTCAGTCGAGGAGGCAGTGAGAGCGATGGTGGACGGGCATAAATAATTTATACAGTTTTCCCCTGCGGCTGCTTTCCAAGTTAAACAGATGGGAGACACTGCACAGGCGTGTTTTGCTATTCCACCGGCGGATGCTAAACGAAACTAAACCCGACGGGCAGACGATGGACTAGCACTGTGAATGGCACCGTCCCTCCTAAAACTCCACAGACCTGAGCTAGCAGGATACATTGGGTGGTACAGTTATGTGGTACATATGCTGTTCTGCAGTTATATGTTTCACCAGGTGACCATTCATGAGACTGAAAGTATAACTCACTCTGGCCTCCATGAGATGCTGCACGTATAACAATGAGTGATTTGTATGGCTTGGAATTTTACTACAGGCTTCAACAGATCATGAGAAGTGAAAAATGAAACGTTTTCTGGCTACTGTAGCAATGTTTTTTTTATATTTCAGATATCACATCATGATAAATTGGCATACACCTGTCACACTCATTGGGCCTCATTAGCAAATTGTTTCTTAAGTTCTTCTTACATTTCTTCTTGAGTGCAAACAAAGCCATTCATAGCTCTCCGCAAACATATCTGCGTGCATGATCCCTAAAGATGTGCTCTTTCAGTTTACAATCAAATACGACTGCACACATTTCGTGAATGAGGCCCAATGATTCACAAAGGCGAGATACAGAAACAGAAGAATAAATGAGACTGTGTTCTCAATACGGCAGAAGAAAATACAGACAGCCAAAAAAATGAAATGAATAAGCCAGAGGAGAAGAAAAAAAAAACAAATGACAAGATGGAGAGTTGGAGTGTAGCAGCCGGAGGGATGAGTGTATGTCAGGCTGGATAAACAGTGGCCTGGTGATGGGGCGACCTTTCCAGTAAGGAGAAACAGCGATTCTGTCAGGAGATGGACCGTAAGGGCATCAGCCAGCCAAAGTGTTCCCATGGCTACCGCCAAATCGCCTGGGAGGGGGAGCGGCTTGACGTGAGCGTGGTGAAGAGGGGCCGTGCCACGGTCCCCGACAATGGACTCAACCACATGATTGCCACTGCGGGCCCAGACAGCTGTCCTGTGGCCATGTCCGATGCCAACGCTTGTACATTTGTGGCATCTGACCTTTCTGCATATGCTCCTAAGGGTCCCATTGTCCCCAAGCTCTCTAGCTGCATTCTTCACACACTGCAATCGGTGATGTAATAAACAAGAGTTTACAGGACCGCAGAATCAAGGGTTCAATTGTGATGCGATTTTAGAAAACAGAATTCAAATTGCAATTCCAATAAATTCATTCCAATAATAATTTGACTCAATACTGGAACAAAGAAAAAAAGAACAATGTTACAACAGGCCATTCAAGCTAACAACAGACAAAGATCCACACTCTGCCCTGCATCACAAACACACACACACACGCACGCACGCACACACATACATACACACACATATATAAAGCCACTCACTGTCATTAGCTGTGTAATCTGGCACCATCAGAGAAGACCAGACACACTACTGTACTGTATTGTTCTGAGTGATCAGCGGTCCCTTCATCAAAGCAGCCATTAGAGTGGGTTATCTGCACCATCTCTGAAGCATTTAAGTGCTTTTTGACAGATGTGTCTGAAAAAATCCAGAGTGCTTAAATAGAAAATACATCTGCCTTTCTCTAAATCCCACTCCCTCAGTTATATTTTGTTTGTACCTTTGTACATTTCAGCATGGACATAAAAGATAATGGAGTTCACAAGACACCCACTCACTAGGCATTTGAAGCTCAGTGTTCTATCTCTATAAACTAGTCTACGATGTCAATGTTTTAGCGACAACGTTTCCCTATTTTGTAACATGTGGGATGTTGGAAACTATGCATGTTGGAAATCCACAGATGACACAAATCATTGTAAAGTCAATATCCTTATCATGGTGATGATCCAGAGAACAAAATCCACAGTCCCAAAAACATGCAAACATAAATAGAATGTCTATTGTTTACTCACCAAATCTCCTCAAGAATTATCATTGTTGTCTAGTTCGATAGATTTTTTACTGCAAACAACATACACCCCTTGGCTATGATTACACAGCATAATGAAATTTCTGGGACATACCATTCACTAGCAATCTGACCGAAAGTGAGATATTACGGAACAATTTCCAGTTCACGTGAAATTTTCCTTTCACAAATAAACATTTTGTTTCGCATGAAAAAATGTATAATTCACATGTGAAATTGCGATTTTTCGTAAGAGCCCCCACACAGTATATAACACTGACATGTTATATACCGTCATTAACATTCTAGTGTCTGCTATGTTTCATCCAGGTGGATGCTACATGTTGGTGGTGGTTATGGTTACCATCTTTGCTTTTGAAATGTACTGTTGGAACTGATGATTACCAGTTTTTTTCCCATGGTTCAGTGAATAGAATGTACACTGCTATTTCCAACCTTTTAACCTTGCAGAGGGGCATTAATTCTCTCTCTCTCTCTCTCTCTCTCTCTCTCTCTCTCTATCTCTCTCTCTCTTTCTCCCCCTCCCTCCCTCGCTCACTCTCTCTCTCTCTCTCTCTATCTCTCTCTCTCTTTCTCCCCCTCCCTCCCTCGCTCACTCTCTCTCTCTCTCTCTCTCTCTCTCCAGGTGAATGAGTGCAGAACTAGAGGAGCCTCTCGCTGTGAGAAAGTGTCCCATCCCCGTCTGTCCTCCCGGGGGATGGCCGAAGTCCAGGATGGACACAGAGACACATGTGGAAGGTGAGTCCACTCGTCCCGAAAAATGAAGAAGTGAAAGATGCCCATATTTGACTAAGTTTGACTAATGCAACATCGCTTCTCTTAGACAGCAAGAAGGCTCACTGCCAGCCAGGACAGGATAAGGTGGGACATCTGCCCTCTCCTTGCAACATGTTGGCTGAATAGTAACAATAGCTAAAATGTGATTGTCCCCACACTCACCCCCACCTCTTTAGCACCTACAGTACAGCAGCACTAATGGCATCTGTAGACATCTCACTGAACTAGATCTCCAGAGATTTCAGGAGCATTACGTGCCACTGAGTGACTGCAGTCACAGTGTCACAGTGGTCAGGACTTTCCTGGGACAGACCACCCGAGCTTGTGATGGAGGGAGCCTGTTTACAGCGAGAGTGGTACAGTGACCTGTACTGAGGAAGCCAGGGCCACGCGGCTGGTGGGACGCAGACAGGCAGGGCAGGGCTAGGGCAGGAGTGGTGCTGGCTCGTTGGGCCGTTTGTGAACCCCAGCTGGGCCTGTGTCTGTGTGTGCCCCAGCCCTGCGATGTTAGAGGAGAGTCCAGATGGAGTGGACATTGGTAGCCTGACCCCTGGCTCAGCTCGACAGGTCTGCATTCTGCGCCACCCCAGCCAGGGATTTGGCTTCATCGCCGGCAGCGAGCGCCCAGTCGTGGTTCGCTCGGTCTCCGCGGGTAGGAGGCCCATGTGATGGTGTGGACATGGTGTGCTCGCGCAGTCTGAGGGGAATCTGCTCTCTGTGGCTTTCTGGTCCTCAGTGTCCTTCCGTCCCATCTCTGTCACATGTCACGGCGACTGTTTGGGAATTGCGTGCAGCTGTTTGGGTGTGTGTGTGTGTATGCATGTGTGTGTGTTTGTTTGGCGTATACTTCTGAGTATGTGTGCACGTGGGTATGCGTGTGTGCATTTGTGTGCGTATGTTACGTGTGTGTGAGCTGGCTGCTAGCATATGGGTATGGCAGTACCTGTGTATTTGTGTACACAGTATGTCCTTCAGCTCTTTCTCTCTCATGCTCCAGCTTTGTGCACTTGTGTGCCTATGACTCTGTATTATCTTGTGCGTGTGTGTCTGTGTGTGTGTGTGTGTCCATGCATGCATGTACGTGTGTGTGTGTGTGTGTGTGTATATGTGTGTGTGTGCATGTTTGTACACGTGTGCATGTCCATGCATGCATACGTGTGTGTGTGCGTCTGTGTGCGTCTGTGTAGCCATGCACGCATGTGCGTGTTTGTATGTGTGTACGTTTGTGTTTGCGCGTTTGTGTGCGTCCATGCATGCGCGTGTTTGTGCAGGTGTCTCCAGCCTGTCTCACCCTGCGGCTCTGCGTGTTTGTGTATCACAGACGGACCCTCCGAGGGCAAGCTTCTCCCAGGAGACCAGATACTGGCCATTAACGAGGAGCCCGTGAGCGACGTGTCCAGAGAGAGAGTCATAGACCTTGTAAGGTAACATCTTTTACTGTGACCAGACAGGGGGGAGGGGCATGAGTGGCTTAGAACAGAATGACTCAGCAGAATGAAATTAAACTTGGGCCTGTCCTTTTGCAGCATTTCTCAGATGATGGAGAGAGGGGAAAATGTTTTTTGAAAAATAGCTCAGCTGAATGTGATTACTTATATTCTGTCTGAAAACCATTTCAGTGCATCGGTAGTTTCCAGTTTTCCCTGGCAACGTAGAAGCTATCTCCCTAGCTACAAACCGTTCCCATTCAGAATCATGCAGGGCAGCCTGTCACGCAGCCAGGACCCTGCCCTCTCTGTCATTGTGTGAATGAATATGACACAGGTGCGGTGGGCTGCACGGCTTTGTTGCTATGGAGTAAATAATGTGATTTTCCTGAAAGACCTTGAGAGAGGAGGATGGGGCGGAACCAGACACCGTCCCACCATTGGGGATTTAATCTGCACCTGCAAGCTTTTTGAATTAATGCAACGCGGCATGATTCAGGGTCGTGATGCTATGAGCATTGGCCACTGTTCCACTTATTCTCTCTCTCTCTGTCTCTCTCTCTCTCCCCAGAACATAAAGCAATTTGTGTTAGGGCCACACCACACCACAGTGCCATTATTGCATTTTGGATTTAGGCTGAATGTACAATTCGTGACATTCAACTGAAGAAATCAATTCAGAACCTGGATTTCCATGTCCGTAATGGTTCTTGAGGCCTGCCAGTTTAGATTTACATTTCTGAGCCTGCAGCCAGAGGAGAGCAGACATCCATCTTGTATGACTATCCTTGTTACATGGTAGTGATATTCTTCTCTGAGAATGGGATTCCATAACTGGTTGGACTTAACAGTTATTACTTATAAACATCATTCTCCATTCTACCATTTTTATTCGTGGAATTCAACAGCTGAATTATCTCATAACATATGTTGTAAGGGGTTTCTATAAAAAACCCTAACCCCTTTTAGTGATTCAAGTTGGCAACATCGTGTTAGGGTCTTGTAGAACAGAGCAATTATTTTTCTTTTGTTTTGTGGTGGTTCTTTGGTTGTGCATTTGTTACATCTTAGCTATCTACCTTGTTTCCTTTTGTTCCTGTCACACTGGCATTGGAAGTGGGTAGTACTCTGACAAGAGTCTTCTTTTTTTAATTTCTACTTGTTATTCTGATGGCCATATCATTTTTATTCAATAAACCTATTTAATCCTAACCTGATTTAGAGTTTAATTTTTTGTTAATAATTAATAGTTAAACTTTTCCCAACATTTTAATACATGTACAACATTTAGGAGTCTTCTGTTGCTGGTTCCCTTGGGTTATTAAAAAGAGATGTCCTGTTTTGAGGGGATAATTAATAGTAGACAGCTGGAGCTTCCACACCCTGAACAGTGAATAATTCCTTGGGGGTTCTACTGAGATTTGAACTGGCAGTGCTGGATGCAGCATTCAAAATGCTATCCATTACACAGAGGTGGTAAATATTAAAACTGCTGGATTCAGGAATCATAATTTTCAGCAAATTCTCACTTGCCTGGCATTATATAAATATAACTGTAATAGTAAACAACAACAACAACAATAATAATAATAATAATAATAATAATAATAATAATAATAATAATAATAATCCCTCTATTTATTCCTGCAGGAGCTGCAAGGAATCTATTGTTCTCACTGTGGTCCAGCCCCAACAGGTTGGTGATGTAAAAGGATGTGACATAACTTACATGCTAAGGGCATCTCGTTTCACATAACTGGCATAAGAGACCTGTGATTGATGGGATGTTTTTACTCATCTGTTTGACTGAAACAAAATGACGCCAGTGCACTTGGGTGTTCATGGGAATATTTTATTTCTCCTCTCCCTGCAGAACCTTGCGGACTCAAGCACTTAATGAGACTTTAATGCAAGTGGTTCAAATAACATTAACCTTCAGGCTAAATTATATTACGCCAAATGCAATAAAGCTGGCAGCACAGATAAGATTTAATTGAACCATTGTTTAAATGTGCATGAATTGGCTTGATTTGTTTTGTTTGTGATGCAATTCTTGGCTTCATATTTTGGTGCATGTGGAGAATAGCCCGCTGAGTATGTACTAAACTAGCTCTCTATCGCTCTCTTTTTTTGTTTCTCTCCCTCTTTCTGTATCCTAGTCACCCAAGTCTGCCTTTATTAGCGCGGCAAAGAAAGCTCGTCTGCGGACCAACCCTCCAAAAGTGCGCTTTTCTGAACAAGTGTCCATCAGCGACCCAGACTCCGTATGTTTCACTGCATTCAATTCACACACGCGCATGCACGAACACACGTGCACGCACACGTGCACTCACACGCAACCTCACACATACTGCCCCTCACCACCTCCTAACTCACACCAGTCTCTCCACAGAGCCATTGCCTCCTGCCATTCTGACTCAAAACATTGTGGAAATCTGGAAGCTTCCACCATGAACATCTCATTGTCTAAGCCAGAAGTTCTCAAACTGTGATGCCTGGAAATGGTCTGTGTGATCAGCAACATCATATACAAGTTATCCCTGACACATTTTTCATAGCCAACCACAGAAACTGCCTGCGGAATTTGCAGTGATCTGTTGAATAAGAGATCATTTTAATATCCCTGTTCTCCTTTGTTGTATTCCACTTTTTAATCTTCTTTCACTTTCAGAAACAGAAAAATACACTGGCAGGTAACAGAACAGAACACTTTGAAAATCACCAAAATACCTTTTGATGGTCTCAGTGTTCCTCAGTGCGTCCAGAGTATATCCACGTATGCTGTCTAACAAAGAAAATATAGAGTCAACCATTGACAGCTGGGCACTTGATGAATGAAATATAATGTATTATGTTACAGTCACTGTAATTTTGCATGGTTTGGCATTTACAATGTCGTAGTGACATTACATAATTTTTGGGGTTGGGAGCATACAGATTATTCTGCCTAAAGGTTCTTCTATAGTAGAAATTCAAGGAACAGAATTTCACCTGAACTTATAAACATGTCAACCCATGATTTTTTTCTTCTAAGAAGTAAACTTGAATGGCTCCAGAAATATGTTTATAGTGTAAGGTACAAAGCTACTGTTGTGCAGCCATTTAGCCATTCTTCCTCCTTTTCAACTTTTTGTTTAATATGCAGGCCGGTACTTCTATTTTGTGCGCATTCTTTAACTAAGAGAGCTTTCTCATGTACCATCAGCAGCTGAATACATAGCACAAAATAAGTATTTTAGTCTTATACTGAGACATAAAATCATATTTTATTTTTGTGCTAAATAAGACAAGCATATTGCCAATGACGTGAGACAGATTCATTTCAAGATTTTAAGGAAATTTCACTTGTCAAGCAAGCTTAAAACAAGCTAATATTTTCTACTTGAGAGAAAAAAAGATTTTTTTTCTCATTAGGACTCATTAAGACTGAAACACTTGTTAAGTCACATTTTTGGAATGCAGAACTCCACATGTGTCAGAATGTGAATACTGGTACTAATGTTAAAGCTTAAATAATTCAAGATTTTCTTTTTAATTTTAACCCTCACTCGAAGTGGTAGATGTGTAAATGAATTCTGCTATACATGCATTCTGGGCATGAGACTCTGCAGTCCCTACTTCCCATATATATTTGAAATTGCCCTATAAATCCATAGGTAAACATGGGATACACTTTTGTATCCAATTTTCCCAGTCCTGTAGTGATATGGTTAGGGACATTTCTTTATCTACAGCACATCACCCAAAATGATTTCAACTGACATTACTATCTAAATGTCCATGGGGTCATGTAGGCATTGAGTTTCACAATCACCTGACTATTTATACAATCAGTTGTGACCCTCACAACAGCAGAACAGTAGCCTTCTGTTACACTGCACACTGAGGGAGACTATTTATTTTTGCACAACAAATCCATACATGCACAAAAACAACAAACTGACATTTACAGTACAAATATTCCTCTTCAAAAAGCTGAAAATCCTAAATGATGTGGATTTTTCATTAGAAGTGTAAGAAATGGTGGGGATATTCCCCAAAAACAGCTTTGGCAGAAGAACATGCCGTAGGCTGCAGTCTTGCATAAAGAGAAGATGGTCACAGATGAGTCGACAGATGGTAAAGTTTCATTCAATTTATTTGTTTTTCAAGAAAAATCTATTTGAGTATTTGGGCTAGCAATTGCCCAAAAGTTTAATTCATAGTGGTCAGAAAGATAGACTTGTCCAAGCAGAAAGTTTCACAACACAATATGTCTAAGGAGCACATTAGAGGAAGGTCCAGGCTTGATCATAGAACTGGACAATGCTGCAGCTGGAATTCAGGATGTCATGAGTACTGTATTTCTGAACTACATAAACTAAACGATACTTATTAGTTCCAAGCAACTCAGTTGATGCGGTTTCATTTGAGTCGTTGATATCCTTTTAATCTGTTTATCTTTTTTAGCCGTTCTTTTTTATAAGCCTACACCACTGCAATTGATTTCACTGTTATGATTAGTCTTGTTGAACAATTTCGGTGCAGACAATGTAATTGTATTTTTAGTCAACTTTGCATTTCTTATAAGAAAAAACATATTACTGCCCAACACCATTAACATTTCTGAGGCTTGCCTGCAGTTTTCAGCACTGAAAGCAGCATGTGGCAGCGTGGGAGCATTGCCTGTGCTTAATTAGTGTCAAGTGATGCAGATTGCTGGGGAATGGCAGTATGATACAGCTCTAGTTGAGGGACGACTGAAATGCAGGTGAGAAAACTGTCAGTTATGGCATTAAAATTAGAGGTCTTGGTCATATGTCATGCATAATATTATTGCACACAACAGAATTTGTATTTTTCAAGATTTATCATTGGCTCCTTGGGGCTGTAACATGGCCTGACAGAATAACACTGCTCACAAGCATACAGAATACCAAGCACAAAGCAGGATTTGGTTGGAATTCTCCTGTTTATGGTCATCCCATTGTTTTCAACTGAATGATCTCGTCGGAATTACATTATTCTGAGTGCCATATATGTGTGTGCACAACATTCAGTACAGAGGCTGCGATGTGGACACCAGCTTTCACATCTACTGTAAGTAATAGATCTGGAGCATCACCTACGGTGGGCCCAGGGTGCCTGCTCCAAGCTGTGCCTGGGGTATAATCCTCAAACACAAAGACTGCGCCTCAACTTTTGAAATGACAAAGGATGTTGCGGTAATGGTACTCATCCACAGATGTGGTTGGCCATTACAAATAGAAAATACAGGATAAATATTAGGTTTTTTTTTTTTTTTTTTTTTAAGAAATTCAAAAAACCATCTGTCTCCCTTCAGTTGGAGGAAAGGCACAAGGCCAACTAGGGGCTGCTAGCCAGGAATGGGGTGTATTTCCAACAGATGTTACCAATCAGGCTTTAGAGACTAGATCAGACCACCATTGCATATTTCTGTAATGCCTTTAATAATGGGTAAATTGGTCTGTTTTTTTTTTGGTTTTTTTTTCCGCAGTGCACACGGCTATCCATACATGCCTATTCAGGGCCCAGATGCATTTGTATGGATCTGTGATAAGCAGAGCCATCCCTTTTATTTTATGAAGTACATATGCTGCAGTCTTCAGTTATTCCTGTGTGGCTCTGACACACTTGGTCTATTATGCTAAATGTTGCTATTAATGCTCCCTGTTCTCTGAGCCAGAGGCCAGTAGTGAAAGAAGTGCTGATCAAGCAGTATGCTGTACCCTCCAGTACCTGATTGTCTGTAACCATGCTGAGGCAGCCAGCCAGTCCCCCTCTCCCCCCCCCGCCCCCACCCCACACCACCCAACTTTGATTGGTTGTTTCTGTCCACTGGAACAGAAGCCACAACACAGAAAGTCTGTTTCATTGTCTATGGCAAATTATGTACATTATCATAAAATCCATTCCCTTTTCTTGACTCTTTGTCTCCTGCCCACCACTCTCTGCTTCTTAAAATCCCATCATTGGTTAGCAGGGGATAGGCTGGTCAGGACTTTGGTTGCAACCCGGCACTGGCCTGTCAAATGGATCATCGAAGTGGGACTGTGTTTCAATTGCCTAATGTAATCCCAATGGAAGCAAAAGAGAGAGGTCGCAGCATTTATTTGCATATCTCCCCCCACCTCACGACCCATATGGCTTCATCCTTACTCTGGTCAGGCTTCCAAAGGCAACACTCCAGACACAAAGCAGCTGACCTCTTGCTTCCCCCTTTTTTGTGTAACAAGGGTGTAAACCAGACAAGACAGGTCTCTTCCACTCTAGGTTAACGGTTCTTCTTGGATTATATTTTGTGAGCTGAAGAGAGAGAAAAGAAAATTGAGTTTGTGACGGGTATTTTTAATGAGTGACTATTTCTGCAATGCTGTACTCCATCACAGTTCCTCAATGGGCTGGCACCATGAGAATATAAAATTGGCTAATCCCACCAATGTCTCGAAGTCTCCACTATCTTTGTCTTTGATTCACTGATTCAGTCACAGTGCCGTCTGGAAAGCTGAAACAAAACACCCATGTAACCACTTTCAATTGAAAAATACTTCCCTGTCTGCACATTCTGTGCGACTCCAGCCAACAACAGGCCTGATTACCTTCTTTACACTCAGGCTATATTACAATTTCATTTTATTTATATCATTGACCTTTAAACTACATTTTTCTTCTAGTCAGACATAGTTATTCTCTCATTTCCTTTAGTTCTCCACTCTTCTTTAACATTCTTATTCTCTCTTGCTATAGGTAGAATACCACACTGAATACCTAATCAATGAGTTGGTGTCTCTCTTTATCTTTCTCTCAGACAATGCTGAAAGACGATTCTTTGCTGCTTATCCCGAATGTTTTGAAGGTGTTCCTGGAGAATGGACAGATCAAGTCCTTCACATTTGACAGTCGTACAACGGTCAGGGTAAGTTAATGTGTGTTTTTGTGCATGTGCATTGTGCGTCCATGAGGGATCAAACACATGGGAGCTTTGAATTATGGGTAGGCTACTGTAGACATTTTTTGGTCATTGCTTGTGACATCACACACTGTTAGAAATTAGAATGAAGTCCTAATTAAATGTATGAGCTTGCCATTTTATTTGCTTGTCTGTTTGGTTGCTTCAAATAGTGAATATTTGTCACTCACTCCAAAGTGACACCATGAAAGATGCTGACCACAATGATAACCAGTTGTTCGGTTCGGTTTCACATTTTTTATGTTTGTGGCCCTATATTAGTCTGTTAAATTTCCTTAATTACCTGAAATATTTTATGTCATAGTCGCTGGAAAGAGTTTAGCTTAAAATGGTGTGTGAACTAAAGCTACTGACAAACAGCATTTCAATAACTGTCAAAGAAATTTTAACTGCAGCTAATATGGAAAAGGTCACCTCTCCCCAGAGATGCGAATAAACTGCCAGCATCTCTTAACAATTCAATTGCAGTTCCTACAGTACTTTTCCTTTAAATAGATCCTTATTTTTAAAAACATCTAAGGATAGGATTGGCAGGATGTGCTGATGTCACTCTGAATAAATGCAGTTCATTTAGAATGTAACATGAAAAATCAATATCTGTGTATATACTACAATCTAAACCGATTAGATTATGACATGCTATAACAGATAATTGCAAACAATTTGTATCTTGAAGGTCTTCACCCTGCTGAAAAGTCTGTGGCTGGTCAAAAGTGGTCAAAGCTGGTCTCCAGCAGGCCAAACCTGGTCAAAGCTGGTGAAGCTGGAAGAATATGCTGGTGGTCAAACTGGAGGCTAAGCTGACTACATACGCTGATCAGCTGGTGAAGAGCTGGTGAACCAGCTAAAAGTGTCAAAAACACATCTTAAACCATCTTGACCTGTTTAGGCTGGTTTAAGCTGGAATTTTCAGCAGAGCAGATCATCATTTATCTTCAGCCCTCAAACTTGTTGGGGTGTAATATATACATGAAAGGAAAATTTAAACTGTAAAATGTGAAAATACACTGAAAAGTGAAACACAAATCAGGCGAAAACACATGAAACAAATTTGTGTGACCCTGTGCCCAGAGAGAACAGAGTTCTGTTGCAGTTTTCATTATAAAAACGAGTTATTTGATGCTACAAGGCATAGGTGAATTGAAGAACAAAATAGCACTATGCAGTGGCATATGCAAAGGTTTGGGAAATAGGCATGTTTTGTTGAATTTCTAGGCGAAAAGAAGTTAACACAACCTCTGCAGGGAACATACTGTATTTCTGTATAATGCACACTTCCTATTTATTTGTTGAGTTTAACAGATAGAAAAAAAAAAACTGTAAGTGTGGCTTGTGCAAAAGCTTTGGCAACTGCTAAATCAGTGCTTAGTAACACTTCGGCAGAAATCACAGATTCCAAACTTTTCTTGTAGCCAGATAACAGTCTTTCTATTCTTGGAATATTTCCCATGGAACCCTTCTAGTTGAGAAAATTTTTTATAATATTCAAATCGGGGGACTATGACTAGTACACCCCCGTACTTTCAGGTATGTTTTGACTCATTGTCTTGTTGAAATATCCAAACTCAATTTTTTTTACAGACTCTGAGACAATGGCATCAAGAATTTGCTGATATTTAGTTGAATCCATTCTTTCCTCCACTCACAAAATATTTTTAGGGCCACCAGCTGCCAAACAAGCCTAAAGCATTATAGATCTACCCTAATGATGAACGGTTGTGTTCTTTTCCCATTTTTCTCCAAATCGATCTTTGGTGCTTATGGCCAGAGAGTTAAATGTTGTTTCATCACTCCACAGCACTTTGTTTCAAAAATCTCTGGTTTATCTAAGTGTTGAGTTGCATATTTCAGAGGATTAGTTTTGAGACAAGATCACAAGAAAGGTTGCTTTCTGATAATTTCCATCTAGACCATTTTTTGTGCAAGTAGCACTGCACAGTAGACTTCTGTGACCATTACTCTAGTGTTACTAAACCTTTCTGCAGGTCCTCTGCAGAGATATGTCAGCAAACAAAGCAGAGGGGTGAAAATTGGATGGCCAGAAAGAAAAAATCATGGGGCAAACTTACTAGAATGGATAAGGCAAGAATCCGAGTGGAAGGAAACAATTCAGTGGGTATACACAACATCTAATCAGCAAACAAACCAGAAGGGCTAGACGGGAAACAGAATAGAAAAAAAAATAAGGTCAAATACGTCAAGTCAAATGAAGCAGTCACTATACACAACACACTAAGCATGAGTTTGAAGAGCTAGTCTCCACCGGTTAGTGGAAAACATCTGCTTTTTCAAGCTGAGTAACTGCAGATGGAAACAGCCAATCACATGACAAACCGGAAACACAAAACACACAGGCATGACAAACCGGAAACACAAAACACACAGGCAGAGACAAATCTAAACACAAAATTACGACAGAGGTCGTAATACTAGCTAGGTGCTGCATTGGCCCAGATACCGTGAAGCAAAAAGATAAGGTGTCAGAGCTCGTTCAAGAACTAGAGTTAACCTTGGAATTGCTTTTCTTCAGTGGCATCAGTTGAAGTTTGCCAAGGGAATGAAAAGTGACGTGAAGTTGGCTTGTTTTCTGTTGGACCTGCAAGTAACGTTACCTCTAGCCATCCAGCTTGGATTGCCAGATGTCCACGTTTTGAACAGAATGTCCACTTTTCAAATTATTTGTACATATCTGGTTTATGGTCCCGAGTAATTGATGTGAGAAATTAAGGTAGTTTAATTTATAATGAATTTGCATGACAGTAACTTGGTCCGCTAGCCTACTTGGGGTGATTAGGCAGGATTGAAGATGGAGGAGGCTTTGTTGGTTGTAAACACAGTAAGGTTAAAAATCCTTCCATTTCTTAATGATGTATTGGACAGTGCGAAATATTTAGATATCTTCTTATAGCCTTCCCCTGCTTTGTAGCCAATAATCTTTATTTTCAAGATGAAAGATGGTGAGAGATAAAAGACATGTGTGACGTGCAAGTATTTGGCTAGCAAAAGACAAATTAGCAGCAGCATTCTGAATGAGCTGGGGAGGTCTGATGGTACATGTGAGTGGAACTCCTGGTTCTGCAATTAAGCAATGGACTTCCTTTGGTCATTTCTTATAACAGCCAGAACTGTAACCACTGTAGAGTGCACAGTTGCCTAAGTAATGACTGGGATTGATGAACTGATATTTTGCATTACACTAATTGAGAATGTCTCTTGAAGCTTTCAGAGAAGTAAATTTTTCATCTTATTTCGGTGAATTGTGTTTTATTTAACATACTTAAGGAATGTCTTACCATGCACTATACTCAATTTGACAGCAGGCAAATTTTCTCGTTTTTATAGGCTGTAATAAAATTGTACAAAAATTTGTTTTTTCTCACGAAAAAGAGAAGAAAGACTGACAGTGTAATGTTCAGACAATAAAAAAGCTTTCATAATTATACTGTGGTGAATGTCTCATTCACTGGGATTCACACAGCTGATATCAGAGGTACACCTGCAGCATTGCCGTAAGGAGGGTTCTCACCAAGGTGGATCAAGGAGAATGAAGGTGTTGCAGATGAAGAAAGGTTAATAAAACGCATCTCGGTCCCCTTTCTCCCAGGATGTAATCTCCTCACTGCAGGATCGACTGTCTCTGCGCTATATCGAGCATTTTGCTCTTGTTCTGGAGTCTGGCGGGCTAGATCAAAACCACCGGCTGCATCTGCTGCAGGAGAACCAGCCTCTGTCACATGTAAGTTCACTTCTTAACAACACCATCAAGTCAGTCACACATGGCTCATACCTTCACGGACAGGGATCCTCATGGCTGTGTGGCATTCGTTCTAGCCTTTGCTATCCTGAATCTTAATCATATCCTTCTTATAGAAGGATTTATTGGTCCCACTTTACATGCAAATGTGTATAAAAGTCTTCAAGAAGTATGCACAACCCCATGAACCAAGGTATTCTCTATGAAGGATAGTGCAACATTAATTATGGTTAACTCCACTCACAAATGTGCTGTTTGCACAATGATATATATTGTGGCCAAAATGAATTTACCTACATTCATGGACTGTTTTGATGAGGTAATGAATACTATGATTTCTCCTTTGCGTGAAGTATGAGTATAACTTGGGAGCTATGAAGTGAGGAAAGGCTCTTTTTACAATGTGCTATACTGGAGAGATATGCTTTTGAGGTGCTGACCTGGCTTACCCTGGATAAACCCCCTCACCTTTCCCAGGTGGTGCAGAGGACCTACTTCCAGGGGATGAAGTGTCTTTTCCGCATTTGTTTCTTCCCCAAGGACCCAGCCGACCTGCTCAGGAGGGATCCGGCAGCATTTGAGTACCTCTACATACAGGTGCTGTCTCCATAATCACGCTCAAAAAATGTGTAATCACGCTCAAAAAATGTGTGCGTGAATGTGTGTGCACACCATTCCTACTGGACCTTAATCTCACACCCACCCATGAATGTTTTATACAATATAGAGTGAAAAATTTCCTTAAAGTTCAGATTTGACTATCTTCATTCCTCATAGCAGTTTTTTATTTCCTGGTTTTGTGTTCCTTTTTGAACAAAAAAGAACTTGTCAGATATAATGTGACTGACTGAAGGATGTGCCTTTCCTTTCCTCCACAGAGCCGCAATGATGTCATCAAGGAACGCTTTGGCATGGACTGGAAGAATGATATCACACTGAAGTTGGCGGCTCTCCACATCTTTATCACTGTGTCAGCTGCCAGGCCCAATCAGAAGATCTCCCTCAAGCACGTGGAGTGAGTGTCACTGCCCTCTCTGTTCATCAGGAGCATGTTCTCTATAGCTGGCAATGATAGCTGAAATGCACTCTGAGCATCTTATCCCTGGTGCCCTCCTTTAGCCATTGTCTGTGTGCTTCAACAGAGAAATGACTGACACATGTAAACCCTTTGGAGAGAAGGGATTCTGTGCTGAAAATATTAAAAGCCACAGTATTTCAAAGTTTAAAGCTTGTTGCTTGTGAAAGCAGCTCATGGAAGTACGTTATATAACCATTATTCACAACTATTTCTCTGTGGTAGAACCGTTTTTATAACACATGCAAATTTGCAAAATTTATATTAAAAATTGTTGCCATTGACAACCATTCCCAACCACTGTACTTGAAATCTCTCTCTCTCTCTCTCTCTCTCTCTCTCTCTCACTCACTCTCTCTCTCTCTCCCTCCTTGTCTCTCTCTCTCACCCAGGAAGGAGTGGGGCCTGGAGCCCTTCCTTCCCCTCACCCTGCTGCCACTGGTAAAAGAGAAAAATGTCTGTAAGACTCTCTCCCAGCTGCTAAAGACCTACCAACATCCCCCACCTGCAGGCAGCAAGGTATGGTACAAGCACACTGTAGATAGCCAGAGACTGAGATTAAGCTTTTTTATATTTTTACACACAGAACAGTCTGTCCTTGCCACTGAACAGTCTGAACATTCTTATCTTTGGAACATTCCTGGAGTCTCAAACAATTTCAGTACAAATTCCAGTTTCTTACACTTCCTCTCTAAACTGAGTAACTCATTCAGTGAAAACTTCAGTGACTATTGCTTCTTACTTAATCAAACCAAAGGCCTGTTACACCAGTTCTCAATAGATTTGCCTTAATGTTATGGCTGATGTAGAACAGAGCTTTAAGTAACTGTTGTACCACTTGGATGTATACCATTCATTCTTTGTACACATGTGGTATAACATCCTACATCTTTTAGAGAGCAGGCATAGGTTGTATGTTAAAGTTCTCCATGTTAACATGCTTATGTATTTCTGGCAATATAGTAAATATTTTCAAATTAAAACATACAGCAATAATATGTCTTGTGTCACAATATAGTTCTCAGTTAGTGGGAATCTGGAATTTAGAACAAATGACTCAATATAAAAATAAATTAACTATACAATTAATTAGCTATTGCTGTTTAAATTAATTTTATGTAGCATGTCTATCAAAATCTACTAGTGAGCCATCACCGAAACATGGCCACCAGCCTACCCCAAGTAGGATTTTGTTATCCCTGTTGAATGGACTGTATTCATATAGCACTAGAATCAAAGATAGTGTACATTATTACAAACCAGAAAGGGGAAGATGCAAGGTAGTTGATGGAGGTGCTGTGAATGAAGTATATTCCCAGATGTGTATGTGACCATCTGGTTAAATTGTTGAATATTGCCACAAGAACCCGTATGTATGCTATTTATACAAATGTTTCCTTTGAGACGGGGGAGAGCCAGGTTTTCCCTCCTTTGGCACCTTCAGTGCATTACTTAATCTTGATTTGTATTCGTTTTGTTATTGGTGACATGAAACATAATGACGATCCGTAAACCTTTTATGATATCAATTTTTCCAGATAGAAATAAATTACATGTTTTTAGTGTCATTCCCTGGCATTGTCCAAAAACAAGCTTGTCACTGTGGCCAGCGTACAGGGCTATAAAGTCAAGCAGGACTGCTTTGATAAGATCACTATGTAAGTAGTTAAATAGTGCCACACAGAGTTACATTGGTGACATTGCAATAACATTATCTCTCTCTCTCCCTCTCTCTGCAGGTACCTCCTCTGCAGGGGAAGTTACAGTACATGCGTGCACTGAATGAACTGCCACCTTTTGGAGGTCTCCTGTTCCACACCGTGGGTCTGGTAATGGCCACTATTTTTAACTCATGTAGGGGAAAACAACTCTCCACAAAATTCTAATCATCAAAACCTGCAGCATAAACTCATTGCTGGCATGCTGGCAATGTTTGGGCCGGTTCAAGGCATAGGCAACAAGGGCAGTCACCTAGGACACCATCCGTCTGGGGGGGGGGGAGGGGGGGGGGTGGCCAACAAAGGCAAAAAAGAATGTGTGTCCATGATAGTCCATCACTGTCTTCCCCCTAACCAATCCCCTGTGGTATCCAAAATCTCATAGTTCAGCCAAGGGTAAATTACACATTACACACACCTTTCACAGCACACAAGTCGTTTATTTTTGCATTTCACAGCATGTCCGCGCATCTTCCCTCCTTGTCTATCCAGCATGTGAGTTCGCTCTTCTTCTCTCAACAGGACGAGAAGCAGTCGGCTACCAGCCTGTTGGTCGGGCCTCGGCATGGTATAAGCCACGTCATTGACCTGAAGAACAACCTCACCACCGTGCTGGCAGAGTTCAGCCGGGTCGCCAAGATCCAGCTGTTCCGAGAGAACCAGGGTGTGGCCCGGGTGGAGCTGGCGATCTTGGATGCCAAGGTGATATTCTATGTGAAACTAAAGTCTGCTGGGCTAGACTGGTTAAGCAGACTATACTTCATTCTTGAAATATCCATAGTTGGCCATTCTGTTACCACTACTAAATATGGTCTACCACAGGAGTCGTATCTTACCTTTCTATAGTCATTGGTAATACATGTGATTTCCTGTTTCCACAAAATAGATTGGTTGCTATAAGCTGAAGTTGAATTAAGTTGCCTGTTTTCCAGTCTTACCACAATGTAATGTTTATATTGTGAGCTTCGATGAAAATGCTTTGGCTATGAGTGAGTTTACAGATTTTATAGTCTTTCTGGAAAACTCATTTTGATACATAAAAAAGGTTATTTCCAATGGCATGTCAATAAAACAAGGACACACAGTGTCATTGATTCAAAGGACCATGAGTGCTAATAGCACCCCCTTGTAGAGAATCTTCATCCTGTTAAACATGAGTGAGTGAGTTGCAGGCCAGGTCCACGAGGTGCTTCACATCAAAAAATCTCTCTGCAGTGTGCTGCACTTCATACTTCTGTATCATACTAACCTTTGTCATTACCTCCCTCCTCAGCCACTAGTCCTGTTGATGGAGTGGCCAGATGCCACCAATTTTGCCAGCCTGATATCTGGCTATTACAAACTGTTTGTAGACCCCAAGAAGAACATTTACTGCCGGACACCTGGTCAGTCCCACATGATCAAGGCAGGTAAGTTAGTAGCCATCTCCTTTATATATAATGCTGGACAAGTACAGGGTATGCATCACTAATGCATGTTCTCACTGCTAGTGTGGTCTCATATCAGGAATAATTTGTTTCCCTGCCAGGACTATCATGTTTATTTCTCATGCGAACAGTTACGGTATACAATAGGCGAGATTGAAAATGTCAAACATAAACATCAAACACCACGTGTATTATCTTCAACAGTCATCATAGCAGAAACTCATCCACATTTCCAAACAACTGAAAACACATTTTTCCTCCTCTGAAGATATTGTCATTTGTGCTACATTTTTTTATGTTACTCAAACATGACATAAAATAACAATAGATTAACATTTGCATGTATTGTCATGTTACTGAAGAGAAAGTCTGCAGACTCGATTTCCTAGCTTTCTGTCTCTCAGGCAAGTATCATTCATTAAAGACCACTTTATGTGGAGAGCCAATCATCATGTGACAGCCATAAATGTGTGCAGGGACCCCCCTGGACTGTCATCTGCTTCTTTATGTGTGACTGGGCCAGCTCCATTGAGTCATGTTAACAGTCATCTCTGGAGAGTTTCATTTGTGGTTCTCTGGCTGAGCCCCTTCTCCTCTCATCTCCATCACAGTTTGGCCCACTCCAGGCAAAAGCAGCCCAGTTCATCTGTTGGTCTTCATCTTCCTGACTAACATTTCGGAGTTATTCTTTCCATGCCATCTTTATCTGTGGTGAGACAAAATCTGTCACTGTCAGACACATGATGGACATCTCATGCCTTTTTGTGATCAAATGACCTCCTGGGCAAAGTCAGCACATGTGTGTTTGGGACCCCTAATTCCAGGCAACTCCTCCGCTTTGATGGGATCCATCTCCAGCCTACAAGCTTCCACCTCCATCCCACAAGACTGAGCTCAACATCCATCTCAGAAAACCCACCATCAGACTGTACCATAGTCTTTCCATCCGGACACACACTCTCTGCCTTTCAACTGTTGTGATAACTCCTATCTTTAGATTACAGAAGCACCCATGTTGCCCAGCGGAATGCACCTTCAACGTCCAGCAGTGGTCGGCGCTCAGAAGAGAGAGAGGGGCCCCCCAGAGACCCAGCCCGGGGGTCAGTGGGCCCACCAGAGCCCCAGCACCTGGGCCTCTGTCACATACACTTGAAGGAGCAGGAGCAGCTCCAGGACCTCCAGGCACAGGGTGATGCTGAGGCTGAAGTGGATATCAATGAGAACCTTGTCTCTGGGGAAATGGGCCGGCCACGCACCAAATCTGACCCCACACTTAAGAGCTCTGAGTCTATCGCAGGGCCCGAGGGGCACAGTAAAGACAGCCCTGGGTTCCGAGGGCGGGCCTATACGCTAGAGCCCTCCCAGCGGCCCACTCGCTTCTTCTGCGACTCCTGCAAGGCCAAACTGAAGGCGGCTGCTGAGGGGGTGGTGGCAGTAAACGGAGGAGGTGGGGCCCAGCAGCTGGCCCTGCGGCGCTGCTCCAATGCCTGCGCCTCCCGTGAGGGGGGTGCTGTGGACCTCACATCCCTCCCGCTCCCAGGGAATGAGGAGGACGAGGAGATGGAGGACAGGAGCGAGAAGCTGCGGCCGCCCCCTCCCGCCATTGCTGCCCCACCACCTGGATTCAGGGACAACAGTTCTGATGAGGATGACCCCAAGAGAGGCCAGAAAGCCCAGGGTGGGGCCACGGCAGGAGGAGGTGCACGGGAGGAGGTGCCCATCACACTGATTGATAGTGTGGCCACACGGACAGTTCGTGACCACGCGCAGGAGTTGGACGATGCCCTGGTGTCCACCCTGCAGGCATTGGAGGCCCTGGCAGCATCTGAGGATTACCCCCAACATCACCAGCAGCCCCCACAAACTGCAGGTGGACACACTGACAATGACCAGGGGCCCTACAGTAGCATTAGGGGCCAGGAGACCCTAGTAGCCTTAGGAGACCCTCTTTCAGTACCAAAGGCTCCTATTTTTGCAATAAGGGTTCTTTCTTGCAACCTTTCTTTACTTAGCTTATGTTTATACCAGGGTTTCAGGTATCCTTGAAAGTCAGTTGAATGCCAATCCTAATCTTTATCCTTTCCAAAGTGAATTTTGGTGTCAAATGAGGCACTGACAGTTAGGCTGCATATGTAATGACCTTTTAAACAACTGACTAATTGAGCAGTCAGTATAGTGGTGCGTTTTTTTTTTTAATTACCAGAGCAAATGAATAGAGAAAACAATGAAAATTCCTGTTGACCAGAGTTCGAGAAATATTTCTATCCCTTAAATAGTAGTATCTTTCTTGTGGTTTCACACATTTTCTATTGTTACAAAGCTTATGACCTATTGTTCAGCAGCATGAATTCTGTAACTTATTTTTTTAATCATTGTGACTCATGTGTCTACTTCTCTCTGAACCAACTATATTCTTTGAGTGACTGTGACCTATGCTCCCCCCTGCAGGGCTAATTGTGCTGGCGGCCATAACTCCTGAGTCATCATTGGACTCTGGACATGAGACCAACTCTTCTGAGCTGACAGACGTCTCTGAGATGGTCTCGGCTATGAAGCAAAACCAGACATACCTGCTGGCCCACCACATCAACAAGGAGCGCTTCTTCAGCCGCCGTGACTTTCCCCTGACAATCCCTGCCTGCACCACTCAAACTCTAAGCAGCGGTGCCCTGTCCCTGGGCCAACTGCGTGCCACCTGTCCCCCCAAACCTGTCATACTCAGCAAGACCGTGCCACTGATAGTCAGCCCCAGCCAGGAGACCCCAAGCCCCAGCATCAGAGTGGAGCAGAGCCGGACACAAGCTCCGGTTCAGAGCAACTCGAGCACAGTGGAGCCTAAGCCAGAGCCTCCCCCTGGGGGTATGGCTGACCCCTCCACTCAGACTGCTAAGGAACTGAAGGTAGCCAATCAAGGAGAGATATGCCAGACTAGCAAAGACCAGAGGGCGGTTGGACCCCCAGAAAGCCAGTTGAGCTTCAATTCCCATGTGGATGTGAAGGGCAAAGTTTCCAGTGCTTCTAGCCCTGAAACTACCAACAAAGCCTTACCGATACTCTTGCCTGTGGACAAAGCTGTTTCTGCAAAAATTTGCTTAACAAATATGTGCCAAGATGCCGAGACTGCCTCCAGTAAGACCACCAAGCCTTCAACCACTAACAACAAAGGTCCCTTACCAGTGGATGACCTGTTTTGTACATGCCCAGTGCGGCCTGACCCTAAGCCTCCCCTGAGGCTGAAGGACCCACAGGCGCAGAAGGTGGTTGTGTTCCACTCCTCCTCTCCAACAGATGATGAGCGTCTGCGTGCCAAAGCCAAGGGTTTGCAGCTGTCCAGCAGCAAAGAGGGTGGGACGCGGGGACCAGAACCCAACCTGCCCAAGCAAAGCCTCCTGGCCCCACCAAGGTACTCTCCACGTCCAGAAAAGACAGAGCGCAAAGACATGCCAGATGTAAAGACGGAGGTAAAAGCTAACAATGAGACACAGAAAGCACCCAAAGCCCTGCCCATGCTGGTAGAAACCACACTGACAACTAGCTACGCAGACAAGGCTGCGACAATCCCTGCTGTGGAGCACAAGAAACACGGTGGTGGCAGTGCTGGCAACAACAGGGGCCCTAAGCAGCAGCGCACTGCCCCCTTCCTGAGCTTCCGGAACTTGCTTTCAGCCACGTTCCCAGCTCGGCTGCGCCGTGAGACGGATGAACGGCAGGCCCAGCTGCAGAAGGTGCGTCAGTATGAGCTGGAGTTCCTGGAAGAGCTGCTTAAACCTAAGGCAGCACAGGCTGAGTTCCTGCCCCCGGGGCCTTCCCCAGTGCCCGGGGGCACTCCCTGCTCTTGCCAGCTGCGCTCCAGTCCCGTGCAGAAGGTTCCCGGTGTCTCCCGTGAGCAGCGGCGCAGTTGCGACTGCAAGAGGCTGTGCCGGGGGATCCGGCTGCCTGACACGCCAGTGGGATCTGCTGCCGAGCGCAGAGGGAGGGAAAGGGCAGTCTCAAAGACCCCGCCAGCAGTAACTAAGGTGTCACATTTACCTGAGGGACCCAGGAGACCTCATACCTTGGAGATCAAGACCACCAGAATACGCTCCTCCAGCCTGGAGTCCCGAGAGCCTCGGGGGGAAGCGGCATCCTGCTTGCCCACCTGTACATCCCGCCCTGAATGTTTGGGTGCTCCACAGTACAAAAAGCTCCAGAGGCGGTACAGCATTGGGGAGGCTGAGGGCAATGAGAATGCACCCCTCTATGCTGAGGTTAAGCCAAAATCCAAGAGTCTAGAAAAGGAAATGGAGCGGGTAAGGGCAACAGGCCTGAGGCTTCCCACCCCTGTGGAGCCATGCTATACCACCATAAGGGATGGGAAGAGGAAGGGCGTGTTCTCCATCCAGGGGGAGGAGCCCTCTCGGGAAGGGCGACCTGCTGCAGCGGAGGTAATGCTGGGACTACCGAGTGAGGACAACGATGACAGGGAGAAGTGCTGCTCCTTCTGCTTCTGTTACCGCAAGTGCGAGGCGGCTGACGAGAGCAGTGAGAAGGATGAGCTGTCCTACTCCATTCCCCTGCAGGTGCTGCCTGGTATGCAGCTGGATGCCCACTCTATGCCTGTGGTCAGCAAGACCCTGCAAGTTCTCAATGCAGAGGACTGCAGCGGGGAGGAGGAGGTAGAGCAGGAGGAGGAGGAAGAGGAGGAGCCACAGACCCAGGATATTGACCTACGAGCCTGCAGCAGTCTGGAGGGCAGCCTGGCGCGTGTGCAAGCTCTGCAGGGGAAAACCTTCTCCCTTCCCGACGGCTTCCTCAGCGCCCAGCTTGATGCTAACGAGCTGCTGGCCATCCTACGGCAGTGCGCTAGTGGCGGATCCCACATAGAGGGTGAGCCCCAGCTGCAGTCATCACGGCTAGCTGAGTACAAACAGGAGCTAGCGCTTCGCTTCAAGGAGTTTCGGGCATCATGCCGGCGGGTGGCTGGGGTGGAGAAGAGCCCCTCGCGAATGTTGAATGCCGTCACCGCCAGCTTCCAGGTACTATGCGGCCTGACACAGACCTTCATCCAGTTGGTACGTGGAGTACGCTCGGAGGCCCAGCGTCTGCAGCTTCTGCGCAAGGTGGAAGAGGTGGCTATCAACTACACGCTCCTCCTACGTGCCGCCGAAGAATCCATGGGCCACTCCAGCAGCCTACCTGCCAAGAATTCTGGCCTCCAGGCTGGGCCTCCTCCTGCTACCACCACTGCAGGCTCCCTCAACCGCCCCATCAAGACCCTGATAACGAAGTGAGGCTCATACTTCTGTTATCTATGGGGGGCCTCGAAGAACATGTGCATCCATGCCCCCCCAACACACATACACACACACGCACACACACATTCACACACACTCTTCTTGCTCCATTCCCTCACACATCCAGTGAAGCTGATATGTGACAGTCTGGAGTTAAGTGGGTGCACTCCCTGCCCTGAGTGTCACCATACTGACTTATTGTTTACATTATTTCCCATAACTGTACTTGCTACAATGCATCTTGGGACGGGAAGCAAGTGCTCCTTGACACGTTTACAGAGGCTGCATCAGCACAGGAATTGCACCACTGGCCCTACAGAGTTCACAGAACCCCTCTTACACCACCACATCTGTGCAGGAGTAAAAACTGGACTGGGACCTAGGACCTAGGACCTCCAACACAAATGCATACACAAGAGATGCAGATGTGCAGATAGACACACATAAAAACACTCTCAGACCGGCAATATGGACAGGGCTATAAGTGAGACCTATGGCTTGATGCTACAGGGTGCAGTATTATCTTTGTCAAAACTGATTAAGTCTGATTTTGTTTTATTTTTACTTTGCAAAGGAGAAACTGTTTTGTGTAAAAAATAATATTTATCTTAATGATTATTATGAATATGATCATGACTATTAGGATAACATATCCAACATCCAGTGAGCACTGAGAAAAATTGTCCTCAACAAAAATATCAAGTAGCGGATTCTGTAAAATTAGTTTGCGCATAAGCATTGGTGGGGTCAGGTGATATGCTTGTTTGTACATTTCTTTGATCATTGTGACATGATACAGAGTGCTTCACTGGGTATCTGGACAATCTTTAAGTGTCTTAAGTGCAACTTCAATGCGTACAGTATATTCACAGTATTGGACTTTGTGTCACTGAAAATGTTTAAATGGCCACATGTTTGGACTGCATTATTTGTGAGGCACAGATGCACATGCACGCACATGTGAAGTGGAGACACAGGTAAGGCACACCTGCTCAGGGCAGTCAATGTAGCAGAAATCCAAACTCATGGCTCATCCATTTCAGTAGGGACCGATTGCTCTTCTTTGTGGGAGTGAAGCCTTGACCTTCTGGGCCTGGCTTGGCACTTGTCTCATGATCTGTACACTAATTTTCACAAGGCACGGAAACAGGCTTAAAGACACATGCCCAAAACAAACCTGGCACCTCATCTAATGCAACAATATCTGCCTCATTCTAGAAGAAAAGGCTGCCGCAGGTGAGTAAGCTTGGAATATGTACAGCTTACATGTTTTCCCCATATGTATCAACTGAATTCTGTTCTCAGCACACGTCATGCTCAGTCACTGTTTTCTTTGAAATGGTTTTTGCAGTTTCAGCACATTTGACAAGGAGAGCAAGGAGGTCCAAATAGCCCTCCATGTGGTGCCCTTTTTAAATGATTTTATATCACAGAAAAGAGCTTCTGATTCTACACTAATCACCTTCCTTTCAAAAGAATCTCACTCCTTGCCAGTCCCTCCCCCTCCGCCCCCAATCCTGACGCTGCTCTTTTTTTAAGTACTGTTTATCCGTTGTTGAAGAAACACACATAAAAGTAGTTTTTTATGTATTTTAATAAAGCAAACACCTGTTCATTGTCTGAACACTTTTTTCTGTCTCTTCCTATATCCTGTTGACAGACCCGACTCACATAAAGGTTTACAAAGTTCTAAAGCCCATGTAATTATTTACAATTTAATTCAGCTTCTGCCTGCTTGATTCCTAGTCTGGTTGTTGGCATGGTTGAGATTCATATGTGCCATACGTTCTTCATATCAGTCTGTCTTACACGTTGCCATGTATTCACCTTTGTCTTCCTGGATTTCCACAGTAGAGATTACATGGGTTCTTCTGCTGGTGGGTTATAATCCTCTGTGTATGTCGGAGATGGTTTAGGCTGGTCTTGTCTAGTCTTGTTTCACTGGAATGGCGACTGGGCATACAAACATAGGAAAAGCCCCTCACTGCTTTTCATCTCTATGATGGTGTATGATTATGTAATCAACTTGTAAATAGTGTAAATTAAATAGGACATTTGTGAGGAGGCAGACACTTTTAAAATATTAAATATTGGCAGTGTAAAGATTTAACATAAATGCTTCACTGTTTTTGTAAAACAAAAAGAATCATAATATGACTGTACCTTATTTATAGTAGTAATGTATCATAGAAATTAATAGTGGAAAGCTATATTTTAAAGAATATACATAACTATAAAGCATGGGCCATGTTTATTTTTATAAAATGTTTCCATTTTGATCCTACTTTTCTCTCACAGTTTTTAGAAAAACTGTTTTTTCAGGTTTTTTTATCACAAGTTGAATATTTTGTTGTGACATGCAGTTTGGTTGCATTCCCAAAATGTTATTATGTCCATCTGTTCCATACTCTTGTGGGTTTTTGTTTTGTAATTGTGGCATTCGGTCCGCCGGAGAGGCGGATTGGTCTCGGCTGAGCCGGCTGGTGGAGAGCAGCACACCTTTAAGGTGCGTGTGTTCTCCCCACCAGCCGGCTCAGCCAAAACCAATTCGTCTCTCCAGCAGACCGAATGCCACAGTAATGTATTGCCTCATTTATTTAACTTATTTATTTGATTATTTTTGTCAAATATCTTGTCTTCAATGTGGTCCTCTGTCTGTGTATAACGTGGTTCATGTTTTAATAGCAATAAAGTGTATTCATGTTAATACATTCAACTTAAAAAGTGTGTGTGTGTGTGTGTGAGAGAGTGACAGAGAGAGAGAGAAAGAGAGCGAGAGAGAGAGTAAACAGGACTGTGATCTGCTGTTCCTACAGGTATCTATGTTTTTAATAAATGAAGCTAAATGCACCAGACAACATCACACACAGTGAAACAAAAGCATTCATTAATTGTTTTTGTCCCGTTTAGATGTAACTACACACAAGCACATGTAAAATAAAGTAGTCCTTGTTTTTCAATGTATATTCCCCGCACTTGTGAAACAACTCTAAATGGTTAGTCCATCAGATAATTAGAATCATGAGATTAAAAATAAACATATATTGCTAGATTATACTTTACTGTTGCCATCATTGGCAAATGTTGACATGGTTTTATTTTTATTGTCCAAAGAAACAACAGTGAATTTATTGAAAATGTGACATTAAAACAAATCATCAATGAAGTCCATTTAATACAGTGACATTTGAGAAACTGCCACTAGATGGGAGTGCAATGATGACTCCCAAAATTACAACAACTTACAAAATACATCTGAGGAACAAATATTTATGTATACATATTAGTGGGGACTGGTGGAAGTGGAAACGGAGGGACAGAAATGTTTACAAAAATGGGGGGGGGGGGGGATGGGGGTCATTCATCGATCATTCATCCTCCCTAAAATAACCCCTAAAGTTCATATCCACATCCGTCACCCCTAAAATAACCCCAGAAGACCTAGAATGTTCATCTTGGTGATATCTTAGAAAGAAAAAAAAAACACTGAATGATAAGGCTAATTGTAATTAAAATGAAACAGAATTGAACCCCTAAGCTGTCAAATTGTTCCACGATTAAACTGGATTTGCATTAAAATTCTGAATAAACTTTATTTGAATACAAAAGTTCAAAGATGATTAACGTACACACTTTAAAAAACTTACACATATGTAATAATGAATTCATCTGCAGATTCAGGAAATGCTCATGGTTTTAATGTGCTTTTTTTAAGAAGACATTGTAAAGATACTATAATGTAAACTATGAAAATGAGGCTATAAAAGCCTGCAACCACAGATAAGATATTGTACACCTCTGCACTACACACACCTGGAGGAAGCCTCAAAAGCTGCTGTGCCTTCATCATCCATATTGATCTCATTGGTATGTGCTGACACCACAACAGAGGGAAGGACCCAGAGACCACCACCTCTGTCACCCTGATGTAGCAAACAAGAAATGGCTCAGTAGCTAGGTTTAGTGCTGACCCACAGAAATGTTGTTTACCCTCTCCCTACAATGTCTTGCGTAAAGAATAAGATATTCAAAAGCTTTTGAACAGGAACATATGTAAACCTTGTGTATAGAGTAACGTACTATGAGAAATTCTAGAGAAGTTTGTGGCATTACATAACGGGGAGTTAAATTAATCAAACCATCCACTTCTGTCACATATTCTGTGCATGCTACATTTATTTTAAATTTACATTTCAACTAGAGATGGTATTTCATTATGGTTTAAACAATTTACATATTACTTTATCATATTTCAAACTGTAGTGTTCCAGCCTCTCTGGTTCCAGCCCACTTTTAATCTCAGATTGGGATGGCAGGTGTGTTACACCTTGACAGGGCATAGCCCACATGTATATAGCACCAAGAGTTCGGCATTTTAAGGGTTTCCTGCAGGGCATATTCCAGCCCCACAATTAATAATTCTTCTCATTGGACATTTAGCTACATCTGCTAATAACAACATCTGATCAAAGTCTTCTGATGAGAGTAGCAAATTGCCCGTTGGCATAATATAATTAACACTGCAGTCCACCAATTTCTGCTTACAAATGGTTGTTATATACGACTTTCTCTGACATCTAGCTAGCTCTGACAGGGATAGCGGAGAAAACTTTAGCTACAAGTTACAAAGCGTCTTTGGAGGTGTTGTTGGGGAACTTACAAAACAGGTCAAACACTTCATCCTGAACATCTGGGGGGAGAGGGGGGCGCTATTCTTATTCCATTCCCCAAGCCGAAAACAAAATTGGAAAAGGGTCTGTTGTGGATAAAACTTTGTGGACGACCACACTCGCAGCTCAATTCCAGTACCTTAAGCTAGACAGACTAGGTACATTTGCTCGAAGATGAGTTATTATTCTGCCTATTACTAACATAGGGATAACACATTTGGTCTATTACCTGGTTAGCCAACTGATTAAATCAAATCAAAATAAAGTTTATTTCGGGCAGACATATGTTTGTAATAGTCAATATTTATTTAATAGGCCTAAATATTTGTACATTTTATCAGTATTTATACATTCATCCCCCCCTCCCCCATATGTTCTATCTACAGTGCCTATTTTGCAATTGTATTTAAGTTGCAAATATACAAGAACTATACACTTTGTTAAATTAACTTGAGAAGCAACTATAAACATATCTGTTCTGAGGTTTTCATCAACCGTTTAAAACATTAATTTAAATCATGTCTTCTTCCAGTTATATGACAGTTTGATGTGACACAAAGGTTGAATGACCACATACTCTTTAGATGAAAACACAAGTCTAAGTTACTTCAAATTATTTAGGAAACACGGGTAGCATTGTTTTGAATAGAGCCTGTTTCATTTGTGTGAGCTAAGATAGCCATTAGCCAATGTTGTTTGATGTAACCTGGCCTCATTTTGATATCAGTACTTTCAATAGCAGGCTTTTCACGTTTTAATCAATGACTTATAGACAGTGCTTTGTATGCGAGCGTAATTTACCTTTTTTACGGAGGAAATGTGCTTTTGTAAATATATATTCTACTGTTACTCGGGCTCATTATCACAGAACTAACTGTACTCAACACGGATGCGGTAAAGGAGGACGCGCATTAATTACGTCATACGCCGAGGAGACCGGGGGGAAATTTGCGTGCTTTCGCGCGCAACCGAGAGGAAGCGCGTGGAGGTTATGATGGAGGAAAGGTAGAGAGAGGTGTGCGACTGGCAGGAAGCTTACCATCAGATGACAAGAAACACATCTACAATTGTTCTGCCTTGAACTACGCATTTAAATCTAACTAAGCAGCGTTGACGTGTCTAGGCACGTGTTTATTTTTTATCACTCCAGTTTCCCGTAAACCGACGCCCTGGAACGCCCAAAAATGCCGAACATTAAGATTTTCAGTGGTAGCTCTCACCAAGATCTGTCTCAAAAGATCGCCGACCGTTTGGGTTTGGAGCTAGGAAAGGTGGTTACAAAGAAATTCAGCAATCAGGAGACATGGTGAGTATGGCGGATTTTTATTTATTATTTTATTTATTTTTTGGTACTGCGGGATGCTTTGTTTACCCGGCTAGCAAGTCTGTTAAATATTATTGACGAATTTGTAATGTGTTATTGGGGTGTTGCACTCTACGGTCTATGGTTGTAGCACATGCGTTATCTACAAGTACTACTGATTGCGGGTAGTTGTTACCACGTAAGAAGCATTCCGGGGCTTGTAGTTGTTTTATAGCCTGGCCGTTACCCATGTCTGCACCGTACTGTAGGCGACGACACTACAATTCCCAGAGATCGCGCAGCGACTCGCATGTGTTTGCTTATGGGACTTGAAGTCAGCATCCATTTTATCGGCCAGTTCTATCACATGATTGCTGTCCTCGCGCTATTTCTACGAACGTTCGCTGTCCGAGTTCTGACTTTCTAACCCAAATCTGCTCTGACTGTCTGCCAAATGTTGTGGTTTAATTAGTAGTTTGGACCCTGACGGCCTGGCTTATACGCGACACTGGGTCTGAAATTGTGTAAACATTCGCACATGGCTTTAACTGTCCAGTGCATGGTTTGGTATTGCTTTTGGTTTGGGCGCAGATGCTATTAAACCTAGTTTTGATGTGTAAAATTTAACATAATTAGCATTATGATCGATTATGTAGCGTTATTTACTTGGATGTTACGTTATCTGTAGTAGTATGAAGAATATACTGTTTATTTTTTTTTAGAAAATAAATGTTGAAGCCAGCCTGCCTCAGAGGAGTTGTGCATCATGGAAAGTACAAGGCCTGCTTATTGGTATGGTCTAATTTATCCCCAAATTTAAGGCAACCTATTTAAGATTTTTAAATGAATGTGGTAGATGGCACCTGTGCCCCGCCTGCCCTATTGAGCACAGGAAACTAACTTGTATCTGTAGTGTTATCTTGGGGTTGTATTGAAGTTATGGTTATTCCTTAAATTGTACGTTTGGTAAAACTTTAAGACAAGAAAACTGTTACACTGGCTTAAACTAAGAATATTTCTTCAGAATCCTTTGACAATAATGTGGTTTCTCGCGATCTGAATGGAGTTATTCTGAAGATTTAATTTGAATTTGAAAGCTTGGATATGAGAAAAGGAACAGCACAGTGCAGTAAAATCAAGTTGGGCCGATGATTTCAGAGACTAGGGTACACACTACAAAGGGCTAAATAGATTGCTTGTAGGTTTAGTGGGAGGAGATTTGGAGCACATGGTCTTTGGACAAATGTTGGTTGAGTGGATTGCGGTGCCTAAGTCATTACCTATTGAGTAGACGGGAGACATTAAGGCACTACCAGCTGTGAAGCTCTAAGATCTTTACACAATGGGGAAACATATGTTGTGCCATGTAGCCTATGTCAGGCAAAATGTATAGGCATACTACAACAGATTTTAGTTAGGCTATGTTTTTTAAAGAGGAACATCTTCCTTAAGATGTGATTTGGTATTAGATTTTCGCACTACCTTCGCAGGTAGTGTACGATGGATCTGGTACACTTGCACACTTCTGCAACTGGTCTCTGGCAAAAGTAAAGAAATCACATTTGGACCCTGATGTCCAGTTCTATGATAAGTAACTGTGTTAAAGGTCACAGGGTAGTAGGTCTTGGAGGCATTACTGATAACTGTCATGGCCAACTTTCTGATTACATATGGACAAGTAACTTTATTGACAGTTTTCTGGTTGCATTATTGGAGCATTAGACCAAAGACATCAGATCCACCGTTCCACTAACTCTGCACTCTCAGTTCTCTTCCACGTATTTCAGTTCACTTTCAGTTGCAAAATGGGCTTGCTCTTCTTACTTCTAAGTTGTTACTCTCCACTTTAGATAGGCCATGTGGTGTGGAATGTGTGGTCACCAGAAATGTTGTTACACTGAAATTCGCTTACAGACAAATGTAACCGTAGCTGGAATGTTAACTATAAAAAGGCATTTGAATTGTAGCATAACAATACTCTCATTTTAGTCTCTCCCAAGTCGCTTATAGAGTCAGAGTCTTCTCCTATTAGGCTAGCTATGTACAAATGAAATTCAACAGTTGATGTAAAATTTTAAAAAATAGAATAGCAATTCAACAATAAAAAGGCTGGTTGTCATATGTTCTTGAGGGGTGAAGGGTTACAAGACAAAATTGAGTTCTAATAAATCTGGCCTCCGAAGTCACAGGTGATGGTGGGCAAAAATACTTAAATCACATTCCTGGCAAGATTTGAAATGCCTGGAAGTGAGTTTGATAATTAATCAACTACCTGCTGCCATCTCTTCATCCTATCAGAATTCATAATTGTGTAAACCTGTAATTCTGATGTTCATTGGCATATTGTTGATGAATGGCTTTGTGATAAGCTAAGTGTCTTGCAGAAGTGTGACTACACTTGCAGATGAATCGGTGCATCACAGTGGGATAAAATTTTGGATAATTAAAAAACGGTACTTTTGAAAACTGAGTGTCAGATGTCTGTGCATGAGCTCATCAGTTCTAGTACCATTAGCAGTTTTGGCTCGTCTTCTAAATGAGGCTAAATTAGGCTTCTAAGTCATTGCTTTTAAAAAATATGCTCACTGATGTGACTGTGTGCTTATTTAAAAGATTTGTCAGTGAACTCACTGATATCTCGAGATTGTCAATCTGTTAAGTGTATACTTACTTTAATTGTCTGCTAATCTGCAGTTGACTCATTGAGATCTGTGTCACTCTGTTGCACTAAGCTACAAGCACTGTACTGTTGCTATTGCATTAGAAAAAGTCAGAGGAATCCAGCTATATGTGTTTGTGAGAAATGAAATGTCCTGAAGATCGAATAGCGTTTTAAGGACACGCGTGGAGTTCTGTGCAGTTTGAGATTATGCGCTGTGAATATAGGCTATCTCTCATGCCAATTTCAGTTCGCCCCTGGGTTATCTGACAAAGAAAAGGGAAGAATTTGCCACAGAACCTTCTTGGCTGTTGCCACCTTTTGTTGTGATCTCTCTGCTTTCCACATGGGGCATTTGCATGGCTGAAGTGTTTTTAAACGCGTTGAGCCGAGTGAAAAGTCAGGGAAAAGCCTGCGGGCCTCCTCCTCCCTTGGGCTCCCCCCTCCTGTGCTCCACCCCTGCTGTCTGGTAGCAGTAAACGCACAGGAAGAGCGTGTCATCCAAACAACCAGTCCTCCCATGTTACTGTTGTACTTGTGAGCAGGTGTCCTGGTCAAAGTGAAATCGTGCACGTCTATGCACGTTTGTTAGAAGTAGGCTATATTCTCAAATCATGCTCAACAAAACCGTTTTAAAAGCTTTTTAAAAAAAATTTATTTTGGGAAAAAAAACATTTTAGCATTAAAAATATCGGCATAGTTTTTTCTTATCCTTTGAAAGCCCAAAGACTTAGTTTGGTAAAAGAAAGAACACACCTTTCAATAAATTTAACTTGTCTGCTGTGAGTGGATTGGGGGGGATTTTAATAAGAATAAGGAAAACACTTTGGGGTAATCTGCAGATCGGTGGGTCCGATAGGTATCTGTCAGGTCAATAGCCAGCCGCAGATGTGTTGGGATTGGGGCAACGGAATGGATATGTGTCTTATGGTTACCTAAAGGACGGTGGGGTATGAGGACAGGGGAAATTTGAGGCGCAGGTGTATTTGACAAGAGGAAAGGCCTTGAAGGTAATGAGGTTTTTAAAATGTTCTCTGTCATAAAAACAGCATCAGGAAGATGACTGTTCTTCGATTGCTGTGTTTGAAGGTCGTTTAATGAGTCTGACCCCCCCCCCCCCCCCTCCTTGCAGCGTGGAGATCGGCGAGAGCGTGAGAGGGGAGGACGTCTACATCGTTCAGAGCGGCTGCGGCGAGATCAACGACAACCTGATGGAGCTGCTGATCATGATCAACGCCTGCAAGATCGCCTCGGCCTCCCGCGTGACCGCCGTCATCCCCTGCTTCCCCTACGCCCGCCAGGACAAGAAGGACAAGGTGGGGGTGAGGGATATCGATCTAGCTACTTTTACCCACTCCAACCCCATTCCACCTCCTGCAGTGAGGCTGAAGTCAAAGTGGACTGGAACACAGTTTTCAGGTTTTTGGGGTGATTTTGAAGGGGAAAAATTGAATGTGTTGAGTTGGGGGGGAAAAGTGTTGAACTTTTAGTAATTTAGTAATGCGAGATGGACATGTCCAAATTTGGCTTCAGCCATACTCACATACTCAACTTCATTTCCCACAATGCTTCTCAAAATCATGCAAGGTTGTTTAAAATATTCAAGGTGTTTAATGCACAAGAATAGAGGGAATATTTAGATAATGTTATGTGCCCTTGGAAGCAGGTGCTCAACCTTTAGAAACCATTCAGAAACCACATTTTTTCAGTTTGGGGCATAAGCATCAAAGGTGCTGGAAACGTGTTGCTGTTCTTCTTCCACCACCTTTGGACCAGTGCCCAAGTCCACCTTTCCTTTTAATTGCAGTTCTTAACATGCATATTTTTTTCCTTTTTTGAATACATTAATCCTGCATGCCATCATTCAAGCATGGATATCCACCATCTTCATAATTTGGTTGAATGGTTCCAAAATGTGTCACGGTTCTGCTGTTGAATACTGCTGATGATTTGCATTAGTAGCACAGCATTTGAAGTGTTGTGATAGTCATGTGGAGTCTCTGAGGCATTGAGTAGAGCGATACAAGGTGCCGTCTGTCTCACGGTGGTGTGTCTCCCTGTAGAGTCGAGCGCCCATCTCCGCCAAGCTGGTGGCCAACATGCTGTCTGTGTCCGGAGCCGATCACATCATCACCATGGACCTGCATGCCTCCCAGATTCAGGTGAGGAGTGAGCCAGAGAGAGCGGGTGTGTTAGCCTGTGGTCAACCTAGGGCTCAAAATATTTCTTTATTTATATAATCCACATTTGTGCTCCCGCACACACGCTTGCGTCTCGTTCAGATTTGTTCATGTTTCTTCACAATGGACATTATTACTTTGTATTTAAAGCTGGTCACATTAGCTTGCATGGTAACCAAAGATATGTGAGATTAAATTGTAGATTTTTAAATTGTCTATGAGGAGGAAGTGTTCTTCAAATTAAAATGCGGAGGATTTTATCACAAAGTTGTGAATAGGACTAAGCTGGTGATTTCCAATCAATAGTTGATTGGGGTTGAGTTAGTGTTGCTGGAATGCTGCCTCGCTGCAGCTTTCTGGCAGGTGGCAGATTCGCCTTTAGTCTCCGATAACCTCCTGCTGGGATTTTTTTTTACAGGGTTTCTTTGACATCCCGGTGGACAATTTGTACGCAGAGCCCGCTGTGCTCAAGTGGATTAAGGAGAACATTCTGGAATGGAAGAACTGCACCATCGTGTCCCCGGATGCTGGAGGAGCCAAGAGGTGACCAAGGAAGACACTGCATGTGGCACAGAGGGTTACCCTGCGTCCTGCAGACCCCTCGCCCGGTTGCGTTTTTCGGGTTGTAGTGAACACAAAAAAAAAGTTACATTTCGCGTCAGGATTTAAATGCTCCACCTATGTGTTTTTACTGGGTTCCCAGGCAGCTTGTTTGTGCAATGTAAATACTTAATGTATGCACTGGGAATGCTCTGGATACTGTTCCTGAACTAAACCCCTGTGTTCCCCATGCAGAGTCACCTCCATCGCCGACCGCCTGAATGTCGACTTCGCCCTCATCCACAAGGAGAGGAAGAAGGCTAACGAGGTTGACCGCATGGTCCTTGTGGGGGACGTGAAGGACCGAGTTGCCATTTTAGTCGATGACATGGCTGACACCTGCGGCACCATCTGCCATGCAGCTGACAAGTAAGCCCCTCCCACTGAGTGACGCTCCCCCCACCCCCACCCCCATCCCCCTCCCCCCTCCATACACGTCTCTGGCATGTTTTGCACAAACCACAGGTTCAGAGGGAGTTTTTTCTTTCTAACAGGACTACCTTGACTGTTTTTGTTTTGTTCGTTTTTCACAGCAAACAAACAAAACAATCTAATTTTTTTAAAAAAACATAATTAGAATAATCACTGCTATGAGGCAAATCGGCTGTATTTTGTTTGTTTTTTGTTTTTAATTATACCTGATGCTGTTGAACAAAACCAAAATTCAGATGCCACATCCCATGAAATGCTTCCGGGGGAAAAAACATCACCACTGATATCTATTGGGTGATGATAAGACAGCCAATCAGCAGCAAGCCTAAACTCTGCTGTCTCTGAACTCCCAGGCTTTTATCGGCTGGAGCCACCAAAGTGTACGCCATCCTCACCCACGGCATCTTCTCTGGACCGGCCATCTCCCGCATCAACAACGCCTGCTTCGAGGCTGTGGTCGTCACCAACACCATCCCACAGGAGGAGAAGATGAAGCACTGTCCTAAAATACAGGTCAGAGTTTATGCTGTGCAGTGACCAACTGTGCAGCGCAGTGACCGTCTGTGCAGCACAGTGACTCATAGTGTCACACAACGTAGCACAGTGATGGACAGTAGGTATATGTGATGAAGTCTGAGAACCTTAACTTCACCACCATTTAGCCGACAGTCTTATCCAGAGCGAATTTCAATGCCGACACAAGTGCAAAAAAGAGAAGGCAACCTGAGCTTGTGTGTACAGGTGCACTTCAGATGATCCAGCATGCGCCGAAACGCGGATCATGTGGTGCATTTTAACATGAATGATTGGTCTTTGCGGAGCTCCTAATGTGGTGTGCATACTGTTTCCATTTCTGGCGTTGTTTCTCTGTACTGCACTTAAATCAACGTGACAACTTGGGGTGGAGCCCTGCGTGCCCATGGGACCGAGTCGTGTTTCTTGCGGTGCGTGACACATTTAGAGTGCTGCATAGGTGGTCAAATAAGAACGCTATGGGACCAAAAAGGCTTTTGATATTATTTTATTTAGTCATCATTAAACTGTTGACCTTCTGTCAGACATGTTTCGGTGGTGATGATAAAATACTTTCAGAGCTGAAAAGTCAGAGCCGCTCTAAGTGAAGCTCTAGACGTTGGTAGTCTTGCCTCTGCTGCCGCCAGGAAAATTCCATTTACATAGCAAACAATCAGGCAACCACTGTGCTTGCCTATGCCTACGTTTGACTCGCTCAACAGCATTTAACGGCGTGAGAGTGAATGATGGCAGACACTGCGGAATAAAGTGGCGGCCGCCGTGAGCACTCCATTAATTATGGTGAATTTAGTCGCCTTTTAGTCCCGAGGGCAGTACGGCCATTTGGAAGAGTTTCAAAAGTTCAGCTCAAAGCCGTTGTGTTGCATTCTAGTGAACATGCCTGTCATTTTCATTTCAAATGATATTTTTTATTTTCTCTGCGTATTTACGTTCCCCCCCCCCCCCCCCCCCGCTCCTTTTTAATTATTATTATTTTTATTATAGAAGCCTAGCTGTTATGTAGCATCCAACTATTTATTCTGCAGGGATGTAACGGTGTGGGATTTTGGGCAGCAGCACACGGGAGTGGTAATTTAGACGTATGTATGATTGTTTTAGTGTTTCTTTTTGTTGATAAGTTCAGAGTTTATGCTGACTGTTGTCCTCCCTGCAGGTGATTGACATCTCCATGATCCTGGCCGAGGCCATCCGCAGGACTCACAATGGCGAGTCCGTCTCCTATCTCTTCAGCCACGTACCCTTGTAACAATTCCCTCTCCAGCAGAGAGGCCCCGCCCCACCCTGCCCCCTGCTGCTCTACTGAAAGAGGACTTGCCCCTAACAATGCCATTTCTGCTTCCTCTCTCCCTCTCCACCCACCCCCTCCCACCCTGGTTTAAACCTTTACCATGCCTGAGGTTCCAGAAGTTTATAAGCCATTGTGAACCCCCCCCCCTCCCCCCCGCCCCTCCCCCCCGCCCCTCCTCCTCCCATCCTGGTTCTATCTGTGGTATCTCCCTCCCCCACTACTAGAATTTGGGACTTTAAATCTCCCCCACTGCCACCATATCACCATATCCCATGGTCATATTGTGTTACATTGAAGGTCAACTTGCTTTAATGCTGATTTCTGTTGTCTAGAATTTTTCTTTGCGTGTGTCTTTCAGTTTGTTCTAAAGGCAGTGCTCAGCAGCATGGCGCAAGAATGAGCTGTGGTTTACAGTACTGCTGAAGGCCAGTTAGACAGGTAGTGCTTGCCTTGAGGACATGGATCAAAGCAGAGAGGGTTTGCTTTTGAGATCTCTGCCATCCTGTGTCTCTGAATCTGGGGGGTTTCGCTCAGGGTCTTTGCAGGCTGGAGCTTCCTTTAAAAAAAAAAGGCCATATCTGCTGTTTTTATGACATTTTTTTAATGAACTTCATTATGAACGTTTTTTTAAGGAGTGACTTTAGTTTGGTTTTTTTATTTTTAATCAAGTCATGCATGTGTTACATTCAGGCTGTTGCTAGTCTGTATCTGTTAGTTACTGCAAAGTGTACCGTGTTAGACCTCAGGAAGGCGTTCAGTAGTCAGTATTCTAGCTGTCCCTATGCTAGTCTTGCTTGATTCCAATCCGTGTCATAGCTTTTGTTTTATTGTTTTTGATTTTTAAGTGCATGATATGATACTGTGACATTAAATCAAATGTTCAAAAGCATCTCTTAATGGCTTGTCCTTTCTGTGGTACAACATGACAATCCAACACATGTGGCACTATTGGGAAAAGTTCCACTCCAGCGTATTGTGAAGAACAAACAATATGAAATGGAAAAAGATGACCCTAAACATACAAAGCCTGATATTTTGTGGTACCCTCCACCTCCCCATCAGTGATCTGTCCTCAAAGCTGTACTAATGCACAGGAAGATGATGTGGAACCGATCACAGAGAGGACTGCTACAGTAGAATACACATGCCATTGGAAAGCTCCAGGAGTTACCTTAATCTTTCATGTTCTTTCTCTCCCTCCCTCTCTGCTTCTCTAGTTCTCTGGTTAAGTGTACACTGAACTTGTAGAAGCTGCTGTAGAGACGCCTGCGGTGAAAACAAAGATGCCTTAATGAATCAGATGTGCAGAACTGTGAAACTGTGACCTCCTGAAATTTAGTAGGTTGGAGGGGGGAGGCTCCCAGTGTACCTCTGCCTCCCTGACCTGAGAATGTACTACCTGTGAAAATGGAATAATAAAGTGATCTCTAGTGTCAAACATGGTCTGCTGGTTTCGTCTCTCACCCCCTGTTCAACAAGATACTCTGCATTCCATTTTCTTAACGACGAGCGCTTGTGTGCATATTTTTATACATTCATTTATCCTTTCTTCATTTTGGAGATTTTAAAGACTGCCTTTGCTTTCCATGGGGTGGTAATAAAAGCTGCCTTGCCAAGTTGGATGGGGTACTTCCGGAAGTAACACATTGTGGGAGAAAAGCTGATATTTTGCTGTTGAATGCTGGATAGCAAAGAGTCTTCTTGTCAGTTAAGAAATACCAGCGGATGGACCTGCAATGATGTAATGAAGTCAGTCCATCAATATAGAAGACTGGTTGTTTTTTTTGTTTTTTTTTTAATTTTTGTAACCTCATGCAATACACATATAATATATATACTTTATCTAGGCTCTATAATGAATGCATAAACAATATGTCCCATTATGTAGAAACGTAACTAGAACCAGCCATCTCCTGTTTTAATGAGAAAAATACAATTCATTTTGTAAATAAATTATTTCTTTTTTATTTTACCTTCCTTGTGTACATTCAGGTTAAATGTGCTGAATTAACACTTAAAACTACAATTTTAATGAAAATGTGCATGTACCAATATGATTTACAATTATAATTGGAGAGTAAGTCTGTTAACTACAATCGTAGCTTTCTTTTTTTCATTATGCAGCCAACAACTGTGCGTAGTGACGTAAAATAGCCACAAATGCACACAACGATGGCAAAGATTCCACTCCATTATAAGTTATTTGTATTTGTTTAATTGTACTATAGTAACACTGTGGGCGGAATCTCGAAGTCGCATTATGGGGCCACGAGATAGAGTAATCCGACACAACATGGAGAAGCCTATTTGCGGCCTAGGGTAGAGGGCAGAATAAGGAAAACTACCACATGCTGTGTGCGCGGGCGCTTTGGAGACCAAGCCCCTTAATAGAAGCGCTCCACCGAAAATTGAGCGTTTGTCGACCATCGTCAGCAACAACCCTTAGTGTTCGTCATGCAATTAGTGTTTTGAATACTACAGGACCCTGAGTCTTTCCACACAAGTCGCTTTTGAATTGCAATTTCTCCAGTGTTTTGAATGGTTCTGGTTGAAGTTGACCGGAAGCTTTCATTGTTGCCTGCAAGCGAAACGGCAACGTCTGCTGGAGAGAGGTGCCGCTTGGTTTCACCTCTCATCAACCTTTCTACGGAACGTTACGGCAACTGATTTTTACCAAGCATGGCATGGACATAAAGTGATCGACCAATATGACCTAAACTGTACTGCGTAGGCCTAGGCTACTCATATTTCGGTCTAGTGTGTTTTGTTTGGTCGCCCGGCCTGTGATTGATTGCAGATCTGAAGCCACAGCAACAACTTTACCAAAAGCTAAGAACGCGGCTCAGCTCCGACGAATGGAATCGCAGTTCTTCTTACCGGGTTGAGGGATATGTGATTGTCCAATCAACAAGAGCCGGTTAAAATAATCCTTCCAATGGTTATTCTAGAGAGGGGTGGGACTACACGACAAAGCAAGTAGCGAAGCGCCAATCCAATGTTCCCGAATGGAAATAAACGACAGCCTACTGATTATTGTGCTGCAAACTAAAATGTTGAAATAGTCATTTGTGATTCATTATATTCGTATTTTGGTTTACATTTCAGGATATCCCTTGGTACATTTATTTATTTAAGTGTTGCATATCCATGGTTAGCTGGCTATGTTGATTTTTTATTGTTGATATTGTTAAACCACTTATATTATACATTTTGGTTTAAGTAGGCAATTGCTCCAGTGTGAAGTCGCTGTACGCAGGTAGGCTAATGAATCGTCTTCATACCAACTGCAATATAAGAACAAAGGATGACGGTCACTTTCTTTGCTCTGTGCTTGTGGTATAGGTCTTATTTGCGAATCTCACGTAGCCTATTTTCTGTAGATGTCAGCTAGCTATCATGTATGAAATCGGCTGCAGGAGTACATCCTGGTTACTATCGAATGCTTTGCTTAAAATAATAATTTATTTCTGTTGGTATATAAACATACACCATAAGGGCTGTATTCCCTTTTATATTTTTTAAATGAACAATAAGGCTAAGGGTGATGTCCATGTCACTTGGCGTCGGAAGTAATTTTATGTGGCAAGTAGCCTATATTCACGTGCTAACTCTCAACGGGTCTGGACGATATTTTAACGTTTACACACCCTGCTGTAAGATTGTGCGCTCCTTTCTTTAGAATCGAAAGCCAGATCCGCGAGATTACCTATTAAAACAAGATTTCAATACTTTTCTTTATCATAGTTCTTCTTTGGTCGTTATACTTGCTTCAAGCGCCCTGAAAAAAATATTCACATCCTTCATTCATAAGGGTGAGCAAAAAAGACTGAACCAAATAAATTATAGCCTACTGAGCAGTAGTTTAATTCTTAGACGTAGAAAATATATTCCTTAAACAATGATTCAATCCAATCGACCAAAATTACACTGTTTTTCGTAAATAAATCAGGATATGGTCTGTTATAAATCACATACGGTCTGTTTTGAGTCCTTACTCAATTCACAAGAATAACACTACCATTTTCCACAGGGTTTTATGAGATTGTTGAACATATAGAAGAATCTTGGACAGTTCCTCTATACGGGGTCTTTCAAAATCCTTCTGTATACACTTGTGGACTGCCCTCTTTCTGCAAACAATTAATTTTGTTGCCAGTTAGCCATGTCTTGATTAATTTTAATCTATGCTCAGGATCATCAACTGAAGTTGTGATTCCTTTGACTTTAGAAAGAGCCCTAAGACCAGTGTTTATGAAACAACACGATCACATTAAATATCTATTCCATATTGTACTGTGGGTATGACATGTTTTTCCTCAAGTTCAATTTTGGTGTCCAGTTCCAAATGAAGTACCAATGCAATTGAGAATACTCCAGACTTTTTTTGTTTGCCTTCAATAGAGGCTTTTTTTCTAGCAACTCACCCAAAAAGCCTTTTGGCTAGGAGGTGGTTTCTGATGGTATTTTAAAGATTTTATGTCCCCAAGATGCAACCCGGTTTTATGCCAACTGTGGTCCCTTTACCACATATGTTTCACCATATAGAAATTACAACACTTTTTATATATAGTCCTTCCATTTTGGGGCACAATAATGTTAGGGACAAATGGCTTCACAGGTGTTTCTGATTAGTCAGGTGTGTTCAATGACTTCTGTTGTGCAGATATAGAGATTTCAGAATCTAGTTTTGATTCTGGGCTTTTGATTGCCTTTGAGATATATTTTTGGACTTTGTCAACCTGAGGACCAGAGTTGTGCCAGTGAAAGTCAAGGAAGCCATTATAAAAACAGTCAGAGACATAGGCCAAAAGTTAAGCATACCAAAACCAACTAATTGGAGCATCATAAAGAAGGAAGAGAGCACTGGTGAGCTCAGCAATTGCAGAGGGCCTGATAGACTAAGGAAGATCTCTACAGTTCATGACTGAAGAATTCACACCATAATGAAGAAAAAACCCCAACACCTGTCCAACAGATCACAAACACTCTTCAAGAGGCAAGCGTGGATTAGTCACTGACTACTGTGTACAGAAGACTTCATGGAAACACAACTGCAGGGGCTACAGTGCAAGGTGCAAAAATAGGATGGCCAGGTTACAGCACCTAAAAGAGCCTGCAGAGTTCTGGAAAATGGTCTTGTGTCCAAGACCAAGATTCACTTGTATCAGAGTGAAGGCAAGAGCTGAGTATGGAGGCCAAAAGGAACTGCCCAAGATTCAAAACACCCTCCACCCTGGCCCCCCATTCATGAAACGTGGTGGGTGTGTGTGTGTTATGGTTTGGGCAGGTATGGCTGCCACAGGTACTGGCTCACTTTTCTGCACTAGTCACTTAAAGACTACAAATATCAATGATAGTGTTTTGTAATTAGCTTGTGATATGCTATGTCAGACTACAGGGTGGTGCTGTGCCTCGTCAGGGAGGGCGATGGAAAGGAGCGGTGGAGAGAGAGGTGGCGATGAGAAGCTCACCCGCCGCGACCTGTTTGCCTGGCTCCGCAGCTACCTGCACGGAGGCACCTCCAGCCTGCTGTCTACGCTGACCACGCTGGTCACGTTCCCCGTCTACAAGACCGTGTTCCGCCAGCAGCTGCACAACACCCTGCTGCGCGAGACCCTGGCTCAGCTCTACAGGGAGGGCCCTCGCAAGCTCTACAGGGGGGTGGTTCCCCCCTTGCTGGCGAAGACGCTGCATGGGACCCTTCTCTTCGGCCTCCACGACACCTTCCTGCACCAGCTGTTGGCACAGGGCGGAGGCTCCGTGCCCCTCGTCGCCCTGCAGGTCCTGGCAGGTGTGGGCACGGGGGTGGCGGAGGCCCTGGTGTTCACTCCCTTTGAGCGCGTGCAGAACGTGCTGCAGAACGGGGGGAACGACCACAGCCTGCCCACCCTCCGGAGCGTGCTGCTGCGTCTCCGCGGCGAGAGCGCGGCCGCCGGCTTCTACAGGGCGGCGGTGCCCGTGCTGGCCCGCAACGCCCTGGGCAACAGCCTGTACTTCGGGCTGAAGGACCCCATGCGGGACGCTCTCCGGGAGCGGGGGCTGTCCCCTGGGGCGTCCTCCTTCATGTCGGGCATGGTCAACGCCATGGCCATAAGCCTGCCGCTGTACCCGCTCTCGGTGCTGGTAGCGAACATGCAGGCGCAGGTCGGGGGGGCTGGGGGAGGGGCCAGGCAGTGCTGGGCGGAGCTGTGGGAGACCCGGCAGCGAAGGGTGAGCCTGCTGTACCGGGGCGGCTCCCTGGTCATCCTGCGCTCCTGCCTCACCTGGGGCATCACCACCGCCATCTACGACCGCCTGGAGAGACGTAGCGGTTAATGGCGGAGGAGAAGGGGGGACACACAACCCAAATACCCCACCCCTCCATCCCTCCAGTCTGGGGTGATTACATGCCACCTATCAGTCCTGTCTCTGAGGTGCCTTTCACTGTGTCACCAAGTATGAATGATCTGATCATCTTGTCAGTGTAAGAAGGACCTGCTCTTAAACCAGGTTCTTAAAATTGCATGTTTCTCACATTGTGGCATGTTTATTTGTTGTGAATGCATTGTTTTGTACGAACAGTATTTATATTGTTGTCAAGTCAGAGTACTTCCTCTCTATCTTTCTGGTTTTAAGAATTTTACATTAACCATACCGTCACTGCCATTTCTATGTTCTGCACTCTGGAAGTGCCTTAAAATGATGTGTTCGCTCAGGGTTTGCTTAATTCAGTGCTTCTGCCCATTGATGATTTATATTAGGTGGCAACTGCCTTGAAATAAAAATCCATGTATGATTTGAGGTTTATTTGGGGTTATTTTAATAATATTAATATTTCACATGATTTACTTCCTTTACCAAGAGTATTTGCACAATCATCTGTCTGGTTTATGTACTGCACACTACTTTTATTTTGTTTGGGGCAAAAATAGGTGGAGCTCTCAGAATAAAGAAAAACCTTTTGTTTTTGCTGGACAAAGTATGGTTTGGCATTTGGGATTTATTTTATTTATTTATTATTTTATTATTTAATTTTTTTACATTACTTACACATAACATTCATATTATGTCTGTATTCTATGCAGTGTTTTTTCTCCAGAGCTTGTCAGTAGAGGGCACTGCTGTACACACGCTGTATACAGCTGAACTAATGTTCAATGCACCCGTCTATGTATTGTTATATATTAGCACTATTTCTTTTTACTTTTTAGTTTTGAAGAATTGTTATTACCTTATAGAGGTTGTGTAAAAGTACAAAGATGAACATTTGTACGCATCAATACTGTATACTAAATCTGAAATTGCTGCTAAATGCATCTGTTAAAAGCCTAAATGTAATGTAAGTTTTCGGGTTACCTCTGAGTGTGCATCCCTGCCGTTTGCTTGTTAATCAGATGTTTCCCCCTGGCAACACATATGTGCTATGCATATATTTTATTACAATGTTAGTGCTAAGTGTCTTGAGAGAATTGTATACTACCTTTACTCAACAGTAGCTCATACCATAAGCTGTGGCCATGGGGTGGCGATGTTGTAAATATTAAAGTAGTTGAATAAGACAAGAAATTCAATTGTATTTTATGATCTTATAAAATAATTCATACTTAATTGAACTGAATATTATGTAATACATATGTGCAAGATGTGAAGTGTGTTTTTAAGACAGTAAAAAGGGCGACGCCTTTATGTGCTCAAATGATAGTCTTCATATTTTGAAGGACTTTAGGTCTGGCCAATAATGAAAATGAGATGGCGTGAATGGACCAATGACTGAGAATGGGTTGATACCTATGTTAAGGTGGTGTAGGGCGTGCTGTACTATTTAAACCGCTTGTCTCTGACGGATGTCACAGAAGTACCTCTAAGAAGGAATTTACGGTCCAATCGCTAACTGATAATCTCAGGTAGGTATATGCGGTAATATATGTTATCAAAAAAATAAAATGTTGTGGATATGGGGTAACTACTACTTTAATTATATAATTTAATTGATTTCATTTCCATTTATACGTTCTGAATATTTGTACACTTAATAATTTTACAGTTGAGGTTCCATATTACCATTCACACGCATGATTTGATATGAAATATTTAGTTTACTTGCATCTGTTATTGCAAGTTCATTTATGCGGCAAACGCACCTGTTTATCCACGTGTTATTTTATGTTTTCTGCTTTTCCTTCTTTCTCCGTTATGTTGATAGCGTCTATAGCGATTATATTTTCACGCTACTACAGTAGCACATTCCTTTGTGCGAAGTACTGCTCGGTGGAATTTTAGTCATAGGTGCTCTTGGCGGGGCTATTTTATGTAGACCATCAGGTCAGCTGAATGTATAGCTTATATAGCTTTAATACATTAAAGCATTTGGGCTGAAAGGTATATAGCTTTTTTTCGTCCGTTATATTGACACGTAGAAGGTTTAATTCGTCTATCTGCCTATCTGATTCACGCATTCCTCTGCAGAATGCGTTCTTGTGTAGAGTCTGTGTCAGGGAGTGCCTGCTGCCGCACCTGCAGGCAGAGGGCTTGCAGTCACCGATCTGATCCTCCTCTTTGATTGGCTGTGTTGCTACTGTCGGTACTTTGTTTTCTCGTTGTAGAGTTAACACTCCCCAGAAGTCGAGTCCTTTCTGGAGCAGCTCCATTTTCCATTGTATGATAAGGATTTTAGATAACAGAAAGACTGATATTATTTCCTGAGACATTGAGTAGGGGACGTGACATTCGAGTGCATTTTCGATTGGTTTATTATAGTCTGTGCACGCAGGTGTAAACTGTGATCTTTTACCCCCTCCCCAACACACTCACACTCACTCACTCACTAAATATTGTACACACCCTTTTGTACAGTCACGTCGCGGTACTGTGGTTTCAGGGAGGTATTTCAGTTAAAAACAGGTCCATAGAAATGCAGGTTTTTGTCAATTTTGAATTTATTATAGATAACTAATGTACAATTTAGATTTGTTCGAAGGTTGATAACCGTTCAATAAAAATCTTTTAACGGGCACAGGTATAATGCCACACCCATAGGCGTAGGTTTCTTTACAATTGTCTTTACAAATTCTTGACACACTTTCTTGCATGGTCAAACATCAAGTTTCACAAACATACTAGGTAGTCTAGCAATTAATTAAAGTGACAATATTGTATACACTGTCTTGTAACCCTGTCTCCCCCACACCTACACAAATGGTTTCACCCATTGTGAAATTCTGACAAGAATATTGTTGGAACCGTATATGTTGGAACTAGAGCCTATCCCAGGTGGCCAGAAGTTTTACGTAACATTTGAGGGGCTGAGTTTTTGACTTGAACGTTGCAGGTTCACATCCCAGGAGGAATGGTGCCTCTTGAGCTAGGTGTTCTGCTCCTATTAAATTTACGAGTGTGAGAGCTTCATGAGTGATATGAATTATGTAAGCTGCCCTGGATACAGACATCTGCTGAGCAGTGAAAAGAGAATGAAAGACTGAGAAGAAGGCTGTGTTATCTGGCAGGACAAAACAGTTCCATGTGCAGAGGTCCAAATGCACTGGTGTCCCAGTAGCAGCAAGCAGTGCTGTGCTGTAATATGCAAAGCTGTGGAATCATTTTTGTATGATCTGTTACAATGCTTTTGCATACAAATGGGTCTTGCTGAGCAGGGTCCTACACGGCAATATGTTTCTTCTCACAATGCGAAAAGATATTAGCACAATTGCTGTTTGGGGAAAGAAGAGAAATTACACTGACTGAATTTTCTTTTATTAAAAGCCGAAGTAGAAAACCGAAATGATTGCTTCTGGAGCTGGCCGCTTACACTCTGGTGAACTGCTATGTGGTGCTTATTTAACACCAGCGTGATGGAACTTTCCCATAAGGCTGATCTCCTGCAGTTCAAGGAAAGGGAGTGGGAGCCAGATGCTGAGGGTGGGGCTAAGGAAGGATGGGTGGGGGACGGAGGGAGGAGGGAGTGAGCAGTAGGGCCGCAGGGCACTGGATCCCCAAATACCGGGAAGCTGAAAGGAATAAAATATGGAGAGGTAAATCGGTCGTAGAGGGTTTGAGAATAACTCAGCCCTCCAGCCATGCTGCTGTTCTCATTGACATCAGTACAGGCAGTAACTGAGTTTGAGTTTCTGATTGACAGTTTCAGTAATTATTATTATTATTATTATTATTGTTAATATTATTATTGTTGTTGTTGTTGTTGTTGTTTTTATATACTACAATTCAACGAGCATTACAGTGAAGGGAGGAATTCACCTTAACCACCACCAATATATAGCACCCACAGGGGTAGAGCACAGCTATTCTGCAAAAGAATTGTAACCACGTACCAACTGATCCAGAGAGGGAAAGATTATTAAGCCATTTAAATTGGGAATGATAAAATGGGCAGACTGTGAGCTTCCTTGGGAACAGATCACATGCTTTGCATTACACAACAGTACAATCAATTCGAACATACTATGCACATAATATGCAAAACGTGAAGTTAAACTCTGAGTCAGGGCAGGATCTGTGTTTGATACAAGGTCTGGTAGACGGAGATATGTTTTGTAAAGCCTTGATGACTGTAATGGTTTCCTAAAAATATACACAAATTCTGCAGTGGAAAAGTACCAGGCTGTAAAAATGTCACGATGACTGCAGGTGGAGGGGTTGGCATGCCCTTTTAAAGTTAATTTTCCCTGTAGCAGGTGGAGAGACTCTTCCACTCCTGGGACTGTGCATTAAAAATGTGCATCTGTGATTTAGCCCAATCAACCACAGTCCTCTTTCAAGTCCTGCTGATATAAGTTGACCCATTGTATCTTGCAGCCATGAGTAGGTTCATTGTTCCTAATGTTATGAGTCTGTCCTTTGTTTCATTGGGTGTGTAGTTACAGTATCAGTGCTATCAACAGTTCCACTGATTAGATCCCTCTAGCTACTGACTCATTGTGTGTAGGAGGCAGCAAGGACCTTAAATGGTCCCCCTATTAACATGCATTCATTTGTTTTCAGAATTCCAGACATGAGAATTAAATTGATGGGAGCCCAGTATTTTGTATGTCTGAGGTGTCATTAATAGTATTAAAAATTCCGTAGTTATCCCATTGCAATAATTCTATTTTTATTTTTTAATTTGCAGAGACTCTCCAAAATGTCTGACACGAACCCTGTTAAGGAAGAAGTGGCAAATTTTGACAAGAAGAAACTGCACAAGACAACCACAGCAGAGAAGAACACACTTCCCACTAAGGAAGGTATGTGCTTCTTTTAAACTAAACTCTTTATGGAATCAGTGAAAAAAGAGTATACCTGCTGTGGAATTCAAGTCAAACTGCATCAAATTCATGTTCTGGAACTGTCACAGAGTATACAGAGTTGTTCTAGGTGCATGTGTGAACACACCTTAAGATCGACTGCCTTGCTTCATATTTCGTTAATAAAAGCTGTTCAGCCGGAGAAGTACTTAAGATTAACTGTGCACTCACTGTACATGCCTGCCCCCACATTTCGTGCCAGGAGCAGGACTTTGTCTGGTTTTGTCACACCCTCAGCTTAAAGCAACTAACTTTCTAGCAGGTGCTTTGTCAACCATGATTCATTTCAATTACAGCATGCAAAGGAGTGGCTTTGCACTGTTAACCCACAGGACAGCATGGCCCTGCTTTGCTGTGCTTGCTCTCAAGAAGTGCAACAATACATATGTCAAATTTGATTTCATATATGTACTTATGACTTATATACCCTTCTGCAGTAGAAATAAAAACTTAAAGTTAACAGGCAGTGCTCTTGCTTTGCATTGTCGAGCGAGTTAGTTTGTTGGCTGCCACCTCCAGTCATTAAAAATACATAAAATTCCACAGAAGGCTCCCTAAAACACAATGCCAACCTCATGCTGGATTCGCTGATTCCCATTTTACAGTGGCGGAAATACTGAGATTGAGGACGTTGCTGTTTTGTTGGAAGGGCAGATAACAAGAGGCATATCCGTCTCTTTAAGAATGGCACCCTGCCATTGCTGTGTGTGTCATCGGGTGTGTCTGTAGTACATTTTCCCAGCCTGTTACGCACACAACCTCTGTTACTCCTGCACTTCATTTTTTCTCTTGTTGCAATTATAACTTCAGTAAAAGCACTCAGATAATGGCCGGGTTCCCTTCAGAACACCTGTAGGTAGGTAGTGCAGATTCCATCTTAATCGGACTGACAGCGATGGGGCCACCAATATTAATAGAGGCTTCTGAAATATGGCACAGTCAGAAAGGAGTGCTGATGGATTAAAACCCGCATGTCAGCCCTGCTGCTCATGTCGCTGAGAGATCCAGCTAAACCTGTTTTAATTCATCACCCGTAACTTCAGGATGGATTTGTCAGATTGTGTTGCATGTAAAGTCATTTGCATTTTGCAGAATAGATTTATGGAGCCAGGACCTCACCAGGTTTAGAAGAGAATGAATCCAATACTAGAGATTACCATACTCATGACCCTAAAGTGAAAAATTGGGGCTCTTGGGGATATAGCTATCATATCATGTGTGTTTATGTCTTTGGTTCAGTTACTATAATGCATTATACAATCATATCTAATTATGGATACTACTAGAGTGTCCTAGGGCCTGTATTCCAGTCTGTAGTGCTGTACATGATGATCCAGGGCAGTCTAGTGGATCCGTTTTCTAGGGCTGTAATCACTGTGCCTTTCTATTTGAAGGTGATGATTCTGAGTACAGCGACCTCTTGAGCGAAATGTTGTCAACCGTGCGGCTACAATTATGTCTTTAGACTGTATTAAATAGCTTTGGTGATCTAAGCAATTTAATGTGTATTCATGTGCATTTCAGCAGCCGCAAAAATTTCAGTTTTAATTCTCTTTATTTGTTCTTCCCACTCAGTTATCGAGCAGGAGAAGGCGGCATGTTCTGAAAATCCACCTCCCAAACCCCACAAGTGAGAAGTTCTCCAAACCCACCGAGACACCACCCCACCCCACCCCCACCCCTGGTTTCAAATGAGAAGTTCTGTAACCCCCCTGCTCCCCTCATGCCTCATGTCCCTTGCCAAGGGCACTACACCATTCGCCCTGTTCTAATTGTTGATTCCACCCGTTATAAATTCATCCTAATTCAACACAGTTCTAGTGGGACTAAAGGTTGGAGGGTGGGGCCAAAAGAAAAATGAGGGGACAGAGTCCAGTTTTCAAGCCATTTGCGATCACAGCCATCACGGATTCTTGCTCTAGGATGTATTCCTATAAAGAGGAAGATGGAATTGAAATGTGGGAGGTGCCAGGTGGTTGACAAGTTGACTGCAAGGAACTTGCACCAATCAAATGTCATCAATAACTTGGCACCCCTCAGCTGCAAAGTCTGCCCACTGTAATGATCCTTGTATCAGGTGCCATTCTGGATTAGTTATCCTTTAATTAACATGTTGAAAGATATTTTTGTTTTTAAAAGAAAAATAATAAAAATGTTTTAAAATTAAATTGTAGTTGCCAATTGTTTTTTTCTTTTCTCTACAGCTGTCTTGCTTGCTGTTAAAAATGTTGATTTTGTTTAGAAAATAAGCATGTGTTAGGTTGTCTCATTGTTTACCCACAATAAATTCCCTTGAGGTTAAGCAATGTGACAGAGTGGTTCATTTGTACTATTTAAAAATAAATAGTAAAATATTTTAAAACGTAAAAAAAAGTATTTTTGGGCTTTCTGAGAGGACACTGTGGCAGTGATCGGGAGAACTCGTTGCCAGATTGGAGACATCAGAAAGTGGCCTGAGGTGGTAAGGCGGGATGTCATGCAGTAATGTGATCCCTAAACCAGTTTTTCCCCGCTAATCTACAGAGGTGGAAAATGGCAAATATTTGCTGTCTAGCACTAAAGGCGCCATGACTCTTGATAAGAGGGCCAAATCACACAGGGCCAACTTTATATCAGCAAACAGTCCCCAGTGCTAATCAATAGGAATCAAGTCTGGTGTTAGAAAAATATCCTTCAAGCAGCATTTAGCTAGCAAGCTGCATACCTTATTCCACAGTGACAGGTAAACAAAATAAATAAATTGAGTTTCTCTGAGGCAATAGGGGAGGGTATTATTGTTCTCAGATATAACCCATCAAAGATAATCGGTCACTGCAGAATGTAGGGAAAATAATAACATAATAATAACAGCTGCCAAATATGTGAAGTCAAATACATTTGGATGGAAATGAGGACACGAAAGCATGTCTTACATTTAAGCCATGCATAAAAAACTATGTCCCATTGACACTGCTTTGAGAAACGCGGTCTTTTCTCAAATGTCTCACGTAGACCTGTTCACATGTTCTGGAAGGTGCCAGAAGCAGGTTTGAGTGGGCTCCTCCCCCTCTCACAAAGCCATTCATCAGGCTGCAGCATGTCAGGAGAGGGTGTGGCTTGCAACCTGTCATATATCTCACAATCCTTCAGAAAAGAGGGTATGGGAGGTGGAGAGGGTTAAAGATTCAAGATTTCCTCATGTCATGTCTTTATTGTACACAATTTTGGTTCTTCTAATGTGTTCCAAGTCTGATGTTGCAATCACCATCTTCCTTCTGTTAGTTTTCAGCCAATTATGGTTTGCACATGTGCACATAACTGACTCAACAAACTGTGGCTCTGTTTGTAGTGAATGTCATGCTTTGATGGGTGTGTGTGTCTGTCTGTGTGTGCCTGCACACATGCCTGCATGTGTATATGTGCATGTTTGTGTGCATCCATATGTGTCTATGTTCTATCTCGACACACTACCACATTAGCAAAGTGGGGAAAGATGACGTCCAGGAATGCTTTTCACAGCTCAGTACATGCCTGAGCATTGCTTAACCAGGAGCAAGTCTATGCTCGTGACACCACCCACTCTAGTTGGTGCAGGGAAAGTTTAAAATCAATATGCTGAGATGATTCAGTCAGTGCTGTGAGCCGTGGCTTCTCCTATGTCTGATATATTCAACATTAATTGCCATCAAAATGACATTTGCATGCAAGTTCATGACACAATATAAGCTTAAGTGGGCCTATGGACAGGAAAAAGACAAACAACCGTTTTTATTAGTCAGGAAAGTTACAAGGTGGCTCATCCTATTAAAGCACTTTTACAGTATGCAGAAGAGCCCCACAGTCTGTTATCAGATTCGGACTGAGCCAGTGCCAACAGCCCTGTAGGAAAATACATGATTGGCTGTAGCATCACCCAGGACGCTAGGGATTTGGTCAGCTTGAATGGTTATGTCTTATCACTCACCAGCAATCCCCACTGATCAGTCCTGCTTGCTGAAGCCACACACAAAATGTCTTTCTCCAGCTCATGTCTGTGCAAGCTCAACTTGTGTACCGCGGTGTGAAATGAAGCATCTCATTAGTCATTTATTTATTTGATTTATTTATTTATATAATAAACCCTTCTCTGGTCTACTCTCAGGTTATCACAGATGCTCATCATGAAGGCTACAGCCAATGGCATCTGACTACTGATGGCATCAAGGTCAGCTGAGGCCAGTGCTATCTGTCTTGTGGAAGAATGTATTACACACATTGGCCCATTAAGCTCAGAATCCACAGTGGGTGGAGCATGGAGCATGTAATACCCATACACCTCAATGAATAGACTCTTCAGAGCCTGAGTGAAAAAGCCAGATCTGGTTTAAGATTTGTTTCCCAGAAGCTTTTTTTGCCAAGAGCCTATTATCTGTGTTTCCATCATGTTAACTGCACATAACAGAGCAGCACAGCCATTCAGCATACCTACTCCCTAACTAGAACTGAGGAAGTGATTGTGTCCTATTGAAAAACAAATTGTTTTCACCAAACTTGTCATGTTGGTCTTCAACATTAAAAATCTGATTCCAGAACCCCTAATTAAAACAGCCATTGTGAAAGAAAGTTCACAGCATTAAAAACCTAGCATTTAACTGTTGTATTACACTATTCAGATTTACCTCAGTGTGTACTCATGTTACACCATACAACTTTTTCTGAATGCATTTCTGTTAAATGGTGCTCTCTCCACCCTTGCCTCTCACATATTTTACTCAACATGCCATGTTTGGAGCATTTAAATCAATGTACCACAAATAGATGTTTCCGATGTTCTAAAGACAAGGCATGCACTACAGAGCTGTGAGAGTGGGTTCGGAGGGGAGGGACACTGGAGATATAGCTGTTGGGAGACAGATCCTAACATGAAGCCTGAGGAATGTGAGAAAGAGAAAAAAGGGGAGGGAGGGGAGGACAGATTGAGAGATGAGTTTCCAAACAATCACACAAACAAGTTGTGATTCGTTTCCTCGTACAATGCAGCTCGATCGATTTTTATCTGAAAACTAAGAAGGCATGGTATTTTCGTTTTCGTACTACATCTCAAAATATCTGCTGTAATTGCACAAGAAGGCCAACGTCTCTGTTTAAAATAGTAGACATGTTGGCAGGGATGAAGCTCTTGACTTATAAGAATCTTGTGAGTTTTAGATACAAATAATGCTGTACAGTTCTTGTGTGTGGAATCTGAAATTTTTAGTTCCAAGGAATACTGTGCTCCTCTAATACTGCACTTGCCTGGGAGCCAATGATGACTTTCAGCACTATGGGCCACATAGTACTACATGAGACTAGGCACCCTGATGACAACTGGTGGCCTGTGAGGACCAGGCAGGCTGAAAAACCCTCTTTATTGACAAGCCAAACTCAATTGAGTCCTACTGACGTAGACATTCCATGGCACTCGGTTAGCACCTTTACCAGCACAGCCACTTGAGAGCCAATGCATTCATAATTGTCTAGAAACAACTGACACCATGTCAAACAAGTGGCACCATATCATCTTGTGAGAAGCTGGTCTTGTAATTTTGCCTTTTTCTTGGAAGCATTTGTATCATTTTTTTTAGCATTGCATGTTCAAGAAACAAGAATTAGGAAAGTTTTATGATGAGAACAAGTCATTTTACTCATTAAGGCTTATCATTTGGCAATGCACCGCACTGCACTGCACGATCAACACTGGTCTTCAATATGCCACAGCATCTGTTTCCAGAGCATAACTTAATAAGCTATGGCAAGCATCTAACTTGGTAAAAAAGTAAAGATATTTGTGTCTTTGTGAAATTTTAAATCATTACATATATATATATATATATATATATATATATATATTTATTTATTTATTTTTTTATTTTTTTTATTTTAATTAACTTTTATTTCCAGCTACCTTATGCTGTCTCATTGTGCCTCATTCTTCACATTTGGCTAGGTCCATCCTCTGTCACCTGCCCACCAATGGAGGAAGCACTATAGTCACAACGTGTGCACTCATCTGATATACTCAATGCAAAACCAGTGAGTACTTTCCAATCATAGTAATGACATAGCCCAACCAATGTCCAGGCTGTAACCTTGACTGAGGTGAATGCCTTTGCTGAATGAACAATCCAGGGATCCATATTTTAGCTCCTTTAGGAATTGAAACATTTAGTGATGGATAAATGTAATTCACATTAAAAGACCTAGCCTATATGGTCATGTGTGATAATATTTATTCCATTCTGTAAACATGGCCTGTTGTACTTTGATAGTCCTGTGCCAGAATATCACAATTACAGATGGGTAGGATGGATTTAATTGATCCAAGACTCATCTACACCTAAACCTGCAGTAAATAAGCTACAAAGACAATTATCCCATTTGCCAGCTCTTAAATCACAACTGGACAGATCAACCCAACACTTGGATTGCTTCATCTGTAAAGCTTATCTTCCACAGTGCAGTTTCCTCTAAAGGATATGTGATGGAAAGGGCTGTGTTGTTCAGGAAGGGTTTTCCTGGCTCCAGCTGCTGCAGTGCTAATCTTGGCCACTGACATTCCGCTTTGGGCCATATAACTCATTAATTACTTGTCAGTGGAAGGCAGTGCTTGGACTTGATTTGTTTCTTATTTCTTTTTTTCTGTTATCCCTCTCCACCCCCCCCCCCACCCCCCCGCCCCCCAAAATACTATGTTGCAATCGTGTGGTCCATCTGAATTTAACATTCCCACCCTGCCTTCTGCCCTATTCTATAAGTGTGTTTACTGAAAGTGGTTGAACGGGATGTATCCGTTGAGACCAGAGGTGAAAATGCAGATGCAGTTTCATTACATACTCAGCAACATGCTACATCATAAAGTAAAGTTTCTCTTTGCTGTATTTATAATATTTCCTAAGTGTAGGACCATCAGAGGCTATTTCCTTAGCAGATGAATAACCGCACCTATGTTCAGTATCAATGCAATATGTCACAATGGGGTTAGAACTCACGACCTCTGTTAATAAGTCTATAATGGCTAGTATAATAAGGAACTAGACTCCCATACATGTAACTAGGATGACGGAAGTGAAGAGGTTGAAGTGCCACTTAGATATGACTTACGTGGTCACAGTAACCGTTATGACTGAACAAAAACTGTAATAATTCTCCAGACTACAATAAAAGGAGATCAGAAGATACTCCTATAAAATGGCGTGAGGATGACTCAATGCCTGGTTTTTCAGTGTGACATATTCTTTAACATGGAGTATACACCTTGTTGAAATTGATGAAACTGGACTAGCGGTTCCTTCTCATCTAGATTCTTAACAACAGAGTGACTGCTCAAAACTCATGTCCTGGTCATTATGATTGAATCTAACATGGGTCATAGCGCAACTTAATCTGCTACCAGTTATAAATGTTCTCAATGCTTCTTTGTATCATATTCCACAGGGGTGGTCAAATTCTCAATAATCTGTTCAAATAAACTTCTTATAAGTGAGTTTTCTTATCAGTAGACAGTGCCACTAAAGCTCACAGTCCTCCTTGTAGGTCAGTACATCTCCTGTGGCAGCATTGTGTGAGAGCAACCTTCGTCTTAATCAGCCCCAGTTTGTCCTGATCCAGGGTAATTTCGGTACAGTTCCAGACCATTGACCACCATTGCCTTGGCACCTGAGGACTGCAAACAGACAAAAAGCTGGAGGAATTCCCCTTCCTGCTGACACATGGAATTCTGTCCTGATTGTTCTTGTCAGAATCAGTGGAACCTTACCAAAGAAAGGAGGTAACCGAGTGCTGTAGACACCCACAATGCTGACAGGTGTGCATGCAGGAACATGCCGACGTGTTAGAGTACGAGCCAGCCACATGAAGATCACGTGTCATTCACTCTTATTATCTCGTCATCTCTCAAGCCTTTACAACTGCCATCACAACCGCCACTGTAATACAGAGCTGCAATAGAATGGAACAATCGTGGATTACAAACGGAACAGAGCTTAACTGGTGAATGTGTTCTGACTACAGCCACAAACTGTGTGTTTTCTAGTATTGCCTCCCCCTTAGCAATATAGGTTCTACAAAATATATCGGAATAAGGATTCTTTTTTGAGACAGTTTAAGAAGTGTAATAACTAAATTACTTGAAAAATAACAGTGCATGGGGGAAAAACTTCGGAGACGTAGTTGGGGGGTGGATGTGATCTACTCACAAAATTATTTTTGCTCATAAAATTCATAGGTATTTACGCTGGCAAATAAAGATCTCAAAGGGCAGGCATAGACACGGACAGGCACCCGCACAAACCTGGGTACGTGTGTAGGCATGATCAGATCCCTGCATACACACCCACCACACATTCCAAACTTTGACCTTCACTCTTGTCCTCATATCGCCATTTTTTAAACATGAGTAGGAAGCGGGACTGAAATTGGCAAGTATTTGGCCATTTAAGTTTTAAACATATGTCAACATTTTATTTGGAGAAATGGGACTAATGTACAATCAGAACTACACAGGGACAAATACAGTTAACATTGTTTTCAAAATACCTGCTGAAAGCCTGGCCCACACACAACAAACTATATCACACAAGAATATACTTTTATTATTATTATTATTATTATTATTATTATTATTGACCCTAAATGTAAATAAAAAAGCTAGAAAAAGAATCATGAATGTCATAAGATCAAATGGAGAAAATATGTCACAAATCTTAATTTTTGCAGAAAATACTGTAGTATCTTTGTACACCACACCCAACATTGGTTAGTAAAATCAAGAAATAAATCATACCAGGATAAGTATTCCACAAGCTGGTGTAACAGAGACATCTGCTGTATATAGACATAACTGCAAACACGTTCCTTCAGTTCTCACTGATTTTTGTTGTAAAATTGATATTTGTCTTTTGAGAAATGATAATCCATTTTGGAATGTTGAGAATGAAATTCTGCGAATGGGCATTTATGTATCCATAATTGTATATATTATAGATATTGCTGTTTGCAAAATAAATGAACAGGCTGGGAAAAGAGAAATCTAATATATGAACTCAATGTCACAATGTACAAATCTATGTAGTTTACTACATTGCACACTACTTACAGCATATTCATAGATTCATAAGTACAATTGAAAATAAATAATTTTTTAACTTTAAAAAATATATTTAATCATCCATGCTGAGCCCATTTATAGGCCTAAGTGAATATAATGAATGGTTATAATAACCCTGTGTTAATGTTGACTGCCCATTACTTATTTTTATGACTATACTGCCATCTATATTTTGAAGTAATTGTTACCATCAAATTTGCCAATGCATAAGTGGAGCTGTGTATTTCAATTTGAAAGAAACAAGTAGCCTAGCCTGTAGGATACATTATTTTAAAACTTTCTCCTTTATCACAGTCCAATCTCAGAAGATCCTGGGTGATCATTCCAAACATTTGATTTTAGAATTTAAATGATCAAATTTAATTAACCAGCCGTTGTCATTGAGATAAAACTTTATGGATGTATGACATCAACAAAAGCACATTTCCAACATACAAAAATGGCCAGGCACTCACACATACAAAGCACCATCTATAAGTCATTAATTAAAACTTGAAAAATCTAGGCCTGCCATTAAAAGTATTCATATCAAAATGAGGACAAGGTACAGCAAACAATACTGGCTATCTTAGGTCGCACAAATTAAACAAGCTCTGTTCCAAAGCAATGCTACCCAATGTTTTCTAAAATATTTCATGTAACTCGGCCCTGTGTTTTTTTCGTCTTACCATCTGAAGAGCATGTGGTCATTCAAAGTTCATGAGTCACATCAAAGTGTGAAATGCCAATCATTTATTGTGGTTATAATCTGCAATTCAGCTGTTACACTTAAAAATGGTAAAAATGACTAGACTCTATGTTTGAACAATTGTCGCTATCCAGTGCATAGGATATATTAAAAGCACACCATGAATAAAACTCATTAATAGGGGCCAAGCATTATAGGTGTGTAGGCACCTATTGTATTTGTTCGTTTTCTTTTCCCCACTGTTATTATTTTTCAGACATGGCCGTCTATGGAAGCTCCTAAAACTGCTTGGTGGATTTTTGTGTAATTTGGCAGACTAATATCAAATTTGGGGTCAGTACATTAACCCATCTAGTGCCACCAACAGGCCAAATTTGGACTTAAACTTTTGACAGTAACTTTTTGGCTTGAACACACCCACCCTAGTCAATTTCCACCATATTGGATTTTTTGCCATTTTGAATTTTATGAAAAACACATTTTAAATATCTCCTCCCTGACCGTTGATCACCACAAAATTTGGCATGTATCATCTTCTGAGTAGGCTGACCAAAAATTGATTTAAAAAATAGCTGCTCAGTCAAACAATACAGCCCAATCTAGCTGTAAATGTAGGTATTATCTCTTTGCACCATTGCCTTTGAGTCTTTAAAAAATAGTTGCTAGGGTAAAGAATATAGCTGTGTTTATCCAATGAATTTTGAGGCGAAGTAGCCATAATGGATGAGTGGCCCTATCTTGGTTACACTTAGGTCTATTGTCACAAAATTTAGTACACATGCTTGCAATGAGGCCTTGGGTTTCATGAAATTTGGCCTTTTGGAGGCGCTATACCAGAAAATTACCTGACAATTACTCTGCAATGAATGCAGATTTTTCATCAAAACATTCAGGGATAGTGAAGTATTCTCGCTATCTATTCATCTATCTATCTACAGTATCTATTTTACAATTGGTATTTGCAGGTGTGTTTATTATTTGGTTGTGCTACATAGGGAAGAAGTTGACGCAAGAAGAGCACAGGTTTCTTTTGTCCACATAATACCCCGAACACGACCAGCAACCATTCTGCTATTTATTTTTAGCTCAGTGTTGTCAGATTTTGCAGGAAAGAAACCTTTAAATGAAGTTACACTGTAGTCAGTGAACTGGAAAAAAATGGCTTCTTAGAATATTGGCAAGTTCACAAACCAGGAGAAGAGAACATAGGAGTCTGACTTTACACAGTCTTTATTTAGAATTGCATTACGCTACCAAATTGCAAAGAACCTAGACAAAATGGCGAAAAAGGGACCAAACTAAAGACCAAATCATGAAACTTTAATCTAAGCAATTAGGACCATTCACAAAGCACCAACAGCTAAACTATTCACAATTATCATTAGCCAGATCATTAGCAAATCCAATAGCTGAGCTTGTAACCATTAGTTCAACCTATATCTAAGTGAGTAGCCAAACAAACAGCTATGCCAGTAGCAAAGCAAGTAGCCTAACAGGAAGCTAAGTGAATAGCAGGGCCATTAGCAAAACGAGTAATTCACTACGTCATTTGCTAAGTCATTCACGAAGTCGTTCGCTAAGTCATTTGTATGTCATTCGCAAGTAGCTCCATAGTTAGCTACGCAGCTAGCTCAGTAATTAGCTAAGCAAGTCACAAAACCAATTGCATTGCGCAAAGCAAGTAGCTGAGTAAAGCCGCGTTTCCACCGCAGGAACTATACCCCGGAACTAGGAACCTTTTGAGGAACTCAGTGCGTTTCCACCGCAGGAACTAGGGTCTAAATTTAGTTCTGGGGGCTTTGTTTTACCCCCCAAAACGTTCCTGCTCGGGGGGTAGTACTTTCCGAAAGTACAGGAACCTTTTGGGTGGAGCTTGCAGCGCTGAACATTTCTGATTGGTCGAGTACTCGTAGCATTTGTGTTGTATTTATTTTCCGCCATTACCCGCCATGTTTGAAAATATGCAGCGGCAAACCAATTTATTTTCATAATAACTTCAAATCAAACTTGTATGTTATGCGGCGCAGTAGCCTACTTTTGGTTATAGCCTGTCAACGTCTTGGAATTATAACGTGTGCTCTTCTGTTCTTTTCTTGCTTTAGTATTCGTTTTATAAAATGCCAAGCATTCGTGCTGGGACAGCATATTACGTAGGCTACCAAAACATTCAAACGGATTAATTCGGTTGCTGAATATTTTCTTCCGGATTTTCTTTGTTAGCCCGTTGTAATTGACTCAAAACGTTTGATACAGTTATGTGAGGTATGCGGTAGTTCTGCATAATTAACATTGGTGATACAGTACAAGCAAACTGGAAATCACCTTCCGCACTTTTTATCCGGGTAAAATAAGAGGTTAATTCTAGTAATCTTCCCTTTATCTTTTTCAGACTGCCGTAATTTTACTCAATTTTACTGCCATTTTTCAATTCCACGAAAAGACCAGGAAGACTATGGACTAATTTATGGTGCATGGTTCGCATCTGGAGGGCACACTTCGCTGCTCGGCTAGCAGTAACTTCGAAGGAAAGCAAACGGTGGCTGTACCACTACTAATTTACATTTTCACGCAAGTCCGAGTTTTCGTTCTATTTTTGTCATTTTGCGATTAGCCTACATGGAATTGACGACGAGAAAGTAATAAAACAGCAAATTGTTTACAACGTGTGCATGTTTTCTGCTGTTAATGAATGTGTTTGAGAGGATATATGAAAATCAATAAATACAAAAGTAACCATATATAGTCATTGTTGGTAACCCGTTGTATATAAGTGGAATAAACCCCTCCGGGCTGTCCCGGTTATTAGAAAATAATGTAGGCTACTTCGGTGGTAGTATGGAGTTACAGAAGAAATCATATGACAGATGGACCGACGACAACGTCAGTGGGCTAATTTGCCTAATCTTCGCGGTACTTTAGACCCCGGTGGAAACGCAGACAACCATTGGCTGAAGGAACCTTTTAGTTCCTGGTAAAGTAGTTCCTGGGACTGAAAGTTCCGGGTAATTTTGGTGGAAACGCGGCTTAAGTAGCAAAGCTAATTGCATTGCAAGTAGACAAGCAAACAGCTCAGCAAGTCACAAAACCAATAGCATTGCACAGTGCAAATAGCTGTGTAAGTAGGAGATCCAATCGCATTGCACCTTGTAAGTGGCTGTGTAAGTAGCAAACCCAACGGCAGCGCACAATGCATGTAGCAAAACCAATCGCATAGCAAAATGCATATGTACAGGATTTTGCCCCAAAAAACCGTCAATACCCACTACTCGAATGTGGGTATTTCCCTCCACTACCACCTCGTCTCCTCCCTGTCCCAGGAACCAATCCTTTTATCCTCTCTCCCTCTAATGTCCCAATATTGAAGCACAAAGAACTGTATTAGCAAAGGAGCTTCAAACTTGTCTCCTACCTGTAAGCATGTGTTGGAAAGGAGGGGAGGAGATGAGCGGTAGCAGGTAGTGGAGGGAATGAGGTAAGAAGGGAAAGGTAATGGGACGCACCTGATGTAACCTTTGCCAGGAGGTCGAGGAGCCGAGGTTGAAGCCGCTTCGCCTGGCTCATCCAATATTGGAGCACTGGAGGGAAGAAGGTCACAAAGATAGGTTTCCAGGGCATGGAAGACATGAGGTGGTAGTAGAGGAAAAGAAGTTGCATTTTTTGAGTACTGGGTTGCACTCCCTAAGTGACTTTGACCATAATATGAAGTGGATGGGCTACAGCAGCAGAAGACCACACCAGGTTCCAGTCCCATCAGCTAAAAACAGAAGAAATTAGGCTACAGTGCGCACGTGCATCACCAAAAATGGACGACAAAAATTTTCCTAGTCTAACTAATCTTGATTTCTGCAGCAACATGCAGGTAGGGTCAGAATTTAGTGTAAAAGCATGAATTCATGTATCTATCTCGCCTTGTTTCAATGGTGCAGGCTGCTGGTGGTGTAATGGTGTGGGGGCTGTTACATTAGGCCCCTTAAACAAATTAAGCATCATTTGAATGACCCAGCATATCTGAGCCTTGTTACGAACCATGTGCATCCCATTATGCCCACAGTCTACCCTTTGTCAAATGGATATCCAGCAGGATAATATGTCATGTCACAAAGCACACATCATCTCAAGCTGGTTCCATGAACATGACAGTGACTTCACAATCCCCAGGTTTCCATCCAATAGAACACCTTTGGGATGAGGTGGAATGGGAGGTTTGAAGCATTAATGCGTGGCAAAAAAAGAACTGCTTGTTGCCATTGAGTCAGCATGGACCAAAATCCCTAATGAATATTTCCAGCACCTGAATTCTTCATTATTCCATGAAGAATTCAGGCTGTTCTGGAGGCAAAAGCGGTCCAGTGCTAGAGAGGTGTAGTGACCGGTGTGTGTATGTGTGTGTGTTTAATACGCTTATGTTTAATAATAATTCATTAAAACAAAAACAACGTTTTTTCTTGGCTTCTGGATAAATAAGGAAGGATGTAAAGAGTTAAATCAGCCATAACCCAGGACAATCCCCGTAATTATAAAGGGCGAAATTCCGAGAAAATAAAATACAGGAAAGGGCCTTTTTGAGTGGACAAATTTAAAACGTATAAAACGTTAGACCTGCTTCTTTTAAAACGAGTAAAATGGAAGAAAGGGACATTAAAAATTGAGCACTAATCGCACCACCCGCCATACTCAAATCCGCCCCTTCTGCTTCTGCACATGCACGCTAGGGGATGTAGCAGAGACGAGCATCATTGAATCGTAGAAAGAGTACTGCCGTGGAACCCGGGCTTAGCAAACGGCGCTTTATAGCAGCTACGCGGGCACATCAGAGAGAGGACAACAAACTGCATCGTCTTGTTTATTGGTGTTGGGCTCTCCTTTGGTCCATGAATACCTCCGAAAGTGGATTTTAATTCAAACATTTGTAAGGAAAACAGCACACCGGCGGTGGTAGGTTTTCTATTTGTTAAATCCGTTAACGTTAGCGAGCAAGTAACATTAAGAGAGGCAAAATCATCGGATTCAATTAAAATTTTTGAATAGCCATTGGCTAGCTTGCTTCTAGTTTACTGTGCCAGTTCAACCGAATGCAATTTTTAAAAAAGTATTTCGCTGTTAGTTTAGTTGCATGTAAAATGTGTCTTATAGCTAGTTTGTATTTGTTAACAAGCTAATCCAGTGGGAAAACGTGGTAAGGTGACATGCGAAGAGACCGTTATTGTTAGAAATTCAAATTCATTGAGCAGATTCGGTAAATTGTCAACGAGAGTAAGATCCTGGCCCACGAACCGGTACATTTAGCGGCTTGCTTGTTATTGTTAGCTAGCTAGCTAACTAACCTTTCGTACAGCATGTATGTAGTTTGCTAGCTGGACGTACTAGCGAGGGCAGTTTGGCTAACAGGATTAACGTAAGCTGTAAGTGTTGAGTTGGGTCAGTCAGTCGTGTAACCGAACGCTATTCAGGTCCCCGTGGATTTAATGGTTTCGATTTATAATTGTAGTGTGTTGAGCCTTTTTATTTTTATATTAGTGTGCAGGCCAGTTGGTTGGCACGTAGCACTAGCTAGTTAGTGCTAGCTACCTATCTCAGTCTAGTAAACGAGCTAGCAATTTCATATGAGACAAGAGACTGTGTGTGTGTGTGTGTGTGTGTGTGTGCTGAGAGAGAGAGAGAGAGGCCATATAACGCTACATGGCTTGGTGGATAGACTACGTAGGTACTGATACATACATGCATTTGGAAACATAGGTGGCAAGAAAACCAACTATGATACTGTTGATCTCTGCCTCCACTGCTCCATCGAGGACCATCGTGCCGTTTCTTAGTAATTTAACAGCCCTGACTATCGTTAAGTTATATTAGCTATCATAGCTTTTGTAGATGTTTTTTTCTAGTTTTAGTGTTGCTTTGGTAAAGTTTCTAGTTAACCTTTGAAAGCATCCAAGCAACTGCATCTCTTATCACAATTGTTTATTTAAAGGGCAGTAAGTTATCTCCCTAAGCTGGAATGATGTATAACTAGCTATCGATAACTGCACGGCAGTTGTAATTGCTCTTGAATGAGAACTGGCTTAGCTGCTAACGCTAGCTTCGTAGCTAACGAGCTATAGGGGCTGGTGCACAGAGCATTTCCATAGCTGCAGGGTGACAATGTTCTTAGGGTTTGTCAGTCTATGGCCGACCAAGCTAAGGTACGCAATATTTACACATAAGTTGCAGTGTTCACACGGAGTCAATGTATTGAAGTATGCACTGACAGAAGATGAGACTCTTTCTTTTTGCTCACCAGCTAACTAAAAATGGGATTCTGTAAATTATCTTGCTATTTTGAGGCGGCAGAACCCTTATTTTAATTTTAACAAAATACACTCCTGGAACATTTGCTTATGTTGCAAATGGGATACAGAGTAGAAGCTCCAGGGAATTAATGCAAGAAGTCACATTGTTCCTGTACACACCAACGGTTGTGAATTCAAAATCGCATTCTGTCATACCTTGCTGTCTGTTTTGCCAGTGCCTTTGTGTTTACATGTAATCTAAAACCTGTATAGACAACCTGCTCTTGGCCATTTTGCAACTCGTGATCAAAAGACAAGGATGTTGTCCTTTTATACACTCCCACATCCTGTATAGATCCATCATTGCTGCTCATGTTTGTAGACCAGTACTCGCTGGGATCCCTTGCGGAGTCTGAGCAGATGTGTAGCAGATAAAGCTGTTCAGCGCTGCTTGTGACGCGTGTAATCCCTCCAATTGATCAGCAGATCACAGATAACCTGCAGGAGCCTGGGGTAGTTCTCTGTGTGTGCTGAGAGGGCCCAGCCCCTACTGTGCTCTCAGAAGTGTTGATGTAAGTCAGTGATTGGTGGAATCCTCCTAGGTGAGTGGTCATTGGACTGCATCAATACAGTTTGCTGTCCAGAAAATTGTAACATCAGGTGAAGCATAGCTTGAGTGCTTGGTTGTAACGAGAAAGCATGTCTCTTTTTCTATATTTGCTGGATTCTGATTGCCGCTCGCTTCAGATTTAATTCCCTGGCAGTATTGTGCTTGGCAGTCAAGGACATAGCTTCTACCTACCTACAGTCCATCTTCAAACTTCATAGCCCTGCACTTGCTATATGCTCTGCAGCCTTAGCCCCCCCCCCCCCCATGATCAAACATCCACATCTACCTCATTGGCTGGAATGAGCTACCTGCTACTGTAGGAACTACTGAAAATACAAATAATATTGCAGACATCGCCTTGGTTCCTATATTGTGGACACAGCCCACACCTAGCACCCATTGACTAATGTGATTGTTGTTGTATTTTTAGATGTTAACACTTTTTCCTCATAACTGGATGCTCATTCACATCCTACTCTAAGAACATATGTAAATTAATGATTGTTTTTTTTTTTGTATCCCTGTCAGTCTTCAAGCTTTTCAAAGTTAGCATTAAAAAATTTCTGAAATGTGTGCATTTTGATGCTATCGGTTTAATTTGTGACGAAACCTTTTTAAACTGCTTGACGCTGCAGTCGTTACAGATCTCGAGCCATCTCCATGGAGCTTCTCCCTCTGGCAAGGGAATGCTCTAGCTCTGTCCCGTTGTCAGAACGATTTATTGTAGCTAGACTGCGCCGCCTGAATAGGTATGACCCTCCGTGCAGCAGGGCCGTTGCGATGAGCAGCGCTCAGCCAAGGGCTCGCTGCTGAAGGGAGGCCGTAGAGGCCCGTCGCTGCTCGGCTGTGGAAATTCCATCCGTGCCCGGTGACGCGGGCGTGTTTACCAGGGCAGGACGCAGTCAGATGACCGTTAGCGTCCGAACCCAGAGAGATCTGTGAAACCTCAGCCGAGGCGGAGTGTGACCTGTTCTCCCGCGTCAGCCGCGCTAGTGCAGCGCCAGCAGGGCGGAACCAGAGCCTTTGCTGCTCCAGTGAGGCCGTTTGTCACACGCAGCTTGTCTGCATGTCCATCCTTAAAATGTGAAGGGCACGTTACCATTATTGCTCAGGGTAATTGCTTTGAAAGGATGATGATGGGTATAATTAGTGACAAGTTGGCATTGCGGCATTTATTGTCGGCTATTACTTTCTCTGGCTGCGGCTACACCTCTTGCAATGTGTATTTCATGTGGCCCTGCTGGAGCTTTGCTTCAGGACCTCTGTTGTAGGAATGTTTGATGTGGAATCAGCCGGTCTTTTATTGTGGGTGGTAGCACTGGGTTCAGGCATTCTCATGTGAGATTTATTCTAATTTCTTACTCACTCACTCATTCAGTCAGTCAGTCACTCAGCTTCTCGCTCCCTCACTCGATCACTCAGCTGCTCGATCATTCGCTAGCTCGCTCTCTCTCTTCCTTGGCAGGGTGTGAGGATGGTGGTACCGGAGAGCGGCACTGTGATCCCGGCAGAGAGCGGTGACCTGGGCGTGCTGGGCGAGAGCTCGCAGCCCGGCTTCGGGGCGGAGCCGGACTCCGCCGGGGCCGAGCTGGAGGAGGTGCGCAAGCTGCAGGAGCTCGTTCGCCGGCTGGAGGTCCAGAACCAGACACTGCGCAGCCGGGGGAGCAAGGGCCTGCCGGGTGGGGGCAACGGAAACGGCAACGACAGGACGCTCGCCGAGGAGACGGCCGAACCGGCGCCCGCGCCCGAGGACAACGCTGGCCTCGGCGGCCGGGACTTTGAGCCCTCCCCGACCCGGGACAGCAGCAGCAGCAGCAGCAGCGGGGACGCGTCTCCCCTCCTGGAGGTGGGCCGGCCCTGCGGTGGGTACCTAGACCTGCCCTGCGCCAACGGACCAGAGGAGACGCGGGGCCCGGCTCCGGAGAGCCCAGAGTCGGAGCTGCAGGACGGGCCCGAGTCGGGGACGGACCAGTCGGCCCTGGATGAGGTGGAGGTGCTCGACCTGGAGGAGTGCGACGAGGCGGAGGATGAGGACAGCTGGTAGGTATGAGCAGGAAGTGAGGTCACTTGTTCCTTCTGCCTCAAATATTTATGTGAGTTTAGTGAACACACCTTGAAAATATCGAATGATTATGCCTCTGGTGAGTTGTTAGCTTTACCTTGGTCTTTGAGCGGAGAGGACACTGCTTCTTAAGATCACCTTCAACCTTGTGCTCGGAGTCAATATTTATTGCTTGTGCAGGAAGCCTTGATTAATTGATGCCTGAAGATGCACAGGCTAGCAGCTACATCATGCATTAGTGACAGGTTTTAAGGAGTGGACTGATGGATGCCGTTCAGATGTTATTAGGGTTTGTGACCCTTCCTTTTCTCTGACAGTGGATGATGTGACCAATGCATTTTTGTGAGTGTTGCAATTTGAATTTCCATGGAATACTCTACTTAGCAGCTCACTTCACATGTTGTTTCTGGGGCGACACTGTCAAAAAAAAGGAGCGCCCTTCCAAAACTAAACTACATGACCAGAAGTATGTGTACACCCCTAGGTCTGGGGCTGTTTTTCATGGTTTGGGCCAGGCCCCTTGGTTCCAGTGAAGGCAAATCTTAATGCTACTGCATGCAGTCACATTCTAGATGATTCTGTGCTTCTCCAACAGTTTGATGAAGGCCCTTTCCTCTTTCATCATGACAATGCCCCCGGGCACACAGTGAGCTCCAGATAGAAATGGTTTTGTTGAGAACATTAAGGAAGAACATGACTGGCCTGCGCAGAGCCCTGGCCTCAACCCCATTCAACACCTTTGGGATCAGTTGGAAAGCCAACTGTGACCCAGGCCTAGTCACCCAATTAGTGTTCTTCTGGCTGAATGGAAGCAAATCCCTGCAGCAATCCTCCAACATCTAAGTAAAAAGTCTTCCCAGAAGAGTGTTATAGCAAAGGGTGGACCAACTCCATATATTTTGGATGAGATGTTGGATGTCAGGTGTCCACATACTTTTGGCCATGTAGTGTAAGTTTACCACCGCCTCATGGTTGTCACAGCAAACCCAACTTGACTTGGGCCCGCCCACTTGAGTGAGCCCACTCCCGCCATCTTACTGTCACTGCCGCCTACCTTTTTAATGAGATCCCAACCAATGCCTATATCAGCACGTATACTTTGCTGATGTGTTGCCTTGGATTGATCCAGGAAAAGCAGCTGCCTTGAGAGATTGCTGCATTACCGCTGGGCAGGTTTACAAAACCCAATTAGGGAAATCAGAGCTGTCGTGCCACTGCGGCTTATTACTACAGCACGCGCGGGGCTGGCAGAATCGACCGGGCCGAGTTGGTGAATTATAGAGCGCAGTGTATAATGGCTGCTCCTCTTCGCATCACTGTGAGCTGAATGCCACGAGCACGGCGTTGCCGTGTGACAGCTCATCCGCAAGCTCACAGCAGGGATAGCGAGTCGGTTAAGGGCCACTTTGGGAGAGCGGGGGGGCCTCCCCCTGTGTGCGGGGCGAAGCTGGGGCGACCAGCGGACGGGGCCCAGCTCTGCCCTCCCACACGGCCTCCCACAAGTCCATCTGTGTCCCTGGCAACCACGTGCACCATTCACACGTGCGTGTGCAGCAGACGCAGCATAACAGCCCATCATGCAGGGGAGTGGACCAGAACCCAGTGCACGCATAGAGAGAGTCGAGCTATGAAAGTTTCCCTTTGTATCAAGGCCAACCCTTTGTGCCTCCAGAGTTTTGTATATCTAAGCAGCATTAACTCCATGCTGTGTAATAGCCACTTGGGATATTTTTATGCACTTAAATGTATTGGTATACTCCTTTAGTCTTTTGCTGCAGTGTTCACATTCACTTTCAAAAAAAAAAAAAAAGCTGAACTTGTACGAGTTTTGTTTTTCCTTACTTAAATCTAGCAATGGGAGGTGTTATGGGTGTCTTTTCTGTGAGGGTGAATGCACATACCAGAGGAGAGTTGTGTACAGGTTACTGTTTTATATAATTTCTGCAGTATGCAGCTCAGTAGACTTAGTAGGCTGTGGAGACCTCATTCATGAACACTGCCTGTGTTTGTCTCTGTGGCGGGCGATGCTTGCTTGGCACAGTCACTCCGCATCTTCGTTCTGTGTAATCAGCGCGCTCTATATATAGAGGCAGTGGCTGTGGCTAGCTGAACGCTCCAGTGAGTCGCTGCCTGAGAGAGCAGCAGGAGCCTGGGGGGCCAGAGCTCTGACCTGGGAACAGTGGCGTGCTCGCGCTGGGACTCAGTCAGAAAGGGCTTAGCCCCGCCTTTCAGCTTCTGCTTCCAGGCAGGGCTTGGAGACTAAGAGCGTCCCAGATATGATACATGCGTTTTTTCATCCCCAGGGATGATTGTTTTTCTTTCTTTCTTGTTTTTTTCTGTATCCTTGTTTGTCACATTACTCAGATTGAGTCAGATGAGCACCCACCCCCTCTCACTGGCCAGTAGTTGATGCAGGTTGACAATGACAGACAGTACACAAGAGGGACGCGAAAGTAATATGTCAACAAATATAATTCCCATGGTGCTGGCCTTTACGGACAACCTTGCTTGTACCGCAATTACTAACTCGAGAGCCAGTGAGTCTGCAAGGGTGTCATTTCAGGAAGAACTTGGGGAGGGCAAAAATGACAATGAATTTACAGAAGCAGAAAATAGAATGTTGTGTTGAATGTGTTTATTGTAACAAATCGTGAGCTGAGTCTGTGGTTACGTCCTAATTGAACAGTGATGCTCAGACAGTCAGCTGTTTCTAAAACTTATGGTGAAAATTCACCAGCATTAACCTAACAAAAAACTGGACGGCTCAAAGGTATTCTGCAAATTAGCATAGCCTACTACTGTAAGACAAGCACCAAAACTGCCTCATGCTAGCTAGGATTACTGGTTGCCTTTGCCATGGTAGCTGTTGTGCAGTGCCCTCTGTAATATTTGGGACAAAGATTTCTTTCTTCATTTGGCACTGTACGTCACAATTTTAGATTTGTAATAAATTCACATGTGGTTGAAGTGCAGATTCTCAGCTTTTATTAAAGGTTATTTTTATGCATTTTGGTTTCAGAAAGTAGAAATTACAGCACTATTTCATACATACTCCCCACCCTCCAATTTCAACTTTTAAAATCTGGTACAGTCCACATTCACTTCAGGGCGGTTAAAATTGTTTCTCGGGACAGTTCCAGGACGATGGTGAAAAAGTTAGTCTGGAGCCCTGTTCTCTGAATTACTAATTGAACTATAGCAGTTCCTTTTGTTTGAAGTTCCTGGGAGAAATTACTTTGCTGTTCTTGTAGATTATACCGATAACATATGTTAAAATTAACATAATAGTCTATTACGAGCTCATTTGCTTTTTTTTCCCCCATCTAATTGGTGACCTTCCTTTATGCAGTCAGATTGGAAAGCTGGCGCGTTCAGACACTGGCTTTACACAGGCAGTGTGTTTATGATGTGTCTTCATAGCCTGGTGAACACCACTGTATGTGAGAGCCTGGAGTCCAGGCCAATCAGTGTGTGGCACGGGAGCCAGTGGAGAGTGCTGACGGGTGTGTGCTTCTCCTGGCAGTCATGGCCGCTCCTCCCCCAGCTTGGCCTGTAGATCCTGCCAGCCTTCCACCGCTGCGCTCAATGGCACGTCTTGGGGCCAGCGGGATGACAGAAGGAGCTGGCGACGGGAAGCTTCCGGGCTGGACTGCTCTTTACCTAACATTCACTCTGCGCTTGAAACGGCAGTTTTTAAAAAAGGCGATTTTCTCTGAAACGTGGCCTCATAACTAAGGCCACTAATTATCATTTGTTGGGTTTTCTCAGTATAGAGGAGCTGTAACTCATGTAAGAGTTAATAAAATCAAATTCAGTTGGGCATCCTTTCCTTTGTTTTGAAGGACCAATGCTAAGTCAACTTAGCGATTTATCCAGTCATCCTTTTTCTAACCACTTACAGAACAGAGTCACAGTGGCAACAGAGCAAGCAGAGCAGCCCAGACATCTCTCTCCCAAGCGCCTTCCGCTAATTCATCCCTGGGGATCCAAAGGCAATCCCCGGCCTGACGGTGGATATAATCTCTCCAGTGTAGTCTAGGTCTACCCCTGGGTCTTCTCTCAGGTGGCTGTGCTCGGAACACCTCCAAAGTAAGGCGCCCAGGAGGCATCCTTATCAAATGCCCGAACCACCTCGACTGACTCCTTTCAATGCAGAGGACCAGCAGCTCTACTTTGAGGTGCTGCTGGACAGCTGAGCTCCTTGCCCTGTCAAGGAGAGTAATTTCTGCCACCCTACAGAAGAACCCCATTTCAGTTGCTTGTATTCACAACCTCTCTCTTTCGGTTGCTAGCCATAGCTTGTGACCATAGGTGAAAGTAGAGATGAGAGTTTTGCCTTTTGACTCGGCTCCTTCTTCACTACCACCGTTTGATGCAATGCCTGCAATACTGAGGCCACTGCACCGAGACAACAGTTGATCTCCAAATCCCTTTTTCTCTCACTCGTGAAGAAGACCCTGAGATACTTGAACTCCTCCACCTGGGGCAGTTGCTCCCCCCTCACTTGAAGGGGACAAGCCGTCTTCCAGGAGAGGACCATAGCCACAGACTTGGAGGTGCTGATCCTCACCCCGACCGCATCACACTCTGCTGCAAACCATTCTAATATGCATCGAAGATCACAGTAAGATGAGGCCAAGTGGGTGACATCATTGCAAATAGCAGAGATGCCACTCCTATGTCCCCAAACCAGACACACTCCATACCTGGGCTGCGCCTTGAAATCCTGTCCATGAACACTAAGAACAGGAGAGGAGACAAGACGCACCCTTGGCGGAGTCCGACACCCACTTTGATCGAGCTTGACTGAATGCTGAGAATGCGAACACAGCTCTTGCTCTGAGTATACAAGCCATAGCGAATGGCTTGCAATAGCATCCCCGGCACCCCATACTTCCACAGCGCCTCGAGATACGCTAAGGAACACTGTCATACGCCTTCTCCAAATCCAAAAAAACACATGGAGACTGAGTAGGCAAACTCTGACGGCCCCTCAAATATCTCAGAGAGTGTAAAAAGCTGGTCTGCTGTTCTGCCACCGGGACAAAACCTGCACTGTTCCTCCTGAATCTGAGGTTTGACTGTCTGTCGTAGCCTCTTGTCCAGCACCTTGGCATAGACTTTGCCAAGGCAGCTGAGGAGTGTGATTCCCCGATAGTTGGAGCACAACATTAGAGCCTTCAACATTTCAGAATGAATCTTATCCACCGCTGGTGCTCTGCCACAGAGGAGCCTAACAGAAAAATAAACAAATAAATATTTCTCTGTCATTTTGTTCGGTTTTATTCTGGATAATAATACTTTTGATTAAGAAAATTCAAGGTTTGTCGAAGTCATCAGCACAATAATCGGAAGTACATTCAGTTTGGATCAGTGTGTCCGCTCTGAAATGTCTAAGCCAGTTTTCCCCCTTTGTCTAAATCTCAGTGTTTACGCATTCGATTCCATATCCTTTAGAACAGGTGGCCCATTGTTTCCCGATTGACGGAATAAAGCTTAGCTGTTCTATCCATCGTTAAAAAAGAAAAACTGCCCTGCCACCGATGAATTGTTCTCAGTTTCACATAATTAGTTAGTTTATGTATGGTGCAGGAGGTCAACAAAACCTCAACAGTGCATAATGCGTTTAATGACTAAGCCGCTGCTGACTGGATGGTAATCTGCTTTGGGTGGACTTAGACCACATGTGATCCGTGTGGGACAGATGCACTGAGCGTGGCTGTGAGCAGGAGGCTCGACGGGGCGCCGGCGGGTATGTGGAACCCACCCCCCCCCCCCACCCACCCACCACGCCCCCTGTCTCGCAGAGCCTTAATCTCTCCGCTCGTTTCTCTGGTGTGAGAAGAGGAAAGGAGGTCCCTGTGAACGCGGTCAAAGCAGATGCTCACCCTCTCTCTTACGGAGGCAGCCCCCTCTGCCACGCATCCCAGCACGGGCATTAGCATCCGGGCAGCGAAGTGAGCCCTCGCCCCAGCGCTAATCCTTTAATGACAGGCCTCAATCTCGAATTACAGCCGTACGTTAGCAACGTGTATGTTCAGCAGGCAGCGACACGCATGGTGTGGATGGAAACGCAGAGGTCAGCGCTGATGATTCACTTTCATGTGAACAGGCCGGCACTGCAAACAGGATCAGCGTAAGTTGAGTGACACTCAAAGCGACAGCCAACGTTGCTGCCCTCAGCCCCAGCGCTTAGATGGGATCTGTGCCCCGAGTGCTCCTGTCAGCACAGGCTAATCGTTTCCCCCCCCCGTGGCTCGTAGGTTCCTTTGTGTTTGTGTGTAAGAGGGAAGGTGATAGCACCGGGCGATCATTTGGAAAAGCGGTACAGCGCTGGCCGTTGTGGTGTAAGTGCGGTAATGGGCGCGCGGAGACGTGAGCTGCCCGTAAGCGCCGTGTGGGGATCTCCTCCCTCCGGCCTCTTCTCCGGAGGCTAACGCCTCGTGATTGGTCAGCACATCGGCCGCTAGTTAGCGCCAGAGCCTGGGCCGTGCAGACGTTGGGTCAGGGCAGCTGCAAGCACTGCACTCGCCAGCTGTGGTTCTGTCTGCTCTGTGGAGGTTGTTGACAGTCTTGCATTGCGGGATGATGCAGGACCTTTTTCACAGTTCTTAATAATTCTGCTTTACTCCACCCCTCTATGCAGTACGGTTGTGGCAGTTGGTCCTGTGTGACTAGATACTGAAGATACACCTTCAGGCAAGCCGAGTTCCAGGGTGACAGGGGAAAAAAAACTCAATGGTTTATGGTTCCCAGTAATATAGGCTACATGTTTTTTTTTTTTCATATAATTTATGCACAAGTTATGCTCAGTCCAAATGAATCACTCTTTTTTCAGTATGGACCATTACAAACCATTTTCCTTTGTATTGTGCAGCAACACCCATGCTTTTGTTGTGATGTCTTCCTTTTTTGATTAGAGTTGTCAAAAAAATGTAGGTCATTTTGTCATAGACTATTGACACCACCTTAAAGCCATTCATAAAAGTGCTTGTCGAGAAACTAATGACAAACAAAGGAATATAATGGCAGGAGCATTCTCTTCTGATGTCATACCTGATTCACCACCTGAGTTATAGGCCCATAAAAATCCAATTATGTGACCATCTGAAGTAGGCTATTTGCTGTTTTCATCTTTGAGCACAATTAGTGAAACGAGTGTGAATTCACAATGGCTGTTCTGCGTTGGCTTTCCCATGGTGTCCCGTTTCGCTGTGTAGCTTCCTGACAAACAGGCCGTGCTGGTTGTCACGGGAACGTCTCGCTCCTCTCGCCGCAGGTTGTACGTGTCGCCGAAGAAGCAGGCGTTGGCGGAGCAGAGGCCGGAGTCGCCTCTGAAGTGGTGCAGGAAGGTGCTGGACCACCCCAGCCCCGAGACGGAGGTGGCCTGCCGGACGCTCCTCAGCCGCCTCGACCAGAGTACGACCGGGCGCAAAACCCGCCCAACGCACGCATACACACACACACACACACACACACACACACACACACACACTCAAACATACACATCCAAACACACTCATGCACACACACACATACACAAAGACACGCAGCTGTGTTTGCTGTAATTGCATGCAGCTGAATACCAAAGCAAAGTTCCTTTCATCTACTTGTTTCCTGTACTTGGGTATGCGGGTATGCTAGCCTGGCAGCAGCCAGCACTGATTACATCACTGTTACATTGCAACCAAGTAAATATTGATCGAAGGTAGTAATAATACGAAAGTGTTCATGAGAACACAGCTGAAGATATTTGATCTTGTAATTAATGACTTTGGTCAATTAAAATAGTCTTTATCACAGATTTAACTCAAATCTTGCGACACATTTAACGTGCGTATCTCGAGCATTGGGTGTGCATGCCTGTAGTTCTCTTTGTTGCACGTGCCTGCTGACATCACTTCCTCCTGCCTTATCGTTTGACACATTCAGTGCAGCCCTGCTGTTTGCATTGTTCGGTTCTCCTGCAGCCGATTGTTCGCTCAGTTCCGTAAACCTCTTGAGTGGTGCTTCAGCGGAAAGGCCTTTCCATTGTGTCACGTTACAAAAGTAGTTCTCTCTCCAGTAAAAAAACACATAAAAACATTTTTGCTGTATACAAAAATAACTTTGAAAACTATTATTAAAAATAAAATTCACGATTCACCCCAGGTCCAGTTCATTTCAAAGCCCAGTAATTGGCCACTAGGATGAGAGCAGCCAGGTAGAGTGAATAGGACCAGGACTCTTATTCAGGCTCTTTTATGTCTTCGAAACAAAGCGATTGATGGGTGCCAGGTGCTGCGCCCTGTACTATACGGGAGTTGACCAAAGCATAGGACGCTACTTTACAAAGTCCACAATAGGCCAGGCTTCAAAGGCTACTGTGGAATTTAATAGGAAGCTGTGTGTTCAGTCATCCTGCTTTTCAAAGTAGCACCAGAGGCCATGAACTATTTACCCCATGTGTGTAACAATAGTTGTGTAAATTATTAGAAGGGGGTAAAAAGTTATATTATATAGAGTTTTATTATTAATACCAAAAAAGGTGTAAAAATTGTGTTGCATGCTGATAATTGGAACTTTACAAATGGTTGAAAATTTTATCAGCAGTTTTTGGTTTTTGAAAGTGGAGCTTTCCCCACATGAAACCAGTATGTTAATTGCATCATGACTAGTGAAACTTGTCTGTTTGCTGACTGTGTGGCTTTCTCGTCTCACCTGGCAGGTGTGTGCATTGAGAAGGCTGCTCCTTATCCCACAGACCTTTCCCAAGCTACAGTCTTACTTACTGCTCAGAGCCGCCAGCGCTATTGTGAGCCCCGCTATGCGGGTGACCCTGTCCCAGATAGCTTTCCTATAGCCACCTGCTCAGCACGCAGGAGACCGATGCATTATTCATTCTGCAGCCAGATCCTCGCTTCCTTAACAGACCTCCAGCTCCGCGGCAAACAGCAGCCATGGCAGGGGCGGAGCCGGCAGGTGAATCGCATAGTCTGGTGTGTGTTACAGTGTCCTGGATCACTTCCCCTTGCTGATTCAAACGACAGTATCTGATTGGCAGTGCAACTGCCGCACGAGCAAGCACAGTAAACCAGGACTTAACTAATTAAAAGTGCGAGTAAACTATTTTTGACTGTGAGAGTATGCATTATAGTTACTCTTACAGTTAAGATACATGCCCTCTGAATTTCAGAAAATGAAAAAGTTATATTTTTCCACCATCTGAAATTTGCATGATATTCAGGGATTTGGAACTTATTGATTTGAATTATTATAATTTTTTTTGTTTGTTTTTGAGTAGAAAGGGAAGGGAACTCCATAGATGTTCAAAGTGATTTTCAGCATCATTCCTGCCATTCATGTTGATGGACAGACCCTTGCACCAATGAGAGAGCCACATGACCGCGTGAGGAGGCGCTGCAGAGCGGGGGGCCCGGCTGTGACGCGCGGCGTGCGGGTCGTCTAACAGTGTTTGTCCTCTCCTGTCTCCCCCCCAGCCACCCGATGGAGGAACTTGTACAGCAGCCCCACTCAGGGCTCTGTCGGGCCCGGCTCGGAGGCTGGCTCTTCCACCGCCGCCTTGCTCTCTCCTGGGTACCACAAATCGACTAACAAAACAGTACTAACCTGTGGCAGCTCAGGTACGGCATGACATTAACACACCGCGCTGCACCGCTTCCGTGGCTTTCACACGCAGGGTTACAGAGAGCGCAGATCAAACTGGGTCATCACACCAAAGCCCGCCCCCTCCCCTTCAGTACTGCGGCCTTTCAGAAGCAGCCAGTGTAAAATTCCCACAGCCCGCAGAAGGGCCCGTTGTCCCTGAGTCATCCGTTCCCTCGGCGACCAGGGTACGGGGGAGGGAAAAAGGATTTCGTACATTTAGTTTTCACTCGTGCCAAGTCAGCCGAGATCGTCTCGGTTACCTGGCCCAGAATATTATAGCACTTAAAATGCGAATCTCTGACATATGTCTCCTGCTTGCATTTTGTTAAGCTTGTAAGTGTAATGTGCGGCGGAGAGGGATTTGATGTTGTGCTTTAGGCTTTATGCAAGACTTCACACAAGGTCTGACACGGTGAGCCAAAAGCCCAGGTCTAGTTTGCATGAAACTTTTATTTCTGTACAAGCTTTGCCTGCAAATGACACATCTTTACACTGCTCCTGCCCCCGCCCCCCCTCCCCGCATGTAAGAGACTGTTTTTATGTTACTGGTGTCGAGGTGCACTGTGTCCAGTGCGGCTGAAATGGGTCCTCTGTATGTCTCTGGGCTGTCAGCAGGGTGGACTCAGCATATCTGTCTGTTTGAAAGTGTCCCATCCTTTGTTTGAGCTCGGCGCGAGCAGCCATCGGTGTTTGCATGCGTTTTGTTGTAGCCGAAGCGCGTAACGTGCGTGAGTGTTGCACGGGGGATCGGTACAGATGGGAAAATGTGTTTTCAGTGCCATCTGCTGTGTGAATTCTCTGACCCCGCTGCTAAGCGCTTAAAGCGGCCGTGATGCTCATTAACCTGAGTGTCGGGCAGGTGATGGAGCGCTCGTACGGGCGCGCTGAGGGGTTGTCTGCCGGTGCCCGAGCGTCCGCGCGCGTCTGCGAGCGCGAAGGCCCGCCGCGTGCTGAACCCCCGCCCCCCCCCCGCCTCTCCGTGTGACCGCAGGTTACGCCAACGCGCACTCGGCCCTGAGCTCGCAGTCCTCCGTAGACAGCGAGCTGAGCACCTCGGACGACTCCATCTCCATGGGATACAAGCTGCAGGACCTCACCGACGTGCAGATCATGGCTCGGCTGCAGGAGGAGAGTGAGTGGGCCCTTACTGCCCCTTTTCCCCACAGCGAACCGTGTGGACGTTGTGTTGTGTGTGCAGGGCCCTTATGGAACACTTGGCAGGTTACTGCTACCAGATTACCAGTTTCACTTTAGTTGGAGCCTCTGAACGGCACCTGGGTCTAAGAAAAATAGCCCATCCTCCATTTAAGAAAACTGTCCCAAATTCACCTAAATTTAAATGGCATAGACTTATCACTATATATAGAACATATATTAATCAAACCTGAGTTTGAGCCAAAACTTGAGGAAAAAACTTGAGCCTGAGGAATCTCTATCTCTCTCTCTATCTCTCTCCCCATCCCTCTCTCCCTCCCTCCCTGCTTTCGCATGTTTCGCACGCCCGCGCTCAGGCCTCAGGCAGGACTACGCCTCCAGCTCGGCCTCCGTGTCGCGCCGCAGCTCCAGCGCGTCCCTGCAGTCCCTGCGCCGGGGCACCTACAGCGACCAGGAGTTCGACACGTACAGCCTGGAGGACGAGGACGACGACTGCTGCTCCCTGCCGCAGCGCCTGCACCGCTACTCGCCCTCGCCCCTCAGCTCGCCCCGCTGCCAGTCGCCCAGCGCCCTGGCCGAGTACGGCCGGCTCAGCGCCCAGCGCGCCCGCCCGCCCCGCCGCTCCCTGCAGGGCCCCGGCCCCGAGCTGCTCAAGTTCGCCAAGAGCGAGGGTAGGCACCTCGTTACCGTGCAGCTTCAGTACTACAGCCCAGCCCTTAGCACTCCTCTCCAGAGCAGGAGCGCTTACGAAGTGACTTCTGTGAAGTTCTGTTTTCCCGATGACGTTTGCTCGCAGAACTGTAACTAGTGCTGTGCTGTCATGCCGCCATTGGCATTGAGTTCCATTGTCACGATGTGAAATTCCTTCTCCTCGGATTGCTCGGTGTCCGCAGTTGACGTCACGTTCTGTGTCAGGGTCGTGCAAATTTTGCCGCGTGTTCTCAAATTGTCGTCTCAGTTATTCATGAACCGAACCCTGTTTTGTGTGTGCGTGTGTGTGCATGCGTGCGTGGTTTCAGAAGAGCTAAGGCACAGCATGCCCAACCTCGCCCCGCGCACGAGCCTGCGCTCTCTGGAGGCGGTCCGGAACAGCCGCAGCATGGAGGCCAACCTGCAGAGTCCAGGCAACCGCATCTCACGCCTGCCGCACTCCACCACAGGTCTGTACAACAGTGCTGCTCCGCTGCACACAGTGTCTGTACCACGCTGCTGTTCCACTGCACATAGTGTCTGTACCACGCTTCTGCTCCGCTGCACACAGAGTCTGTACCACGCTGCTGTTCCACTGCACATAGTGTCTGTACCACGCTTCTGCTCCGCTGCACAGTGTGTCTGTACCACGCTGCTGCTCCGCTGCACAGTGTGTCTGTACCACGCTGCTGCTCTGCTGCACAGTGTCTGTACCATGCTGCTGCTCCGCTGCACAGTGTGTCTGTACCACGCTGCTGCTCCGCTGCACAGTGTCTGTACCACTCTGCTGTTCCACTGCACAGTGTGTCTGTACCACGCTGCTGTTCCACTGCACATCGTGTCTGTACCACACTGCTGTTCCACTGCACAGTGTGTCTGTACCACACTGCTGTTCCACTGCACATAGTGTCTGTACCACACTGCTGTTCCACTGCACATCGTGTCTGTACCACACTGCTGTTCTACTGCACAGTGTGTCTGTACCACACTGCTGTTCCACTGCACAGTGTGTCTGTACCACACTGCTGTTCCACTGCACAGTGTCTGTACCGCGCTGTTGTTCCACTGCACATAGTGTCTGTAGCACACTGCTGTTCCGCTGCACATAGTGTCTGTACCACACTGCTGTTCCGCTGCACACAGTGTCTGTACCACGCTGCTGTTCCACTGCACATAGTGTCTGTACCACGCTGCTGTTCCACTGCACATAGTGTCTGTACCACGCTGCTGTTCCGCTGCACATAGTGTCTGTAGCCCACTGCAGGTCTACCGCATTTGTCCACACTGCTTTCCTACAGGCCAACTGCATTGCCTCACTCCATTATATGTCTGTGAACATGCTTAGGTGGATTGTGTGTGGAAACTGCACGGGGCTTTGTTCTCTTAATGAAGTAACTGGCATCGTACTTGATTAGGGACAGAAATCTAAAAATATCCAAACTGCAGGTTTCCTGAAAATAACTCGTCTGGAAAGTTTGCCATTGTGTTCAGGGCTTCCTGCTCTTAGCTCAGTATGCAGAGATGCAACTTCAAGGCATTCAGAGAAAGCCTTGTGGTCCTCTCTGATCTTCTGAAGACTGTGTTTACTGTTCAGATGTATCAGCCAGTCCGTTCACATGAGAATTTCTTTTTTGGAATATATGAGCTCCACAACGGGTTGCACAGGAGAACCTCAGAGATAATGAATCTCAGATTTATGGGCTGTGCAGTCAATCAAACGAAGTATAAACATGGATTCAGCAGTTCCGCATTTTCAAACTCCTTATTATAGAATACAGACTTTCAGAACAGTGAGCATTAAAAGGAAGGACCTGGTAAAAAATAAAATAAATAAATAAATAAAATAACATTAACAGCAACGCAAGTAGCTAATCAAGTATATGAATGAATTAAAATACATTTTTATTTAGAATTTATTTTATTTTCTAAATTATTATTTTTACTACTTTCAAACTAACAAATGTTTAAATATATATATATTTTTTAAAGTTTCAAACTGCCCTCATTCCCTAAGAGTTTGCATCTCTGGGGTTTTTCTGTGTTCCTTGTTTTGGGTGTATGTTTCTGTTGGAATGACCTGGAGTTAAATATTTAACCCGTGTACCCACTTGGATAAAAAGGATAATCTACATACTGTTTCAAAGATGTGTTTTCACTTACAGGAGGGACTTTCATTATGCAGTGGTAATTGGTTTATTTGAGTTGAATTAATCTTGCCACTTGTAATTCCTCTAGAAAGTACTCTTAAATCAATACTCAAGAAAACTGAATGGACTAACACTGCTTAGTTTGTGACTAGACCTAGTTATTTTACTATAGCAAAGTTTTTTTTAAAGTTATTTTACATGGGCAGAGGAAGTCATGAGTGAACAAATGGAATGTAATACAAATTCAGAAGGTATTTTGATCACTGTAGTCACTGGATTACATAAATTACTGTGTTTGCTTAAAGGGATATAAAGTGCCATAAGACATTTTCTCTTAAATGGCTTAGTCCTTATTACTTGTCTGAGAGACTCCACATTTCACAAGACTTTCCAGCTTAGTCTTGCTTTCTGAGATTTGTATTGACAGTTATAAAAAGGCATGTTATTCCCACAGGAATACAATGAACATATCACCAAGTAAATTAATTTAAATGAAGAGAAACAGCCAATGTTTTTAACTGCTCTCAATTTGCACATTGGGTTCAAATCCCCCTCTTGATGGAAGCCAACACTCGTATCTGCATAGGATAAACATGCTTGTGTTTGCAAGGCCATATTTTCAAAGGTGATTCAGTGCATCTGCTCTGATGTGATGGAAAACATGCAGCACATCACTTAAGGACTACTCGATGAGTACAGGAACTGATTATTGGCTAGCCAGCACTTTTCCATGACCAACTGGGAAATTAAGAGCAACCTATGTGATTTACTGTGCTTACACTACTTGCCAGCACAACCAATAAAAATCTTAAGAATTACATTTCACGCTGTATCGCTGGGTTCTTAAATGTGGCAGACGAGCACGAAGCATGCAAGGTCGGATACACCCGACAAATCGGATGTATGTAAATGTGGTCAACTGTTCATGCAAACTTTTCTCTGGATTGCCGCGTGCGTATTTGCCTCGCTTGCCAGATGTTTCATATCCTTTTGGATATAACGCTTGGTTGTAAAAGCACTGTTTGATCATAAGCCTGCTCAGATTTCAGGGAGGAGCCCAGTTAACACATGCTGTCCCCGCATCAAAGATGTGATATGGCAAAACCTCAGTTGGGGAGGTAAATTCAGCACTGGTCAACTCTTTTTACTTTTTACTTCCAAATACTTATGGGACAATGCTGAACCCTCTTTCACACAGGGAAAAATATGCATTGAAGTGTGCAAGGGCTCAATTGCAGACTTTGCTAGCACTACTTGCTAGCTTGTTGGCTTGCCTTCTGAACTAGCTAGCTACCTACATGGTTATTTATTTTTTTGTTATTCTGTCAATTAACATACGGTAATGCATGAAGGGAATCTTGCCAGCTGCATTTGTGCTGTGCTATATTTAAATATAAATGGACACGGACAACTGCTGCCATTCATTCTGTATTGACTATCTGGCAGCCGGAAAACCAGAAATTACAAACAAGAGGGAATGGCAATTCCCACAGAGTCACATTTTTACTCAAATGTTACGGGCCTAGGTGGCAACCGGAGAAATGCATGCCAGAACGTTTACATTCATGTTGGATTTCTGGTGGGTCAAATCAGCTTTAGACATGTATGATCTTGTGTGCAGACCAGTCATCAAATGTGACACGTATTGGGGTTGTGAGGATATTGTATACATGGCAAATAAAAAGGCCAATGTGGAAGGCCTTGGTGACCAGCGTAAAAAACTATGCAAACCAAGTACAGATTTCAGTAGCTAAGTCTTGGTCTTAAGCCCAGCAAGGATATTTTGTCCCAGCAGCCAGTGTAAAAACAGTTGTTGGCAGTGGTGCGGATTGCTACGTACTTTGGAATGGAACACAAAGATCAGGCTGGAAAAGCACTGATTACCAACTCCCAGGAGCCTATTTTCAAGCTCTGGCTCAGTCTGTTATCCGTGGTCTGTGGCACAGCGTTGTTAATGGAAGCAGACAGCACACTGTCGCCACTTGGCCTCTGATGTGCTTTTATATTAGTTACATTGTATCGCCCTCTAGTGGAAGCTGCAACTATGCGTCATGAATTTATTGCCTTTAATACAGATACACTTACTGGTTATGTGGACATGGTGCAAGGTGAGACACAAGGCCATGCCCAGCTGGGAACATTTAACTCAGGCAGTCTATGGTGGGCTATTGTCTACCTGTTTCACAAAAACAGAATGGAAACTAGGTCTGAAATTTAGTTAATATATCCAAATAATGTGAAGCACTGACTTGGAATTTAATAGTAGGATGCTAACATGTGTATGCTTATTAACCTTGAGATGGTGAGTATGTGTGGTCATCTACTTTGTTAAGAAATCTCAATGCGTAATGGGCAGGCATTTATAATGGTAGATAGAAAATGTATGTGCATAAGTTATGAAGATATTTTAATATAAAAAGTGTTCTGTAACATCTGCCCATTGTAACATTAACACTGGTGTTCTAAGGAACACTTAGAAGATATTTGTATTTTTCTAAGGGTATTGATAAAGAAACCTTTATCAGTGGCCTTGTCTTTTGGTATAATAGTGGGGGCATTTATAGTTTTTCACCGTTTCTTTCATCTCACTCTCTAGGACTGAGTCACTCCACCAATGCAATCTCAGTACTTCAGTTTTTCACTGGATGTAAGGAGTATATTTGCAGAAAGGATCCACCACATCAGCAGCCTCTGAACGGCACCTGTCCTGTTGGCTTTACGCCAGCTTGTCCCCGAGTGGAATGTGCTTACCCTGCTAACCTCAGCGAATGTGTCTGCTCTCCCCCTAGGCGTGTCCTCCAGTAGGATTCGGGGCAACGGCCAGTCGCCCCTCTCCCTCCGCGCCCCTGTCAAGGCTTTGGGCCCCATGGGCCCGATGGCGGGGGTCCGGCAGCCTCCGAGAGGCCCGGCGGCGGCGGCGGCAGCACCGGGCGGCCCCGCGGGAGCGGTGCGGAGGGTCCAGTCCCCCGGCCCCTCTAACGGGGGAGCGGCCCCAGCCGGCAGGGCGGCTGCAGGGAGCGGCAAACAGACTCCGGGGCGTGCCCGTGCCTCCCTGGGCGGGCCGGGACCTGCACCGCGCGGAAGACTGGGCCAGCCAGCCAGGAGGTACGGCATCACTGAGAGATCATTTGGTTTAATGCCAGGTTATGTTGTTTCAATTTCAAATCTGGAAGGTGTGCTTTTGTAACGGTCTGACCGAGCGAAACTTGCCTAGGCAAGGCTAGCACACTGTCAACCCGCCTTTACATACCAGAGCTGGTCTAAATTTACACAGTTTTTGCCGTTTCTAGAGAAAAGAACATAGTGTACGTACATCGAACTGGCATGGTCAGGCGCAGGGCAGAATAATAAGACAATGAAAAAATGAAGGATAGCTGCAGACCTGCAAATATTCCCATGTGGTTTATGTAGTGCAACATTTCAACGCAAGAGGTCTTCATCAGGCATACATATACCAAACAAAGACCTCCTGGGTCGAAACGTTACACTTTAAATATATCACAAGGGAGCATTTGCTGGTGTGTGGGCATCCTTTATTTTTTCTTTGTTGTTTCTAGTGCCTTTGTTCATGTAGTGGTTGTAGCTTGGCTGTACGGGGTAGATGGCACATGCACAGTCAGAGCAAATAGAGCAGTCCTGCTTCCTGAGCTGTGTAAATTTTGTGTGCCAACTCATGTGCATTATATGTAGTGTGCATAGTAATACATGCCCATGGTTGCTTCCTTCCATGCATATACCTTCCGAGCCATGTATTTGTTGAGCGTACTGGCCTTAAGCCCTTTTCCTTTCCTTTTGCAGGTCCATGGGCTGGACCAAATCATGCGGCCCGGTCACAGACGAGTCGTGGAAGGATGGTTGTTACTGAGGGCAAAAAGCCCCAGCGCGTCCGATGGCTCAGTGTAGTACCACCAATAACGCACTGCCTCTCTCTACAGCCGAAACCCAGCAGGCTGGGACACTGGCTGCTCGGCACCTCACACAGGACAGGCGATGCCACCGCGCTGGCACGTTCGTCCCACAGACGCACTCCAGACAGGCCGGAGAGACCACAATGCACTGCGCTACAGAGACTGACAAGACGGGCGCTGACATCGAGGATTTCTTCTTTTCTTTTAAATGTCATCTCGGTCGTTGACGATTTGTGAAGCTGCTGGAATGGTACAAGTTGATTTATGTTGTAAATATACATTGTAAGGATACCTTTTCCAATCACATTTTACTGATCCTTTATGAACGTGTAGGTACCTCCAGATTTGTAACAGTGTTTTAATGCACGTTGTTGTCAAACCGTATGTCAGCCAACTAAAACTGGACTTGGCCTATTTTTTTTCCATTTACAAAGTACTGATATGTACTGTATTATGTGAGGACACTGCCACTCAGCAGCACCCATTTTTAGGGATTTTCTTCCATCCGGGACTGTGGAAAGTGAAGAATGATTTGGTGAGACTGACTTGTTTTTTTGTTTTGTTTTGCTATGAAGGTCTGTTGTATGTTTTGTTGGACACAGCAATGCAATATCTGTCTGAACCATTTCCTCCTAACAACAACAAAAAAAATAATTTTATAAATGGGGACAATGAAAACATGTATCCTGTGTTCTGTAACTGGAGTCAAAGCTTACAACACTGAAGCAAGATCTGAAAAGAAAAGCACTGATGGTTGCCTGCACATTAGGCATGATTTATTTTTGATTGGTAAAACACGTGGTCCAGATATCCTCCAACAACAAAATCTCCTCAACCCTCAGTTGTCATTCAAAACCTTCAATTACAACATGCAGCATCTGGTAACAATATGTAGCCAAAACAGGCATATATAGGACCATAGAAACTAGATGACGAAGAATATTAGACGATACACATCATGAACCATATTCTCAGAGGCATAACACTTGCACAACAGGCGTTCTAATGAGACCATTTATGCATTCCTAACATTTATCGTTAGTAGGTAAGGAGTATGACCTCAATATTAAAGCCTTGCGGTATTTACGTAGCTTGTGTACTTAATTTGATCCGTTTTTTTTCCAGTGGCAAGAGACAAATGCTGCGGACCACATAAAGTATTTAAGGACGTATAGAACAATAGGCATAGGCGAAGGTAGTGAAATTGGTGACTTAGTGAATTTCGAATTTGGAGAAATATAACAGGTAATATTTGAAAATAGTAATGGTTTGTGGGATAGTTCAATAATGACGAGGGGCAAGGTGAGTTTACACATTTTTAAGAATGATCGGTTTCAAATACATAACATCTATACTCGCCTAACATTACATATATCATCCATGAAACAAGTAGTTAGAAATGCACAAGCTAGCAATAACATTCCCTCCTTACCTCAGCAGGCTATAGCTAACCAATTTACAGTAACATGTTCTTAGTGGTAATTTTTTTTGGATAGCTAAGATAGCCATCCAGTCTGGATGATTAACTAGCAATTTTCTGTCCATAAAATACTGCTAACGATAACGGGATTGACAATAACTAGCTACTGCTAATTTTAGGTAAGCTAGTAACCCCGGGTACTATAAGCGATTCGCAATCAAAAGAAAGTATTTTTCCGACCATTAACACAGCAGGTACCTCGTGAGTATTGAGAGCCGTTCGACAGTCCTTTTTATAGAAAAGTACATTTGCGACCACAGACGCCCCGGCCTATATTGCCCTGCAGCATCCAATTTTAAACCCAGAAAAACACTACAGCTTTTCACTCGAGTGACGTAAATAGACAGGGATCTGCTGCGAAGGAGGCCGCGCGCGATGTCTCCCCCTCCCTCCTCTACTGTCAGCAAGAAGCCTGATTGGTCCAGGCCTGGAAAAGAGAGTTCGAGAATCCAGAATGTGCAGGCCGCGACGTCCCTACTGTGGGAAAAAATAGCAAAACAGGCTGTGACAAAACTAAGAAAGGAGAAAACCTTCCCTGGACGGAAAAGGGAATTCGAAAACAGGTAATGTGTTTTAAATCCGTAGGAATGTAGTTGCGAGTTTGCGGTGAGGGCCCTGTCTCTCGGGCCTGGGCCTCATTAAACCCGCACCGAAAGCGCAACAAAGGCGAAGAAAGCAGCTACCACATGCTGCATGTCTCCGTCAAGATTTTAATTTTGTTGATTTATTGTTGGTGTGTGATCGCAGTTTTCTTAGAATTAATATTGCACAACTAATTATTAGTGCAAAATGAAATTGCATTGAATTTATTTCTGATAAAATGATTTCGGTAATACGTGAAATGTTAGCTACCTAGCTTGGTTGCTAAAATGGCGGAATACAAGATGTCGGCCGCTGTCGCAGGGCGTCTGTGTTGAGTCGTTAGCTGGCTGAAGTTGTTTGCTATCGTTTTTGATTATGTATAGAAAAGAGTTGCCCATTTATAATGCTATTATAACAAAAATGTTAATTTCGACATTCTTTAGTAATTCGATCGTATGCTCCGAATTATAACGAAGTCAAAGTCCTAGAATACTAAGGTTTCGGATTCTGTTGCGCCTGGTTGCAAATTGTCCGAACACCAGGGAAGCGCCATGTTTCAGTGGCTGCATTAGTATGAGCTGTGGGTGGGATTGACAGGCGCCAAACAGACTGCTGTGTGAAACGTGCAGCTAGCCAGCGAATGCAACATGTAGCGCATTTTCTTGCGTTTAAATAGCTGAGCATTTCACCGCCACAAAACGATTAAATGTTCAGCTAATGTAACGAATCGAACCACAAATTCACATAGGAAGCTGGTTTGTTAACTGCTAATGTTCATGTCCAAGTCGTAGACTGGCTAGCTACGCAATGGAAGGTTCCTTTCTGAAGTTAACTATTGTAGCTAACCGGTAAATGTGAAATAGAAAAAAATTATCATCTTTTTCATTGAGTGACTTGCCTTGGACATTTTGCGCTCATCTGACTTCGATTTGCAATGCATAGCTAATCAGTTAGTTACGTGCTCGATTAAACGGCTGGTTGTGGTATAACCTGATAGCCAAGTATTTACTGTAATCTTGGTTGGCTAGGCAACTCGTATGCAAATTAAACGCATTGTCTGTGCAACAATTACACGGCGGGGTACTTTCAATATCATAGAATTGTGAAGTGTGGACATCTGGGAATTTTATTTCGTGTAGGAACGCGTATTTGCAAAAATCTGGGGGCGGGGAGCTGGAGTATACCCGTATAGTTTGTTTTTTTGCTAACTGTATTTTGATCATTTTGAACATCTGTCTACATGTCTTACTGTCTTCACCAATAAAGTCAGATGACGGTGATAAATTCTCGCCGTTTACTAATTAAAGACTTGCTGAAGAAAACATTGTTTACTGTGCTGTCATTTCGAAACCTGTAAGAAATATATATTTTATCTCTCTTATGTGAATGCAAAGCACGCATTGTTTGTTCTCCCTGACCCATAGTTTCCCCTGCATCTAAAACATTTATGACTATAATGCGCTTATCAGACTGGACATTTTGCCTAAACAGCTAGATAGATTAGGCAGCGGGCGTTTCTGTAATATATTCTTTCTTTTAGCTGTAGCAAAATACTGAGTACTCAGTTTACACCAGGCAACCGCGTTCCCTGAACCTTTTAGCAATTGAAGAAACACGATTTTCATGATTATGTAGTAGCACTGGACTGAAATATATATATTCATGAAGATGTGTACTGTAATGTGGAAGAATTTGTTTTTATTTTAATTACATTTTCCCCATTCTTGTAAGGAATGCATTTCTATGGCTGTTTAGGCAAAATGTCCAGAAGTCAGATGGGTGCATCATATTCATAAATAGTGACAACAGTCCTGGACCAATATTTTAAATAATATCTTTAGTTCATGCAGTGTTTCACGTAGTGAAAGCCACATGTACAACCAGATTATATATTCCCAATTTTGTGGTACAAAACAGTGAGCTAATTAACTTGATTCTGGCTTTTCAGTTTTTAGTACAAGAACAGATTTTTGTTGTACAATTGTGTCAAGGTGAGTTTTCAAAAAACCTGTCACGGGTTATCTAATGTATGCATTCGGTCTAAGAATATATTACTTTATAAAATCATAAAGGAGGAGTCGTCCCTTTCAGACTCCACATGTTTACCTCATCAGCCCTATTTCCTACCCCTGTTCTGGCTTATGTACTATATTACTCCATTCACAAAAATTTGGTGCTGATTAGCGATTGGATGTTGACTTTTTGGTAAGATTAAATTGTCCTCAGGTTGCCCTGCAATGATTATTTCTCTAAATGGCAATGCAAAAACCTTTTTTTCTGAAATGTCTTGTATGTATTTATAATGTGATGTGTGATTCATTGCCTGCACTTAATCTTGAGTTGTCCTGCAAAGACTATTAATCTTTTTTCCATATTTCTCTTTATGAATGTGAAGAAAAACAGCCACCTAATACATTTACCAGCGTTACTAATTAGACTCTGCCTTCTTTTCAGGTTATTTTGTCCCTGGACACAAGAAGAACACCTTATTTTTTTAACCATTTTATGTTTTTGCCAGTACGTTGGAATCAAATGTGAAGGTAGGATTGTTATTGTTAGTCTGGTTTTGTTGTCTCTTTTAGATTTTGTAATTGAACTATAATTGAATGTGACAATCATACTGTCAGCAAATAATAGTTTATTTGCTTGGCAGGTACGCTCTTATCTAGAGTCACTCATACAATTAAACATTTCCATGTTATCCATTCATACAGATGTGTATTTATTGAAGCAGTTCTGGTGATGTAGGCCTACCTTGTTCAATGGCACATCAATCTGTTGTGACGTAAACCGACTATTCTCTGTGCCGTAGTGCTTGGTATTTTCTTGACCAGAACAAGTCTGCATCCATGTCTGTCTGATGTAAGGTTTGCATGGAAATGCCAAGCTGAACCAAATTAGTTCTAAAATTGCAGTTGGCAATGATAAGGAATTAGCATTCATTTTCTTCACTCCAAATATTTTTGTTGAGTAATTGCAAAAGTTCATTTTAACAGTCTTAAGTTTATATAGCGAGATGAGACTGTGCAAAATCCAAGGCTATTAAGCAACCACATTAGTCAGTCAGAGGATCAGAGGAGCGTACTAAATTGCTGTCCATATTAATTAGGTTATACGGGTAGCGCCTACAGTCAAGCACACATTTAAAAATGGCTAAATCTTTAAAAATAATGATTTCTGCGAGTTGCAGAAGTCATGCATGCTTGTGCTTGCCCATCTGAACTAATGAAGGATGTTGCAGGGATGGGATAAGCATCCAAATTGGAAAATACAGAATATGGAAAATCCACTTGTACTTATTTTAAGTACAAGACAGGCAGTGGCCTCTGACCTAATTCTATCCACTTTTTTTTTTTTTTGTATTAAGTTTTAGGAAATTAAAGACAATGGACCAAGGTGGTGGGGTCTTGGAGCTACACTCACAGGATCTGAAAATGCCCCACACTATGATAATGCAGGACTTTGGTAGGTATATCTGACAAGTTTTTTTTTTTGGGTAAAGATGTGTAGCAGGGATGAACGATAGGAAAATTTCATGGTAGATATAAAATGACCGTATTGGTTGATGCCTCCCTATTTTACTTTATAGCACAAATGCAGACTGCAACCAAGTTTCAGCATTCATTGAAATAAATGAGCACAGCCATCAATTAATGAACGAAAAAAGGAGCCATTTATTTGCAAATATTTAAGCTTGATTACTTTGTAAGTAGAGAGCATGGTATAGACAGCTGCTGAGTCTGAATGTGCTTGCTTGTGATTTTGGGAAGGTGTGGGTGCAGGCTTTTGTTTTAACCCAGCAATACAAAGTCTGATTCAACTAATCAACTAATTGTCATCGTCAGTCAAGACGTATGTTTTACTACTGGGCCAATACAAAAACCTGCACCCACACCGGCCCTTTTCGGACAAGATTTGGGACACCTGCTCTAGTGAAATACTTTATTTATTCCCGAAGCACTGTAGAGGGTGCAATGTGTAGCATATGTGATACGTAAAAGAATGTTGGTTATAAGCCAAAGTAATGCCAACTTCTCTGCAGTGGCGGGCATGGGGGGCATGGCCCACATCGACGGAGACCACATCGTGGTGTCGGTGCCCGAGGCCGTGCTGGTGTCGGACGTGGTGACGGACGAGGGCATCACCCTGGAGCACGGCCTGGAGGCGGAGGTGGTGGAGGGGCCGGACGTGGGGCAGGAGGACGTGGTGACGGCCGAGTCGGTGCTGGGGGCGGAGGTGGCCATCGAGGAGGCGCTGGGAGGCGACCACCACGTGCTGACGGCCGACCTGATGGGGGAGTCGGACCAGGTCTTCGTGGCCGACCTCCTCTCCCACCAGCAGGAGGGCCACCTGGAGCACGAGATGGTGACCGAGGAGGTGATGGTGGCCAACGCCGAGGCGGAGACGGTCATCCAGGCCCACGAGGGCATGCCCGCCTCCACCGTCACGCTGAAGACCGAGGAGGACGAGGACGGCAAGAGCACCTCCGAGGACTACCTGATGATCTCCCGTGAGTAAACTCTGCACGCGCATTCATTATTTTTATTATTTAGTCAAACGCTGCCATTTCAAACCAATGAAGATGACGGTAAAACTTGAATGAATTGGGTATAGTTTGCTATATGTTTCAGAAATTGCATCTTGAAACATGCAGTCAAATATAACATATGTTGTAATACATTTTATATAGTATTGATTTGATTTGGCTCTGTACTCCACAATTAATGGAGTGATGGATCGCTTTCAGTTTTTTAAATGATATTTTGGTTTTCATGTATTTTTGCAGTGAAAGAATAAAGAACATTTTGACATTTACACTCACGGTATGTGGTCTTAAGCAAGAAATGGTGTCTGTTTACTCTAAAAAGTAGTTTATATCATAACTTATCTCGTTCTTCATTGCATACAAAAACTGCCTGGGCCAATCATGGACGTGCACTGAAACTGAAATATCAAGCTCCAGAAAATGGCCCATCCCTTTAAGGCAGTTGTTGGTATGCGGCCGCTGCTCCTGCGAGCGCCCGCTGCTCCAGTGCACCTCAGAACGTGTCGTGTGTTTTCGTTCTCACCGGGTAACGGTGCAGTGACGTGCCGTAAAGCTGCGACGCGCGGGCGCGGTTTACTTTCGATTCCGAGGAGAGACCGACCTTAAGGGCCCGCTGTCCCGTGTTAATGCAGTGGACGACGTCGGCGAGAAGCTGGACATCGGCAACACCCCGCTGAAGATCAGCACCGAGGTGACCCAGGGCGACGGCTCCAAGGAGGGCGGCTACGGCTCCGAGGTCATCAAGGTGTACATCTTCAAGGCGGAGGCCGACGACGACGTGGAGATAGGTGAGCCGCACGCGTGAGCTGGGGGAGGCGTTCTACAGCCTTCGCTTTGATTGCCCTGCTGGAAGAGGTTCAGGCCTCAGAGTGTGATCTGCTGCATGGGCGCTTGTGTGTATAGATTACCTTTCAGATAAATATGCATATGAAATTATTTTAGCAACTTTACATTTTTTGAAAATGTCTTCTTTTTTTTTGAGGGGGATGGGGGGTTGGACAGACATTGTTCCTGTGTAATTGCTTACCATTACTACCACCCTTTGGCAAACTATGGTATTGCTCCTATTAATCCCCTAAAAGCACCCTTCACCAAAAAAATGGTCCATGTTTCTGTTTTTTTTTTTTTTAATTCATATTTGTATCTTGAAATATTTATTTATAAATTAATTTTTCCTTTTAAAAAAAGGAAAAAAGTCAAAATGTTGATTGTTCCAAGTATCCTCCATGTATTTTATTGCTAATCTGTAAATGCTCATTAGTGCTGCCCATTGGTAAAGTTTGGTACTGCATGTCTTCATGGGCCATTAGTAACGTAACATGAAACCCGGTTCATGTTGGATCCTGGTCGCAGTTCAAGTTTTCTATTTCTCACAGGTCGAATAAAAAGCTGAGTCTGTGGCCGCTGCTGGGCTGTGAAGTGAACGCCAGCGTGGGTTTGACTTTTGACTGCAGGTGGGACGGAGGTGGTGACGGAGAGCGACTTCCACAACGGCCATGCGGTGCTGGAGCCGGGGAACGTGGGAAGGCTCTCCCGGGAGAAGATGGTGTACATGGCCGTGAAGGACTCCTGCCAGGGGGACGAGGATATCAGTGAGTCTGGGCTTTTTAACGGCAGCGTGGAATCGTGGGATTGGACCCGCGCCCATTTTTGCCTTCCGCAGTTATAAAGTGCAGTCGTGTGTTTGCGTGTTTCTGTCCACGTGACTGAGCCTCGGTGCTCGCGTGTGCCCCCAGACTGCGCGGAGATGGCGGACGAGGTGTACATGGAGGTGATCGTGGGGGAGGAGGAGGCACCGCCGCCCGCCATTCAGGAGTCGCAGCTGGAGGACCCCGCCGTCAACAAGACGTTTGTGCCTGTGGCCTGGGCGGCCGCGTACGGTGAGCCATCAATCAACTCCCGGCCCCGCCCTGCCTGTGCCTCATCCTTGCCATTTGTTTAATGCAGTGCCGGGGGAGGGGTCGGGATAAGCTAAACCCCCCCCTTAATAATTTTTAACATTTAAATTTAAACCCAGTTCTTCTGCACTACAATTTTTTTTTTACTTTGGATGTTGAATATAATTCAAAAGAATTTAATTGAACATTTGTTTCAAAACTCACCAAAGAAAAAGACGACGCTTTAAGAGATATCTTTTAATTAAAGACTTAAACATTTCAGCATTGAACTTTCTTCTTGAAAGATACTGCTTTGTGTGTCTGAGGCATCTTTTGGTGTGTGGAGCTTTCTTTTTCTTGGACCCAATTTACAGCCGAGCGCAGTGTTGGAACTTTGCATAAAAACTCATATTATCGAAAGGTAATACAATCAGGGGAAATGCAAATTTGCCCATGTTGTTGGTGCCCACTATTAAATTCATATTTTATTTTTAATGGAACTTTTTTATAAATAAAAGGATTATTTTGAATGAGCGGTTCAGAGCGAGTAAGCCAGATCCAGTCACTGTGGGCGTGCGAGCTGATTGGTCGCTGAGACTGTGGCTCTGCCCCTTCAGGGAACAACCTGGACAGCAGGTTGGAGAACAAGAACGGCGCCGCCACCCAGTACCTGCAGATCAGCGACAGCCTGAGCACCAGCAGGGCGCTCAAGCAGAAGGCCAAGAAGAAGAAGAAGGGAGAGACGCGGCAGTGCCAAACGGGTACGAGGGCTCGCCGCCGCGCCCGCTTAGCCGCCGCCGAAATTAAAGGGCACTGGCCGAGGGCGGTGCGTCCGCTGTTAGAGAGCGGCACGGTGGCGCGGCACAGTCGCCTCACGACCAGAAGGTCCTGTGTTTGAATCCCGGCCTTTCTGTGTGTGTGTGTGTGTGTGTGTGTGTTCTCCGCATGTCTGCTTAGGTTTCCTGTGGGTATTCCAGTTTCCTCCCACACTCCAAAGACATGCTGGTTAGGCTAATTGGAGAGTCCGATTACCCCGTAGGTCTGAGTGTGTGAGTGAATGGTGTGTGTGCGCTGCCTCTCTCCTAATGCATGCTGGGATAGGCTTTGTCCCTTCAGGCTATAAAAGTGACTAAGGCTCAGTTGAAATTTGAAATGAGTTGAAATTTGTACGGTAATGTATTTGTAGTAAATTTGTATGGTCAACAATACATCAGCCCAGGCGCACCCCCTGTAAATTTAAAGTTGAAGCTGGTAAGTAGAAGATGTATCGCGGTGTCTGGAATTGTGGTAGACTGCCCGTTTCGTGACGGCCCCGCCTTTCTTCCCCACAGCTGTGATAATCGGGCCGGACGGGCAGCCCCTGACGGTCTACCCGTGCCACATCTGCGGGAAGAAGTTCAAGTCGCGGGGCTTCCTGAAGCGCCACATGAAGAACCACCCGGACCACATGTTCAAGAAGAAGTACCAGTGCACCGACTGCGACTTCACCACCAACAAGAAGGTCAGCTTCCACAACCACCTGGAGGGCCACAAGCTGATCATCAAGAGCGAGAAGGTGCCGGAGTTCACCGAGTACACGCGGCGCTACCGCGAGGCCAGCCCGCTCAGCTCCAACAAGCTCATCCTGCGCGACAAGGAGCCCAAGCTGCACAAGTGCAAGTACTGCGACTACGAGACGGCCGAGCAGGGCCTGCTCAACCGCCACCTGCTGGCCGTGCACAGCAAGAACTTCGCCCACGTGTGCGTGGAGTGCGCCAAGGGCTTCCGCCACCCGTCGGAGCTGAAGAAGCACATGCGCACGCACACGGGCGAGAAGCCCTACCAGTGCCAGCACTGCGAGTTCCGCTGCGCCGACCAGTCCAACCTAAAGACTCACATCAAGAGCAAGCACGGCACCGAGCTGCCCTTCAAGTGCGGCCACTGCCCGCAGGCCTTCGCCGACGACCGGGAGCTGCAGAAGCACATGGAGATCTTCCAGGGCCACAAGACGCACCAGTGCCCGCACTGCGAGCACAAGAGCACCAACTCCAGCGACCTGAAGCGCCACGTCATCTCGGTGCACACCAAGGACTTCCCGCACAAGTGCGAGGTGTGCGAGAAGGGCTTCCACCGGCCCTCCGAGCTCAAGAAGCACTCAGAGACTCACAAGGGCAACAAGGTGCACCAGTGCCGGCACTGCGACTTCAAGATCTCGGACCCGTTCACGCTCAGCCGCCACATCCTGTCGGTCCACACCAAGGACCTGCCCTTCAAGTGCAAGCGCTGCCGGCGGGGCTTCCGCCACCAGATCGAACTGAAGAAGCACATGAAGACGCACAGCGGCCGCAAGGTCTACCAGTGCCAGTACTGCGAGTACAACACTACGGACGCCTCAGGTTTCAAGCGCCACGTCATCTCCATACACACCAAGGACTACCCGCACCGCTGCGACTACTGCAAGAAGGGCTTCCGCAGGCCCTCGGAGAAGAACCAGCACATAATGCGCCACCACAAAGACACCTTGATGTAACCCCGTAGGGGGCGGGGCCTCGGGGACAGGGAACGTACCATTTGAGGGGTTATAAATGAGTTTCAATTACCCGTTCTCCTTATCAGTGCTCATCTGCCACCCCCGCCCTCCGAGAAGCGTGAGACGAGTCTTAAAAGAAATCATAGCAGTGGAAAGTACTAGACGGAGCGTTGCGGGTGGAGATTAGGGAGGGGAGGGGTTTGTGGGAGAGGAGCGGGGCGTTGGGTGAGCAGTGGAGAGGAACGGTATCACTCCATTCTACATGTAATTCTTTTCTCCTTGATTTGTTGCAAAAAACCTGTCACCTGTCAACATTCAGGGGTTCAAATGTTTTTTTTTTTTGTGTTTGTTTTTTTTTTTTTTTTTGAATAACCCACTTTGGTAAAATGCTGCAAGCAAATAATGTTCTCAGTGTTGGGAGAGATGCTTAAGGCTTAAGGCACATCTCATACTATCAAACAGAAGTCCTGCGCGTGTGACTTTCCCTCCTTCATTAAACTACCTGAGTGTGGTGCGCTTCATCCTCGGCAAATAACACGTATATCCTTTTTTTTTTTTTTTTTTTAAACCAAATATCAAGCCTTCGTCTGCATTTGTTTCTGCTGATCATTTCCTTTAAACCCAGTCTGGGCAGTGGATTGATTTAAGCTGTGGCCCACTGATGTTGCAAAACTTGCTCTGAAAAATGTTTACATATTCACCCTGCCCTAATTTAGCTACCGCTGCAGGAAAAAAAGAGGAAAAAAAAAAATCAGATCACTAGATTTTAGGCTTCTGTGTAACATTGTCCCTGAACACGTCATTGGATTGTGTCAAATGTTCTGTCATTTTAAGTCTCCAACATTTGAACTGGAAAAATGATTGAATTAGTAATTTCAGTGGTAAGGGTCATAGAATTAAATTGTGATTCACCTTGTGATTGCCACTATTTGAGTGTATACATGGTTACACGTAACTACCTGCCAGGCAAACATGCGCACCCATATAGTCAAATACTTTTGTTCACAATCATGCCTTACCTGTAATTGTAATTTCCATGCACTGTATTTAGTAAAAATGTAATCAAACTGATTTAATTTGTAAAAGTCTCTGTGATGTATCAGTACGTTGAGTGATTCTCTGAAACCTTGTGTATATTTTAGTAAAGTGAACTCATTTTCTCAAGTTCTCGAGAGGAAACAGGAAATGGGTATTTTCAAGTTTGTGTTCTTTAGCCAATGCATTGTCTGATCGTGGGAAATGGAGTTGGAAGTGTTTGTGCTCATTTTCACTTCACATGCACAGTCTTGGTTTACGCCCCTCCAGCAACGCTCATGAACCCTAACGAAGCCTTAGCACGAGCAAACGTTTAGCGCGGAGGTGAGTTGCCCCTTTAGCGGGGTTGAGCGGGGCCGGGTGGGGGTGGCTGTGCCTTTGTCTTTGCGTTCGTCACAAGTTGAGCCCTGCGTACAGCCCCACCTGTGGCCCAGGCCACTGCTAAAATTTAATCCCGCGTCCTGTCCGGGCTCCTCAGCTCTAAACCCGGCTGCACTTTCTACCGGAGTGCGTCCTGTAGTTCGGAGCCATTCGATTCGCCCACACCGTTTCAGGCGGACTGCCCCTCCCCCTTCCCTTTTCCTGTTTCTAAGGCACCTTGTTATGTTGTAAAAAAAAAATTTAAAAAGTGGGTCTAAAGCAAAGGTTTTTGATCCCCTGAAATGTTAATGCGCCCCCGACATCGGTCAGTCCTCCACTTAACTTATGTAGCCGAAATATAGACTTCAGGTGTCACAGAAAGCAGAACGTGGTGTACTGGCTTATTAAACTGCATTATATTGCCCTCTGTATCCTGTAACTGCTGTACATTAAAACAGACTGATGACCGCAGACCTTGTCATCCCATGACGGAACGGTCAAATGATCCAATGTATGCTTTTTAAGTATTTCTGTTTTTATTTGATTTTTGTTGATGTCAGTTGGTGGATTACCAGTAAGGGGGAACAAAAATAAATATAATTTTTTTTAAAGGACAAGTTCCTTTCAGTTATTTAATTACATTTTTTCCCCATTTTGAATTTGAAGGCTTGGCTGGTTTAAAATGCACCCTTAAGGTGGAACAGTAAGACTTTATCAGGAGTTCTGTTAATGCATATCAGGGTAATGGTAGAGTTTTTTTATATTTTTTATTTTCCATTTCAGAATTATTTGGTAGGGTTTATGATATCTTGTTCTTACTGTTCCAACAGTGATGCATTTTAAGCCTTCTTTATAGTCTATATGGCAAGACTTGTTAGTGAGACTTTTTGAAGTATAGATATAGGTTGCCGTTACAGATGATTATATTAAGTTGCCAAAAAGGCTTAAAATGTATTGTTCAGAGGCTATGTGCACAAATTACTGTTCTGTTTATAACAGCATGAATAGTTGAGTAAAGATTGTTATATATTAGTTGACACAATTAAATAAACTTGTCCACAAATACTAGATATCCTTAGTTCAGAAACATTTACGCATGTATGCAAATTTTCAGCTTGATATGAACAGATGAAACAATCTCGTTTATTATTCTCAGTACTTTGGAATTTTTTAAATTCGAAAGTTTGGGATTTTTGGGTCCCACTCTAATTCTAGTATTGAAAAACATGTACCAATAGAGAAACTATTGTATGGCAGTGTGCGATTTTCATTGAAATGACTGAGAATAGGAGCAGCCTTGTATTACTAACGACAAGTGACTCAGTCTGTCTGTATTCCATTTGCACTGATTCAGTTGTGCAGTGAAGGGGGATTCGTTATTTTAAAAGTACTTAGGGGAAAATAAGTTTCCCCTGCCTTCCCATTTGGGTTAGCTAGGCTTATTCGGGAAAACCATGTGGTGGACAGTGAGAGAGCAAACTGTTGGTCAATGGCTAATTGCACTGGTGTTCATGAATGTTAATGATGGAAGATAGTGGTCAGGCTAGTTGGTAACCTAACGCTGGACCAACTGGCTGTCAGGTTCTGTACGCTTTTAACTGCCATCACCCAGACCTACTGATCAGCATGTTTACATGTCTTGTCGACTATGGTTGGATTTTAACAAAGTAACAACTTAGAGCTGGAATAAGATTCAAACCAATTCTACTAGCCAGTCTAATGAGCTAGCTACTTCAGTAGTTGGCAAAAATCCTACAAATATCATGTACATTTTTTTTTTGGTACAACTGCAGTTTGACTATAACAGACCAATATTCGTGGTCGACGAGACACATTGCATTTTTCACTGAATTTATATCATGGGTGAACGTGCGGTCGTGTGCATTTTTTGTCAAGGGGATTGGTTGGTAGGCTGGAGGTTGGAGGTCTTCTAGGCTACCCCCCAAATCTGCTGAAGTGGGAAGGCAGCCTCCCATATAGCTACGTGGTGGACATTTTCTGCAATAGATACACTATGTAAAGATGCAAAAAATATAATCTATAAAAATAAAAGCAACGATAAATTTATGTGTTTGTGAATATGTGTGATCATGTGAGAATTTTGCCAAGCTTCCAGGCAGGGGCTAGAGCGAACTGAAGCCCAGTGGTCCTGTGCTAGCAGTGGCTAGTGTGGGTTCGTTCAATCACTACTAAGCTAAAGCTAGTTACCCTGTGACTTTGCTGCATATGACAGCGAAATGGGTTTTTGCTATCGGATATGTTAGTCGAGCATTAGTCAACAGCTGTTGCTGTGTTGTTTTGTTGGTGTGTGAGATTCGTCATCTTGAAGGTGTAGGTGGGGTTGAGAGCAGAGGAGATGCTTTTGATTGTAAACACAGGAGCAAGGTAAGGAAAGAAGTCCTTCATAGTATGCCTTCAAAATGCACACACAGCATATTAGAAACCATACCACCACACTGCTATGAAAGTGCTCAAGGAGGGAACTGAGTCCAAATCTCAGCCAAGGAGCCTGGAGCCTGCCAGGGGCCCCAGGGTTCAAAGACATGGAGGATAATAAGAGACTCCAAATTGTCTTGTCGAATGTGTGAGAATGGGCACGTGAGGAGGGAATTGTCAGTCTTCTGCCTCATGATGTCACCGAATAGCCTATCCCCCCCCTCCGCGAACCGACGGCAAACATCTAAAATGGTGAATGGAGACAGTCATGAGAGGAACACGCAGGAGCAGTCTGCATGCCCATGTAGAGGACATTGGCAAATTGTGGTCTGCAAGTACTCCCCCTGTGGTTTGACGGTGGAGTTGCAAAGAAAATACTGTTTGCGATATTTTGCTAGCTGGTATGTTGTTGTGTTGATTTTTGGGGCTTTGCTCAGACACACAGGCATACCCGTGCAATTGGTAATTGTACACAGGTTTATTTCTACAAAACCCATCAAATATACATTTTATTTTGTTGAAATATAAACATTTAAATGGTGCATCAAGATCTCTATGCCTATCAGTGGTCAATGTATAAAAAATTTTTTTTAAAAAGCTAAAATGTGGGAATCAGTGGTGTCAGGCATAGTACTGTCATACTGTATCTGAGATGTTGAATTGAGAGTTTCTCTGGAAACGTGACTCCAGTGCCACTTGTCTTCCTTTCAGGTTCCCCTTTTGGCGTTCTCGCTGATAGCACGGAAGAACTGCTGCAGGTCTTGCTCGCCGAATTCCAGCGAGACTCCAGCTCCAGGGTAGCACCGGCCAACGATGCTCTCGAACCCGCGACACTGAGCCACAAAGTCCTGCTGCATATCTCTCCACACCACCTGAGGGGCGTGTGTGTGGGGACAGTTTAATTTCTTGCAAGCACTGTTAAAGCCTATCTCAACTGCTTTCTGCTTTCGTGTTCTAGCCTGTGCTAGCAAACAGATACACTATCAAAAAATACAAGCATGGTTTTGTTAAACCATACAATACCAAATACAAATACTGGGCTCCACAATTAAGAGTGTCTCCCACCCCCCCACCCCCCCCTTATGGGAAGGACACAGCAACACAGCTTGAAACATTCTGTCATAAAGCAGGCAAGATAGAGAAATGGTTGTATCATGAAAACATTTAGCCGACTGCATTAATGTGATGAGTTTTACCACTGAATAATGGGCCTACACACTGCTGAGTAATTGTCTCAGTTATCAGAGCGACACTTAGCCAGGCTGAGACGAGCCTGGTACATCAGCACAAACAGTGTGTCAGCTACAGATAACTGCTTTTAATTAGTTTTTTTTTCTTTTTGCTGCCAGTTGTGTTATTAGAGGCTCATGTTGGACTTTTTTTTCCACGTAGGAAATTTCAAGAACTGCATTAGGCAATAGGCAGGCCGGTTTAAAGAGGTTCCAAGATGGCTGCCTCACCCGAGAGCAGCAGCTGCCGTGGCAGAGGCTAGGTTACCTGCAGCAGGGCGGGGTCCTCGCTCAGTTCTCGCCCCATCTTCTTGTGCAGCACCTCCAGGGTGCGCTGCACCTCCTGGCCAGAGTGCTGCGCTGTCAGCTTGCGCAGCTCCTGTTTGCTGTAAGCCAGCTGGAAGCACACCTCCTCCTCCCGCACACCGTGAGCCAGGCAGCCCCGCACCCCGTCCAGGAAGTCCTGAAAAGGGAGGCACTCAGCTGCTCTTTCACTCCGTGCTTTGGAATGTCCTACTGGAACTGTTCCTCTGCAATGCTTTCCTTAACTATATTGCCTTGATTCCCATTTTAACCCATATTAACACTTTACACCCGTGACTGCCGTCTGTGTGCTTGTGCACACACAAACCTGACCCACATGTCCAAATCTGACCTAACCATTTAGTTTGTGTCCGAGCATGTGTGTGTGTGGCCTGTAAGTGTTTGTACTGGCTGTTAGGCTTAGAGACCTGAACGCCCCTGCACGATGCGCACACTCACGCTCAGGCGCCCGAGGGGTTGGCCCAGGTGGGAGCGGACGTACTCCCGCACCAGCAGGGCCATTCTCTCCTTCACCTCTTCCCTCAACGGCGCGAGCTGCGGCAGCCCCACGCGCCCCAGGAACCCTGCCAGCCGGTGGAAGTTCGGCAGCTTCACCACCAGGGGGCTGCAGCGACTGCTCTGCCCTGGCAGGCTGTCCACTGCCAAACCCGGGACAGAAGGGCAGTCACTACTCAGTAACTCAATAAACGTGAGCTTGTTTCATTTAAAAGATTCAAAGTTCTGAAAACCGACAATCTCAGATAAGTAAAACGGTGTGTATGAGCTGCCCTCAGCTGCTGTACTCACGGGTCTGAAAGGCTGTGGTAAAGAGCCGGGCGTAAGCTTTATCCAAACCCCAGCGTTGCTCTGAGCCGCCCAGCACTGTCTGCCCCTCTGTCACAAACTCCTCCAGCCTGGGCACAAAGGGCAGGATCCCCGCCCGAGCCTTCTTTAGCCCCCGCACGCTCTCCATCTCCCTGCACAGAGACTCCTGAGGGAACAAGGCCATCAGCACAGAGACAAACCAGGCCATTACACAGGGATGCGGAGAAAGCAAGAAGTAGAGTGTGTATTTCTCTGTCACAGCCGCACATGCTGAGAGACAGCACGCTGCTCAGTGCAGCTCATTGACTCTAAAGCAGTCTGAGGAAGGACTGTGCTGATGAACTCACAGTGTACTTGCACAGGCTGCGCTGACTGTGCTGGATGGCGCACTGCAGCAGGGAGCAGCAGAAGGACGCGGCGGGGTTGTGCCTCTGGCGGGTCAGGCACTGCTGGGCGATCTTCAGCAAGCTCAGGAAGCTCAGCGGCTCCTCTTCCTCACAGTGGCTGAGCAGGGACCACAGGCGGGTCTCCGCGGGTCCCAGCACCGCCCGCACGCAGTCCCGCCCCTCGAACCAGGGCTCCGGGGGTCCGGCGCCGACCGAAAATCTGCCCCAACTGTGAGGCCTCCTCTTCTGCCTCAGCTCGCTGCGGGGAGCGAAGACACACGCGGCGACCTGCCATGGTTACCGCTCTTCCGCCTCGGGGAGCAGACCCCTCACCGCGGTCACCCCAGACGCTGGCACGCAGGAGACAGCGTTTGCGTTTCCACAGCCAGATGATCACACGCCCCCCACCCATCGCCGCGGCGGGAACGTTACTCACGCGCAGATCTGAGCCTGGTCGATGGCACTGCCCCTCCTGCCGGCTGGAAACTGCAGAGACACAAACGACTGCAAAGTCATTCTTTGCTTATTAAACGGGTTGCTATTCTCCGCGTGCCCTCCCGCGGTTTGGGAAGCCGCACTGTACATTGGGCCGGTTTGATGACTGCTCGATGCCCTTCGTTAATTCGAGAGGGCACGCATTCTGTGCGTGTTGTAAGCCGTGTTCTGGCTATATTGGTAGTGCTTAGTTTCCGGGGGGGGGGAGTGTGGGGTAATCGCTAGTACAGAGAGGCTTCATCAACCCTATGAGATTGGGGTATCATATCCTGTGAATTACTGACCTACATGAACCAATCACTCAGCTTTGCTGTCCGCAGTAATGCAAAGACATGATGATACTTTTAAGACAAGAAAAGCATTTAGACATCAGCCCATTTAAATGTTTGAGTTCAACCCATTTCTCACAGGTTTCATAAGTAATTTAAACATCCTCTATTCCCACATGCATGTGGCTGCATATATATGCTTATTCAGGTTAAATACCTTGCACAAGGCCACGACAGCATTTCCCTACTTAACCTTTGAATCTGCAACCTCCGGATTACAAGCCCAGTTCCTTAACTACTGCATTATCTTGCCACCTCCCACTCCCCCGAACGGAGCTCAGCTAACCTCGATTTTCGGGCCGCTGTCCAGGCTGAAGAACGCCGTGAGGAACTCCTGCTCCGCCACACACACCGACTCCAACTGGATCAGAACCTGCTGCAGTACCTACAGCACACAGGACGCAGAGGCACGTCTCTACCATTATGGCGCCGAGATTGTTTTCTCAAGCGGGCCCACGCCATGGCCGTAAGGAGGGAGGGGTCTTCCGTGCTTTCAGACCGTCCGCGCGATGAACGATTTGTTGCTTCACTTATGAGTCACAGTAGTCCGTCCGCTAGATTAGCTGAAGCGCTTCTGTTCTCTGTGAGATTTTATTAATGCTGCTGCAGTGTGCTTTCTCTCAATCAAGACTAATTGCGCTGCAGTGCATCTGCTCTCAGCCAGCACTGTGTGTCGACTGGCCGTAGCGCTTTTTTGTTAGAATGCACAGGCTGTGTTGCTGCAGTATGTTTTTTCACCCCTCGGTGTGGATTGATTTTATTGCACGAGGACAGTTATGTGGAGCCGGGCTCCGCGCTGCAGTGCAGTACATTTCTTATTGTGGACGGGGTGGCTCACGGGGTGTATTGATGGCATCGTGGCTGGGTGGAGTGTGTCGTCTGTGGATTTGAGGAAGGGGGTCAGAGATGCGTGACTCACCCTGCTGGCTCTCCTGTCAGGCCGTAAGGGCACAAATCCACCACTGGAATCACGGACCATGCAGGGGACTGTCCCTGCAGACACAAACACGCCCAGCCACAGACACAACACTTAGATAAACAAAACAGACCCTGTCTGATACACCTGGGTCCTCCTCACACAGCCAGTTCATAAAATATGTATTTGCTTCACACTGAATGTGGAAACAGAGCTCAAATCATGTTCAGTTTCAATCACAGATTATTTATTTATTTAGCTATGATTTGTGAGCTTTTTTTCTAAAACTCGCTGTACCGCAGCAAACTGACCGGCTTTCTTTGTTTCCTTGGAACCTAGCAGCTGTAGTCTTGCAGCATCAAAGAAGTCCTTCATTTGTTTGTCAAACAGCTTGCCAATGTTCTCTGCATACACCTACAAAGGGAGATCAATAACTAATCACTCAGCTTCTCATTTGAGAAACATGAAAAGCCAGTTCACTAATGTTTCCTATAACAAATATTCCCACTGGACTATGAACCCTGTGAACTTGTAAAACTTTAATGGAAAACATTATTGATGTCAAGGTGCTTTTGACCCGGGGCATGGAAATTTGCATGTCATCTGATTGATATGGAGCAGCTTAAATAATTATCCACTAGAGGGCAGTCACAACCTTCTTCACTTCTGCGACAGCACATCAGTAGGACCCGCAGTCTGGGAAAGAAATAGCGTTTGCCCAAAGCTTAAAATGGGGGTATTTGATTGTAGTAGTTAGAGTGCTCTTTTAGCCTGCAGAACTAAAGGGCTGAACAAGATCTGAAGAAACAAAAGTGAAAAACCGAATTTGAGGTTTCCAGAAGCAGGACTGGAGGCCGATGCTGTTAAACATTACCAAAGTTAAAATTCCTTATGGGTCATGATCCAGTGTGTAAAGGGCACTCTGTCATTCAGAGAGCTCCGGAGGCCTGCTTTGGTTCTGACCTGGATGAGTTGCTGGAAGACCTGGGGGCTGCTTTCTCTCAGCCAGCTCATGAGGGGCGTGTACTCCAACAGCTGCTTGTGAAACTTGGCAGTTTTCAGCAATGTCTCACCCTCCCTTTGGGGTTCCTTCACCAGGCCCTGCGAACACTAATCGGGGCACAGGATCACTCCGACCTGCTGGATGTGCTTCAACTGCGCCTCTGGTACACACTGATGCTTCAGGAAGTCAAAGGTTTGGGTCTGTTTCTCTGTCTGACCCATGAAATACATTCACTTTTGCTTTTGCTCGACTTCAGACTTGCTTTTCTACTCTCTGTTTGGCTTTCATTCTTTCATGTGGCTGAGTGAAGGGCGGCCTCTGTACCTGCTGCATCACGGCGTTGTTTATCTGCTGGGTCAGGCGCTGCTCAAAGATCTGACGCACGCTCTCAAACCTGATTAGCTGCTCTGCGACACCCTGCAGCCTGCGTTGTCCTGGCAACACACACACACCATCAGATACACACAAGAGCGCACACACACACGCAGAGGTTTACAACAGTTAGAACAGATATATAACAGTTCCTTTTTGTATTGATTCATGTTTTTAAGCAAGATCACAAAAGGCAAATCCAGCAGGGGTCAAAGAGTGAGTGAGCTAAAGAGCTGATTCAATTACAGCCAGACTAGAGTAAAACCAGATTCGTATTTTTGACAGAATGGAAAATTTGCTCACTCCATCATTCCTCACTCCTTAAGCAATTCCTGTTTTTCTAACTCATTCATTAAGTTACAGAATAACAACAAAAGCAAAAACTTTTGTCACTTAATTCCAAAGATAATGGTAAAAGAGTAACGGCATGAATACAGGAGTGACCAGTTGATTTCGGTCAGCAATCACAGGCTTCACTTTGTTTCCACAGTTCCACCAGTTTATTTCTCCAAGCCAAAAAAACTAAAAGCACATTGACATCATTTTAGCATTGCCTTAAATACCCCTGCTATGTGATTAATGTAATTCTCTTTTTGCATGTCCTGGCTTTTCAAAATGCACAGCAGCCTCCTGATTGTTTGAAAGGGTAAAGCCGTGACTGTTGGCTCCAGGGTACAACCAGGGTACGGGACATCAAAACGGCCGATCTGGAGAGGCCAACCTTTCAAAACCTGACAGGAGGTCAGCAGGGACTTGGATATTATATTCCTTTTCTTTTCTGAGTCACACAAATGCAGACAAATCGTTTGCAAGGTCGAGAGTTTAATCCCTCAACCCCCACTCCCCTCCCAAAAAGACGAATAATAATAAAAATAAAAATTCTTACTGAGTCTGTTTCATAAGAGAAAAAGTCAATACAAGGAGTGGTGGAGAGGTATTGAAAATGATGAGTAAAATCGAGTGAGTTGAACTTTGAAACATTGAAGCCTGGATAGAATCCAGTCTTTTGAATACCTGCTCCTTCTCCCTCTGTACGGTGGCAGCCCCATTGGGGAGTCACAGGCCACAGATCTGAACAGACTTCTTCTTTCTCTCACTCTCTCTGCCTCTGGGTATCTGCAGAAGACTTACTATGATGGTGACCTTCGTGCCTTTCACGTTCCACGTTCGGCAAATCGAAATGCATTTTTTGCTGGAGTGGAGGAGAGGGATTTACTACAGCCTGCATGATAAGGTTAGATTGCCTTGCCATGCTGTGCACATTTTCGGAGTGCATAAACAGCAATGGGAGATCCGGGGTCAAGACTTTCTGGCCTAACCAGGGTGTATACCTCCCATCAAAAGCCCAAAGCCTAGAAACAAACCTGTATAATGATGTTGCAGATGCAGAGTGTGTCACACCATGATCAGTGTAATTACAATCAGCTGTTGCAGGTGAGTGTTACGCTGTGCTCAGCTGAAGCAGGGAAAGATTACACAGTGAGTACCTGCTGTAAGAGGAGTCTTGCTGCATTGGGACAGTGCTGTGACTGCTCTGGCACAGGCCTTAACTTGTTCCTTATCCTCCAGGTCCCCTTCGGTGAGAACGCGTAAGTGATCCTCACTCAGAGTCAGTCCATCCTGCAGAAAACAGCTGAGTCACATCTCCACAGCACAGACTCAGAGCTGAGTCACATCTCCACAGCACAGACTCAGAGCTGAGTCACATCTCCACAGCACAGATTCAGAGCTGAGTTACATCTCTACAGCACAGACTCACAGCTCGGTCACATCTCTATAGCACAGACTCAGAGCTGAGTCACATCTCCACAGCACAGACTCAGAGCTGAGTCACATCTCCACAGCACAGATTCAGAGCTGAGTTACATCTCTACAGCACAGACTCACAGCTCGGTCACATCTCTATAGCACAGAGTCAGAGCTGAGTCACATCTCTACAGCACAGACTCAGAGCTGAGTCACATCTCTGCAGCACAGACTCAGAGCTGAGTCACATCTCTACAGCACAGACTCAGAGCTGAGTCACATCTCTGCAGCACAGACTCAGAGCTGAGTCACATATCTACATCACAGTGTCACAGTTTTTTTTCATTAAAACAAACAGGTGGGCTGATCAGAATACAGTGCCGGAACACACAGGTGGGACAAGTTAGTGGGATTATGTGCCTGTGCTTTAATGGACATGGCAGACTGATGGAGCAACTGGGCCAATGCACAATGCAGATTATTACATGTGACTGGATTACTCACAAATAAATATGAATATATCATTCCTGATTAATATACTCTTTTATTGGATATTTTAATTTTTCCAAATTATGAGCTAACATTTGTTTAATAGAGGATATTTTTGTAAGCATAAAGTGCTCTCCCAAAATCCAGTCTACTGTGAAGCAACGACACAGGGGTTGCTTTTACCTGCACTTAGAGTTTGGAACTCGAACCAAGTCCATCATTCACTGCCCTGAGGTAGAAGTGGGTGGCTCAAGCATGTCTTTTTCACATTGCTCCTCAGTAGACAGTAGCACTGGTGTGCTTTATATGTGGATGAAAGTATGCATAAAATAAACCTTTTAAATGTGCATCTCAATGACAGTGTCTCCTGCAGTGTCCCTATTATCTGAGTCTCAGTGTTCAGCTTCTGATGCTCCGTGTCAGAGACGTAAGAGGAAAGGGAAAAGCAGAAGTGAACCATGGCTATATTAGACCCTGTTCTTTACGAAGCTACAGCCAGGGTCTTTGTTAATGCAGATCTTGGAGAGTAAGTCGAGTGTGTGGGAGTGCGCTCTTGGCACTATGGCACTGGAACGGACTGCCAGAAATGTTTTTTTTTGTGCATCTGCGATCCTTTCATTACATATCAAAACAGCAACGACGCATGCTATAAACCAAATTATTTGAGTTATTCTGACTGGGATTATTATAGCATTAGCGCAATACTGCCATTAGTATTACACAATATTCAATTATTAAATAAGGTAAATTAGTTATAATAGTAGTATGTACTGTCCAACATGTCCTCATCCTAATCAAATTACAGTTCACCATTGAAATATATATGTTTTAAACAGGTGGCCTTTTACTGAAGACATTCAGGCTGACCCAATCAAAGCATCAAACCTAAGAATCAACTGCCAACCATTGCACTCTAGTCTCAATATTCAGAATGACTGATAAAACAACTACTCAAATAGCTCAACTGGATTGCAATAAATACACATGACGACCAAATTCATATGTAAACCGATTGCAGTCAGCCTCCCTGTTCCTCAAAAGTATGCACTTGTTATGATGCATTGATCGCAGCACATCATAATGGCAATGGGATTTTCCACACAGCCACAAGGAGGCCAATAGAATACATATGGACATTTGAGTATAAATAATTTAAATAAAATGTATCATCTTACCACATTACATTACTACGTTACCGATACAGCTACATGTACTGCTACTGTTTTTTAGCCACCAAAGAAAGACATTTCTCATGAAAAAATTCCAAACTCCAATTTCAACCATTGACAACCAAGAAAAGGGCTTTATAGTGAGAGGTAAATATCTTCTTAGAGTGAGATATACTGTTCATAGCTAACCTGAGAGAAAGCTGTTGAAGCATAGTAATACTGCAATAAAGATGATGTGTTTGCATGGTCAGACTCAAGGAAAATATCAGGTTTCCCTGATGGGACCCATTTCAGTCACCCAGGAGTTATGGAACTGTTGCTCAAACAATTTCAGCTTCTTCCATCCATCCTACTTGTACAAGTGAAAGATGATGAAAAGGCAGTCACCCCGAAATACCCCCCCCCCCACCACCCCCAAGAGGCCCTTGTCCACAGACTATACACTGCCAATGCTCCTGAATACATGGCTTTAAAAAAGCTTCACCGTGAAGCTCAGATATGATGATAAACACAGATCTATTTGTTAAGCTTCCGATGGCTGTCATTATGCCATTACTGACTGGATGTGTCAGTACACACTGTGTGTAGGTGTGTAGGCGAATCAGGCTGACTAATAGGAGATATTCCCTTAATTTGGGCTGCAGTTTAAAAATTGTGTGCATCTGTCAGTTATGAATGTTTAAATGGTGAAAAAGTTAGTTTATGAAAAAGTCATTTTGGACATATCTAAAAAGAATGACCGTTGGTAAAAATGATGAATGATGAAATGTTTACATATTGGGAAATATGGTAATATTAGCACAAAAGGTTACAGTCAATACTGTCATTAATTTATATATGGCCAATCTTTTCATTCTTCTTAGTAACACATTTACTATCACCTATTAACATTGACTAACCTGAATAATGGACATGACAGGGCCTTAAATTAAATATATGAGGCTTGAATTAAGGAACTTTCCTAATATAAAACCAATAACTGGCAGAAAAATTTGGCTAATTTAGTCCTTCAATTAAAAATTCAAATGGAGCTGGACAAGTGACAGAATATTTTATCGAGCTAAGACTGTGTATACAGGATGCCTTTGACAAGAGCTTCCCATGATGTATACTCTGGCTAAAAATAAAAATTGAAATGAAATAAATGTGCTTACTCTTGGTTTCAGGCATGTCTATCTTAACAGAGAGCGGAAGACACATTAAAAGGAGAACCAAGCCACCCCAAAAGAGAAAGCATGAATCATGAATAGGCAACCAGTGATAAGAAAGAAAATGGCTGCCATGAAATCTGTAGCAAGTGTATAGTCAAATATGCCCACGGGATTAGGGAATGGCTGTTATCTGACTTGAGGATGAAAGGAATTTAAAATATTTTAGCATCCTCTTATGAATACCACCTGTAAGCACCATGACATGCTGATGTATAATAATTGTTTTCAGTTCTTGTCTCACTTAAGGAAACGTAAGGACATTTAAGGAAAAATCAAAAACATTTTCAGCAATGTGCATTCCACCAGGGGACACTGATGCACTGCTGCAAGTGTACGTCAAATTTAATGACCTACCTGTCAATTTAGGCACTGTAGCTATAAATAAGTTAAACACTATCTTTGTTGTAGCCTCTGAAAAAAACATACCTCCTTTAATAATGAAATATGAAATGTGTTGATAATAATGACTATATTTTTTTTGGCTACACTCAATTCTGGCAGTGGGGACCAACTTTGCATACTGGTTTCTTTTGCTTTTAATGGATTTGGTTTTGATTGCAAGGTTCAATGAACAGTTGGCCATATTGAACAGTTCTAGTTAATCAGCTGTTTTTCATAGAAATAGCTGTTAGAGCTGCCACTGAGCTTATTAAATGATTCAGTAAGGATGTTCATTTTGTGTGTTTAGCTCATTTGTACTCCTTAAAGAAATCAGTGCAGCTGTCATTAAGCCTAATTAGTTGTGAGGCTCCTAATAAAATCATGTCTCAATAATCACATCTCATGTCTTTGTTTAAGAGATACAAAGTAACAGAAACATGCATTTCCTTTCTGTTGTGGTTTTCTGGACGCATAGACAAATACATACTAAAGCAAACAGCTCCAGAAATGTGTGCTCTTGAAAATATACAATTGACTGCTCAATGGTATCCTTTAAATGAAAGATACTTGGACCATTGTTGGACAAACAGTATACATTAGACCAACACTATCCATGCATAGGAAATGATCCATTATTTGGCTAGCATAAGCAGTACTGTATTGATTCCTCCTCACCACCAGGTGGCACAGCTCAGTGCGCAGCTGTCTGCGGTTGTGGTCCACATGTTGCAGCAAAGCGCCGTACGTGTAGAGGTTCTCCATCTGCCTCTGGACGCTCCGGAGCTGGCGGTCATGTTGGGACAAGGCCTCCTCTATGTGCCCTAGCTCCTCCAGGGCCTCGTCCACCAGGCACAGGAGCTGCCCTGCCTGTGACTCTGAAGCCATCATGGCCTGCACGTTCTCCTGTGGGAGGGGAAGAGTAGGGGGGAGGAAGAGCTTAGCATTCACTGATTCTGAGTGATGGGCCATTATGCTATTGTTATTCAAGGCCATTCACTGTCATAGTAAGCATAATATAAAAATGCTATAATCCATGTTCTGACACATCAACATCAGCTGTGCTCTAACATTTTAATTATTACCATGAAAAAAACACAAATAACCTTTAAGACAGTATTAAATATACAATGGTGACTCACTGACAAATGAAATGACTCACTGAAATGAAAGAAAGCAGTGAAAAATAAGAAATAAATGTAAATATTAATACAAATCTTCAATATCTTTATATCATGTGAAAACAACCCACTGTAAAGGTTTTGGTGGCCTCCCTCAAATTGTTATGAAGTTAAATCAGTGTCAAGTCATAATAATTCTTAATCCCAGGCATTGTCATTATGAATCCCAATTTGTCACTGTTACTCAAATGTATGAAAACAATTGTACTCCTAAATATACCCTGATATTCGTCTATATTTTCTCATCATGGTCACGATCCTCAAATTTGCAGTTACATACTCAGACTTATGCTTATGGTGCGCAAATGCATGATGAAGGGACTCAAAATTGCAAGAACTGTTACTTGCCCCACCCTTAAGACTAAGGCCCGAAACATACCCTACGCAAGTACGCCAACGCAAATAACTAACTGACGCACTGCAAACGCACGGCTCAGCTGCACATACTCAACATGCATTCTCATGTCCATGAGGAAGTAATAAACCCGAGTCCTCAAGGGGGCGATCCAGGACAGTTGTGAAAGACTAAGCGGAAAGAATAACAAATTGAAGACGGTTTCATCCTGTTGTTACCGGCTATAATTCCCCTCACTGCGATGCTTGAAACTGCAGCTTGTGCTTCCGTTTCAGGTGCCACATTTTAGAACGCAATGACGCGTAAAACCAATTTTGCGCAGCCAGAAATGTCAGCATTCGAGTACTTAAGTGGGGTATGTTCATAGCCTAATGGCTTCCCTAACTCTAACCCCAACCCTAATTGTAAACCAAAGACTAATGATAGGCCTAAGAGTCATCTCAAATATGGGATTTTTCCGTTAAAACAAATGAAAAACAACATAAATATTACCAGTTCAACAAATAAAACACAGGGAAATCTGGTTGAAGTAATTATTTTAACAAATGGATTTCACTGAAAAAAAAACCCAATAGGACTATCATTTTAGGCCCCAACAGTGAAAACTTTGGTTGAGCAAATCAAGAACAAACTAGTGTTGACACTGGTTGTCAGTCTCACACCCTCACACTCACCCCCCACACCCCCTTGCCAAAACCCTAGCTCCACCCGTGGTTGACTGTGCATATTAAATATCCTGGCACTTATTTAAGTCGCTGAGAGCTATGTATTTCTCAGTATCTAGGCCACATTTGTAATCAGGCTTTCTAAATCTGTCCATCTAATCATCTCCTGGTTTAATTGGCTTAATGAATTTATCCCGCTTCACCTCAACTGATATGCAGTGCTTGTTGTGGCACAACATACTCCACCCCTTCACTGTAAAGCACTTTGAAATCCATTGGTAAAACCTGAAAGGGGTTATCTAAATGCACACAGCAGCGCCTACATGTCCAGTCCTACGGAACTCACTGTAAAAAGACAACGAAAAAATGATGTCACTTTTATAATTAAAAGAGAAGGTATCACAATATATTTGCATTTGTCTATTATTCTGTTGCGTTTTCCGTTCAGCTTTTTAAAAAATGATTTTGTACGTTATTTAACTTTCTGTAATCATAATAAAACGTCTAAATAAACTATGAAACAACAATGCTTCTCTGGAGGGACATAGAAATGCATTCTTTCCGTGCTCAGCCTCGGTGCGCTCCAGCTTTTCACCTGGTCCATGTTGGCCAGGCTGGTATGCAGGGCCTGTGAGAAGGCCTCGGCGTCAGACATAGCCAGCTCGCTCTCCTCCATGAGCTGCTGCACGCTGGCCGCCTCTCGTGCCGTCAGTTCTTGAAAGCCTTCCTCCTCCTCCTCCTCCTGCTCCTCTGACACCCTGCAATGCTGCCATGGCAACACCTCTGTAAATCACAACAGGGAAATGTGAAGACAGGAAGAGATAGCTTCTGTACGCAAATTACCAGAAACAAATTAATATCTGAGCATGAGGTTCTGTACACAATCTACCAAGAAACAAATTAATATCTGAGCATGAGGTTCTGTACGCAAACTACCAAGAAACAAATTCATATCTGAGCATGAGGTCCTGTATGCAAACTACCAAGAAACAAATTCATATCTGAGCATGAGGTCCTGTACGCAAACTACCAAGAAACAAATTCATATCTGAGCATGAGGTCCTGTACGCAAACTACCAAGAAACAAATTCATATCTGAGCATGAGGTCCTGTACGCAAACTACCAAGAAACAAATTCATATCTGAGCATGAGGTCCTGTCGCAAACACCAAGAAACAGATTCATATCTGAGCATGAGGTCCTGTACGCAAACTACCAAGAAACAAATTAATATCTGAGCATGAGGTCCTGTCGCAAACTACCAAGAAACAAATTCATATCTGAGCATGAGTCTGTGCTCATGACATGTTTCGTTGACTGTTTTTGGTAATCGTGAAGTATTTTGAACAGTTATGTGGATGAAATACAATGTGTGTCTGACTCAGTGAATAGTACTACACTAACATGCCAAAAAAAGCCTGATTTATCATCTAGGTCTTCACAGCCCATGTGAGATCGATAAATGTCTCTGTTCTTGTAGACAGTATCCATCTGCTATAGCAGATCTGGGTATGTGTGCTTGTACGTGACTGAGAGGAGGAATATGAGATTCTAATATTGTTCTGGTGGATTAATAATGAATCTCTTTCATTAGAAATGAAGCCAGAACAACAAAATTAACATGCAAATGAATTAAGAAAACCTGGCAATTCTCTCTTTCCAGACCTCTGCAGCTGGGAGCAGAGCTGAGTTTGCTTATTACCCTTTCACAACAAAAAGAAAGTCACACTCATATCAAAATTCCCGCGGGCAAATGGGTGGAGGAGCAGAGCGCCATTTGCTTGATATCATACAGATACGTACAGTGCTACAACGCCCTGTTGGGAAAAAAAAACTCTTTCAGCTCCACTAGCTCATTTCCACCATAGCCCCAAATCTAACTAGGCCACTGTTTTCATAACTGCCATTCTTCTTAACCAGGTTCATTGATTTGCACATATTTTTCTGAGGATTCAATTGGAGCTCAGGTGTTTTGCTGCAACACTTGTCATTTGCAGATGCTTTAAGCAACAACGGGTTGCAAAAAAGAGATGGGTAAAGCTACAACCAGAGACAGAGCTACAATCTTTAGCATTCTCATATATTGCTACACTTGCCCATGCCATTGCTTTAAAAATCAGGTTACAGGGAAAACATACATGTTACTTTGATAAATATACTATGCAATGTACATGTAATTATAAGAACAGAAAAAATGATGGTGGAGAGAAATGATACCAGCGCTTTTTTTGGTCGTCTGACACTGCTCAAAATACATTAGGATGTGCCCTTACACCTGGAATTATTTTATATTTTGCTATGAAACCATTCCCTCACACTTCTGTATGACCGTGCATCTCAGTCGTAATATGCAGTAGTTAGCTCCTCACCCCCATAATTGCAGTGATTATGTGTCCTGCTGAGGAGGAGCTAGGCCAGAACAGCAACCACACAAACAGCACATTAGTAAGCAGCCTGTTTCTGTTTTCCGGTCTTTTCTCTTGCTGATGCGCTGATTAAATTTATGCTTTACTGATCCAGCATGGTGATTTCAAAATTATTTAGACTTTTTGCTTTCCCTACTGCAAATTACAGCGGCAGCATAGTTACATGATGTACTATACCTGCATTCATTTTTGGACTATTTGTGTATCTATCCTGATGCATCTTGGGAATAACATGATGTGCATGTGTCTTGAAAATAACTACACCTTAAAAACGTACTGGTCTGGTAGCACTGACTCTCTCCCAACTGCAAATCGACAGCTGATTGTTGTCAGTCCACAATAACTATATTTGAATAATAATAGCAGAGAGTTCAGTTAACTTGATTCTGAGCTTTTTCAGGTCCAGGGAATGCTCCTGGTCACCACTGTTAAAACACATTGCATATTAGTACCAAAAGAAATACTCTGGCAACTGTTGAATGTATCATGGTACCATTTCATCAGACCATGATTGCATTTATTTGCATAAGATGAGCATTTGACCAGGATAGGAATGGAGAACAGCATGGTAACTTTAGATGCTAGGATCTGACAGCACCATAATCTGATTGAAGGTTGAATCTATGCAGCTTACCATTTCAGGATACATGCTGTTATGTGTGGGACCAGTACTCTATCTAGATGCAATCCTTGCAGACAGAGTAAAGCTGAGAAAACCCTCTCTACCTCAAATCTACTTACAATCTAAAAGCTTAAAAAAAATATAGACATCTTAAACTGCTTTGCACATAAAACGAAGTTTAAAAAAAAACAATTCGTCAGAAGTGGTTTACAAAAGAAAAACAACTGAAGGTAAAAATTACTGTAAAGAGATGTCAGGCTAAAACCTTACTTGAAGCACACCCATAATTAATTGATACGTACCAATACATTTCTGACTAGACACATGTGAAAGACAATTAAATGCTAAAGGTGGGCAAAAAAAAAGCACTTACAACACACAGACTAAAATTACAATCCTCTCCTTGCACGTAGGTGCAATTGTAATACAGCATTAGTTATACCGATAAAGGCCGTTGAATAATTTAAAAAGCTTCCCAATATACAAAGCATTTCTATTTAAACAACCATATGCAAATCCAAAATCACAGGTTTCCCCATCTAGAGCCACACCATCTGGCAATTTCTCTACATTTTAGACAGAACACGTCTCTTCAGCAAATTAGCTTAACTACACTTCACAATTCCAATTGGATTAATGCATCTGTGTCCTCCTCACCGAACCACACTGCACATGAGCTGATCTCATCATCTCTATCACCAGAAAAGGATTGTGGGAAGAGGTGAACATTTGCATAGTATGGACAGATTTTCCACTGGCTCTTAAACAGTCGGTGGAAGGAAATTTGACTCAGCGTGCCTTAGAACAAGAATACTTCACTTCAGTTTGGATGATGGTTAGTCCCAATACCTATTCAACAATACCAGCAAATTAGAGTAGGTGACAGCAAGTCAGAAGGCATGAACTTGCAGAGGTGCAGGACCTTTCACGGGAACATGTTCACAAAAGGAATATCGTCTGAATACTCTATGGTGGCATTGGGAATATGTTGGACAAACTGACCAATAGCTCAGATTTGGGCATGCAGTAACTTGTTTCATCAGGTGCAGTTGGTTCCTTTGGAGCTGAACTTGGTGCACTTGATATTCTTAAATTTTATGTGCAGTACACGGTGTGTCTGTATTCTCTATCAGACCCGCATATCATTCAGCGAACAGCCACAGCAGGCAAACAGTGAGCCCAGTAAAAGTGGACTGAACAAACAAAGATGAATATGCTAGAATGCTGAATTCACTAAAAGATTTACTAGTGGAAACAATGCAAGCCTAAACATTTTTTAAAAGTCATATGAAAGTGCACCATGCAAGTCACTTGCAAGAGATTGACTTTGTGTGCCTGTGGCCTCTATCAACCACTCCACAGGTGACTGCACAGTGGAAGTTGGTGGTGGAAACCATGGTCCTACCATCTAAGATGTCTGGAGAGATGTTGACAAACTTGACCCTCTCCTGCAGGTAGCGCTGGTTGATCTTCCACAGACATGCGACAAAGGCTCTCTTCTCCAAGGGGCTGCTGGTCTCCCACTGGTAAACCTTGTCCAGGTGCAGGTGGAACTCAGCTGTTTCCTACCCAATCACAGAGAAGCTCTCGTGAGTCCAAGCAATGATATGCGGCCTGGCGTCTGCCATCAGGCAGGTGGAGATAGCGTAGGTCTCTAAGTATGTGAGCCAAGCCGGTGACAACTAGAGTGCTGTTAGATGTTACATTTTTATTGCCTCATTCAAGCCCTGCCAAAAGACATAAATGCCAAAGCACTGTGCCCAGACAAAGTGGAGATTGGCTAAAATAATTTTCACAGCGTGATGAGTCTGTTAGACTCAGATGTGGACAAAAGGCCAATGTTATCTGCATGGAAAGCGGTCTCCCCTCAGTCAGAATGATGAGGAGGACAGAGCATGATTGGAGGCCTCCCTCAGGCTGACTGTTTCCCCTGCCTGTGGTTCTGAATTTAATGGCTGTGGCTCTGGGAGATTTGGAATGGACCTCATTCTGCCAACTTACTGGACCCCCATTCCCAGCTTTACACCAACTTTTCTCTAATTTATGATTGGCGAGGGTAATACATTCTGCCAACTGCCCTACGCCCACACAATGTGCCAGACATAGAACTAAAACAGAAAAGCCTCAGATCTAACCCCCTGATGACAACTAATGCATAAATCACTAGAGGGTCAGCAAAACCGCTTCCTCAAAATTTTAGATAGTTTTGTTTTCTGTGTCTCTCAGCCCCTAAATATTTTCTCGTATCTTTAAAGGCAGACGCCAGCCTCAAACAACACACAAATAATTACAAAATGTCTGTGGCATTGTTACAACACACCACAATGTCATGAGAAAAAATATGTGTGGAGAAGCACTTGACTTGATGTGTAGTTATGTTAATGAAGCCTACAGACAGAACTCTTGCAACTCCTATGTCTCCAGAGTAAATATATTCCATCATTGAGCAGATCTACACCAAGAGTTACATGCATCATTAAAAAAAAATACTTGTTTAATTCATCACTGTGCTAAAATCAGCCTTGAGAATCACTAGCCTAGCACGCAATGTTAGCATAAGCTCATGGACTCTGCACGTTATCATCAGTACCCGAAAATACTCTGTATTCCAGCCATGAAAAATCTAATGTGACTCACTGTAATTACCCTATCAGATTCCTCTTTGCTGCAGCAGAGAATGAGCTTTTAATCTGACTCCCAATTTTCACAAGATAGTCATGTTTAACTAAGTAAAAACAATGTGATATTTTCTGTGTAAGGACCCACACGCAGACCAAGGAAATCCAAAAAACGTTGTCTTTATTCAGTCCGAGGTTCGAAGCCAGGTGATCAGAGAGGACGGTACCGAATCGAGTTTCCAAAAGAATAGTGAAAAAACAGGCAAAAAATCAAAAACCAGGAGATCAGAATGGCGAAGGTACAAAGGGACAGGCAAAAGAGAAGTCAAGGCAAAGCGAAGGTCAAACCAGAAGCAAACAAAACCAAAAGGGGCAGGCAAACTCGAAGTCGTACAAAGGGGTGTCGCAGGAATCTCGATAGACAAAGGCTTACTAACAATCGGCACAATGAATTCGATCAACGTTCTGACACTGAACAGGTGGAAAAGACTGACATTTATACACTGGGGAAGATAACAATCAAGGAGGGGTTAAGTGAGTGAGGGAGGAGTAACAAACAACATCCAGGTGAAGAACATTAGGAAAACTAATTAAGTGACAGGGGACTGACAAAATGCGGACTGGAATCACATAGACCACAATGATAATAGACGGTAATAGACTGGGTGAGCAGGTACAAACGCGTGCAGAGAGAGAGAGGTGCAGTCAGAGCAAGAGACAGGTGCAGGCAATTGCAGAACTCAGCGTTAGAGCAGGCTAGAAAGAAAAGGGGCGGAGCTACAGCGCAGCATGGAAAAGGGGAGACTGGTTAATGTATTAGTATAGTGATCTAAACTATCAAAAACCCAAAACTAGTGTGTGTTAGTCCATTAGTAATATTCACATGTTAGTATATTAATGAAGTTAGTATTTTACAATCTATAAATTAGTAAGGATTAGTAGAAATTAGTAAAACTAGAAATAAGTAGGAAGTAAGTAAAAACGAGACTGGAAGGAAGGGGGGGAAACCACGAAAACCCGGAACCACCCGAATAGTGAAATCACACAAGTGCAGGGGAGTGAAGCAGCTCAGGGAACACAGACACAGAGACAGTACTGGGGAGACAAGTGACCGGGAATTACAGACTACAACACAATGAATATGATGTATCCTTAAAAAGGTTTTTTGGAAAACATCTTGGTTATAATGTTTGCCAAAATATGCATATTTAATTTAACTGAAAAAACAAAGAAAGAAACTTAAAATAATTTGCAATTTTATGCTGTTTTTGAATATATTTTACGATATATTGTACATATTAAATATTATACATTATACTGTATTATATAATATAAAATACATATTTGGCAGTAAATACTCATTTGGCAGTACATGTATGATGTACATATACAATACTTTTGATTACCCTGAAATAAGGCTCAGAAACAGGATGAATGATGTTTATGTTTTTTCTGTTGACTATAGTAGATGTCCCTGATGTTGAGGTCATCCTGTTTTATTAAAAGCGTTATGATTCAGACCTTTGAGTGCTCCAGATCTCCTTATTCCATGGTAGACCCTGAGAAGTAATCAGGGTAATTTCTGTAATTTGGACTGCCCTGGTGAAGCACCAATTTTGTCCTCTTTAATTGGCTGGGCTGTAGTACTTTTGCCATTATATACCGATTAAAATTTTCAGCATGTTAGGATCCTTCATTTGTTCTGCTGAAATGTTTCAGTTTCTGAGAACTGAGAATACAGGAAGTTGAAAAGTAATGAAAGTGTGTTGTGTGATTTCTATTTCAGTGCTCAGTAAAAAAAAATTAAAAAAAAACAGTAAATCATCTTTAAAATATTTTAGCTTTCCTGACCTTGACCGCGTCTTTCCCATCGACGAGGGAGAGTTCAGTTGCTGACCAGCGTGAGGATAGCTTGTAATTTCCCCTCAGTCCCTTCACTGTCGCCAGGGACACCGTCCCCCAAGAATTCAAGCTCACTGCAAATGGGTCAGAAAGATTTACGTTACAGAGCAATTTTGCCCGGTATAGGGCCTGATTTGCTAAGACCTTTAGCATGTGCAAAACATTGTAGCACATGCAAAACTAATAACACAATAACACAACCAATGATTGGTGCAAAACAAATACCATGACCAATCATTGGTCATCTTATTGGTTTTGCATGTGCTAAAAGGTTTTTCATGTGCAAAAGGTCATACTAAATCAGGCCCTTACATTTTCAAAAGTATATGGACACCAGAACATCACCCTTATCAACCCTTGCATACTTGCTTAATATCTCATTCCAAAACCATGGGCATTAATATGGTGTTGGACCCCCCTTTGCTGTAAGAGCCTCCACTGTTCTGGGAAGGCTTTCCAGTAGATTTTGGAACATGGCTGCAGGGATTCGCTTCCATTCAGGCACAAGCGCATTAATGAGGTTGTGCACTGATGTTGGGAATATAGGCCTGGCTTGCAGTGGGCATTCAAATTCATCCCAAAGGTGCTTTATGGGGTAGAGAGCAGGGCTCTGTGCAGGCCAGTAAAGTTCTAACCCATCAAACTCAGGAAACCACTTCTTTATGGACTTTGCTTTGGGCACGGGGGCACTGTCATGCTGAAACAGCAAAGGGCCTTCCCCAAACTGTTGCCTCAAAGTTATAAGCGTACAATTCTCTATAATGTCATTGTGTGCTGCAGCATTAAGATTTCCGTTCACTAGAACTAAGGGGCCTAGCCCAAACCATGAAAAACAGCCCCAGACCATTATTCCTCCTCCACCAAACTTTACGGTTGGCACTATTCTGGCCAGTACAGTTGGCACTATGCTTTCTGCAAAACCAAGATTTGTCCATCAGCCTGCCAGATAGTGAAGCGTGATTCATCACTCCAGAGAATGCGTTTCACCTGCTCCAGAGTCCAATGACGGTGTGCTTTACACCACTCCAGCTGATGCTTGGAATTGTGCATGTTGATCTTAGGCTTGTGTACAACTGCTTGACCATGGATGCCCATTTCATAAAGCTCTTGACGAACAGTTCTTGTTCTGACGTTGTTTCTAGAGGTAGTTTCGGACTCTGTAGCTTTGTGGCTAAGCTGTTGTTGCTCCTATTCCTTTCCACTTTACAATAACAGCCCTTACAGTTGACTGGGACAGCTCTAGATGGGCAAAAATGTGACAAACTGACTGGTTGGAAAGGTGATATCTGAGAACAGTGTCACGTTGAAGGTCACTGAGCCCTTCAGTACAACCCTTTCTACTGCCAATGTTTGTCAATGGAGATTGCATGGCTGTATGCTTGACTGTATGCACCTGTTAACAATGGCTGTGGCTGAAACAGTCGAAACCATGAATTGGAAGGGGTGTCCACATACTTTTGGAAATGTATAATACATATACTCAAATACTCTCTGAATTGTAATTGAGATTCTACATTTCATAATGCCTTGTTAGTATTCTTTCAGTTAACTTGTCAATTAAATTGTTGGTTGCTTGCCAAGTCCCATTTCAATAACAGGCCTACCACTGTGCACAGTTTGTTTTATGAGCGAAGGATGCTTTCATATCAGATAAGCTAATATCTTCAGGCCTTCTCTATGACAAAAGCACCCGGGTGAGATTTTCTAGCCAATGGCCTCCAACTGATTCCACAGGAGTGGTCTCCAAGGAAATCAGACGCATCTTCGCAGAGGCGCGAAAGGCAAAGCTTGATGAGTCAGGTGAGACCTGTAATGTGGCACTGAGTGGGTGGAAGGATGAGTAACCAGTGGAATGGGAGCAGTTGCTCTTGTGACATAAACTGGCTCTTAAACAGATAATCTGTCCCCGGCAGAAAATGCTATAATGCTCTCTTTCCATCTGATACGTGAAGATATTTTGCAGAGAGCTTTTTAATGTATCATTATGGTTTCGTTCTTTGTTTTTTTTTTTTTACCTGCAGCGCAAAGAATGGCTTCCTTTTTCTTCTTGCTTGCTTTCCAGACAGAGGACACAGCTAGGAGCCTCTCCTTTTGAGGGGTGAAGATATCTCTCTGGAGATCACTGCGAAGGGAGATCACCGCCATGGTGCGACAAGACGGCACATCAAACCCACGACACGCGTTCTCTGTTCTGCACCAGCTTAGCCTGGAAAAGAGCAAAAACACAAAACTCTCAAGAGCTCAGCTGCCTTTCCCTCGTGCTTGACTTCTTCAAATTGTGCTAGCTGCTCAACCTGTTGAGATGTGAGAATTTAAATCTCTTTAACAGCGCTCTTCAAATGAGAGTTGTACAAAGTGATGCCTGAAGTGTCCTCACCTTCACCCCCCTTCCAGTACAAAGCTGGGGAAGCAGATAACCTCCACCGTGTAGGGTTGATGCAGGTTAGAAACCTGTTTTGAAAACAGGATACTAAAAATGCTCTGGTGGGTAGCTGATATAGTTACTTTTCTTCAGTTAAGCTATCAGATCCGGATGTGGTTACTTACTGCAGCTTGTCAGTGTTCTCACATGCAGTGCATACCACACCGCTATGGGAGAGTCCTTTAACCTACTCAGCATGACTTTAACTGTGAAAATGTTCAGTTCTCCTTTCTCAATATCTACCATAGACTGTTTTTTAAATTTGCTTCGTAAAAAACACTGTCTGATTTAGCAGAATAGGGATACAGCAAGGGTTATATCAACACCAGTACATTTTGTTCCTTCTCTTTTGACGAACAGACATATCCATTCGATCATCTAATAATTTCTTTCTTTGATGCTACATTTCGTTAATTACATTGTGTATCAATTAGAAGCAACTATAGCCTTAACACTTTTACCTCAAACTAGCTGTATTGCCTGACATGACAATGGCACACTTTTTGTTGAAAATGTTTGGTTGTTTAAATGTTTGGCGTGACAATTTCACATTCCCCCAAGTACTGCCAAAACCATAGAATATAATGCATAATTCCGCAGTGTTTTCAAGCCAGGCATTGCATTCTGTGACGTAAGGTAAGTGTGACTTGGTCCTAAAAGCGCAGAACCTTAGCATTTACTTAAGCAATTCTGCAACAGTTGCTACCAGTAAAATATTCGGTGTTAAGTCAACTCTAATGGAGTGCATATGGTCCCTATTTTTACGTTTTATCCTTGTATATCTCTGCAGTATTGAAGAGTAGCGTAAATGTTTCTTCCTGTCCTTCTGATGAGAGTACATTTTATCCGATATGATTTATCTGATAATCATCGCGCATATACATGGACTGTGTGTTCACTAGATGTCGCTGTTTAAATGTGAAATAATTCTCAGTAATTCTCATCCTCACACATGCTATTCATTTTTGTCTTTACCGCAAATGTTTTCATTTTTTCTCTTCTACTTTTGAGCTGGGTTAAACAGCTTAGCACAAATTTGCATTTCCATTGAAATATATGCATGCAATTTGTTCTTGAGAAAATTTCAGAAGTATTATAATTTTTAATTGTAAGTTTTTTATATTTTAGCTATGGAAATCTCTTTCGACAATTAATTACCTTAATTGATTCACAAATATTCCTCAGGTACTTAAATTAAGGAAAGACCATGAATTAATGAAGGGTCTTACGTCACTAAATCGGTAATTTAGCATGTTCGGAGCATTGGCACAATTAAAAAGATAAACGTCTTGCAAAACTAAATTTAAAATACATTAATAAGTCAAGTGCAAACATTTCCAGAAAACTAAAGGATAGTAACATTATAAAAACACATCTACGAAATGAATAATTCGAATGTTGGTGGTAAAAGTTTTCGTGAAAAATGTTATGTATACATGCCCTTCGCACAACCATATACGCATCACCCCCGCAATACGGCAGCAGCCTCAGTATCAATTGATTGCTGCTACACAAACTAAAGTCATTACTCTGTTTTCATGTCTTGGGGCTTAAATAAATGACAAAGAAATACAAAATAAAAACAGGGGGATGCAAAAGCAGCACGCTTGCGTTTGTGGTTGTAAACTTGGTACACGTTATCAATGTTAGCTTCCCTGGAATCAAGCCAAGTCGACGTCACCGAGAGTGTAGGTGGGGTTAATGAAGAGAATATTATAGCGGTATACCGTTGCTGTGGTCTGAGAGGGACAGAGCGAAAGCAGCGCACTGTGGTTGAGGAACAACCTTGGCAATGATGTGGAAACATTATCTATCCGATTTGGATCCAGAGGTATTTTTATTTTATGCAATATCTTGCCATTTCATCGGGAAATTAATTTTAAGCTGGGTGTTGATGAGCTATGCTTAATCAGTAACTATCAGTATCAAGTTATGGCTACTCACCACGCATGTATATGTCTTTTTATGTAAAAGAAAGAAGAAAAAACAAACAAACCAAAATAACGGGATTGATGCCTTGCCATTCAAATGGATGTAACTACTCTTGTCTTGTTCTAAACGGACTGGTTGTTCCTACTCTACTCTCTTCCTACTGTGCGTGTGCGTATTTTAACTAATTTTACAGAAATTTTCATAACGCTTTATATCCCATGCATACTTATATCACGGATGGTATTTACACTATGATCAACGGATGCCTTTATTGAACGTTTTTATGTTAGTATTGCGCTGAAGAGAAAACTAAGATTTAAATATCCAGGCTGTGAGCGATTTTTCTTCTCTCTTTGTCAGCTTTGTTAGTGTTGTGTTGACAAGCTGAAGGCAGTTTTCATTCTCTCCCAGCGAGGCCAGCGATATCACTCCACGCGTTTGGATCGACAGTTCCTGGGGGGGTTTCTGCATGTCATAGGCAGCTCCGCGGTGCTGGCGCAGTCTTCCGTAAGATGGACATTGAATTCTCACTTCAAAGAACACATTCAAAGTCGAGTCCGTGCTTAACATAGATTCAAAGTCAACCCGTTCTACGCGTCTTAGTTACTATCTGCCAACTGAGCAGAAGACACTGGACTCTTAAAAAAATTGCTACCACTGAAACTGCTAGCGTTTTCCCTATCTCATAAAGCTTGTTTAATAGCACTGCAGAAAGGTTTGTGTTTATTCAAGTGCTCTGGCAGGTAGCATATTGGGCTGAACGAGGTGTGGAGATAGATAGTAAGCCCAAAGCTCAACAAGGAGAGAGTGAAAAGGTGGGGAGGGGAGTCTCTCCACCCACCTGTCCGGACACCTTACCATGGCTTTGCCAGATAACTCCAGCAGTTTTCAAGGTGAGGAGCCACCTTTCCCAGAGATTGTGGAGCTGAATGTAGGTGGTCAGGTGTACATTACCCGCTACTCAACGCTCACCAGCGTGCCCGACTCTCTCCTGTGGGAGATGTTTAGCCGGAAGACCTCGAAGGGGCTTGCTCGCGACACCAAGGGTCGCTTTTTTGTCGACCGGGACGGCTTTCTTTTCCGCTACATCCTGGACTACATGCGGGACCAGCAGCTGGTGCTTCCCGACCACTTCCCAGAGCGCGGACGGCTGCAGCGAGAGGCTGAGTTTTTCAACCTTCCAGACCTCGTCAAGCAGCTCGCGCCCAGGATCAGCAAGCAGAACTCTCTGGGCGACGAAGGCTGCCAGAGTGACCCCGAGGAGTCGTCTCCCAGCAACGAGGCGGCCCGTAACCTGGCGTCCCTGGGCGCGGCTGCGGCTGCGTGCGCCAGCCTGGTGCCCGGGGCGGGCAGCGAGGGTAAGCGCTCCGGCTTCATTACCATCGGCTACCGGGGCTCCTACACGCTGGGCCGCGACAGCCAGACGGATGCCAAGTTCCGGCGGGTGGCTCGGATCATGGTGTGCGGGAAGACCTCGCTGGCCAAGGAGGTGTTCGGGGAAACGCTCAACGAGAGCCGGGATCCCGACCGCCCACCTGAGCGCTACACCTCGCGCTACTATCTCAAGTTCACCTTCCTGGAGCAGGCCTTCGACAAGCTGGCCGACGCCGGCTTCCACATGGTGGCCTGCAACTCCACGGGCACCTGCGCCTTCGCCCACGAGCAGACAGACGACAAGATCTGGACCAGCTACACGGAATATGTGTTCTACCGTGAGTGAGATCAGACCTCTCCCCCCCGTCACCCCCTGCGTCACCCCCCTCCACTCCTGGCCTCCTGCTGCACTCTGTGATGGCTCTCACGTTGTAGATGTAGAAAACTCCTGATTCCACCCATTTGCCTCTTCCCAACTGTCTATCCCCTGAACAGTGCCCCTCGGTGTCCACCAGATACTTTTACCCTCCTTGAGTCGTCAAGTCCCGTCGTCAAGTAAACCCTGCCATCGCCTGCCAAACCACAGCTTTCCCCATCAGCTGGAGAGACTATGCCTCCTTTTGTAACCACATTTTCCCCGTGTTTATTGTTTAGTCTCTTTATTTGAGGACTGCGCAGTAATTAAAACATGTATTCTGTGATATTTGTTGATAGCGTATAAGCGTATTTTTGCAGAAAGGGCTCCTTGCTAAGGGCTGGGTAGAAACCTGTGTATCTCTGCCTGGTTATGAGGGAGCTGCTTGTCAGACTCCCTGTTCTACCCAACTTCCCTCCAGAAGATAGCAGAGCTGATTGACTCCACTTTGTGGAACATCAACACTGCAACACAAAGGGTATACAATAATGAAGGGTTAAATACGTACGATTCCAATTCATGTTCAAGTTTACTTCTAGAAATGTTTGTGACCACAGCTTTAAGGAATGGGTTCTTTTATAAACACATCTTTTAAAAGTGAGTAGAGCCAACACGTTCCCTCTTATGGGAAAGAAATGAACCAGCCAATGGGCTTTTTCGTGTTATTGCAGTTGTGTCCTGACAAAATGAAATCATGGCTGCAGTGGGAGGTCACAGATTAGGTTCAATCCATTGAAGTCGCAGGAGGAAGAAAATAGTTTTTACAGACAAAGTGACCTCCTAACTGCTCACCTGCATTGCTTCTAGTCAAAACTGGTGTGTGGGGACAAAAGAAAAACATTTAAAATAAACGGTTGATGGTTGGAGCTGATGAACTATGAGTATTGACTGGACAGCAAAGCTTTCAGTGTTAAAATTGCTTAACAGAAAGGGTAGATAATGCAAAGTGTTACATCACATACTGTATACATATTCCTTTTTTTATTAGTACTTTGTGCTGTCATTTTGTCTTCTTTTTAAAACTTTGCTCTTTGATTCCAATATAATTATACTAATGGAGGTGCAATTATTATCTTCACATCTGACTCTTCTGTTATGTAATAATGGGTGGGGTCTGGTGGCCCCTACAGATTCATATAATAACAACAGGAAACACTGCTAGACATTTTTTGTGGGGTTTTTTTGTCAGCTATTGCAAGCCTTGTTTTTCCTAAAATGTTTTTATTTTAACAACCACATCAAACTGAGATACATTCATAGTTATTTTGATTTTTTTAACCCAAGAAAATTGTAATTCATTTGAAAAAAAAAAGATGCCATTTCTAATGTATGATATGAAAGTTCATATTTTTTTCTGGATAATGCTCAGTTCAGTCCAGTACATTTAGCATTGCTGTTTTTGGAGTAGCTTTGTTTTTGTCCATTTTATGTTTTGGTTACATTTACTTCTACAATGAGGAAAAAATATCTAGGTCGCCATCATTAAGCATTCCTCTCTTGCTGATGCGCAACATTATCATAACATTTCACACTATGTTGCCGTGACACCGTAGCTCCATGACAACATTCCAGGAAAGGTATGAGAGTTGTGTTTCCCTAGTGACAAGTGTGGTTTCAGAGCTGCGGGGGGATGCTATTTTGCTTCTGGTTCAAATTTTCAGGTGTCCCCTCAGGACAGCATTTTTAAGGTCTAAGCACAGCATTACTTACCTCAGAAAACAAGAACAACGGTCTCTACCCTCCAGTTCATTTCTCAACTGGAGTAGCATAGATGCTTTCTGAACTGTGGAATCATGCTTAGTGTTTAAGCCTGGCAAAGAAATAAATACACAAGAAAGAAAAAAAACGTAAATATGATGTGTGCCACCTTTATATGTGATATGCATGCACATAAAACAAATATCAGAGGAGAAAACTTAAAATTTTAAGCCAAGTGGTTACTGTGGCTGTGATGTTGACTTCTCTGTCAGTCTTTTAACTCCATGCTGCTCAGTGACAGATTTAGCCATAGGCAACTGGAGCCATGTAACGGTGGCTTTCATCTTTTGGGAAAAATTCATAAGCAAAAGGTACTGAGAGAGCTTAGAATCTCATTCCGGCAGAAATCATAATTACCGGTTGGACCTATCTTGATGTATTTTTACCCAAAGTGCAAGGTCTCCATATCGTTTTCACTAGGGTCACTAGCCTTGAAGAGGCAAGAAACAGTGCTGGAATAGAAACAAGGACACAAAGATAACAGGCTCTGTCAAAGCAGATTAAGGTTCATGTATTGCTGTAACTAATCTGGGTAATTAGGCCAAAGATTTAAATATCTACTGTAACTGCAGAAAATCTGAATAGCACGGACGTCTGAATAGCACATTTAAAGTTTTTTATCTAAGGCAAACTGCCAAAAGAAAAATGAAAAGATTATAAGTATGTTTGCTGAGTTTGAGAATTGCAGAAAATTGTATATATTTATATATCCCATCTGGGAGATGGGGCTTGAAGTAGAATCATGTTTTCACTGTTTTCAGAAAGGTGGAATCCTGCCTCTATGATCCATCCAGCTTGCAGGTAATGAGGCAGAACCATCTTTGTTGTGAGGTCAACAGCAATGGCAAGTTGGTGACATGAGAGTAAGTGTGTGAAGTGGCACTCTTTCAGTTGGTGCAGCTCTAATCTTACTGTTGAGGCTGAGATAACTTTGTCTCGATGCCATAAAAACCCTCATTCGCAGCTGATTTCGGGAGTGACTGGGAGGAAATAGCAGGTATTAGCCATAACTGATGTGACAAGCTCTAAATCTCCGGGCCACATAGAGCTTGGTGCGATGAATGAATTCAAAGGCAGAAGGCAAGTGACCTCGTGAGTGATCCATGTAATTCTTTCATCAGTGTTGTGAGTAGAATTTCAATAGAGGTGGCAACATACGTTTTCCGCAACAAGATATGAGGGTGTTTGTATGGGTTAATATTGGCACCAGTGTCAGGCTTTCAGCAATTTCATTGGTTGTTCCCATTGTTGACCATTTTAGGAGCAGATGTACAAAGCACAGCATCAATAGCTGCATTTACTTGTTGTTCAACTGCGCTGACATGCTGAAGCAATTTGTTAGCAGGTTATGCCGTTGAAAAGCGCTCACTGTGTAGGGGGTAATGATAGCGGGGGATGACACCTCCCCCGACCACGCCATTGGTCACTGTGGTTGCTCCTGCAGGGCTGTGTACAATTAGCCACGGTGTCATTTAGGAAGGAAGGCTTTGTGGTGTTTCTGTCACCTCATCTTGCAAAAGCAACTCCTCTGGTCGATCAGAAGCCTGCAGTCTGCCTGTACCAACTGTGCACAAAGTGCATTCCTCCAGCAATGACTGCTGTGCTTAACAAGGTAACTGCAGTCTGACAAGAAGTGGTGTTTGGCCATGTGCATTTTGGAGGATGTGTGCAAGCCTTTGCTGACCCGAATCGACAGGGTGCTACAGTGATGAGATGGCCCTCAAAATTTGACTGGGCATTTGAAATTAGCAGGGAAATGAGCAAAAATAGGGGACCAAAAATGAATTCAGCACTTGCTCAAAATGAAGGGCGATGTGCATTGGGTTGTACTGAATCTGGGCCGGCCTTTGTGTACAAAGCCAAATATGCAGACTCGGGGGGTCACGTGCACTATTGACGTATAGCACTGGTAACCAGCCGCTCTGTGCTAATACAGTGTGGAACAAAGGCAAATTTTGTAAAATTTTCAGCTTCACAGTGCTGTCTTATGGAAAGGCCAGAATCACAGTGATTCATGCAATCTGAGAATCAGTTTAACTTTGGACATTATTTACTGTGAACGTCCTCAACAAGGACAGCAATGTCACAATAGGAAATGTAGGGAAACCTGTTCCAGAAACATATACATGGACATGGACCCCTCCCAGATCCCCACTGTAGTCCCTGACATTCACAACCCCCCATTTACAAACAAGGACTCAAAGCCAGTTATCGCATACAGATGCACAAATGTACACTCCTAGAAGCCATAGTGGGACCCTTGGGTGAAAATCTGGCCGTTTGTGTACTTTCTCGGTAATATGTTTTAACTAAAGTCTCTTTTTTAGGCCAGAAACACAAGTTGTCTTTGGTGTACCAGGGAGCATGTAAAGTGCTCTTAAAGTTCCTCTGCATCTCCTAGTGATATGGTTTCCACAGAAGCCCTCTTTCTAATAGCTTTTATTTTTTTTTTTTAATGTTGTATTTTGGGATGTCAAGAAGGACTGGGCCTGTAGTGCATCGTGAATCCAAGTGGTGAAAAACACAAGCCCAGGGTTTTGCATATATACAATGCTGACAGCAGCGACACCAAGGAAACGTGGCCGTCTGAATAGGAAATGAGCAGAAGCACAGGCATTTACAGAAACCAGAGTGACTGCTGCACACTTTAGCTTATTTGTTAGCCTTCGTCAACGTGTTTGAAAGCCTCAGTAACAGGTACAGTTGGCTAAACGGTAGTAGTCTCAGAATTGGGTGTACTGAAATATCAGGGGCAGCAGTTAGGGTCGTGGACTACAAAAAAACATGCCCCTTTTTTGTTCGCGTGAAATGATTCCTGTCATACTCTGTTGTGAAACTCTTGGCTAAAACATTTAGCATGCAGAACTGTGTTCAAATAGTGAGTTAATCCCCTTTTTGGAAATACATTTACAAAATAGTACAGTATGCTTACTGTGAACTAAATCAGACAATAAAGTTATTTTGTGATGAACTGTGTTCATCAAATGTTATTGTCTCTCAAACTGTATCCATGAATTGCATGTAATATAATATACAGTGAACTCTGTAATGTTTGGGACAAACATCATTTTTTTTTTCATTCCACAATTTTAGATTTGCGATCAAACAATTCACATGGGGTTAAAGTGTAGACTCTCAGATTTTATTGGGTATTTTAAGTTTCACCATATAGAAATTATGACACTTTTTTATACATAGTCCCTTCATTTTAGGGCAACATAATGTTTGGGTCAGATGGCTTCAAAGGTGTTTTTGATTAGTCATATGTGTTCAATTGCTTCCTTAGTGCAGGTATAAGAGAGCTTCCAGTATCTTGTTTTGATTATAGGCTTTTGATTACCTTTGGAGTCTGTTACTGGCATTTTTCATGAAGACCAGAGTTGTGCCAATGAAACACAGGGAAGCCATTATGAGGCTGAGAAATAATTTAAAAAAAAAACAGTCAGAGACCTAGGCCAAACCTTAGGCTTATCAAACTCAACTGTTTGGAGCATTATTAAGAAGAAAGAGAGCACTGGTGAGCTCAGTAATCACAAATGGCGTGTTAGGCCAAGGAAGAACTCTGCAGTTAATGACCAAAGAATTCTTACCTTAATGTAGAAAAAGCCCAAAACACCTGTCCGACAGATTGGAAACACTCTTCGTTGAAGTGTCAGTGACTACTGTCCGCAGAAGACTTCACAAACCAAACTACACAGGCTACACTGCAAGATGCAGACCACTAGTTAGCTGCAAAAACAGACTGGCTGGGTTACAGTTTGCTAAGTACCTAAAAGAGCCTGCAGAGTTCTGGAAAAAAGTCTTGAGGACAGATCAGAGTGATGGTAAGAGCAAAGTGTGGAGGCCAAAAGGAACTGTTAATGATCCAGAGCACCCCCTCTCATCTGTGAAACGTGGTGGGGGTGTTATGGCTTGGGCATGTATAGCTGCCACAGGTACAGACTCATTGATGATGTAACTGCTGATACCAGCAGAAGAATACATTCTGAAGTGTAAAGAAGCATCTTATCTAGTTATGTTAAAGCAAATACCTCCAAACTCATTGGATGGTGCTTCATCCTACAACAAGACAATGCTCCCAAACATACTGTTAAAACAACAAAAGGAGTTTTTCAAAGCCAAAATGGCCAAGTCATTCACATAATCTGAATCCAATTAAACGTGCGTTTCATATGCTATAGAGAAAACTTTGGCAATTCGCCCCTTTGAAACAAGCAGGAGCTGAAGATGGCTGCAGTACAGGTTTGGCAGTGTATCACCAGAGAAGATTGTTTGATTACAAATATAACATTGTAGAGTACAGAGCCAAATTAAGAAAAAAATGTATTTATCCCAAATATTATATATGTATACACAGTATTGTATATGGTAAATGTACACATGCTTGTATGTACACAGAAATGTGCACAACCATATATGCTCCTACAGGCATACACACAGGCACAAACATCCCGCCGGGCCTAAGTTGACCCCCCGCCGGGCCTAAGCATCGGGGAATTAAAAAAAAAAAAAGTATTTTAAAGATGTTTTTTATACTACAGTTACAGTGAGCGGCTCGGTTGGAAAGCTGACCAGCGACATCTGTTGGTTAAAACGTGAACGCACTATAGAAAAACAGCAGGTCTGAGATCAGTGTTCTTTACCCTCATTGTGCGTAGAGTGATGTTCAACACTTCCAACTATCACAAGCTAACGTTACCTAGCAAGCCACCATTTCTTATGTAGTAGGCTAACTAACCTCGTTACAAACTTCCGCGTTATCACTTAATCTTGTTGGTAAGTAGGCATACATTCTTTTTATATTAACTTAAGCAGTGTGTAGGTAACGTTAAACTAGTAGCATGCATGTAACATTCGATGCATTGTAACATTACATGACTTATTAATTGCCATCGAAATAACAACTTCACTTGTTTATTAATAACGTTAGCTTGATGGCATTGATGTGCACGACAACGTTGTCATAATTCTTTTTCCTGACCGCGAAAACTGCCGGACTTGTTTACATTTTGGACAGATGTGGCTCTTGAGTAAATCTATCGTTTTTTCCATCGCGGCACTTTCGACACAAAAAAAAACGTAAAATCCTAAAATTTCTTCTTACGGTGAAGAGTGCGCACTGGCAAACGTAGAAATGTGTTAACACAGCGGCAAAATTAGGCTATATCTAGAAATACCATATTTGGGGAAAAAACGCTACGGCTGAGGGTCAGCCACTCTTCACGCATACCTGCAAACTAGTCGCTTCTCGGCGAAATTCGCCGTTTTGAATCCAAAATAGGTAATTCGTGTAGATTCGATGAGTTTTTGAAAGGGGGGAGGGGGGCGTGGTGGTTAACCTAGCAAGTTTTCACTGCAGGTTTTCGCCACAATCAGTTAGTAATGAGCCAACAACTGTTACACCACTGCCGTTTGTGGTGTTCACTCGTTGGGTGACGCTGTCATAAATTTTCCCCAACCGTGAAGACTGCCTTAGTTGTTTACATTTTGGACAGATGTGGCTCGTGGGTAAATTTATCGCTGTTTCCGTCGCAGCACTTTTGACACAAGCTATATTGGAAGCGCTATCCTAAAATTTCTTCTTACTGTGAAGAGTGCCTGCCCCGCAACCGTAGTAATGTGTTATCACAAATTTTACAACAACGCTAGCTAACCTTTCGAAAGTCACATTAAACAAATAGAAATGAACACCATCAGCGGTGATTAACAAATCTACTAAGTATTTTAACCAATCAGTTTAAGGGATGTTTAGCCTGCTCATTTTTCAGCTCAGCACCCGTCACTAGGGCACCCAGTGTTTTTCTTTCACTTTAGACCAAGTCAAAACCTAGTATGGTTTTGAGGATTGCCCCATATTGCGGTCCAGCCAAAAATAACTAGCACTTTGCTGTAAGCGGTGGGTACAGACAATTAGACAATTAGGACGTTGGCTCTTCTCCATTGCTCTTAATGGTCTACAAGAAAATACAAATAATTCAAAATCCACGCCTGCAAATCCATTATTAAAATACTTGGTAGATTTGTTAATCACCGCTGATGGCGTTAATTGTTTAACGTGACTTTTGAAAGGTTAGCTAGCTTTATCGTTTAAAGAAAAGACACTTGGCCGCCGGCCCGCGCCAGGCCACCAGCCCCCATCAAAAGATACTTCACACCGGGCCTAAAAACTTTTCTGGGGGAAACCCTGAACATACAAACATTTCTTGCATTCACACGTACACGCACACATTAACCACATGCCCATTAATTACATAAGTTCTCTCTCTCTCACACACACATACACACACTCTTACACACATACACGCATACATGTGCGTGGACACACACACACCTCAGTAATCTCTTGCTGTCCATCTGTTCCTGTTATTGTTCGGTACAGTCATGGGAAGAGCCCTCCCAAGGCTCGGGGCCCACCATTCTACCCCACCCATTTCAGCAAGCCAGAAGTAGCTCCACTGCCCCAGCCCTCGTTTTCACACATAATTACAGCAATTTAGGCCTATGGAGACATCTTTCCGACACCATAACACATCTCTCTCTCCATCTCTGTTTCTCCCACACCGTGTACTCTGTGATGGTATAAAATTGTCCCTCAAAGCCTCTGCTTACAGGCATGAATGCACATACATTCTCATGCACAGGCACGCGTACCGACACACACAACAATGCACATTTGCACACTTAAGCACATGCGTGCACACACATGCACTCACTCGTCCACCTGCATTTTTCAAGCTGAATTCCACCAATACTTTCCCTCCTACTTGCCCATGTGACCACTTGCCGGGTGGTTCACATCTGCAGCAGGTTAGCAGAAACCTAAACGCTCTCTGCCTGTGATGCAACAGGACATCACCTGGAGACTGCCATGCATACGCCTAGGCAGATAGATACTATCACTCAATAGCACTGTTCACATGTCACCCACACCCTTCCCAGCTGAGCCCTCCCTGCAATATCCACTGTACCTTCGCATTTATTATACTGTAATACCCATTTCCTTGTACTGGTTTGCAAAATGGCCCCTGGCACTACACAATTTCCCTGAATCATTCTGTCATTTAACTGCAACTTGAAAGATCTCCGAGCAGCCCCATTAAAAAAATTTATCCTGTAGGCTGCTAATTGTTTGGAAACAAGCACATTGATGTCCCCGAGACGAAGCCGATTTATGTGCGCAAACCACGCCATAGGGTTTCATTTATTCAGTGTTCATTTATTCAGCTAATCCATCCCATTAACTTCAAACAGAGGAAAAACGTGTGGATCCAAGAGCTGCTGTTCGTTATTTTAGAGAAGTAATCAGTGACCCTAGCAAACATCGCGCAGATTTAGCAAACGCATTACGTTCCCAAACCATCACTGTTGGGCAGATTAAATAAAATTATGTGTTAGCTGGTGAGTGGTCAGTGTTTAAATTTTTCTTTCACAGCTACTTTTACGGTCTTGGCAGACAGCGTTAATCTTATATTGATTTCCCTGGTAGGAAGGAATTTCCCTCCCCATTATTTTATGTTTAGTTTCAAGCTACCCAGTCAGAGGCACTTTACTAACCATTGGTATGCCACTAAAAGACATACGGTAACCTCCCTGTAAAGTGCTGGAGTGTGGAGTCCAGTGCTCGTGTGGCTGTTTCTTTTGAGAAGAATGCTATACAGAAATACATTCAAGCTGTGATTATTCACAGAGATTTTAAAACTTGAAGTCCCGCATTGTAAATTGATAACTAAACCGAACATGTCCACCATCACAATCATCGTCATTGTCATAGGTTGTTACATTCCAGAAACATAACCATAACAGCAGCAGTGCAAACCTTGTTTGGAATTTGAAAACCAAAACACTGTTCATTATTGATAAAGCAGTTATCAATGCTTTAAGATTCAACATACCTTCCTTTAAAAGTGTTACCTCAATTATATCTGACATTTTATAATTGTGTTATTGTGTGGAAGGATTCTACAAATGGCAATACTTGGTGGCCTGTAGTGAGAGGGAATTAGTATATCTGTAGACATCTTGACACTAGCTTGAAGCAGCAATATGAATCATCCTTAGAGACTGTGTCTCATCCTTGCAATATTTTGAGGCAGGACATTTCCTAGAAAGTTATTTTGCAGGAGTACAGAGATAGATCAGATGCAATAACAGCAAGGTCAGATATACACTCCAAGACATGCGATGTATCAATAATTTAGCTACTTCAGAGGATCAGTGTAATCAGATTTCATTAATAATGTTTGCAACAAAGACTCTAAATATGATATGACCATGCCAGTAGTCAGATTGTTAGGAGGCATCGTATCGCTTGCTGTATGTACACCAAATGACAATATGGAAGTGGTGAAAATAACATTTGCCTTCCAAATAATATACTAAATTATAAAGTCATGGAGGCTATGTGCAAAGAACAGCTTCTCACTAGACATGTACAGCACACTCTTTTAGCTTGGCTGAAGTCCCACGTAAAGCCTTGCATGATCGAACATGTGCACGTGATCTCTCTGTGCATAAAGACTAAAACTGCACTCTCAAGAATGTTCCCTGGCCTGGGACAGCAGCATCCCAGAGCTGGGGAAGATTTTCCTGTCTGGAGCTTAAGCTGAGCCATTTCCTGGAATGTCCCTCTATAGGAATTAGAGTCCTTCCTCCATTCAGGCATGTGACTGCATGGGCCGTATGCCTGAATGGACACAGCTGCAAATGAATGCGAGGAGGGGGGAGGGCGAAGAAGCTGCTCAGCACCGCGCCTTTTCATATTTTGAAGGCGTTCTGACATTCATTCAGTCTGTCTAATTTGTGAATTTCACAAGTGTAGACATTCTAACGTTCCATTTAGCTAACTATAAGGCAGCGGGCCATAAACCTTCAGTTACCAGTTTCCAATCTAGATTTTCCTCAAAGTGGAGTTTGTTATGTTCTTTTCATGGTGGTTGTGAATGAAAGGATTTAACAAAATACAGCACAGGTCTGCCCACCGTATGACTACACTGTCAGGTGACATCGTAGTGTAGTTTTTGGCGTGTGTGAAAGCATGGTATGAGGTGCAAAGCAGCGCGTGCTAAGCGTGGACTGAAACATCGGCAGGTTGTTTGTTTTCATTTCCAGTTCAGCACAATTCCCAAGGCAGCGCAGCTTCCTCTCAGCCTGAGAGAGACGACACGTAGCTGCATCATCATCACCAGGGAATACCATTGTCTATTTCTGTGAATTTCATGGACGCGTAGACCCACGATACACAAGAGAAAACTTACGAGTGAACGTCATGGCTACAGCCGAAGAGACCTCACAGTATTTTATGGCCCTAGCACTGGCAGTCTAAATTCCAACTGAAAGAGATTCAAACTGACAACGAAACTGAATGAGCCATAGCACCTGCATCATCATAAAATCTTCATCCTGAAGTATTTTCTGCTGTACGGATCAAGGTTTTATTACAATTTCTTTACTTGAATAAGAAACCCAGTGTAAAAGTATTTTCTGCACATCACGTGGACTGATTCATTTGGGTGTCAGAAGACAAACAAGGACGGAAAAAGGAAAACATTTCAAGTTTCCACCGCCGAAACCCCCACCATGCCAGGGAGCGCCTGCCTGCTTCAATACAGAGTAATACATTAAGAGATAGATATAATTTCTATCCCATGCTCCAGGGCTCCTGCATCTTTCATCCCTCCGCTCACAGCTTTATGGAAATGCAGCTCTGAGAGCAATTTACTGGGCAACAACAAAAACACAGCCTAAGATTATAAGCAATAGAACCTGCCTTTTCGAATAGGGGTTGCCTGAGGCAACAAGCATCTCCAGTAATACTACGACAATTTAGCCTGAGTAACAAGGAAAATGGCTGAAAACCCTGATCCTGCGCGCAGTACAAGAATTCATAGTAAAAAAAATAAAATAAAATAGCAAGAAATACTGATTTGTGTAATCGGGCCTGGGGATTTCAGTATATATGGAAAACACAAACAATAAAAGTAACTACTCTGTGGCTTAATGTGACAATAATATTGCCTGCCCCTTGTTGTTTGAATTTAGAGTAATGATGCCTTGTTCGGTGAAGGCATTGCTTCGGTGTGATGAAGTGAGAAGTTATGCTGTAGCTAGTACTATTGCGCTAAAAAAACAATGTCTCACTGGGCTTAGATCTGGGAGAAGCCAGCAGTAGATGACTCAGTGGAATCATCGGCTTACACCAGCACCACCGGTGTTTTAGTCAGCATTCAGTGTTCCTTATCCACAAATCAACAATTTACATAAAGATGTAATAAAAAAAACTGCATTAAAGCATCCCGTACTTTGACAATTTCATAAGCAAAAAGAAAGCTGGGGACTGACTAAAAAGGAGAGAGCTGACAAGAATCCAGAGAGAGCGATAGAGAGAGAGAAAGCGAGAGCGTGTAGTTGCGTGAGAGAGACTGAGAGATAGAGAGAGAAAGAGAGAGAGGTGTAACAGCCAGGGGCAGACTGAAGCAGGCTGAAGGACCTGCTGCTTTCTCTCTGAAGCAGGCAGAGCGCTGAGCCAAGGACCGGCGCGGCCCCGGGGGGCCCCGGTTCGACCCGGCACGCCAGCTGGACTCCTGATCTACACGCCTTTGTCCTCGTGGAGGGCCTGGCCCCTGATCGTGGGTGCTTTGTCAGCGAGGATATTTATGGGCGCTCGGGCGCGGGGCCAGATGTCGGCCACCCCCCCTGCTGTTGCCTGGCAGCACTCGCGCGGCCCGTAATCGCGCGCGGCGGTTCCTGGCGGCTGCGGCGGAGGTTTCGGGGCCGCTGCGGCCAAGCTAGCTGCTCGACGGGGGAGTGGAAAGTGACGCGCCCGGCTGAGAGGTTTTCCACAACAGGAAGGTGGTGGGTAATGGGGCCCTGCCTGAGACAGCGCTGAGGCAGAAAATGGTGGCTCTGGTGCATGATCTGCTCTGACTGGTCTCTACCTTTCTTCTTTCTCTCTCTCTCTGCTTCTTTGGCATGCCATGCAGTTACTGCCAAAATAAACAGCAATCGGTGAGAAAACAGTGATATGTCAATCCTGAATATATTCTCATGACATGACGTGCCATTCTGAAATTTTCTGAGCAAAAAATAATTCATGACAATTCATCCCTCCCCCCCCCCCCCTGCTTTTTTAATTTACATGCTCACACATTTATTAGGCTTGGTGGTTTCACACGCTCTCACTAAACCTAATAGAGCAATGTGGAATCTCCCTGAACCAGCCCTCTGAAGCGGCGGTGGTCAGAGAGCAGCGTTCCTCCTCCCCTGCCCGAAGTCCCGTTGAGCACGCGAAAGAGCGGGGCGGAACGGTCACCACCAATGAGGCAGCTAGTGATGCGTTTCATCTCCCGAAGCCATGGAGCTGCACAGCAATTAGAGCGGGCGGCCATCAGTGCTGTCATTAAAGCGTTCCCCCAGCGTCTGAAAGGTACGAATCAGACGCGGGTAGAGAGAGCACCAGCCCACCCAGAGCGCTGCTTCTGGTGCCTCAGCTTCAGAGGAGCCCACAGGCTGCCGGCTAGGAGTCGCCTCAGCCATCTGGAGCCTCTGATATCTAATCATCCTTCTGATTTAAAGGTCTTCAAAAGGCTTTGTCCTTATTGAACATACGCAAACGTGTGTACACACACACACACATCCATACATCCATTCGCCCTCACATGCACACACACACACACACACACAGACACACAGATAAAGCAGAAAGACCCACAGCCTTTTTGATTTAAAGGACGCTTTATAAATTCACTCGCATCAAAGGTTTAACAGCTAATATTAAAACATGAAAACATCTTTTTTCTAGTGTGGCCAGAGATAAATTAATTTTCTTGTCAGATACAAATGTGATGAATGCTGCTTTACAAACTCCTTGAAAAAGGACGTCGGCACAGTTGGGTAAATGAGCCAAAACCAGACACCTACACAGTTACTGAGAGGAGTAAGACAGAGGGAGACTTCAACAGGCAGCGGATGTAGAAGAGCAAGAACAAGGGAAGAGGGTTTGGAACAATACACTATCAAAGGCAAAACTCTGAGTTTTATTGGCAGGCAGCTGGTCGGCTGAGAGGCTGAAAATTCTGTCTATTTGCCCTCCTTGGACTCTTTGTCAGCTGATCTGAGGTCAGACACTGTCACTGTGAGGAAAATGGCAACTGTTGTGCAAGTCTTATCTGCCAAATAGGTGCATTTTTAAATAAATACAAATCTTCAGTAATGCATTTCTGTTGGGGCTAATGCAGCTAATAGCATTAATGGTGGCAGATGGGCATCTAAGAGAAACATGAGCAAGGGCAGACAGTATGTTTCTGTTGTCAAAGAATGACAGGGAAACAGGAAAGTATCTTCCTTATTTACTCCAATAAGCCTTGACAGAGGAATAAACCCTATGGTGAATAATCCTTCTTTCACTCACCCGCCCAAACACATCCACATACAGACACTTGCAAAATACATGTAACCATCATCTTTGTCTGCACAGCACACATACACATAAATATACGTAAGTGTGCTTTAGGACTCATTTGTACACTCACACACAGACACACTCACTCACAATCACATTGTCCCCGAGATTTACAAGCAGAACAACCTGAGCGTGTAAAACGTACCGTGTGCGGCCAGCGATCCGCTGACATATCTACAGCCATTCACATTCAATAAAAGCACAAGCAAAGAGAAAGACAGACGACCACACAAAGCACACACACACACACACACACATAAACTCTGCACATGGACCTCTGTTCCAAGAGCAAGCCGCTTTCCTGGCTTGGCAGTGGTTATATAAGCAGGTTATTGTGTAGATGAGCCTCTCTGGTAAAGTGAGGGAATAGGCACAACTGCTGTGCGCAAGTATGTGCCCGGGGGGGGTGGAGGTGTTGGTGGTTGTGGGGGGGGGGGGGGGGGCTTGGATTTGAACTATGAAAGGGAGGGAGATCAAAATCAAATCTTGGCTGTATATGTGTGTGTGTGTGTGTGTGTGTGTGTGTGCGTGTGTGCATGTGCGTGCATTTACTTTAACTGCAGATGCATGTGTGTGCGTGTGCCTAGGATAGCTTGCTCTCACTGTCTTTGGACTAAATTGTTCCCAAAAGCAATGACAGTGAGCTCACGTACCAGTGCACAAAAAATACAAATCATAAGCAAACATTATCAAACGCTAAGCCACTCTAGCAAGTGGAATCAAATCAGAGTCACACCTCCACAGTTAAAGGCTTTAACACGGCTCTGGATTCCACCTGCTCCCTGCCCCCATCCCCCTCTTTCTACTGCTACACTCATTGCTTCTTCCTGTCTCTCCATCTGCCTCCCTGCTCACCCTCTCTCCATTCTTTCCCCCTCTGCCTCAATGGGGACCCAGCCAAACTCAAAGCCTCCAGCTCTTCCCCCAGAAACGCTTGCCTTCTGCCAGCCATGAGGAGGACATTCTCATAATGTGCACGCTCCGATTGGGTTCTTCAGTCTGAGGCTACAATGCAACCTTATGGATTCACTATCACCCTTAGCCACACACACATACACACACACAATATACACACACAGAATACAAACTGACAGAGACAGTAATATAACACGGCAGGGATTTTTCAAAGGCAAATGTAATATTTGCTCACACTGGAGGCAATCCAAAACAAACACCTCTGCAGTGTGGCAAAATATGTAAACTTTTTGCTTCTTTTTTTTGCCTGCAGTTCAATCACACTTTGAAAGGAGATGTAACATAAACAAATAAAAGCTTGTGAATACAAGCTTCAGCTTATGGAAGGGTTGGGGAAGTGTCAGGGGGGAGGGCTGTGGAAATGTGTATCATATATACGGGGTCTTTTTATCTGGGTTTCCAGAGAGCCCAAGAGAAAGAGGGCGTGACATTCTGAAATTTGCTGAGCAAACAAAAATAATTATTTTTCCCTCTCAGGCTGACCATTCTCTCTCTCTCTCTCTCTCTCTCTCTCTCTCTCTCTCTCTCTCTCTCTCTCTCTCTCCCCCCTCTCTTCTCTCTCTCTCCTTCTCTCTCTCTCTCTCTCTCTCTCTTTCTTATGAAGGTGGGAGATCTATGATCCAAGTGCCAGTCGGCGACATACATGATCCCTGCGTGACCTACAGTCAAGCAAAGAACAGAATAACTCTGGACTCGAGGAATGGATCCTCGCTGGCCATCACCACACCGCCCCTCTCCCCTCTCCTCTCCGACAGCTCTCCTCTCCTTTCACCTCATCTGTCTTCTGCCCTGGACACACCTCCATCCATGCCCCCTCTGGCCCCATCTCCCCTGCCCGCCGTCAGCCCCTCCAGGCCCACCACCCTGGCCCTCAGGACCCTGCCCCATCGCTCAGACAGGGTGAACGGGTGTCCCCCTGCACACGAGCCTGAGGAGGAGGATAAGAAGGCCATGGAGGAGGAGCTGAAGAAGTGCATCGAGGACTTCAGGAGGATCCGCATCCCCCGGTGCTTCCCCGATCGCAAGAGGCACTGGCAGACGGACCTGCTGAAGAAATACGATGCCTAGCCGTCGCTACGCCGCTGCTCTCTGGCGCCACCTAGCTGCATGGGCAACAGTACGTCTGCGCAGGGGTGGCACTCGCCCCTTTCTAGACACCAAAGCAAAGGGTATGGGAATTTTGAAGAAGACACAAAAAAAACATATTTTGCTAAGAGCATTATATGTGTGTTTTTCTCCCACAAGGATCATGTTGTTTTTGTTTTTTTAAATTTATTTGGGGGGGTGGGGGGTGGGGGGCTATGGAAATCAGTGATGACGAGATCTATACTGACAGGACTTACAATTTATAACTGAAGCAACAGGTTTAAGATTACTGTTTGAGCCGTTTAGTCCACATAGAATAAAACAACAACACTATGTAAAGTGTAGCAACAGAATTACACTTTTTAAAGCCCTATATAATAGCAAGAAAATAACTGCTATGCATCTACATATAGTTACATAACCTGTGTTATTAGGTAAAAGTGATGAGTGGGGCTTGAAGGTTAGGTTCAGATTGGCGGTCATGGTAATTAGTGGCTTCGGGCTTAGCTGGTATTTGGGCGATGGTTAGTAGGACTAAGATTATTAGAACTACCTGAGTAAAAACGTAACCTGTGAAATAGTGTTTTGTATCATTGCTTTGTAACAAGAAGTAATACATAATAGCTGCACATTGAATAAACAGTAATTACACTGTTAAATTGCCCGTTGAACATGAGGTGTTATTGAATCTTTTTACGATTCTAGCTTGGACGAATGGATGGGGATCTCCACTTCTATCAGTTATTCATTAATTATTATTATTATTTACATGTAAGAATCAATTCTGTTTCAAAGAAAATATTGGGTCAATGAAACTGCACTGACAGTCGGGCCAATTATCATCACTTCACACTTTTAAATAAAGACACACAATGATCCATCAGTGAATAAATGATTTATTGTAAAACAATTTCTATTTTAACATGGTTTTATGCTTCATTCATAAGAAAAATAAAACAACTTTTGAATCTGTGATCTTACATGTCATTTTATGCAATGATGTTAATGTTAATAAAAACATCAGGGGGAAGCATACATTCACTTTTGTACTTTACAGTGTATTGGGTGGTTTGCAGATAATGTCCATAAAATAAAAACCAATACACATCTTTTCTCAAGCATGTCCTTGATGTCCTAGCAATATTTCCTTAATGAAGTGGCAATGCTATGATAATGCTACAATGTCAGGGTGGTATTGTGATAATGTTATGTACGAGCTAAGATATGTGTTGAAATAGGATTGATTTGTTAGTTTAGACTGTCCAGAACGTGGACTTGCGCAGAGGCACTATCAGATATCTGGGAAGAGCTTCCTCTGAGATCCCTTCAATATTAACTGAGAACACAAATGATATATATCAACACCAACATCCCTACCTCTGAGTTCCCGATATCATTACGTTCTGTTTGTTTGGTTTACGTCATTCTGCAGATAATTGCAAAATGCGTAAATACTTAGCACTGGGACAGAGCTCATATGAGCTGCCTTTTTATGGAGGGCTGCAATGCACGTGATTCCAGCTGAGACCGCAGATGCGAAAAAAAACAAAGAGGCTATATATCATGAGGGAGATGACACATTCCTTCCTGGTCAGACAAAACAGCTCGGGGCTCTCTTTAAACTTACGCTTCAGGAGGCTGTACTTTCCTGTACTTTCAAGTGTTATGAAACGAGATTTATAGGGACTCAACCATTTTAGTTTAGCACATAATTACAATAATTGATTTGAGAAGTGGCATGATATGACGCAAAAGTGGACAGGGTGTTCACTGGGCACAGGGCAGAGGCTTATCTCGCAAAACAATGACTTGGAAGCAGCATCTTACCACTGAAGCAGCTCTGGTGAGCAAGATGTGTTGTTTTTATCATCAGTGTGTTCATATAACCAGCAAATCCTCCCTCCATCCCACTCCCCCTCCTCGCAAGAAATCCTTCCTCCTCAATTATTCAGCCGTAAAAATAGAGAATGATTACATAACAAAGAGCACGGCATATACAGCAGAGCACAAGGCACCGCAATTAAGTATAAACGGTTAAAATCATGTTTAATGCAAGAACTTAGTTTGACTGAATGGTTCTAGAATGCTTAAATTTAAATGATATAAGATCTGTAATATTTAACTATTCAAGAGGATGATCACAGTGAAATGCTCTAATGTGGTGTTATTTACATTCAACAGCATTATAACAGTTATTCTTTGCACCAACAGTGATTATCGCTTCTATTTGAAACAGAGTACCAGGGAATTATTTCTCTCCTTTTTGTTGAAGACAGTAAATACTGTTTAATGCACCCACTGGAGAAAGGATACGAAAAGCACAAACAATTTTCCCTATTTTCAAATTTAAAAAAAAAAATCAAAACAAAAACGTTGTATGTTACAGTTTCCTTTTTGTCTAAACCCTGTCTTTTGTGCTCCTGGAGTGTTTTCTCCTTTTTCGTGTGTGACCTCCTTCCCAGGTATCGAGCCACCTGAAGATCACACCACTGTCAGTCAGAGTTGCTGTGCATTTAGGATGGAATTTCAATGATAAATGAAAGTAATAATATATAATTATCATTAATTATAATGAGCAATAATCATCATTCCTCATTGTAATCTCATTTACGTCCTATAGTGATTGTAGTCCACAGGACAATTCACTGAAGGGAAATGTATTTAAGGTTGAGGAACAATCCATCTCATTTATTATTTAATTGAAGGTGCTTTTTTGGGTGTGACACAATGATCAGCGATGAAAGTGACCTTGCTGGGTGACTGTGTTTGAACCGTGGCAACAAAGAGAAACAAGCCCTGCGCTGTTTCGCCTTCACCCTTTCAAGAAGCGCTTCTCAGGAAGTAAAAATAAAGGCTTCTTGACATTTGCTTACGCCACGTCCGTAGTCAGCAAATGAGAGCACTGATCACAAATAGCAGGAGGTTCCTACGCAATGGAAAATTTAAACTAAACACGCACGCCTGCTGTTTTTGTTTGACGTACAGCAGACCTCATGTGGCCTGGCTCAGGGAGAAAACGATGCTGTCTGTCAAGACGCGAACGGCCACTCTGCTGGCAGAATAAGACCTCCCCCTCACCCCGCCCCATCCCCTCCATTTCACGGCTGGTTTCTATTAAACGAGGACGCATAGAGGGGAAACCAGAGACATGCAGGCAGGCTCTCCTGGCTGCCTTCCTGACTGTTCTCCAGAGACCACTCCGCAGGCCAGCTTCCTCCCCGTCATGGCTCTTCTCTGCATGCTACAGTTCAGAATATCTGTCACCTCTCTTTTTGCTGCAATATCATCAGGCATCGCTCTTTTAACCTGCCCACTCAGACCCAACATTTGCACTTTATCTTTTCTCCCCAAGTTCAGTTTTATTCTTAAACTCAACATTCAAGGCTTTAGCTTCAGAAGCCCTCTATGATGTCTGCTTCTTCAGTTTCATTATTATCTATGGTTGCTTACCTCATCACCTGTATCAACCCTTTGAAGCCTCTTGTTTGAAACCCTTTATTCTAATATTTGGGTTATCTGATAGGCGACAAATAGGTGTTTCTGGGAAAGAATCCAAATCCAAATAAAGCTTTTGGTTGGCCAGGGTAACAGTGGTGGGGGGTTCTGTAATGTACATCTGGTTACCATCTCTCTGGTCAGCTGAAACCCAATGGATACAGAGGAGTAGATCAACAGAATTAGTCAATCTGTTCGTTGTTGCAACACACGCCACTGAAGCATTTCATTTCAATTCAATTAAATTTGTACAGTGCTTTTTACAGAGAACTGTCACAAAGGCACTTTACAGAGTATCAAGGCAAAAGACAGAGCAAAAATAGCAAACACCAGGCCTGAACCCCCAAATAGCAAGTACATAAGGTAAAAAACTCCCAGTGTGGAGAAAACCTTCAAACGGCAGCACGAAAAAACTTCCCAATGGGAAGAAATCTCGAGAGAAACCCAGATATAGAGGGGGAGCCCATCCTCTACTGGCCAGCCTGGTGTAAAGTAACAGACAGCAAACAAAATGGGTTCAGCAGGTTACAGCTGAGGTGAAAGCTAACAGGAATAATAAAATGGTATAGCTCCGGATAATGCAGGTCAGAGGAGCCGGAAGATGGAGTCCAGACAGCGGGCAGGGGAGTAACAGGGCTGAAGCGCTCCATGACCATGGAGCAAAGGACAGGACCGGAGCGATCTCGTGGATTCAGGCCGAGAAAACAGGCTGGAGCGGTCTTTTGAACTCAGGGCGAGATAAGAGACAGGATCCCCACGGAAAGAGAAACTTTCATTTTGAAGCATCGATCCTTTTTCTCCATACTTCATCCATACCCTATAACTCCAGCCCAGGGAGGTACGCTACGTGAATACTGCTTGGAGATGTACTATGGATGCATCATGCTCTACAGCATCAATCTTATGAGAATGCTTATGATTATTCTGATGACTTCATATCTCACAAGTGAATTACTCATAATAAATGGTAACTATGTTCGTGCCCTTGCTCGGTGTATCCTCTGCCATAATGCCTTTGTGATTTTAATGAAATAGCATGCCATGGCAGAGCAAGCACTCTGTCAGAAATGTTTGTTCCATGACTTTTTGTGACATTTCTGATGGAGCTGACACGCCGGGCAAAAAGCTAATTAATATCCAGATACTTTGGACATGTTCGCCGTTGCTTCTCTTCACCCGGTGTCTTGTGGCGAAGTCAATGAAGCTTATAGCCTATATAAAGCACTTTGCTGCCCTATAAACACGGGAAGGCGACCTGCTGCGGCTCACAGCGTCAGGTTCTCGCGGCGCTATTAAGAGCCGGGCTAATGAGACAGTGTTTGCGGATCTGATGTCCTGACCGGAGAGCATCCTGCAGCGGGTCCTCACAGTGCAAGCTCAAAGACTCAATTACCTCTCAGTGGAGCTCTAATTATTATTTCTAATTACGGTCCACCCAGAGCTCCCCTGACATAGCAGAAGCAGGGAGGAACAGAAAAAAATTATTTTTTCATTTCTCCTCAAAAGATCATCAAGAAAACATCTTAAAATATACATGGAAGCGTCACAATCAGAAATACAAACTACACTTGTGTATAACACTAACGGTTCTGTATTGGTGAGGAAGTCAAGGTCTTATGTTTATTGGAATATTATCTTGACTTGAATTCCTTATGAATGGTGATCATTTTATGATTATATACATTTTCTGAAGGTCAGAAGTTGTATACTAAATCCAGGTTTGGTCTCTGGTTGGACAGGCATATATGCATATAGTTAAGGCAATAATCTATGCATGACTTAAATAACTTTGAATAATATGTTAATAGTTCACTGTATTCGTTATTTTGTCATTTTTTCTCATTAATGAACATCAAGCTGGGTCTAGCTGACGATTCATTCATGCCATGACAAAATTTAAATATTAACATTCATGTCACAAAATATAGAATTCCAATCTGTTGTGTGATTAATTCTGGAAACCTTAAACATGAAATATGTAACACAGCAACTACTTTGTCCTTCTTTGGACAATCTGCATGAGTAATCATAGACTAGAAAACAGAGGGCATCTCTTCACAGAAATCTGTGGGAGGATCACTGCACGTATATTATTTTTCTGTTGTAACCTATGTCCCAACTGTTTCATGAATCAAACGCATATGAGTTATTCATAAAGCTAAAAATGTAAAAATGTAAATATGTATTTTCAGAAAGAACTTGCAACAATGATTTTCGGGTCATTACAACCCTGGATGACACAGCTGAACCTTTGGTTTCAGTTCCTAATATAGACATACAAAAGTGTAAGAGTGTGCGTAATTATATATGTTCTCAGTCATCAAATAAATGCATGGAAAGGAAGGATGGAAAAAAAAATCAGAATGATTACTTTGTGTCATTCAAGATAATATGAAATGAGAATGTGTTTAAAATGGGATATTGATGCCAAGCAAAATATGACGTGGTGACCTGGTGCCAAAACAAGTTAGATAGATTTCACCACTGGGCCATTGTAGAATCCAAGGGAAGATCCGAGGATAGTTAAACAGTTGGTTATTGATGGCTATTATTGTAATGTGTTCAGCACTATTTGACTTTGATTATCATGCTGTGTCAGGGCTCGTTTTGTGGGAGAGGTTCAGGGCAATCGGAGGACGACGCCTTCTGGTTAAGTAGGCACACGCACCTGGAGTGCATCACTAATTAGTCCAGGTATTTAAAGTGTGTTCTCTTCCCAGTAGGTGGCTGTGACTGGTGAAGTCCCAAGCCAAGAGAGAGAGCTGCACTGACCGACAATAGATGCTGAAAAGCTGTAGGGTTGTTTTGCTTATTTTGTCTTGGCCACAAAATCCAAGGGCAATATGTGGAACTACTTAAGATCTATGAAGCAAAACGTAAGCAGTGTACCCTGGTGTCCCTTAGTGTCTCCAAACTTAGTGTCTACAAAATATATTAATTGTACATTTCTGTAAATCATGACATAATCATATATTTCACTACAAATCAACTGGTTTGACTCATGAAACTCACAGGTTGGTCAATTGGAGACTCTAAATTGCCCATAGGTATGAGTGTGTGAGTGAATGGGGTGTGCCCTGCGATAAATTGGCAGCCTGTCCAGGATGTATTCCTGCCTCTCGCCCAATGCACGCTGGGATAGGCTCTAGCAAATCAGTATGGATAATGGATGGATGGATGGATGAATGTTCTAAACCAGAATGTACATCACTTAGGTTAGGCTTCCTCAGGGATTATAAGCATTAGCAACATAGATAGGTATTTAAAAACCAAGAAAGTCATTAGATGCTAATAATGTTAGCTAGCAACATTAGCAAGGGTTTCCTGACCTAACTTTCTCTGCATTTCATGTGTAACGTTCATTTCTGATAGCCTTCAGGCCCGAAAGATACCCTACAAAAGTATTTTGATGTATGCTTGAAACACTAAAATTGTTGCTTGCAGCTATATTTATACACTTATATATTTATATTTATTAATAAATGTTAGTTTCACCTTTGCTTTATGAGAAAACAGATCTCTTGGACATGCTTTGATCACTATATGCATCTCAGTTTCTTGTCTTTATGTAAGGTGTTTGATATGGCTGCCAGATGTACTGGACTCACAAAATTGCAAAAATTAAGTCGCAGTGTACTATCACTGCTGAATGCTCTAACATTTCATGAGGAACAGGAGATATATAAACATAAATATTGATTATACACACCATCAAAATCCTTGGAAAGGGAACCTCAGGTCCCTTGCACATTTCATAACTTGCATGCTTTGCATGAAAATGTACACACGCATCAGTGATAAATATTGCCTGGGGGTATTTCACATCAATAGCTGATTGGTTTTAATGTGTGTATCGTGAGGCTGCAAACCCTGAGGTTGAAGCATGGCGGCTAAAGTGCCACTTTAAAGAATAAATAACACAGTTTGATTCAAACCATGAAGTCCAATTCCAGCTGAAGCATGGTGAGTTTAAATCCCTCACCATAGACCTAATGTGCTCTCTACCTACCAGCTCCTCGAAGATTAAAAACCTCTGGCGGATTTGTTTTGGTTGAGTAGACAGTTGCTTGGGGTTTAAGTGACTTTGAAAATGAACATAATGAATCAGAGCTGCACCTAGAAAATTAACCGGTAGTTCAAAAGTATGCCAGTGTTGTTCAATTCATTGATCAGGATGGCTACAAATAAAACCTGCAGGGGTTGTACAGAGGTCAGTTGTCTTGCGAAAAAGAGGAGACTGGTATTGGCTCAGTAATTCTCTCCTTTTTCCAGGCACCATGGGCAAACTGTGAGCTCTCTGACTGACTGAAGCTTCACATATGGTCTCTCCTGGCTGGGTTGTACCACAGTATCAAAATACTGCAGGGTTTTCTGCCCATTGCTGCAGCAACTTTTCAACAGTCTCCTCAATTATAGATACCATTGCTGGGAATGAAGCTGGTAAGGGAGAGTCTACTCTAATTAAATTGTAATTTTCATTAAATAGTTATGGTGAATTTTGCAATTGGTTGGTAATTGGACTGGATGCCAATGGAATGGCACGGATCCACAGGCCATGGGATCTGATCCCTGTTCTGCAGCTGGCCACAGGAGGATCCAGCCTGATCACAGAACCGACCTGTCCCCTGTTCTGCAGATGCAGCCATTTTGCTGTCTCAGAGAGGCGGGATTTGCATTGAGGGGAATTTTTAATATTGTACCCTTGCCAACCTGCATTGCAGTTACTGTAAAGCGCAACCTTGGCTTTTCATCATATTATCTTACCCTATCTTTTCTCTGCTGTAATTGTTCCTATAGGCCTCAAACCATAAATAAGATCACAGACACAGACTAGTAGTTGTTGATGGTGAAATTATTAATTACATGTCATGTAATTACATTTTGTGTGGTGGGGGCATGAGCAGAGCCTGAATAGTATTTAGTGACAATAGAGATAGAAAGCCCCAAAACTTTTCATTTTCAATCAAGTTCAACTTCAATATTCCATAACACACCAAAGAAAGCATGCAGACATAATTAGCGCCCTGCAAACTTTGAAGGAATTGTACAGATATTTCAAAACATAGAGAGGGATGGACTGTACCAGAATGGCACATCACCAGTCATGCATTGCTCTCCTGTTATGACTGCATTTGAAGGTGAATTTGATTTCATTCCATACAGATGCTAATCTGATTTTTTGCACTGATGAGATTTCTGAAAGCTGGTGTTGTAGACATAGGTTATCCAATTTAATTCCTTTCCCAATCTAAGGTCATTGTCAAATTGGGACAAGAACCTTTTGCGAAGGCATATCATCTGGTTGAAAGCTTCTATTAAAAAATACTTCAATTTTGCCACGTGTTCACTTTAGTTAATCCTTTATACCATTAATTTACAAACATTGGCAACTACTATTCTCAGCTTGTTGGTCCAACACTGTATTTCTGATATAATAGTTAGAAGATTTACAGAAGTAAGTCAACTTCAATGACCCATTGAAATACAGGAACAAAGGAATGTGAACATAAGTAAGGTAATGACAACAACAGCCCATTCATCCCATTCTAGGCTTTTAATTTTGCCTGCTATCAAAAGTATCAAGCACAGTGTCAAGATGGGATCTGGAAAGTTATTCCACGTATTGGCTCACTGAAAAATGTCAGTGTGAAATTTGCCTTAATTAAAGGTTTAGTGTGTAAGTTTGGAGAAACAAGCAAGATAGAGCTAGATTTTGCAAAAAAGAGAGAAAAAAAGACCCACAACCTCTCACCCCCTCCGCTCAGCTCTCCAAGTACTGGAGTGAGAGGACATGTAGATCATTGAAGATTAGGGAGAGGAGTGCAGTGCATCATGTCTTATTCAAAGGTAAACTATGAACATAGCTATATTTTTATTTACAGCTATGGGCTATAGCAAACATGATATTATTTGCAAAAATGATTGAGTCTGATGCGGTATTGCTGGCTAGGTAGTGGTAAGGTTAGCTGCAATAACAAAACAAAAAAAAATCAAGATTGTTAGCGATACTATAAAGCCAAATTTTATTTTAAAGTCAATACTACTTTTGCTACAGCATATTTCACCCATAACATTCATCAACAAAGCAGCTGCAACCTGTCTAGTAGCTACCTAGTGAGACTATTTATTTTTGAAAAGTCAAAACAATGTTCTCTCTTGTCTTGTCTCTTGCTCAGGTCAATTTCTTTTTTGGTAGAAATCTTTTCTTCTTCAGTCTTTCTTTTCTTGCTTTTTTCTTCAGTATGAGCTGTTGTAGGCAAAGGTGGAACTGGTCATTTGGGCAGATTTTCTCTGTCATTCTAGTAGTAATGTTAGCTGTATAGATTCTTGACAGCTAACATTGCTACAACCAGAATATCTCAACCCATCATTTTCTGTTAGCTAGCTAGCTTTAGCACTGTCTCTGATTTAGCACCCTGCTCTGCTCTTATCTGTGTAGCCCCACCCTGTCTGCTCTGGCATGAACAACATGATTGACAGGAAGGTAGGGAAGCCTCCTTGAGAGCTGTCTTGATTGGTTGTTAAAATTGAGGTGCGGTGAAAGTGGCTGATTTTAGAGCCTGGGCCAGTTAGAGAGACGGGATTTTTCTCTTCAAGCTTTTCATTTATTGATATCTGTTGGGATGTGAATGCAATAGAACTAAATATGAACAAAAGTGTTCTAGAACAAATGTACGTACTGCACCTTTAATTTTCACCGATGACCCTTAATCTGCACTCAAACTGTAAACTGTGCACTCAACCTGAAATATCTGCTTTAGTCCACTTTGTTAATTCCTTTTAGCAAAACCTCCATTAGTTTCCTTTTGCTTAACTTGAAGAGAAACTGCAGAGACAGTCTTCTTAACTTTTGACATCTGAGGTCAATTTAGTTGCCTTTCTCTTTGCTTCCCCAAAATCTTCTGTAGCCTTTGTGGTCTGACCTTTTATTCATACCTAATAACCTCAGTAGCTTACTTATGTTTACTGTTCCTGAAAAATTGCTTTCTTAAGTTGCATCCAAATTTAAATGTTTTTTCTACTGAAGTCCTAAAAAAAATAAGAAGGAATTGTATGTAAATAAGGAAGCACAGAGAGAGGTTTCAACACTGATCATGAGGGACTCGATGTTTCCCAGCCCCCTGATCAGAAGTTGTCACTCCTATTGCTACTGTATTTTCATGTATCCTGTAGCCAATTCTGATCAAACAATAAGTAGCAAGTATAGTTACAATTGTGATTTAATTCTGACTATGACACATTCTATGCCTTACGTCCAAATATGTAGTAAGCTATACCTGAGTAAAAAAAGAGAGCTTTGTAGCTTCCTCAAGCTACTCTGCAAAAAATAATAAGGCAACAACAATTTTGAGAGCAGTGCCTGGCAATCCACATTTTTTTGGCCATAAATATTTCACAGTATAGTGTAACATGCGCACTGAAGCAATGACCCTTGGAAGAGAGGACATTACGCTCAGCTCATTGTTTGTCTGAGAACTGAGCACATGGATGGCAAGATGCCCTGTGTGATTTTGCAGTGGGAGCTCTGGAGAGGGGCCACCACAGTGTGAAAGCATTCATAATGATGCAGGTGCTGGGCTATGCCATTCTCAGTAACTGAAAGCCTCTTCCCCAGAAGCAGCCCCGACATTGTTTACTGGGAATGGGGCCTCCCAGTGCTCAGACCTCCCCTGGGCACTCAAGGGTCAGTCTGTGTAATTGCTGCCCTGATTTGCTAGCACAAGCCTGAGACTTGCTGTTGTTAATTAGTGGTTTGCATGGAGTGGCCTTTTAGCTCCAGCAAGTAGGCAGAGTGCAGCCCACCTGGTGGGGGTGGGGGCAGCTGTTGGAAAGCTGTCACACTGATGGAGCCCTGGTGGCTTTACCATATGTGAGCACAACGGGGTGTGCTCACAGTGCTCAGACACACACACACACACACACACACGCACAGGCATATGCACACACACAGACACACACGCGCGCACACACACACACACATGCAGACAAACACACACACACATGCACACACATGCACGCACACAGGCACATGCACACACACACATACACACACACACACACACAGGGCTATTAACACCCACAACATCATGTATGTACGCCTCCTTTCAAAATGAGTTACTGACACACTGATACTTATGGACACATTTACTTTGATGTGTTATTCACTTAGAAATGCTGGTACATTTGGGCAACAGTAACAACAGCCACATGTAATTTAGAAAAGTACATGCTCCAGATGACAGGCTCACATGCACAGGGGAGAAGTGGAGAGATGGATGGGGGAGGAAGGGGAGGGGAGGAGAGCAGCTGCAACCATTTTCCTTCTGCATTTCCATTTCCATCATTAAAGCTAGCGCTCTAATCCTGCACCACTGCTTTAATCTCCTAATTCTGTTCTCATCAATCAACTCCCTTCATCACGGCCACTTCACAATCTCACCCTCTGCAGCCTCTCTCTCTTTCTCTTTCTGTCTCTCTCACTCTCTCTCTTTCTCACATACACACACACACACACACACACACACAGACACACAACAGTCTGCACCTAGGGTGTCTCATGGTGCACGTTGCATTAGTGGAGACCGAAATGAGGTGTGACGTTCTTCTCAGGATAACACAGAAGCACTTACATACAGCGTGGAGATAATACATCTGAGCCTATTCTATGGAAATAGTTACAGTACTGAATGGCCCTGAAATTTCAGCCTGCTGCAGTGTTTGGCTCAGATTGATTATTTGAGAGGTAATTTTATGATACAAAATCACAATTTCACAGTCCTGTATGAACAGTAACTCTTTGGGTTCAGTTTTTGTAATGTAGGCTGTGGCCTTTTTCATTTTGGCACAACATCTGTCTGGTGAGAAGAACAATGTTTTCTTTCGTGATCATTGAACACAGCCCCACAGGCCTTTGTAATATGTATACACTGAATCTAAACATTGTTTTAGGTGTCAGAGGCTTATTACTGAAGTCCTTGCTGTTTAGTATCCACAGTTTGCCAATATATATATATATATCTGCTAAAATGCTTCAACTGCTGACTGGTTATGTTACTGTAGCGCCCCTGTAATTCATTCTGGAGAAATGAAGGAAGATGAATGAAGAATAAGAAACAGTCCTGCAAATCTGCCTTGTGTACTAAACAACATCCAAAAGCAATTGTCAGTTAACTCCAGTCCCTGTGTTTGTTACAGTCAGGCTTGGCCAGGTTTTTCAAAATGTTTACTTTAGTGTGCAGATTATTATATGTGTCTTAATAATTCATAATAATAATAATTAATAAACAATTTATCACGCAGTTGAGGAACGTATGTACTGTACACCCTTTAGCTGGAGGCGAATCTATGTTGAGGAAAAGAAAATAAATCTTTTATAAATACATTTTTCATTAATGGGAATCAGATAATCAACACAGATTACATGCAAGGTAATTGATTGTGACTAATTGGTTATCCTGCCCCTTAATTCTTAAAGGTGCCTAGAACAATTGAACAATTAATTAACTGTAATAAGTGAGACTTGTACCCTAAATTTGCTGCAGCAGAAAATGCTCAAAATGAGAAACAAATACCTTTATGCATATCTTCTGTGTAATTATAATAGCTAATTGTTTTTCACAGTGGACCTACAGTATAGCGGATGCCTATTATGTAACATCAAATCGAGATTCCTATTTTATTGAAAGCTCAGTTAACGCTTCACATCCTTCCTTCCCAGCCACTGCTGTTATGAAAGCATGATGGCAGCCCTAATAAGAATGATCAGATTTTGTATTTTCCTTTAGAGACTGTCATATTTCAGGTCATTCATTTGTAAGCAGGTAGTGCTTAACTAAAGTTACAGCGAATGCACAGGCTATACATGACTAATGACACAATTGTGCTATGATACACTCAAGTAACTGAATAATTAGATTACAAATAAAATATTCTATCTATCTTGAAATTTGAGGGCCTTGTTGACTCTTATCTTTTCCTTTCTATTGAATATTTGGAACTGAATATATACGGGTTGTGAAAGATTATTGATGTTCTTCTCTGTAAAGATTTTTTTTATGTTAAAAAAAAGTAACAATGAATGTGAGCTACTGCCAGAGCAGAAGGCCGGGTGCAGTACAGGGCTTTTATAGCATTAATCGCTTGTATGCTGCTGCAGCCAAGTTTCTGAGGGAATGAGAACAGACCTTTTTCTAGCTCTGTGCTGAGACTGGAGTGTTCCTTGATCATTACAGCTTTGTGTGTGTTGCTGCTTGACTGTGTGCAAGTATGTGTGCGTCTGCTGCTTTATTAAGTGCTATTATTTGTTGCGGTATAAAAAATATATATAATAAATATAATATATTATATATTTTCCATCTTTATAGGGTTTCTATGCAAGTTTTTTTTATAAGCACTATACCTCATTTACTGACCACTTCATCACTGTTTTTCTCAACGTCACCAAGAACATATAGTCCTGGACTGCCTCTGTGAAGCTCTTTTTATTCAGTCACGCACAGAAACATGGGTAGGGTAGTCTTAAAGAAATGTAGGCTCTAACAGACCTCAGACTCTCTCACAAGCCTTCCACAATGATTACGGTGAAGGTCAGACACAATTTGCATAAATGTTTAGAAAACACGCATTTACAATATCTGGATGAGCTGAAAACTTTTTCTTGGAATCGGTACTAACAGCTTTTTCACAAATAAGATTTCAATGGCGCAGATTTCCTACGCTGGGATACTGAATGGCAATGATTCGAAAATGAACAAAAAAATTCCAGTTCCCTGTTCCATGTCGGTAGCCTGAACATCAATAATACAACAAAGAAGTGACTTATCCTCTCCGTAATGTCTTCTTCCCCTCTCGCTCTATGTGACTGTGAGGAGGCAGGGCTGTGCTAATTGCTCAGGCTGCATTAGAGCAGGGTTTTTTTTTAACCAATTCTGCAGGGTACACTGCCTCATCTGAGGAGCTAGAGAAGACGGAGTCTGTGCACAGCCCACCAGTGGCCAGCCAATCAGCCCGGCCACGACATGCCATTCCTACGCAGCCCCCGCGCGCGGCCGGCGAAATTCTGTCCACGGACAGGGTGGTGCGTAGAGGCTGATGACAGAGAGCGGAGCGCTGGATGTGCTCCCCCGTGGCTAAAAACACATCTATTTTTTCTTTTCCTTTTCCTGCGGAGGCGCGACAAGCAGAGGTGGACAGCAATCCCGGATGAAAGCGCTGGTTTATCCTCCAGTCTGTACAGAGCGCAAGATCAATCTCAAGCAAGTCCGTAGCAAGTTTGCACTCACTTATAGCCGGCGTCTGACTTTATAAGGAAAAACAGTGCGAAGGCTTCGGCTTGAAACAAATACATCGTTTGAGTCATTTGTTATGAAAGGCCCAGAGTGTCTACTATGTGAAGTAATAAACAGGACAGTAATACAACGTTCCTGTTTAGCAGTGTTCCTCTGGCATCATTAATAAAACTGCAGAAGCACTGCTAGCCTCTTGACTCAGGGCTTGTGATCAAACAGCCATCGGTAGCCCATTGGGTGACACTGATTTAGTGGGGACAGTGCCCTGCATGTATCACTGTGATGGTGGAGAGGAGAGTGGAGAGATCAGGCATGCCAATGAATGAGTCTCATGTATCCTTATTCCCAAAAGGAGGCAGTGTAAGGGGAAATCTCTGCAATATACACATTGATTATTTGCTCTCTGCGACTAAATGCCAAGCACAAGCATTCATCAGAAAGAGAAAGGGTGTGCTGGACTCAAATGGTTCCACTGTGATTTTTAAGGAGCTGTGTGGATTCCTGAGGCAAATGGAAGACTGGCAACACACAGTTAAACTACGTGTTCTTTTTCTAATTTAACTGCCTGTTATGGAGGTAAACACACACATGCACGGACACTCACATACTTCCACAGGTATACACACAGGTATGCACACATTCTCATATAAGTGCACACATACGCCTACACACGTTTGTACATAAAGGCACATGCACGCACCCACACACACACTTTCACACTTACTCACAAACATGCTAACATTTGAGACTCTGCATCACTAGCCTCAGCATGGAGGAGTTTAAGCTGCTCTTGTACCAGCTTGATGCTCTCTGGAAATGACATATGTGTACTCAGGCTATTGTCCCTCATGCACACAGTACAAAGCATAAGAAGGTAACATTTACACAGTGCTGTGGAGTTTTCTGCAGTGAGAATCATGCCTCAGTGGGTTTTCCTCTATTTATTGTCACCCGTAAAAACTCAGACATATGCTGAAGTAACTTCCTATATGTTGTTTTGCTCTGAACTTCCTCTCTGTGAACAGCAGGACATTCTGGGTGCAGCTGATCTGAGATCGGTGCAGGACAGCTCTGCAGCGTCAGGACAGCGCACTGCAAACTGTACCTGGCACAGAGTGCAGAGGAGAATACAGAGTGGAAGGGGCCATCCGTCATCAGCAACTTCAGGGCGCTCCGCCAAATTGTCCCAGAGCCCAAGATGCCTCAACAAAGCCTTGTGACAAGGAGTACACTGCGGCAGCTGCAGTGCTAGTGACACTGTGCCCTCCACAACCTCTCCTCACAGATGACAGCCGAAACGCCTGCTCTCTCAAGTACACAATGACTCCTGCTCTCTGAAGTACACAATGACTCATTTACACACTGACTCCTGCTCTCTCAAGTACACAATGACTCCTTAATTTACACAATGACTCCTGCTCTCCCAAGTACACAATGACTCATTTACACACTGACTCCTGATCTCTCAAGTACACAAAGACTCCTTCATTTACACACTGACTCCTGCTCTCTCAAGTACACAATGACTCCTTCATTTACACACTGACTCCTGCTCTCTCAAGTACACAATGACTCATTTACACACTACTCTGCCTCTCAACACAATGACTCCTTCATTTACACACTGACTCCTGCTCTCTCAAGTACACAATGACTCATTTACACACTAACTCCTGCTCTCTCAAGTACACAATGACTCCTTCATTTACACAATGAATCCTGCTCTCTCACCTACATACTGTCTCCATTTACATTAGTTTATGCTGGTTTAAAGTAGCGTATATGTATGTTATGCACCCATGATATATAAATTGTCTTGTGTATGCAGCCAATAACCACCATTTTCCTCTAAATAGGGTTGCATTTCAACATGTCTTGTACTCTTCATGCCTAAAACTGATTATCAGTTAAATTATATTCTCATAGCAAAAACACAGCTCACTTTGGGCACTTCTGCACAGCCCTCAAACAGTATCTCTACATAACCAGCAGGTAATTCGCTTATGTAGCATATAAACATTATGTAGAGATCATATCATTGTCAAGGTGGGGTTTGATGAATAATCAGTTAGTTGTGGTTTTCTGCGTACGCCACTATTCAAGATGCATTTTGATTATGAGACCATTTCATAAATGAGGCTCACAGTCTGTAACCTTCATACTGTCAGCTGCTCTCTCACCTACAGACTGACTCCTATATTTACACACAGACTCCTGCTCTGTAATCTACACATTGTCACCTGCTCTCCCACCTACAGTATAGTTGTTTTTTATGCATCTTCTTTTTTTTCTACTTATAGACAAATTATTAAATGAAGTGGCAAGTGATTGATTGGCTGATTTGTTGATTGATTGATTGGTCGCTTTACTGATTTCTTGAGTTATTAGTTGTGCACTTGTAGTTTAGTAGTGCTTGCACTACTGCTGCAGTGTTTTGGTTGCCACCAAGGACGTTTTGTGAGTTTAGGAAGTGAATTGACTTGCACATATTTAGTTTGGTTCTTCCTTTGTAAGAAGTGATTAACTAATCTCCAGTCCCCACCATCTCGCCACTGAGGTAGCACACCTGCTGCATTATTCATCGCTGTATCACCAGACCCTGCCTATGTCTATTTGTGTTTGTGTGTGGGAGAGGGGAGGGGCAGCTTTGTGACTGTAAGCACATGCAGCTCCGCCCCTGCAACCTGCACTGAGATGCCCCACTACCATGTTTCTGGGGCAATTAAAAGCCTAATTAAGTGGTACAGAACACAGCACACTTCAAAAGCCCCATTATGAAAGCCCAGAGATGCTTTTGAAGTGAAATCTTAGAAGGATCACAAAGAGAAACTGTAATCTGTTTCTCCCAACCATCTTGTCTCACCCAATTAGTGTTCCAGGCTTAACTTTCCCTACTCTGCCAAGGTGAATTTACAAAGAGAATGAAAACTATATTAACACTGCTGCATCATCACAACTTGCAATTTAACAGGTAATGTCAGTGAAGGTCCAAAAACATTTTCTGTCAAAGGACAGAGAGAAGGTGAGTCACAAAAAAAAAATTCTGCCACAGAATTTAATTGCAGTCAGACAGTTTAATTGCAGTCATCCCTGAGGAAAATATTTGTATATGTAACAGAAATTACCTAGGTGTGAAGACTAAGTTTAGATTAAAAACAGTACAATAACTGAGAGATTATACTTACAAAGTGTGAAGACAGTGCTCTTCTCTGACTGCACAGTACCATTAGCACTTGTCAGATGTTTTACACTGTGATGTCAAACCCCAGTTCCCGGAGGGCTGTGTGTGTGCTCATTTTTTTGTCTCCAGCATCTGCAAGGATGACATTTTTGCAAATTAGAAATTACAATTTGAGACTATTGTTGAGAAATATATTCATTACTGTGTTTGCTTTGTTAGAAAAATGATAAAACTTACAAAACAATTTATTCATTGGTAAACGTAAGCTAGTGGATCCACCAGAAATTGTGTTTAATTGATATTCCTTGTTTAAATGATTCACATTTAGATATTCAAAGCACTAAATCCAGTGTAAATTATGAGTTAAATTGAAAACAAGCTTTTCCAATGAAGTTAGTGAGTTGACATGCATATATATCAAGAAAATTGTATCATTTTGATAATTCAGTTTTTTTTCTCACTACTATTCCCATGGTTTAGGAATGCCCTCAGAATAAAAGAAGGATAGAGCCATAGAATCATGAATTATAAATATTTTTTGGAAAACAGCTCAATAACAGCAACATTAATGACTACAACTAGAAAATGGCATCCACTCAATTTATCAAACAGGCTCTGCCCTCTTATTCTATTTCAATTACCCACCAGGAGGTGCTCTTCTGCCAAAGAGAAACCCGTCTGAAGTCGATAATGCCGCTGAAATAACCAATTAGCACCCTTCCCTCTCCTACTATTTGGGTCTCAGTCAGGATCTTGACTACAATACTGAAATATTCAGTGTTATCGCACTATTTAACTGTGCATGGTTAGCTTGCATATGGTTCAATAATGCTTTTTGTTTTCAGCAGTGCTGATGCTGAGGGAATGTTAAGTTCAGACATAGCTGACGCAGCTACGGTAACCAGAATCAAACTCGCACACCACCACAGATTTTACAGAAATTCCCAGCACGCACTACTCTGTTGTCAACTTCAGAACTGCAGGCAGGTTTATGTTCAAGGATAGATGGAGCAGTGTGGAGCAGGACAGCAGTGTGACTTGCAATTCCCAATTTGTCTCTGGCAGCCAATTAGCTAAGCCCTGTATACACTGAGAGCTGTGTTATGGTGGGAGCTGTGGCCCTACAAAGTCCTTAAAATCTTCTCATTCTCATTGGCCGTCTGCACGTTTTGGATTTTCATAATAAAATTTCCATATGTCTATCTGCTCATATTTGAAATTCTTTCTCTGTTTTCCTTCCACTATCATACTCTCTCTTCCCAAAAGAAATCCGACCAATGCATCTCTATTCCAGTGGTGTGTGGAAATCTAGCCTCCTCTTGTTTATTTATTCATGCCTTTGTTTGTACGGCTCTGTGGCAGTGTGAGATGAAAGAGGGTTGCCGTGGGAGCACTGTGGGGGAGGTGTTCTTTGGAAGATGCAGGCAGGTGAGATCAGTGCTTTTCGGGAGTTTCGTGAAAATTTTTCCCCTCAGAAACTTTAAATGGAAAATTTGGATGCAGATATGAAATCAAGGTGATTGGTAGGGAATGGGATGTTCCTGTGTTTGGCATGGGGCAGGGATATGGGATGGGAATATTCCTGTGTTTGGTATGGGATGGTGTTACTTCTGTTTTTGGTATGGGATGGTGATATTCTTGTGTTTGGTATGGAATGGGGATATTTCTGTGTTTGGTATGGGACAAGGATATTCCTGTGTTTGGTATGGAATGGGGATATTTCTGTGTTTGGTATGGGATGGTGATATTCCTGTGTTTGGTGTGGAATGGAGATATTTCTGTGTTTGGTATGGGACAAGGATATTCCTGTGTTTGGTATGAGACAAGGACATTCCTGTGTTTGGTATGGAATGGGGATATTTCTGTGTTTGGTATGGAATGGGGTATTCCTGTTAGGTATGGGACAGGTATATTTTTGTGCTTGGTATGGGATGGGGATATTCCTCTGGCTTTTATGGGATGTGGATATTTCTGTGTTCTGTCACTTTGCTGTCCATTCTAACTAAATAAAACATGAAGACCCATACATAATAGTTCAGTCTGACAGTGTATACGTGCAAGGCTTTGGTGAACCAAAGAGAAATGGAAGGCTGTCACACAAAAGAATTGCTCAGTTTGGTTAATAAATCACAGAGGAGATGCAGATCTGCTCTCTGAATTCAAGGTGAGTCCGGGAAGCGTATTTTAAATGGGCAGGTCTGATGAAACACCAGACAGACAAATGAAGAAAAATGAAAAGAATAAACTAAACGAAAGAGCATCGGGAAATGCGTGCAACAAAACCAGAGAACTGAGCTCAGGAACGCGGCATTCATTAGCCGTTAAACAGCGGCTCGACTGCAGGGAGCAGACTGCCGGGAAAACGCGACCCAAAAAAAGGCACTCTGGGCCTCCCCTGGGAGATTGGAACACATGCTCGGGGCCAATCAATACTTCCAGCATTTATTTAAATGCGCCTCCTCTCTGGTGTCCTCAAAAAACATACGATGAGGATTAAATCCATCCAGCCACAGGGTATTACAGGAAACGTATTAGCAGAGGCTGGCGCTGAGACAGGGACTCCGTGCCCCCTGTAAATGCTCAGCATATCCGACAATCTCAACTCGGGATTTCTGTTGACACTCCGTAATTGTGTGCGAGATTAGAGTACATAAGGTAATGCTTTCTCTGCTTCACAGGAATTTAATTTTCATCACAGAGCTGACGCCTTCCATGTGCAACTGGACAGGTAACACAAATGGTAGTTTCAATATGGATAATGGAAAGTCACATAGTTAGATACACACTGCTTTTACATTACATTTACATAGTAAATGTACTGTGAAATGTACTGCAAGGATTGCATTAAGTCCTGCAGAGACATAGTTGGGGTAGAGGGGTTTTGGGTTCTAACCCTTCTCTCCTGAAAAGCCAGAGGGGTAGCATGATATTACTTCCTGAATTCCCGGAAATACACACAGTGTAGTAGTCCCATGCCTGCAATACGACACAAGTTGACTGCGTGTGTTGGATGACCTTGCCAGGCTAGATATTTGAGGCCTGTTAAACTGGGTGAGGTGCAGATGCACCCCCTGGTGGAGCAAATCAGTTTATTGGTGTGAGCGGAGGGGGCTGAAAAGACACACTGAGGATGATTAATTTCAGGTCAGGGACGGGGGACAGGAAGGTCTCTGTCAGGAAAAATAAACCCGCAGTTCTGTGTTGATGAGTTTGGCCACCGATTCCTGAAGAAAGGCTGACCTCTGGCAGCACTCGGCTTTTAAATAACCTGTTGCTGTTGCATTCCCCCTCAGCCACACACACTCAGGCAGCCACGCACACACACAACCACGTACACACACACGCACGCTCACATGCTCACACACACACACACGCAGGCAACCACGCACACACACAACCCACGCACACACACGCACACTCACATGCTCACACACACACACACTCAGGCAACCACGCACACACACAACCACGCACACACACGCACACTCACATGCTCACACACACACACAGGCAGGCAACCACGCACGCACACAACCACGCACACACACGCACACTCACATGCTCACACAAACACACGCAGGCAACCACGCACACACACACTCACATGCACACACACATGCACACACACACATACACACAAACGCTCACACACATACACACACACACACAGGCAGGCATGCATGCACACACACATAAGCGCACACACACACTCAACCGCACACACACACACACACACATACGCACACACACACAACCACACAGACATGTATGCATGCTCGTGCACACATACACAAACCCACACATGCACACACACAGAGACACACACACAGGCAGGCATTCGTGCACATGCACGTGAGCGCACACACACACACACACACACAAAAAAACACACACACACATTTGTCCATACTGTCCAAGCTAATGACGTTCTTGTGAGGGCTTTGACAGCCAGGTCACGTCCCTCAATGCAAGGACGAAACATGGAGGACAGATGTGTCATCCTCCAAAGAGGGGAGATCATAGTGTCACTGCATGAATTACGTACAGTATGTACAGTGCAGCCTACACAAGTCCACATTACTTTACAAATCTGCATATTCAGAAATTATGTTTAGTGCTGATTTGGGGTGTTCCTCTCAGATCACTTTGGTTCCAGTTGAAATGGTTTCTATGGGTGGCATAGAAGAATGTGATCCTGACTCGCTAGATAAACACCCTGCAGCACAGATAATAATCTCTGTGTCAGGCCTCCTTGTCTGTGTGACAGGGAACAGTTTTTAGTCCCACACACTCATAGTAAGTGGGTCTGCAGGCTTTGCTATCTCAGGCATTTTTGTATAGTGTGATTCTGAGTACTGTAAACAATGGGTACGTTTATTTACCGTAATTTTAAGGTTATATTGTGCATATATTTTTATGTAACATGTCCTCCCACCTTGTTTCCAATATCTAAATTGGCAGCTGGTTTAAGGGAAACCACAAAAACCAATGGACACTGCAGCCCTCCAGGCCTTGAGTTTGAGATCCATAGAGTGTGTGTGTGTGTGTGTGTGTGTGTGTGTGTGTGTGTGTCTTCATATGCTTGGTCTAGGTTGGAGTAATGTTCGTGCATTTTTCTGTCAGAATGACAGTTAATTTTCCAGGCATGTTCTACATCTTCCAAATATAGATCTTGGTATAATCCAGTACAATCCATTATGGAAAATGGAGCAGTTCTTGAGAAACAAAATCTCCTTATCTCATGACTCAGTGTGGTGAAAGAACAACCCTGGTCACAGTGCTCTGATATGTTTCCTGCACAGACACACGTTGCACATGAAATGAAAATGAAACGCAGATGAAAGGACAAAAGGATAGCTATCTAATGATTCTAAGAGCCCCTTTACATCCTTACATGCTAATGGTGCTGCAGCCCCTGTCAGCTCCAGTTATGAGACTGTCACTACTAATAGGGTGATTATCCTTGTTCTGGTCTCAAAGACAATTATCTGCAGAGCAGGTTCAGTGTCATTATTAAATGACTCCATGTTATGGATGGCAATACATCTCAATGCCACACCACTTCCACTCCATCCAATTAGGATGCACGCATGGCCCTCTTTAAAGTCCCAAAGATGCTAATGAAAGTAATTAAGTATCTGATTTCCTCATTGGGAGGGTTGGGGGGGGGGGGGCGGAGCACTGATGAATTTGTTGAACATGTCTTATTTACTGCAGGGGGAAGAAGCCTCATTCCTTGAGGACTATTACTGCTTCTGGTTTTTTTTTTCCTCTTTTACCCTGGGACGTGAGCTAAATATTCAATATATGAGCTATGCAGGTTATCATACATTAGAGTGACTTGCAATCAAATAGCTTTGCATAGTGTGCTGTGCTGAGAGAGCAGTGAGCAGTTGTATCCTGAGCCCATGGTAATCCCGGGGGTACAAAGATAAAGGGCAAGGATCCTGCTGTCTCTTTGCTCTACCTGCCAATGATCACCTGAACACCTCTCAGCATTATCATCAATGATTAATGCTTTCAGAAAGGTAACCAAGACACCCCATCTGTCAGAGTCATTCAGCTGTCTGCATAGAAATGACAGGGTATGGCCAATGCATATGACTTGTCACAGGTGCCAGGACCAGGAATACTTGACTATAAAAGTGTGTGTCAGCCTCAATTTGTCATAGTGATGTCATATCCGTTATTATAGTCTGGTCGGAAAACTCAAGTACAATCAAAATACATTGATTCCTAGCTGTAACCATCATGATGCATCAGGCAAAGCTGTTTTACATTTTATGTTTGCCATTTGCTAACAAATATATAATACATAGCTCTATTATGTGATAGTTTGTAGTTTAATTGCAGGCATAATTACTGGAATGGGGACACCCACCTGAATTTGCTTCAGCTTGATGGTCAAATCAGTCATCTCATCTATTAGCAACAGAAGAAATCCAACCAGAAGTTTAAGTCAACAAGATGGCGTTAATTGCTGGTATGTGGGGTTTTTTGGGTTTTGTAGTCTGGAGCATGAAAATGGACTTTAAGTATCTCCCAAGTACATGTACGATGACATTATGCTTCCAGAGGCTGTATATATGGGCAGATTGATTTTATAGCATATAGATTTTATTCACAATTATAAACATATTTTTTTTTTAAATTTATATCATGCTTCTTGTTTTTCTTTCCTTAACTGCAAGTGGTCTCCGGTTGTATTTGTTGAAGAAAATATTTCCAACTGAAAATAAGATTAAAAGTCATTTTTGAAGAATTATTCAGTGATATACCTCAGGAGGCTCTGGAAGCTGTCCATTGCTTTACAAGGTGCTTGGGAGTCAGTACAGTCGATCATGACTGCATTGTTATTCTCATGTCACTCTCACTGTCTGCGATGAACTGTTGGGACAGAATGAAATTTTGAAATGTTCAAAGCTGTCTGATGCCCAATCATAATACACATACCAATTCAAGACATACATTCAATTAATGAGACAAAATGCCTCGTAATGCACTACAATTACAAGTATTGAATCCGTTGATAAATTTGTTTGATGCATGCTCTTGCTTCCTATGCTCACAGTGGTAAATGCCAAAATCAGGACTACAGCATCAACAAGATCACAAGCATTCTCATCTTAAAATTCGGTGTGCGTGCATGCACGTCTGTTTCTTCCCTCATATTTCACGGAGGAAATATTTTCAATTCAGCTCAGTTTCATCGGGCCGTGAACGTGTGTTCAATCTTTGAAGAGCCACCGCTCATCAAGGGTACATGTTCCTTTGGTGATATGCAAATCAACCTGAAGTTTAGAGATAAAGCACGTTTGGCTCAGAAAGCCCACATCATATGACCTTCCAGTAAATTCAGCAAAGGGATCTTGTAGCGCAGCTGGCAGAGCTCTTGAGTAGGAGGTGAAGGAACTGCTACCATGCAATGTCCCCCTGCTGACGGCTCCATCTGCTGAGTCAAGCTATAAATGCATATTTTACTAAAATCATTTTTCAATCATGAGCCGGCTCTCCGTGTTGGTAATTGCTTTGGGGGAAACAGCCGTACGCAGAGACAGCCGAAAAGCACGCGGGTAATTGCTGACTGCCTTTATCTGAAGTCAGGGAAGCTGGTTTCTTTGTAGTCACATTGAGTTTTTCAGTAGTTGTTGTGCAGTTTTACGACGGTTTCGCATGCTAGACAACACAAGATATTGTTCTTCTGCCTCTTCCAGGTCTTCTCCCATTAACATTACTGCCCATCAGCTGGAACCTTCTGAGTGTATACTGAACACTGCACCTGGAACTGCACCTTCTTTGCAATTTCTCACTGCGATTAACCCTCTTATCACAGTGTTTCTGTGATAATTCTTCTTTGCTATATTTCTTGCAACATTAGTGGCTATTTTACTTGCACTACCAGCTAAAGGTATTAGGCTATCTGGGGTTTTAGAAAAACTTAAGGCAGATAAGATTTCACTCAATTTAATTACCCCTCCACCTCCCACATTGCAAAATGATTGGATAGACTTGCAATAATTTATTTAATTGTAATTAAAGCAAAAGGAGGCTATTTTGAGAAATGTCGTGTCTAAGATTACTTTTATGTAAAACTCTTTTGTGTTATTGTCGGTAAAAAATAAAAATAAAAAGTTTGTTCTATGGTTTGTTATTCAAAAATATTTACTGAATTCTTCTAAACCTAAAGTTTAAAAAAATGTTTAAAAAAACTACAGGCAGCCTAATACTTTTGGCCTGTACCATATATATATATGATTAATTACAAAGTAAGTTCACAAACCTCTTTTTCACCAGTCATTTTCCACTGAGATGTAATCCATCTAAGCAATTACCCTGTATTGTGATCAATATTGGGAAGGCCATAGTAATCCAGGTAGAGGCCCCCTAGAGAACTGTGCAAATGAAAGTGATCTATGACTGCTGAACCTTGCTCCATGATTGGACAATAAATACCATGAAATCGATCCCCAGCCAGACTTCCGCTGCTTTTACATTTGACTGCTGACTCTGACCTCTGCTCTAATTGTTGCTACAGTTTAGTAACTTAATTTGAACTGAAGCAATAATGAATGCAACAAAAAATATTCAGGCCTGAATCACATAAAAATTCATGACTTTGACTCACATCTAAATGCAGGAGTTCCCAAACACAGTTTAGCTATTTTGTTTTCACTTTGAAAGGCATTTGAATTCGCAAGTCAGACTTATGGGATTTTATCAAGGCTTTAGTTTTAGGCTATGCTTTGTATCTGTTTTGTGTCTGCTGAAAGATAAAGATTGTGTGAAAGCTGATTTTTGTCTTAGCAGATGGCCCTTCTTTCAGCAATCAAAGTACTCCAAAGAAAATCAGAGGCAAATTTTTATATATCACATCAATGCTAGGCTCTAAATTGCAGAGTCATGAAAGCAGTCAAGTAATGTTTAGATTTGCATAAAGATTCTCCACAGGGACCAGTTTGAAATAAGGAATGGTGGAGCATTCAAAACTCAGAAAAACAGCACCTTTAATAAAACTGAGTGACTGGTGTCTGGGAATGTTCATCCAGCAGGCATAGCAGTTTCTCTGCTTTATTAAAGGTGGGTTTAAAGTATTTTTCAAATCAAGCTCATATGGACCCTCACTAGTAAGAACGAAGATGATGATTCTTGAGATTAATTACAGTACAAGACGAGGCAAGGCTCTTTTGGCTTGAAGGCACTTTATTGCGCTAAAGGAAGAATGGCATCACTGCCTTGAACTTTTGGTTAGCAGGGGACTAGCAGGTAAATATGCAGCAGATTTAATCAGGTTCAAAAAGGTGCCCTGTATGCAATCTGTCAGTTGTGTCAACAGTAGTGCTATACTGGCATGGCCTTATACAACAGTGTTTGATACCTGCATCAGCATTTCATTATAATTTCGGTTTTCAATATTATAAAAATGTCTAGAACATACATACAGAGTCCTGAGTGTGAACGATTTAATAAATATAGCCCTGGGAATTTCTGTTCTATCAGCAAGCAGCTACCTGAATACAGATTCTTGTAAATGTTTTACTTCTCTATATTGATAGAATAACAGCATTACATTGAAATAGTCTGCAACAGCAAATTTATAGAAGGAATCCATTTTGTATTGTCTCACTTGCTATATTCAGGCAATTGATTTCCTTTTTTACTTTAGGAACAAGACACAATCTAACATTGTTTTTTGTTTATATTTATTTTATCTAAATTAATTTATTTCCTTCAGCACGCATATCAGTGATGCATAAATGCATTCAGGCAAATGGCTCATCATTTTTGCATGAACAATGTACTGTGGTCCCATTTTTGGACTTCTGAGAAATGAATGAATGAATGAATGATCTAGCTGCTGATACTATAGATATATCACTTTTAAAGGCCCTCAAGGTGCTTTGAGACAGAGTGACTCATCTCAACCATCACCAATGTGTAGCTCCCATCTGAGTAATTCACAGAAGCTCGGGAAAACGCCACACAAATGTTTGAGCTGGGTTGAGCAGTCATATTAATGTTGTAGGGGCCATAGATGTGACTTGGGGATTTAATGCACTGAGACTGAGGACTGAGTCAAATCGTCTTGTACGCTGAATCACGGTCGCTCCTGTCCTGAAGCCTATATGTTCATTTTTGCGATTTGTAGTTCAGTCCTCAGAAACATCAGGCAGCGTGTGAGGGCCTGTTAACAGCGTCTCCTGTTGGCTCATTTCTCCGGAGAAGCCCTCCTGAAACCCCCTTTTCCCCATCCAGCCCCCACGCCGGGCTTGCTGATACCGGTCAGACACACGTCAGACACCTGACCGGGACAAGCAGCGGACCCACAGGAAGAGAGGAGACAAAATAAGGATAGAGCAGTTTGTCGTCCCCCCACCCCCCCTTTACAAAACACCAACAGAAACAACTGTCCCAGCTGGGGAGAGTAGACGGTGGGTGTGGATGGGTTATCACGTTTGACTGAGGAGCTTCCTCCAGGGTGACACTGGTGTTGATAACTGCCATTGTTTTCAGTTTTAGAGTAAACAGCCCCAGCATGCCTGAGACGGCCACAGGATGGAGGAAGGCTCGACAGCGTCCTGTACCCTCATCCCAAGGGCCAGAAAGTGAATACGAGAGAGATGATGGTGGAGGAGGAGGGGGGGGGAAGTCAGGGAGCAGGCAGCGCATTAATGCCCAGCGTGCTGTCCCAACACCCCGGGCCCCAACGCGCCACTAATCTGCCCCCATAAACGTGACTGAGTGCCACACCGTGCCAATGCTTGCCCCCCGGTCCCGGTCCTCCACCCACATCAGGAGATTACATCTCTCAATTCCCAGAGCCTGAGTCACCAGCGCTATTTACCCATCAGACACAAGCTGTTCGACAGAGCAGAGCAGTTGGGCATTTGTATGTGCGCGTGTGATTTCTTATGCTTTTAAGAATTCAGCTCCGCCTGCAGCCATTCCAATTTTATGTACTGTTTAAAAACAAATACGGATTTATTAACCGTTAAAGCATTATGCAACATAATGAAGAGAGTGCCTCTGACTAGCTGCTAGTTCGCCAGTTCCTGGCGGTGGGAAAGATTACGGATGTCCCTGTAAACACAGCTCCTGTTGATCTCCTAGCAACTGAAGCAAAAATAGTTTACTTCCTTGTCTCTAGGACCAGATACAGGTAACCAATGGGAAACCATCCGCAGTACGGTAAATAAGATAATAAGTTCACAGTAACTTTAAATAGCTGTTTAAGTAAGCTAGATAATAACACTGGGCCACTGTGAGTGCATAAAATACCATATTTACAGATGTCAGCCCCGTCAATACTGGCACCCTCTGTTAACACGGGGATTAGTCCTTTTTCCTGTCAAAGGGCGCGGATGGAGATGCCAGTATAAATCCCTCTGTGCAAATGTCCCCCTAGTCCGTGTCAGAGTGGTGGGGGCTGGCTTATCTCTGCAATCTGGTGGCACTGCCTCTCTGTCCCTCCCCTGCTTTCACAATGAGTCTGTGTATGTGGTGTGTGTGTGTGTGTGTGTGTGTGCGTTTGTGCGTGTGTGTGCATGTATGAGTGCAGGCTTGTGTGTGTGTGCATGTGTGCGTGCACGCATTTGTGTGTGGGTGTGTGTGCGCGCGCACATATGTGTGTGTGTGCACGTGCGTGCGTGCTTATGCACATATGTGAGTGCGTGCTTGTGTGCATGTGTGTGTGTGTGTCTGCATGTGTGCACACGTGTGTGTGTGTGTGTCTGCGTGTGTGTGCACACATGTGTGTGTGTGCGTGCTTGTGCACATGCGTGAGTGCGTGCTTGTGTGTGTGTGCGTGCGTGTGTGCTTGTGCACATGCGTGAGTGCTTGCTTGCTTGTGTGTGTGTGTGTGTGTGTGTGGGTCTTCATATGGCCAGAGAATAGCCATGTTTGCAGGGGATTAAAGGAAGCAGCATTCAGTTGTGAGCCAGGAGCTGCGCACTTCCTCTCAGCTCCGACGCTGTCAGATTTGCAGCGGCCCACGCTGAGGGAGCCGGCAATAAAACCACGGTCCAATGCAGCTCCATCACAGTGCCCGGACAAATGGGGTTCTGTGCTTCTAAATTCTCAGCAGCTAAAAAAACAGATTGATTAAAAAAATCCAACACTTTAGAATAACTCCTGCATAGATAATAAGTCCCTAATGTAGAAAGAACGAAGAAAAGGAAAAGTCAATTACATAACTGGCACCACTTGTGGAGACTGCAATTTGTGCACCTGTTTTTTTCCCCCCCAAGCCGTTTCATGCAATTTACAGCTAGTGCAATATTTACCTTCCCTGGATATGCACAGACCACTGAACTGACGAAAAAAATCTGGCAACTTGAGTTCATACCCATTTGTGGGACGCAGACTTGCGGCGCAAGTGCCAAAACAAACCCATTTAAAACGAATCTCCGGGCTTATGGAAACCCTTTGGCTCAACAGGCGGGGGGGTGGGGGGGAGGGGGGGGGGTGGCGGCGCCGCGTGCAACGGTGCTCATTCATCTGAAGCAGACATTTAACACTGAGACTGATAAACCGGAAAAGAAGGAAAGGCTTAATTATACACCCCAGCGTGAGCCGTCAAATGCTGCATGCTTCTAAATGACAGTGTTTTGTGCAGCCACCTTCCAGAGCTGTCAGTTGTGTAGTGATGGAGCACATCAGCAAACATTATTCTCTCCATCCACGCCTCTCACAAGTTTACCCAAACTTAAAATATGCGATTAAAAAAACATTAAAAACAAAAGCAAAAAAAACAAGAAACGCAATTCTGTGCTGCTATCCGGTCCCCAGTCGCTGAATGTGTTCAAGAGCTCATTCACCGCACAAATGATTGAGTTCAGGAATGGAAAAAAACAACATAAACGGTATTGTTCCCAGAAGAGAAAACACAGGCAGAAAAAGTAATAGAGTATTTCGTACCACAGAGAGACATCATTTTGTCCCTTGTGTGCAACTGCTCTATGATTGATTCATTTCTGACGCTGCAGTTGCCTTGTAAAAGGAGCGGCATGAGGGTTAAATGTCCTAGAATGCGAAGGAAGGTTGAAGAATGTTCTATTCATATTTCACAGTCTGTGCATATTCCACCACATCAGTTATAACTATAAATACATGTCGACACCAATGGCTTTCAGCCTTTCAAGCCTCTGTTTTTCATGAAATGACATGAAATGCGATGCGAAGATGTTCAATTTTCAGCCAGACTTACGCCCAGAAATGTCTGTCACAGCGTCACATTTTATGCCCTCATAAAAATATAGAATGTGAAGGCAGTAAGTCCTTGGCTTCTTCTTCCACAACAGCTTGTGGGTTGTCTGTGTGTTTATGGTTGTCAAACTCCTGAGTGACAAACGCACCTGTTTTTTGACTTACTCTAAGCACTGTGAGCTCAGGGGACGTGGAACTCAAGGGATGTTTTGTGCATCGTATCAGTATTATCAATTTATTTTACAGCATTGTTTTGTCATTTTGTTTTGTGCCATTCAAAGGTCAAGAAGACATTCATTCTGAAGAAGTACTGGCCTCATTTGTGCGATAAGGTCAAGTTTTTATAATTTTCTGCTCTTCATTTACAAATGTATTCTACTTCTTCAACACCAGTGCATTCACAAGCAGTGAGTTTGATGATCAAAGGAGAGCTCTGTTATAATCAAACTCTGGGAAGAAAATCAGCAGGCATCCACTAAGCAGTGATTCCCCAGTCAGGACCCACTTTAACTGCATTTGAAACAATTAAGTGACAATGAAAGTGGAGAAATTATCAATTTCATTTTCACTTTAAAGGAAAATGGCATGAATAATGAAATTAATGTTTCTGGAGAATGTTCAGCTTGGTAGATAAAGACTGATGATGAGATAAGTATGTTTTTTTTATTTTTAAGTGGGTAGGGGATCATAGGCCAGCAGGAGCAGCTCAGAGACATGCCTCCATCTGAATGAAAATAATTATGCCCATGCAGATTCAATCATGATCACAGTCGAAAGCCTACTCGCTACTGTGAGGGTCCCCAAATGAATTATAACCAGAGAAAGGCACCCTCAGGATTGATAGACCTAGGGAAGCCAAGCCTAATCCATTCCTCCACTCCAAGGCACTACAATTCTTTTTTTGACTGTCAAGGGAAATGTTCAATTTGAAATGGATTGAAAAACAGGTATGCTCTCCGTGGTGTACTGTGGATAATCAGCAACAAGGTGTACTGCAGATTCTTTACACCAATGGCACCAGCCCTGGCGTCTGACAACGCATTCAGATTATAAAGTTCAACATTGCTGTCAAAGGAAATAAATAACAACAGCTGTGCTGTTGATGATGTTTGCCATAGTAATTTCCCCGAGCCTTTCATCAAGCTGTGTATAATAATGTTTTAATTATATCTGAACCAAAGGATTTTGTGCTGTGTTTGAAACCGTGAATGTGTCAGCATCCATTGAGTACAACTGAGAATAACATCACATGTTCTGGTTTCAAATGGCCTGGAGCCTGGGCAGGGCCCTTCAGAATTAAAAAAAGAAATCAAGTCTGAAATGGGGACTGTATTCTACCATGTTAAAGTAAAAAAGGTTTCCTATTCTGAGAGAGAGAGAGAGAGAAAGAAAGAGAGAGAGTGAGCGAGAGAGAGAGAGAGAGAGAGGTTTCCTATTCTGAGAGAGAACAATCAATTATGCATTTCGTTTCATTTCATAGAAAGTTTTTTTGCCCTTACAACCACAAGAGTAAAACACCTCAAAGCCCAAGGGTATACCGCATATAAAAGAATTTAAATGGAACAATTGCTCAATTCAGAAGCCAAGCAAATGAAATAGATTAGAGCTCCCTCGTGTCAGAGATAACAGCCTATTAAAAGCCCCTCTTCCTCCCATTCCACTTTAGTTTATCTCCCACTGAAATTGCCTTCGCTTCCTCCATCACTTCCTGTTCTCGGGCCATCTTGTGTGCATTAGAAGCATGATGGCACCTGTCTCTCCGAGACAGCTCCAATGGCGATACAGAACGTACAGTGCAGCGCACGCTGCACACAGAATATCAGATAGGCATGCCTGAAGGGGTCCTGAATCACAGAGCTGGGCTTTTATAAATCTGTGGGGATGCGACTTATATCAAATTGGTCCCTGTATTAAGCAAGTTTGGCGGCCTGTCCGGGGTGTATTCCTGCCCCTCGCCCAATGCATGCTGGGATAGGCTCCAGCATCCCATCGCGACCCTGACCAGGATAAGCGGGTATAGATAATGGATGGATGGATTAAGTTCATTTTTCAGAAATAACAAAAACGAAGAAAAATAATTAGTAGAATATTTAAACTAAGCAAGCCAATTCTTTAAAGTGTATGATGTATATCCTGTGAATGATTGACAGGATCTTTTTTTTTTCTTGCTCTTGTTTGTTTGATTTATTTTTAGAACCGTACTTAATCAAGGAGCATTTTTGAGATTAATGTTGTAATTCCCTGTGGTTTGATCAGCACTGTTGATGCTGTGGTGTGTGTTCCATTGGGAGTCCATTAAAGCTTTTAAAAGCTTAAAAACATATCAAGGTCCCACACCTTAAGATGTATTTATTGACTCAATAGAGCAACAGATCTTAAAACTGAGGCAATTAGGAGCACAGGGGTAAAACATGGTTTGGACTGGGTCCCAGACTCTCAATCACTGGGAGGCCCAACAGCTCCTATGGGAGACTGTGTGAGAGAGCTGATGCTTATGGGATACAATTCTGTCCAGGCTGTGGCATTTATAAGCATGGACGAAACCTGAGGAGGTACTGAGAACATACAAAAATGAAAATGTGTGATGACGTTAATAGCCTTCTAGTAAATTTAGCTTGATAGTTTACATTACATTACATTACATTCATTTAGCAGACGCTTTTATCCAAAGCGACGTACAAAAGTGCATTTTCATGATCGTAGACAACTGCTGAACACGGGTTCAGTAAGGTACAATTACTTATTTTGTAAAGCTATTTCTAGCCGAGAACAAAGAACACTATCCTGGTCTAACATCTGCAAAGCCAAACTAGGCAGAAGAATAAGCTAGAGTATTAGGACAAATACAATTTACCAAGAAGTGCAGGGATGGGGCAACATGTAACAAGTGACAGGAAAAAGGGTTTTTTTTTTTTTTTTTTTTTTTTTTTTTTTTTTTTTTTTTTTTTAATATATATATATATATACACAGCGTGGTAGTGGTTATTCTAGGTATAGTCTGAGACTATTATAAGTTTTACCTTATTATAAGTAGTTTACCTTATATGTAAAAAAATATGTAAATGTATATAGCATAAATTAGAAATTAGAAGTGGTGAAGCTTCAATGGTGGGAGCAGCCTAGAATCAAAACCGGATACTGAAAATTATCTTATACTTGCACTTAAGAAACAATTGACTAATCAGAAACACAAGTGAACCATTTTGTCCCAAATATTACGACCACCCTGAAATGGGGTCTATGTATAAAAAAGTGCTGTTATTTCAATATCGTGAAACCAAACTCTATGAAAATACCCATTTATAAAAGCTCGGAATCTGCACTTTAACCTCATGTGCATTGTTTGATTGCAAATATAAAATTACTGAGCACAGAGCCAAATTTTAAAAAATGTCTTTGTCCCAAACATTATGGAGCTCACTGTATATGCTGTATTTGCGCGCGTGTGTGTGTGTGTGTGTGTGTGTGTTGAGTGAATAAGACTTTTTGTAAAGGATAATCAATTTTAAAGGATGTCTTAATACATAAAAAGATCCCCCAGGTTACATTGTCATTCTGTACAACAATAGATGAAGAGAGCTATTATTTTGCCAGGAGTCAGGAACTGTGAATCACGGGTGGCATTTGGAAAGCATTTCAACTGCTCAGTAGGTGTAAGTACAAGTAACCAATCATATTAACACATCCTCCCTCTGAATGGATCAGGCCCCTCCCCTTCCGAGTCTGGCCTTTTGAACCCACTCCACTGAAAGGTTTCCTGCTTCCCAGACAGAAAATTTCATAATAAACAGACAAAATTAAATATACATGCTGATACAGACCAGGATATCATTTTTTTTTCATACTTTAGGTGTTCTAAATCTCTGTTATACAAATTAAAATAATATGCCACCACAGCTATTCATAAGCTTGGTATTCATTAAATTCCATTACATTTATTCATAATTTCCATTTTCAAATTATTTTTTGGTAGTTTCCTATTGGATAAAGTCTTTTTCAGATGGTATATTAATATAAAACACAGTGTAATACACAGAAAATTACCTGGTCAAATGAAAGTGTGAAAACTGGATGAAACTGAAGTGTTGTAGTATGTAAGTATGTGCACGTGCATGCTTGTGTGGAGTGGAATTAGCCCATGTTATATGCAGAAAAATGCATTTTGAGCTATGGTGAATTGTTGGGTAAATGGCTATAGGGAGGGCCCAGATACAGATTTAACTGAGGCAGAGAGAGCAGCCAGAGAGCGCTGAGTGCAGAATGCAGGGTTCTCTCCAGAGCCTCGCAGTATCTCTCAGTGTCAATCTGCACAGCGCGGGGGCCAATAACTCAAGCGAGGGTGATAAACATAGAGCACAGCATAGCACAGCATAGCACAGGGCCTTACGCCACACACACAACAGTCCAGAGGGATAGCGCTCAATCAGCAGGGCCATAATGATGAAGAAATAAAGCTACACACAGCTTTTTCAGAGGCCATTTTGTCCTTCTTTATGGTGTTCTGTAAGGTGTTCTTGCTGATGTAAGTGATGAGGCAGTAACTTTATCTCCTCTCTTTCAACCCCCCACCCTTCCCAGCCCCCTCTACAGACAGTAGCTGATGATGGAACATTTCTTTTTTAATAAAAAAAACAACAGATTTCTTATGTTTTTTTTTCTTGCATTCCCACTAGATTCCAAACATTAATGATTCAGCTCCAACCGAAAAAACAAAAAAAAAAAAAAACAAATAAACAAATAAAAAACACAAAAAACAACAGATGGTGGAAAAGATCCAAAAAAGAAAAAGAATGTTAAGTGAGGGAGTTGTGGATGAGAGGGTGGGGAGACATAAAGAACAGAAGAGACCAAAATTACAAAAGTTACTTTTGCTTTGTATTCGAGGAACAACTAACGAGAGAGAGCCAAGTGAGAAATGGCTCCACAGGGAAAAATCCACAGTTACCTGATTTGTGATAGCTTGGGGTGGGATATGTGGTAGCAAATGAGAAGAGGGCAGTGTGGGGGCTGGCCTTTCTTTTTTTTGTCATTTCTATAGAGCCAGATATACCAAAGGGCTCAAATACTGTAAGAAAGAGTAAGAAAGACATATAGATGCTGAAATCAATTGCACCCAACAGTCGGATTTTAGCAAGATTCCTGCGTTCTCTCTTTAAGGAATCCTCTTTCTTCAAAACAGTTCCGTCTCATTATCCCAGTGTGGTGGCAATCGTGTGCTTCTTTTAAACTCTTTATTACGGTGATCTTCATTCCTGCAGGGTCGCAGGGTCTGCTGGTTTTTGTTTTCAACACAATATGAGCAGCCAATCCAGACCCAAGAAAGCAAGTGAGGTGAGTAAACAGTGTAATCGATGGCTTTAATCAATCAATTAAGTGCCGAGCAACAACCAATACCAGCAGACCCTGCTGCCTGCCAGGACCAGGAATGAAGATCACTGTTTTATACATGTCACTGCCTCATGGTGATCTTCCCACCCTGCTCTGTTAAGCATGGATATGGTGCTCCGGATTGCTATATCAGTCAAGTTTGTATCACATGTCGGAACGAGGAATCACAATCACAGCTGGACTGCAGTGCTGTTACTCAGAATTATCCCATAATTCCCATCTTCACTCTCCGATCCCAACCCCTGCCCAGCCTATTAAATACCTGCCATGAATTAGACTGTGGATTCCTCTACGGCTCACTCTTGCCATTTCACATTGAAGCGTTTGTTTCTAACGGCATATTAAATTGAGCGGTGGGCTATTCGTGCTCGTAGGCTTGGCCATTCTCATTTTGCCGGTCATCCATCGTATTTATCCCAGGCAGGCGCATGTGGCTCCGCCCCTCTGCTTGTCCTCTCTCTTTCTCGCTTCTTCTGTGTTTCTCTGAGTGCTCTCTTGTCCTGTTTTTGCATTTGAAAATGTCCGTTTTCTGTCGCCTTCATCTTTGTTTCAAGTCCAGCTTTTCCTTTTGCACTCCCTCCCGCCCCTCTCAGGTCATCATCCTTCGACAGATTTTCTTCTTTTTTTAATTTTCTTTTCCGCTCCTCGTTCTCACAGTAAAACATTTCTATTGCCTCTGAGTGGTGTATAATTTTAATTTAAATGAACAAAGAATCAAGAGAAAGCGGTTTAATCCACTTTGATTGACATTTGTGGCCATGGCATTTGAAACTGGGAAAGGTCAAATCAGGTGATCAGTGAAAATCAATTGACAGGGAGAACACTGATCATCAACACAATTTATAATAAAATGAAAATGCATTTACAAAGCTATCAGAATTGTATTCCACGAAACTACATCCATGGCACACGTTTTGGCATTTTGGTGAATTAGCCACTGTGTGCGTGTGTGTGCGTGTGTGTGCGTGTGTGTGTGTGTGTGTGCCAAGTGCCAAAAAACTGGGTCTTTCAAAGCTCACTTTCAGGAGAGTTGTTGCTCACTAGCACTCACTTCAGTGTAAGTCAACGGTCACAATATGATAAAGTCATTAATTTCTTCCCACAAGAAAATGTAGTCGCAATAGGCGTTTTTTCTTTATCTAATGTCTCCCCTTGTGCTGATTGGTTAAGTTATTGCGTCATTTGGACAAGATTGTAATATTTTGTGGATGAATCAGGGACAGATTGCGTCACTGCCGAGTCACAGTATATTATGTGCTTAGTGGACGACTCGGATTTGGACTTCATGCCCATGCCCATGAAGGTCCCCCTTTTCCATACTGTGCAGTCTCTGGCTCCAAATTCTACAACATGGCGATGCCCAAAAACTGCACTTATGCGGTTTCAAAACGCTTTTCATCGAGCCCATGGAAATCAATGGGTGATGTCACAGTGACTTGGTCCATATTTTTTCTACAGTCTATGGTGTCTGCATGTGTGTGTGCACACATGTGTGCATGTGTCTGTATGTCTGTATTTAGATGAACTTTCTGCAGTACACACTTTCAGCCTCTCTTCCAGTCCAGTCAGACTATCTGACCATCTGTTTCCTGCGAGAGAGTAGCAGCTGTAGAAGCAATGCTGAGCGAACTGTAAAAATATTGGTCTGATTTAAGAGTCTGTGGACCAGCTGGCCTTTCCACTGCAGGAAGAAAAACAATGCTTTCCAGTGGCTGCACCTCTCCGTTTCCACCAGTGCGCTGTGTTTACAGCCACACTGAATTTAATGTTATGTACATCTGTGTGTGTGCGTGTGTGTGTGTCCGGACTGTTAATAGAGACATAGGACAAGGCCCCAGGGTTCTGCATTAAGATCCTCCCCACTCATTGTCCAACGCTTCCCATTTCCTGAGGAGCCTCGATCCCGACTACAAGGCGGAAATCAGAAATCAGCGTTCAGCGATCCCAACACACACACACACACACACACAAACAAACTCACACACACACACATTCACACTCACACACACACGCACACTCACACACACACACACACACACACACACACACACAAACAAACTCACACACACACACATTCACACTCACACACACACACACACACAAACAAACACACACACACTCACACACACACACACACACACACACACACACCTATACCCGCACACACACACACACACACAAACAAACACACACAAATACACACTCACACGCGCGCTGAACCGCGCGTCCGCTCTGGCAGCCACGACGCTCGCGTTGCTCCTCGGCTTTGAACAGAAGGGCAGGCCTCGCGGGGTTCTTCCGCTGGTATTCATTAAAATGCTCCGCTCTGCCCCTCCGGTAATGCCTTCCCCCAGCAGAGGCTGAATTCATTACCCTTCCATGCCCAGCGGTGAGTCCCGACTCTGGCACATTTACAGCCCACCCCCTGCCTCCCTCCTCCAGCTCACACTGTCGGCCTGACACAGCGAGCCTCCATCCTGCTGCTCTGACTTTTCGCTGCTATTCATACGAAAGGGAGGCGGGCACGTACTGAAGTTCAGAGGCACGTATGCACTGTACACACTCACTCGCGCGCACACGTGCACGCACACACGGGTATTTAAATCTGATTGGCACAGAGCTAGCTCTGCCCGATGTCAAAGTAGTGAGGTCAGCCGCACAGTTGTATGCCTGTTTTTATTTCATGGTTGCGAGGAATCATGAAGTCCTTCTGGCTATGTGTGAATCATTAAGGGAGAGCTAATATTAAGGCTTCAAATTTAACATCCTCATATGATCCAAAATGAGGCTTCAGAGAGAAGATGCAGATCTATGGACGGGTTATCTGGCTCTGCTAGCTGTCCGGCTCTGTCGGAAACATGGAAGCTGAACGTGATAATGGCATACGTCCAAATACTGTAATTGGTCCAGTTCTGCAAGTCACTGGCCCAGTTGTCTTCAAGCCATCTGCTATAAATTGACATTTATAAACAGAGAAAATATAACTCTGGATTGTACCAATAACTTTCCCTTCAGAAACTGTCACAACATCTGTACAGCACCCTGAAAGGCCCTAAGGGTATAATTCATATTAAATCTGTTTAAATGTCATTATGAGTCATTGGAGTTTATGTGTTTTTATCCCCTCCATCTCTTATTGCTTTGGGAGTCCCATTGCTCCTGTCAACAATGGTGATTGCTCCTGTGTTTTCCTTCTTTTGCAGCAGAGCCATTCTGCCCAGGGGAGTCCTGTTCTACCCCCAGTTCTCCCTCATGCTTTCTCTTCCTACCCACCTTTCTAGGTTAGCTACAGCATGGATGCTAACACGTGACCCAATAACCAATCCTATCCCATCCCGTCTATAAGTTGTAAACAATGCCGTGCTCCACATGCAACTCTGGAGTATACAGTTTATACCCCCCCCCCCACCCCCCACCCCAAAAAAAACTAAAACTGCCTTGCAGATATTTCCAAGCATTAAAAGCTAGCAGAAGCTTTACCTGCTGAATATTTGCATTCCATCATGCACTCCACAGACAAAAAAACATTTCTTAAATTTCTTCAGCTCTCATCACACCATCAGTCCAAACAGGATTTACCTCTGAACCTAATATACATTAGTCAACATGGGCAGAAATATTCCTGCATTGGTTCCTCACACTGAGTGAGACGGCTTTTACTTTTCACTCTCTGAAGCCACAGCTGAACTGAGGCTTCGTGCTCAGCAAGTTTTGTGAATTAATTGCTTGAAGGCTGGATTTGTTCATTGCAAGTGCCTCATAACTGCTACTGTGTGGGTGGAAAAATTCATGTTGGAGAACGAAGAGTACTGCCTGCTGTATAATTATTGTCATCTGTGCTGGCGATGGTGACTCCCTTAGCACTGAAGCTCACAGTGACACCCAATCACCACAGGGACGGCCTCACACGCAGACACACACGCAGGCACACACACACACACACGCACACACACAGGGACAGCATTGATAGCGACATTGGCAGCAGGGCTGTCGGAGAGAGGAGGAGAGGGACGGGAGAACCCTGTAAACTCCAGAAATGACCTCGGTCACGGAGGAAATGACAACGTGTGCGGTCAATGGGAGGGGTGAGCAGGGTTACACTGATGCAGAGAGTGTGAGTGTGAACGTGTGGGGAGGTGCCTTTATTACCTGTTAGCGTGCTGTCCTTGAGGGGGTGAACTTGAGCGACAGATCGCACCGCGCAGTCAGTCAGAGGAAGCCTGCCAGGCACGCAGCAATGGGACACTAACATCTGGACACTTCCTGGTCCAGAACCAGGCGTCCTTAAATAACACACAGTTAGCAAGAGAAATAAGCAGGTTGACACTTGGCAGTAAGGTTGGGAGGGGAATGTCAGATTGATGGCTGAGGGACTTGGGGGGAAGAGATAAAACGATAATATAAAATGTGCACCTTATCATCTCCCTATATCATCATTTCATTGCTGTTTCTCATCTGATGACACCGAACATTCTAAAGAGGCTGTTCTTTGTGAGCATCTGTTCTCCCCTGATATATTCACACTTGCACATAATAATTATATCTGAAGTCAGTTCCCCCTGCATCATTTTCAACATAGGACAGCGGATATTGGAATAATGTCTTTTAACTAGACAAGAGTGCAAGTGCATTTTGAGCAGGTAGAGTCCCTGAACTCAAGTGATGACTGTTATAAGGAGGGGTGAACGGAATGATTCTGGCCTTATGTGGATTGATCCTACATTAATCCTAGGACATTGGTCCCACCTCATGTGTTCAGGACAGGTGTTCAGGTGGATGGATCATAAAAAGGTTAGTGCTCTGGGTAGGGGTCCAAGTGCAGTTCACATCCAGCACAGTCCAGGCTGCTCCATCCAAACATTTCCACTCGTATCCAGTGCACTCTGCTCCTGTGATTGATTGAACGTATGTGTTTGAGCACAAGCTTTGGAGTTCTCCATTGCCCATAAAAGGCCTTGCCTTTTGCTAGTAGGCTGACTAGGTGTCCTCTATTTCCTGGAAATTTCTCAGTTTTTGGGACTGAGAATATCCATTCAGGTGAGATTTCTAGCTTCCTAAAAATGTCCGGTTAGGTTTTGCTAGTTCCATAGACGGTATATAAACAAACAAATAGCCTAGCATTATATTTATACCAGTGCCCTCCCCTCCTTTTTTATGAATCCTATATATGGCCACCCTAGCCTGTAGGCTATATTGCTCTCCATAGTCACACAGAAGGAGGGAGGGAGGGAGAGCTGTGAGCCCTGTAATTTTGTACAGTTCAGTTCCCCCACCCCCTAAACAAATGAGCACACACACACACACACACATGTGCACAAAGGCACACTGTATGTGAGCACACTGAAGCATCACCATCATCATTCATCATCAATGTCATGGTAATCATCAATAGGCAGACACAGATTCTACAAAAAACGAGGGTCTGAATAGCAAACGACAAATGAAAATCGAATTGATAAAAATGTGAATTGTTGTTTGGCACCAATTTAAAATTAAAGTTGTCATTTTTTAAATGAAAGAGCAACATTGCATGAAAATTTCAAAATTATGGCAGACAGTATTCAGTGAGTATAGACATAAACATATTGGAGAAAGGAAGATGTTTTAGTAGATGAAGCACCTCACAGCTTCAGGCTTTCTCACAGGGAGCTTCTGTCATAAAGCTGAATCTAATACAGGTAAAATAAAAATTATACAATTAAAAAAAAAAAAACTTTTTTTTTTATTGATCTAGCATTAATTATTACAGAACTCATGTCAAATGCTTTTAGCAAATTTCTCATGCAGCTTCTGACAAATCCAAATTGATGGAGAAAATGAGGTTCTTTATGCCATGTGTCTCAGTGAGATGAATGTCAGTGTCAGGGTGTGTGAACTCACATTCCCAGAAGCCCTTGGGAGTAAAACCTCACTGGATGTTAAAATGCTGACTGGGATAATAACAGTGAGAGGGCAACGCATATGGGGCCCAGTCCAACCTGCATTGTCAATTGCCTTAATACAATAATGGTCTGGAATCTGGTATGCAGCAGATGAACCAATAAATTTCAGTGTTACACATGCAACATAATCACAAACACACACATCCTGCAAAGCCTATTGGTATATAATTAAGATAGAGGTAAACCAATAAAATTATTTAAAATAATGTTATGTAAGTTAAAGCAAAGTTATGTAATAAACATACCAAAAACTGTTGGGCATTGCAGAAATTACAGTTCGTCCTGCAGACTTTGATGGAGTATGTTACTAGCAGTTGGAACAAACAAGTTGCAGTATACTGCCATTCGTATCCAAGGCTGTCGAAGCCTTCCAGTGCTGACTCTGTATTTCTGGAAAACAGTATACAGGGGGTGGCTACCATGTTGTAGAATCTGTCAAATCATCTGATTAAATCAGTTTGCTGCACAAAGCAGCAGGAATTATTTGGTGCACAAGCCCTTTTCACCACAAGAGCATCATGATTATTTTTTACAAATATAATGATTTTGTAGAGAACAATGACCACTTACACTTACAGAATGCTTCTGTTGAGGGCTATGCTTCTGTTAAGGGTTATGGGTATTCCACACACTGGTAATTAATTAAAATATCTCAATAGTAAATTATTCCATTTGCAATAAATGCTTCATGCTTTCTACAAATTTGCTGGTTTTCTCTGATCAAGTATTACCGGTGAGCACTACTAGTAAACCCATTAAAAAGGACTAAAGGTACCTTCGTTCTTATGTGGATGCAAGAGAAGGCTGTCGTGTCTGTTGATTGCAAAGTGCCATGGGCTTTTAAGAGTTTGGGGTTGTTAAAATTGGATCAAACAATACTGTTACATATCCAATGTTTGTGCCTGAATGTAGATTAGAGGCTTAATTAGCTGTAGGGGTGAGCTACTGATTTTATTTCAAGTGTGCATGGCTTAAAAAAATATATATATGTTTCTGCTTCAGTTAAGCAAGAACTGTTTTGCATCCTTTGACAGCTTGACCATTCAAATAATTCTATACACAACCCATTTTGACATTGCAATTACTGAGAGTCAATTTTTTTTAAAGCCACTTGAAAATCTCTCTGAAATGACACATATATGTTCCACAAAATACTGTAATGCATTACATGCTATACAAATCATATTTAATTCCAAAAATGTGACACTGCCAGAAATTCTCAAAAACATATTTCTCAATTGAATAACTGAATGATTCATAGATGTATGACATTTTCTTAAATAAATGCGTGTGTAGCTGCTCTCTTTCTTTCCAATCACGCTTTGAAATGCTTCAAATTTATTGTTGAGAATCCTCCTACTCTTGAGGGGTTCTTCTGAAGAACATTGAACAGGTTGATATCTCAACGACTCATTCACATTTGAAATATGGAGATTAAATAGTTTACTTTGTAGGTGGGGAATATTATTACAGTGATTATATAGATATTCCCAACACATCAATCCATTAACAATTGCTAGTTACCCTTGTAGCAGCTGGTAGCGCAAAGTCTACAAATGCTGTCTTGGAAAATCTCTGCAGTGCTGGGCTGAGTTGCTATTGCTACAATAAATCGACTCACGGAGTGAACCTAGCATCTTTATCAGTGTGAGGCATTATGCATTTTAACCACGAATTTCTCTTTTCCCTGATGCGTAAAAACAGCAGCAATGGCACCTGCCATTACCTGCCACCCGCCTACTCGTGAGCCATATTTAAGGCCTGAGCCTGCTGAATGACAGTTAAATATGCACGCAACGTGTTCCTTTTTCAAGGTCTCCTCAACATTTTATCAGACCGCGTTATGCATTCTAATCACAAACCTGGAAGCATCAAATTAAAGCCAATAACAGAAAAACTCGTCTGGCTCTGGGATTGACAGTTATTTCATCTCTAACAAAACGATGCTAATCCCAGTCGGTACCGTCCCAGAGAAACTGCTTAAATTATTTTTGGGCAGCAATTTCCAGGCGCCCGGTCTCTCGTAACCAAGCAAAATACTCGTTACGCATCAAGATTCGGCCAGTCAGGAGCAGTGGCAGGGGTCTCTCCGGCACTTCTGCACCTTGCAAGGCCTCCAAGACCTCGTTCGCGGATCAGTCCCTGCTTTCGTTTGGCTCAGTGTGCATCAGACGCAGAGAATAGCCTATATTAGAATCCTTAAAATCGTGCTTTATGTAACACCGGTCAGTGGAAGGAAATAAAATGCGACAGTTAATATAGAAAACCACTCTGAAATAATTGCGGTGTGAAATTAGTATTACATTGTCTGAAATATAAAAGAGACTAAATGCAATGTATCCTCCAGTGTAACAAGTTTATATGGCAATTTTTAATTTCAAAGTTATTAACGCGTAATGCCTTATTTTAATTTAAGTGGTTGCGTAATAATACTGAGCATTTTCATTTTGGGGAATTAGTTCAGCAAATCTTAATACATTTATGGCGTGTGAATTCTCCTCTCAAAATTTTATCATTTTTATGGAATTCTGTTTTTCAATGTTGGGATTGGAGCATTAATCACTCCATGTTGCAGTGGCCCCTCCCACCAGCTGAGCAGCGCCTTCATGAAGCAGCTAAAACCGTCCTGTACCACTTTTCTCCTCCTCCTCTTCCTCCAGCCTCTTCCTGATCCTCCAGTATATCCTACATTCTCCTCACCCAGATCATAACCTTTATTCTCCCTTAGCAGCTTCTCAATATCTTTACCTCATCTATAAAATCACATTTGGTGTGAACCAACACTTATGCAATTATAACATATCAGTTCATATTAATTTATTTTTCTTCATTCATTTATTTGTTATAAACAAGAATAAATCACATACAAGTATATGGGACCCCCGAGCCTGTGAGGTAGTTTATCTCTATAGAGCTCCCTCAGAATATTCTGCAGCCCTAAGGAAAATGTGAGCGGTCCTTAAATGGTTTTATAGCAGCAGTCATATTCTGTAGTAAATCCAGTAGCCTGTTTATATAAGGAAGAAAGTTAATCACCGCAGAAAGAAAGATATTCTTGCACATTTGCTTGCAGCAACCCCCACCACCTCCTCCCCCACTACACTTCTGTAAGGGGTTTATCTTAAGCAGCTCAGCCTGGCTAGCAGCTAAGACTGTATCCATAATGTTGTACAGCTCTGTATCTTCTCCAGTTTACTGGAGGTACAATGAGAAACCCACATGACTGTAAGGCAATGTGATGTCTTCCTCAGCATAATCAAATAAAAAATAGTAAACCCTGAACAAAATCTATATTTTTGCATTTTATAAAAAATAAATAAATACATTCTTGTCACTCAGACAAATACACTAACATTATAAATGTTGTTGATAAATTGAGGTGTGTTTGAGCATAAAATAAAATAATAAAAAAAGAACGTGAAGACTAATGATAATTTGCAATGGGGACTCAGCTGAGAGAACAATAACTGAGAAATCAAGAGCAACAATGGCTTCCCAAGCCTTTAATTCACAAGAAAATCAGTTTGAGAGATCCGCGCTAATCCACAAAAAAGCTCAGGCACAAATAAAAAGCCAGCAGCAGGTCCCATTCTACACAGCACACGGCGTTCCCTAAAACAAGATTACTCAACTGAGCTTCCCATGGCACCGCCCCTCACAGCATCACACACCTGAGAGCAAGTTATCATGACACCATACCAGGCTGGAGGGCGTTCAGCCAGGGGAGAGAAGGGGAGGGAGAGGGAGGGGGAGAGAGATGGGGGAGGGAGTTGGGCGTGAAGTGAAAGCAGCCAACCACAATCTGCGGAATTCTGCAGCCTGGTGTGTTAGTCTTGGCATGCAACGCAAACGCCTCGGATGAACTCTGCGCATGTCAGCCTGTGAGAAATGCAGGTGTTCTCGCAGAGTACACTTTTGAGAGCAGGTCTGTTTATCAGCTTGGTTGTTTTTTGTTTTTTGACCTCGAAGCAAAACTAGCACTAGGTGTTCATATGTTTTTTCTTCTGTTTGAATTATTGTGAATAACAGGGAAATTGCATTCATTCAAGCCTTCACAGCATAAAAGACCTACAAATAAAAATAAATAAATAAATAAAATGTGAATTTTATCCTTGATTACTTAAAGGCTTACCTTCAGGCTTTAGACAACTTTTTCCTGTACATTTTCTTAACAAAAACAGCCACTTGTTTGAGATTTCGGGAGAAAAACAAAATCATATAATGGTAAAATACCTTATATCACACCGTACAAAATAAACGCTCATAAAGAGGACAGAGGGATTTGTGTTTATGCTTATGCTTATGAGGATGCCAAATACTCATTCACTTTACACTCTGGATTAAACCTAGAGCCTTCTAAACAATGCTGGGTGCTGGGACTGGCATTGCCAGATTCTGAGACTAGAAAAAAAAAAAAATTGATATGCTGCTGGGGCCTCATTAAAAATTGGTCTTACGATGAAATTAAATCTTGAATAGTGGCTTACACAGAAAAACATGATTAAGTAGTTATTTATAAAATCCCGGTGTGACTTGGATAAGATTGCACCTCTGTGTAAAGTCTACACAAGACCTAAGTTTTTCACCTGCTGGTTATCAGGAGGTACTGCATGTTTGAGGGCTGTGTCTGCTTCAAGAACAACATTTAATTGATAGTCAATTTTATGCATGAAAAGTGCAAGACTTCCATTGTACAATCAATGGCTGTGCTCACATTATTGGAGTTCAAATGAAAGTTCATTTGAGATTTGCATATCACAGGTGAGTGAGATGCAGATTTAAACCAACATAAGCAACTTTTTCAGTCTCGGATATTTTAATAAATCAAGTGTAAGTACAACTTAGGAATCGGTCTTGAGTTTAAATCCAAGCATATTTTTATAAATGAGGCCCCTGGTTCTAGAACAGGTTCATTCAAAAAGCCAACAGTTATGCGAGCAGACGACTCTTGCTTTGCTACGAGGACCGGACATAAAGGACACAACATCTCTGGAAAGATTGACGGGTCAGTGAGCTACAAGTAGCGCCAAATTGCCTCGTAACCTTTCCTGCTCCGGCAAGCTGACAGCTCACAAAAGAGCGCCCCGCCATTCGCTGTCAGCCGCTGCAAACTTTTGATTGACGCAGGCGGAGAAGCCAAACAGAGAGGGAGAGGGAGAGGGAGATGGCGTTCGGCTTTTCGAGCGCCCCGCCCGCGATCTGACGGCTGGGGAGAGAGCGAGCTCCGAGGCGTCGAGCGGAGCCGCTAATTGGGCCGAGGCGGAAGAGGGAGCGGGGCGGGGTCCGAGCTGCCCGGGCTTGTCGGATCCCAGGCAGGAGTCGCGCCGTGGACCCCGCAGGGCGGGTCGGGGGAGGAGCCGGGAGCCCGGGAGCCCGGGGCTGCCCGCGTCTCTGCCAGCTCCGCTGCGGCGTTCCCACAGCCCGCTCGCCGCTCTTGTTAACCTGTCATTGGTCAACTGCGCCGTCATCGTCACATTCGTCAGGCAGCAGAGTTCATCAGACTGTGTGTGGTGCTCTATCCATAGTTGCTGTTCTTGGAAGGAGAATTAAGCAGAAAACACTCTCCTCTGTCGTAACTAGATATACAACACACCTTATTACACATACTCACCGTACATTTTATTATATACACTCTCAACATTTTACACACACACTCATAGAACACTTTACTACACACACTGAGCACACTTGCAGCACATTCTTCTACATACTCTCAACACACTACTGTATACACACACACACACTCACAGCACACTTTTCTATTCACTCTCAACACATTTTTTTTACACAGCCACAACACGTTTCTTCTATACGCACTCACATCACATGACCATACACTCATCCAGAGCACACTATACATATTTACAGAACACTTCCCTGGGCACACACTCGCAACACATTTTTCTTTGTTAAAAACCAGACACATAACACCTTTATGGACTGATAACATAAGTGTATTCCATCCAGAGACATCACCCTTCAATATGAAACCACTCCATCAACACAGCATGAAGCAACGAGACCCACAACAGCCTGTTTTCCATAAAAGCTTGCTGAATTTGGGAAACTGCGCACCCTGCACAGACCCTCTCTCCCTCTCTTTTGTTTCATCAGCATGCTGAGGACAGCACCCAGTCCTGCCACTCAGTGCCTCTTCATGATTAACCAGAGTGCACCTCTCTCTCCATCACCTCCGCTTCTCCACCTGCGCTATTAATGACTGAGGCTCAGGGGGCCAGGCCCGGGGCTGACTGGAATATTAATGCGCTGCTAATTTATACCGCTGACCTGTTGATTATACCCCCAACTCTGCTGAATAAGCAAGGCGGCTCCTTCACCCTCTCCTACTCTCGCCCCGCTCCTTCTGCCACCGCACACTCCTTCCATTTCTCCCCTCCTTCCTTCCGTTTTCCTTCCCTCTCCCCACTTTCCCCATTCTCGCATCCCCCTCTCACTGTCATAATCCCTTCCCACTCCTCCTTCCACCTCCCTTCTTTCACCCACCATCTTCTCTTCTCTCTGCATTGCTCCTCTCATTCCCTCCTCTTCCCATTCTCCCTCTCTCTCTCTGAATAAAGCAGGTTGACAGAACAAACTTGGCCTCAGGACATTGGCACACTCTCCCTTCGCTGCGCGAGAGGCGTCCTCTTTGTAATCCAGTGGAGAAAAAAAAAAAAAAAACAGAAAGATTTGAAAGCGGAGAGGAAAATTCTCTTTTTGATTTTAGCTGCGGGCCAACTTTTAATTCAAGGCCCCTCTTTATCTCGTCCCCTTATTTCAGAGGATCCTCGCTCAGGGCAGCTTCGTGGAGAAGCGCCCTCTCTCTCTCTCTCTCTCTCTCTCCCTTGCTCCCTCCCTCCGCTCTGCTCCGCTCTCTGTTGGATGCAGGAGGGACAACGAGCCAGGGGATGAGAGGCAGAAGCAGCCCCACGTGGAAGGGGAGCTGGGACCCGCGCGTGTCCCGCGCCGTGCGCGTAGACGCGCCTCCGGGGACGGGCGCACTCTGTTTCGCGAGCAGCAAGCTCTGCCCCTGCAGGGCCAGGGTGCAGCCGGGCTTTCCGTTCAGCCTCACTCAGCCAGGTCACTGGCAGAGTGCACCAACACCGGTTCACTCACAGACAGATCACCGCACTGCCTTTCATGCAAGAACACTTTGAATCTCACCTCTCGTTCAACAGCTCGTAAGGGCGTTCAGTTCCATTGTTCGATCGCGTAAATGATTGGGCTTCTTAAATATTTAAGAGCAGAAGCTTGCATGAAACCCATGACCTGATATGACTCTTTACCGTCCGCTCCTGCTCGGTGGAGTACGGTGATACAGTAATGAGCGCGAGTGGGAGAATTGTTACCATGAATCCAAAGATTTTTTTGGTGTCTGTGAATGATTCACAGCCTGATGGCAATACTGGCAGGAGGTCTTTTGAATCCAAACACACAACTCACCTAAAAGGACGGTCTGACTTGTGTACAGACACCCTCCCATGCGTGATAAACCTGTGTTTACCCTCGACGGCGCGGCAAACCAGAGAGCGCCCTCGCCCTCGCGCTGAGCTGGGAGGCTGGGGTCGTCGGCTCGGCGAAGCGCGTCAGCCTGGATAACATCTGCAGTGGCTGTTACGTGCAATTTCCCTTCAGTAAACCGTCGGCACTGCAACGGATGTTTGCTTTCACATCAGACTCCAGCGCAGCAGGCTTACAGAGGAGAGACCCGTATTTCAGGAGGGGGGGGGGGGTCTTCTTCGCAGGCTTCTGTGGGTCTACGTGCTACCCTGATTGACCCCGTGCAAGGCGCACCCCCCCTCGTGTTTATCAGAACACGTAGCCGCACGCCGACACTTTGTGCACATCCTCACGCAGCACTGAATCGGAGCAGGAGCCTTGTAATAAATGAGGGGTCAAAACGAACTTAACATCTGTGTGTGTCTGTTTCAAGAACCCCCTCAATATAATCAAAGCAGGGCTTCTTTTACCGCAGCTCTAATGAAAACAAGACTGATATTAAAATTAAAGCAGAGAATCTCTCATCCGCAATCGAAACAGCATTCAAAGGTCATACATATTTTTCAGCATTAGGTGTCCATCGATTTTTTTTTAAACTTTCTGGATTGATGAAAGTCATCTGGAGCCATCACTGTGAGCAATGACTCTTGGACTAACGCAGAATCATGATTAGCAAGGGCAAACATGCTGCAGCTTCATCCTAATTGCATGCAACAGTCTCTCTTTTGTACACAAAAATATAAAAAGGTGATCTTTTATCGCCACCTGGTGGTTCAAAGTGATAAAGAAGCATTTGAAGTGTGAAATGGACAAGTTACTTATTCATTGCAATTGTAAACGCGCACACACAATTAAAATTTAAATACCCCATGTTTTTTTTGAGGGCAGTTAGACCTGAACTTTAAAACAACTGCTTTGAAGAGATTCAAACATTTAAACAAGCAGAGAAACAATAACAAGATTCTGTAGAAATAAATATTGTTTTACTCCAAAGGTCAAAAGGTCATACGAAACACCGAAGGTGTGAACGTCAGTCCAAAGGGAACGGTGACTTCTTGTGCCAGATGCTAACCGGCGGGGCTGGACAAGTCCGCACAGCACCCGCTAAGCTATTAATGAGGACGTCTGTGAGCGTAACTCCTCCAGGCCGTCTTTGCTGTCTAAAAATGGCAGGTCAGATTTCTCTTGAGGACTGGATTTAATATAAGTATCATTATTAGTACACCTTAAGCTTATTGAAAGTGCTACGATGACCAGAGTTACTCCAATGTTAAAACGCAGGGCTTCGGAAAGGATGAAACAGGACCGTTCAACAAACTTCTGGAGCACAGCCATCAGACTGAGACCGCACCCTGAATGTAGAACGTAACACACGTCATTCTCCTTTTGGGGCAAAACGCTCCGGCCCAGTGCGCGGGCGCTAACCGCTAACCTTTCCGCGGTGCGTCAGCTCAGTGAGCACCGAGCGCGGCGGGGCCTGCAGGTCGGGCCGCGCAGGCTCCCGGGCCCTTTGTAGTGGCTTGCGCGCGGGCGGAGCGGAAGCACGTTCTCGCAGCTGCTCGCTGGGGGGTTAGGGCGTTTGCTCTACCCCCGCCCACCGCAACAACGTGCCGGCAGGTTATGCAACCCGCGTCTGTTAAAGAGAAGAAACGGTTTTGGATGAATCATTTTGAATCCCCGCTGAGTGGGCTCGTGCTCGTCAGGCCCGCAGAGCGGTGTTATGAGCGGGCTAAATCAACGCTTAGCCCCGACCCAGCCAGGACGCCAGTCAAGCGGTGTCAGCGTCCTACGCCGGCTAGGCTAAGCGTTCTCACAGTTTCCGTCCGATCTGAGCTGCTCAAACAGCCCAGTGAACGCTCAGCTCTGAAACTGTGGAGGATGACGCACGCACGTTCACATTCTCAGAAACACCCGCTCTCGACCGCGACGCGAACCTAGGACAAACCCGGAGGCCAGCCCACGCTTCATTTGTCACAATTTTATTTAGCATAATTTAAAAATCATTTCCACTGTTAGTTCTTTTATACAAATATGTTTGTTATATATAAAAAATAAAAAAAAAAAGACAAAACAATTCCTACAAATCAAGTTCCCAGTGTATAAATTTAGTACCACACACCATTGCGAGACGGGCACTGCTGGCTGCGGCTCCCAGTCCTCTGCTGAGTTCTGACAGCATACCACAGTGACATCAGGGAAAAACAGAGAAACAAACCACCAGTTTGGTTAACCAACATTGGAACAGAGTTGACTTTGCACACCGGCACATGCAGATAATATGCTATTTTGTGGCAGGGCAGGCACGTCCACATATTTCAGCACCCTTAATCCAAATGTACCAAAAACACAGAGAAGCCCTGCTTACCGGCTCCCTAGCAGAAATGCATGTAATGTCCCCCCCACTCTGTCCCTTTGCATTACGTGATTTACGATACATCCCCAGCACCGTCTCAAATGCCTGTGAAGATTAAAAAGCACAGATCCGGAACAGCTGATAAAATACCATTAGGCGCAAGTTTACACTCGATCAGTTCCTGCTTCCTTGTTTTCGGGAAGCGGACGCGGCTTCATTCAGTCAACAACCGTGGCCTTTGAAACATTTCCCTAACCGACAGGCTGACTTAGCACACTCGTGCACTTCCGCCTGTGGCTATGGTTTCTGTAACATGACTGAAAAAAAAGCAAAGCAAACCAAACCACCTTTCAAATTCGAGATGCGAGTGCACGACCTTAAACAGGTCTGTAAAGGCGAGCTGTCAGTCATCTGCAATCCATGTGACGGGCAACGTAATAAAAAATAAAAAAAACCCGACAATTTTAAATCTCAGTAAAGCGTGTTTATGTGTTGTCAATATTTGTCAGTTATAACGGGAGAGTCATATGAGCAGCTCCTATGGTCTTAAGGCGAATGCGGGCAGAAAAAAAGAATGTTGCGACAGAGGAAACTGTAGGGGGCGCCGACGAGGCTCGCGTGCTCAGACGCCTCGTCGTCGGGTGGCGGGCGCCGAGGGGTCGCCGCAGATCGGTCACGGTCACGGTCGCGCTGCGGTCAGCACGCGGCTCAAGCCCACGCCGCGAAAACATCAGCAAGCGCGGCGTTCGGAGAGATCGACAGACGTAACGCGCAGGTGAGGCGCAGTTAAAGGAGAAATGAGCACCTCAGGTTACTCTTTGGCTGTGCCTTGACAAATAAGGTCTGAAAATAAAAACAAGCAGAAAAAATATGAAAAGATATAAAGGCACTTCCAAAATGGCAGGCACTGATGAAAGCAGACCTCTTAAAATGGTGCCGCAGGTCTGCTGATTACAACTGTCTGTAAGGGGCTGCCCTGAACTGCCTGATAGCAGGAACCTGCATTTTGTTTAATACAAGCCACCCTCAATGGAGTAACAATCGTCTGACAACCTGAACATTTTAAAACACTCACGCGGTGGCCACTTAAACTAAAGGAAAATACATAAAATACTACAACCGCTGCCATGATTTGAATCTGTAAATAACATCACATCGATCACATGCGCCTGCTTAAAGAAGAACCGGACTAAAAGCAATAACAGGTCATAAGAACACAGTCTTAATGGGATTCAGGTGTGCAGCACGCATATCGATTAGGGACCGTATAAAAAAAAAAACAAACGCTAACTGGCCAATCAGCAGGCTGGCAGGAGCAGAGGCAGGGAGGCTCTGGCTTCCGTGCAGCCTGGCATCGGGACAGCGAAACCTTCCCGGGGGCGATCCGAGCGCCGCGTTCCAAATCAGGCAGTCGCGGCCTGTCGCGCCGGACGGCCATCGATCCGGTACTTGCACATGAAGTGGTTCACAGACGCGTCCGACGCATCTGTCCTGGCGAGTATGATGCAAACGTGGCTGGTGCTTAGGTGTGAACGGCTTACGGATCGAAGGGAAGACATATCTTTACGTATTAACTCTCCCGTTCATTTTTTTTATTAGCTTTTCTTTCTTTCCTTTCTTTTGGCTTTATAAATTTGTAGATACATACATTCGATATTAAAACAGTCGAACCGGCAAGACACAAATAAAACACGAGAAGAAAAAAGAAAAAAAAAAGTAGAAAGTATCTGGCCTCGGTCTGCCGTAAAAGTTGACCACTAGAGGGCGTGGCGTCGTCGGACCGCGCGGCGGAGGGGGTGACACGCAGAGGCGCTCCGGGGAGTAAACAGAGCGCCGCTCCGCGCGCCCGCTAATCCGTCTGAGCCGCCCAAAGCCGGCGTCGCGCTAGCGGTGGCGGCGGCGGCGGCCGGCTGGCGCTCGGCGTCCTGACTCAGGTGGCCGGGCCGCGGGGAGGGTAGTCGTTAAGACTTTCTGTCAACACCTGAGAGGACGCGCAGCCGCCCTTTGCAGCTGGGTGTCTTTTAGCTGGGCGGTTTCAGAGCCCGGGGCCATTCTCAGCCAAGGAGGTTCCTGGACCTCTCTCTCTCAAATCCTGCTTACGGTGCAGTCAGAGTGGCTGTACGGCCGTTCACCCCCTGCAGTTATGGATAATAACCAGACCAATGCAAGTCCGCCACATAAACACCCCCTCCCCCACCTCACACACCCACACTCACACATACGCAAAAGGTATCAACGCCATACCACAGCCAACAGGACTCAAAAGCTCTATCATTTTTGACACAGCGAATCACTTTCACGCAGGCGATGCCTGCCAGCCAACTGCCCTCACGCAGCAACCGCCTGGCGACCAATCGCCAGTCAGGGTCCATTTAGCAGACTCACGCACTTCAACATTCGCCGATCCTCGGGGGGGGGGAAAAAAAACGGAATGGGGGTTAAAAAGGACCATAAATTTTATGGAGCTACATAGTGTGTGAGGAAAGTAAACCAAGAACCTATTAAAAACAGGCACTGAAGGTGAACAGGAATCAACAGAGCCACTTAATGTTTAAAATTCACTGTACGGCAGAGTCCCTCCGACACAAACATCAATACGGTAAGCGGGCGCGAAGGCACAGAGAGTCCCGATGTGCGAAGAACAGTCATCAACCGGGAACCTCAAGGAGCACGGAAAACAGAATGGATTTTCGCCCGTGGTTCATCGGCCCGAAAGATAAAAATCTGCAGCACAATCATGGCGGTTTAAAGGGAAAGATTCTGGCCGAGGCGCTCTTAAGATTCCCCTCGATGCAGTTCAACAGAACCACACTGGGACACCCATTCCAGTCATAATTACTATTCTTTGTTGTTATAGGTCACTTTGGATACAAGGGGGGGGAAGCTTTGACATGAAGGAATTTTAAAAGTCAAGACATGTGACGTGACACTTAACATAAGTTAAGTTGCTTAACTGCGGAACACGTGGCTGCAGCACCTCAGGGCCGGGTCAGTCGTTTATCCAGGGCGGTGCAGACGCTTGTTTGCTCTGCGGCTACCGGACACGTTATGGCAAACCCGGCCTTCTGCTGGGAGAGTTAAAAAAAAGTGAAGAGGAGCTTGTGGCTTATTGGCTGGCTCGGTGGTGATGGGGAGGGGGGGGGGGGGGTGGAGTCAGGCTGATGTAATCCTGGCACTGTCCCGTTTGGCTGAGGGACACACAGGAAGTCCTGTTCCATGATCTGGTCAGCGAGGCGTCGTTTTGACAGGAGAAAAGGATTCGCTCCACGGGATGGGCTGACTCCCCCATTGAGGCGGTCAGGCTTTTTTGAAATCGACGTGACCAGAGGGCCGATTCACAACTTTGGACACTTTTTCGGGGTCCAGCGGCTCCTCGGTGACCCCGGGCCTTACTGCGGCCGGAGCGCACAGGAGGCGCGCGGGACTTTAGGCCGCTCCCTGAAGGGGCTCTCGGACGCAGACGTCTTAAGATGAGCCCCGTCGCGGAGCTAAGGCCACAGACCCGGTCCCTTGTGTCCCTTCCGTCTCCCCGTCTCCAAAGGAGAGGCGTGGAGCAAGACGGCAGGAGGAGGTGGGTGGGGGGGGTCAAAGGTGAGAGAGAGAGAGGAGCGACAGATCATCACTCCCATTCGGCACTTAACACCTGGTAGGCTCCACAGGAAATACAGGAAGTGATTTCTGTCAGGTGGGTTATTTAGATTTTTTTGGCAAATCATAAGCTGTTCATCTCATTTTGCATGCAGGGCCATTTTCTTGCATTTCTTAAATGCCACCTCCCTTTCACCTGGTTCAGTCCACAGCGATACAATGCAACAACCCTAAAAGATAAGGCTGAAGGAAAGGAGGACAGGGCAGGGAGGCTGTAATGGTGGGGGGGGGGGGGGTGGGGCAATATAAAGGACTTGAACATAGCAGGGTGGTGCATAAGGAGAAGCCCCTCCGTTGTGGCATCTTTACTTTGGCTTTCAGTTTGGAAAAAAAAACCCCAGAAGAAAAGAAATGAAGGACAATCGGGGGGGGGGGGTGTTCGAAGGGGCAGAAAAAAAGCGAGCGAGAGAAGAGCTAAACGAAAGCGTATATGGCGGCGGCAGCGCGGAGGCGCCGGTAGCCGCGGGAACGGCGCCTCCGGCCCGGTGTCCGTGTCCCCGCGGGTGAGCGCGCTCCCCGTCCTCCCCCCGTCCCCGCACTATAAGAGCACGCACTTCTTGGGGTTCTTCTTGGCGGCGGGGTAGAGCACGGCGCGCACGGCCTCGGCGAACACCTCCCGCACGTTCTCCTGCAGCAGCGCCGAGCACTCCATGTACTTGACGGCGCCGATCTGCTTGGCCAGCGAGCTGCCCTGCTGCGGCGTGGTGGGGGCCAGGCCCTGCTCCTTCAGCTTCTTCACCGTCTCGCCGTCGGACCGCAGGTCCCGCTTGGTGCCCACCAGCAGGACGGGCACGCTGGGGCAGTGGTGCGACACCTCGGGGTGCCACTTGTGCCGCACGTTGGCGTGCGAGGAGGGGCTCCCGATGCTGAAGCAGATGATGAAGACGTTGGTCTGCGGGTAGGAGAGCGTGCGCAGCCGGTCGTACTCCTCCTGGCCCGCCGTGTCCCACAGGTTGAGGCTGACCGTGCGCCCGTCCACGCTCATCTGCGCGCTGTAGTTGTCGAAGACGGTGGGGATGTACTCTTCGGGGAAGGCGTTGGTCGTGTAGGAGATGAGCAGGCAGGTCTTGCCCACCGCCCCGTCCCCCACCACCACACACTTTATTGTCTGCATCCTTCCTGCATCCACACAGACAGCAGCACCTGGGGAGGACAGAGAGGGGGGGGGGGGGGGGTCAGCCTGTGGAAGCCAACAGCAAACAAAATGCCTGCAAACAGGCCGGCACAGTGCTCTTCAACAGGCCAGCACAGTGCTCTTCAATAGGCCAGCACATCAGTCTTTAATGAACCAGCACAGCGCTCTTTAATAGACCAGCGCAGTGCACTTCAATGGACCGGCACCGTTTCATTGGAAGGGACGAGTGTCATGTGCAATGACCTGGCATATGATGTTTAAGGACCTGACCTCGTAACCCAACGGCTGCATGTTCGATTCCCAGGTAGGACACTGCCGTTGAACCTTTGATGCAGGTACTTAACCTGCATTGCTGTATAAAATAATTACTTTGTAAAAAAAAATAATAATAATAATAAATAAATAATAAAAACTATTTAAAAAGTTGCCCAAGTTGCTCAGGGGAACATGGATCATGGGAGAGACCTCGACTAGCCTTAGTAAAACTTCTGCTACAAATGAGCAGAATGATTTCCAATCCTTCACAGCTCTCCTCAATGGGCCACTAGGTGCTAAAGCTATTTTTAAGAGAACTTTCTAGACGGACTTGGTTTTTTTTAAGGAAATCACTTCAACTGGCAGTATACAGAGAAGAATCTCCAGGGGCCAGAGTTGACTATCACCATTCTAATGCACATGCAATTTCTCCAAAACAGAGTCAATTATTCATGGAAAACAGCAGTCATGTCTGACACATCATCTATAATTTACAGAAATCTTAAACGGGGCACATAAATTAGGGAACCACTAAACCCCGCAATAAACCCCTTTGACTTATTGTTTTCTTAACCAAGTTGTGCTATTCCCAATACACAAATATTATATTTGGATATAAAGTTTACCAATTAAACCTTGCAACAACCAAATAACAACTTGTGTTTGTTACCAGGTTAATCATAACAGGACTACAACGTAGAAAAGTTTAATATTTATACGTGCAAAATTTCAGTCGTTTCAGCCAGTCACCTTAAGCAATGCTACTACCATTTTTTCAAGCCGCCACTGTCAGTAAGCTTTTGACAAGTTGTTAGTTTACTTACTAGTTGAGTCTTGCTCTTTCACACAAAGTTTACGCCTCAGCGTTCCCTTGTGTTAACGCTACAATATTACAAGTCCCGGGAAAGTCTAACAATGTAACAATGGATTTCTAAATGATTTTGATAACGGCAATCTACACTGCAGGGTTTAGAGCTACCTTTAGTTAAACGACCCTAAGATTAAAATTTGTGATAAATTACTGAAGCAATAACGCTGGTTAGCTAACGTTCGTTAAGACCGAGGATTTATATTAGCTAACGTTAGCTGGCTGTCTAGCCAGAACATTTCAGAAAATATGGACTTCAACAACACAAGAAAATGCCATCAGAGTTGTTTTTACTGTCGGTGTGTTAAGACAGCTAAATTAATGAGATTTTCGGCCAAGTAACATCAGCTGACTAGCTAGATAATATTTCGTATGAAACAGTTGTAGCGGTGTTACTGCCTATTTGGCTAACGTTAGCGAGCTAATCACAGCATTAGAGGCTCGGCGGGTTCACCAGCTTCTTTGAATAAACCGAAAGTTGCTATCTAACAATCTGGAAACGCCTTAGCTAGCAAACGTTAGCTAACGGTTACCGATTGTCGATTAACTGTAGCAAGTTGTTCAATTAACTAGTATCACTGTAACCAAAGCGAAATAGCTGGGTAACCGGACCTGATAGCTAGCGCTAGATAGCTAGCAAGCTAATATTTTGGAGACTAGTTAGCCAAGATAGCTAGCTAGTAAGCTTAGAAGCTGGCAAGCGCTAAGTAACGTTGCCTAGCTAGCGATCTCATAGGAAAATAGCTAACGTTACGTTGGCTAGCAAGCTAGGTGAAGTGATTTGTGATTTTAAAAGTTTCTTTTTTGAATGTATAACTCAGAGAGAAGTAAAACAGCACATAATACAAACTTCAGAAATCGACAGAAGTAAAAACACATTGCTACATAAAACATATAATATTAGCAAATAAAGTAAAGTTTAACTGTCTCACCGCCTCACTTGGGACTCGCGCTCTCTAGCTTCGTTCAGTCAGACCAGACAGAACCGCATCCGGGGAGCTGTCCCAAATAGTGACTACGCATGACTTGATGTGACGCAGAGAACTCTGGAAAATGTAGTATTTTTTTAAGCAGAGCGACTGGAAAGGACACAGTCAAAAAACTATGTGCAAGAAGAAAATGAATTGTTGACGGAATTTGTTGCACTCTGCGTGATTTAACTTCTGACAACCGCGGATAACATGATTATAACGACGATTTAAAAAGGTATGATAACGCAATAAGGAAGTGGTGTACAGAAATATAGTCTACCAGTAGAGGTAAATTGCATTTTTTAAGTTTCTATAAGTTCTTTATCGCTAGGATGGCCATATTTCCGATTTCAGTCGCGCGTTCTGCATGGTACCGCCAGGTGTCATTGTTGACCATAAAGTAAAGACTGAAGTTCGTCAAACAATCCAAAAATGACCAGTTTTACTACTTTTGAGACTGAGAACTGAGAAGCAAAAAGAAGTTCGTTTGGAAAGAGATACTTAAAAACTTACAATGTTTTCACTTTCTGTGCTTTATAACTAAATTGTGATTGATACAGAGGATAACATATAAGAAAGGTCAGGTAACCTAACTGTACAAGACATAAAGGTGGTTGAGACAGTCAAAATGGGAGTATCTGAGATTGGTTTTTGTGTAGCAAAGAAGATACTGCGTGATTAAACAATGGAGATATGCATGACCTCCACGCAACAGTTTCTGAACATTAATTGCTATGCTGTGCCACTGCCCTTCTGCTGAGATTATACAGAATACCAGTCTCCAGGGTTCAGTTAACTGCTGTGAGAGTTCATCTGATTCTCAGGACCACAGACAGATGGGCATGTTCCATCCTGAAGGTGGTGATTTCCTCACATTCCACTCTGCCGCTCCTTTTGCAGGTGAGCTGAAACTGATAGCCCCTTCCCACACAGAAGCTTTCAATCAGTGTTCACATAAAAGGAAATGGTGGCTTTTGTTATCGAGGCGTGAAAAGTGATTTGCATACTTAACACACAGCCAGAAACTTTCCAGCGTCACCCACACACATGCAGATGCTTGTACATACGCACCCAGCGACCTATAACCAAAGACACTTGAAAACAAAGAGGCTCCAGTTTATTGCTTTTCCCAAGAGTTCTGGCGTCACTCCGGCCCATAAAGAAAACTTTCCCACTGAGACCCTACCACCCCCTCCCCCTCCCTCTATTCTGTGAAGGGATTCTCTGGGATGCTTCTAGTGTCTCCATGACAACCTCTGCGGCCTAGGGGTGCCACTGTCAGAAGATAGAAGAAAGAGAGAGACCTTTGAGTGGAGTTGAGGAACAGGGGGTTGTGGGTAGTCAGAGGAGGAAATGGCCCAGGGAGGAAGTCTCAGGGTCTTGAAAACGAGCCAGCTGAGTTCCCTCTCTAAACAAACACTTTGAAAAGTTGTCATGCTGCAGTTGATGTATGTGTGTGTGTGTGTGCTGCCAGCCCAGTTGGGAAGCAATTGTGTAGGTCATGGGCTTGTTCAATAGTAGAGTGCACCAGCAGTCATTGACAGAAGTATGCCAGTTGAGCATTGTGACATAGCGTTTTACCCTTACATGTACCACGTGCCATTTAGTGGATACGTTTTCTCCAGTATTTAATGGGGCAATTTACTTATGAAAGCTACCAATGGCACATTATAGATTTTCTTCTAGGGCCAAAGGAAAAAGCTAATTTGGGTTTCCCACTCCCTTAAGGAGCATTAAGGGGGCCTGGGTCATGTGAAACAAATGTAGTTTCTCTGCGTACCACCTCCATTTACTCTGAGTAAATGCTATCACTGCATTACTTACCAACAAGAAATCCATATGCAATATGAAAGCTCTTTGACCTTAAAATGCTGTATATTTACACTACTTGCATATTAGCTGGATTTATGCTAATACTACAGCCTACAACCCGTAAGTATATAATCAAATTCAAATTCTCTGCAATGCTGTTACCACAGTTGAATGTCAACAGTTATGATCATTTTACAAGGCACTTTTGTCAACGTCAGATTCAAGTGTTAAATGAAATATCTTGGTGTAACAAAGGGAACATGCCACATTAGCAGAATGATTGCGATGACCATCTTTATTTTACTTTCTCTTATGTACAAATGTCTGTAATACAAAAATTACACCAGGTAATAATCATTTATTCTGTTAAATTATTTTTTCTTTTTTCAGCAAAAACAATAACAAAACATATCCCACATATAATAATGCAATACATACACCCAGCACCAATCCCTCTTCAGTTTCTAAAGTGCACCAGGAAGAGAAGGTCCCGCTGAGAGAGTCTGAGTGTGGTCAGTTCTGTACCTAGTGCTGGGCTGGACCATTAAAGAACGTGTGTGTGTGTTTGCAAAAAATAATAATAATACATGAAGTTTAATGTTCTGACCTTTGAAATGACATTCACATCAAACCAATTGTGCTGAATAAATGCAATTAATTTTCTGTTCTGTCAAAATTCTCATGAGTTGAATGGGTTAGGGCTAAAGACTTTTTAGCCTTTCTTCATGCAGGAAAATCTAGGGCATGAACCTGAAGATGTAGATGGAATGGAACAGTCCTAGAGTATATGGCAAGACAGGAAGAGGCAAAGATAAGACTGGGGCTAAAGCAGGAACTTGGAAAAATTAGAACTGCTCCCCATAACTTACACATGCAGCAAGAGCTAAACCAACAGCCACCTGAACATGTGAGGTCACATTGTACTATCTGCCCTTAGACTTCAGAACATAATCTGATGAAAATCAAGTACTTTGGAAGACTAGCAAACACGTATAGGCAGAGGAGAATGATGTCAATACACATGCTAGCTTTTAAGTGTTGTACTTCTTTGAGACACCAAAAGCAAATGAATAAGGTCCGATACACAGTGGGGGTAATGCATTTCAGGTATATGCCTGGAGGTATACTGAGGGATTCCCCCAGAGGTGCCCCATTACCTGCACAGGGCCCCCTAGTGGCTGGAGGTAGTAGTAGCTGGACAAGATAGTGCAGTATCCCAACAGTCACATTTTTCCCATATACATAACAGAGGCACTTGGCATGAGAAAGTACAGTGACTCTATTCACAAATCTAAGCAGATGGCAGTAGATAGGGCTAACAATAAAGTCAGTTGCCCCCTCTGCCCCTGTGATTCTGGTGTTCCTCACTTTCACTTGGGAATACAGAGAGGGGGGCGCTCATAGTTCCCAACAATGACGGATGCAGGAGTTCAATATCAGGTGAAGGTTTCTGGAGATGGCACTGGGGGAGGCACAGAAGAAGTGCAGACCTCAAGGAAATGCATTGCCCATCTCTTCAAGCTCAGTTTAAAAGACTGCATGCATACCCAGATACATATAGTTTCCTGTGGATGTATGCACATAAATATATATACATGATATATATACATGTACTTTTACATATATATATATTGGTGTTCACGGTTCACCTCCACATAGGCTGAGAGGCAGACTGGGAGGCAGGCTGAGAGGCAGGCTGAGAGGCAGGACGGGACACCTTGGGCCCAGGCAGTCTTGTCCCTGGGCTCTTGGGCTTGCTGGACTCACAGTTCTTGGCAGTTTTCATAGCTGCAGCAGTGATAACGGCTTTGCGAATGGTCTTAGCGGTGCTGGAGGAGGGGCTCTGAACTGAGCGGAGCGGGGAGGGGGTGTGGGACTCGGAGTTAGGGGCAAGACGCTTGGTCACACGCAGGGGGGAGCCCCTGACGAACCCACCCGGGACGGCCCCCCCCGCCTTGTCCTTCTCGGGCTTGGTCCTCTCCGGAAGGCCCCGGCCAGGCTTTCCCACCGGATCGGCCGCGACCCGCACTTTGTCCCGCGCGCTGGCGGCCCGTTTGAGTTCGGGCTGGACGGCGGACGGCCGGACGGGCGCGGCTGAGCGCACGGAGGCGCTGCGAGGGGGGGGCAGCCGAGACAGGCGCGCGGGAGGCCCGTCGTCAGCGAGCGCGGACTCCGCCTTGCTGCGAACCCTGGGCACGCCAGGGTTGCCAGGAGACCCCAGTCGTGGCGCCAGGCCCCTTCGCGGTCCCCGGGCCGGGTCCTTGCCGTTGCGGCCGTCGTCCCTGTTCTGGGGGGACTTCGCTCCGTCTCGCTCGTCCGCCTCCCTCTCCTTCCTCCACTTGGAGCAGTGGCTGGGCGCGGGCCGGGGGATGGGCGTGGTCATGCTCTCGTAGGAGCGCAGGCCCCGCACCAGGGTGTGGCACTCCAGAGTCTCGCCCACGCGGGGGTACATCTGATCGCCCCCCCGGCTGGGCGGGTCTGCGTCCTGCGCCAGCAGCGGGACGGGCTCCGGTACCATCGATTCGGGCTGCATGTCCACCTCGGCTGGGCAGGCCCCTCCCAGGCTCCCCTGCTGCCTCAGCACCCTCTCAGACACCAGGCGCAGCAGCCGGGCGCTCTCCACGGACGGCTCGTCGGCCGTCGGATCGCCGCCCTGGGCGACCATCACTGACATGCTCTCTGACGGGCTGGGAGCAGGGCCCCAGGCTCTGTGTGCGCTATCAAATGGCAGCTCCGGTGCAGTATCAGCAGAACGCTCCTCTTTCTCAAGCCTGGTGTTTACAGGGAGCTCCTCACTTCTCAGCCCATGCATCCGGTGCGTAGAGTCGCTGGGTGGGTCTTGTCGGCTGGGTGTGGCGTTTGTACTGAGGTTCGGTAAGCTCGGAAGGGCAACAGTGGTCAGCTCCTGTTGGCTCTGCATTGCGTTAGTGCTCAGTTCCTGTCTGCTGTGTAGAGAATCAGTGTTCAGTCCTTGTTTGCTGTCCACGGTATCAGTGTTAACGCCTTGTCTGCTGTGTGCAACATTAGCATCCAGTCCTTGCGTGCCGTGTGCAGTGTCCCTGTTCAGCTCCTGCTTAATGCACGCAGTCTCAGCTAGTCCCAGCTGGCTGGGGGAGGTGTCGGAGTTGAGCCGCCCGGGGGCGCTGAACTGGTGCGAGGTCCTCCGGGCCTCATGGTGGCGCAGGCTGCGGCGCTGCCAGGTATAGCTGAGGCTCTTCTCCAGGGTGCGCTCCAGGTCGTCCTGGCCCTGCCCGAGCCCCAGCTCTGCGCAGGCCGCGATGGAACGGCGCCTCTCTGCGCTCTCCCTCTGTCGCTCCGCCCGCCGCTGCTCCTGCAGCTCACGTTCTGCGTTCTCCTGAGGGGCAGAGACAGAAAGAGGTCAAGGGTGAAAGGTCACTGGCGAGCCACACAGCAGGTCACACAAACTACTGCATTACTGAATGAGCACCACATGTTTATTTAGAAATCCTCATTACTTGAATGGTAAATCTAATTGTGAACCTATTAGGATTGATACAGCAGCAATGATTTTGTTGTGCAATTTTATGCAAGTTCATTTGAAGGAAAACAGTACTTGCAAGTCAACAGTCAAAGAACTGATGTATAAAACCTTAAACCTTAAACACATTAAATGTATAGAATGCACTCAATACAGACAGAATGCACTGATGCTGTTATGACAGAAAAATGCTATTTTAGTATAAGATACTTTTATAAATGTAGTCAGTGATAGATAAGGACAAACATGACATGCATGACATATGAATGCACATATGTACTGCACATGTACTGTACGCACACACACACACGCACACACACACTATTCCCACCTGGACAGCTCTCTGAAAGCGATGACAGAAAGAGTAGAAGATGCGGCAGGCCTCCTCGAGCTTAAACATAGTTTCATCCTCACAGAAGAACTCCACCAGGGCCTGGCTGGCCTTCTGCAAAGCCTCCACCTCGGCCTCCACCTCCCCCAACCTCCCCTCTGCACACTGCAGACAGATGGAAACAGATGGTTCCATGATGCAGTGAAACCTGCAATCTGTCTAAAATCTCAAAGGGTAATCCTGCAATGGTCTGGCTTTAGCATTTCAAACACCTCAAATACATTCATCAATTCATAAAAAACCAGGACTGCTTTTCATTTAAAAGGAACAATTTGAAAGAGTCCCATTTATCAGTTTCTCCCTCAGACACAGCACCAGTGGTGCTGGAGAGGGATACGTCTCCTCCCCGACTCAGTGCTGCCCCCATGAGGTGGTGCAGATAGGGACACAAACCTCCAGGAAAGTCCGCATCTGCTGCTGGATCTCAACTTCTGTCTGAACGTTGGCACGCAGCGCCTCAACCCTGATCCGTAACCGTGAGAGATCCTCCTGCACAGATTCTTCAGACTGCCTGCACAGATGTAGGGGGATGCGAAGAACTGAGGTTTTTACACTGTACTGGAATCCATACTGTATGACACTGGGATCAGTATAATATCAAACTGCTTTTTCATATCTGCACTCCTTTCACCACACACTGTCCCCCCCATGGCAGTTACACTGCCCGTGAGCAAGGTGGCGCTCACGCTGACTATCAGAGCAGGACTGAACTTGTTTTAATGTATCAGGGCAGTACTGACCTGGAGGCTGGACCCACGTGGCTCAGTTGACTGGAGAAAGATAATAAGCTTGGGTTCTTCTTCACTGCCTCCTAGGGACAGACACAAACCGGGAGAATTGGTTTTGCAACTAACATTTATCCTGTCGGGTTACTGTGATCGCGCTTGTATCAAATTACATGGAAAGGTGCATGTCTGGCTTAATTTCTTTCAGTCTATGTTCTGCTCCAGGCCACTTTGCTTGTCAAGACTAGTTTTTTCCTCTTGTCAAATGATACAATGTCTCTGCTTTATTCGTTTACAGAGACAAAAACAACAATCCTAAAATAAAAAATTTCATTTATTTAAAATGTATTTTTTAAATCAACTTAATATTCACTATGCTAAAATTGCATACATGTTTCTTGATAATCAGCAAAAAGCACATTACATCATGTATTAGCATGACAATTTTGTACCCCCACAGTTCCTACAGATGTACAAATGTAGCAGCTCTTACCATGGCCACAAAGTGTAGCAGATTCATGCCTGGCTTGTTGGCTTTGGTGTCAGCAAGTTTGAGCAGTGAGGCAATGCGGAAGCCAGCTGCATTCCCAGCATATCCTCCCTGCGGGTCACCAGGTACAGGTCAGATAGTGTATATACAGGTGCGCACACAGGCATGTACAGTACATGTGCACACATTCATATTCACACATATACACACACATACATGCACGTTTGTGCATGTGCACACACACAGAAATGATGGCTCTCCATCTTCATTCTCCAGTCTGTAGAGGCCTACTGCCTCTTGCAGTGAAACCCCAGACTGAGCTAGCGCCGCTGTGGGACACTCACAGCGTTCATGTAGTTCCCGGCCCTCAGAACCAGGTGGAGGATGGAGTGCAGCTCTTGACAGTTCAGCAGCTCTGAGGAGGGAGAGGGAGAAGGAGAGAGACCAATCAATTATGCGTTTGTGACTGCATGGAAAGTTTTCCTACACCTGAAATAATTTCTATTGTAGGTGACAGCCGGGAGCGAGAGGAAGAGAGCGAGGTGGAAAAATAGAGATAACACTGGTTCTTTTCCCCCCGGCACCAATTACACTGACGGTACATCTTACACCTCCCATGACTGCGTATACATTTCATGTATATAAATCTCAGACAGAGCTGTCAAAACGAAGTAAAATTAGTGTGGATATATGCTTTTATCTTCTTCCAAACGACTTGCTGGAAGCCAGGTTGGCGACCTGCTGTAGCTCCTCCCCACCAAACACCCTACCCCCCCTACTGAAACTCACCTCTGGCCGCCTCCCCCAGACATCGGGCCGCCACACACAGAGAGGTCACGGCAGGGTCAAACTCCTGCTGCAAGATCATGGCATCCAGGCGCAGCCGAAAACTAAAGGAAAGGAGCAGACAACAGCACAGTTCATATTCCCAAGAGAGCAAAGGGGTGCCAGACATTTGAGTGGGGCACTTCAGCTTAAATGATGCTGTTCGAATGTGCCCAAGTGTGGGGAAAAGCAATTAAAAGTAAATTAAGGTCAATATATTACTCCAATCGGCTGAAAGGGTTGTTGAGTGTCGTCAGTGCTTTGGCAACAGATTTTATTGGTGCGGCCAACAATTCCAGAAAAACAAAGGCCTAAAAAGAGGAAGACGGCAGAGGAGAGACAAAAGACGGGGTTTTTCCAGAGGGAGGGGGAAGTGCAACACCACTCCTTTCTGGATGGGTGCATTCATCCCTCCAGCCAGAGTCGCACAGCTCACACGATTATGTGGTGAGTCTATGGGCTGGCCTGCTCGGCCAGTGAATGGATTCTACCATGGTAGCATAGACGTCTCCCAGTGACGAGCCAGAAACCACACCAAGCTGGGTGACACCGAAAGGAAGCATGCGTAGCTGGGCGGTTTATAAAAGACCGATGACGACAATGCAAAGCCACTACTTTTTTAAACCCTGTAAAAATGGCCCATTGGTATGGAAGGCCCATAAGACAAAGCTGGAAGCAAGGAGGGGAGATGGGGAGAAACGCGTGATTGAAAGAGGAGATGTTACATTGATGTCAGCAAGGAGGAGGTGCTGATTAACTCAGCGAAGCAGAGAAGGAAAGAGAGAGGAGAACAAAGTGGCCAAAACTCATAAGGGACTTCATACATGCCAAAGGGAACAGGAAATCATTGTTTTCTATGAGAGAACAAAAGACTAGGTGTGACGAGCTTCCGTCTCTGTGCCTGGCCAGCTCAGTAGTGCTGCTCAGTACAGTGGTCACCGGGGGCATCTTCTGAGCACAGGATTTATGAGTGGGAAATGGTAATGAGGTCAGAGCGAGTCAGACCCGGTTAGACCGCAGAGGGCGGGGTTACTGATAACTCAGTCACTGATAAAAGAAAAAAAAAAAACCCAAACACGTCACCAACAAGGTTATGGTCAGCTAAGAAAGGTTGCATTTACGTTTTTGCATCCATCAGACACACTTATCCAGAGTGAATAACAGATTACAGATTTTGTTCCATACAATCCAATTAAACAGCCAAATATTTACTGAAGGAAACCAGGTTAAACACCTTGCTCCAGGGTACATTTCAACTGGGAACTAAACGTTTGAGTTGCAAACCTAGTTCTGTAACCATTTTACTACACTGCCACCTACAGGTTTGATACAGGCTTGAAATTTGACTGGAAGCATAAACAGCTCCTATGCCACTTCAACACAAAAACCTTGCTGTTTCCTGGCCACCCTGACTACATCACACAACGTAACATAAAGGACACTGCTGTCCCTGTGTCACAACCTCCAGCCACAAGCCCGAGAGGCTTGTGTGTGTAAAGCTGGAGAATACGGGATGCTTTAGCACAGCTGCTGAATACAGACTCACTGTAGGCATTAGCACCATCCTTTCTCATGCATTCAATCATCGCACCCTATCAGTACAGGCTGAGCACATCTGACATAAGCCGCGTTTCCACCGCAGGAACTATACCCCGGAACTAGGAACCTTTTGAGGAACTCAGTGCGTTTCCACCGCAGGAACTAGGGTCTAAATTTAGTTCTGGGGGCTTTGTTTTACCCCCCAAAACGTTCCTGCTCAGGGGGTAGTACTTTCCGAAAGTACAGGAACCTTTTGGGTGGAGCTTGCAGCGCTGAACATTTCTGATTGGTCGAGTACTCGTAGCATTTGTGTTGTATTTATTTTCCGCCATTACCCGCCATGTTTGAAAATATGCAGCGGCAAACCAATTTATTTTCATAATAACTTCAAATCAAACTTGTATGTTATGCGGCGCAGTAGCCTACTTTTGGTTATAGCCTGTCAACGTCTTGGAATTATAACGTGTGCTCTTCTGTTCTTTTCTTGCTTTAGTATTCGTTTTATAAAATGCCAAGCATTCGTGCTGGGACAGCATATTACGTAGGCTACCAAAACATTCAAACGGATTAATTCGGTTGCTGAATATTTTCTTCCGGATTTTCTTTGTTAGCCCGTTGTAATTGACTCAAAACGTTTGATACAGTTATGTGAGGTATGCGGTAGTTCTGCATAATTAACATTGGTGATACAGTACAAGCAAACTGGAAATCACCTTCCGCACTTTTTATCCGGGTAAAATAAGAGGTTAATTCTAGTAATCTTCCCTTTATCTTTTTCAGACTGCCGTAATTTTACTCAATTTTACTGCCATTTTTCAATTCCACGAAAAGACCAGGAAGACTATGGACTAATTTATGGTGCATGGTTCGCATCTGGAGGGCACACTTCGCTGCTCGGCTAGCAGTAACTTCGAAGGAAAGCAAACGGTGGCTGTACCACTACTAATTTACATTTTCACGCAAGTCCGAGTTTTCGTTCTATTTTTGTCATTTTGCGATTAGCCTACATGGAATTGACGACGAGAAAGTTATAAAACAGCAAATTGTTTACAACGTGTTCATGTTTTCTGCTGTTAATGAATGTGTTTGAGAGGATATATGAAAATCAATAAATACAAAAGTAACCATATATAGTTATTGTTGGTAACCCGTTGTATATAAGTGGAATAAACCCCTCCGGGCTGTCCCGGTTATTAGAAAATAATGTAGGCTACTTCGGTGGTAGTATGGAGTTACAGAAGAAATCATATGACAGATGGACCGACGACAACGTCAGTGGGCTAATTTGCCTAATCTTCGCGGTACTTTAGACCCCGGTGGAAACGCAGACAACCATTGGCTGAAGGAACCTTTTAGTTCCTGGTAAAGTAGTTCCTGGGACTGAAAGTTCCGGGTAATTTTGGTGGAAACGCGGCTATACATGCCAGGAACCACTCTTCACAGGAACCATAGGCTAGTGTTCCCACTTTGAGGGAAAAGGCAAACTGCATAAGTGTTTGAGTAGAGTGGTGCATTTACATGGTGATGGTGTAGTGCGGCGGTTTTGACTGGTGTGTCAGTGGTGCGAGACGCATGAAGGACTGGGGTTCAGTGTAGGACTCACCTGGGTACTTCCACCAGCAGAACCATGAAGAGATCAGGCTCTCCAAGGCGGCTGCGGTCCCCACTGAACAACCGCAGCTTCTTCTCCTGCACAGAACATACGCGTGCAGACAAACAAACAGAGATGTCAAACCTATATCCAACATGCAGACAAACATAGAGGTTTTACCGCACATTTGAAGTTAATAATCCCAATATCCATCACAAGGTTATTTTCTTCATAATTCGTAAAATGTGCATTGCATGTGTATGCCGTAATGGACCATAAATGGGAGTTTCCTGTTTAAAACACGATGACTTATCTTTGGCCAGACTAATGTGCAACAGACTTTCCCCTCGGGGGGACGGATTGGTAACGTCTGATCACAGCTCTGCGGTTTGCACCGACCGGGGCTACAGATGGCCAGATGGGACAGAAAGAGCGGGGGGAGTACCTCTTCGCTGTCGGGCAGAAGTTTGCAGAGCTCGCTCAGTTTCTCGGCCCCGTACCTCTCCCCGGCCCCCTGCCTGATGTCCTGCACAATCTCGCTGGCCGCGCTGCGGAAACAAGACAACACCCCACACTTGCATGACATCATCCTTCATTCAGCGCAACCAAGGCTTCACGCGGTCTCTGGTGCCGTCTCACAGCCCGGATTTAAACCACAACCCAACAAGTACAGCAATACAGACCCACTGAATATTGGGATTTCTGCAATTGGGATATTTACACCCCTATACAAATTTCTGATTTTTTCATATGGTTGTGTGCTGTCTGTTTAATGCACTCTGTTCCTCACTAACAAAGCAAGCAGTGCTGCAAAGCTTCAGAAGGCACAGCATATGAACTATTCAACATGACTATGGCCTCTCATGGGTAACTCCTTAGTTTCCTCCATTTTGGTCACATCTGAGGGCCTGTCTCTCTCATTACATTACATATTACATTACAGGCATTTGGCAGACGCTCTTATCCAGAGCGACGTACAACAAAGTGTATAACCATAACCAGGAACAAGTATGACAAAAACCCTAGAGAGAAGTACCGGTCCAAGTGCAGGGAACAACCGCATAGTTCAACTTGGACCCTGAAGGTTAAACTGATTAACACTAACACAATGAGAACGGCAACAACGCAGTCTATGGAAAAAATACAAGTAGTAGTTAAGACAGTTAATGCACCTAAGTCATCTACGAAACAGCTGCCTAGTTACAACCCTAAGCTTACAGTCATTTACATGGGGTAAGGAGGGATGGGGAGAGGTGCAGCTTGAAGAGGTGAGTCTTCAATCTGAAATGGGTCAGTGTCTCAGCTGTTCTGACCTCCACGGGGAGGTCATTCCACCATTGTGGGCCCAGAACAGACAGGAGACGTGTTCTGGAAGTGCAGGTGCGAAGAGGGGGAGGTGCCAGGCGTCCTGAGGTAGCAGAACGGAGGTAGGGCAAGTAGGGTTTGAATATCTTGTGGAGGTGTGCTGGGGCTGATCCCTTGACTGCCTGGTATGCTAGGACCAATGTTTTAAATTTGATGCGAGCTATAACAGGCAGCCAGTGGAGGGTAGTGAGCAGGGGTGTGTGCTCACACTGTGTGCCTCTCTCTGGTCACAGCGGTCAGAGCACGGACAAACTGCAGCCTTTATCACCCCACCCCAGCCCCCTTATCTGCCACAGGGCAGGCCCGGGGCGCCATGCTGGCGACGCGGAGGGACGGAAGGACACTGCGCAAACACGCCAGTCTCCCGGCTGGCTGCAAGTCCGGACGTACGCAGCTCACGAATATAATGTATCGTATGACCCGTATAGCCGCAGAAGGGCTTTCTGGGAGAGAAAGTGAGAATGCGGCGGCCGCGCCAAATGCCAAACACCTACTCAATCAGTCTCTCCTCCTACACGCGCAGTCTCCGTTTACACCCCCCCTTTCCATTCTGTGAGCCATTTGATCTCCACTCCTCTATTCAGCTTCTGTCCTTCCATTGCCCTCAATCTACCCACGATGCACTTCTCTCCCTTAGACAGACAGTCTGGCTCTCCAGGTAAAGAAAACAAGGGGCAAGCGTGAACAAACACAGGTGCCGCGGTTTTTATGTCAGTATCCTATTTTTATCTTCACATAAATGAAGCCGCACAACGCCACACACTAAGGGTCACGGAAGGATTAAATTAAAGGTGACCGGATTCCCTGGAGGACTGTGCACATACTGCAGTGAGAAACTACAACAATGGCAATCAGAAAACCCACTGAAATATGGCACCACTGACATTTTTCAGAATAAGTTTGGCTATGTGAAAAGGGGCTGAAATATGGGCTGTCCTGGGGAACACAGGATGACTGGTCACCTTCTAGTAGTTTTATCCACCATCACTTGTGTATGACAATAAGCACTGTTTAGTACAGAAAAGTAGCTGGTAGAATCTGGTCCACATGAGCTCCACCAGGTTCCATGAAAAGATCTCACATTGGGCCCCAACACTCCAGAAAATCTCATGCATTCATATTTTTTCAGGGCCCCTCCCAGTCAGGGCCCTTGGAATCATCCTAACTCTCCTCCCCCACCTCTAATAGTGCTCCTGTACATGAGAAGTATTCATGAAAGATGCTGAAGTGGCAGTATACTGTGCATCTGACCACAAAATTTTTCTCAGAGCCTTGGCATGTTTTGAAGTACTCTGTCACACATTTAGTTTTCTCTCTAACATGCAGAGCAATGAAGGAAGCAATGCAGTAGAACAACAACAAGATTTGTTTTGGTGTACAGTAGCAATTCTGAATTTCCACCACAAGAGGAAATACAGTACAAGTTCTGACAGACAGTCATGGTAATTTTGGGGGAAAGTGCTCTTCAGCTGAAGTGCATGTGCACACAAACACACACACGGTGCATGTGCGGGCACAACAGCAAACCAGCTTTGCAAAGAGGTTTAGCTAATTACCAAACACCTTCTAAAACACAAAAACAAACACTGATGTTTGCACACTTAATTAGCAACATTCACAGGCAAAACGCACATGTTTACTTGTCAGAAATGCAAGGAAAATTTGTTTTTTGCCAGAATGACACAGGAAATTGTACGATACACACAGATTGTAAGATATAATAGAAAGCTTTTCACCCCCTGTACAGGATTCTAAGACACCTTTGAAAAAAGCGCAAAATTTTAATGAAGCCCTCCGACTTACTTAAGACCCAGACAAAAGGAGAGGCGCTTCCTGTGGCCTTCTCCACGGGGGGCCACTCAGTACTAAAAAAGGGTTTAAGGTTCAAAGCAGGTGTCACCTCCGACCTCCTCGATGGCCATCAACCCCTCTGACCCAGCTGCTCACACAGGATGTCGGGACTATTCAAAACCGTCTGCCCCTTTCCCTGTCTTCACACCTACCGCCGACCCCCGCTTGGGCCACCCTGCCACCAGCAACGCCCCTCCCCCAATCCCCGCCCTTACCCCCCATTTCAAATGTTTACAACTCAAGCACTATTAGAGGGCCATGACCCGACGCATGAATGTTTTCTCTTCGAGACTATGAGGGATAAATTCAATAATAAACTGCCATTTTAGCTGCCAAAAGGAGGACCAGCTTTAGTCCATGCAAGTCTTTACTCCAAGTTTTAACTCTGCCAAAGAACTGAAGATGGTGGACATGAGAAACTGGCTCTTACCTCTTGAACTGTCGCAGAAATATCCCCACATTCATGCTTCGTTTGGCATCCAAAAGGGACACCTGCTGACAGACAGACGAGATGTGTCAGACTAGTCAAAAGCCAAGACTAGTTTTACAGGCAAGGCACCAGTAAGGATAACATTCAGATATTGATCAGAAACAGAGAGAAACACACAAAAAGCTAATGATATTCCACAAAGGAAAGAAATGTAGTGGCAATCACACAACCATATTCTAGGGTAGTATAATAACACTTCATTCATTAACATGAGTTCTCATCACAAAAATGCCCCATGTAAGCTAATAAAATAAAGCGCATAACCAAACCTTTCTCTAAACGGCCAAAATATGCCAAAAGTTTTATTATCAGGCAGACAGAGTTGTTTCTGCATAACTCCCTGTTAAGGGGTGGTTTTAGGCCAATAAACTCTTAATGGAGTCTACTTGCTATACATGCACCAGTATGCATATATATCATCATGCAATGATCTCAGTCTTTTCCCGAGGAGGAAATAACACTGCCAAAACATGGCAGTTTGAGACCTTCCAGACCTTTCTAGAAGCAGGTCAGTGCCCTGAGGGGAACCTGCCTGTTGATGGGATCCTAACTTGCTTCTTGTAAATCTTGGAATGGCTGAAGCAGTGTACACTAGGAGTACCATTTCTATCCCATCTATGCTGCGCTTGGTGTATGGATTTCTGTACTCCAGTGGACTCCCTTTTCCCTGTTGTACATGGAGGGTCCCAAGGCCCTTAATTTCCAAGCAGAAAAGCTTCAGACTACTGTGCCAAACATTTGGCCAACTCCCATCCCTCCCCAAACCATGTTCCTTCTCCTCAAGTCCTGAAGAAACCCCTAAAGAAGCACCTTATTTATGCTCTCCAAGCAGTCAAAGGACAAACTAACTTAAAATTTCAGACTCCAGGAGTACCACAAAGGCACACCTGCTTAAAGCCACATCCTCTGAAATGTGACATTGGCCAGCCTGCTCACCTTGTCGGCACTGGGGTCCTGGGGCGACCCGCAGCGTATGAGGCTGCGTCTGAAGCTGGGCACTTTGTCCGCAGGCTGCGTCTCCTTCTGGCTGAAGAGCTCGTCCAGCGAGCGCAGGTCGATGGCGAAGTCTTCGGCGATGGCCACCCCGCTCCACACGCTCCTCCGCCCCTCCACGCGCTCTTTGGGGATCCGCTCCCAGTTGAGGTTGCGCAGCCGGGAGCGGCGGGCGGAATCCCGGCGGTTCAGGGGGGTGAAAGCCGGTGGAGGCGGCGGGGGCGGTGGGGGAGGGGGGAGCGGAGGCGGTGGGACGGGGAGGGTGTCCATGGAGGTCACTTCCGCCGTGGAGCTGAAGGAGTTGCCCGGCGGTGCTCCATGAAAGGCCTGAGGCTCCTTGGTGGCCACACTGAGAGTAATCAGCATGGAGGCCGACGGGCGTGGCTACTCCCCGCCCTCCTGCTTACTGCACAGCTTCCTGCACAGCCTCTTCCACTCCGTGTTCAGCACAGTCCTCACACAGGCACAGCCCTCTGACAGCCACTATGAACTCTGCACAGGAAGGCAACAGGGATTTCAACACCTAGCAAATGGTATTTTTATGAGAAAATATTTTTGGGTAATCACATTTCATTGTTAATACATAAATATCAATGCGTGTGATTCAGAAATGATCCTGTACATGTCTCCTGTTGTGACAGTCTCAGTGATACCAGTAAAGTACTAAAATTATTTGCATTCTTCCAGACCCCTGATGCAAAATCATTGTATGAAGATTTCAAACAAACATGATTTTTTTATTATCAAAGTCAACGTTAAATTCAAATCCTCTGTGTCCTTTAAAGTAAAGGTCAGTGAACCCTTTTGTGGTTTACCAATACCTCTAGCACACACACGTTAATTAACAAGCAGACAGCGCCACAGAAGGCACACACGCTCCAACAGCTGGCAGCTCTTGGCCTGTAATTAGTCCCTCACGTTAGAATGCCTGTCCCGTGTGTGTATCCCTCGCAGCTAATTCAAAAACCGTTTAAAGTTCAAATTCTCAAAGTTAAACCCTTGATTTAACTCTCAGAAGCTGCTCATGATGCCGAGAGAGGCGGTGGATTTACGCATATACGACAGCAAGCGCGCACTTCGGCGCGGTCCTCTCCTGCCCTCCTTTATGAACGGCTTGTTTGGTCCCACCCCGTTTACATTACATTACACTCTACGTTTCACTCCAGCTCCACGGCACAACCGAACGTCCACTCCCCTCTTTCTTGCTTGCCTTTTAATTATATACAATGAACTTCGCAATGAGAGAAAACAGCAGGGAAAATACGTTTCGAGCAAACTTCCCATGGTTTTACTATCTTAAATTGTCGGGCACTGCTTTAAAACAGCTGGGAATATAGCTGCATGAGAGTTCGGGAATGCATAAACTGCCCCGTATTTAAGTTTATCTGGCCTTTAAAGCAATCAGTCACCACCGCCTCACGCCTCTGGAGTGAAACTTTCCACTCTGATTCCAAGGAATAAAAACGTAGATCAATCGCCTCTCCTGCTGAACTCTCCAGTACCCACACCGCGTTAAATAGGGCGTTTCGGGCACGTTGGGACAGAAACAGCAGAGATGTAGTTTACTTATCTGTGCTATGGGTTCTACGCGTGTTCTCGGCCCAAACACGCCGAAATTCTGCAATTTACGGATAATGTTTCTCTTTTTAACGTTCGCCAGAATTCACCTGACTCATTCAGTTTGTTTTATTGCTCTTTACGTGTAAGGATGGCGCATAAACCCAATTCATAAAACGATAAGATAGCATATCAAAATAAGTACACATGCAAAATTCCCCACAGGACAGTCATAGTAAGACGGTTATACCCTGTGGTGTTTATGTGCGAACCGATGGATGGTGGGGACTTCATTGACAGGTCAATAACACCTGAATCTGGTCAAGACCGTACAATGGAACTATTTCCCGACAAATGATAGAAACGTAATCCTACAGTAACACGACGGAAAACGCTCGGGACAAGAGGCAATGAGTAATGCCTGCACATAAAGCCAATTCTGTGGACGTGCAGTGGGCGGACTGTACTTTATTATTATTATTATTAGGCTACTATTATTTCATTAGAAGCCGTGACTCATGAACATCCCGAACTTATTTCAAAACGTCGATTAACTTTGCAAGTCAGGGCAATCACGGAGATTTTCACAATTCCCATTAGACCGTTGCCCATTAAAGACTGAGTGTCAAGAAACAATGCTGTCTTTTTTACCGACAGATCTTTCTACAGTTCATCTTTTGTGTGGTCCTACATTGCAGAACAATCATGTGTTAAACGCAGAACATAGGAAAACTTATACGATAGTGAAAATATAATAAGAATCTAATAAACTCAAAAGGCAGCCTGACCAGGGGCCACTGACTTCAAATATTTAGGCTATAGCTACTCTTGGCAGCGATGTACCTGCGAGGTAGGCTACTTCAATCCGTATCTGGGCTGTTTTATCAGTCTCAGATAAACGATTCCCTCGGGCACCACACAGGGGCGCTACAAACACTCACAGTTTGCTAAACCGAGCGGCACATAAATTAAGATTAAAGTTAAAAACAGAACGGTAATTGAATTTAAGTTTTATCTCAGCTGTAAAATACAATGTGCACTCACTGCTATATTTAACTTAGACGGTTTCGCTGACGTATTTTTCAGGTCATTTACTGGTCAAGGACGAGATGGGTACTCATATTGCTGTAATTCTGATTCAAATCAAACCCTTCACCTTGGTAGGCTATAGCCGAACGTGAGTAAATCTGTTGTGTTAGTGCAAGCGTCCGTAGTCAATATCGCTCCAGTATAATGCAGTACAAATCAAAATGCATTCAGGTTATTAATCACAATATGCTTCATAGTAGTCAAATAAAGAACGAAGCCTTGGCTATCTATATAACAAAACAAAAAAGTGAACAAAACAAACGAGAACTCACAGCTGGCCACTCACTAACTCTTCATTGTGGTCCATGTCAGCTGTAAGTGCTCAAATATGTTAACAGCGCATCTCAGTTCAACGTTTACCTACTCCAGTTAAAAGTTTGGTAAATGCTTGTACAGACCTTGGTCAGACCTTATTTTCAACAATCATGTTTTAATTAAAACAAATCCATACTTACAATGCGTTCCTGAGCGATGTACACGATTCCCGCAATGTTATTCCACTATCTTGCTGGCAACATACCATTATTTACCATCCCTTTACGTTCATGCAGTCCTTGCTCCAGGTTGCTTCTCTCACACTTCCAGACGCATTCTGCCGCTCAGTGTAGTTAGTTTCGAACTTCAGCAACGCCACCTAGAAGCGCGCTTGCGCGCATACACGCCTCAATGAAAGTGGGGGTGTTCACTGTTGCGGCCAAACTGGATCTTGACAATATCGTTGTTGCCAATGCTTTGTCTCATAGAAGAAACAGCACTTTAGTCGGTGAAACTATGATTTCGTTTTATTAAAAAAAAAGTTTCTGACATTGCTTGTGCACATGGCTAAATTGTATGAATTAAAACACGTCTCCTCAATTGGAGATCGATCAATCCAAATAATATTAACTTATAATAATTTATAACAAATTGTCTATTAATTTAGACGTGTTATGCTAAGAATCATTTATTTTGCAATGGATTGAATGGTATGCCTTGACATACATGGAACTCAACAAGCAATGTAAATTCAGAGACTCTGATTACTGAATTCTTACACTTTTGTTAATGGCAAAGGTCTGTGATAAATTATATTACGTAGTACATTACATGCATTTAGCAGAATGACATACAATGAGATGGAACATCTAGTTTCTTATGAGAGCAACAGTGCCAGATCTGGTTGGCTACAAACATTCCCAAATCATTGAGTCAAACTACAATATCAATGAAACACTCAATGTAAGTAAACTTATGCCAGCCTTGAAACATAAATCCAATCAGATTCATATAGCTATTACCGATATTAAGCCACAAAGCATGCTATACAATCCTATAATAATTACTTGTGCAAAAATGTGGTGATGAGGTGAAAATAAAAAGGGAGCCATAGATGGAGACTGAATTAGAGGGTCTCAAATACTTGACAATTGATATACTTTAAATTTTCTGTACTGACTATACCCTTTTCAACACCAGTAAATTTATACAGATTATTTTCACTAATATTAAGAAGAACATTCTTTTTTCATTCAGTTGTACATTTGATTTGTAATCTTTTTTGTTTGTTTGTTTTTTTGGTTGAAAATTCACAGGAATCCGCTGAAGTGTTTTCAGACTTTACTGGCATCTAATGAGTTAAAGTATTTCAATAGCTTTCATCCTCGATCTGATACAAGGCTTGGTAATTAGAATAATATAATATATCAGTGGATAATAATGAGGAACATTAGTGGCAGCAGTAAGGAGGTAAGCGTTATCAATGTCTCATCAATGAATTAAGTGTAAGGACTTCTGCTAAGCAAATTAATAACAATGAAACTAATAATGAGGCCTAGTGCTATAGACCCAGTGACAAGCTGGTGAGGTGTAGCTCTTTGCCTCTGTGGCAAGGTTCCCGAAGGAAGACTAACATGAAGATGCAGGACAGCCACTGGAACAAGGGGGCCTTGGTGAAGTGATGACTACCCCAGCACTGGGCTGTCTTCACTGGGGATGTGAGGCTGTGATCTCCCTGCCTGGCGCAGATGGCCTTGATCAGACACTGGGGGTAGTGATACAAGCTGCCACAGACAGATGGTGGGTATCAGGGTTTGGGAAACCATGTAGGATGATGGGAAAATACCTTTTTTGACCAATGAGATGACAGGAGGAAGGAGAGATATTTGAAAGAAAAGAGGGCTATAATAACAGGGAACTTGTTGACATTTTTGGCAGACCTCTAAAACTTTCTTGCATCGAGGACTGCTCTTTGGATTTGGGACCTTCCTGTATTCATAGTGAGTTTTGTCACTTTACCTTCTGAAAGTTTACAACCAGTACACGTACATACACCTGCCTAGTTGGGATTGCTGGTTCCTCTAACTTTCAGAATAACAGTTATCTTTATCTATGTTTTTCAAACTGTGCTCACACAGATAGAGTATAAATGAGAAAACACAATACAGAAAATGAAAAAAACATTATACAAAAGTAGGACAATACTGAACATTGCATCACAGAGCATTAAAAACAATAAAAAAACAAAAAAGTGACATCAATCTAGGCCCAGAACCTAATATTTTCTAGTATTCCACAGTTTTGGGGCCAGTGCGGCATAAGCTGTGTCACCATTATCCTTTTACCAGGTTTTTGGCAAATGTTGAGAAACCTGTAGGGCATAGCTGGCTTTCAGTTCAGCAGAATATTTAGGTGCTGAGCCGTATAACGCCATAAATGCAAATGTAAGTGCATTGTATAGGTGTTACAATGCTACTACAAATGTGTAACTAGGAAACTGACAAGTGTTGTGCACACCTTCCTGGTCAAGCTGAAGGAGACATTTTCTGAACTCTCAACATAAGGATCCGAGAGTGTAGCCGTGTTGGTTTTATGCAGAATGCTTGGGTCATACAGCATCACCACACCAGAGTAAACCTTCTCAGGAAAGGAGCCCTCCCCATGCACAGTTCAGAATTCAAGGAAATGCCACAGTACAGAGAAACATGTTGTTTTGCCAGAGTGAGGTCAAAGCAAATCAGCATCAAGAGCAAGATGTACATTTTAGAGGCCCAAACCCCATCAGGATGGATTTTACAGGGGAGCTGTGATTTAATGTGACTATGCAAACTTATTGTTCATAATCATCTTTGTGTGTTATTACAGCATTATGATAGGAAACAGTTACTGTGTGATGCTAACCTTATGGAACCCTTATTAATCTGTAACATCCCAGGTTTGATCATAACCTTTCCTGAAAGAATGTGAAAAGGGGTTGAGTAATCTTGCAATCTGAGTTCATGAACTCAACCATGAAACTTCAATATTAGGGACATCACATCTCTGTCATCTTGTGAATATCTTTATCTGTCATAAATGTCAAGGAAATCTGTTAGTCCTTTGTTAATGTGTTGTTTTAATACATTTTTCTGTTGACAAATGACCAAAAAATATTTTTAAATGATTCTTGCAAAAAAAAAAAAAAAAAAAAAAGCCTATGCTGAGATAGGCTTGTTTTTCCCCTTGGCTGAACGCCAGGTTTTCAGTGGATGAGCTTAACTGGGTACAATGTACGTCATTAAAACGCTACAACTGATGAAATCCTTTCTACTTGTAATATGTAAATGATGCAACAGAACAGACATGATGGATTGGCAATTTGACCTACCACAAGCTATCAATAATTTAATAACTTTCGGTCTTAGATATGTGGAATTAAAAAAAAAAACTTTCTTTATTTGGTTGTAATGTCCAGAGTTTGAGACTGTTATTGAGTGATGCTAGTGTACAATAACTCAGTGCTACAATGTTATTATGCATTGAATGCTGTGCATGTTTAACTGTACAACGGTAATGCCTAGCTTATGTTGCTTTCTGTCGTATTGTCGGGTAGTCTAATGTTACTGCCTACCTACTGGACTACCTGTTCCAACCTAGGGATGAGGAATGTCTTACATATGAGGTGTCTTAATGATATGAATATTAATGAGCTGAGGAAACAAGCTCATCCTGTCCATATCTGCAGAACAGGTCATAATAATCTAATCATATTTATAACAATCTAATGGTAATAATTGGGTTTAAAACTTGAAAGAAATATTAAGAAGGCAATGGATTGTCACTTCATTGGGGAATATAACCACTATTTGAATCCAGCTTCCTGGACCTTTAATCATTATTCGATATGAAGGATAATTCATATGATAATGTATGTCAATATACAGTACTTGATTATATTCACTACATGTAATACAAAAGCTCTATGGTGTAATTACATTACAGGCTGATGTACTGAAATGAAATATTTTTTCTGTTTATTTTGAGAGGAGCACAGTAATCCATGCTTTATACAGGGATATTATCTAAATACTCCCAGCCTGCCAGTCTGGATATCTGTTGTGTTTGGACACGGCTGCTGTGGTTGTTTGCCCGGACTATCTGTTCTGTTGTGCAGATTTAGGACACTGTTTTGCATCATATCACAGGCGTTCTTGTGTGGGTGTGAATTGATTAGAGAAGAAACAGAGAAACGGTTAAGAATGTTTTGAGTGCAAATGTGTGAGTTAATGTGTTGGGGAGTGAGAGAGTTTATGAATACATGAGTTTGTGAATGGGATTGTGTCAGTGGGAAACTGAACTGGTAAGGGGGCATGTGAACATGTATGGGCATGTGGACATGTATGAGTAAATGAATGAGTGAGTGACTGAGTTGTGTAGTGAGTATGATCTTGTGTAAGCAAATGAGTCAGTGAGGGAGTTGGTTAGTGGAAAAGTGAGTAAGCGGTTGGGCAAAAAAAACTTTGTCTTGAGAGTTTTTACTTGTTAAATATATAGATGCAAGATAGTCCTATCATACTAAAGTTAAAGCACTTTTGTAAGTTTCTCTGAATAAAAACAAGTGTTAGACATTTGCACTTACAAAAATAATTTCCTCACTTTAGTTGCTCACCAAAATGATGTGAATGTAGTGTGTGAATGAGTGAGTTAGTGGACAACTGAGTGTGTGAGATTGGGAGTGACTGAGTTAGTGAAGGGGCTGGTTGGCTGGTGAATAAGTGAGTTGGTTAGTGGCTGAGTAAGTGAATGTGTGATTGTGTGAGTAATTGAGTGAGAGAATACATGTGTGAGATAGAGACTGGGTGTGACAGTGGGAACCTGTACTGCTGTGAGAATGTTCTTGTGAGAGGAGTCCCTGCCCTTTCTTGGGGATCAGCCCGTCAGGGTCTGTGCGTTGAGTGGCTCCTTGACGGGGGCCTTGCCAGTGGATTAGGACACTCTTTTGAAATCTTAATCTCCAGCCTTTGATGAGCCCGCGGGGGTTACGTAAAGAGAGAGAGAGAGGGGTCTGCTCATCCTTCCCGTACGACCTGTTGTTCCTCGCCAGCACGGCGTGTTATCACGGTACAGTAGACACAGACGACCCCATTCCCGCTGTGCAGGAGCACCAGTCTCGCGGTTTCCCACCGCCTCAAACAATCTGTTTCTCTTTTTAAAATACGTTAGGGGAATTTTTATCCAAAAAGCACCTAAAAGCCACAGCTGGAAAAACCTTGTATTCCTGATCTTACTGTGAGCTTACTGAACCTGTTTGTCCGGTGAAATAAGGGGACATATTAGTGAATAACTAAGATTAGTTGTGCCTAACACTTGACTAATATGTGCCTAATAACTGAAAATAAAAAATATAAATATATAAAATTAATTTTTTAATTTCAGAACAAATAAAAATACTTGGAAACACACAAAAACCCAATTTAATTGAGGTAGTTTCAAGATACCCTATATAAACATCATGTACCTTGCTTTTCCATATTGAAACAAAGATGGGACTTTCCTTTCTCGGGAATTAACATAATTAGATTAATTGTGTCAGCGAACAGTACCCCCCAGAATAAATGTGAATTGTGTAAATTGTCCAGTCAGCCAGTAGTGGGTTTCTTAGCACAGCTGAATCAACCAGGGAGCAGATACAGGTGAGCTGTTGAACAGCTTAACATTTTCTGTCACCTCACATATAAAAACAAGACAAGACACCGCAAAGAGAAATAACACTTAAAAAGGCAAAGGAGTTGGCAGGCAGACAGCCAGGTAGGAAGACTGTTACAAACAGACGTATGGACACAAACTCTGCTAGCACACGGAGAATCAAACAGAAAGGTCGTGAGACAGGCTGTTGCACACTGATATAAGCACACTGATAGAGAATCTCCAAGAGGATGTCACAGACAGATCCAAACAGACAGAGGGACCAGGAGAAGCAGAGGAACACAGGCAGCGAGATGGAAAGTCAAACAAACCAGCAGTAGAGCAAAGACAGGAGCTCAGCGGCACAAACGAAACCAGGCCTCCCCGTCTCTGTAGGTCCTCTGAAGCATGAGACGTGTCTGTTAGCCTTTTACGCTCGTTGTTATTTTAGTGGCCCGGTCTTGGCTGCAAGCCCTGCAGTGGCGACGTCTGTGGGAGGGCGAAAAGATTCCTCAGTTTATCCGATTTCTGTTGTCTGAAGACTGTGAGCTTTCATAGACGACTCCTGATTCACTCGTCTGCGTTTCCGTGTTTGGTGGTCCGCCCTCGGGACATAACTGAAGCAAGCTAATACCTGTCACCTCAAATGCTGCTGTGCCATGGCAGAAGTAATAAAGGTAATTTAAGAGAAAATCTGACAGTGCTAGAAGTCATTACCAGTACTCTTGCAACAAGCAAAATAAAAGCTTCCGTATTTGAATTGAAGTACGCATGATAAGGCATTATAATGCTTTGGTATTTTAAACTGCGGTGGTATTCCATTTTAAAGTATGTGGACCATTCAGTCAAGCAGTGAAAACATCTGCTTCTGTGATCAGGACCCAATCAGTGATAAATGATTTTGAGAAAACTTCAAATGAGTAAAAGGAATTCATAATTTTCTAGAAGCATATGTGTGTACATTTGAGTATATATTCACATATACCAACATATGTTTGTGGAGTGAGTGTGTGAGTGAACAGTTGTCTGTGTGTGTGTTCATGCTGTCACGTACGCGTTCGTGTGTTTCTGTGTGTACTATCGACACCTTTGAGAGTGCGGTGGGTGGTGCATTTGTTTTTCCGTGTTATTGGCAGCTTCAGCTTTGCTGTGACACATCTGGTTGTACAAGGCTTCCGACTCCAATTAGGATATCCTGAGACTTAATAAAAGGGATTATCAGCCTGTGCAAACATTGTCCCAGACTCCCCCCACCCAGACTCTCCTTCCTGCTCCCGCTGCCACAGCGATCTCATCAGCCAAGCAGTGCTGTGGTCTCACACTCCTCGACCCTTTGCAGTCACGTGGAAACACCACATGGCTCCATTTCCAATTTACAGTCTTTTTTCAAAGCAGGTCTGTACAGCACAGGGCTGCAGTTTAAGCATACTTATTGCAGATGGTGCCTGAATGGGATATGATGTTGGCTGGTGAGGGGTTTCATGCTACATACCTGTTTCAGCCTGTGAGCAAGAAACAGGGAGAAGCAGAGAACTTAATATTAGGGCATCACAATTCCTTTGTGATCTTTTCTCTTGCTTTAATTATGACAAATTGATAGCAAAAACAAGAAGAACTGGGGTCCTTCTCAGTACCCTGGATGGTTATCAAATAAAAAACAAACTCTCAGTCCTTTCCATTTCCTGTTCATCCTCAACTCCTGCTCGAAAAAATCCGACCTGCAGCAAGCTCACCTCGGCTTCCTGTGCCCTATTTCCCCCCTCGCTGCAGTTCACCATCCGCCAACGCTGCACCCAAACATCTCACCTCCACCCTCCACTCTGCAGACAATGGGCAGAGCTGAGAGCTCAGCCGGGGCAGAGCTTTCTCTCTTTTTTTTTTTTTTTTTTGGCGGAGGCTTTCTGGAACGGGGCCTAAAGGAGGCTTCTTGTGCGGTGGGAGTGATTGCTCAGTTAATATTCACAGGCCCGCACCTTGTAAAGGGTCCGCGTGAAAGAGAGTTGACAAAGCACGTCCGGCCCACAATGGGCCATCGCGCAAGCAGAGCTGAGAGGGAGGAAGGCCGGGCTTTGAGAGGGCAGCGACGTCCACAGCGAGCCATCAGCCTAAATCACCACCACCCCCTCCATTTGCTGTCAAAGGAAGCCCTTACCCCTCCTTGTCCTAATGTGGATCACAGTCTTTCTGTCGCTATTTTTCCTTTTTTTTTCCCTTAATGTTCATTTTCTACACCCCTCACTCTGCTTTCATCCCTCCTACTTATTCTTTACTTTTTTTCTCCTCTGTCATATTCTTTTCCTTCTGTTTAGTCTGCCGATGCTCTTTCACTTTCCAAGCAGCTTATTTTCTCCATGTCTTCGGGGGTATATTACAGATGCTGCTATGCTTATAACCAAAAAATGAAATCAATAGCCAAAGCATCATTATTTCAGTTCCAAGAAGAGCTTTCACAATCTCATAGTTTTACTTTCACACCTGTAAAAGTTCAAGATCACATTACACTGTGATATACAAAACTACAAACTGAAAATCATAGGCAAATTACAAATTGGAAAATGATTCATCCTCAAATAACTCACTTATACAGTGAGCTCCGTAATGTTTGGGACAAAGACATATTTTCTTTCTTGATTTTGCTCTTTTCGCTACAATTTTAGATTTGTAATCAAACCGTTCACGTGTGGTTAAAGTGCAGATAGTATATAAATGAATAAAAAGTGCTATAATTTCTACCTGGTGAAGCCAAAGTGTATAAAAATACCCTTAAATAAAAGTGGACAATCTGCACTTTAACCGCATGTGAATTGTGGATTATAAATCTAAAATTGTGGGGTATAAATCAAGAAAAAAAGACTTTGTCCCAAATCACTCACTGTATACATTTTATGGCTCTGCTGTTTCCTGAAAAACAGACGCACAAACACACACAGACACATACTCTCACACACACACACTCACACACACGCACACATACACACACAATATTACATTGCATTTAAACACATGCTGACGACTGTATTAACAGGTATTGTTGCAGTAAATGGCACACAATTAAGAACTTTTTTTTCATATTTATTATTGTCAACTGCATTGAATTATTCAGAAGCACACATGCTGGAATTATTGTAATATTACTATGTGTCACCACTTTCATTTGGGATCATGCTATTATGTGCAGCCCTAACAGGAAAGTATACATTACCCAACAAGACAGTGCATTATCCATTATAGATAAACCCTGACCCTTCTCAAACCCCGAAACAGTACTCAAATGCCTCTAGTGTGTGACATAAAAAGATGAACCCAAACAAACACACACTCACACATTCCTCTTCTCTGACCATTTCCAGCTCATTTCCCCCCTCCCCCTGCTTTTTTGTGCTAGGTGATGATGTCATCCCAGAGACCATGGAGAGGTTGGCAAGGGGCCGTGTGTTGGGGGGTGGGGCGTTGGGGGTTCTGGGGGAAATTCTGGGGGGGGGGGGGGCAGGCCTGGTCCTGGCTGGCCCTTGTGTTTGGGGCCATGGGGATTAGCGCTCCTGTTAGCGAGCGTATGGCTCCCAGGGTCCGCCAGGCTGAAAAGACTCCCTGTTTATTCACTCTGCGTCCGATTCAGACGCTGCCCCATCGCAGCCCATTCAGAGGGAGAGGAAATCACAGCGGTGATGTTGGGGACTAACCCCCCACTCCTGGGATTAACCCCAAACTCCATCTCCCCAACCTATCCTTGGCCCACATTTACAGCCCATTTTGTGGCTCCTTCACATTGCCAGTGGCCCCGGAGCCATTACATAACAAGTGTGGCCTGTCTTTCACCCAGGCTTTCATAAACGGTGGTTAAACAATCTCCGCCCCCTTGCCCCTGCCTTGGCACTGTGGTCCAGTTCCTCCCTGCTCCCCTTTTGAGTACCAGGCCGCTACGTGACACACTGAACACAAGCAGCTTGCGTCACTGGTGTGGCCGTGTGGTGAGGAAGGCACCAATGGACAGCTGGTAGTGTCTGGGGGCCCTGGTGGGGTGTCAGAGAATGCTTGGGCCACACACTGTCAGTAATACAAGGCTATGTGATGTCCCCACGGGCAACTGACCAAAAGCTCTTCTTGGGTGCCATTATTGCAATCAGCACCTTTTGTTCCTGTTCTGTTATTTTGAAGGGATGTAAGATTTAACTGACATTGGACTGGCAAGACTAGTAGGTTGAGTCCGCCATACTTGTGTGCAGGTGTGTCTTTGTGAGTCTGTTATTGGGAAACGCCTACGCTCCCTTGCTTCCATTCTGTCACTCAGAAATATACAGGCGTTTTTGGCACAGATAGCAGAGGATAAAGCACGTGGGAAGGGCAACCGATTCGGGAACATGATGAACGGTGGAGTTATTTTGTCAATGGTAAGTAAACTGGTGTGGAAGGGTGGGGGGGGGGGGGTGTTGCTAGGCTGCCCCATAAGGGACAAAGAGCGCAACGGAGAGGCAGTGAAGAGGAGAGGCCCTGTTTGCCCACTGAAAAACCTGCATTCAGCGCAGATCGCAGTCACCACCAATTAGGGCTATTATACACACAGCCTGGGCCACTGTCACACAACAAGGGCCATGGAGAAAGTAATGAGCAAAGTATCTACATCACATTTAAAAGGGCCAGTGATGTAATAGCATAGTTTTGAATATAAACAGGAAAATGAAACAATGCAATGGATTGGTGTTATAACAAATGGAGCTGTCCTTGGAATCAAATGGTTTCTTGGGCAAATCCTAGTGCAAAGCTGCTGTTGCACACTTGGATGAGAAACTTCACAAAGATTGCTTCAGTAAATATCCAGCATTGAAAAGTAATCTAATTAGTTCAGCCTGTGTAGGTGTATCAGCCTGGGTAGGGGCAACTGAAGCCGCGTTTCCACCGCAGGAACTATACCCCGGAACTAGGAACCTTTTGAGGAACTCAGTGCGTTTCCACCGCAGGAACTAGGGTCTAAATTTAGTTCTGGGGGCTTTGTTTTACCCCCCAAAACGTTCCTGCTCGGGGGGTAGTACTTTCCGAAAGTACAGGAACCTTTTGGGTGGAGCTTGCAGCGCTGAACATTTCTGATTGGTCGAGTACTCGTAGCGTTTGTGTTGTATTTATTTTCCGCCATTACCCGCCATGTTTGAAAATATGCAGCGCAAACCAATTTATTTTCATAATAACTTCAAATCAAACTTGTATGTTATGCGGCGCAGTAGCCTACTTTTGGTTATAACCTGTCAACGTCTTGGAATTATAACGTGTGCTCTTCTGTTCTTTTCTTGCTTTAGTATTCGTTTTATAAAATGCTAAGCATTCGTGCTGGGACAGCATATTACGTAGGCTACCAAAACATTCAAACGGATTAATTCGGTTGCTGAATATTTTCTTCCGGATTTTCTTTGTTAGCCCGTTGTAATTGACTCAAAACGTTTGATACAGTTATGTGAAGTATGCGGTAGTTCTGCACGATTAACATTGGTGATACAGTACAAGCAAACTGGAAATCACATGCCGCACTTTTTATCCGGGTAAAATAACAGGTTAATTCTAGTAATCTTCGCTTTAGCTTTTTCAGACTGCCGTAATTTTACTCAATTTTACTGCCATTTTTCAATTCCACGAAAAGACCAGGAAGACTATGGACTCATTTATGGTGCATGGTTCGCATCTGGAGGGCACACGTCGCTGCTCGGCTAGCAGTAACTTCGAAGGAAAGCAAACGGTGGCTGTACCACTACTAATTTACATTTTCACGCAAGTCCGAGTTTTCGTTCTATTCTTGTCATTTTGCGATTAGCCTATATGGAATTGACGACGAGAAAGTAATAAAACAGCTAATTGTTTACAACGTGTGCATGTTTTCTGCTGTTAATGAATGTGTTTGAGAGGATATATGAAAATCAATAAATACAAAAGTAACCATATATAGTCATTGTTGGTAACCCGTTGTATATAAGTGGAATAAACCCCTCCGGGCTGTCCCGGTTATTAGAAAATAATGTAGGCTACTTCGGTGGTAGTATGGGGTTACAGAAGAACTCATATGACAGATGGACCGACGACAACGTCAGTGGGCTAATTTACCTAATTTTCGCGGTACTTTAGACCCCGGTGGAAACGCAGACAACCATTGGCTGAAGGAACCTTTTAGTTCCTGGTAAAGTCGTTCCTGGGACTGAAAGTTCCGGGTAATTTCGGTGGAAACGCGGCTTGAGTTTGTAACCAGAAGGTTGCAAGTCCAAATCCCAAGTGAAGCTATGCTTTGAATGGTCTCTGTTAACGGCCAGGTATATGAATGCCTGCCACAAGGGGATCAAAATAAGTAAAATAATATGCACAGAATGTACAGAGATCAGTATACATCCCATGCATGTTATACATTTCATGCTAGGTACGTTATTAACCCCTTCCATGCTGTAAGGGGCTTCTAGGGGTTTTCCACTGTTCAGGTTCAGCTGAATCAGAATTGATTTGAATCTGTCACCTGGAAACTCCCATCCAGCCCATCCACTGAAACATCTCATACCCGGTCTGCAAACACAGGCATACGCACGTGGCTCAGTCAGGGTGTTTTCACTTCAAACACACCCCATTCCAGGCTGTTTTTTTGGTTTGTTTTACCACCCTGTGGAAAATGTGAAAGTGTCCCTGATAAACAGGGCTGCTCTACTGGGCCTTGTGCCAAGTGTCCCTCCTGCTGTTATTGGTTTGGTGCCCCCTCTACCTCAGGACCCACATACAAGCAGACACACACTCACGCATGCACGTGCGCACACACACACACACACACACATGCCTGTGCGGTCAAGGACTATGCATATACCAACACACGCTATAACACATACTATACACATGCACACATACATACATGAACATACAAACATACATACTGTACTTACACAGACACACACACATTTTCACATGCATATTTTCACATAAACACACACATTCGATATTGTGCGAGTTCACACACACACACACACACCAAACATTTTCATGCAAACAAGCACAATGTTTGGCAGATCCCCTTCAGTATCTTCATCTGTAGAGTAGATTTAGACTCTTTACGTAGATCCATGTCCCTTCCAGTGGTGCTCAATCACCACACGTTTATATGGTTCCATGTGCCCTGGGGAATTCCCAGGGAGTCCCTAAAGTAATGTGCTCTGGTCTAAAACAGATGAAGATTGTCGAGGGTCACGGGCCCCGATGAAGGTCAGGGGTTAAGGTCAGAGGTCATTGCTGGTTATTGCTGATGATTTAGATCATTACTCAGATGGAGGAGGCCCTTGTCTGGCCATCCAGACACTCTGCTGTAAGCTATCCCGTTTCAACAGACCTCAGGCTAACTTTTGACTGTCTTTTTTTTGCTCAAAGCAGCCTCAGCATGTCTTTTCCTTGGACAACAGTCTAAATATGGGGGAAGAGGGAGGAAGCCATGAGCCAGCAGGGAGGGGTGGAGGTGTCAAGCCCTGTCATCCTGTTGTTGACAGACCACACCTGCCTATTGTGCCGGGGGTTGTAAGACAGCAGGGATAACAGAGAGCTTTTTCATTGCCTGTTTGTCTGTGTGTGTGTGTGTGTGTGTGTGTGTGTGTACGTGTGTGCGTGCATATGTGTGTGTGTGTGTGTGTGTGTTTGTGTGTGTGTGTATGGATATGTGTGATCGCCTGTGTTTAGGAAGTACACAATTCATTCCTGTTATCTGAAGTTTGTAGATCGCAGGATTTATACCCCATAATTCCCTGGGGCACGGGGAATCCCTGGGGAAGCACAGGGGAAAACTCAGCAAGATTGTGGGCAGCTCACTTTGGGGACAACCAGAAGACTATGTCAAGTTGGGATCCAGCATATCAATACACATTGAAAATTCTGGCCATAAAAAGCAGAAATCACAAAACAAATCAAGAATTGTACCAAACTGTTGGAAATTTCATTGGTGCATGACTTTTACTTTCACTTGCTTCTGTCTAGCTGAACTTTGACCTTTTTCTTAGTTTCTATCTAAATAGGAGCCAGTGAAGTTTCAGTCATCAAATAGTGCTGGATATTACCAAACCTTGAATGCTGTTGCATTTGTTTAAACAAAAATCCCACTGGTGTGGAAGGCATGTGCATTTTCTATAAGAGAAACTTAACCTCTAAAGGCCTGAACATTTCAGGCAATGTATTCTGAAAATAAAGATATGAGGATAGTATAACAACATAGTTTAAGCACATCACTGAAAAACCAACACTTTTACCTATCCCAGCTATGTGAGCATCAACACCATACAGTGGGAATAATTATTTGAAGCTAGGCAAAAACCTTTTTGAAACTGAACTTTTTTTGTGTGCTCCCACCTGCTTGCACTGGATTAGCCCTGTCTGTAAGTCTTCTGAGATGAGCTGTGCTTTTTTGATCTTTAAGTACACCTTAAGAGCTCTCCAAGATCCATATCCAACAGAGCAAGGCCAGTGGCAACAATAACGGTATCTCCTGTTAGCCAGCCCGTTGAAAATGGACCACAAATGGCCTGGAGCTAGGGTCTTTCTGATTGTCATGGTTCCCAGGAAAAGGTGATTGGGGGCAGTGTGTCTGAGGCAGGGGTCAAACAGGAGTGCTGTGTTCTTAGTGTTGACTGTGTGCGATTAATCACTCTCTTCACGGATTCCATTTCTGTATAAAATGGCTTTTTTTCTGAAGGAAGCCCTGTTGTTCATGTGTCCAACAGTGCCGTGTGTTCCTGGTTCTTGCACTCTTAGCATGCTGCCTAGACAATACACAGACACGCATGCAAATACACACTCACACACACATGCACACACACACACACACAGATATATACATGCAGGCATGATTCCCTTGCTCTGACTGACCGGATTAATGCTTTCAAAGGTTCTGGCTAAATTTCCGAATTCCACATTTCCCACTCTGCAACTCTGTGACCCCAGTGAGAGAGCATTAACAACCCAGAGATGAAGGTAACAGGGACAGAAAAAAGATTAATCAGCACACAGAAATAAAGATATCTTATTGCATGTAAGACTCCTACTTTTGCTGGAATTGACACTTGAGTACACTCTCATATGACGGTGATGTGTTAAGAAACAGCGTATCACATTACACTGAATGTACTCAAAACACTGACATTGATTTGAACCCATGAACAGCCTGACATGCAAATTTATACCTCAGGCTTGACTTCAGAATCAAGGCATAGCATTTGATATTTCCATCTGTTGACACAAGACGAGAGAGTAGATGGTCATTGATGATATTGAAGATAATGATGACATCATGGATTGAAAGTTTTTTCTTTTAGGCGATGAGTCCCATAAACCTTTTTGATTTATTGCGTTACCTGCTTGCACAGTGACATGATATTAGATTAAGCCTTTTGTTTTGATCCCTGTGCTAACATGCAGTGGCACGTATGGGATAAGGAGAGATCACGAGTGACTACACCTCTCCCATGATTCATTGAAATCTAATTACCTTTTTGGATTTCACATGTGAGAAACCAGGCCAAATTTTATTTTGGGTAATTAATGAATTATGTTTCAAGTGAGCTGTGTTTCAACTAGCAAACTCAAAGTGTTTTCTTTTTTTTAATTAACCAAATAATTGCCGACACTTGAAAAAGACAATTCAATTTCCAACTATTATTTACATGCCTATAGTGCACGCTGCCACTGAGTCTCAGTGATTCCTGCATGGAGAAGTGTCACATCGCAGCAGCATTCAATCGGCCTCCACGCATCCCTGCTCGGCCACAAAAGGGTCTCTCAAAACCCATCCCAGCGGTTAAACGCGCACTTTCTCTTCTGTGGAGATCTAGCCTTAACAAGCCATGCTTGATTTCCCACATACGACGCCACAACAATGTGGGCAGCGGTATGGAGAGACGTTGCCCGCTGAGGATCAGCGGGTTCGATCGGAGCTTTCATCCTCGGTGCCCCCGGTTATATTGCCCGGCGGAAGCGTTGGGGCAGCAATCGAAGAACCAGGCTCGTTAACAGGTGCTCGTGGCTCCGCCTCCCAGGTGGAGAAGCCTCCGTTGAAAACCATGGCAACCTCTGTAAATACGTTTCTGTAGAAATGAATAAGAAGCAGGGATGGTGATATAATCGCCCCGGGACAAAATGGTGTCACAACAAATAAGACACACCTGATTCAGAAAGAGTTTGGAGCTTGAAGCCAGCAGCCGGTAAAGGCGATGGTGCAGCTGAGGTGATTTATGACAGCAAACAGTCGCACAGCTACGCCCCCGCACCGACTTCCCGCCCCCGCACCCGTGCCTGCCCCTCCCCCTCGCCTACGTGCGATCTGAAGTGGAGGAACCGGGGAGGCAGTTCTTCTCCCCGTTGTGGTAATGACAGGGGCAGAGCAAGGCTTTAATTCCACACTGTTGTTTTTCGCAGGTTCCCCTCAGGTGCCACAGATCCTCGCATTAAAACAGACAAGCGCTTGCCACAGAGCCTCAGGAATCTTCTTGAAGAACAAAAAAAAAAAAAAATCAGCAAGAGTGTTTGCTACACGTAACACCAGAGGCAAACACTGGCTGCTTTAGGATAAGGGCGATGCACCTCTAGTGTCCCGCTCCTGCATCTCATCTCAGTTGATCCTGGATGACACTTTTTGTATCACGCTTTCTTTGATCAAATGTTTCAGTTCACATTGGCCTTTACTCTCACTGGGGTGTCTACCAGGCATTGCTAATTACAGGGCTAAGCATTGCGGAATTTTGTATGACACAAAAAGAATGTGACAAAATGCAAAAACCTTTTTGAGGCAGCATGGAAGACAAGCCCCCGGGCACATGTCAGATGCCTGGCTGAACGAGAGAAATCCTGCGACCCTCCAGTGATCTCCTTCTTCCGAGGACTGGGGTGGGTGGGGTCTGCTCTTCCTCCAAGGGGCATACAGAAGAGGGGATGGAACTTTAAGGGTGGCGTTCTAGAATAAATAGCGCTGATATAATTGCAGCCCTACTCAGGAACTTCCTCCATGCTCCGTCCCCCAAAAAGCTGGTCATGCTCGAAGCTTAGATGTTTAGCTTAACCAGTCGAAGAGTTGTTGAACTGGGCCTTGTTTCATGAAGCAGGATTACTAAGTTAGTCGGATAACTGCGCTGAGTGAAACGCAGAACAGCTCTTTGTACTTCAGTACATGTTCCAAATCTAGGAGGGTTCCGGGTTTTACCCAACTAGCTCACTAATCCTGTTTTGTGAAACAGGGCCCTGGTCTTCTTGATGGCTGATGAGGGTTCAGGTCTGGATATGGTTTCAATAAGTCCAGTGCAGAGAGAGAGAGAGATAGACAGAGAAAGAGAGAGAGCGAGAGAGAGAGGGAGAGAGTAGGGCAGGGCTGCTTTCTCATGAGCGTTTATCTGGACTGATGCCCTGTATGGTCAAATCCATCATCATAACTGATTATTACTTTCACAAAAAACAGCAGTGTACTCCTGCAGATAATATCCAGACCAGTCCTCCACATAGCTCACTGACACAATAGCAAGCCTGGCTATAAACATTACTTCATATTTTAGATTTCAGATACAGAGATTAAATATTAAAATCTATTCTGGACTGAACACGTTTAGCATGATTTGAATTTTTGCTAATGCTAACAGGGCAGAACTCTAAATATCTCTTAATCATTTTTTACGTGCAAAAACATCAATGTTTACATTTCATTTAACCAAAAAGCTAGAACACCAACAATCTGAAAATCTGCAGTCATCAGCTTGAAGCAGAACAATAACAGGAGTAAACAGGGTCCTAATTCCCTGATACACACACTTCCTCTCTCCGTCATGGTGTATCCAATTTTTTCGGCCGGCACATCAAAAGGGCTTTGGAGAAAGGCCTGTGAAGCCAAACATAACACAAGAACAGATTTGTTAAATGACCGGACAGCTCAGCCAATTAAACAAGGGGGCTGAGATATGTGGGAGGGAGGGGGAGGGGGCACTAATGGCCAGAGGCCTGACAGGACGTCTTTGAGCCATCAGTAAAACGTAACCCCCGGTCAGTTCACTGTCAGTCAGGTGGCCAACAGATCAGAGAGACAGACAGAGCAAAGACTCTGTTATTGTTGACCTGGATGCCCTAGATAAGACAAAAGAGGTGGGTGGTGAACATCAGGCAGAGAGGAAAGAAAGTTAGGAGGCACGGAGCAGGATTTTTGGGGCAGACAGATTGATGTCTGCGTGGAAATGGGTAATAAAATCAAGAGGAAGAGGAAGGGCGAGAGAAAATTGATTTTAAGTACCAGAGTATTTTGTTTCTGCTGGCTTCTTATTTTTAAAGACTGTTTTCCCAAACCCATTAAGCGCTCACTTGCAACCCTGCTGTCACTGCATGCGGTTACCTCTGACAAACACGAGGCAATCAATCGACAGTAGGTTTCATTCAGTAACAGCTTGAAGCAGAAGCTCTCACCTTGTCACTCACCAGCCTTCCTCCCCATTACAATAACAACCCAGCACTGCCGTGTAGGGTGTGTGTGTTTGGGAGGGGGGATTCACAATTCTCTCCTTTCAAAGACAATTTCACATTAAGCAGAGCATCACCATCCTGCCTCACTAACTTGACTTGAATTTGCATTTTGGATTTTAGTTCCTACAAAAAAGTAGTCATCTGAAATCAAAAGCACAATGACATCAATAGCCTCAACATGGATTTTTTGTGTACACAAATACACATCTTCATTAATAAAACCCGCCTAATGATGCTGTACTCAGCTAAGCTAACTGCTCCACCTGCTTCGATAAATTGGGACAAGTCAATAGGGCAGGTGGAGCACTGGGAACAGCATTTTTCACATACCGAACATATTACAGCTGAATTTTACTGGGGCCAAAAAAATTAGAGAAGAGGCAACGTGTTACTACAAAGAAAAAAAGAGATAAGAAGCGCAAAGCATAAATGAAAACATCAACAAAGGTCAGGCGCGAAAGTAAAATAAAAGAGAAGAATGAAGTAATTGAGACAGAAAGAAAGATGTTTCCCTCCTGTCACTCTCTAGACCCGATGTCTGTGGCGTTCAGTCACTACGGTGAAAGGCCACGACCCATACTGATCCCTAATGACCTCTGACCCCCCAATGACCTCCTTAAACCCTATGGATCCCCTTGGTTGTGGTCTGGTCCCTTGAAGCAGCAGAATGATGCTGAACCGCGGGCTCTGGTTTCGCACATACACATAAACACACCAGTACGTGGACACTTTTATGTGTGCACGCTCTACTTTGTTAGCACCACAAAATGCCTTGATCTGATGAGTAAAATATGGTTAAATGCTGATTTAGTGAATATGAAAATGTCCCCTGATGCTTCGAGCTCTTCTTCTACAAAGGAAGCTCCAGCGAGGCACTAAAGTTAATTGCCTGGCAGTGCAATACCACAACCATACACACCATTCTTCAGACAGATTCATGGCATATGAGACCAACCTTGAGCGTTTGGCTCAACCTCGAGTTCTGCTAGAGACCTGGAATGGCACAGGCCCACCGTAGCAATGACTGCATGGTGGACAGGTACGGTGCGTTGGGTATGAGAGCGCCGGAGAACGGGCCTGTTTTCTGGGTCAGCCGCACATGAGAGCGTTGATTTTGGCACGGGGAGCGAGCAGCGGAAGGTCCAGCCGTTCCTGCTATTGTTTAAGGCCGAATGAAGCGGGGAAGGCAGGGGCTAAATCAATGGCTGCCAATGGCTGCCAGGAGAGCATAAATCAGCACAAAGACTCTGCAACACAGCCGTGCTTTCTGTCACTCACGCTCCCGCTGTCTTCCTCTCTCTGCTCACGGACATACACAAATACACGCAGAGTGAGCGGGATTCTGCGTGTAAACTTGTTGGGAATCTCTCGGCCCATTAGTGATGAAAGCACATGCGGGCCACCACCAGTCAACCGTGTATCAGCAGTGGAGGGTACCGTTCCAACTTCTTTACTGGGTAGGTGAACTTAAACATAGATCAGCTGAGCACGCAATAGTGCCACATTTACTTAACATCTGTATTACTTTGCATTAATTAGACTAAGATTTTGATGGATTGTAAAAAATATGTGTTGGGACTTACTGAAAGTCTTGTTCTACATTGCACTGTAAAATAAGTTACTCAATCTATAAAAGTTATCTAATGCTTGGATAAAGATAATCAGATGTCTGTCTTCGTAATAGTTTTAATCCCATTTATCTTATTTATAGCCAGTAACTGTAGTCTGGCTTAAAATAGCACCTGTACTGATCAATTCATAAGGGCACATACATGAGTAAAGGAGTACATAGTATTCTGGTGTAAGCAGTGGTGGGGGTATTCTATTTTCAGAGTTGTGAACGAAAAATCTGGGTGTCTCTTGAGGCTTCAGCTGCTGTACTACAAACCCCAGTTTAACAGCCAGCTGTCCAAGGTGCCCATCCTCTGCCCCTCCAACCTTAGAAAACGCAAGGTTAACGGCACAACCCCAGAAATAACCCCTCAAACCCCTCAAGTCCTGCTGTGCAGCCATCTTTGACACCAAGTCTGTTTGCAGCCCCAGCTGTGCTTCTAATCTTACCCTTGAACCAAAGGGCCTCCCCGCCACACCCAGCAACGTCACTCAAAACAGACGCACAATCCCGCATTTACAGCATGACCCTCTCTCGTTCCTCAGACAGTACGTCCAGACAGTCGGAGGCACGAGACATTATTGGGGAGTTTTATTAGCAGCCCTGGCAGTTAAGGTGAAGTATCCTGTTTGTTTTCTCTGTGGTTGGCTCCCCTGTGAAAGCATTTAACCTGTCTGCGTTGGTGTTTTAGTGTCCAGCCTGGCAGAGAGCTCAAACCCCTTTTTTTGTGACTTCCTCTCTTGGTCATTCCAAGGCCCCTGCCAGTGTCACAGGGTTAATCAAGTCTGACTGCCACATCCATACGCTGGGAATTTCCCCTTTACTGCCTGTCACACCAGCCATCTTCCCAAAAAATTCCTACAATAATTACATAAATATTCTTGTATGTTCTTCCAGTACAAGGGATCAAGCATTTACAATGGTGGGTCATTTATCATTGAATCAGCTAACTTGATGGTACTTTGAAAAGTGCAAGGCATGCTGTGCCAAAGTTCAGATGGAAATTTTCCAGTTATCCATTAAATTTCCACAGCTGCAGTTTATATATACTCACATAAGGACATTCACACATAATTGCATTCTTATGAAGCAATTACATATCCACCAATAAAAATGTACATCAACCTGTTAAAAGTAAATAGGAATCAGTTTAAATAGAAATGCGGTTGCCTGTAAAACTGCTGTGAATGCTGCTCCTAAGATGGCTTTGCTGTTGGTCAGGTCACACATTTCTCTCTGCGGAGGCTGCTCGCTGTCGTTCAGCAGGCCTCAGCGCAAACACGGGGCTCGGCCCGGTTATTGACGTAAGCTGGGAGACGGTGTCGGGCTTGACTGTCGGAAATTTGAACCCATTTCCTAAGATTTCTATAGTGGAGAGCAGTGTGTAAACAGGATTCCCAGGAAAGGGAAAGAGAAACATGGGAGGGGAGTGGTGCGAAAAAAGGGGTGGCGGGGGGGTTGTGGGAGCGGGGTGGGGTTTTTCAGAAGATTAAGCATCAGATTTATCCAATCAAAGGAAGGCCTCATGTCATTTATATACAGTTTAAATTACAACAAGGCCTGTGGAAGAGGAAGGAAATAAATGTATAGGGAACTACGACTTTGAGGAGGATAAACAAGGGCCTGCCATTACATCACTGATGCGTATATCAATCTTTTACTGTGAATGATACACTTTGATAATATGCCACATCACAAGGCTAAATCCAAAATCAAAATACCAATCTCACCTCCGCATCACATTAACATTCACTTCTGAAATTCACATTTAATATTCACTATCATTTCTCACAGATGAGCCCCAAATGCCATCCATCATAAACTAAAGGTGGTCCAATACACTGTGCCATGGTTTTGGAACCCAGACAAGGTGATTTTGTGGCTGATGTTATGACCGATGTTATGACAAAGGAACTTTATGATGGGAGGTGGGAAAAAGCTGCCTGGGCACAGAGAGAGGAGAAAAAGAGGGGGGGGCTGCTTTCTGCTTTCACACAATGTTCCCCAGTAGGGGCAGGTCACAAGGTACCGTTGGTTATGCAACGCAGGGGGCGGGGAGGGGAGCATTCGACAGGGGTGACATGGGGGTGATCCATTTTGCTGGACGCGGCTCTCCTGCGTGAGAACTGGGGATGACGCGGTCGTGTTTGCCGAAGGCTGGGCGCAGGTCAAACATGCCGTAGCTTTTCATGGTGGGGCACCTGTCACATCCAATATGTGCACAGGGGACGTAGGACTTTTGCCAGCTTTTGATGGTTGCCATAGAGACGACATTGCGAAACCTGCGAGGTGTTTGGTCACTCGTAGGTATCTTAATTCCCGCGGAGAGGCCGGACCACTTGCTGGAGAGACTGTAGTTTTTAATTGCATAAATACAGTGTTCAATGTGCACTGAGGTGAAAATGAGTAGGCAGTCACAGGCACCTCCTTTAAGAGCCATGGGAATTACAGTGATCAAGAGTAATGTCGTTATCATGCACCAATGGTCATTATCAGATTACCTTGAAGGAGATATAACATTTTATGAAAGGAGAAACTGCAGGAAGATAGTGAGAAGATTTACAAAGAGGGGTACTACTGTAATGCAAGGAAAGCATAGGTTTTGTAATATAGGTTTAAAGGAACATAAATTTATAATTCAGAGTGGTGCTATGTTACTGTACCCTTGATTAAGCAGTTTAGTCCTAATTGATTAAATTATCAAGCTGTATTAACTAAGAAGTGATAATGAGCCAAATATATACTGAACAATTAGTAGAGGTATATTTTTCTCTTCATCACCAAATGCCAAACACAGAGCAGAGGTAAGAGTTACATGGAGATTGATGGGATTGGAAATTTTCCACTGTGGGTCTACAGCCCAGCAGACCACTGGCACTCCCACACTGAGCTATGATTCAACAGTCCATACATGGGCCAATAAATCCCCCTCTCTGCCTCTCTGTCTGTGTGTTTGCACAGCACTCACTGGGACCCACACATGGATCTAAATGAGATCTGGCAAACACTAGGAACTGTGGAGTTTTCTGTCTGAACTGAAAAGAGCTCAGATTAAAATGGATTAACGGTAGGGCACATGGGAAATATGGATGGGGGGGATTGGGTGGGGGGGGGTGTTCATGCTAATCATTAAGACAGTTCCACAAAACTGTACTGCACCACCAAATTTTTATGACTCAAAATAGTTTTTTAGTTACCGGAATAATGAATAAACACGTAACAGATTTCAGCATTCACAGATCATGGCCAGAGCACAGATTGGGTGGAGAACAGAGAAAACAGGGAAAGCCCAGAGACACTCATATTCTGAGTACTACGGAGAACCGAGCATAGCACTGATACAGCACTGTCTCATTGGTGACACACATATTGGCGCTCAGAAGCCTGTAGGGCAACTGCTTCCCTGGTGACGAAATGGGATAATGGTACACCAAACCTTCTGGTCATCAGGAGGGAATGACTGAATGGCACACGCACACAGTAAAATATCCAGTGCTATTATAGCTCTAACAAAGTCTGAAATTGATTAAATTTAGTCTCTCTGAAGTGTTCTCTATCAGCATTCATTTAATGCTAATATTTCACTTTACTTTGGCTCATAGCTATTCCTTCAGGATTACCCAAGGGGAAACAGAGAGCCATTGAGTCAAGAGCCCAGTAACAGTTGACAAGCAGAAAAGTTTGAAGTGTTACCTGGATTATGGCGTTTGAGGGCGGGGGACAGGTCATGGACAGGTCTCAGCACCTATTGATACGAAGCACTCAACGTGTCCCAAGCTGCCATCCTCCATGGAAGCTGATCCCCTGGGATCATCACACGAACAGCACTAACAGGGGGTGCTGATTGAGCCCCCTGCCACCGTGGAATGTTCTGGAACATGTTAGGTTCTAGAGCCTTTATGTGGTCTTTCACATGCACGTTGGCACTGGTTATTTACTGACTTCAAAAAACTGCCCTTTCAGAGTTTACAAGGCACATATACTCATAATTGTTTTGTTCCGGCAAACAAGCCAGCCGCAAAAATGCGCCGTCGTAAAAACCTTAGCATTACTTCTTGTTTGAAAAATGCACTAAATCAAGTCTAGGTACTTCAATCAAACAGTCTGCACCTGATGTTTAAGATACTGCAGCTGGCAGGCACTGCTGAGTCTCATTATGTTAAGCATCTTGAAAGACACCTGGAGTGGTTCTCTCAGCAAACAAAAACCTAAGGGCAAGAGTTTGGTTAGACTTTGCCATAAATAACCTTTGCCATGTCTATTCACAGTGGGATTGTGCTGCATGCATACAACTTGTATTATTAAGGTTCAAAGAAAGTAGTACATACATCCTATTGTTTTTGCTGGAATTATTTCTTTCTTTCTTCTTCAAACATTCATCCCGCAAGTCAAATTGATGCCAAATGTCCTGCAAACATTCAGGCTTTCCAGATCTACAACTTTTCCATTGGGGCTATTCATGTTCACCATCTTGATTGACCGCCATTTTGTTTTATATGTAAAACTGTTTTTTTCCCCTATGGTTTTTCTATTGGTCCTGTTTGTATTGGAAAGCAAACATAAACTCAAAGAAAAAACAAACATACCACATATCAAAGCAATTACACAAACCGTTTGGCCACGATTTCCAAATGAATTTGCATAAGTTACACCGAAGTAGCTATACCAACATTTCATTTAAAATGATCAATAGGGGGCACCACAAGTGTTTTTTGTTAATTCCAGTTAGCTCGTTAAAGCTAGCATGCTGGAACTCATCACATAACCAACAGGCATGTCTCAACACCAAATAAGGACATAATTTCATAAGAGCACGATTGGACCAAGGGTGACACTACAATGGCCTTCCAAACTCAAAAAAAAAAAAAAAACAGGTATGAAATCTTAACACTTTGGCCTAGAGAGCTGAAATGTTTTCAGGACATGCTAGCTGAAGTGAGATAAATCTTTCATACACCAGTACCTACCACTGATACTGCAGCTGACCCACTCTGTTTATAGCTGTTATCCCACAGCATTACCTTCCTAAACCATAGGTTACAGATAAACTGGGCATACATTAGACAGAAATGTCAAGTTGTAATCAGTCAGACTTATTTAATATTAATACATTGGGTTTTCAAGAAAATTGTTAATGCACGTTTTCATTTTGAGTCTTTTGTTAATGTTCCAGGAAGTTGTTATTTTGTGACAGATTTTTTGACTGTGAAACATCAGTGCAATGTAGTGATGTACTCGGCAAACCTCAGCTGCTCTGTGCAGGATCCATATTCCAGTGTGTTTCCATGCACAGTTGTGACCGCCCAGGTATGCTGACTGGATCAACAACATCAACACGACAGCCCGGAGACACAGCGTTGTACACCCGCCCTCTTCACTGTGTACCCACCCAGCTCCTCTTAATAAAAAAACCTCACTAAAAAACAGACAGATAAATGCTTCAGATGAATTTGTTTTGTATTGTCTTGGGTCATTTGCAAATGTGCAATGTAAAGTCATTGCATGCTGTGAGCTTTGTGTGCTCAGGTAATATGATAGGGAGTAGCACTTGGAAAAGGAAATATGAAAAAATATCATAATAAGAGTAAGAGGTCAAAAAGCAGTGGAAACATAAGTACAGACAGAGTGCCATGTGTGTTTTGTGGGTGTGCGTGTACATGTGCCTGAGCGTGAGCGTGCTTGTTTTTGTGTGTGTGCGTGTGTGTGTGTGTGTGTGTGTGCTCTGTTTTCACTTTCTGACTGACTGACTATGAACTGCATTCTTCTCCAGTGTCTGTTACTCAAATGGTGACAACCATTGCAAGATTATTGTCACAACAGAGTGGCATGTCTCTCTTCACCGCTCATTAACAAAAAGTGATGATTTCTCCATGAACACTCTGGCAATAGCATACTCAGTGAAATGCCTTTGATCTTACTGAGGTATTTATAGGAAATATTGATTGATCCAGTGTTTCCTTTTCCTAATTGACCTTATTTAGAAAGCAACAAAATTTCCCAAGAGAGAGGACAAGACTTTCAGATTTTATGTCATTTCATTTTCATTAAAATTGCACTCAGCAAGAAGAACAATGCGCTTGTTTTTGTGCCAAGAGAGAAATAAATCTTTTCCTCCTCACACAATACAATGCCATTTCCTGACCCAAATAACAGTTTTGCACTGTGGATTAATGCTGGATAAATAGGAGCTGTTTGCCAGCTAAACAAAGATGGTTTGCCAGGCTTTGAAGAGCTTTTCAGCACTCCCAGCCCCAAACTCCTGAACCAGGGGAGCCGATTGAATTACAACCAGATGTTAATACGAGTACAGCTTTCATTTCAATTTTTCTTTCTGAAGTAGCAATCTTTATGTACCTCTGTGTGTCAGTGGGAAGGGGTGTATATGTGTGCACATTAATGCAGGCTGAATATATATATATATATATATATATATATATATATATATATATTTCAAATGAGATAGGATTTAGGAGTTGGGAGCTAGGTGGTACCATTAAGCTGTTACCCTGAGATTCCCCCTCTCTGCCTCTTATTTCCAACCCTCCCCCATTCTTAATCTCCCTTAGAATCTAACCTCCTAACTGTCCAGGCCTGGCCTTCGTGGGTTCTTAAAAAACTAAATCAAAGCAGAGTGTATAAACATGTAAATCCAGAGAATGTGTAATGTTACACCTTGGTATTTCCCTTAAGTGCCTCTGTATCTATGTAGCCACGGTGTAATGGTGTCTAGATATCCTAGGTTGAAGTCTTCTTTCACATGAGCCGCTCTTATAGTCCCTCTGCTGGCTACTTTGCTGATTGCAGGCATATGAACTGGAAGCAAAGTTTGAAGAAAAAGAGAATCACAATGAACTTTTATTTGTCATGGATGAACAAATTTACTTTCCGCAGAAAATAGATTGAAATTTTATTTTTATTTGTGGGAAGAGTGTTGTGTCTATGTGTGGTTCACATCAAGTCTATGGTGAAGTGAATACATAGAGATGTGTCAAAACATGACCACGGCAGCACAGCGCAAACTTGGGAGAGGGGGGATTGAGGAGGTTCAGAGTGGACCCATTTTCAGCAAGGCCAAATACAGCATCAAATACACATTACTGCACATTACAACCACTTAGCAGGCACTCTCATCCAGATTGATGTATAGAAGTGGTGTAATTAACACCAGTTTTATACTCAGGAAAACAAAACTGTGTCCTGAGATAATTAAGAAATTAATATCCCAGCACACTCAAGGTCACGAACAAAAGTATAAGTCCGGTTGCCAATAATTGTGGCAAGAAGGCCAGACCTCAGTGACTTTGAAAGAGGGCTGTGGCAGGCGCTTCAGTGATAAAAACAGTAATCATGCCGGTATTTCACAGGGTCTCCGGTAAAGTTGGCTTGAATGCCTGAGTGAAAGACATCTTCAGCTAAGGGCAACTGCAGCCGTAAGTGTATATACCTATATTATGATGCTCTTGCATTAGTTTGGGATCCAAGGCAAAACAAGTGAGAAATTATTGGGGTCTATTAACCCCAAATATCATCCTAGGTTCCATGCCGACATCACCTTAGACCCTGTTTCTTATGAAATATCAGTTAGTTGAGCTGTCTTCATTGCTGAAGCTCCTGCCAGGAGTGCCCAAAGGCAGGGCACAAATCACTCATCACACCTGGCAGTACGTGTTTGTGCTTACAGTGGTGCAAAGAGCACAGGCAATGGACTACTGAGCGGTGGAGAAATGTTATGTGGTCAGATGAATCAACCTTCACCATAGTCATAACAAATAGACATGTGCACATGCACTGCATGCCTAAAGACACTTCCAGGCTTGAGTGCTTGGTGAAGGATTCTGCTGGTTGCGTAATGGTACAGGTTCTATTCTCCTAACATGGTTTAAATTACTTCCATCTTTTTGACAACGCCCTGTATGTGTGAATACATATGTATATGTGTGTTGGTCTATGTATAAACAGCTTATATGCCTATGCTTTGTCCCTTAGAATCCCTCTGTAATGATTAAGCGTATTGCCTATACAGCCAGAATATCTGCTTGCATGCTAGTGTGCATCTGAATGGGTTTTTTCTGGATGTAAATCCAGAGAGACTGCCATAAAGCTCTTCCTCTTGCAAGCTAAATAATTGTAAAAGGAAAAACAAAACCCACTGAGTCAGTGCACCTTGTATATTTTTATTGCTTTAGTCAGAGGGGAAGCTTGAGTTCTCCTCAGCTGCTTCCCAGTTTTGGAATAAATTTTGCGCAACTTTGCTGTTGTATTTATCGTGAAGGCAAGTGCTTGATATGTAACATGAACGTAATGACAAAGAACAAACAAACAGACACACAGACTCATGCACAGATGCTCTCTCTCTCTCTCTCTCTCTCTCTCTCTCACACACACACACATACGCAACATTGGAAAGCATATGTTCACTCTTCCTTTCAAGTTCAGTCAAAACTGATATTTTTAAAGTGATTATTACTTGTTTAAACACAGTAATTAATCCTCTCTGAGAAACTGGAACTCAACGCACCCTGATTAGGGAGAGGTTCTCTCCTAAGGTGCACAATGAATTGCACGGACTAAACAAGCTGATCAGAAATCAGGACATCGGCATGGCTAAATCTGGCTGGTACCAGCGGTCATTGGAAAGCACTTGGCAAGGATCTGGACACAGTCAGTGCTCTGTGGATGGAAACTGGCAACTTCTCCCAGATTCCTTTGGTTCAGTCAGCCAGTGCAGGCCCCTCACATACACCCAACAGGTGGCACTTATTTGTCACATTTGATGTGTGTAGGCAGCTTGGACATAATGTGTCACAATACTTGCTTGTGAGAACGCTGGCGTCAAAACCCTTTAGGAAATGTCAGGCTGCTAGCAAGGAGCAGAGATGTTTTTATGCGCTGTAATATTGTGCTTTGTTTTAGGATAAATTTTGTCAACGGACTGTTTTTTCCAAGATTTCTGGAAGCCAGTGTCTTGATGCCCTTTCATAAAGACAGTCTTGGAAAAGGGGTGAGAGAGTTTGTTAAAAGGAAGAACACAATTCTAAAAAAAAAAATATTTATAGAATGACACACAGAAATAATGGAATGACATAATGGCGGTATCATATCACCACTGGGTCACATACATATCATACCAACTTCTGAGCAGGCATGTAGAACACATTAGAACTCTGATCTCCTCCCCTTGATATTTGTGTATTCATATCTTCAAAAAAAGCTCTGTAAACTTGTAGTTCCAGGACTGGTTCAAAATGTAAAGTGCAAGAGAACAGGGTACCAACAAAATGGGTGCATTTGCATGGGAATAAGCACAGATTTACTCACCCCCCAAGTAAGGCTATCTGCTTTGCAATTTTTGTAATAAAAAAAAACTCAGCACAAATGAACAGTGTTTAGGGCTGACAGAACTGGCAGAGCGCACCAGCCCATCAATTAAAGCCCCGAACCCCAGACATCACCTCGCTGGGAACGGGGGCTTTATTAGGAACCCTGACAAGATCAGATCGTGACCCCCTCACATTAAAGCAACTCCCAAAATAGCCTTTGTGAGCGGGGAATACACTGTAACGATGAAAGCCGGGCTCACCCCATCAGTGGAGAGGTGTCCACATTGCCCAGCCAGTGCTGGGCCTTGCACAAAGATAAAGCATGTCAAACGTGATCGCCGTAGACACAGCCATGACATCATCCTCGATGAGCCATTTTTTTCCCAAGACGACGGCCAAGCGGAGCAGCGGGGAAAAACTGGGGCGCGTGAGCGGGCTTGAACTCGGACGCGTACGCACACAGGCACATACGCATACCGTCTCTGAGCTAACATGTGCTGTGCACACACGGCAACGATGATGTCAGCCCTCTCCTGAAGAGAGGTGCTGAGAGACAAACAGAGGCACACAGGACCCCAATTTCCCCCCATCCTGAGAGGAAAATGTGAAGTTAATGAGTCCCACATCACAGGCCTGAGAGCTCAAGGGCCCTTTTAACAGATACCGCCTGTGTCATTCTGTCAGCAAGGCTCGAGAGAGGCGAGGGATTGAATTGGGCCTGTTTACTTTCCTGCCTTAATTTGCACATGATGTGTGGGTAAAGAGAATGGACACTGGACAGATGGAAAGAGAGCCTAAACCAAAATGAGAGGTTCTTCTGTGCAAGAGCCACTTTTTTTTATTTTTTTCAACTGCCAAACTTCCAGTCCCACCTCATTCCATTTCCTCATTTTTTGGTGTTCAGACTGTTTATCATCTAGGGTAAATTAAAACAATTTACATACGAGGCATATTTTGTTTCCTGACTCAAATAAGCATGAGAGTTTTCACTACATGGAAGGAAAACACATGTTTCAAATGGAGGGGGATCTATCCCCATGTAGTATTTACCACATCAGGATGGCCATGACTGTATTTAACATAATTTATGGCTCAAACACTGATACTGTACACGAAGAGACCATAACCATCAAGTTTGAGACTGTACATATTACAAGTTGCACAATGTCAGTGAACTCCAGGCTGTTGATGAATGGGCATAAAAGCATTTTCTGGCTTAGACCAGAAACCCCCAAATGCCCATATACCAGCCACTGTAAAGTTGGCTGGTCATCAGAAACTTTGGTCAATATCTAAAATTCAAAAATATCCTTCATAGTGCACAAAAACTTACTGGGCCAATGTGTTTGCTATATGTGTGTGTTTGTGTGGGTATGCATGTGTGTGTGTGTGTGAGGGGGGTGGGGGGGGGGCTGAATATTATTTGAACCTTACACACACGTCTGTGCATTTATGCGTCAACATGTGTATGCCTGTTTGGATGAATGTTTGTGTGGGGAAGAGAGAAAGAGAAAGTGTGGTTGAAGCAGCATACACATGGTTAATGACAGCTGGGCTTAATTCATTTCCAAGCTCTGAGACAAGGCAACCAATCTCCACGGGAGAAAGTAGGGAATGTGGCAATGAGCTCATCTGTGTGTGGTGTGTGTGTGTGTGTGTGTGTGTGTGTGCGTGCATGCATGCATGTGTGAGTGTGTGCGAGTGTGTGTGTGTGTGAGAGAGAGAGAGAGAGAGAAAGAGAGAGAGATTATGTGAATTTGATGTTGTGCTCTTAGTTTGCAGTTGAATGTCTGTACCCAAATAAAAAAAAAAACATGTATGAATCTTGCTTGAATCTTAAAATATATTGCTTATGAAATGCTACAATGCTGTTGTCCACCCCCTCCAGGAAAACCACATTTCTGAGCATAGAAACACCACTCTTGTTGTATCTGGCAGACACAACTGACTAATTTTCCATCCAGTAAAAGGATTATGAGAATGAAAAATGATGGCTGGCATGCAAAATACTTCAGAATAAAGAACATTACAATAAAAAAAGATTAGATCCACTAGAGAATGGATAGTGGGAACTACATGTAAAAAAGGAGTTACACCCAACATGTACCCAAATTAAAGATTCAGGGAATTTCAACCTCACTCCAGCCCAGTGGTTCAGGAGACCATGCAACTAGAATTAGTAACTGCCCCCTGGTGGTCATAAGCTGAAAACAGGGGAGGGTGGTTCTGATAATGTTGGTTACCATTATCAGGGAGTAGTAATAGCAGTTTTTATAGCCTTCTTATAAATAGAATGGCTTAGCAATTGTATTATTATTATATGACACAAATAAAACAAAGAGAATTAAAACCAAAGACTTTAAAGTAAAATCAGGACAACACAGAAAAACATCATGGCAATTTCCTCACCAGCACAAGACTTCTGATCAGGATGCTTTTAATTACCCTCACAAATACTCAAATATTTTTATATCATTGTTACTTTTTTCCTCAGGTAGTTGTCATGTCTGAATCTCACCAGCTATGAATGTTGACATTACGATACTAAAATATACTTCATTTTCTGTTTCAGTCTGCTCACTGATTTTGGCTCGCTTCTGCTAATAATGTGTTTTGTTTATTTTGTAACCTGTGTCAGATCTTTAAATATAAATGACCTTTTAATATACAGTGGACATGATCACTTCATAAACCTCCAAGGAAACAGCATTTGCAAAATTCAAGCAACCAGGGGAAAATTCTGGTCCTGGTTTGTGATCATGAGTGTGGCCATGGGACCGTGTCAACAAGAATTTTAGTTCTTAAAAAAAGAAATACTCAGAAAAACAAGTTTTAAAGGAATAATGGAATTATAATAAATGTACTCTGTATAGCTTTTGACTTCTTCCATATGTTTGAGCTTAAAATATACAGTAGCTCAGTAATGAAGTTGCTTATTCTATACAGGCTTTCCCCCTCATTTTCAACAAGGGTGCCAACAATTCTGGAATTGACAGAAAATTGCAGTGATAGGTGTATCATTTTTTAAGTGTGGCATAATCACCTCACACATCTAAATTTGGGAATATACTTTCATGGGAAAATTTAAACTTGCACCATACATTGGTAGTATGGGAGTAGTTTGCAGTGCATCCTGCATTATGTTCCTTCTGCCGTATTTACACGCTAATACTACCAAACCCCTATATTTATGATAATATATTTACATTAGCTTAATTTACATTTAGTTGTGCAGATGAAGTAGATAATGTCTTTATACAGGGCTGGCCCTAACCTTTGTGGGATCCCGAAACAAAATTTTATTTTGGTCCGTCTGAAATGAAAGATGTGGACTTATGATGGGGGAGATTATTCTGTCATGTTCCTTCCAGACTGGGCCCCCAAAAGCCCCCACTCCCAATTAAATAAGCTGGATGTGCAGGCCTATGTTTAAGTACAGCATGCTGATGAAGTAGGAGCATGGTGTAATCACAGTCAGAAATGTGTATGGACTCCAATGGAAGTTAATGATCAGTAGTCCTACAGTTGGTGATTTGAGGACTATTTCATTTTACATCTACTGTGCGTCCTCTGATAAGCCTTAAACTGGTCAAGTACAAACGTTGTTTTGGAGGATAATACTTTATTTCTCCCGTTTTCCATGAGGCCTTTTTTATTTGAGAGCTCACTATCAATGTACAATGTGCGTCTCATAACAGTAGCCGTTAGTGACTGTATACATTTAAAATCAGACTGAGATTTATCAGTCATACACAATATTCTGCTAAATGTGTGCAGGCATTTATGCATGTCATACAGTCATTTTTTTGCGATTCTTGTGAATCTACGGCCGATTTTTGAAGGATATCACTCAGATTCCATGTTCTTCAGAATACTTCTGCTACCAACAAAAACATAATGGAAATGAACTCTCTTTCATATCGAGAATTCTAGATAATACTGCATTGTTGCGCGAAGTGATACAACATGATCATAAACACGCCAGTATCTTCCGCCAGTATCGTCACACGATTTCGTCGAAGCAAACCCTTCTAAATACACGCGGCTAAACGTTACTTTATCTTTAATAAATGTATGAAACGGACGTTTAGATAGAAACACCCTTTTTATTTATATTTTTTTAGATAAAGCTATTTTCAACCAAGTCGGCTGTTATGGATCTAGCTACTTTGTAATTCGAAAGAAGTCCCAGTCAAAGCCGCCATTTCAGAGTAGAGCAGACGCTTTGTTAGCATAGACCGATCCGGAATATTGCTGCAAAGGTTGACATAAGTAGCCTATACCTTGAGTATCAAACGGTAAAATTACAGAATCGAAATTCCGAAGTATCTAGTTAGTAGTAAGGTGTCGTCGGTAGGTTCGACGAAGAAAATAAAGTTATAACTGTGCCAGTGACCTTGCAATTTTAGTTTGGCGTGATGTCTGATTAGCTCGCAGGCTAACGTTAGCTAGCTAGCTAGTTCCCAGATCAGTTTTCACGCCGGTCCTAGCTATCTGAGCATTCGGCCTGTGACTGGGCGGACAGTAGTATCAGCTAGCTAGCTACGATAACGGAAGAGCAAAATAGCTAAATTTCTTTGTTACTCAAACTACAAAACTGACGACCGCTTTGCGGAATTCTGAAACTGAGGAGGAGATGGCGAGCTCCGTTGGAAACGTGGCTGACAGCACAGGTACGTAAGCGAACATTGGTAGCTAACTGGCGTAGTTAGCATGCAAACAGAAATAATCGTAACAAATTATCCATATCAGGCGCTTCCTAGCTAGCTATAATCTGTGAATACTACTAGCCACAAACAAGCAAGTTTAGCACGAGTAAAGTAACTAGTCTATCTGCTCAACTAGTTTCGAATTTGCGTGCGTTGTTAGTCTAACTCTAGTTCCACGTTGGTGATACCTGGTTAACTTGGGTCACTGTTTTTTTCGGTTCCGTTTTTTTACTTAACTAAATGTGAGTTAGTCTAGCTAGTCGTATTTCGTTTGTGTGTGGTTAACGTTGTGTATCTAGGTAACATAGGTGTTTGGTTATAAAGATGGCCAACTAGAAGAGGTTATTACTAGCTGTGTGGTAGCTAGACGTTTAGCGCTAATTTAACGTTTGGTTGATCGGGAACAGCTTGGCTATATCATAACGTGGCGACATATAATGGCATAATTCACTCTAGAAATGTAACTTGAATGTTAACATTGTAACGTTAGCTAGTTGCAGGCTATCGAGTTACGGTATACAGCGAGCAGTAAAACCATTATCGTTAGCGTGAACTATGGCCATGATGATGCAGTTTTTAGAATTGGTGGCAGCAGAGTTTTCTATCTAGTCCAGTCTACTATTTATCCTTTCAGCTTATTTAATTTATGTTGTGTCCGTTCATTAGCAAACATTACGCGCGAACTAACCTGGGCACGACTAGTTGGCTGATGGTTAGCCCAACGGAGCTATCTTGGTAGCAATCAAAAGGCTGTGATTAGCGCCTAATGTAAAGTTAGGTGACTCCGCAGCCGTCAGAAATGGAAAATTACTTTGGAAATGCTTATTATAACATGTTATTATTTGTGCCAACGCATTTCGCTGACTTGCTTCCACTTCCAATTGCTTACGCATTATGATTTCCACCCTCCTCCCAACTATGCTGTGTTTCCCTAACCTGCTGGACAGCTAGCAAGCTACTCTAGCAGCTATTTTGCTAGTCTAACCATATTTAAACCTCGTAGACTTTCGCTTCGGTAGCTCCACGACATGTCTGCATTTAATTTATCCTATTTCACTCCCATTTTAATGGTTGTTTAATTCTAGGTGTTTACGTAGAATCATCCCTTTTATGTTAATAACCATTTTCACTACGCTGTCAGTTTTTTTCTGACATTAGACACGGAGGCAAGAAGGGAGCTTTCCCAGCGGTAGACTTAGCTATTGTTGTTAGAATTCAGCCGGTCGTGCGTAATATTAAAATATGTATTTATCTTCTCGCTAAATTAAAAATTTTCCGCGTTAGACAGAAAGGAATGTCACACTGGTCTGTTTTGGCACTCTAGGACTGTCCCACGTTAGCTAATAATTAGTTCGCTATGTTAACCCAAACACCCTTCCTATAGCTAACAGTGCTAGTGAAACGAATCTTGGCTAACACAGCTTGGCTAACGTTATGGTTGCGAATCTGTTCTGATGTCGCAGTTCCGGACAAATGTGTGTGTCGCGCGCATGAATCGCGGGTTGATACCGAGTTACCATAGGAAGTCATTTTGTTAGCTCATGATGTGGAGCAACCCCATTATAGCTTCTGTAAAATGCACATGTTCAATCTCTGCATAACAGTGTTGCGCAAGGTGCTTCTGAGTTAATGCAGTGTGTTTGCTTACTTTAGACCACAGTCCTTCAAAATGTCCTCATACTATCCATTGTAAAGGCGGCAGTTTTCCCGAAAGTTCTGTAAATATTTTTAAAATCTTTCATCATGCACAACAATGTCTGGCCCAATTGAGGAAAAAAATGAAGACATCTGGCGCACAAATAGCTATTTCCATCCTCTTCGACGTGTAAAATATTCATACAAAAAGGTGCTGACCACTTAGAACTAACATTAAAGTTGTCACAAGAGCTTTAGTTAGCTTATGCTGACAGATTTAGCGACCCAAAGGTGTCACATTACTGTTTTTAAGCAGTGTGGTTATATATGCTGATCATAAGGTATGTGGCTGAATTTGGGCATTGTAAAGGGAACCTCCACGGGAAAGAAGCCCAAATGTGGAGAATGAAAAATTAAGAATATACTAAGCAATGTTGGGTACCATAGTTTCCTCAATTTTTTAAAGACATAGGTATGGGAAGAAAGTTCTTCAACACCCAAACTTAACAATAGATTCTGTTTGTATTGTTCAAGAGCCATTCTTCTCTTCAGCCATACTTACTCTGTAGTGCAAGACACTGTCTAGAGTAGACACTGTGTTACAAATGCAAATGCTTTGGCTAATTCAAATCAGCAGCTGTTAACACTTTGCCCCTAGATACAGAGAACCGTGTACGCCCCTTTAGAAAGCCAGACCTTCGAGCCAGAGAGGGAAAGCAATCCCAAAGTAAAAGAAAAAGTCCCAGCTTTAAAAAAAAATATATAAAATTTTACGTGGAAACCAAATAGGATATTCTTAAGTGACCTTTGCATTTTGAATTCATATTTCTCCCCAGCTGGGGTTTCCTTTAAATGACCTAGTCAGTATTGATACAACATACTGAAGGATGGATTCTGTGGTGATCAGTGGTTATATACATCATGTCATATTCATGAAACTGTTCTCCTTGTCATTTTTTGTTTCTTCTATTCATGTTTTATTTTCTCCTTCCATTTTTTCTAACATTTTGTCTTCCCCCCCATCCCCCCTCCCCCTCCCTGGGTTGTGTTGGTGCTCCAGAACCGACCAAACGTTTGCTTTCCTTCCAAGGGTTGGCAGAGCTGGCACACCGGGAGTACCAGTCTGGGGACTTTGAGGCCGCAGAGCGGCACTGCATGCAGCTATGGAGGCAGGAGCCCGACAACACTGGGGTGCTGCTGCTGCTCTCCTCCATACACTTCCAGTGTCGGCGGCTCGACAGGTGAGGTGGGGGGGAGGGAGAGGGAGGGGCGTGGCCTGTGCCCACAAAGCCCGCCAACTGGGGAGTATGTCCCTGCGTGACAGTTTGGTTTACCTTTTCGGTACGCCTATGAAGCTAGGTTATTCCATTTAAAAAAAAAGATGTTTTATTGCTTGGACTAATATGTAATGCTTACTACATGGGGGAAATGTTTTGTGGCAGATGGAAAAGGCTGTGTTTGATATAAACTTCTGTGTAAGGAGAGGGGTGTGATGGAACACTGTTTTATGCAGATGTGGTCTAATAGCGGGCAAAGCTAATACTCTCGAGTCTATATCTGGTTCCAACTGAGTCTATCAGTCGTGTTGGAGAGCGTGTTTCTGGCAAGCTTTGGCACTGCTTAAAGGCACTCACTTCGGGTATTCCTCTTCCACTTCCTCTCGCCTCACTTCCTTTTCTAAAGCCTGTCCTTTCTCTTCAGCGGGGCCAGAGGTCCTTTTTCCTCCTTACAGACCGTCTTTGGGCAAACGCTGGTGCCTGGGTTTCTGTCCCCTTCTTTCTCCTTGTGGTTTCGACGTTGCCGTAGGGGCAAGGGAGTGCCGCCCGGGCCACCCGGGAGGCGGAGCCCCCAGCCAGCCCCCTCGAAGGGCCACTCGCCTCTGACGCCTCTCCCCTCCCGCCCCCGCAGGTCGGCCCACTTCAGCACCCTGGCCATCAAGCAGAACCCCATGCTGGCGGAGGCCTACTCCAACCTGGGCAACGTCTACAAGGAGCGCGGCCAGCTGCAGGAGGCCATCGAGCACTACCGGCACGCGCTGCGGCTCAAGCCCGACTTCATCGACGGATACATCAACCTGGCCGCCGCGCTGGTCGCCGCCGGCGACATGGAGGGCGCCGTGCAGGCCTACGTGTCCGCCCTGCAGTACAATCCCGTGAGTCGTCCCTCGCCACCCCCCCTTTTCTGTTTCTGCCATTTCAAGAGACCGTCCCCGAGTTTCTCCTCTGAACTCTGTGTTTGCGTTGGTCTTGCAGGATCTGTATTGTGTGCGCAGCGACCTTGGAAACTTGCTCAAAGCCCTCGGGCGACTGGAAGAGGCCAAGGTACGTCCCAGCGCCTCTTCTCCTGCGGTGTCTTGTTTTGTCTTTTTTATTTATTTTATTTTAATTAGATTTTTTTTTTTTAATTTTTTTTTTTATTCCCCTTGTTTAATTAGCTTTAGTTAATTTTAACCCCTGAGCCCCTGGCCCCCGGCCCCCATCTCCTCCTGTTGGAGTGACTGAAACTTCTGTTTTCCACCTCCCTGCTCTCTTTCTAGAGAGTAGCGCTCTGTAGCAGCGGCCCTCAGTCCTTCTCCCTGCCACCTCACCACCCCCCCCCCCCCCTTCCCCTCCCGCGGCCTGGTCACTGTAAAAGTACCCTGGGCTTACCGCTGTCCTTGATGGAGAAACGAGCAGAAGACTGCCGGCCCTCCATCCCACTGCCTCCGGCTCTGGCTTTCCTCTGCCGCGCGAAGGGAGCTGTTCTCAGGGCTGATCTCGTTCTCTTCCCTGTGGTCTGAGGCGGGTGCGGTGCTTTTTGTTTTTTCGTCGAATGCCTGTACTATGTACTCTCGACCCCGCCCCCATTCCCCGCCCACAGAGACCTTTTTATTTATTGTAACTTAAGTCACAGGCCCCTCCCCTCTACATGTCTTTTTCCCCCTCCTGCCAGATACTCTGCTTCACCCTGGCCTATCTCTGTGTCAGTGCCTTTCCACACAGGAAGAAAGGCTGGACTCTCCCAATTGTAAAACGAATTAAATTCAAGCAGGAAATTGAAATGCTTTGACTTTTGCTAACAGCACATTTCATTCTCAGGAGGGATAATGCTGGCTCGGTCTTGAGTAAATAAATGGACTGATGAAGTTAGTGATCTTTGCAATGCCAAAAAAATAAGATGGCTTCTAACCAAAGATATGCATAATTATTTCGGTTGAAGCACCATGCCCCCGCCCCCCACACCCGCTGAATAAAAAGGCAGGAACTGCAGCTCTGTTCATATAAAGCAGACCAACTACTGTTTGGTTTATGGCTCCCCCTCCCCCCGTGCCCCCACTCCTTGAAAATGGTGAGCAGCCAGTGAACTGAATGGTGAACTGGTTTGGAAGTGGCCGTTTTTTTCGGCCGTTTGTCAGAGCTGCCCTGCTGTCATTTCTGCCGGTTACAAGCCATCTTATTTGGTGCCCACGGGGGGCGGAGTGGGGAGGAGCGCCTGGGCGCTGCCTATGCCGCGCCCCCCACCCCCCCCTTTGCTCTGTCGCTCCGCCCCCCCGCGCGCGCTCGCTGAGGGCCCGTGGAGTGCGCGCGCGTGGAGCTGTCTGCCTGACCCCCTCAGCCCCGCCCCGAGCGACTCTGCCAAGTCCCCAAACTGCCCCGTGACCACAAACCCCCCCCCCCACCAATGAAAATACCCCAACCCCACACTCCATTACGCCCTTCACTCCTCAATTTGTTTGGCCTTGGCCTCTGGGTTTGGAGTGGGTGATCGCAGTAATCGGGCCTCCTCATTGGTGAAAGCCCCCTGGCCCCTCCCCCCTCCGGGCTGCGTCCGGCACACAGCTCGCTCTCTGCACTCCACCGCACGCACCAGATGCTGGGATAGTGAGACAGATCGATCGCACGCGCAGCAGCGACAGCGTTACCTCTTTATTCCAGATCTGTGGAAGCTTCTAGAGTAAAACCATTAAATCCCAGACTTCTCTCTTTACCCATTGGCCAGGACTCAGGCAAGCAGGACAGGATAAAGACAGCAGGGTATTAAACCTGTAAAAGAAAGAAGTAAGGCAGACAAAGAATGAATATATATACATATATATTTATAATTTCTTTCCTTTTCTTTCCCCAGTATGCGATGAATATATTATTACCAATTAAATGTGATCAGTTCATTTGGGGAAGATCAAGCCAGCCAGCCTCCCTCTTTAACAAGTAAAAGTGAATCCAGTAAGGAGTATTTTCAATGTGGGACCAAAATGTAATCACTAAACAAAAGCCTTTCTTCTCTCCTTACAACCCCCTGCCCCTCCCTTAAGCATTTGTATTTTCTATGGAAACCAATGGAAAAGTATGTTTTGCATGAGAAAAATGTATTTAGCTAAGCTTTTGTTTTTTTTTTTTTTGTTTTGTGTGTAGAAGATGATTTTTTTTTCCATGTGAAAAGAATGTATTGTTTGCAGACTTTTACTAACGTTCTTGTTTTCTTATTTTGTCTCTCCTGGTTTTTTCACGACTGATATTGTTATTGAGAAGGTTTCAGGAGGGTGACTCTATTCCTGCGTAGGTGCCTGGCGGACAGGAACACTCTAGGGCAACATCAGTCCTCCTCTTCCAGCTGCGGGCGCCCCCCAGAAAAAGTCCAAAAATGTGGTAACGGGTTTGTAACTGCCAGCAAAAAGAAAATCACTCTTCACTCCATGACTGAGTCCTTGTGTTGTGGCTTCCATTGAAGAACAAAAGAAAAAACAAGAGGAAAAAAAAAACAAAAGTAAATAAATGAAAGAAGAAAAGTAGTACTCTTTTAATTTTACTGCCTAGAAAACAGTCATCTTTTTAAGTAATACAAAAGAGACTTGGATTGGAAGCAAAAAAAAAAAAGAGAAAAAAGTAAGAACTCTAACACTTTTTTTTATTTTACTTTTTTGTTTTTACTTGTTAATTATTTTTTTCCTGTTTTGGTTTGTTGTTTTTCCTTCTTTATTTGGAGTTGCAGCGTTCTGCTGAGCAGATGACGCGCTGTGAGTCTGCAGTAACGCAGGGGCTGCGCAGCGACACGGGACAAGCGTGCGCGTGCGAGCTCCCCCTCTCTCCCCCCCTACACCCCCAGACTCCAGCTCTGCCGGCTGCAGACCCGCCCGCCCGCACCGCCAACACGTCACCCAGCGGCCACCCCCGCGCAGCACAGGGCACCATTGGCCTCCAGACCCCCCCAAAAATGCCCCCTAACTCACGAAGACGACTCCTCACCTTACCTGAGCGTTTTAGCTCTAGCAGCAGCAGCCCCGCCCCCCCACATCCTGTTCCTGGCAGCGGGGGAGGTACAGGGAGTGTGGCGGCCTGGCGCGTTGCGGGCAGCGCCCGGTCTGCAGCCGGCGCTCGGGGCCGGAGTCGGCGCAGGCGTGGCGCGGCAGCGGGCAGAAGCGACGGGCGCGGCCTCACTGCGCCTGCATTACAGGGACCTTCGCCCGCGCTCAGCACCCGCCATTCAAGGTTGTGGGAGGGGCCCTCCCGCCGACGCACACGGCAGCCCCATCAGGGTCCCCGCGCCCCTACCACACGCGCTCTTCAGCAGCGCCCTTAGGAACGGTCCCGGGCGGGTTGGGCGGGCTGGGAGGGGCGGGCGGGCGGGATTTCGGAAGGCGGGGGACGCGGGACGGAGCCCGAGGCCGTAACTGAAGAATGGCAGGCTGAGCGTGGGTGCCGGTCGGATCCGCGCAGCGTAGGGAAAAAAGCAGCAAGCTTTAGCGCGGCAGATACTCGCGCAGGCAAGCCCATGCTGCAGACTCACTTTTTGCTTTTGTGGAGAGTGAGCACTAACATGCCTTTTGTCTGCTTTTTTTGTTTCTTTTCTTCCTTTTTATTCAATCTATTTTATTTTATTATTTTTTTTTACAACCCCCCAACCCCCCCTCCTCTACCTGTTCTCCTCGCACCTCTCTGCCTCTTTCTCCCGTTTTTTGTTGTTAAACCTTAAAAGGCCTGTTACCTGAAAGCAATCGAGACTCAGCCTAACTTTGCGGTGGCTTGGAGCAACTTGGGGTGTGTGTTTAATGCCCAGGGAGAGATCTGGCTGGCCATACATCACTTTGAAAAGGTGAGCATGTCTGCGGGATACTTGCTGTAGTCATACTTTATGAGTTTAACAGGCTTGTATTTAGTCCTCAGTGTGCAACGTTCCAGGTAGGTGTGCTGAGAGAAGATTCCTCGATTAACTCTTACTGTACCTTCCCCTTTCAGGCTGTGACGTTGGACCCTAACTTCCTGGATGCCTATATCAATTTAGGGAACGTCTTGAAAGAGGCTCGTATTTTTGACAGGTGGGTGACCCGTCCCTCAGTGCAGAGTGCTTTGCCTGTCAGAGCGCAGGCGAGGCTGTGCGGTGCTGACGGGCACGTTTGCGCTCTTCCCTCCGCAGGGCCGTCGCCGGCTATCTCCGGGCCCTGAGCCTGAGCCCCAACCACGCCGTCGTCCACGGCAACCTGGCCTGCGTCTACTACGAGCAGGGCCTGATCGACCTGGCCATCGACACGTACCGGCGCGCCATCGAGCTGCAGCCCCACTTCCCCGACGCCTACTGCAACCTGGCCAACGCCCTGAAGGAGAAGGGCAATGTAAGGATGTACACGGTGTGTGTGTGTGTCCGCAAAAATGTCCCCACCGCCCAGAGCAGACCCACGGAGTCCCGCACTCTGGCCCTGCTCCTTCTACTTGCTCTGTGCATGCGTCTTGCCCCACACGTGCCAGTAGCGTGTCCATGCAGCTCTTTCCCCTTGCATGCGAGTAGCGTGTCATCCAGATTTCACCATGCATCTGAGTAGCATATCCATGCAGCTTTCCCCACACATGCAAGTAGTGTATCCATGCAGCTTTCACCTTGCATAAGAGTAGCGTATCCATACAGCTTTCCCCACACATGCAAGTAGCGTATCCATAAAGCTATCCCCTTGCATAAGAGTAGCGTATCCATGCAGCTTTGCCCTTGCATAAGAGTAGCGTGTCCATCCAGATTTCACCATGCATCCGAGTGACGTGTTCAGGCAGCTTTCCCCACACGTGAAAGTAGCATGTTCATGCAGCTTTCCCCCATGCATGGGAGTTGCGGGTCCAAGCAGCTTTCCTCTCACATGCGAGTAGCATGTCCATGCAGCTTTTCCCATGCATGCAGGTTTTGTGTCCAGACAGTCTTCCCCATACATGTGGATAGTCTGCATGGTTCTTGCCCAGCGCACACGGGTTTCATGTCGCCTTGTGCTTTAGTTTCGTTCTTTGCCAGTGTGCTTACTTATGCACCTGTGGTGTGCTGTCTTGTGCTTTCATACCGTTGTTGTGCAACAGATGCTTGGACTATCTGGTTATAGGCTGCAGCTTGACTGCTGTAAAGGCGTGCTTTTGCACATGAAGTGCAGTTGCCCCTCGGGGCTGCAGTACTCGCTGGTGTAATGTGAAATCTGCAAGCTGCGCGCGTACGCAGCCTTCCTGCCTGCATCTGAGGCCTCGCCCCAGCGCCCGCGCGGTGCGGCCTAAGGCCTGACGGCCGCCCTCTTCCTCCCCGTTTCAGGTGTCCGAGGCGGAGGAGTGCTACAACACGGCCCTCCGGCTGTGCCCCACCCACGCAGACTCCCTCAACAACCTGGCCAACATCAAGAGGGAGCAGGGCAACATCGAGGAGGCCGTGTCACTGTACAGGAAGGCCCTGGAGGTGAGGGCCTTCTCACAGTCTCTAATGCTTCATGACGAGCAGTGCAGGTGCTACAGGCTCAGCGTAACAGGAAGTGGGTAAATGAAGGCTGGGTATGCTGTAGGCTTGTTGTTCCCTCCCAACTGAAAATGCAGACAATGGAAAACTTACTGTCTCCTGTGTGGTTTGTTTCTTAATGCTGCAGAAGTTGTTTTGTTAGTCTATTTTAAGGTCTATTCATAAACACAGTGGTGCAATACATGGGATTATTGCCTGTCTGGCTCCAAGGCCTTTTTAAAGGAGTGGTTCACTGTTCTCTGTGTCCAGGGGTGGGGTTTTAAGTCACAAATTTTAAACCAAGCCATTCTGTTGAATACAGATGCATTAATCTGATCAACAACCATGCCAAAACACATCCCTGGATACCAAGAACTGTGAACAGTAAACAATTCACCGGAATCTAATTTGATTCTTAATGTACCGTTCAGTGCATTTGAGTTTGCTACTGTCCAGTGGAGATTCCCTTTAATGCCAGGCCTTTGCTGGAATCATTGTTTAAACTGTGGAAGGCAGCACCTCCTCTACATTGTTAAAGCACAAACCTTTGGAAAATATGTAATTGGAGGGTAAATGAAGGAAAGGAGGTGTGAGATGGGTAGGCAAGGCTAGTGTCTGACTTAAACCGTGTGTTGGCAGGTGTTCCCCGAGTTTGCGGCAGCCCACTCTAACCTGGCTAGCGTGCTGCAACAGCAGGGAAAGCTCCAGGAAGCCCTGATGCATTACAAGGAGGCCATCAGGTATGAGAGACCTAGAGCATCCTCAGACTTACATAAGGGCACTCATTCTGTACTTTCAGTAAAATGTCATTACTATAGAATCAGCTCCCTCATTATTCTGATTAGCTGCTTTCACTATCAAAACCCATTAAAGTTATTTTGCCTCTCATGTACATGCATGCCACAGGCTCCTCTTTCTCTCTTTCTGTACTGAATATCTTGCACTGAGACGCATTTGTGGAACTGCATGTTAACCCCAGGGCAGGGCTTTGAGAATGCCTATCTAGCTCTGATTGGCCTGTCATGGCTAGATTTTCTCTGATTGGTCAGGTCTGTGTACCAATGTTTGTGTTAGCTAGACTATCGTGAATACATATAGTCTACACTCTTTCATTGCTCTTTTAGACACATGAGTAAATTAATACCTAATATGTATTTATTTATCCCTCTGTATCTATTAGCCTACGAAAGACATACCTAGCTAGCAAAAGAGATGGCTAGCTAGCTCTCACTAGCTAGTGATCTAGAGAGAGAGATGGCTAGCTAGCCATCAAGAGCTTGCTAGATAGGTAGATATTGAGAGCTTGCTAGACAGATAGCTATTGAAAGCTTACTAGGTAGCTAGCTAGTGAGACGGTCCACATTCCGTTACTGCGTTTCGCCATTCGGTTATGCATTGGTGCGTGTTCTGTGCATATGCGATATGCCCTTCAGCGCATCTCCCTCTGCTTACTGCAGGATCAGCCCCACCTTTGCCGACGCCTACTCCAACATGGGCAACACGCTGAAGGAGATGCAGGACGTGCAGGGCGCGCTGCAGTGCTACACCCGCGCCATCCAGATCAACCCCGCCTTCGCCGACGCCCACAGCAACCTGGCCTCCATACACAAGGTGACCTCTGACCCCGCGCTCTCAAAGAGCCCTTCTCCCGCCGTCGCGCCCCCTCACCGTACCACCACACCCCTTATCCTAACACCCCGCCTCTTGTTCCCCTCAGGACTCTGGAAACATCCCAGATGCCATTGCATCTTACCGCACAGCCCTGAAGCTGAAGCCTGACTTTCCCGATGCCTACTGCAACCTGGCACACTGCCTGCAGGTAACTCCACCCCTCCAGACCTCCCCCCTCCCACGGACTTTCTTATCTGTGTATGACATTCTGTCTGGGGAGAGTAAAACCCTGGGAAAGCGTTTGGTTAGTCTCTTGTTTATATGCTTAGTCAAACATAGTGCTTTCTAACTTTAATTAATAGTAGATTTCACTGAGCAGTATTGCAGTCTGCAGTGAGGTTTGGATGAAAGAAGAATGACATCCTTAGCCGCAGGCTGTCGTATGCAAATGTTGGGGAGCTCCATACTGACCCCTCCGCGCTCTTCTCCCAGATTGTGTGTGACTGGACCGACTACGACGAGCGCATGAAGAAGCTGGTGAGCATCGTGGCCGACCAGCTGGACAAGAACCGCCTGCCGTCGGTGCACCCCCACCACAGCATGCTGTACCCCCTCTCCCACGGCTTCCGCAAGGCCATCGCGGAGAGGCACGGCAACCTGTGCCTGGACAAGGTACGCGCGTCGCACGCAGAGCACGATCTGTTCATGAGATCATTATTTATTCTCGGGCAGCGCCAGTCAGGGTAGGCCTTCCTCGGTCTTATTTTGCCTGCGCAGGAGTGTTTATTGCTGGATACGCGGCGTTGTGTACTAAGGTGCTGTTCTCTGTGCCTTTGCCTGAAACCGCAGATCAACGCGCTCCACAAGCCGGCTTACGAGCACCCCAAGGATCTGAAGGCGAGCGGAGGGCGCCTGCGCGTGGGCTACGTCAGCTCCGATTTCGGGAACCACCCCACGTCCCACCTCATGCAGTCCATCCCTGGCATGCACAACTCCGAGAAGTTTGAGGTACACGCTAGACTCCGGCCAGCCAGTCCATCTCCAGCCTCGTTCAGGCCAGCACCTCATTCTTAGCCTGTTACCTTGTCTCAGCTAGACAATTAGCTGTATGCACCAATGCCTGCCTGCCTGTGTGTGAAATCTAGCTAAAATGTCGGTGTTAATGAATAAATTAGAGCAAAAGTGAAATCCAGAAACAAGTACGGCCCACATGAGATGGTGAGGGCTGTATTGGGCCTGTAGGTGAAACCCCTCTCTGTCTCCAGGTGTTCTGTTACGCCCTCAGCCCGGATGACAGCACCAACTTCCGCGTGAAGGTGATGGCGGAGGCCCACCATTTTACAGACCTGTCTCAGGTGAGCACCCCAAAAGCTTTCTGGGTCCTACAGACTGCCCCCCCCCCCCCACTGCTGTACCTTCACGCGTGCTCACCTCTCTTTCACGCATACTCGCCACTTCACTCTTTCTCTCTTACTCACCTCTTCTCTGTTTTGCTTGTACTCACCTCTTCTCTCTCTTTCTCCTCCCTTGTCCCTGTCTCAGATCCCCTGCAATGGGAAGGCCGCAGACCAAATCCACCAGGACGGGGTCCACATCCTGGTCAACATGAACGGCTACACCAAGGGAGCGCGCAACGAGCTGTTTGCCCTGCGGCCTGCCCCCATTCAGGTCAGAGGACGCTGCGTTAGGGCCCCTCCAGGGGGTTCCCCTTCAGGTGTTCCCAAACCTTTCCTTCCCCAAATTGACCACCATGCAGCATCCTCATCTCAATTAAATTTTCAGAATCTTTAGCAGACACCCACGACAGGCTCAGCCTACTATTGTTCATATTTGATGTACTTGTACATGGAGGAAAGTTTAAATGATGATTTTATGTGATAAATGATCATGGATCATATCATGGATCTGTTTAAGATGTGGCAGTATGTAAGATGGATATGACCAGATATTTGGAGAGGTATGAATGTTGTTCATAGGACCCCATTTTTAGTGAGCAGATGAAGACATATGGTAGTGCGCGTTTATAGCGCCCCCCTATTGGGCTGCACAGTGTTTGACGGTGGGTCTGTTCTGCCCCTGAATCTCAGGCCATGTGGCTGGGCTACCCAGGCACCAGCGGAGCTCCCTTCATGGACTACATCCTCTCTGACAAGGACACGTCCCCACTGGAGGTGGCGGAGCAGTACTCTGAGAAGCTGGCCTACATGCCCAACACCTTCTTTATCGGGGACCATGCCAACATGTTCCCACACCTCAAGGCAGGAGTTTTTTTTTTTTTTTGTTTTGTTTTTTAACATACCCTTATGAAAGACCTGAAAGAAAATCCAGTGCAGGCAGGGTAGGCTGGATGCTTGTATGACTTTAGGTTATGGAAGTTAGGGTTGTACACTTCATTGTACAATTTGCAGGAGTGTGTACATTTGAATGATTTTTTTTTGGTAAACATAGGCCTTATTTTTCTTATTTACTGTTAAGGCCTCTATAGACGTTCTGGAGAGGGAGTGGGCAGTTGGACCCCTGTGTATGCTGGTTTTGTTCAAACCGCAATTGCAATCCAATAATTTTAACAAACTGTTAATTTTTCATGCTTTTCGTGTTTTGAGGGGTTATTCACCCTCTTAAGACATATTATGTCAAATAGCTATACATTGATTCATCGCAATCTTTCATTTGGTCAGTAAAAAAATGTATTGCCTCATTTTATTGTAATTGTTTGCAGTATAAAGCACAATAAGTACAATGCAAACATGGGACCTTTATTTTTCATGGCACTCATAGCCATTTCTGACAATATGGCTTAAGAGAGTAAATAATCTCATTAAGAAGAATCTACAGCTTGTAAAATTCTGGTATTGCAATTGTGGTTGGGACAAAAAGCACACAGTTGTCCCTCAGGACCGAGATTGGGAACCTCTGCTCTAATGGATGTGTTTTGGTTCCACTGTTCTCTACAGAAAAAGGCAGTGATTGACTTCAAATCAAACGGACACATTTTTGACAATCGCATTGTGCTGAACGGCATTGATCTGAAGGCCTTCCTAGACAGCCTGCCGGACGTCAAAGTAGTGAAGGTGAGTACACAATCACAACCTTTATGTTGCTTATGTTCATTTTTATTTAATGGTTTATGGCACAGCACCAGTCCCTCACCAAAGATTTAGTTTTCTGATTGTTCACGTTAGGAGGTTCTGGTTGGTTAGGCATTTTTAGTACTGTATTACAGTTCATGAATGTTAGTAGTGGCACACCCAAGCATAGAAACCTTTACCAAGTGTCATACTTGGTCGTGCCCTGTAATAAATATTCATGAGCTGCATCAAATTTAAACCTTCTGGTTTACATCTGATGTGACCTCACCTTCTGTGGCCTCTCCCTCTGACATGTGTGACCTCTAACCCCTGACCTTTCCTCTGTAGATGAAGTGCGACGGGCAGGAGGCCGGCGACAGCAACGGCGCCCTCTCCATGCCGGTCATCCCCATGAACACGGCCGCCGAGGCCATCATCAACATGATCAACCAGGGCCAGATCCAGGTCACCATCAACGGCTTCACCGTCAGCAACGGGCTGGCTACCACCCAGGTACTGCGCCCCTCCACAGGCCCCCACCTGCTGCTGTGGTAACTGCAGGGGCTGACCTCCTAAACGCTGTAGCCACCTTCTGTCAGATGTCCTGCCCCCAGCATCAGTGCTCAGTGTCCCCCTGGAAAGAGCAGGGCAGCACAGGAGGTCTGTTATTGCCTTGAGGAGGAATCAGTCAGGTGTAAGATGACCATCTGGACTTTTAATTCCCCCTCAATAGAGGATTCATGTAACATCTCCCGTGGCATTAGAGGACCATTAACTGTAATTGAGCCCTGCTTGAGAGTGCTTGTGAAACACTGCGCAATTTAACCACAGAATTTCTTAACATAGCAGCTGGGTGTAAAACAACCCCTGTTCCTCAAAAGACAACGGACTTACTTTGGTAGGAAAGTTGTCAAATTACCGCATTTGGTTGTCTTTCAGATATTTACTTTGGAGGAGGTTGTAGTATCTGGGACTATATCCTTGGAGGTATGGGTTTCTCTAGTGGTGCGCAGCAACATGCTTGAGATACCGTAACACCCCCTCCCCTTTCTGTCACTTGGACTGGGGTCTTTCTCACGTCATGGTGAAGGGTCTGGGTGGGCACACAGAACAGATGTAGAACACGCGGCCTCTGGCTTTTTCTTATAACTGCCCCTGCCCCTTGGGCACGCCCTCACTAACCCCTGAACGTGCATCTGCAGATCAACAACAAGGCTGCTACCGGAGAGGAGGTCCCACGCACGGTCGTCGTGACGACGCGCTCTCAGTACGGGCTCCCGGAGGACTCCATCGTCTACTGCAATTTCAACCAGCTCTACAAAATCGACCCACCCACTCTGCAGATGTGGGCTAACGTAAGTGCAGGAAAACATCTTGCCACCCGCTTCTGTGACCACAGTCACTGGCATCTGTGACCAAGCAAAAAAACTGCTTTTTACAGTGCACCCAACGTCTGGTGAAATGGCTCATTTTTCTGTGGTAGCGTTAATGAACCAGCCTCAGTTTTAAGTTTCATATCTACGTGGATATTCACGCAAACGCCATTCCATGCAATGAAGTACTGAGCTCTGGTATTAAGGGAACAGCGCTTAGCCTGCAGCCTGCTGCGGTCCCTGTGTTGTCTGCTCTTGGACACACTCCATAGATGGGGGGGTGCAATGCAGGATTAGGCTGGGGCTGCCTCTGCAGTGGTTTGATAAGCGGGTGTGTCCGTACATCAGCATGCGTTCTGTTCCTCATTGCCAGAACTGTCATATCCTGGGTGCAGGCGGTCTCGTTTGCTCTGTCGTTTGCTGATCCCTTTTTCTGGGCGCCCCGCAGATCCTGAAGCGCGTGCCCAACAGCGTGCTGTGGCTCCTGCGCTTCCCGGCCGTGGGCGAGCCCAACATCCAGCAGTACGCCCAGAACATGGGCCTGCCCGCCGCCCGCATCATCTTCTCGCCCGTGGCGCCCAAGGAGGAGCACGTGCGGCGGGGCCAGCTGGCCGACGTGTGCCTGGACACGCCGCTCTGCAACGGCCACACCACCGGCATGGACGTGCTGTGGGCCGGCACGCCCATGGTCACCATGCCAGGTGAGCGAGCGAGCGAGCGGCTCAGAGCTGGGGAGGGGGGACGCACGCTCCCTCAGGGCCCGGGTCTAGAATGACAGCACCGCGTGCTGAACGGCCCTCAGGCTGGCATTGTTGCTTTTCTAGGCACTGACTGATTTATCATGTTAGTGAATGCGGTTTCTTGCCTGTGTTGCTGGAAATTTGTCTTTCCTATTGAGGCTTATTGAGGCCTGTGGCTCTCTGACGGTGATGCCTCTTCCTCTGGGTCCCCCTGCCTTCTAGGTGAAACCCTGGCCTCCCGAGTGGCTGCCTCCCAGCTGACCTGTCTGGGCTGTCTTGAGCTCATTGCGCACAGTCGCCAAGAGTACGAGGATGTGGCTGTTAAGCTAGGCACCGACATGGAATAGTGAGTTTCCGTCTCTCTTGCAGTCTCCTCTACTCTCACTCTGTGTATTTCAGCTCGTATGCATATTTACTTGCCACACAACCTTATCCTTGACTTTTTAATGTGTTTTATTAACATATCCACCTTATCCAACCATGATGGCTGCATGTTGTAATGGGCTTTAGATGAATTAGCTGGCAGTGGCTGCAGGCGTAGTTTCTGCGCCCTCTTCCTATCTCGGTATTGAGACGCGCTCTCCTTGCAGCCTGAAGATGGTCCGTGCTCGCGTGTGGAAGCAGCGCATCTGCAGCCCGCTCTTCAACACCAAGCAGTACACCATGGACCTGGAGAAGCTCTACCTGCAGATGTGGGAGCGCTACGCCGCCGGGGGCAAGCCCGACCACATCGTCAGCATCCAGCCCCTGGAGGCCAGCGAAAGCGCCTGAACCCTGGCCTCTGACCTTTCGCCTCTCACCCCTCACCCCCGACCCTGTCCGGCTTTCCTCTCATCTCAGAGACTCTGCTGCGGAGCCTGCACGTTTTTACTCGTCCCCCCGCCCTTCCCCCGTGTTTAGCAAACACCCCTTAGAGCCAGAGGAGAGCCCCGGCTGTTCCGCTCTCCCACTGAGACTCTGCTGACGCACGCACACATGCACATGCTTTCTCTCTCACTCACTCTCTCTCTTTCTTTCTCTCTCTCACACACACCCACACACAGTGGGGCTGGCTTTGTTAATAAGCGCTTCCTACACAATACCCAAAAAGCACCAGTGGCTTTTTTTTTCTTTTAAGTTAACCAGTATGTGTTTTTGATTGAGAAGTCAAATTTGAGCCCTGCACCAAATTGAGTTTTGTTTTCTGATTTGTTTCTTTTGTTTACTGCAAAAAAAAAATTACATTAAAAAGGTATTGAAAATGTTGCTGTTTTTCCTGCCAAAAGTGGAGGGATTTTATCTAATATGAAGTGTATATGTCAAATCAAATCAGTCCAAATGTCTTTGGCCTCTTCCGTGTTAGACCATGTCTCTGAGCACTAAACAATCAGGATGCATAAAGATGCAGAGGAGTTATTCAGAGGGCCCCCTCACACAGGTTCACTTCATTCATGACCTATGTAAAGGCAGACTTATCAGGAAAGGCCCGGGTAAGTATTTTCACAGCTTTTATTTTGTAAATGTTTCATTGCTGACCATTAAGTTTTTCCTGTATGCGTGAGCAGGTCTTTTGTTGAAGGAATTTTGAAGGCTCTAATTTACCCTGTTCAGAAACAACAGAGGCATGTGGTCTATTATTCCTTCTTGTAGAAAAGAGCAAATGTTCTGTGGTTCCTTAGAGTAAGAGAGTAAATAAATTGATGTCCAGTTTTATTTTATTTTAAGATCTGGAACCACTCCTCAGAGCGTGAATGGGTTCTTGGCAAAACAGCCGATTCTGTCACAAATTTCCAAATTGTCAACTTAGTTGTATAAAAACTGCCTTACCTAAGTTCTCTCTCAACTGCCTACTTCTGTGTTCATCGGCAGGGTCGTCTTCAAGACATTGTTTTGTTAACTGGACTGAAAGAGTTGAGAATTTCGGGTGATGTTTTGCTTGCTTTGTTTCTCATTGTCATATAAAATGTTCCAGGTTGTGAATGCCAATTTAGAAAACTTATTCACTGGATCTTGACCGTACTTGAGCCCCACACATTGATGCGGTGAGACGTCTACATGTCATCGTCCAGGTGTTTGTCAGAAGCTTGACTATTCTTGCCTCCAGTAGCTCTTGCTTGGTGTTGGATGTCTTCAGTAATGTGGCCACACTATTGGTCACCCGTTCCAAGTGATTCTGTAAATAAACTGGTTTGCTCAGTAGTCATTTTTTTGTTTTTCTTGTGCACTCATAATTTATGGATACAAACTGCATGCATTTTTGCATTTAGCAGACATTCTTGTCCAGATTTGATTTCATTTAACAATCCATTCATACAGGATATTTTAATGAAGCAATTCAGGTTAAGTACCTTGCTCAAGGGTATAACAATAGTGGTACAACTGGTGCTGCAACCTTGGGTGAGTTTCAAGCACAGTTCCCTAGCCATTACATTATATGGCTTACAGCCACCAGGATTGCTGTTTACATTTAATACGTGTAATTTGTGCAAATGAATTAGGGGTGGGCACATTGACCACTGTTTTACCACTATGGGTTTAAAGCCAAGTTTTTTTTGTTTTTTGCAGCACCTTTGTGGAGGATTTTTTCCCTATGGGAAACGCTGAGCCAGACTCATTTTGGGGAGTGCCCTGTACAATCAAAACAAAAGCAAAGGGGTGCAAACTAAATGGGAGGAAGTGGAAGACAATTTCAAGTAAATAAGAGTCAAATATGATTAGACTAAAATAAAATAAAACACCCGCATCAGCGCTGGTATTACAGAATCAGGAAATTAGCCAAAATTATATTGTCTTTGAAACAATACATGGGGATCACAACCATATTTTACTGCCAACCGCAGTCTACTACAAAATTAGAAGCAGAAGTATTTTGGATAATAAGACATTAAAATTATAATATTTTGATAGAGCACACGTTACGAATTGTATAGGTTTGACAGTGTAACCCCAGAATTATTTTGTTTTATTTACATTTTTATTTAATTTAGGTTACAGATTACCCTTTGCTGCCATCTACTGCAGTAGTGAAGAAAATATCTCAGATAACATTTTAGGCTTTTAGAAGTGACTTGTGAAGCACGTTATTTAAAGTGAAGCTCGTGAGAACGAAAAATAACCATGTCTTGGCAGGGGCTATAGCGACTAGGTAAGCTTAAAACCGCAAAATGTCCAATGCGGATATTTCTGAATTCATTGAATTTTTCCCCAAACTCGAACAAAATGGCGGCAAAAACGGCACATTACCCTGCATGAAAACCCAACTTCTTACTAAAACTGCACCTGCACACTCGGTTTAACGAAAATTTCTTGATTATTCCGAGTACTGTTTCAACATTTTAACTGATATTTGAGATAATGCAATTAGGTGGTGTCGCACTAACCACTCAAGCGTTCGCTACATAGGAAGTTGTAGCAAGGTCGAAACAGTTGAAATAACTTCCGGTGCGCCAGATTTGAATAGGCTCCTTTTAAAGGAAAGCTGGTGATACGGGAGGTATGATCCCAAATAATGTTTTGTACACCTAGTTGTAGCTAAATGTATGTTTTTTTTGTTGCTGGTAAAATACAGAGACAGAAAGAAAGCATATGACCAGACAAATGGTTAAATCGACTTAACTGAGAGTATCTATAGACAGCATGCACATCACTAGCTAACTTGGATATCGTTACCTCGGATAGTGACTTGTTACCAGAATATGAGTAAATAAAACGCGTAAGTTAATAGCTAGTATTTCTTAATAGACTACTAGTTTGTTGACGTAATTATCGTGTTGCCTGCTAGATTATTACGCCGACTGAAGGGTCGGTAAATTAGATGAGCTATGTAGTACATAACTTTGTTTTTAGGTATGACACGTAATTTACAATGAAGTGGCATACAAGACACAGGAGCTAGCTAGCTTGCCAGCATCAGTTTATCCAGTCGATACGTTAGTTATTATATATTACTTATGCATTTCGAACCTTACACTGTATCCTACGCCTGACTTCTAGCTACTTATGTCGTATCCCCAAGAAACTCGTCGAATTGGCCTAGGTAACGGTCTGTTCCGAATATAGGAATTTGCGGTGATGGACGATGAGACCAACAACCTGTTTAAGAGGGTGGCTGGGAAGCTGGGCTGGGTCGGACCAGGAGGACTGGACTCAGCCGAGAAAGAGGTGCATGGACATGTTGACTTTCGTGCTCATTTCTTTAGTTGATCTGTCATGCGTCTGTGTACATACACACTGAGCTTTAATTTCAACGGTGGAAAACAAATTCTGTAGAATCTTGCATGATTTATTGGTTGAACCATTCAAAATTTTGTGTTATAAGTGGGGTTTATACTAAGACCTAGCGTTAAACCTCTTTTGTCTTTATAAATTCACTTGTTTGGTTACTTGTTGACGTTTTCCGCTAGTGTCTGGAAGCAAGTTCTTGCTGTGAAGCAATTGCACTCACCTGGCTTGCTTAACTTTCAGCTGGCCAGACGCATAGGGAAGGGTAGGCATCCGCTAACTGGAGATCGCAATGCTGGTGCTGCATCGACTGTCGCGCTCGAGCTGTCAGACAGTGACAGCTCGTGTAAGGAGAACTGGCCGGGAAACGAGGAGTGCCGCCAGAACCGTGTCCGGCTTGACTCCAGCAACAATAACGTTGACTATTGTGAGTGGACCTTTACCTTTAGATGCACTGACCTTGGGAGTAGCAGACTTGAAGCCTAGATTCTGACCTTGTGCCTTCTCTGACAGTTCTGGCTGAGAAGGCCACTCCTAAACCAGCTGCCCAGCGACCGCTGTCACGACCACAGAGTAACAGGTGGGAGAAGTGAAGGGGTGGTGATGTGATGTGCTGCTTATGCGTTTCCTATTATTATGTGTCAGTTTTTAACTGGCTCTCTCTCTTTCTCTTACTCTAGTCTACCTGTCCAGCGGGTTAGCTCTGGCAGTGACAGTAGCTTTGAGGAGTGTAAGTATCAAATCTGAGGGCTTTTGGGTCAAATTTGTGAATAGGTCACTAGTACTGCAGTCCTGTGGGCAGATTACCAGTGAAATTGTCTCCGCGTCCCTTCTTTTCACTGTCTTTTTCCCTTTCTAGTCCTGAGTAAAGTGAAAACACCCAAGTCCAAGCCAATGGCAGCACTCAGGAACAGCAGTGATGACAGGTCTGCGCTTTACGTCTCAAGTGTTTTGGGTTGTTCTTTCGTCTTGCTTTTGCAATGATTGTAAAAACAAAAATAAAATTTTAAAACTCAGTGTTTCCTCGCACCCTAAAGATCTTCCCCTTCGTTCATGCTCATAGCCTCTGATGTGTCACTAACCAATCCCTCAGGCTTTTGGATTTCATGGTTTCCTCTCACATCTACACTGTTTTTTTCTGTCTTGCATTTTCTTCATTCTTTCTTCACAGCCTCAAACATTTCATCGTGGACAGCGTTTCCTCTGATGATGACTTTGCCACAGAGAGGATGAAGAAACCCGCTCCCAAGAGTGAGCCTTTGTCCGTCTATTTATGACACACTTCCGATGTTCTGTCCTGCTCTCTCTTGTCTTTCATGCACTTGTGGGTTTCAGCTTTATCACAAAAATATTGACTTTCACACATTAACAGGCAATGTTTAGCTTCGTAGGATAGACATTCACCTTAAAATGTTTGTGGTGCTCGGTTTCTTGAAAAGCAATATATATATATATGTGCTAACATTGCTAAATGAAGATGCATACATGCATAATGTTGGGCAGTATTGAATGATTTTCCTCTGTAGAATTTTTAGTACTTGCAATATCATTCCTCATTTGTTCACTGTAGGTTAAAGCGGTTTACTAATCACACGTGTTAAGTAAGGGCCCCATATCAAGCCAGAAGAGAGTTTATTCTATGGCTGCAATTAACATTAAGTCCTTGCCCACATCTGCAGGTAAACCGAAGACCCCCAAGTCTCTCCAGGTCCCCCGGCCTGTGGCGAGACGCCCCCCTTCTCAGTGGGAGTCGCCCGTTTTCCTCAGCGACAGTGACAGTGACAGGGACGAAGGAGTGGTCATCAGGAGCACATGGAAGTCTCGCCACACCCCGCGCGGGCCACGCACAGCTGGGCAGGAGGGCGGGGCCCAGGCGCATGTTCATTCTGCTTCTGCCTCCGCCTCCGCCTCGGCTCCTGCCCCCACCCCAAGAACCCCCTCCCCTTTCTTCCTTCCCCCTTCCTCCTCCTCCTCTTGCTCCTCGGTCACCCCGAAGCTGACGCACCGAGCTCCGCCCCCGCTGGACGATTCGGCCAGCTCCGAGGAGGAGTTTCTGTCGCTGCTGGAGAGGCTCAAGCGGAACCACAGTGTGGGCAGCAACAGCACACAGAGGCCCAGTCCCATCCCAGGTAGCGCTTGCATTGTCACTTCTCTGCCTCTAGACAGTCCAGAGTGAGAGCTGGCAGATTGGCAGGAGTAGGGGCATTGGACATGAGAAGCTGCTGCACAGATTCACTCATAGATATTTTCATCCAAATATCCATCCTCAGCACATCTGGATGGCATAAAGATAAATGTGCCTGCTCAGAATCTGCTGTGAATTGGTGTCCGTGAATAAGCAATGACTTGGCTTCTCTGATTCCTTTGTGCATTCTCTCCTGTGGCCAGCTTTTCCGCAGTTATGCATTTATGCGGTAGTCTTGCAGCAATATTTTGAATGGTCATATAGTTAATGGCTATGAACAAGTTCTGCTTCTGTTTCTTTGATTCTGGTGTTCAGAGCCCAAGCAGAAGCCCTGTCTGTCAGTACCTCATGGGCAGGGCCTGGGCGGGACAGGTCCACGCAAGGTGGAGAAAGGGTCACGGCGTGATGGGACCCCAGTACAGCCAGCAAGCAGTCGACCCCATGTCAGCCTAACAGAGCCTAGACCAGCAACAGGCAGCAGGTACTATCTTCTTCTTTCATTCAGAGTGGCACTACTGGGTAAGGAGTGTAGTGAGTGAAAATGGCTCTGTTCTGGGTTTTAGACTGGATGCCTGCAAGACCCCGGGCTGTTTCCTGCAGACTCTGTCGGCCCCTGGGTCTCTGTACAACCGCAGCTTCAAGCAGAACAAGGAAGAGCTCACCAGCAGACTATATAAACTGTATAACAGCAGTGTCTTTGATAGCAAGGTACGTAGACACACACACTGTCTAGTTGCCTCTCTGAATAATTGCCCAGTGTTAGAGTTCTGTTGATCTGGATCCCGGAAGAGCCCCCAATATGTTACGACCCTGCTTTGGCCTGACCTGTTTTGTCTAACGCCTACAACTGTTTGTGTATGTTTTGTGTTGTTTGGGTTTAGTTCTCGTGAGTTTTTATAATGAATCTGTTTATAGTGTGTTGGGGAAATTTTGCGCACAAGGGACTTCGTGTTATGTTCCAATTTTAGTTGTCCTTGTTACTGTATTGTGGGCGGATTTGATTTGAGAGCGCCCCCCTACTGAATGCAGAGGGACGTAACGCGGTTATTTTGTTCCTTAGCTCCCCTCTGACATGTCTGTCAGCTGGAATAAGAAGATGCGGAAGACGGCGGGGTACTGCATCACGGGGCAGGAGAGGGGGGGTGGGAACCGCTACGCCCGCATCGAGCTCTCGGAGAAAGTGTGCGACTCTGCAGGTAACTCCCCACTCATCTGACAGGTCCCTTTTTCAGTTGTTGACACGTTCGCATGATAGGATCTGTCGTGCAGGTTTGGGGTATGTGTTCCATACCTTTAGTAACCGGTTTGTCCGTTTTCCCCAACCCCACCGCCCAGATCGGCTGAGGGACACGCTGGTCCATGAGATGTGCCATGCTGCCACTTGGCTCATCAACGGCGTGCGCGACGGGCACGGATCCTTCTGGAAGCTGTACGCCCGCAAGGCTACCCTGACCCACCCGGAGCTGCCTATGGTGACCCGCTGCCACAGCTACGACATCAACTATAAGTACCAGTACCAGTGCAGTCGCTGCAAGAACACGTGAGTCTGCCGTCTTTTGATTCACCCAACTCAGAATGTTGTTTTTGTGATTGTAGGAGAATTGTTGACATTTGGTTTAGTTTTTGAGGTTAAACAAGAAGAACTGGTCCCTGCGGTCTTTAAATATTTCTGTCTATTCATTTTCCATCATAAATCATAATCTGGGGCCTGGGCTATGTTTGGAATTGTGGTTGTGTACCTTTGGACAGGTAACCTTAAAGGGTACATGAAGTTTGATGCTGCCAATTCCATTGAAGGGCAGTGCAATTTAGCCTTCAGACTCACCTTAGTGATGTTGTCACTGACATAGAGGTATTCACAGGTCCAAAATGTCATAACTGTCCCACACTTGCCCCAAGGTAAGTAAATACATGCCCCCGCCAAGGCGTAACTGCTGCGTACAGCAGCTTTGGGTTGCTCTGTTATAAAGCCTACCTGAAATATTCCGGTCTGTTATTTTTTGCTAACCTGAGACAGCAAGCTCGTGGCAGATTTGGACATGAATACCTGGTTAAAATTGTAGAGTTAAACTCGCTTGGGTTTCTAAAGAACGGTGAAGACCTTTGATAGGAATAATTAATTTAATCCCAGTCCAGGTTTTATAGATCACTGAGTTTCCTTCCAGCTAAACTCATTTAATTACGTCTTATTTCTGTTTTCAAGTTATGCTCCATTGTCATCATTGGGCAGTTTCATTTGTTGACAAAATGGCGTAGCTTTAGGTCTGTTTTTGCTAAAAGAAACTTGCAATTTTAGGAAATTAAAGGGTCTCATTTTTATGCATCCTCTGTTGAGGCAGCTGTCCTATCCTTGCCTAAGGATCACATTGGAATAAAAAGTTAGAAGAGAAACTTTCTCTTGATCAGCAAAAATGCTCCACTAACAACATTACTTTGAGAACTTCTAGCATATTGAAAAATCAATAAGTGTGAAGCCCAGATCAATACTCAATTAAAAGCTGAATACTTAAAGAGTTGTCTGAGAATAGGTATCAGTAAGATCCCCAGGAGCAGATTTGTATTTTAATGGATTGACAGGGAAAGTGTAATAATGCATTAGTGTCATGCGCCTCCTGTTCACTGTGCAGGATCGGACGTCACTCCAAGTCCCTGGACACTCAGAGATTTGTGTGCGCGCTGTGCACGGGCCAGCTGGTCCTCCTCACCCCGGCCAAGCCCCGGGGCGCCACCCCCTTCGCCAACTTCGTGAAGGAGAACTACGGGACGGTGCGGCAGGCGTTGGGGGGTCAGAGCCACGCGGACGTCATGCGGAAGCTCAGCGCCGACTTCGCCTCCAAGACTCGGCTCAGCCAGAGCTGAGGCCCCTGGCAGGGGGTCCCGGCCTCACCCTGCGAGGGTCTCGCATACCTCACCCAACTCCTCACCTGAGCCATCAGCTTCTTCTCCTAGTCCTGACTGAGTTGTCAAAAGCTGAACTGGTCCGAACTGTTCTTAAGATGATCTTGCGTCCAAAAGGAACATTTCAGTGTCAACAGCTGAATGGGGTTTGACCATGTTGATCGCTGCACAGTTGACTGTTTACTTTTTATTTGAATCCTTCAATCTATCACGGCTGCACCAAGTTAGCCTGGTTGGCTTGTTACATGAAGTCCTGCTTTACGGAATCTTAATTTTGTACTTAATGTTATTTTATTTTATACAATCTTGGCATTATGTGAAACTGGCCCACTACAGATTCTGATTTAAAATTGACAGGAAAGGGATTTTAAAAAAATGTCTTTATGCATAGCCCTGAAACCAGTTATTGATTATACACTGGTCTTCATGCATAATCCTCAGGTTTCATTGTAGCATTTAACTTGTTTTAACTGGTCTTTTGCCTGTTGTTGATGTGAAGTCTAGTCTTTCTAAGTGTGGAGTATAAATGTATCCCAGACCATTCTGTGAAAAATTTTTGAATTTCCTAATAAAGGCTTAATTGTTATTTTTGCTCAAAATGTGGAAAGTGTGTAAACTGTCCCATCACCCAGGGTATCATCATGTTCAAAGTCCACAAAATGGTTCCCAGCAGCCTATGCCCCCTTAGGGGGTGGTGTGAGGGAGGGGAGGGGGGGGCAGCATTTTAATTTCCTCCTTTCTATTCAGTGCAGCGCCAGTGTAAATAAAATCGTCATCTGTTAGCACATACACCTGATAGAGAAGGCACCTTACCACAGTGAAGTGGTGCTTTGTGAAATAGAGATGCAGACAACACCACAAAGCACAGTGCTGTACACACTGTAAGGAGATCTCCACAGCCTTCTCTCTGTCGAAGGGACCATTCATCTCCTCTGCTTCTGGTAGACCAGGACCATCCACGGCAACTTTTTAAAAAACTTTCTCAGATTTTTTTCAGATGTACCCGTTATGGATGGGACGTGTGAGAGACTACATATTTGATCAGAGGTGTGTTTTTTTTGACCACTTCCAGTTGGAATCTGTATGAGAGGTAAGCATGTTCATATTGTTATACCCAAATGTGGACAGACTGACCGTTTACATTTCAGAATGTTAATGAACATGGATTGAGTAAGCCTACAGAAGGTTTTGTTGCTGTAAGACATGTTTCTTAATTAGTACTACCAGAATTGGACAAACTGATGTGGTTAAGATCATTACACAGTGGTAAACAAGATCCCTCCTGGCCTTCAAATGTTGTGGGTTCAATGCAGAAGTGAGCCATAAAAAAAGAGTAAACTTACATGGTTTGATTACTTGCTGCCTCTGTGGTATCTGAAGGTGGACCTCTGTAAAAAGCATTACAATTAGCTCATGGTGTGTGTTGTAGGCAGATCATGAGGACGTGCAATGAGACGGGGATGTGGGTGTTGACTCAGATGGACTCGCACCTTTACTATGAAGTCCTGCTGTGTTCCTCCAGCCTGAGCTATGTGGTCAACATGCTCCTGAGTGGCCCCTTGGTGCTAGCCATCACCAGGCCACCTTCCCTGCTGAGCAAACTGCGCTTCCTGCTTCTAGTCCACCTGCTTTTCTGTGACAACCTGCAGCTGCTCCTCAAAACCACCACGGCGGCGCTGTTCACCTCCCAGTCGGGCATGCTGGTGTCGCAGTGCCTCATCCTCATAGCGGCCACCCAGGCCTGCGCCATGGTGGAGGTGCTCCTTAGCACCGCCCTGGCTGTGGATCGCTGCGTGGCCATCAAGTGGCCCCTGCGGTACGAGCTCCTCTTCAGCCCCCGCTGCAAACAGGCGCTGGTGGTGGTCGCGTGGGGAGCGTCTTTGTTCCTCTCTGCGGTGGCTCTGTGCATGGCGCTCACCCACGTACAGGTCAATGCTGACCTGCCGCGCTGCCGCCCCCTGGTGGTGGGCCGCTGCCTTTCTGAAAACTTGGCCCTGCGGGCGTTCTGCATTTCGGTCAGTGCCCTGGTGCTGCCAGCCTCCTACCTGACCACGTTTGGCTGCTTTCTGCTGCTGTGCCGGGACCTCCACGGGCTCCCGCACTCCCGCCGAGCTGTGGTCACCCTGGCCCTACAGGCCATCCAGATGCTCTGCTACTCGGTGCCCGTGGTGCTGAACAGCTACCTGCTGCCCAACACCCTGCAGTACGACACCTTGGAAATAGCCGTCTCCAACGCCTACAACCTGGGCATTTCGCTGGTTCCGCTGGTGTACGGATACCGCTCCCGGGAGCTGCAGAAGAGACTGCTGCAGACCCTGCCGCGCAGTGACATCAGTCCTGGTCAATGATGTGGACAGCCCAAGCTTGCCTCATACATGGTTTCTTCTCTTTATTCACAAACATGAGTTAAGCAGCAAGTCAAATAGGCATTCATCCTCTAAGCCCTCAATGTGGAAATACTGATAAACCTCATTCAACAGCCCGATTCGGGAGGGAGTGAATGCTGAAGTCTGAAAAATATCCCTCATTGGATATGGCATGCACGCACAGAAATGGGTACTTTTTCCATCTAAGCCAAATCAAATCCGGAACAAAAGGCTTGTTTCTGTTGTGTGGTTTTCCAGGGAAATAAAGCTCTTGACTTGTGCCCTCTCTGATTCTGGCCTCCAGATTATGATGTTTTGTGTTCAGTGCCCCTTGTTGGGTACACACTGAATCACTTTGGGTTCATTGATGCTGGAAACAGCCTTGTTATCAGACATTGATTCAAGCCCTGCAAGCTGAATCAACACTGCACAGAGAAGGCCACATTTAGTTTTTTACCAGGAAGTAATACTGTAACCAAATAATCTAAAAATTGAACTACAGCAGATGAACGTCAAGAGGTTTTCCCTTGTTCCTTTTAATTGTTCCAATGTAACATCAAAGACCATTAAATAAAAGATGGATTCATGAATAGATGTAGCAGAACCACAACACACAACAGTAGACCAGAATGTAGACCAGCACAGAGACAGAACAGAAGCTTAAGAGTTGTTTATTCAATACTTTGATATTTAAATAGAATATGCAATCCATTTGTACAAAACATCCAACAAACATTCAGGAGCAAAGATATACAAAGAGACAAAAAAAGCAAATACTGGTTTGAAAAAACTGGCCACACGATCACTTCAGACACAGTCTACAGCAGCGGAGGGCGAAGAGGCGAGGGCCCTCTATGACTTGAGCACGGCCCACTTTACTGAGACTCAGGCACGAAGACGAGGGCTGTGTTCAGGATGAAAAAGTGCTGCACACTGTGTTAGGTGTACGGTGTGATGTTTCTTAAAATCACTTGCTGGTCCTCGTTAAGGGTCTGGCCTGGCCACCAAAATGGGCCCAAAAAATGCCTCAAAGATTGGTCCAAACGTTTCATAGTGAATGTAACATTCAAGGCAAGTTGCAGCCTCAAACTCTGAGCTTGCTCAAAAAAAGACTCTAAAGACACGGAATAACCAGGAGCATTATTTAGGCATGTGAAGGAGGCCACAGAATACTGTTTTGAGATGTTTTTGAAAGTAGAATGATTCTGTGTTTGGCACATCAAACTGTCAGCTTAAAACAGTATATGGATGTTTCTTTATACAGTGAGCTCCATAATGTTTGGGACAAAGTCATTTTTTTTCTTCTTGATTTGGCTCTGTACTTCACCATTTAAGATTTTTAAACAAACACACATTCATACATAGTTAAATATTATATTCTAAACTTTTATTTAAGAGTATTTTTATTCACTTTGGTTTTACCACGTATAAAAGACAGCACTTCCTTTCCATGCAATGACTGCTTGAGGTCTGTGACCCATCACCAGGTGCTAAGTATCTTCTCTGGTGATGCTCTGCCAGACCTGTACAGCAGCCATCTTCAATTCCTGCTTGTTTCAGGGGCTAGTTGCCTTAAGTTCTCATCAGCATATGAAACATGTTCAACTGGATTCAGATCAGGTGACTGACGATGCCAGTCAAAAATTTTCCAGTTTTTGGCTTTGAAAAACGCCTTCGTTGCTTTAGCAGTATGTATGGGATAATTTTCTTTCTGTACGATGAAGCACTGTCCAATGAGTTTGGAGGCATTTGGTTGAACACAAACAGATAAGATGTTTCTATACACTTCAGAATTCATTCTGCTGCCATCAGCAGATCATTACTGAAGACACGGGAGCCAGTGCCTGTGGCAGCCATACATGCCCAAACCAAAACACCCCCACAACCATGTTTCACAGATAAGGGGGGGGGGGTGCTTTGGATTGTGGGTAGTTCCTTTTGGCCTCCTATGCATATGAAGTGCAGCAATTTGTACATGAAACCAAAATGTATAAAATACCTTTTATCAAACATTATGGAGCTCACTGTCTAGACGTATGCGTAGTGCCTGGTGATAAAATCAAACTTTTTCATTCGTCATAACAGGCATTCAAACTCTGCTGAAGCCTCATGTCTAACAGAATGACCAGGGCTGCACTCTAAACCAACTGGCAGTGCTGAAGCGCATCGCAGAGTTAACTCTTTATTCGGTTTTTGTTGAACAGTCCCTCACGGTGCCACATGAAGTGTACAGTTGTTGAGGGGAAGCAATGAAAGTGTCAGACCACTATAGCATAACCTTGGACTGTAACTGACCCTGAATATACTGGTGAGATGTCGTGAAAAGATCTGTTATTTGGCCTACAGAAAAGTGGGCATGTAGAGTCATCAGGAGAACCCCCCTCCAATCCACTGAGGTCCAGTCCACCCCTCAGTACAAGCTGGTCTTCTTCATAATGCGCAGGAACTCCGGCTGGCTCACCTCCCCGTCCCCGTCTCGGTCAGCCTCGTCAATCATCTCCTGGTGGGAGGATCACAATCACATGGACACATGAGGAGCAGTGTGACAGTACAAAATGCCACCCAGCTTTTACATGGCTCTTGCCACCATGCCAGTAATCCTGGTTGATCCACATACCATAAATATCAGGACCCGGGTCTCAAAATGTGTTTTAATATGTGTTTTTGGCATCTAATTTATTAGCATTTAATATAGCTGGGAAGCTTTGTCTTCTAATGATTAAGCATAAGCATGTTTCTTTATGGCTGAGTGCTGGCACTACAGGGAGAACAGCTGACCCAGTTTATATGTTGCCCAAAAATGAAATCAGTCTTAATGGGCAACTTATTTGTCAATTTGTCATAATGTGTTCAGAAAATATAGCTAATTGACAGAAAATCTCCCACAGCAAATGTCAAATCCAAAGCTGTTAATTTGGGGCCTCGACCAAAAACATTTCTGATATTGCCCTCACTCACTTGTCAAGGGTGACAAATATATTTTTTTGTCATTAAAAAACAAACAGAAAAAAAGCCCCAGCAAAGCTTAGCTCACAAATTTATTATTAATCATTTCCGTTTATGATTCCCGAAACAAAGAAATGTATTTTAAAAACTAGATAACTTTCTGATTTTTTCCCCCCAAAAAGTCAGTTACACATGAAAGTATGATTAATTGTGATTTATTAACACTACTAAAACAAAACATTCCCAGCAGAAATTAGTCATTTTAAAAATGAATTACAAATTAATCTAAATTGTTTCTGATAAATTCTTAGGAATTCTGATAAATGTTAACTCTTCTTGGCATGTAAAAAACTGGAGACCTGTGCAAAAGCACAACTTTATTGACAGTGCTGCAAAGAGGTTTGATGAATGCGAGAACGCGCGATGGATTTTAGTGGATCCGCCCCCTCCCCACACACCTGCAGCTCCTCGTCCGTTAGGTTCTCCCCCAGCTCTTTGGCCACCCGCTTCAGGTTTCGGAAGGAGATCTTTCCCGTCTCGTCGTCGTCAAAGAGGCGGAACGCTTTGAGGATCTCCTCCTTGGAGTCCTTCTCTGCCTGTGGATCCAAACGGGAGCAGGTTTTGTCTTCTTTTCTGGTTTGAAGCGCCCATGCTGGAATAATCTCAGTATGTCGACAGCCTGGGTTACAGGGGCTCGTCATGTCAAGGCAGTGTTCCAGCGTGTGGATGGGCGCCACAGTCTAGTATCAAACCCAGACCGTGCAAGGGCCATCTACGGCCAGTATGCCTGCAGGGCTGCTCGTAATTAGAAAAAACCAACACTACATTCCATTAAGACTCACCATTTTCTGCGTCATAACAGACAAGAATTCATTGAAGTCAATCTTTCCAGTGCCCTCTTTATCAACCTCGCTGATCATTCTCTTTATCTCTTCTTTCTTGGGCTCGAACCCCAGTGCTCGCATGGCAACCTAACACAGGATAGACACACAAACTTGTCAAAAATCACTTCATAAACCTCAATGGTGTTGCTTGCATGTCTTAGAGAATAATTAGCATCTGTCATCCTCATTAATGTACACTCAAGTTATTCCACACCATTCTTAACGAAACCATTTCTATATTGACCTCGGTGTGCCTGGGGGCATTGCCATACAAATTTTGAATTTCCGTTTAAAATACAATTTCTGCAACTAAATTAACAAAAAACACATACATCTAAACTGCAATTAGTCAGTCTGGTCTCAAATCAACTTCAATAGCAACATAAAAGTAGCCTATTAGTCCATCTGCGAATTCTGCCAATTAAAAATGGGTGCAGTCAAAAAAAAAAAAAAAAAAAAAAATCTAGTTCCAAAACCTTGAGCTCCTTAACGTCAATGTGCCCGGAGCCGTCCGTGTCGAAGAGCTCGAAGGCCTCTCGGATCTCCTGCCGCAGCTCCTCCGTGAGCTCTGGCTTGGGACTGGTCTTCTTACGCTGGGTAACGGCCCCTAGGGACGGCTTCTTAGCGCTAGCGGCCTAGAACGGAAGGAGGAGAGATGAAGTAAGGGAAGCAAGACTGGGGATGGTGCAGGTGTGGGAAGTGTGGACGGTGCAAGCCTAACGAGGGAACACTATGGAGCCACTGACTTGACACTTGTTAGCTACGCAAAAAGTGAGAAAACAACAACGCTACTATGATACTCCGTGACAGAAGGACATCGCGTATAAAGATGTTCATTTTCCATACCCTAGGCCTTAACATTACTTCGCCCTGCATAATTTGAATAATGTCTTGTGTTTAACCTGCAGCCTGTGGCGCGCAGCAGCTGCACGTTTAGCTTCCTGTGCACAGGGGCTAACGCAACACTACGCCTATAAGCAAATTCACACGCGCAAAATAATCGTTTTATTTTAAGTACCGTCATAGTCTGATACCAAAACCCGTTTCTTGTTGCCAGCTAATTTACCCATTCCGGGCATTAACAAGGTAGCACTACCTCCCAGTACCTCGCTGAACGCGAACAGCAGGCGTAAGTAGCTAGCTACATGTTAGCTATAGGAAAACATTTCCTTACCATGTTAACTGTTCGACAGCGACGCAGAACTCTTCCACTCTTTGGCTTCCGTATATCACGTTATTATATTTTATTGCTACTAAGAATCAGTCAGTAGGCTATAAAATACACTAGCTGGCAAATACCGCGATGGCTGCGTCAGTGGGAGGACCTGGACATCACTCTGTGCGATGATTGGTTAGACAAGGAATGGAGCTGAGGGAATTTATTTTGATTTTTTGCACTGCAATTGGTTAATTAGAAAATATAAAGCATCCTAAAAATTATAGCGGGTAGAAAATCAGTGGGTATGGTTTCTCGTTTCTTTAACCCTGTGAGACCCAGTGTTGCAAAAATGCAAGATTTCTTTTCAGGCACCCTAGAGACAACATTTTTGCCAAATATCTGTTTAGAACATTTCCCAGTTCCTTAGGCCCTGTACTATATTTTAGCAACATGGTGGAGAGAAACATTTTCAACTGTTGGAGTACACACAACATAGGCTCCTCGGGCAGCTCCATGTTGTCTCTTGTAACATCTGGATTTTCCACCACTTGAAGTAAGTAAATGGTAAATGGACTGCATTTATATAGCGCTTTTATCCAAAGCGCTTTACAATTGATGCTGTACAATGCTGTACAATTTACAATTGAAGTAAATTGCCACTAGTATTTTTTATTGGGATGCCAAATGTGTCTAGCACATGTCAGGGTTCAAATTACAGGGGGGATTGGGGAGCTCTGACCCCCCTAATTAAGACTTGGACACCCCCCCAAAAGAGGTAAAAACAACAGGTCGGGGGGTTCAAAACATTTATATATCCTTCTTACCTGTAATCATAAATATTACAATATATTTCCCATCAGTGGCGTCACTAGACACCAACCCTAATGACGCCACTGATGGGAAATATACTGTAATATTTACGATTACAGGTAAGAAGGATAAAACAAAAATGTAACTCTTACTTTAAGGTCATTTTGACCATGTTGCAAAAATGCAACATTGTGACTCCATGGTAGCACAGTCATGTGTGTATTAGCAGGCAATAAGCTGACTGTTCCATGCATTGTAGTGAATGTTAAATTGGAGGGTGACCAACACCCCCCTTTAGTTCCCCCTTTGCCACCACCACCACCCCCCCAAAATACAGAAAGGATAGTATTATCCCTTCATTTTCCATGAGTTATAGTGCATTTTGTGCTTGTGTCATTATTGTGTAATGTAGGCCTAGTTTGAGGGTAACCAACTACCCCCTTGCTCCTCCTCATTCCTCTGTGGGGGTTTTAAGGGGCAAGCTAAACTACTGAAAAGTAGTTAAAATCAGTTAAAATACTGATTTGGTTGGCAAATACATTACCCTTTTGTGTTTAGCTGCAGTTTATTTTTAACTGACCCTGTCAGGATCAACCTGTGACACCAATACATTTCTTTTGTGCATGCACATCTTTTACTCCTGCACAAGTGTGCGTGCGGCTGTCCTTCCTTCAGAAAACACTGTGCTGTTTTAGGTGGGGTAAGTTAGTTTAGACGCCTGGTGGAATGTCTGCAGATGCTATAAAATCAGTGTCTGTGTTCAGCAACACATAATACGTTGAGTTAAATCGGTGCACCTGTGTGACCGAATTAATGCTGTTTTACTGTGTGTGCCTGCGCCACCAGGTTTGTAGGGTGTGTCATTGGTGTTTCAATATGGATCCAATTCTCCAAGCTGTGGCCACACCCTTTTCATCTGAGACTGCATTGATGGCACTCACCCTATAATGCAGAAAGGAGGGGTACAGGTTAACACAAGACACAGTGTTGAGGTTTTCATTGACACTTCCTAAAGAATGTACCTGTGAATGAGAGCGAGAGTATGATAATAAACATACAGAATAAGCTGAGTCTGAGCATTTGGACGCATATCCCTGCCAATGTTTTTTTTTTTTTTTTGTGTTGTAAAAAAACAAAACAAAATCAGTGTTGCCAAATCTAATGCTTCTGTTGCAACACAATGCTTTCAGTCTTACCTTCATGCTCTCACGCTTTCTCACACCAGATCTATTCACAGATCCTTTAGATGACTTGCCAAACCACATTGACTTCCTTTCTGCACAAAGTCAGATATTTTCCCCTAACTGCAATACCTGCTCAATTTTCTTTGATTTGACTCATTTGTTGGAGATCTGTATGTTGGAGATTAGTAGCTGGCCAATTTGTTTCTTTGCGTTTGTTTGTTTATAGCTTACTGTTTAACAAGTTTATCGATAAATTTAAAAATGAGAATAGGATTGTCTTACTTTCTTTAACTTAAGGTAGCAAAAGATGTGTATGATACATGTAAGAACGTATGCATTGGCATGAATGTCAGTTGGGTTTTTTAAAACAAGACTTCATCTGTCTGAGTCACTATATTGTCTATAGTGTGATCTTTTCCCATTTTATTTCATTCACGACAAGTGGGGGAAGTGACACACCAAAATATGTTGACATATGTCCTGCTGTATATTATAAATGGATCCTAACCAGTTGTATCAGTGCAGAATTTGGGGGAATCAGGCATCAAGGAAATGAAAAATCCCCTTAGTGCAAGAACAATATCTGCAATATTTAGCCTAGCTTTCATCTTGAGAAAGAAGATCTGCCATGAAGATATTGGTATTCACCAGTGGTGGGCAACTTGAGATTCAGTCAACATTTGTCCTTATATCTTTGAATAACAATTCAAATTCAAGTATGAATTATATATTTTTTATTTTGCAAACACAGTTTTGCAAGTTCAGTGATCACTAAAATGGTGGGATATAATTGTGACCCAAGTTTGCTTCAGTGAGTAAGCGTTATATATGGGACGTCAATTCAAGGTGCCCCTTCATTGTTACAGCTTTACTGATTTACTGAAAAACTTACTGCTTGAAATAGGCGAGTTTACCTTTTGGGGTTTATTATTTAAAATATAATTAATTATTTAATTTATATTTAAAATGTCATTGAGCTTTGTATATTGGGCTTCTAGGCCAAAGGTTATCTAGCACTGGTCTGGAAATATCAGATATTCTTTAGAAACACTGTATTTTTTTCTTGTATATTAACCCATCAGAATAATGTATCATCTTTCATTCTACTTCTACAGCTGGTTCAACACTACTGAAGGAAGCGACCAACATGCGTGTTCATTTTATATTGTCCGCCTATGGGAGTTTTCAGAATGTCCTGAGGATATTATTATTATGTGCTGTGCCAGTGGGAATATCACAGGGCATGTCTCTTGGTTGCGGCATCCGCAGCACTTAAATCTGAATGCAGGAAATTGCATTGAGAAGCTTGCATTGTTAGCCGTGCCCCAGGTGGGGAAATGGGACGTGTACGTTTGTGTACGTTTGCTGATCCACCAGAGCTCCTGCAGTTTGAGAAATGTTCAATTCCCTTGCCGTCCCTCAGCTTTCCCTCAAGGCCTGCTGAACAGACAAGCATTTCTCTGAGCTTCCCACTGTCCTCGAAACTGTGTGACAGTTTCATACAGGAAAGCCCTGAAGCTGAAAATATGTCATATTTCCCACTGTCATTGAAATGTCACAGAAAGCAGTAGGCTACATTTTAACCTTTATTTGCAGGAAACAATATGTATCCTACTTTCTTGCTTATGTCCTTGGTTGTCCTTTAATATAAGGTCAGTGCTGTCATATGTCTAAAATTTGACTAGCCTGTTTGTTCAAAATCAAAAAAACACTGGTGGGTGGTATTCTTTACCAAAAGCACCCACAGGCATGTGTTTGGGACACACAATGGGCCCTATTTTCATTGTAACGTAAGCGCAAACATGCCTGGGCGCAAGTGGAATTGCTTGTTTCCTGGATATTTGTCGCCTGTACCAGGTTTACTGGTTTTTTGTCTGCAGTTGTTTACTTCAACATGGCATGGGCGCAGCAAAAGGGGCAGGCCAAAAGAAATATTTGGTGCCGTGCGAGTTTGGTGGTCAATAATGTGTTTACATTTTAAACCAGACCAGACCAGGTCTAAACTCAAACGCTGCAGCATTATGATATTTTGGTGACGCTATGAATGCACCGCACATATCAATGCATGTACACATAACAGGTGCCAGAAATATTTTCAGTTAGACTATTCAGTATACAAGATGTGTTAATATGCAGTCCAATGTCAGCTATTTAGGCATTGCTCCAGCATGGAATTAATGAATGTAAGCTACTTGAATGAGGGACACAAAGTAAGTGTCAGGCTCTACACCTGACAAATAGTGTAGGATATAGAACGCACTGACAACTTTCTTTCATTCAAGCTTTTGGCAGGGCTAGGTCAAAGATTGAGCAAACTTTTGGAATGTTAAAAATGGGTTTCAGATGTCTCGACCGGTCTGGTGGTACAATATAGCCTTCAGAGGCTTTGTGGCCTGCTGTATTATACATGACACAGCAGCTGCAGTGTAGTATGATGGTTAAGGCACTGGGCTTGTAACCTCGGTTTAATTCCTAGCTAGGATGATACCGTTGTACCCTTGAGCATGGTGCTTAACCTTAATTGCTTTGATATTTATATATCCAGCTGTATAAAAGGATGTAAAAAAAGGATGTAGCCTACATTCATCTTACCAGGTGCATGTCTAGAATTATTGAAGCAGCTAAAGCGGTGATTTTTTTTTTTTAAACAAAAATGGACAGCAAAGAGGCAAAAAAGTTTATAGTCATGAAGAGGCTCCATTACGCTCTTCGTCCATTACAAAATTACCAGTTAGCTGTGGCCCTAAAGCACATTTTTAAAAGGGAAAGAAATCGGATTGGCTAAATCCCCCATCACAGCCAGTTACAACAAGCCAGCCTCTTTTACAACTGCGCCATAGTTGTGCGACTTGTGCTAAAGCCTGGTGTCATGAAATTACCAAAACTGGGTTGGATATGTACTTATTCGCCAGTGCCTTCAGTTACAGCTAGCGTTTTGCAAATGCGCCTTGACTGTTATAATAGGGCCCAATGTACTTTATTCAAAGGCTAGCAGCAGAACATAAAAGTTAGATTTACTTCAGCACTCTGTAAACTTTAGAACAGGAAAGGCTTCTCCAAACAAAAATAAGCTCCTAAATATATATTGCTGGAAACATATTGCTACAACTCCGCTATTTCAGTACTATTAAGTTTTAAATCATAATGTTATATGAAGTTGTTCTAGAACATACTATATGTTTAGCTGTCATTCAAACATTCAGAGTATTCAAAGAAACATCAGCATGAAAGAATCCAGAGTATCCAGTCCAAGTATTCAGCGAAGCATGAGGTACTGTAGCCAAAGTAACAGACTGTAAGCTTGAAATAACCTCACTTTTATGTAAGAAATAATAAGTCCGATCAACAAAACCCAACACACTGCCACTATTCGTAAAATGTTATGAAATGTGCCTGTGTGTACGCCCATATACAGGGGACAAAATAAAGGAAGCATGTTAGAGTATATGAATATCAAGTCAATAATAACGAGTTGAGCCACCCTTCAGAACAGCTTCAGTCCTCCTTGGAATGCTGTCATTCAAGTTTCAAACGGTGTGTACTGGGATATTGGATCTTTCTTCAAGAAGGAAAGCTTCCAGTTATTTTGAAGGAGGTGGAAATCAATTTCACACTCTGTTCTCCTGAACTTATGTTAAAGGTTCAACAGTGTTTAGATCTGGTGATTGTAAAGGCCATGGAAGGCATTTGAATTCATCCTGGTGTTCATGTACTGTTTTTAACAGTATCTATGAGAGTGTTATAGAGGCAATAGTGTTTGTAGCATAGGGTGCACCTGGTTTTGTAAAATGGCTTTATAGTCCTTGGCCATATATGACCATGAAGTTTGTTATTATTGATATATTTTGTGCTTTTAACATGCTTTTATCTTCTATCCCACCTCCCCTTCCCTTAAGTGGCTTTTGTCACTTGCCAGGCCGCCATTGTAAATAAGAATTTGTTCTTAATGACTTGCCTGGTGAAATAGAGGTGGAATAAATAAAAAAAATTAAAAATTAAAAGCAATCATTGGCATCAATGAATCCCATGACATGACTTCCCCTACCATTTCAAATCCACCACCATGTCCCCATGTTGGCAACAGTTGGCAACAGACGTTATAGGTTGAGGGCTTTCTCCAAAAATAAACCCAGCCAGATGTAGGCAAAAAGTGTTAATGATGACTCATTAGACCATATTACTTTTTCCATTGCACAGGGGTCCAGGGTTTGTGCTCTTTACAGCTGGTTGTGTGTCTTTGTGCAGTTGCCTTGGATACAAGAGGTTTTCTAATGGTGGCACTGTTGCAAATATGAGCTTTGTGAAGCTCAGACCGTATGTTTTTCCACTGAGACTGGATCACAGAGGTGTTGATTCAGTTCTGTACTGATTTGTGAGCCTGTAGTTTTGTGGTGTTTAGCAACAATCCTATTACAGTAAGTGTCTGTCTGTTGCTGTCAGTGAGCTTTGACTTGCAACCATTGTTCCCTTTTGCCGATGCAGATTATTTGTGTTTAGCATATGCTGTTGTAATTTTATACGCTGTGCCTCTTGCCACAATAAACAATTTTGCTATTTATTTTGACTGATAAGCCTGCAAATCAGGCACTGATTGGCCTCTTTGAAACTGTGTTTGTTCCTTCATGTTGCTTTGGAACATCACATGTCAAAGTGATGATTACCAGACTTTGCTTATAGCTGACACATACTTCTAATTACATTCAACTTAATATTACTCACCTGTGTATTTGCCCTTTTCTGATTTAGCTGCTTCAAAGTTAAAATTATTTGTGGTGTTTCTGTTATATTGTCTAACCCCTGTATAAATATAATTAGGTTGTGTAGACTTTAAATAATTTTCTTTGTTAAAATGCCATGATTTCAATTTCTGAGGTAAGTGAGAGTGTTAGAATGGCAAGCGACTGAATACTTTTGCAAGGCACTTAAACAATTAGGCTAAGGAAATAATGCTAAAATATTGCAAGATATCTTTACAAAAATATGGTTTTACATTATTTTCATTCTCATTTTCTCACTAATGGCTTTCTGCAAACACATTCAGTTGTATGTTTAAGCAGCTAGCTGCTTGCCACATGTCACACATGCCCTTTAATTCCTTCATAATGCAATGCTCATTAGATCTAGAACGGTATGCAAAGAGTCAGGTTAATGCTTCTGAAGGTTCAGTTTTGTGAATTCTTCAATTATTATACATATGGCTGACAAACTCAAAACATTTCTGATATGAATGATATTTATTTTAAATAGGTTGATTAAATCATCATAGAATGAATCATGGCAGATATTTACCCATCCCAGGTGCAAAAGAAATGTAGTCTTTTAGGATTGAATTGAATAAAGAAGCATGATCTCACAATGTGTACCTATGCCTAAAAGTAATATAACATCCCACTGCCTGTGCTCTCCTTATTTTATATTCTGAATCTGGCTACAGGTCTGAAGACCCCATAATGCTAAGAATGATCATTTCTGATTCTGACTGCTTGGATCTCTACTCTACACCTTGAATAGCTTTTCCAATTCCAATGACCCCACTGTAGAAGCCCATATTGCACACCGTGGTGAACCCTCTCTCCTGCGCATGTATGCTCTGTGATTCATAGAAACTGAGGATCAAACTGGGTTGTGTCATTACACCGTGTCTATGTCATGAAACGAGTTCTTTAGGTGGGACGGCCTAGCGGAGACATGCCACTGGTCTTACACACTGTTTCACTCGCCTTTTTTTCTTCTGTCACTCATTCTCTGTCGCTTTCTCGCTAAGGTGGACACATTCTCATGGTGGATCCCAGGCACTGAAAAATGCTGGTCACAATGTGGTCCTTGTTGCAAATGTTGTTTCTTATCTGGAAGAAATACCCCTCCCCTTGTATGAAATGCATGACATTGATGGAGTCCTTTATGGCTTAGAAAAAGGGGTACATTTTTTTCACCTTAAATTATTGACATTCCTTCTCTCTGTGTGGTGAGTGGGGTTGGTGAAGAGAGGGGCGAGGTGTATCTTAGATACCTCAGATTCTCTGAACAATGAAGAGAGGCGGCGTCAGGCTGCTGACTCACGGCCGAGAGACGGAACCGCAGGCAAAGTGGCCCAACTGGTTTGGGCGATGGATGGCTGAGTGAGAAAGCAAAGCAGAGAGCATACCTCTGTCCGCCAGACCCAGTGACACTGCGAGTTAATGAGATGTGACACGTCTTTACTGCTCGGCCAACAAACTCGCTGACTGAAAGTTAAAATGCTAAGGAGTCAATGAGTGACCTGCGAGAGTTGCAGCATAGCTCTCTGCTGTTTTATCCTGGTGAAAAGGATCAGCTTGTGAGGCATGTGTGGTATGACTGTTTATTCTGCCTCGGTGTGGTGGGGTGTGGGAGGAGCAGTTCTGTAAACTTCAGCAAATAACAAGACCTTATGAGTTGCCATTGACGACAGTCACCGAACATGATTGGAGGGAGGCACAGGCCTTCTGTGGGGGTGGGGGGTGATAACGGTTCATCGACAAATACAGAAGAGTTGATCATATTATATGCCCGGGACATGTGTCTGTTCCTCTCAATCTAGTCAGTTCATTGTCCTGGCGTGTCACTTTAAAACTGCTGTTATGGTTTTCAGAGCCTTGAAGCCTGGAAAAAAATGTCCTATTTTAAAATTCTGAGAAATTAAGTGACCTTACCAGTCTGACAGGTTGTGAAAGAGGTTTGAGTTGGTGACAATTTAAATATGAACATATCATGGGTTAACCATCTGGAAATGGCCTCTTAGATAACCTGCAAATGAGCGTAAAGTTCGCTAGCTAACCTGCACCTGTTGTGTCGTCTCAGACCCTTGACTGCAGCCCATGGGTTGGACCGGAATGCTTGTTTCTCCCTGCAGAGAAAAAAGGCAGATGAAGCAATAATAAACACAGTATCAACCTCCCGCCCCCACCTGCACACGCCCAGGGGTGGCGGAGCTTCCCTGACTGGCTGAGCTGGCTGTGCCAAAGCCTGTCCTCTACCTGTTCAGTGTGAGAGGCACCTGTCAGACGAAAAGGACTTTCACTCTGCTCTGACCAGACATTTCTCAGGTAAGTCCTCCTATATCCCTGCGCCCCTGCTTCCTGTGCTTCCTTACTGCCGGAGAAGTGGCTATGTCCATGGTTACGGATGTGGCTTTTGTGTTTGGCTTGATTCAGTCAGTGTAGTATGAGAATAGAGGCACAGGTTCCAGTGTGCCTTGATGGGAGCGTGTGTGCACATGTTTGTGTCTGTACAAGTGTGTGGACTGAGGGCTTGTATGACGATGACATTTCCATATATGTCTCACTCATTGTATTCTCATTCAAATATATTTTTATTTTCCCACATGAATCTTTTGGGGAAATCTGTCCTGAAATCTGTTTGTCCTTCCTTATATTTGTCATTTCTGTCTGTAAGAGTTTCTTACTTCAGCAAATTCCACATTTTGATAACCCCCTGGTCCTTTGTCAGTCAGTTATTTCAGTCCCTGACTGTAGAGTATTTGTAATTTACTTCTCTGTAATAGGGGTGTGTTACTATGCGCACTGTGGTGCACTGGGGTTGTACATATATGTACAGGTGCCACACCGTTTCCTCTTTCCTCATATTTGTGCAGTCATGATTCATTCCCCTTGTGCCCAAGCCACTGCATGTGGCTTGCAGAAAAGGCTTGGGGATAATCAGGCAGAACGTTTGCATAGTATGTCTACTGTCCTCGAAAGCTTTGTATGAGACTTGCTTTCACTTTACCTGATTGAATTTCTGAGAAAAGCACAATGCCGTTTTCTTTCACTCTCTGTTAACGTTGTAAGTGAGTGTTGTCCTTGTGTTGTTTTTTGTGGCACTTCAAAGGAAAGACGAATGATGCAAATACATAAACTGCTTTGTCCTTAAAATGTCAGAGTCAGGTGGAGGGATTATTGTTAAATTTATAAAGATTACCGAAGTGGTATGTGCACTTCCAAAATTGACAGAGGGCAGGCATCGTTAAGACATAGCAAGCAACATGGTGGCTGTAACAGAGACCAGACTTTATATCACCCAATGCAGTCTGCTGTGATTTGAACACCTGCAGTTCCATTTCCATTTTTCTTTGCAAGGTGATTAGACTCAGAATCTAGTTTTCTGATTAAACATGTTGCAAAAAAAACATTTTTTTATCTGAATGAAAGATAGCAACATTATATTTGTAGATTTTCTGGTTAATCTGGCATTACAGGCATATTTCCCATCTACATTACAGTATGTGAGCAAAACACAGGAAACATGCACACACAGTTTACACAGCTACAGAACACACACACTCATACACATACACACACACACATATGCATAACATACATACACTATATGACTAAACGTATCTGGACACCCCTTGGACTGGGGCTGTTGTTCATGGTTTGGGCTAGGCCCCTTAGTTCCAGTGAAGGCAAATCTTAATGCTACAGCATGCTATCACATTCTAGACGATTCTGTGCTTCGTCAACAGTTTGGGGAAGGCCCTCTCCTGTTTCAGCATGACAATGCCCCCGGGCACACAGTGAGGTTCATATAAAAATGGTTTTGTCGAAGAACAAATGGTGTCGAAGAACTTGACTGGCCTGCACAGAGCCCTGATCTCAACCCCATCCAACACCTTTGTGATTATTTGATAAGTCAGCTGTGACCCAGGCCCAATTGCCCAATCAATGCCCAACCTTGCTAATGCTCTTTTGGCTGAATTGAAGCAAATTCCTGTAGCAATGCTCCAGAATCTAGTATAAAGCCTTCCTGGAAGAGTGGAGGTTGTTGTAGCAGAAAAGGGTGGACCAACTCCATATTAATGCCCATAATCTTTGATGAGATGTTGGATGTCAGGTGTCCACATAATTTTTTGCCATGTAGTGCACATACGTGTGTGTGTGTGTGTGTGTATGTGTTTATCTATTTCACTCAATTAAAATAGATAAATAGAAAATTAAATAAAGACAGAAAGTTAATGGAAAAGAGAGTTAGAGAGAGGGCTTTACATTACAATAATGTAATTGTCATCAAAGAGTTTTATAGGTGATTAAACACTCAGGGCACTTCTGTACTTTAATTCTTCTCAGTGAACTCACCCCCCACCGTTCTAAGAACCCTTTCATTCATCTCATTCAAAGCACTCCTGAGCACTCCAGTCCTCCAGCCCTTGTGGCTGCTAAGAGCGTATAAGATGAGCATTCAGTGTAAGTGTAGGGTTACATGGCTGTGTCTCTTACTCACTCTGCGCGATCCTGTGCGTTCTGTTGCGCATGCAGTCAGAATGCGGCAGGACTGGATGCGCCGCATGGCTCAGCAATGAGCTTCTGGAATGATGAGCGCGTGTCCTCCAGACGGGAGTCGTTGTCAGGCTGGAGGTCCAGGGGGTGGTGGGATCGGGGTGTGGACCTGTAAACTCTGTGGGCTTCCTTTTTCTTCTTTAAATGTAGTTTGCTCTTCCTCTTCCTCATACACATTCAGCTGAGTATGGAAGTGTAGCCTTGAACTGAATCACGTTGAATATATTTCTGTTCCGCATGAATGAAAACGAAATCAGACTTCAAGCCTCCAAAATCAAACTCTGTTCTATCTCATCACCACCACCAAATAGGATTTATTGACTTTCAGTCATGTTGTTTGTGCAGGCAGTCTGTGATGGCTAGTATAGCTATTATACCTGTGGTTCTTTTTAGATTGTCAGCTCCACACTGGCACTTGGGCATGACATGCTTATTGTAGGAGTCTTTTATACTTTCATGCTCCTGGGTCTCTGTAGAAATATGATTACATAAATTATCTGACATTTATACAAAAAGATCAGTCTTCTGCCAGATGGGTCCTGCCTACAGACAGGCCAACTGACATCCATCCACATGTCTCTGTGTCACACAGGTTGGACAACTGACAAAGTCAACGCAGCAAGCAACAAGCATTGAAAATGTCAATGTCAAAAGGTAAGTGTCGGGGATGACACCTGTAAACAATTTTGAAACTGTAAAATTGTGAACAGCATCAAGACTATGTCATTGTGGATCAGAGTGTGTCAGTGTGCCTGATGTGCAAGACAGACTTTGTATGTGTCAATGTCTGTAACGTAAAGGACTTACAAGTGCTTTCAGTTGTGCACTTGTAATGGCCTGATAAAGCCCCTGTTTATGCATTTGGAGGAATCCTGTGCCTGATAATATCAGTGCAGAACATTGTGAAGAGCTATTTTGCTCTTTAAATTCTTCAGGGTGATTATTATAGCTTGTGTTTTACTCATATCCATTTGTACATGTAAATATTTCCTGAAGCAGTCCTGGTTAAGCATCAGCACAAGAATAGAATGTTCCAGTTACGACTGTGAACCAAAAACCTGTTCCAGAAGAACTGCCACATACTGTTTGGCCGTAAAATGCTTCTAACTAACTGTCACCACATTACATCTAAGGAAACCCTTTGAACAGCCCTAGCATATTACTTTCATTGAACCATTTACATTTCTCTCTCTCACTAACATTCCTCCCTCACATTCACACACCCGTCACCCCTGAGTGGTTGATAACAAAAACACGACAAGTGCTAATCTGATTATTCATTCCTCGCTTACCTGTAAAGGGAGATCTACCTCTTCTTTCTCCGTCTCATTCTTTTCATTACTTGCATTTTTTAAAAACTCTTGCATAACATTGGGTAATCAGTTCAGTAACTGAATGTTCATCCTCACAGTTCATGTTCTTGTTAGGGTTTGTGTACTTTTGAATGTGACTTTTTGTTTGTGATTAGTGTAGTTGTGTGCTGGTGTGTATCAGTGTATCTTCTTCATATATCTGGGGTGTGTTAAGCTGGTGATTTTATGTTTTAGATAGTCTGACACATCCCAGTGAGCAAAAGCCAGATCCTAGATGACTAGAGAGGTGGAAATCATGCTTGACTGACATAAACATATTAGGTTAACCCCAATATAGCTGAGATTTTACACAGATATAGTCTGGCTATGTACTAGTCAGCTAAAAAACGTTCACCTTTCAGCAAAATGTAGCCGGGTGTTCATCTGAACATCTAGATGGTCTTTCACTGACTTTTCACGTCAGAAATATTCTCTGAGATGCATGGTGTTTGTTGAATTATGGGCATGTGTCTGATCTTGATGATGCATGCATTTTTGTAGTGTATTTCACAGGTATGTTATTTCCTAGGTTAAAAAATTATAGAAACTCAGTACATTGTTCCTAATGAGCTGATACAGCATACAAAAAATGTAAAACACACGTGATTAGGTTGAATCAAGGCTAGTGCATCTCTAAAACTGTAACCTGGGATTGGTACTGAATTAAGCAAACTATTTCATATTTTATGAGAGAATAATCACTGAATTGACAATAGTTTTATGTGTACTGTTATGAAATGAGGACTATGGGAAAATTTATTTAAATGGTCTTGTGAAGCTGCTGAAGCTAATGCGATCACTGTCTTTACAAACATGTTCTTCATGGCTATCATTTTTATATTACGCACTGATGGCTCCTGTATAGCTAATCAATAACTCGTCTTCAGTGAAAATTGTAAATAGCATCAAGACTTTGTCGTCGGAGTGTGTCAGTGTCCCTGACGTGCAAAACAGTATGTGTGTGTGTGTGTGCTGTTGGTGAGAGTTAGTATGTGTCGATGTCTTTAACGTAAAGTATAATACATGTGGTTGTGCAAATGGTGTAAGTTTGTGTGTCAGTGTGAGTTGGGGCATGCTAATGTGTTTTTGTTGAGTTGCTGGGTGTCAGTGTTTGAGGTAGTGAACTGTTGGGAGTACGCATCAGGAATAAGCTGTGTGCTGATGTACTTATCCAGTGTGTTGTGTCAGCCATTGCGGTTGATATATGCTAGAGTGTGTTGGTCATATGTATCAATGGATAATGTGTGTGAATTAGTGGTTGCGTAGATGTTTTTGAGTGTAGATGCGTGTTCATATTTGATGATGTCATGTGTCAGAGTTTTGGTTTGTCTGACATGCCCTTTGTTCATGATTTTAGGCGACAGGCAGTCTGTGCTTCGGACAACAAAGGTTCGGACAGCCCTGAAAGGAGACAACAGCTGGATACAACGCCGCGCTGAGGCTCAAGCGGAGCAAGAAGAGAAACCATGGTAACGTAGCACTCAGGAAGCTGGCAGGCCGAGTGGACATATTTTTGCTTAGAGAAAATCATTTTCCCTCAATTTAATTAGGAGTGGAGGAACCATGGTAATCCAAGGGTCAAGGAAATCCGGGCGGACCAACAGGGAATACAGAGCCTTCGAAGAGTTTGAGTTTTTGCTAGAAAACATTATTTTCTCTTGGAATGTTATTTTTCTGTTTCATTAAACGTGTTTTCTCATGTTCTATAAGGTGCACTGCAGACCTTGTGATGGCATGACATTAATTTCTGTTCTCTGCCCTGTAGATGATACATTTTGGTTACATAAAAATTGATCACAATTGGGAGAAAGGATTTATAATTTACATAAGCTACTAAGCATTTGTCCCAATGAACAATTTCAAAGGAAACACCTTTGTGACTGGACCTAGTATTCTGAAAGATGAATCAGGTGGAATCCAATGACTGCAGCTCTAGAACTTAGCTGTGTTGTAAAATATAGAACTCAGTAGGCTCACCCTGAGTGCTGAATGATATGGATCATCATATTTCAATTTAATATTCAGTGATAAATAGACATGTCTGTCCATTCAGTGCTTTTTTTTACCAACAATAGTCTGTGCTAAACAGTGCCTCCCTGTCTTACGTTCCACTACCTTCCTCTCTCTCTCTCTCTCTCTCTCTCTCTCTCTCTTTACAGGCTCGCAGAGGTTAGAGGGACACGCACCAATGGAGATTCTGATGAGTCCAGTTCCGTGTCCCCGCCCACCAGCCCTTCTGCGGCCCCAGCTGCAACTCCTCCTTCCCCCACTTCAACAAGGTAAACGCCTCAGCATATGAACCCATGCAGTCAGAGGGACAGACTGCACACAGCACCTTTAGGGCCATATTTATTAAGTATGCCAGAAATTACTGCCAGGGCTGCAAACTTCTGTGTTGCGGCATGTTTTAAATTTTGCGGGGTATTTACTGAGACTGGTTCGGCAAATTAGAACAGCCGCAGTGAGTTACTGTTGTTCCAGCGAGAAAGAAAACTGTGTGGGAGGAAATCGCAGCTAAAGCAAATACTGTCAGTGAAGTGAAAAGATCTATAATTGACTTTAAAAAACATAGGCAAGACATCAGGCCATGCACCAAAGAAAAGATGGTATATACTGTAATGAAATCATTCATTAAAGGCAGCTTCCAGAAGCAGAAGGGCTATCTTATGGAAACTACTGCCCATTAGATAGAATTATGCAATTTGGGTGAGCTATCCCTTTAAATGGGATTTATTTTTGTCACAGAAAAAATACAGCCACACTGTCACCTTGTGCAGAGAGAATGTCAACACATCTCATAAATAAAAACGCATTTTTAATATTTTGCCTTGTTTCATTTCGCACCCAATAGCCAGCCATCTCCATCATCGTCTCTCGACTTCTCAAACAGGTGACTCTTCCTAAAGATGGAGTCACGTGTGTGTTGGCAACCACATTTGTGATGACGTTACAGTAGTCACACACAACCTGGGCATTGGATAGAATGTGTATGATTTCTGTTTCTGTACATGTGCTCATTTACTGCTGGGGATATCAGATGAACATGTGTGCGGTCAGTTGCACCTATCACATTTAGGAAATTAGCGATGGTCTCTCTCTCTCTCTCAGTTTCTTTCTTGTTTTCGTTCTCTCTCACAGCCCAAAACCACCATCCGGAGGATACCTGATCAGGTAAATCAGACAGTCCTCAATTACATAATGGGTGATGGCAGCCAATTAAATAATAATAGCCTCCATATAACCAGAGAGTAACGGTGTGTTTTGCCTTTTATCTTATAGAGGAGTTTTCACAAAAACCGACACCAAAAAACCAACTTCCCCATTACCATATAATGGCTCCAGGTGAGTATCGAAAGATTTAATGAGTAGCTGGGTGTAGAAAATGAGTTATGTGGACTGTAAACTACAGTTCTGTAATTTACCAATCTTAAATTCATCCCCCCAGCACACCAATGGTGTGTGTGTGTCTGTGTGCTTGAAATCTGGATCTACATTTCCTGACCCATTACGTGAGACCCTACTCTCCCTCTCTGTTCCACCAGCCCCTCCAGTACTTTCATTCCCAAGAAGCCAAGTGACTCATACAAGAAAATGTGAGTCATTTGTTGTTGCTGTTGTGCATTTTTGTATGTGTGTGTGTGTATGTGTGTCTGTGTGAGAGACAGAGAGATAAAAAGAGAGTGATAAATATATATAGAGAGAGGGTGGAGCACTTCTGTTTTGGTGTTTTGCCCATGTGTATTGGATTGTCAGATGGGCGTATGTGTCAGTTGTGATGTGTTTGCATATGTCATTTATGTCATTGTGTGTGCCTGTGTCTATGTATGAGTAGCGTTTATTGTGAACTGAGTGTGTTTCAGATGTGACCTGCGTGCGTGTGCGTACGCATGCTTGTGTGTGTTTCTGTGTGTGTTCTAGAGCGCCTCATTCTGTGCGAACAGCTTCAGAAAGCTCTGCCCCAGCTGAGACAACACTGTCCTCAGAGGAACAGGACAAGAGGTGAGAGGAGGCTCTGGGTAGGATGTCATAGTTACAGGTTGAACACAGTCTCTCAGGTCCTTAGTTTTTACTGCGGTTACGCCTTGAACCATGGGCATAGGCCTGGATTTAATCAACATCTGGACTTAACTTCCAAATACATACAAGTCTTCGCTTTTTCTCACAGAGACCATTTGATGAATTAATTTTGGTTTTCTCTGAATTCGCCAAGCTATGTTCATGAAGACTTACCTTTTTCATACCTCCGATTTCATAGCAACTGTGTGCAGGTTTCATGCTAATTGCTTAATATTCCATACAAATACCAGACCCATTTACAGCCTGCACAATGTCACATACTCACACGAATATTCCTCAAACTACTCTACCCTGTGTTGCTAAAGGGTGATGAGCTGCAGCATGATCGCTGAGAGAAAAACACATTTGCATCCGATTAGTCTTGCCCCTTACTTTTTCTTTCTTCTGTATGTTCTGTTTTCCTGTTAGAGCGGAGGCAGCCAGCAGCGTTCTCAGAACCTCAGCGGCTAAACAGCGCTCCTATGTCCTCTCGGCAGCCAAGAAATACGAGTGAGTCTCTCCATCCCTCTCCCTCCACCTCATTATTTCCCCTACTATACGATGAAAGATCTGCAGGAACACGGCCTTTTACGTTTGATTTTAGTTGTGCTTTCCGGTGCAGTAATGATCTGTATGTTCTACGTTTGGTTTTCAAGTGTGTGGACATCGGTTATGTGCCACAGTTTGAGCTCTGCTTGTCACTTTCTTTAATGACCAAACAAAGTTTTGTTGAAAGTCTCTCTTTTCTGCTCTGAGTCTGACCCGTATGCTGTACATGTCTGCAACTTTCAGGTCCCCAGAGAAAGCAGACAGTCAACTGTCTCCTAACAGTGTATCTTTCGTAGCTAAAAGGTATAGTGCTTATGCAGTGCATGCGCTAATATAAATAGTAGTATGGTTTGTGCATATTAATATCTTTGGGACAAGTCGATAAGTCAGAACAAAATTGGACCAAATGTTGTACTGAATAATCTGCTTGAAGAATCAGCCAAATAATCCTGTCGCTTTAACATAAAATGCAACACTGCTGATATAATTATGTATGTGCATCACCGAACAGGGTGGAGATTAACGACGAGGAAGAGAGTGCCCCCACCGACGCTCAAAATGATGTCACCCCTCGTGTTCCCACCCCCCAGGACACAGTTCCGCAGCCCACAAAGCAATCGAGGTGAGAGTCTGTCCAATTTCTCTCTCTTTTTCTTTCTCTCAGACTAGCTTTCTTATTTTCTCAGTCTCTATCTCACAATAGAGGAAGTGTGAATGCACACTCATTCAGGAACACAATTTACTAAATAGCTTTAAGTATGTTTTGAAATGAGTATGGCCACTGTTAAATCTACATGCAAGATTCACTGGCCTTCAGGTACAAAATACATTGTGTACCTCAGTTATGTGTCTGTGTCCCTGTCTTAAAGTCACCTGTCATTCTCTTTCATCATCCCTTCTTGTAACAATTTCTCACTTGCTACTTCAACAGCCCTGCAGCGAGCACAAAGGTTACCATTTCTGACACAAAGATCTCTTCTGCTACATCCAGGTAAAAAAATAAAAATGAAATAATAATATTCATAATATAATGAAATACTGAATGTATGTGGAGCACATATAACATTCTATGTCTCTCTCCATGATAGTTCTGTGGAAACAAAGAAATTGAGTCCTGCCCCAAGTCCCTCTGCCCCAGTCAGGTACTCCAGCCAAGCCTCTCATGGTGCTGTTGTGAATAGGGTGCTGTTTCTCTCCTCCAGTTATAAACCAAGTGATCATCATTTCTGTTCTATTGCAGTACTAAAGTCGTCAAGCCAGCCTCAGCCCCAGACACAAAGGCCAGTCCTGCCAAAATCAGGTAGGGAACTTCAGTGATATTCTCAGGAGAGCGTGCTGAGCCGCTAAGTGGTTTGTCATGGTAATACGTTGGGTTGACACATAGAGTATTGAGGCTGGTGCATAATTGGCTGTAGCCTCACTCAGTGGAAGGGAGGATATTAGTAGACCAGGTTGTCCCTGCCTCATCTTACCAGAGTGACTCTCCAGGGCCATCATCAGGCATCTACAGTCTGCCTGTGTTGACTGTGGATGGAATATGCACATCAAACGGCAATGACTGTGCAACTCGTTCCTGGCAAGTGACTGGCAGTATGTGTTTCATTGGAAAGTTTGTGCACTATGAACTGAGAGATGATGTCACAGCGATGAGACAGGCCTCCAAATACAATTCAAATGTGAAGAAATTAAAACATCAGTTCCGTAATTAATGGGAAGCACTGTTACTGGGACAGAGAGGAGGCAGGTGAAGAGGCCACACACAAGCAGCTGCTGTTAGAGGGCAGCTGGCTTTCTCCTCTCTATCATTTACTTCCCATATGAGAGCAAAAGGGGAAGAGACCAGCTTCAAAATAGAAATGAAACTAAAAGAATGAGGTCATGCTATGCTTTAATAGTAACATGCAGCATGTGTACACAGTGTAGACTGTGTCGATGCCTGTTTGTTCAAGGCATGAAAGGAAAGGCATTGATGCATGAATAAATATTTAATGTGTATCCATAGAAAACCGTCACACAGCCCTTTACAGTGAGTGTTTTCCAGGGGGAATAAAAAGCAGATGACCCAATTGAAGAAAAACTGTAAAATGATGCCCTTACTCTGTAAAAGCCAGTCAAGCTGAACTCCTTAGTTCTTGCTATTAAACAGTCAGGGTGACTATAGGGTTTCTGATTACCATGTTCCTCTCCCTGACTCCCCTCTACAGTCAGGTGGTGAAAGCTGAACCAGCACCGGTACCCAGCAAAGATTCGGGAAAAGATGTCCTCACATTGACTAAGAGGTCGGTCACTGATGGGACTTCTCTTAAAATGTTCTGTCTCTTATCTCTCCTTTTTTATGCGACTCCATCCTTGTCCTGGGAACTTTCTCTCTCTCTCTCTCTCTCTCTGTCTCTCTGTCTCTCTCTGCTTCTCTCACTGAGCACAAACTGATTGGGAAAATATGGTGTCTTGTGATGGTCAGCATCTGCATCAAGTGCAAAATCACTGAGGCTCTAGGTTGAAGAGGCAATCAGAAGGACATGCCCCAGCATAGAGATAGGGTGGGTGGAGTGGTAGGGAGGTCCCAACCAGATATCTGAGATCTAAACTACTGTTAGTTTCTGGGGGGAGAACCTTAATACAGCTTATACAACAGGGTGACTGGCAGGGGGTCAGGCTTTCTCTCCTAGCGCGTACCAGCGGAAGTAACGATTTTTGGGCTTCTCAGCACAAGTAATGACGTCATAAACCTGCAACCTCGTAGGACTGTGCTGTAACGTTTGAAGAAGTAGTTCCCTAAAATTACTGAAACTTTGATAGAGGTTTGCAGTATGGAAAGTGGGAAGCTATCATCCACACTACATATTATATTTATTTTGAGAATATGAGGAATAATTTCATACATCAAAATGATTTGTGAATCGTGATGATTTTGCATTCTAACCTCAATGCTGTAATCTAACTAATTCTGCTAGGAGTATCACAAACTGGAGTCTTGGAGCCTGTGCAGTCTTGTGCGTTCCCGGTACAGGAAGCGATACGATCTGCTTCCGACCTCGCCCATTGAAAATAGTGGCATCTCGTCATCCATTTATATACTGTCAATGGTGACTGCAGGTTTTCTGACGGTAGTGTAACTCTCTATCGCCCCCTGCAGTCCACAGGTGGAAGCTGAACCAGCCCCGTCTCCCACTGATGATTTAGAGAATGACGATCTCATTACGGTCACTGAGAGGTTGGTCACAGAAAATGTTGATTGCCTTGTGTGTGTTCAGTGGGAGTGGGATGACGTTTCTTCATAATGTACCTGACTTTTGTAGAAAAAGAAGTCAAGTGTGTTTTTTAAGCACAATCCAATATCTTATGATAGAAAACAGAACACACAATCTTGCTCTACCAATACCTAAATCTTTAGCAATATACAAAAGGGAAGACGAATAATATGAAGAATAAAATAGGAAAAGAGAAATGTGACAAAGCAGTTAAAATGAAATCTTCAGTATAGAGATAGGGTGGATAGAGCAGTGGGGAGGTCTCAGAGCATGGGGGATACAGAAAAGTAGAAATTCAGAGAAGATTTCATTGGCACATAGGCATATCTTTAAGTTACCCTGTGGTCTGTGGTACTGTAAAAGCGAACTGTGCCTTAGATGTGAATCAGATTAATCCAGCCCCATAAATTCATGTGTGTTATGCCTAAAGATCGGGTGAGTCAGGCCCCATCAAGCAGAGTCTTCCTGACGTTCTTGTAAAAATTGTTTTATATGTTTGTATTTGTAATTTAACAGTGGGGTGAATTTCCAGGTGAGAGGACAATAAGGTGAAACCAGATATCTGAGATCTAAACTACTGTTAGTTTCTGGGGGGAAAACCTTAATACAGCTTATACAACAGGGTGACTGGCAGGGGGTCAGGCTTTCTCTCCTAGCACATATCAGCGGAAGTAACGATTTTTGGGCTTCTCAGCACAAGTAATGACGTCATAAACCTGCAACCTCGTAGGACTGTGCTGTAACGTTTGAAGAAGATGCTCCCTAAAATCCTGAAACTTCGATAGAGGTTTGCAGTATGAAAAGTGGGAAACTATCATCCACACTACATACTATATTTATTTTGAGAATATGAGGAATAATTTCATACATCAAAATGATTTGTGAATCGTGATGATTTTGCATTCTAACCTCAATGCTGTAATCTAACTAATTCTGCTGAGTATCACAAACTGGAGTCTTGGTGCCTGTGCAGTCTTGTGCGTTCCTGGTACAGGAAGCGATACGATCTGCCTCCAGTCTCGCCCATTGAAAATAGTGGCATCCCGTCGTCCATTTATATACTGTCATTGGTGACTGCAGGTTTTCTGACGGTAGTGTAACTCTCTATCGCCCCCTGCAGTCCACAGGTGGAAGCTGAACCAGCCCCTTCCCCGGCTGATGATTTAGAGAATGACGATCTCATTACGGTCACTGAGAGGTTTGTCACAAAAAATGTTGATTGCCTTGTGTGTGTTCAGTGGAAGTGAGATGATGTTCCTTCATAATGTGCCTGACTTTTGTAGAAAAAGAAGTCAAGTGTGTTTTTTAAGCACAATCCAATATCTTATGATAGAAAACAGAACACACAATCTTGCTCTACCAATACCTAAATCTTTAGCAATATACAAAAGGGAAGATGAATAATATGAAGAATAAAATAGGAAAATAAAAATGTGACAAAGCAATTAAAATGAAATCTTCAGTATAGAGATAGGGTGGGTAGAGCGGTAGGGAGGTCTCAGAGCATGGGGGATACAGAAAAATAGAAATTCTGAGAAGATTACATTGGCACATAGGCATATCTTTAAGTTATCCTGTGGTCTGTGGTACTGTAAAAGCAAACTGTGCCTTAGATGTGAATCAGATTAATCCAGCCCCATAAATTCATGTGTGTTATGCCTAAAGATCGAGTGAGTCAGGCCCCATCAAGCAGAGTCTTCCTGACTTTCTTGTAAAAATTGTTTTATATGTTTGTATTTGTAATTTAACAGTGGGGTGAATTTCCAGGTGAGAGGACAATAAGGTGAAACCAGATATCTGAGATGTAAACTACTGTTAGTTTCTGGGGGGAACACCTCACTCAATACAGCTTATACAACAGGGTGACTGGCAAGGGGCCAGGCTTTCTCTCCTAGCGCGTACCAGCGGAAGTAACGATTTTTGGGCTTCTCAGCACAAGTAATGACGTCATAAACCTGCAACCTCGTAGGACTGTGCTGTAACGTTTGAAGAAGATGCTCCCTAAAATCCTGAAACTTCGATAGAGATTTGCCATATGAAAAGTGGGAAACTATCATCCACACTACATACTATATTTATTTTGAGAATATGAGGAATAATTTCATACATCAAAATGATTTGTGAATCATGATGATTTTGCATTCTAACCTCAATGCTGTAATCTAACTAATTCTGCTAGCAGTATCACAAACTGGAGTCTTGGTGCCTGTGCAGTCTTGTGCGTTCCTGGTACAGGCAGTGATACGATCTGCCTCCAATCTCGCCCATTGAAAATAGTGGCATTCCGTCGTCCATTTATATACTGTCAATGGTGACTGCAGGTTTTCTGACGGTAGTGTAACTCTCTATCGCCCCCTGCAGTCCACAGGTGGAAGCTGAACCAGCCCCATCCCCCACTGATGATTTAGAGAATGATGATCTCATTACGGTCACTGAGAGGTTGGTCACAGAAAATGTTGATTGCCTTGTGTGTGTTCAGTGGGAGTGAGATGACGACCCTTCATAATGTGCCTGACTTTTGTAGAAAAAGAAGTCAAATGTGTTTCTTAAGCACAATCCAATATCTTATGATAGAAAACAGAACACACAATCTCTCTCTATCAATTTCTAAATCTTTAACAATATACAAAAGGGAAGATGAATAATATGAAGAATAAAATAGGAAAAGAGAAATGTGACAAAGCAGTTAAAATGAAATCTTCAGTATAAAGAAAGTGTTTGATACAAATACAGGACAACGAGCTGAAAACTGCACTAATCAGCCTCCCTTTCCCAAACACCTCCCTTCTGACCCTTATAATGTTCCATCTCATTTATTTCAATTCCTTCCACTCCCCCACCCTCTCTCTCTCTCTCTCTCTCTCTCGCTCTCACTCACACACACACACGGAGCGCAAACTGATAGTAAAAATAGGTTAGCACATGCACAAATGTGACAAGGTAACTCGCTGTATGTGACGGGCTGACTCATAAGGTGTCTTGTGATGGTCAGCATCTGCATCATAAAGTGCAAAATCACTGAGTCTCTTTAGGCTTCAGAGGTCATTGGGAGGACATGCCCCAGCATGGAGGTAGGGTGGGTAGAGGGGTAGGGAGGTCGCAGAGCATGGGGGATACAGAAGACTATAGATTGGCACACTGGCATTCTGTGGCATTGTGATACCGTAAAAACCAACTGTGCCTCAGCTTTTAGAATGAGAGGGAATCCAGTGCCATAAATCAGACAAATTCATGCTTTTAAGGATAAATTAAGGATAAAGATGGGATGAGTCAGGTTCCATCAAGTGGATTATTTTTGACTTTCTTGTATGTAATTGTTTTATATATTTGTATTTGCAATTGAACAGTGGGGCGAATTTCCTATTGAAAGGACAATAAGGTGAAACCATATATCTGAGATCTAAACTACTGTTTGCGGGGAACCCCTCAATACAGCTTATTCAACAGGGTGACTATGTTTTCTGATGGTAGTGTTCCTCTCTATCGCCCCCTACAGTTCACAGGTGAAAGCTGACCCAGCCCCAGCCCCCAGTGATAATTTAGAGAATGATGACCTTATCGCACTCGCTGAGAGGTTGGTCCCCAAAAATGTTTATGGCTTTGTCTGTGCTTACTGAAAATGAGATGTCATCCCTTCATGGTGTGTCTGACTTCTGTAGAAAAAGAAGTCAAATGTGTTTCAAACATATAACTGAAAAGCACAATACAACATTGTGTAATTGAAACTAGATCACACAATCTCCCTCTGTCAGTGTCTCAAATTTTTGTAAAATGAAATGAAATCTTCAGTACACAGATGTACTCCCTCCCTCCCGGCCCTTATATCTTATTTATTTCAACTCCTTCCACCGACCCCTCCCCCCCCGCCCCCTCAGTACGGAGGTCTTGGTGGATCCTGTCCCCAGCACAACTGACATCGAGTACAGTCACGACCTACTCTCTGGTCCAGACAGGTAGGCCACAGAGGGCAGGGACCTCCTCACACAGCTGTTTGTTTGTATCCTGGCTTTATCCCATACGTTCTCTAACCTTGAAGTCCTCAGCAACAATACCGTAGCATTTTGTATTATGGCAATTAAGTATTGAAATAGTATTTGTGCTACAACAGCGCCAATCAGTAGCTTAGCAAAAGATTGATTCATACATACTTGGTGGAGTACAAACAGTTCATCGCCGTGCTCTGCTGACTGGTACACCGTTTTTGCATGAATATTTATGTCACACATAGTGGAGCACATTGTAAACATACAAATGCTAGCTGCCATAGAGGAAAGGATGAAAATTAAATTTGAAGTGTTTTTTTTTTCCTCTTACACTCAGCAGCCAATCAGAAAAGACGGTGGTCTCACTGGACAAGCTGGCTGTTGATTTCATACCCATCGATACCAACAGGAAATAGTGAGTTAGAGAGAGAGAGAAACAATGTTGACTGTTTTGTTAATTCACTGAAAGGTCCCAGCGTGTTATTCTCCCGATCCTCACGACCCCTCTCCCTCCTCTGTCCCAACTCTTCATGTCTGGCTTAGCCTCAGCACAGACAGGCCTTTGGAAGATACCCGTCAATCTCCGACAAAAAAGCAACCAGCAGACACACAGAGGTACAGAACACAGAATGTTATTGTTCCTTTTCAGACTTCTCTTTAGATGTCACATATGTTTATGTCTACTGCTCAGAATCCACAACCATGACGGATACCTCCATTTTAATATCTCTGATTGGACTGGTGATTATTTTAAAAAGATTGGGTGTGTTCTCAATGAACTCACTCAGTTAGTCAAAGATAAAAAGGAAAATTCTCATAAATCAGATAATTAATTACTTGCACTTGCTGGAGTGGTTGGGCACTACAAGAGGTGATTCCCATCACGTTTGTTAACTGAATCATGTAAATCACAGTGTTAACACAAGGGGGCACTAAAGCTCTGTGCTATGTTCGTGGCTTCATCCTGCTCCACTGAAGTCAACACAAATGGCCTCCCTGAAATGGCAGGCTAAACATGCTGACTTGTTATTATTATTATTATTATTATTATTATTTTTCATACATTATCTTCAGAACTGTTTTCAAGTATAAGAACAAAACTGCAATAAGAACAAACTCTCTCTCACAGCCCACTGGTCTTGGTGGATCCCCTGCCCAGCAGTGCTGACAACCCGAGTCAAAATGTCGTCACCTCAACAGTGAGGTAGGCAGATGGAGTTACATCTATGGTCCTCCAGCTTTACCCAAATGACCCATGTCTTTCATATGATGTGGTCAGCAGAGCTCACTGTGCATTCAAGTCTGCTCTGGGCAGAGGCTGGCCTGTCCTCCTAGGAGGGGCTGAGGTCTTAGGAACAGTGAAAGACTGGGACATATGCTGTGCAGCTGCAGAGGTTGTCAGTTCCATCCCTCCTCAAGCTATGTTAGTCCCAGTATGACAATAACATATTAGCATGACATTAGGCAATTCATCTCATGTCAACTGTGAAGGTTTTAAGCATACAGTATGCTTATTTAAGCTGTGTTTCAATACCATGATTTTAGACCGTGTCAAACAAGCAACAAGACCGATTCTTTACCCTGAAGACAACCTTTCCATTGATCACTGTTTCCATACCCCCCCCCCCCCACCCCCCACCCCCACCCCCCATTCACAGTGTCAAAGAACAAAAGACAAAGTTTGAGGACCTGAGCAGCACACAGACTACTATCAGGTACTGTCACTATAAGAATCCATCACTGTAAGAATCCAACACCCTTAAAAACTATGATACCACAATTACAGGGAGAAATACATTGTCCAAGCTAAAAACAAATGTCTTTTGATAATAGGCTTAATTCTCGATCCATTGCGATATTAATATATCTACGATATTATTCTATTTTACAGGACAGTTCAGTCATCATCTGAAACTGTCAAGACTACATCTACCAAGAGGTATAATCACTGTGCTGTAGTTGTACAGTAATTAAAATTATAAATTTGTGATATTGGTTGATATGCATATCATTATGAACAACTGATATTATTCTATTTTACAGCACAATTAAGTTGCCATCTGAAACGATCAAAACTACATCTACCAAGAGGTATAATCACTGTCCTGTAGTTGTAATTATAATTATAATTTGTCATATCAGTTGATATGCATCTCATTATGAACAACTGTTGTTATTCTATTTTAAAGCACAATTGAGTTGCCATCTGAAACAGTCAAGACTACAACTACCAAGAGGTATTATCACTTTCTTGTAGTTGTAATTAATATTATAATTTGTGATATTGGTTGATATGCATCTCATTATGAACAACTGTAATATTATTCTATTTTACAGCGCAATTGAGTTGCCATCTGAAACAGTCAAGACTACATCTACCAAGAGGTATAATCACTGTCCTGTAGTTGTAATTAGAATTAGAATTTGTCATATCAGTTGATATGCATCTCATTATGAACAACTGTTATGTTATTCTATTTTAAAGCACAATTGAGTTGCCATCTGAAACAGTCAAGACTACAACTACCAAGAGGTATTATCACTTTCTTGTAGTTGTAATTAATATTATAATTTGTGATATTGGTTGATATGCATCTCATTATGAACAACTGTAATATTATTCTATTTTACAGCGCAATTGAGTTGCCATCTGAAACAGTCAAGACTACATCTACCAAGAGGTATAATCACTGTCCTGTAGTTGTAATTAAAATGATAATTTGTGATATTAGTTGATATGCATCTCATTATTTAAAACTGTGATATTATTCTATTTTACAGTACAATTGAGTTCCCATCTGAAACAGTCAAGACTACAACTACCAAGAGGTATTATCACTGTCCTGTAATTGTAATTAAAATGATAATTTGTGATATTAGTTGATATGCATCTCATTATTTAAAACTGTGATATTATTCTATTTTACAGTACAATTGAGTTCCCATCTGAAACAGTCAAGACTACAACACCAAGAGGTATTATCACTGTCCTGTAATTGTAATTAAAATGATAATTTGTGATATTAGTTGATATGCATCTCATTATTTAAAACTGTGATATTATTCTATTTTACAGTACAATTGAGTTCCCATCTGAAACAATCAAGACTACAACTACCAAGAGGTATTATCACTGTCCTGTAATTGTAATTAAAATGATAATTTGTGACATTGGTTGATATGCATCTCATTATGAACAACTGATATTATTCTATTTTACAGCACAATTAAGTTGCCATCTGAAACGATCAAAACTACATCTACCAAGAGGTATAATCGCTGTCCTGTAGTTGTAATTAGAATTAGAATCTGTCATATCAGTTGATATGCATCTCATTATGAACAACTGTTATGTTATTCTATTTTAAAGCACAATTGAGTTGCCATCTGAAACAGTCAAGACTACAACTACCAAGAGGTATTATCACTTTCTTGTAGTTGTAATTAATATTATAATTTGTGATATTGGTTGATATGCATCTCATTATGAACAACTGTAATATTATTCTATTTTACAGCGCAATTGAGTTGCCATCTGAAACAGTCAAGACTACATCTACCAAGAGGTATAATCACTGTCCTGTAGTTGTAATTAAAATTATAATTTGTGATATTAGTTGATATGCATCTCATTATTTAAAACTGTGATATTATTCTATTTTACAGTACAATTGAGTTCCCATCTGAAACAGTCAAGACTACAACTACCAAGAGGTATTATCACTGTCCTGTAATTGTAATTAAAATGATAATTTGTGACATTGGTTGATATGCATCTCATTATGAACAACTGATATTATTCTATTTTACAACACAATTAAGTTGCCATCTGAAACGATCAAAACTACATCTACCAAGAGATAGAATCACTGTCCTGTAGTCGCAATTAGAATAATAATTTGTCATATCAGTTGATATGCATCTCATTATGAACAACTGTTATGTTATTCTATTTCTAAGCACCATTGAGTTGCCATCTGAAACAGTCAAGACTACAACTACCAAGAGGTATTATCACTTTCCTGTAGTTGTAATTAATATTATAATTTGTGATATTGGTTGATATTTCTCTAATTGTGAACAACTGTGATATTATTCTATTTTACAGCACAATTGAGTTTCCATCTGAAACAGTCAAGACTACAACTACCAAGAGGTATAATAACCATCCTGTAGTTGTAATTAAAATGATCATTTGTGGTATCAGTTGATATGCATCTCATTATGAACAACTTCCCTTAGTGTTACAGAGCTCATCACACAGACTTGATTCGCTGAAACACTTCATTTACTCATAAGCTTTATGCACAAACCCAACACCACTGAACAAGTGAAAATTATTCATGAATAAAGTTGCATCATAAGAATGACTACATAACAGTGCCACGTAAAGTAAAAAAAAACATCAACTTTTTTGTTCAGCTCTGTGGATTTGCTGGACCCCATTCCAGTGGACACAGCCCAGAGCTACCATCATAATAATGTTGATCATCTTTTTCTACAAATTTTTGCTGTGATAATTTGAATAACCATAATTATTCATAATCTCTCAGCTCCCAAGAGCCTTTGATCCCACTGAGCTCCCGAGAGACGCTTCAAAGCTGGGAAACCAGGTGAGATTTCTGTGCAGTGAAGAAGATCCAGACCGATACTCAACAGCACTGTGTGGAGCCTTTGTGTCTGTAGGGCTGTTGCCTCTAGATCTTAAACGGACCTTTAATTCTGCAATTCCTCACATATCAATAATACATGTCTTTGCGTACACATGCATCTCTGTATGTTTGTGTGCGTTAACAGAAAATATGTCTCAAACTATGCTTTGGACAGCCAGTCAGCTGACAATGATTCAGACAGCAAAACTGAAACCCTGATCACTACAGAAGAAGAGTTAGTACACACTCACTGAGGGACAAACTTCTGCACACACAATAAAACACGCATACACAAACGTGCACAAAAACACAAAAACAGACACTGAGACTGACGCAAACACACACACATGCACACACACACATACACACACAGATTGTTTGAAGTTCAAAGATGATCAAAGCGTTTTTAAAGATCACCCGTGTGTTAGCGATGGTGATGTAATGCCTCGTGCCTTTGGTGTGTTTCAGGCAAGAAGAGCCTGAAGCAGTGGGAGCAGACGACGCTGAGGATGACTGGAAGTGAGTCACTGTTCTCCGCGCTCAGCACTTCGTAGTGTGGGCCACACAGCGAGGTGCATTGCACTGCACTGGAAAAGAGCCTCAGCACATACTCACCCTTGGCCTCACTCACTGACTTCTGGCCAAATTCACAATCTGGCCCTCTGACCATCCCCACTTTCATTGGCTGAATAAATCCATCCCTCTCCCGCTCCTTAGATGTTATCTGATAAGCCTTCTGGCACAAAATGGCTTCTGTGCATCACCCAGGTGCAGCTATGCATTAGTGGGGGTTTAAGTGAGATTCTGCCCTCAATTATATGCTATAAGCTCCACGGTAGGTATACAAAGACAGTCCTAAACTGATGCTGATTCCACTCTCTTAATTTGGTACCTCAGATATAGGGAGGAAAGCAGCACACGCTGGAGCAGTTGGAGGACACAAACCATAGCTTCCGAAACAGAGGCCACAGAAGAGAGGTATGTCTGCCCTCAACTGCTGTCCTCACTCCGCACGAAGCTGCTGATCTGATCACAGAACGTTGGAGCGTTAAACCTAGTTACCCTCACCAAGGAGATTATGTAATGACGTCCATCCATCCGTCTGTCTGTCTGCCTGTGACAGACACATTGGGAAAAATAATGGCTCGATTGCAATGAAATTTCAATGAAATTCATGTTCCCAAGAGGAAGAAACCTATTGATTTTGTTGACCCCATCGCCTTGTTCCTAGTTCCACCAGCTGGCCAAACATATTTTGTAAAGCGCTTTGGATAAAAGCGCTATATAAATGCAGTCCATTTACCAGTCCATTTACATATCTCGAAAAGCAATGACTGGATTGCCAAGACATTTTCTGTACACATTAATGCGAGTGGAGATTGCTTTGCCTTGGTGGTCACTACTCTCTACTGAGTACATTATTTCTAGTTCTCTGATGTTTTTTTGGCTGACATAAGATTTTGTCCATTATTAGGAAATAATGGACAGAAACTGTCCATTATTAGGAATATGTCTTGTACCTGACACATTCTGGCTCTCAGACAGAGGATCAATGGCTGTGACTGACACTGAAGGACTGACAGTAAAGGGTTAATTTCAGTATACATATATGAACTAAAGCAAGGCTTTAAGTAGGGCAGTGACAAGAGGCTGAAACTCTCCCATGGAAATATTAGGAGGGGCTCATTTCAATACCAGTAAACTCCCCCATTCTCATGTTCACCTCACCATTAGTACAGAGTAAGGACAGAGAGAGGGAAAAAATTAGGAGTGGAAGAGAAAAGAGAGGGTTGCATTGAACATCAGAGCACAGTTTGGATTAGAAGAAGACAGACCAGAAGACAGACCAATATCTGTGGAAATGGAGGGCTTTACTCAGAGAATTCACTTTACCTATGAATCCTGCAGTGGGACAACTAGGTCCAAGCTGGTGATACAATATCAACCTCTTCCTTGCAGTGAGCCAGAGCCACAGAGACCCCCGTCAGTCCCCTTGGACAGGTGAGTTTGTTTTTAATAAAAAATGAAAATGCACCAGTGCAGCACAAGTTTATAAGTAGATTCATTAGTTTAACTTGTTAAGTTGGCAACACTTTTTTCTTTTTATTGCTTGCTGTTGACAAACACACACACAGACCATGGACACTCACACACATTACATTACATTACATTACAGGAATTTAGCAGACGCTCTTATCCAGAGTGACTTAGACACCCTTTTTTTACATGCACACACACACACACACACACACACACACACAACGGACAGCGCAGCTGCAGCAGTCGCACAGTGCTGTTGATTTGACTGTCCATAAGGGACCTGCCTTGGCATGCATATATGCATTTTCTGTCATTTATACCCACTAGGCTGCCTTGCACACGACACACACGATACCCAAACGCGGTTGGCAGTGGCGGTCCACTGCACTGCCGGTGTAAAAGCGGCATCTTGGTCAGTTTGCATGGCCAGAACACTAATGTCCGCGGAACACTGACCAAACATTTCTCATTCTCGACATCTGCGCTGCCTGTGTGTGAAGCCGGTCGGACCCGCCCGTCCATCATGGTGACATCACTGAGTAGAGATGCTGGACGTTAAGGATTTAGGTCAAGTGTGTGAGAGCACAGCTGTGTGAGCACTTAGTGGAGAACCTCTTAGGTTACCAGTCGTTATTGTGGAGACCCACATATGAAGTTACGTTGCCAGGGCTGGTGCACAGCTCTTTCAATGCAGCCTCCATTCACTGGGCTCTGCTGTAATAGCGTAATGATTCTTTGCTCTCCTACTACCTCCCGCATACTCAATTCTCTCCCTTCACATCCAGGCAAACGCACTATTTACTCACTGTGTTCTTTTAACCGCACAGAGAATCCATTGGCAATAACAAAATACCATTGCATGTGTTTGACCATGAGGTTGAGAGCTGTGATAACAGTGCTACCATATAATGTCACAGTCATGTGGTGAGAATATTATCTGGTTCGCTGGATTGACTCTTACAATTTTGTGACACTTTTGTCATAGTCATCTGTCGTGCTTTGTTTCTGCTTGACTCCAAATGGTCAAACTTAACTCTAAAATGTGAAACAATTATGCAACAATATGCTGTTTATCTCCTAACTTTGAAACCACTGCAGGGCCTTGGAGAACACCATACAAGAGCTCGATTCACTCGAGCCCAAGAAGTGAGTAAAAGATAAAACAGGACTGGATGAGCACACAAAGACCACAGCCCTGAAACTAAAATTCACATACTGCATGCTAGGTGGCAGTGTAGAGGAGGGAGTTAAGGGCCTGAAACTTGTACAGTATCTATAAGGCTGTGATTTATAATAATAATAATAATAATAATAATAACAACAACTATGAATAAAATTACACTATGTGCTGCTATGTTCATGTAATGCACTTTGCATTTATTGCCTTTTCATGTTTATTCCCCACCTCTCTCTCAGGAGCTTTGTGTATGTGAAAGAGTACGTCAATTCAGAGCTGGCCAACAACACAAGCCAAAATGGAGGGTAATGACTGCTTTAAAAACTTGCTTCCCAACAAACCTAGGATGTTCCCTGTGATAAAGCTTTACTGAGAAATCTGGAACAGCAGCAGTGTCCCTGTATCTGAGTGATCCTTTAGAGATTATTAAGAACATTTGGTAGAGCATGAGCTCAGTACTTGCACTTTAAGCCAGCCACACTTTTGACTCGCACATGTCAGGGCAGACGTCATTCCACCAATCTAAGCATTTTGGATGACTACCTAGAATTCATTTAGAAATTGTTTACTTATTGTCATTGTCATACTTATTGAGGAATTGTTACCTTGTATCCCTGCCAAATAAATGTCATGACATAAATCTGCCCTTTAACTGGGGATATGACCACCTGCTCATGTCATTTTCAAGTAATGACATTCACCGATTGTCACTGTCTGCTTCCAGAAATGAATATGTATCCTCACGCACTTCCTCCTACTCCTACAGCAGCCCTCCTACCAATTTCAGGTGAGTCCTCTATGATTAGACCCAAAATGCAGCACTCTTACTCAAAAACCCACAGTTCACAGCAGCAGCAGTCCCTTATGTTTCTTCGTGTCCTTCCAAACCCACAAAGCACCTGATAATATGTCCTCTTATATTTCTGTTTACTTGACTATACATGAGACATGAATCCTCAACTCGTGAATCCTCAACTTGTCTGATTATTGCACACTTATTTAAGATTTTCGACAAGCTCCATATCCTTTATTTCAGAATGATTGTTGAAGCACTTCAGTGCCCCTTCCCAGAGCATAATATTCACAACTGGAGCAAACAGGCAACAGATTTAATAAAGCAGTTACATAAATGCTGTGAGTCTTTGTGGAAACCCTTTCAGAATATAGAATCTCTAATCTCTACATATGCCTGGTACAATATGTGCATTGATATATACTGCATGGCTGATTTTGAGGATACTTGACTATTTCTTGCCACTGGTCCCCTACAAGAACTATGCGGTGTCTCCATCCGTTTCAAAATGGTTGACTGTGATGTCCAGGTCATCTGAGGACTCCATTTTCTATTTTATTTGGTCTGCCAGGAACTGCACATACTGCGGAGAGCTGGTAGGAAGTGACGCAAAGATCACCATCGAGGACCTGAACATCTACTGCCATCCGAGCTGCTTCAAGGTGCAGTGTACCCCTAATGCCTTACAACTGAGACTTTTAACACCCCGCTTGACTGACATAATTACACTGTTAAACTTCACTTACATCACCACGTCTGCTCAGGCTGATGTGCTGCTTGTGAATCTAGCGCAATAATGTAATATTGAGTTGCTGCCTTTTCCAGTTGCCTTGAGGGATGACAGGTGATGTTCCTGTTATATTTTTAGAATTTTCCAACAGAGGAGTTGTCAGATTTGATTGATGGTTGTCAGTGCATAGCTGGAGGCATGCTGATATCGCTGCAATAACAGAGTTGTGGTCCTATATTTCTGTAGTGTGGTGTGTGCAGTAGACCCATGGGAGACCTGCTGTACAACATGTTCCTGCATCACTCAACGGTCCACTGTGAAACCTGTTACTCCAATCTCTTCTAGGTGAGACATAGTGCTTTCACCAGCAGGGGGCAGTATGAAGCCAGTTCTCCATCAGTGTTCTCTTCTGCCACCAGCTAAGGAGATGCAGGGTTATTACAGTAGAGTTAAGACAAACTATGACATATCCATATTTTTGCCAAACCATAATTAAGCAAATCCCTTCATTTATGCTTTATTCCAGTTTGGCTTATCTCCATTTCATGCTCAAGAAAAATCGAATTTGATGCCAACAAACATTAGTTTCCTTTCCCCATGTCATTCTTTTTTCAATGAGATGAGAACTTTATTTCACAAAATGTAAACAAAATTACTTTTAAAATGTTTTTAAACGTTTGCAGGTTCTATAACACATTATTTCTAAGCAGTGAATTGAGTATTTTCTCGATGATCAGCAAATTCCTCATTAACACTCATTTCCAAAGACACCCATCATACATTTTTAAACATTTTGATTGTTGTTTGTTTTCATCTCATGGAAAACAAATGGCTACTGGTACAGAGATCCATCTGGTAGGTTTCTTGATCTCAGCCTCTGCATATTATGCGACATAGCTCAGGAGGTAAGACCGATTGTCTGGCAGTCGGAGGGTTGCCGGTTCAAACCCCGCCCTGGGCGTGTCGAAGTGTCCTTGAGCAAGACACCTAACCCCTAACTGCTCTGGCGAATGAGAGGCATCAATTGTAAAGCGCTTTGGATAAAAGCGCTATATAAATGCAGTCCATTTACCATTTACCATATTAACCCTGAGATGTGGGAAGTCTAAATGTCCTTCCCCTGCCATCTGACAAGGTCACTTATCTGGGTTTGACCCACAAGACCTCTGACATTACAGTCTACCAATTGGTTAAAAATTAGTTTTTTTTTACCATTTCAATGCGGTTATCAAGTTGCTTAAGGGAAAAAAACTATAACTTGATTCTATACATTTTTAAACTTAAGTTGTTTAATAGTTGAACTTCAGAATGATTTTCACCACCCATATGACACTAATGACCTTGTTTATTTTGCTTCACCACAGCATCTACATAGGAGATGAAAAACTGCAGATGGATAAGGATGGAGTTTTACTTCTTTTAACGGAAACAAAATATACTATCCTAGAGTACATACTCCACGATACTGTGCCGAAGCACAAACTTTATGTTTATACTGCCTGCTTTTGATTGGAACTCCTTTAAAAACATGAATATCACACTGGGAATAGAGCAATTGTAGCAGGATGTCTGTAGGATAGGGTTCTGATATCTGAAAACCTGCATGTCTTGACTGTTCTATTTCATTATTTTCGTTGATTCTCATTACTGTGTTACTGTGTTATATGTATGATTTCTTATCTTGAACATTCCTCTATAATTTGTCAGCTTCTTGGACATATTCTACGATTTACATTGTAAGCAGCATGTCAAAAAGTTAAAACATTCTTATGAAATATTAAACTTAACCACCATACTTTTGGAAGATTGCAACATACTGGATTTGAGTATAGAAAGAGGTGGTCTGCTATGATGATTGTAAACCAACCATACTTTTAAAAAAAGGAAAAGCTGAAAGATTAATTATAAGTCAAGATTGACGTGTGACCAAGAGAGCAGGTTGCCAACTACAAAGGTGTACTGGTTTAAATAAAAACGGTTCAACACATGCTGTTTTTCCACATTTATTTTTTAATTGTTTTACTTTACAAAAATGATAAAATAATCCACTTTCATATGAACAAGATTTAAATATGCACATATAAATATTAACCATTGTATACATGAGCAATTACAGTACAAAAATATGCAGCAATCTGTACAAATGGGTTGATGTAACTCACTGCCAACACACCTCATCTGTACACACTTTGAGTTTAGGAATTGAGTCAACACCACAACTCCATGCAAGCAGTCATTACAAATATACTACCCACCTTTAATCCTGTTAACAGTCCTTTGGTATTCCGCAAGCTTATAGATATTGATAGTAAGGTATTTATAGTTTTTGGATGGATCATGTTTCTTTTCAGACTTACTCTAAATGAGTAAGACTACATTTATAGATGGAATACAAGATCATCTGTGCACACGCCCTGCCCAAAAAATATACACACATATATATATATTTTTCCTGAGTTTATCATTGTCAAAACTGTGACAATAATGAAAGTGAAAGACTATGGCTGTGTGCTTTGCTGAGAGTGTCTTGAGGTTTTTATTAAAAAAAACAACAAAAAAACATCCTATCCAACCTGATGCCCTTTGCAGTGCCCAACATGATGGCAGCAGACACTGCTGACCTGACTACAGACACAGGTGATGGCACCAGTCTTGAGTCTCACTTGTCTTCGCCCTCCCTGGGCTGGCTGAGTGTCTGAATGAGGTGACGATGCACATGTCTTCAGTGCCCCCCGGCCCTCTTCACTGCCAGCTCCTGGATGTGGTGCCACAGTAACCCAGGGTCGGATTCATTGTGCTGAATCAGGGAATTCAGGCCCTGCGCCTGGTCCAGGCTCTGCCAGTAATCCTGTGGCCACATCTGAAGCCAGCTGAAGGTGCACACACACACACGCGCGCACACACACACATACACGCGCACGCACGCACATACACGCGCACACACACACACACACACGTACGACACACACAGAAAAAGGAACGCTTTGTCACTGTCACTCAGTGAACACCCAACGCGAGCCAATCCACAGTTGGAAAATGACATTCCTTCAGTCCCTCTTTAGACACAGATTACATCTGGCTGCGCAGCTGCCATACTGTGAAATGTCAGCACTGCTTTAACTGGGCGCCGCAAATGCTAAATGAAAGGAGAGGGATGGAAAAGCAGCCAGACACTCACCCGTCGTCGGGAGGAACGTCCTCGACGATCCCGTAGCCGGGGGCAGGCAGCGGGCATCCCATGTGAGAGTTGTTGGCCATCCTGGGCTGGGGGCGTGGGTGCTGCCCGGGGTCGCGCCGGTGTGCCCGCTCGGCCGCCAGCCGCCGGTTCTCCTGGTCGCACACGAAGCACTCGAAGCCGTTGAGGTAGTTGGGCTTGCTCATGTCGTTGACGCCCCACTCCCGGCTCTTCAGCGCCTCCAGGAGGCGGCCGTTGGTGACCCGCCGGGGGTCCTTGTACTCCAGGAGGCGGGCGTATTCGGCGTCGTCGGAATCCAGCGCCCGGAGGTGCTCGGCGAGCTCGCGGGGGGAGGGGAAGTCGTCGACGAGGACGGCGGAGCTGTCGTTGGGCAGCCAGTCGGCGACGGAGGGCGAGCCGCGGTAGACGGGGACGCAGCCCTGGTGCAGCGGCCGCCACAGCTTCTCCGTCATGTAGTCCGGGCACAGCCCGTTCTCCAGGGCCAGGTGGAACTTGTAGCGGGCCACGAAGCTCATGAACTGCCTGTCCTCTCCCGTCGCCGTGCCCGTGTCCTCCAGGTGCTCAGGCAGGGGCTTGTTGTTGAGGCATTTCCCATACGAGTCGACCTGGGAACAGAGGCAGGGTACGAGGAAGTCGGATGAGGGATCACTGCATGTGTCAAGTGCTGACTGATTCTCCTGGCGTTGTCTGCCACTTAGTGTGCGCGTTACTATGTGAGATGGATGTATAAGTTTGGCAATTAGAATACTGTGATCTCAGTCATTTTGACAGGTGTACATGGGCAGATATTAATGTGACCACAGTTTAATCCTGTTATTGCAGGACAAAGAAGACATTATGACAATGTGGGTATTCGTCGGGTGAAATTTAACCCGACCAACCTGGTCAAAGTGTTGTTTTGGAGCTTTTCAAATCACATAGGTTAATGCACTTCGGAGCATTAAACTGTGTGCAGGGATAGCTTTCCTTTTTAGGGAGGCGACCTTTTACCTCGATGTACTTCATGAGCTCGCGGACGTAGCGGTCCCGGTCAGAAGGGACGTCGCAGTGGGACTGCATATACAGGACCGGCGCCAGCCCCGCCTGCCGCCACCGGTTCTTCTCCTGCAGCGAGACCGAGGGCGGGGCCAGCAGGTACTCCAGCGAGGGCAGCCACTGCAGCGTGAGCGGGTAGTCCGATTCCCGGCGGAACGTAGCGGTGTAGTTGAAGAGCCGGATGCCAGGGGCGTGGGACAGGACGTAGTTGTTCATGGGAGACTCCTCGTGGAACAGCGCCCAGGCCTGGTGGGGCAGTCGGGGCAGGGGGGCTTCGTACGCCCGGAAGTCCGTGCCGTAAAAGATGATGGCGGAAGTTCGGCGGTACAGCTGTACTTTGCGGTTGCGTGTGACCAGGCAGGACGAGTGGGCGCAGTCGATGCGCTCCGTGTCCCCGGGAAAGTGGGGGAACAGGCCTGCGCTCCACCACAGTAGGATGGGCAGTTCTTTGTTGCCACGGGAATCGTTGTTGCCGGGCCCACGATATGAGCTCACTGTTGCGAACTCCATGTCAGACAGAACACTCTGGGGCAGGAAGGCCTCCCTGTCCCCCGAGTCCACTGGTTCCTGAGCCCAGCAAGGCACCGCCACAAGCAGCCATAACAGGGCAACCAGCATACTGCCCTGCACAGCCATCTCTGAAATAGCATATTAAAACAATAAATAAAAAATGAATCTGCGAAGCAGAACTTAGATCTGTTACATTTACATTTTGCCTCTGCTTACGTCAAATAGGCTACGTATGCCATTTTAGAGAGAAGAAGGTTACCAAACTAAAACAACAATTGCACAACTTATGGGATAAAGTGTTACAGTTTAAAATACGTTCGGGTCAGAAGAATTTTGAACCAAAAAAAGGTTTCTTCCTATGGTGCACACTCAATCACTGCAGTTCACTAGCGCCTATGTGGCAGACTCGGGCGAATCAGAAACCGCTGTGTTGTGTGAAAAATAAAAACAGCAAGTCGCTTTATAACGTTTGTCGGGGAAACATCGTCCAGTTTGGTAACAAAAACAGTAAAAATGCGACTTCGTCCACGAACCATTCCTCAAAGGAGAACCTCTTTATCCCTATGTCAAAGAAAACACAGCCAGCCTATTTATAGTCTAAAAAAATAGCCTGCAATATGCACATCAGCATAGCTCGCATGCATGCATTTTTGGGACAACCGACATATAAAAGATACAAAGAGCCTTAATCGAGTTGTTTAAAAGTAGCAAAAATAACTACAGAACAGCATATATTGTTCCATAGTAATTTCGCTATATTTCGGTTCAGTTTGGGAAATTACGAATTTTCTTCTTGTCCACGAAATGCAGTTCAACAGGCACCATGGTAACTGCGACAACTGAAGAGCTACATTGGCATTCGCCTTCCCACACTAGCCCATCAGACAAGACAATGCACAAGATTAGCATTAAAGAAAACAGTTATCCAACCGTTTTTAGTTTGGCGCAGACATTTCTTTTCCTTACGTGCTGACCAGGGAGTGTGGCTAACAGGAAGTGCAACGGGGAAATGGGTGGGAATGAAATCATACGCTATCGATAGCTATACATGCGATGTGTCGGTAATGCTGAAGAAATATGTTGCAAAGATGTACACCTTTCGTATAAAATGTGCTGAGTCGTTACTGATTTATATTTTCTCTAACATATCCGTGTGATTAAACTGTATTTTTCAGGATGACTTTGAACACTTTCAGCATCACTGCACTCATCGCTGCTAGAAGCGTACTCGTGCACGCGCAAGAGGCGGAAGTGGTACAACAGCTATCCAAATGGCTGTTCCAAATGACCGATCTATTACTTAATTTACTTTTGGACGGTAACTACATAAATAGCCTTTATAATGGCAATACTATTCGTAATATTATTTTAAGACATGTCTATTTGGAACACAGTGCAGCGTATCTACTGTTCTGTCAAGGCGACCGACCATGAAATACTGGCGCAGGGCTTTTCACCAGACTACGGCATACAGTTGCGTATATATAAAATCCTGCATCGATAAGAACCACTTTTCCCCGTCCAACCACTGAACTGTAGAGTTCATTGCGTCCAACAGTCTGCAGTCTGACTCAAAGTACGCGCAATGGGTGAGAGTGACTGGAGCGCGCAGCACCGGCGAGTGCACGTTAAATCTCAGTTTGTGCTTGTGGTGGTGCGCGCCACGACATCAGTAACGTCTGTTGTGCAGAATGAGGTAAATTTATAAACTTTTATAAAAACCAGAATCGCTGATATAGTTGAATTTATACATCATAAAATTACAAAATAGCAATATTCAGTTGTATGTCTACTCGACTTTCATAAATGTTTGTTGTGTATGGTTTTTTAGCTAGCTAATACCAGCTAACGTAGCTGGCATTTCAGCAATAAAGTCGCACATCGATAGTACCTAGCTAGCGAATTACAAATATGTGCTTTCAGTTGCTGCTGGCGAATATAGCTAGTTATATTCACAGATGCACATGTGGCGTCACGCGATAGTTTGGAGATGTCGTAGCATTTGCGAAGCTGATGGTGTTATTGTTCGCTGTGTCACTAGCCAAAAAGCTGTACGTACAGGTGGATGCGAGATAGTGAGATAGAAAGCAGGCAATGTAATGAGCGTGCGCAGTAACAAGCCGGCTGCTTCCTGCCATATATTGTCCACGACGCTATGTGCGTGCTCAGAGTGGGAAAAAAACAAACACTTGCTAACAACAACAGTGATTCACTTCTATGTGTAACTTGTTTGCTCGCCGTCCGTTCTGACATGTGCAAGTCAACCACGACAGCTTGTGGCTAAATCAGTTAAACATGAAATGCGTTTAACTTAAAAGGGGGAAACACCATTAAACTAACGTTATAACAGGATTAGAAACGAGTCGCTTGTTTCACATCCTCCTTTGTAGATCGGCACATGATATTGCTTGCTTTAATGAGCACACGACTTTCACAGACACACGTAGTGAAAAGCGATTGGTCTTTTCAGTTGCAGGCAATGTAAGCAGAGTTGCGTGACCGAGTTTGAGTGTTTTCCCTTGGTGTGCCTGTGCTTCAGCAGGTGGCATTAAAGCGGCCTGGCCTTCTGCCTGGGAGCGGGCCACGATGAGCGGGAAGAGCTTGCTGTTGAAGGTGATTCTATTGGGAGACGGCGGGGTGGGGAAGAGTTCCCTGATGAATCGGTATGTGACGGACCGCTTCGACTCGCAGTCTTTCCACACCATAGGCGTAGAGTTCCTCAACCGCGACCTGGAAGTGGACGGCCGCCTGGTCACCCTGCAGATCTGGGACACGGCTGGGCAGGAGCGCTTCAAGAGCCTGCGCACGCCCTTCTACAGGGGCGCTGACTGCTGCCTGCTCACATTCGCTGTGGATGACCTACAGAGCTTCCACAACCTAGGCTGCTGGAAGAAGGAGTTCATGTACTACTCGGACGTGCGGGACCCAGAGCGCTTCCCCTTCGTGGTGCTCGGCAACAAGGTGGACAAAGCGTCGGAGCGGGAGGTGGGCGAGGAGGAGGCGCGGGCCTGGTGCCAGGAGAACGGGGGCTGCCCGTACTTTGAGACCAGCGCAAAGGATGACACCAACGTGGGCGCGGCTTTCGAGGCCGCCGTGCGCGAGGTGCTGGCGGGAGAGGACCAGATAGACCACGCACTCCTGAGTAGTGCCATCGATCTCCACGGCAACCGCAAGGCTCCCCGCTCCTCCTGCTGCTGAGCCCCATACGCCCCAACACACCTACAGTATAACCCCTGCCCAGCCCTGCCCCTCCCTTCTGCTCCCATTCCCACCCCTGCTACTTGCCACCATTTTCCCTGCAGGTTTATGGAGTCCCAGTGTCATGTGGCAGTAGTACAGGTACAAGCCCTGCTTCAGGAGCTTACTCTGAGAGCCTTGAGGGATTTTGTAATGGGTACAGTATTATACCCCCTGCTTTTTCCCCCCTTGTGGTCCCACATGCCTTCCTACTCTTCCTCCTTCTTTCATGCTGAGCTCTTTGCCTGTGGGGTGGGGGCTAATTAAGGCAGTGCTAAGCTAACCTCCAGTCTGAGGGCCGGTACAGTCTCATCTATAACTGCCTTCCTGCACCTTGGCCTTCTCAAGAGCACACGCAGACTGCCCGTGGCACAATAGATGACTCATACTTAGCCCTGGAAATAAAGGCTTCAGTTTCACAAGGGCTCAGATGAAAGCATCTGCCTGCCAAAATGCCTACTTTGTGGCATAGGGGAGGGTTTGTCCAGAGGGGAATAACTGCAGAAATAAATAACAGGTCTGGGGTTTGATTTCCGGTATGGTTCCGAAGCAACACTGTGCTTTGACCCCCGCAGCAAAAAACTAAGCCGTCGTCTGCGGGTGAATGTGAATGCCCTGTCTTTTGACATCATGCTTGATCTTTGATTTTTGCTTGGCTCTTCTCATTTCTTTCTTATATCGTCAGAACAGACTGGCGATAATGAACTGTTAGGGTACGTGTATTGCCGTGCAAGAGTAATTGCAGTAATCTTGCAGAAGAAAAGGGAACTTAATTTTATTTGTTTTTGTGATTTATAAATCAGCTCTTTTTCCTGTTACATTTCTATTTATAAGTTTATTTAATAGTGGGTACGAAGTGGTACTAGGCCTTTTACCTTTTTCTTGACATTTGGAGCACTTGTTACATCTGTTGTCTGACTTTTTAATTTTGTTTCTAGATTTTGTAGATTGTGTAAGTGCCCTCCTGTACCTACATGGCTGTGTGTGTGTGTGTGTGTGTGTCAGTCAGTCAGTCTGTGATGCCGGGGGTTGCACTTTAGTTTGCAGACATTCCAGTTGCATCACTGACCGTCGTGCTTTCCCTGTGGCAAATATTTGTCCCCTTTTGTTACTCTGACCCTGAATGCCCATTTCCGCCCCTTACCTTGGCCATTTTGATTTGCCATGGCTTTCCTGTGCATGCCAAATTACAGAACCTTCACTGGACAGATATATTGTCTTTGGCATCCAGCTGATGCAGCGAAATGTAGCACGCAGTCATAAATGACCTTCGGAGACATTTTAATACTATTCTAGTCCATTAACCACCTAGGCCTGTCAGCTTGGCGAATACCATACTGCACATATTTATCAAACTCATACTTAACACTTGCGAGAAAAAAACGATAACATACAATTTTGTAATAGCTGTCCAGCAATCCGTTTTTATCACAGCCGATCTTGTGAAAATTGTGAGCATGTGTTTTGTTTATCCGCCCTGTGCTATGGAATTGGAGAGTGTTACTGGCAACGATGGACATTTTTCAGTGTTAATACAATAGCACAGATTTTTTAAAGAACCAACCCTCTTCTCATTACCTCTCTGGCAAACTACATTAGAAATTGCACACTTTGGTACTTTTCAATGACCGTGTTAGCGGACAGCTGTTCTAATCAAAGGTACATGTATTGTTTTTGTTGCTGTGGCATTTGTTGCTGCTAACGCTAATGCTTTGGCACTACAGTCTGTATTTACTACTTATGTTTTTAGGATAATTGTTTTTTAGGTGAACTGTTGTTTCTGGGGAATGTTCTTGTAGAAGCTACAAATTCACATTAACCAGATTTGTTATAACTTTGGCCTTGCACTAGTGCTTGCATGCAAGTTTTACCAAAATTATCAGCCTCTTTCTGGCTTTTTAATTTAACAGTAACAGGTTACCAAAACCGTAATCTGATTTAAAATTCATAACTTGGACAAATGGGTGCAAGTTACTGGAGTGAGGTAGACTGTGAAGATGAGAATGAGGTACCTATGTTTCCTTTGCTGATATCACAGTGCGTACAGAGCTATTAGTCGGTACAATACCTGACTGGTTCATTGGTGGGGGTGGGGGGGTGTTATCCTATTTACTGAGTTACCAATGGTACATTCCACTGTATGGTACATCAACATTTGACATGTCAGAGAGGCATTGATCTACTGTTACAATGTCCACAGGGCTTTCTGTTACACAGAGTACTTAATGTTCAATTAGGACATATGCTGAAATGTCAAGCGGGGTCACTCCTGCCTGTTATTTTATATTTCAGAACATTTTTAAAAATAAGCTAATTTGTGGTCAGATTGCTCTTGGCTGCCCATCATCTGCTCCTGTTGTAAATGCCTATCAGTAAACAAAGGTCTGAACATTTAGAACATCTGTAGATTTATCCCCACACAGTACTGTGTAGGAAACATGCAAAGAGATACATATGGACTATTAACACAAGTATTGCAGCTGAACTTGGGGACCTTGGGATTGTAAGATAGATCAGTCCAGTCCCAGTTTGAACTTTTGTCCTTAAATTTAGATAACCGATTTAAGCAGTGTTATCTTTTAAAAAGCATTATCTGATAATTTTTAAGTGGTTTCAAGTGCTTCCTGACTGCATCATGTACTGGAAGTAATAAAAAGTAACCTTCGCCTTTTACTCAAAATTGAGGGCAATCCACAAAGCTGGAGAATTGAATCAGTCCTTGAGTTCTCTATGATGGTATTTGAGAGCACAAGTTATTTCAACAGTATCACTCACCACAAAGGTGTTATATAAAATTAAATAAAAAACATTCTTGTTAACAAAGTATAAGGATATGGCAGAACTTTTTTGGCTGTTCTGTTATGGTTTCCCTTCATGCCAGATGTATCGATCATATGAGGTTAACTTGCCTTCACAGGCACGGTTGTGTTAAAAGGGTGCCTGGTCCATTTAATTTGGTTAGTTAGCCGATATTTATAACATGGGTGAGAGGGTTCAGCTAATTGTAGTTCTGTTTTGTTTTTGAGCCGAATGGGATGGTTATAAATGCCTGTGGTCCTTCAGATTTAAGAAGGATATGACAGCCTGTGATTATTACAATTACACTATGGAGATGAAGACTGTTTACAAACCTAATGCTGTCTAATATTAAATACCAACATTAATAAAAAAAGTTCTAAAAATATTACAGCAGTGTGTGTCTTGGCTTGCATAGCATGTAATGATTGAACACTTATTTTTTGAATGTGGACTTCAGTTTTGAAAAATAATTCCAATACTGCATTTATTAAGTTGGTGAAATATTTAACAGAAGCCATTAATTTTCAATAATAAAAAAGCAACTAAGTTTACTCAACACATTTTGCACAGGCCCTGTTCTATACTGCCAACGCAACAGCAATATTATTTTTTCATAAGAAAATATTCAACTCAAAGAAATAAAACTAAATTTTAAGTACTACCTTGCTGAATGTAGTCAAACACAGAGTCAAACCACATTGCATACAACATTGAAAATGCTGTTTGAAAACTGAAAAGGGCCAACCTTTCCCTAAATGTACTACATCACCCTCTGGTGGTAAATCACAGAACATTCAATGGGTGCAGTAAACTGGTCCACTTGGCAGTCATCCAAATTATGGCAGCCTTAAAATGGAGGGTTTTTGAATCTCTTCAAATGTCCAGAGCAGGAGGGGTGTACGGGGAACACAGACTCCCATTTTGCTCTTTTGGGAGGCTTCTGAACGACACGAACCCCTGGCCGACGTCCGACTCCCGCTTGCATCTCTCCTTCAAGTGCAAGCGACCCACGACCAGTCGCAGGAAGCACTGAATCTGTGAAAAGATGAACAGGGAGGGAGGGGAAGCAACAGAACACAAGCCCCAAACACAAGCCAGTGGGATCGCTGCAGACATATTGAACTCATTCTGGCATACATCATGACAGTCAAACCAGCTGTCAGTCTTCATATCGCCCGGAGCAACCCACAATTTCCATGGCAGCTTTGTCATCCTTTTCAATGATAATTTCAAGTTTATTTTTTTATACACACTAAGAAAAACATGCAGAGGGAAAGTAACTTAGCCAGTGAGTTTGTAGATTTGCATTTTCCACAGTGGTGCTGTTAATCTAATTTAGCCTACAGACAAATTATATGAGGCCAGGTCATGTGTGATGTCATCCGAAAATAGAGCATTTAACATTTTTGTTTCTGGCTACAGCATTTCTAAATGCCAGCAACTGTGGCACTCACATGAAATCTGACTAAAGCTGCTCGCTTGCCACTATAACAAATCACATTTCAGTTCCATGCATCACATAGTGCTTGATGACAGACACCGAAGCGTCAAAGGGGCAACATGAGAGTAGACTTTCCTGGGCTCAATGCAGCCAGAACGCAATGCACATTGCTACTAGCAAATCTCTCGGCAATGAATCACAAACGTGACCCAACAACCAGATCGCAAAGCTCATCCGTTTTTTTTAATTTTTTTTTTTAAACCTCTCGCGAGACGTACACTCCTCAACACGATGGTCTAATAGGACAATGAAGTCTTCATGCAGGTATAGTTTAGTACAATTTATTTAAAAAGACGCCGTTACACATTGAGAAGTACTTACAATACTAATGGTAAAATCACAGTGAAAAAATGGGATGTTTAAACAATGTACTATCACATCACACTCAACAAGTGCACTTAATTACCACCTACCCACATAAGGGGGTTACACATCACAGCTGCCGAACTATAGCACTACAGGATTTCGGCACAAACAGCCCTTAAAAGTGGTTTGATTCATTGGCATTTTATATAGTTATACGATCAGAGATGGGAGTTCTTCGATGCCATGTACAAAAATAGACTGGATCTTTTTTTTTATTTTTTTTTATTTTTTACATTTCCTTTAGACTGCTAATTATCTACCTGAAGGACAGAAAGCACTGTCTACATGTGCGTCCATCTGCCTCAGTTACAGAAAGGAGGCGAGGTGGTTAATTCCATCCCCTCCCCTGTCCCTTTCTCTCTCCATTCCTCTCCCTGAACGTGTCATTATAACAAGGCATTTGATTCCAACATTGTGCCTGCTGGAGAAGGGCTCCATTCAGCCTTCCTGAAAGGTTTCGGGCCTCTCTTTGTCCATGGGCTCTTTCCCACTGACCCTCACGCAGGGCCTGGTGACAGGCTGGTCATGGGACACCCCCTACGATTGCCCCCCAGACCAGCAACGCCCTGTCCTATTGTGGGAGCCGCTTTAGGGCTCGCTGGAGGCTGTGAGAAGTGATCTGGGGTAAGGATCAGACTGCAAACACAGGCAAGTCTGGTGCCATGGCAACCAGATGTGAGTGATGCCATGGCAACGAAAGTTCGCTACGGAGTTTGTCTTTTGTGCGTGTGCGCATAAAAGTGTGTGTGTGTGTGCGAAAGAGAGAATGACCATGAATTGTGGACGTTTCACTAGTTCCCATTTGTCAACTTATTGTTTCTGGTGCATCTCATCATCTGGTACATACATCATTTCAATAGCACAGTCTGTGGCACAAAAAAAAAAGAAAGCAATGGCCAGTTTTCCCACAGATGAGACGTACAGCTAGAAGCGATCTTTTAGGAAAGTCCACATATTAAACGAGGAGAGAGGGAGAGGACAAGAACAAGACAGACAACACCTTACAGCCGACTAACAGCAACACAACCAAACCCAAAGAGCAGTGTTTAAAATTTTAAAACAAAAAGACAAGGTTTCAAAGCAGCATCTAAAGAAAAGAAGGCAACGATATTTATACCATGCCTTCTAAATGCACTCTCCGGCATCACCCTCCACAGTGAGCAGACAGTAGAACCCAGGGGAGTGGGGGGTGGTGGAGGAGGGAGCGTTGTGTGAGGACGGAGGTGCTCGTCTCTCTTTCTCTTCCATATGAGACACAATCAAACTATGCTAGTCCTGGAGTACCCTTGGGGCATTGTAGTGCAGTAGTCCCATATGTGGAAGTTTGCAGATGTGAAGGAAGGGGCGTGAGAATTTGGTGGTTCCCCTCGGGGGCTCTTCAGCGGGGCAGTGGAAACCGGGGTGGAGGCCCTAACACCGTGTGCCTATGCCCTTTCTCCCCAGATACCTCAGCACGGCAAAGTTATAGGTGGTGGAGACCATGTAGGTGAGCTAGAGAAAGAGAGAGACAGCGAGAGAAAGTGATAGAAAAAAATTAGAGAAAGTGCTTGGTGAAAACGACCTTGATACCAAGAGCCCAAAACAGTGTCACAGGTTTAGAAGCAGTGTGAAGAAAATGTTATGTTTTTTCCACTATGTTAAAATCTTAATACTATAATACATCTAAACCAAAAACTACTCCCAACTATAGTAGACTAATGCCAAATTTAGCCACTGCCGCTTGCAAACTGTTATGCTGGCTATTTTTAATACTTTTATTTTAATCTAGATTGAACATCTGAATTATAATTGTACATCATGAAAAAATAACACTTAGCTCATTTTCAGAGAAGGCCGCATTGTGGTTAAACTCTTTGTCTGAGAAATCCACATTCTCATGGTAAACAGCATTCATTAGAATTTGTAATCCCCCTCCCCCTCGACCACAACTCAAAGGCAAATCGCATCACCGGAGACAAGTCACATTGCCAGTACACAACAGGCCCACAATTTTCCTCCCTTATTTTCTCTGAGTTATGAGAGGGAGCAGGCAGTCATGGGCCAAGGCTCAGACAGACATCAAATTCCCATACTCCCACATCAAGAGGGGTTACATGCCACATCGCCCTTGTGCTCGCTGCATAACTCCAGCTCGGCCAAACTCGCCGCCTGACGCAACCACTTACCAGTGCCAAGAGTGTGATCCCTGCTCCGGCAAAGGCGGCTATGTAGAGGTCGTAGGTCAGGAAGAACTGCAACGGCACAAGAGCACAGAGTCAGTGCCGCCCTGCATGTCGGGGTGACTGCGTGACAATGGGCGCATTATCCCTTTCCCCCCACATGGCCTGCGCTGCGATTCAGCAGCGCAGTCACACGGCGGGCCCTTTTGTTCTCTCTCACCTCCCTCGTTTGGCAAACGGTCGACAGGGTCATTCCACAAGCTTTCCCCGGCAACGCGTTCCAGGGCAGCAATCCTGAGGGATCAATACAGGGAGTCCTTAGCGCCCTCCTCCCCTTCTCAGCCGAAGCAGTTAGTGCTGTGGGGGTCACAAAGCCCTGGCGACCCTGTGACGCTTCGCCTCGACTAAACAACCAACAGCTGAACCAATCCGGTCATAAAACATGGTCACTGCCAAACACATTACTGGTCCATTATTTAACATAAATATTACATTAATATGGTACTATTTAATGCTAAATATTTGACATTAACCCAAAATAGGTATTTAGCTGGTAAAAGCACTCCAGGTCAAAGGGCCTTGGGTATGTCCAACAATATAATTCCTTGACTTTGTAACAAAACCACACAAGGGGACCCTATGCCACGTCATGCTATGTAATACTAGCCTGACTGCAATGAGACAGGTCTGAGAAGAGGAAACGGATAGAAATGTTCTGACAGACAGGACACAGAAGACCGGGGTCCAGAGTAAAAGGTGCGGGAATGGAAGAGGCCCCTTGAGTCTGCGGTCAGTCCGTACCATACTGCCTGGCGTCTATGCACAGCTGGTTGATGCTGGTGGCCGTCTCAGACAGCTCGTCGATGGTGTGGCACGTGGTGGCCATGTTGTAGAAGAAGTAGACGGGCAGCGCCGAGATGGCGAACACCAGGAGCCAGATGACGGCCAGGACGTAGGTCACCACGATGAACTGAGGGAGGGAGCACACGGTCACGCTTTGAGCTACCGCTGCACACTCCAAATTATTACATTCATAACCCCCCAATGTGGCCTGTCTCCTAATACCTAATGCACAGCAGTTTGAACCTGATCAGGTTGTACTAGAAGTGGGTTAATAAACTAAATGGAAGAGATTTGTTGGTGGTGCTCAAACCTCCTTATGGCAAGACATGGAAAAGAACTGCTATGCACTAATCTGTAGCTAAGATGCAGTATGAATGTCTCTCAAACCATTCTTTTTTTTTTTTATAGAGAACTAATGTTTAACTGGTTCGTGAAAGTAAGAGTTTGGTAGTACAAGGCAGCTCCATGCATTATGTTGCTCGTTCAGCCTCACTCTTACTCCCAGCATGCTGTATGGCCCTGGACCCTGGGGCTCAGGCCCCCAGATGAACCCTCACCGTTGTGCTGAGGCAGCGCCCGCACACCGTGCTGCGAAACTCCCCGAAGGTCTGCTTGACCGCGCTGGTGGTGTAAAAGCCCTCTGCCAGCAACAGGATGCAGTAAAGGAAGAAGAAAGAGGCCAGGCCGTAGATGATGTACTGGAAATACTGGATACTAGAAAGGAAGGAAGATATTAGGGTATTAATAAGGGTGCAAACTCTCATCCCACTGATCTTTCAGCAGTTGAGAGTCAGTGATAGCCATGGCAACAATGCAAAGCAAAGCTAAAAGAACTAGGCTCGTAAGATGGGTGCACATGCTACGGTTTGGCAACACTGTTGTACCCTTGAAAAATGTACAGTGCCCACTTAACCTAATTTAACTGTGAACAATATCCAGGTGTATGAATGAGTAATGTGGCTATGTAAATTGCCCTAGATAAGGGAATCTGCACTGAGAAAAAGAAACTAATGTAATCAGTACCCCATGTTTTCTTTTTTCGTTTAACCCTTTTTTGGACATGTTCTTGTGCAGTACAGGTGCTAGAGACACACGGCCACAGGACGCGAGCGACTCACAGGTAGGCCAGGGTGATGTAATCCTGCAGGTTGCGGGCGAAGTACGTCTCAATGAGACGCTCCGTCTCCGCCAGCGCCTGGTGCCCGCAGCCGCAGAACAGCGCGATGCCCGAGAAGCACATCAGGGTGGCAACCAGGGACGTGTAGGGCACCCCACCCAAACAGCGCACACAGCAGTCATAACAACCTGGGGGTCAGGGAGAAAAAGTACCAATGCACCTCAACAACAAGCCATATTCACCTCTTACACAACAACGAGACAGAGACAGAAGGTGAGAGGGAGGGAGAGAGAGAGAGATACTGCAGAGAATAAGGACCAGGAGGAAAATGCATTATTATCATTATCATAGAGTAACACACTTTCTATTCCACACATCATTCACGTCTGCAAGGTACACTACCGCTGATTATTTATAACCAGCTACTTGTCTCCCCGAGGGCTACAATCCAGCAGGTCTGCAAAGTTCTCTATGAGGCTCCTAACTCTCTCACAGCTGGGAAGTTACACTTCTTCAATCGAGACGATGATTAGTTGAATCAGGTGGTTCGGCGCACAGCTGTAGAGCGACTCTGCATGCGCCGTGTCCCTCCATGACCGGGGTTAAGAAGCTGTGCTTGATGCGGATCCGTTTCAATGAGTATGTTCTCAGAGATAAACCCAGCAGACCGCAGCGCACATAATAAAACACCCCCTGCCGATGTACCCCTCCAACCCTGACTGCACAGCTGCTTCAGAAGCAGTTCCCGCGGAAACGACGACGGCGAAACCACGACTGCATTACTTGTTCGAGGAGCGTGTTTGTCCAGCGGGACGAGCAGAACGCACGGCCTCTGATCTGGAGAATCAAGGGCATCCGGTTTTAATCCTTTGTCACTTTCCATCTTCCAGGCCGAAAAAGGAGGAAGAAAAACAGCAGCACCGATACGAAGATTACGAGGTTCCGTGGATAAAGCTCTCCTGCTTCATCCCGTGTCTGTGCATATCCACCTGCGCGGCCCTCTGTAAGCGGATGCAGGGCTCTTATGCGTTCAATGAACAGGCCGTCCATCCCAGAATGCCTGGCAAAGGGGTGGAGCTTGGAGCGGTAGGTGATCGTAGAGAGTAGCCCGTACCAATAGCAGCCCTGCCCCACTCTGTCAATGGCATCCTCAGAGCACATGAGTGTGAGAAAGGATGGGAGGCGAAGAGGCCCTGGGAGAGCGCCTCCTTTTGTGGAACGGTGAGACAATGACTTTTGTCTTGGGGCATTATGCGGGGAACAAGGGTCAGCAATGTCAAGTCAACAAAAGGCCAGAGCCTGCCTCCCTCCTGCATGCCGGCGAACAAACACACTTTTGACAGGCTGGTGCGGGGCAGGAATGGCAACGTCACTGACAACCATGCCCAGGGCACAGACGGGCCGGGACTGGTACAGCTACAGTTGGCACTGCTCCCTGTAAGGGTGGAGACTCCACGGTGCACGTGCAGACAGCACTTATCACACACAGTCTCTGGGCAGCCCTTTCTTTCTCAAATTTGCATAATCAGAACAAAGAACACATTCCTGATATCAAAATGGCAGGAAGTTTATCATATGATATGAGTGGGCTTGAAAAAACAATGCTGTGAATAGTGCTGTGACAATAAGCAATACAAGAACCTAATCTTGATGTACATAATATCTTAACAGTGCACACACAACCCATGGTTAGATACAGAGCTGGATATGGGGCACATTTTGCCAGACCACAGAACTCCTGGTGTTTAATGTATTTGAATAAATTCTGCTACAATTATTAAAATGGTTTGTGCACGCATTAAAACAGAACCCAAAGCATGACAGTTAAAATGTAATAAAGAAAAAAACGTAAACTCCATCACAACCATTGAGTTAATGGCAGAAGTGGGAAAAAGATTTACTATGACACGCTATCAATCAATGGGTCACCAGTCGGTTTTTATGGAAGGACTATAGTTATACAGCAGAAAGTTCTTTATTATGTGATAATATGTGCGGTCTCAACAGCACTTATTTTAACTTAATAACAGAACACGCACACACTAACGTAGCATTAGCAGACGCGAAGACAACATTCAAATTAACCTGGTCATGTTCTCAGCTCATTAATTTTAAATTCACACCTGGCTGCTAACTGAAGACCTCAGTTGACCTTTCATATTGGCCTCTGTGACGTAAAAATGCAAAGGTTTAAAATAGAAATTAATTACAAAATGATCAAATTCTATATATATATATATTTTTTTTTAAACACCATTATAAACAGATTTTCCGTTCGGAATAACATCTGCATTGGCAGACCTAGTCAATGAACGCCATTAACTGATTTAAATTAGCCATCATCCTCAACGATAAAATATTAAGCTCGTTGATATTCGTGAGGAAAACTCCCAAAGAGGCTGAGTTGGACTGCAACAGAAACATATTATCAGCACGCAATATAAATATTTAATGAGCGTGCAATTCAGTTTTACTCAAACCGGCGGGCACCGAATCTTTAAAAAGCTGTCCCAAAATAAGCCAGCAAAGTTCAGAGGACTGCTGCTGCTTAGTTACTTTGCATCAACCCAACACCTGTAAGTAAAAGTTTAAACCCGATTTAAGTTCACATGATTACCGAGGACATTTTTTTTTAAACAACCATTACTTACCCATCTTCCAAGCGTGTGAGGTTACTGCTACTTCTGCTCGCCTCTGCACTGGAATCTATTCCAACTATAATATGCGCGACTTGTCCGCAACTCTTCACTATCAATCTCACTCGTTCTTCTGTTTCGCCAACAATGAACATACTCCGTAGATTCCCGAGAGTCGAATCTTAAAGACACAATGTCGCTTTTCAATGGACTGCCGGCCCACACTAGAACAGCCCGGGTTCAAGATGGGGAACAATAGTGAGGTCAAGGTCTCTTGCGCCTCAAAAATTTTACTCAGTTCATTGCAAGTAACCAGCAGCACGCAAATTTGCATACGGCTCTTGGCCAGTCTTAAAACAATAACAGCCTGCAAATAAGGGGGAACAACTGAAATATTATCATGATGGAACAACCTACCCCTCCCATGAGTTATTGCTGAATTTCAGCTTTAATGCACCATAGTCTTTCAACGACATATTGGTTATCTGTATACTTCCTTTAAATGTAAAGCATGAAGCTGGTCCCGTTTCAACCCACTGATCTTACTTTCGTAACATTATGTACCTACTCTTGAGGCAAACAGTCTATGTTACATTTATTTATAACGGATGTTTGATACATGGCTGAACATATACATGAAATAAGGCAAATGTAAAAAGGCAAAGCTGGGCATGGAGAACAACAATCAAGGTGATTAAAAGAAATAAAACTGAAAAACAGTAATACAAATTTTGCACAGCCAGAAGTAAGTCTAAAATAGCATGTTTTCAAAATATATTTAAAAACAGTTTATTCCTCTGGTATTATTTTACAGGCTTAGGATCCCGTACAGAGAAGCCCAGATCACCGTTAGCCTTTTAGATCTGTGTTTGGTGCAATGGTAAGACCCTTATTTGATGGTTTAACAGTCTGGTTTGCACTCAGGGTGCCCACATGTCTGTACTGCAATCAGTGGCTAAATTATGTAGTGCTTTGAAAGTGTTCCAATAGCATCTTATCATAACATCTGTACATGTCAGCACTTATCAGGAGTGTTCGCTTATCAGGAGTATGCACTTATCAGATTCCATGTGGTCCTCTTGCATGTCACATATTTTGATAAATATGGTGTATTTGTAATGAGAACCACATTATTACTTCTCCTACAAGTACTTAATAATGAGACTGAAGGAGAAGTGTCTTGACCGCCAGATTCTACTACATGCTTCAGAAATATTTATATCACAGATCCCAAGCCATTCAAGAAGTGATTAAAAAATACAAAAAAGCATAAAAGTATTTACTACTGTCAGAACTAAACACACCCTGTATATATTTAAGCAAATTCAATGTCAAATGTTTTGTAATAAAGAAACCGATTATTATAACCAGCAAACAAAAAATAATGCTGTCCTTTTTCTAACAAAGGGATACTAACAATGTAAACATTGGACCATATTTCCCCAGTTTTAAAAAAAAAAATCATGTGACATCAATCTGTGACCCTGCAACACAATCACACTTGCACTTCAGTGACTTGTATTCACTCTAAGAATACCAGTCCGAGGTGGCTTGTTTATGCTACTTACTGAGTCATAAATAAGAGACTGGCCTGCTAGATCTTTTTCACTTTGCTCTAATGCCAATTTTACAGAGTACCGAATGAGTGAGCCACCTCAATCCACGCTGTGCACTGGAGTACAGTGGCTATTGTAGCCATCTTGTATATTATTCAGACTGCAACTGGGACCATAGACTCTGGAACCTGGCTCCATCTGACAGAGAAAGGGCCAGACTGGCACTGTCTTGGGGTCAGAGTTTAAACAGGCAGAACCCTGGCCTTCCCCATTGGTCCCCTTCCTGAGGAATGGCACATAGAAAGAGAGGGGTATCACTGCATGGGATGGAGGTATCGAAGAGAACAACAGAGACAACAAATGGCATGCAGATGGCAATGACACTGATGATGCAGATTAGAATGGGGACAATGATACCAGTGTTAGCCCGTAGGCCCCTCGCTCCGCCTCCACCTCTGCCTCATGGTTACGACTGGCTTGGCTTTATGGCCCAGACTTAACAATGGGTCCAGTGTATAACCTGAGCCACTGGAGCTAGCACCACACTGCAGTGGCTCTCCTTCACAAAAATGTTTTTTTTGTCTGATTGACCAGCAGGGATAGTGAGTTCAATTGTTACATTTTTCCACTTCAAAGCAGATCAGGGCATCTACTGTTGATATGGAAGAGAAAACAAATAGAATGAAACTGTGTAGGGCAAGAGTCTCATGCCCTGAAATCAGCCGCAATATCTCTGGGTTTACGATCGATGTCTTTAAGGCAAGGTTGCCACATCTCACGCTTTTGGCTCTGTCCCATGCTCTCATGCTCCACAAACAAATCTCAAGGCAAATGAAAAGAACAGCTAAAACCAAAGCCACTCCCTGATTAAATAAATTATGTATCTGTTCACAAGTTCATAAGCATTACAGGGAGATGGTACCCCCCCCCCCTCTAATATTTCACTCGCCTCAACCCCCTTCACCCCCCACCTCCAGTTTGTGATCTGCATAAACCCCCGGTCCACTATGTCAATAAATCACATTCCAGCCAAAGTTGGCATTTCTGATTTCAGGATAGCTAGAACACACAAAGAGACAGACTGTAGCTCTGCAAAGGGTAGAGGACATACGTATTGTGCCTAGTTTACACTAACTGGGATTCAGCTGTACCTCAATTTAGTCAGGATTTTGTGATGCTTACATTATCCCTAGGCATACCTCAGCTCCTGCTGGAAATGGATTCTCTTGGATCACATTCCCATATGATGCCCAATGCGGTCAACAGTGGGCAGGGTGGAAGCAGGCATGATCATCATGAGGTCATGTGATGAGGAATCATCATGGCTTGGCATATGTATGTCTCTCATTTGTTTTATGTAACTCATTACTGTGGAAAATTTTATGAAATTAGGTAAAGGTATCCACATAAAAGGACACTTGTATTATTCCAGAATCATATTATGCTGAAGTGTCACTGATTTTGTGGGAGTGCAAAGTGCTTCTTAACATCTACCAGTGTTAAGATATTAAGTAGCCACATAAGTGGAGCTGTTCACTGATACAGGCATGTTGTGCTGTTGACTACTGAAAAGGACCTGTGGACAGTCTCACTTAGTCAAAGCAACCTCATTCATTAAAGTATTGGTGAATCTATTTGCCTAACAGGAAACTCTTGATTTTCACTAATGAGTACATTTACACATTACATATTGACACATGATCCTATTATTGGCCTGACAACATTGAAAGATTTATTTTCCGTAATTGCACTGTGCAAGTTTACCTGCAGAATACAAAAATTCTAACATGGTAGCAGTGATCAATAAATGAATATACAAAATAATGCAGGTCTGCAGTAGTATAATGATAATGTGCTCATATTGTTCACTTGTTTAAATTAGACATTTAATTCCCGAGCACTTTGCTGTTGTATATTCACAATTGTTACAATACGTTACGTAAGGGTGGAGAGAGAGACAGCTGACCTGTTGCTAAGACATTGGATCCAGGGAATATAAATGAAAACACAAGCATCAGCCATTTTAAAGTATTTTAAGTCAATATGGCAGGTCAGGTACGCTTGATAGTGACTTGTGAGAAAAAGGAATGTTCTTTAAGGCGTCATGCAGTATTTGGTTTGATGTCCACATGGGGGCAGACATTCTCTCTCACTACAAATAAAACTCCCAGCTGCCTGGTAAACTTGAATTTAAAAGGTCATGAATGTTGTGTGAGCATCAATATCTGAGCTCAAATGGGCAGTATTGTCTGAGAAAAATTGTTTTATTGTGGCATAACCCTTCAAGCCGTGTTCCCTGAAAAGAGAGGATTTGGGAAATGGAAGTCTGTACAGTAAAAAAAAATATTGAACAATCCTAAAATGTACTTGTGTGTATGCATTAGGGCTGTCAATACTGGCCAAAAATGACGGCCGTCATTTAAATAAATAAAAAATTAAGCAATTAGCCTAGTTAATTAAAAAAACACATACGATCGAATATGCTCGAATATATGTTATAATTTTAAATGTTGAATTACTTGTCCGAATTTGACCAACTTCCGGGTTGTGTTAATTGCGCGTTAGAGCATGTTCACAAGACGGAAAACCAATACAACGACAGACGTAACTACCAAAGGTACAATTTATTTGAACATAAACATAAACGTTGAAAAAAAATCGTACACATGAACATTGGAGATGGCTTTTATTATGGACAAACAGTACATTTTTATCATCAGGTGTTGGCATTAGTGCTACGAGTCAAGAGTACGCATGCACGGCAAAAAAGAAGAGATTAAAATGTCAAAACGAAACGCGTACCTAAAAATAGATAGAATAAAATTGTCACGCATTTTAATCTTTTTGCCGTGCATGCGTTGGCAATTTGAATTCCCCCTATGTCAACACGTTCATATTGTTTTTGTTTACATAGCATTAATGCACACAATTTTGAGAAAAATGACTAAAAAGAATTGTTGATGCTGATGGATAATTTACATTAAAGTGCTATGCTATTAAACGTTAAAAGTATAGGCCTACTTACTTGGACCTTTTGGCCAAAGGACCTAAGCATAGTTCTCCGCCCAAAACGCTATAGCGTGGGAAAAGAAATGGATAAAACTAACTTGACTGGTTAGGGCATATTATTCCAATGACATGCCTGCAGGTTATTTGTCAAAACACCAGACGGCCCAATTACAAAGACGGCAGCGTCAATGTCTTTTTTATTCACTTAATCCACTGTTCCTTTTATTCACCATTCCCAGCGGAGGAAAATACGTGTTCTAATCGTATCAGGGCTGAAGTGAGTGTCCAACAAGCATAGCAACGAGTAGCCTAACGACCCGACCCAGCGACAGAGGAGGCGCTAAAACGCGAGATTTATTTTTGGTTTAACACAACCCATGTTGAAAGAGACCGCAATAAAAATACGCGTGCGTGACAAACACAAGGAATTAACGAACTGCCATAGGGGCAGTTGGCTAAACTTGTGTTCTGGTAAAACCTGCTTTTCAATAATATTTTTTTTTAAGACTGGAGAGGAACATCTTCTGTTTTCTAACTTGACTTCGAATTTCAGTGGAACAGGAAATCCATCTTCTCACACTTGCTACTTATATTTTGAAAGACATGGCTGAGGTACAAGAGAGTCTGGGAATGTGGGAAGTGAAGGGCAATTTGAGAAGATGAATAGGTGCCAACTAGATGTGACTCCACATTAATAGAACACTGTCAGAAATCTAGAGAAAAATACTATTGGTGTGTTTCCAATCATCTGAGATGGAACACATTCATAGATTTTAAGAAAAATCAACTAAGAACTGTGGAATTTCTCATATGACACCAGCAAACAAATCACACCCTAAAATAAAGTTGGCTACAATACATTTCCAAAAGTATGTGGACACCTGAGCATCACACCCATCTGTACTTGTTGAACATCTCATTCCAAAACAGTGGGCATTAATACAGAGTTGGATCACCCTTTGCTGCTGTAACAGTCTCTACTCTTATGGGAAGGCTTTCCAGTAGATTTTGGGACATTGCAGCAGGGATTCGCTTAAATTCAGCCACAAGAGCATTTGTGAGGTTGTGCACTGATGCTGGGCGTAAGGCCTGGCTCGCAGTCGGCAATCCAATTCATCCCAAAGGTGTTTGGGGTAGAAGTCAGGGCTCTGTGCAGGCCAGTCATGTTCTTCTGCACCAAACTCAGCAAGCCATTTAGTAATGGACCTTGATTTGTGCATGGGGGCATTGTCATGCTGAAACAGGAAAAGGCTTTCCCCAAGCTTTTGCCACAATGTTGAAAGGGCCTTCCCCAAACTTAGGCCACAAAGTTGAAAGCGCACAGTTCTCATTGCATTGTATGCTGTAGCATTAAGTTTTCCCTTCACTGGAACTAAGGGGCCTTTCCCTAACCAGGAAAAACAGCCCCAGACTGTAATTCCTCCTCTATTAAATTTTACAGTTGGTACTATTCGGGCCAGTACAGTTGGCACTATGTATTCCACCAAACCCAGCTTTTTCTGTCAGACTGCCTGATAGTGATGCATGATTCATCACTCCAGAGAACGCATTTCCACTGCTCCAGAGTCCAATGGCGGTGTGCTTTACACCACTCCATCCGATGCTTGGCATTGCGCATACTTTCTTTTGTCTTTGTTGTTGTAGTCTATTCTAGTTTATTGTTTTTGGCCGGAACCCTTGAGGGGGAAGGGTGAAGGTGGATGTTTATTTGTGTGTGTGTGCGCTCTCTTTCTCTCTCCATGTGGCAACCGATGGTCCACTCCTGGACCTGTTTCATCTCCCTCCCAGGGGTGTCACAGTGGTGTGTGACAGACACAATACCTGATTTCTGTCAAACCAACATACAGGCTGCTTTTGAATCACACGTCTTACCTGTGTTTTCTCTTTTTTTGTGGTACCTGGTATGTTCCATGCTGTAAAGAAGACTATTTTTGCTTTATTAATAAATTGTTATTGATCTAAACCTTGGAACTACAAGTTTTACATTACAAAGAACCAAATTCCTCCAATTGGCAGGATTTCGAAAGAGCGCTTATGATAATCATTAACTTTTGAAATAACCAATCACTTCCTGGAAGCATTATAAAATGACTGGTTCATCCTTACCGTTTCTGTTAGCACTAAAGTATTGAGATGGAGAAATTTGTGTTTCACTTCAGTTACTATGTATGAGCCAAAAAGGAGAACAATCTGCTCACTGAACTATCAAAGAGTATGAAATGGAATTAAGTTCTGGGTGAATTCAATACAATTTCCTCAGCATTGTCACAAGCTCAGTGGAATATATTACTGTTTCAGTGTAAAAGATTCCCAAAAGAGGATGATTCAGAAAATGATCCTTAGCTGTTGGTCATAAATAACACAGATCCCCTTGTCAGGAAATTTGAGCAATTGGATAGTGATCTCTATTTTTATAGAAAATATTTATGAAGGGCCAATAGCACACGTTTAAGTACTGCCTTTCAAAGTGGTAGAACAAATATATTTGTCAGCCATGGCAAAGATAACTAAAACATGAACAAATTAAAATTTTGTTCCAACAGGTTAACTGGTTCTGTGGTGAAAAAATATTTAGAAATTTCTGTAGGATTTGGTTTGCCAGTTCAAGCATTTGTTGTGTAATTTGACACCCATTGCCTGAAGGTTTTTACTGCACATGCTTCATAGAAAAATAATTTATACGAATTAAGCTTTTTATGATTTTTGTCATTATATGGATTTATGTCACAGTTTTTAATGATGATCTCCTATGGCATTGTAACTTTCTTTTTAATTGTGTTTTTAAGTGCATATTTCTTTGCATTGCTTGAGTTGCTTGTCTTTGCTCTGTCCAGCTTTATTTTTAAATAAAATGTGCAACAATGTACACATGACTGATATATTTATCTTTAGACTGAATCGCTCAACATTACTAATGAAAGGGACCTGGTTAAAACAGTAAACTGCTAACAAATGTTTCTAAAATCAACACCTCTCCTTAACCCCTGAGGATATTTTGTTTCCATTTAGTCGTCAACTCCCTAAAGAGGTGGCTTTGTAATTTGCTTTTCTATTAAACTCATGCTCTTGTGACTCTGGTGGTACTCCTGGGTAAACCTGTCAACATAACCACTCTATGAATCATCTCAGTCGTACTGCCACAATGCTGCGCAACCTTCTCAGGCTATCACCACAGTGCTATAGAGAATTCTTAGTTCAAAATGAATTTACAGATATTTATGATACAAACATACAAACAGGCATGTGCACATACTGCCCTGTGCTGCTTGTTTAAAGTCCCCCTGTGTGTTGGTGGTAATTCCTCGTGTCTTTGGTGTTTCAGGAAAGCATGTGTGTGCATGCTAAAGTGACCAAACAAGAAATCAACTGTTCGTTACTGACGTTATTAGATATCTCATTTGTCTGATGCTTCCTGAGATTATTTGTGAGGAAAGAGGAAAGAGATTAAGAGATAAAATGATCTGAATCTCATTCCTAACTGCAACTTTTTGCCACAGTGATTTTCTGTTCAGTTTTCTTTTCTTGTTTTTTGTTTGCCACAGATCTGTTCAAACATGTATAGGCTTTATGGGGGGCAGCTTGCCAGTACATCAATATAAGCACACGACTGTATCAGTTAATTTCAGCCCTGGAAGTGCATTCTCACTTTGCTGATAACTCATTAGCTTTATATTGTGTGGTCTAGATGAACAATTCTGTAATATAGATTAGCAACAACAAATTCATGAATGAGTGAGTCACAAGCAGAAACATCTGCCACTGCATTTCCATGCAGACACAAATCACTGAAAGTAATGCATCTCAAAAAGGTGCTTTCCCCTCTGCTCTTCCATCTTCAAAACATCCCAAGTTCATCAGTATTTAGTTGTTGTAATACAATTATGACCAAAGAGGGAAATAATTTGGCATTCAACGCTATGCCATTGGTATTCACCAAAAGATTTATCAGATTTTGTTAGTTTACAGCAAATTGGCCCCTGAAGAAATAGACTTACACGGGGAAAGTGCATCAAACAGTAAATCTAGAAAGCTACCAAACTGTGCAGATAAGACCCTCATTCATACACTATGGACCAGTGATAGGTTTCTTTGCCTTTCTGTGATCATAACTGTGTCTGTGTCTAAGCAATCTGAACAAAATGACAGCTTAACTGAATTCTGTAATAGTCTCTCAATTTGATCGATTGACAGAGTCTCCATCATCCGCATTACCTTGGACTGTGTTCACTAGCATGAACTCCATTGGTCCTCTCACACAATACAGCACCTTCAGCATAGCTACGAGTGGCACAAACTGTCATAAACTATGGGACATAATACCTACAGCCTGGGCAACCTGGCCACAGCAAAGTGTGAGAGAAAAAGCACACATGGGCTAATTGAAAGATGAAGCTTTATATCAAGCCATGAATGCTAATCAGGTATGTGTACATATGAAATAGTTCACTTCATTTAGTAAATTTATCATTGGTCTCCTACCTGTAACAGAATTGTCCTTAAATATATTATCACTTATCTTTGAAACATCTTCCAAAAGTCATGGGAAATATACACCTGACCTTAATGAGAACCCTACTTGGTGTGATACATACTTTTAATAGATGCCAAATCTTTTAATTTATTTTTTAGTTGAATGCAAGACATTGGTGAGCAATGTAAACATATATATTTGGCAACAATTTCTTGAAACCAACTAAGCATAAGTGTTCCTGCCGCACCGCATCAGTGAAGTCTGACACCCTGAGATAGTCAGGTGGACACAATGCAAAGCAGAATGCTCTTGAGTGAAACCAAATCACTTTGGTGCCTTTTTTCTATCGCATGTAGTAGGGAGTGGGGGTGTAGGAGGAGCCTCTGAACTGTGGCACGAGAATGCTCGCTATCAGGTAACAGAACACTTTGTGACTTGAGATGGCTCAGTATGCGCCTCTAATTCGCCCACTCACCTGTTCACACTGCCAGACTGGTCCCCTCCCTTCCCTCACCAACTCGGAGAAACTTTCAACACCAACTTTGAATGGAAATCCTAGACCTCTTTGTGCTCTGAAATCCCTCAAACAGCCACCCATTAGACTCTAATGTAGAGTATGACATGAGTTAAACCCCCAAAGTCGGGTCGTCAAGGAGATTACGGCCGACAGCTTGTAATCACTCCAATCACCAAGAACCTTTTCCTACCTTATGGATGCTGATTATTCTAAAAGACCAATGATAGTTACTTTAACAGAGAGAGAGAGTGAGTGAGTGAGTGAGAGAGAGAGAGAGAGAGAGAGAGAGAGAGAGAGAGAGAGAGAGAGAGAATGGGTTGAATGGGTTAAAATACCTTTACTGGACAATTTAATTAGTGCCTGAGGAACAGCATGGCCTCAGCCAAATCTCATACAATACCCACATCTAGAGACTAATGGCTCACTGTAAAAAATATAATTTTAAAAAATGTATCTTAGTTCTTGTGGCTTTATGTGTTTTTTTTCTCCTATTGTTGTATTCTTAATTATTTTGTATTTTCCCTCTTGTGTGTGACAGCACAGCAAATCTGGGAAATGTCAAATGTTCAGAAACTAAAATATATAATGTCTCCTGCAACAGAAACACCCCTTTACAACAGCGTTCTCTTGTGCAGTTTCACTCAGACATGAGAGAAATGTTATTAATGTTATGTTATTAATGTTCATAATTTGATTTGAATCATATGTGCTACAAGCTTTTTCCAACAGAAGCCAATGTTAAAAGCTAATGGAGCAGTTGTAAAAGTAGTTTATGATACTATGATCAACATTATAAAGACCACAAACATTTATTATAGTTTGTAAACTCACACTGCAATGATTTACGACATGATAATACATTCTGGGCAACATTTTTGCCTCCAAGTGTATTCTGAGAACATTATTTTCTATTTTTTGGAGGCTGGAGACCTTTTACCAGATTATAAATTTGTAATGTACACAAATAGACAACCAATTGGAATCAAATATATACTTTTCCTGCTTGAGTTCAATATGAATTGTACTTTTGGTTATAACTTTATGTAACATACACTATATGACCAAAAGTATATGGACACCCCTTGGTATGGGGCTGCTTTTCGTGGTTTTGGCAAGGCCCTTTAGTTCCAGTGAAGGAAAATCCTAATGCAACAATCACATTCTAGACAATGTGCTTCCCCAATAGTTTGGAGAAGACCCTTTCTTGTTTCAGCATGACAATGCCCCCAGCACATAACAAGGTCCATATAGAAAGTTCTTTTGTTGAGAACGGTCTGGAAGAACTTGACTGGCCTGCAAAGAACCTTGACCTAAACCCCATCCAACACCTCTGGGATCAATTGGAAAGGCAACTGCGAGCCAAGCCTAATCACCCAATCAGCGCCCAACCTCACTAATGCTCTTGTGGCTGAATGGAAGCAAATCCCAGCAGCAATGTTAGCAACATCTAGTATAAGTTGAGGATGTTATAGCAGCAAAGGGTGGACCAACTCCATATTAATGCCCATAATTTTGGATGAGATGTTGGATGTCAGGTGTCCACATACATATAGTATAAATAAAGAAACGTCTGTATTTTTGTATAAAAATGACAAAATATGGATCTTGGTTTAGGCCCATCTCACTGTACATCTGTCCAATCGACAGTACTGTAGGTCTCCTTCAGTTTCAGTGGGATTTCACAACCTTTAGAAACATGCTTCTGGTGGCTTTTCCGTAGTGTTCTTTGTTTTATGAACAATATAACAGTTCCCAGGAGCATAATGGCAGAACACACCAACATGCCAAGGCCCACTAACAGGATGTTTTGGGCGTATTTAACGTCCGATGGGTCCCCCTCACAGATGGTCTTTTGGGAGGGTAGGTGTGTGAAATGGAAGGGCACAGGCATAGGCACAGTGCTCAGAGTGCAGGGCTCCTGCGTCTCATTGACCAGGAGATTGACCCACACAGAAGACAACAGGGGGATGGGCTCTCCGCCATCACTCACCACGATGAAGAGGTGGTGCAGCCCGTGGTCGCTTAGCAGCAGTTGCTGGGCAAGCGTGACGTTCCCCGAGCGTGCGTCAATCAGAAACGGGCTGCTGCGGTGTGGCTCTGAGGCCACCATGCGGTAGCTGATGTCAGCGTTGATCCCAGAGTCTTCGTCGATGGCGTAGATCTTGGTGACAGTGGCCCCAGTGAGGGTGGTGGGGGACACAGTCAGGCAGGACAGGTTGCTGGAGGGGAGGATCACTTGAGGCCGGTTGTCATTGACGTCCTCCACAAAGATGGTGACCCGGGCGGTAGAGGAGAGTGAGGGGTCACCACCATCGTGAGCCAGGAGCCACAGCTCATAGCGGTCCTGCATCTCACGGTCAATCTCGGCCACGCAGCGCAGGGTCCCCCGGGCATTGTCCATCATGAAGGGACTGCTGCCATTCAGCACCTGGACCTCCACTTTCCCGTTGCCCCCAGCGTCTGGGTCCCTGACACCCACCACTCCAACCTGGCCAAGGCGAGGGAAGTTCTCTGGGATGAAGAAGATGAAGTCTGTGTTGGCGAAGACAGGCTCGTTGTCATTCTGGTCCAGCACGCGAACGGACACACTGGTGGTAGATTCCAGAGCAGGAGAGCCATTGTCCCTGGCCAGCACAGTGAAATTGTGAAACTCCTGATGCTCTCTGTCCAGAGTGACTGCCACTGACACACGGCCAGTAACAGGCTCGATGCTAAACATGGCTGCTGTATGAGGGCCTAGTCTGTAAGTCACTTTGCCATTCAGCAAGCTGTCCAGATCGGTAGCTCTGATGTGCACTAGGGTCGTCCCAGGTGCATTGTTCTCCTCCACTTCCACCTGATAATGGGGCTGCTGGAACTGCGGGGCATTGTCATTGACGTCCAACACTATGACTGTGATCACCATCTCCTCACGCCCCCCAGGGAGCCGGCTGTCTTCAACTCGAATGGAAACATGATATTTGCATATCTGTTCAAAGTCTAGGGGCTTCGATGTTAGCAGGAGGTAGTTGCCAGTTTGTGGTCTCAGAAAAAAAGGCACCTCCCCCGCAATGGATGGGGCGCCTTTCACAGGGGACGCGTCTTCCAGCTCCAGGAGGGCCAGGACTGTGGGGGGCTGGTTCTCCTCTATCAGTATAGTCCCTTCTCGATGCTCTGCTATGTACCTGATCTTCATCACCGGCCTCTGGCTGGCTGCCGGGAGTATGGATACTGTTACCTGTGTCACAACAGGGGGGCAGGATTGGCCGGTGGCCAGGATTCGCAGCGTATACTCAGCGGGGCCATTGCTATCAATAGCGCCAGCCAGGGTAATCTGCCCACTGTGGCTGTCCAGGGAAAACAGCTCTCTGGACTTGTCAGAAGTCTTGGGACTGAAGGAGTATATGATCACACTGTTGGGGCCGAGGTCGGGGTCCACGGCCCTGACACGGGTTACTGCCGTGCCCCTAGGCGCATCCATCCGGACAAAGGCGGACTTGGGGCTGTCAGGGCGGAATGCTGGACAGTTATCATTGATGTCAGTCACTTCCACAACCAAAATGGCCGTGCTGCTCCGCGACGGGACCCCGCGATCAGTCGCGACCACGGTCAGGAGATGGGTGTCCCGGGCCTCCCGGTCCAATGGCCGTCTTACCACCACCACCAGCAATGGGCCTGCCTCTTTTGCGCTGAAGAACCCGTCAGGGTCGTCCAAGCGGTACCACAACTCTCCATTACTGCCTGCGTCATCATCCTGAGCCTGGTCATCCAGAAGGAAACTGGTCCCCACAGCAACATCCTCTGGCATGCTGAGGCGAACCTCTTCCACCGGAAAGTGAGGCGAGTTATCGTTGATGTCCTCTACCTCCACGGTGACCTTGATGACCTCCTCATCTGGGCCGGCCACTGCAAGGTGCTGGATCAGACACGCCCCTGTTGTGGTTGGCAGTTGTGGGCACATCTCCCGGTCAATGGTGTGCATAGTAGTGTACAGGTCCCCTGTTTTTGTGTCCAGCCTCATGTGCTTATTGGAAGTCAGGAAATTATATGGTGGAGGAAAGTCTTGGGCAATTCTTCCAATTTTGATGCCCTCTGGCTGCTCCTCCTGGACAGATAGGTGGATCTCTACACTGCTGCACAGCATCTGCTGAAGCAGAACCAGGCCCAGAACCTTCTGAAAAGAAGAGTTTATATTAAACATCCTGCGTAAATAGCAGCAGCATTATACAATCACTGTATAACCATAACCATGGGTGCAGTACCAGCAGCCTTTATGTGCAAATCCTTGATGGAACACTGTTATTATACATCTGCTTGATATATAAACAGCACTATATCATGTATTGGTACCCATTCATTCATGATACCAGACAAATGGCACCTTAACACACAGACTAGCCTCTGCTTGGTCAGAATCAGTTCATGCTGCACAAACTCTAATACTAATATTGCTATTTAATATAATAAATAATGCAATTCACTATTACATTTTTTTTCAATGCAGAAAACGTAACTGCAAAAAAACACTGGAAAAAATATTCAACAATAAAAAAATAGAAATGTTAAATTCAGAGCAACAAGATAAATCTATATACAGGATGAAATAAGTCAGTTCACTTCAAAGTCAGTGTTCAGAGTTTGGTATGCTGATTATATCTGCATCCTGTCTCACCAGTTATCTAAACCAACAACATGTTCAGGCAGGATGAAATTATTTGAATTATGATCCAAAAAAAAGTGCAGGGGGTTAATTTCACTACTTTGAAGTGTGTGTGCTGTTCCTTTACTTCCAATATAATAAGATACTAGAGTCATCCATTTCAGATTTATTTTAATTATTCAATGTCAATTTCCAATTTATTACAAATAAATGTATTATATTATTATCATTTATTATAGACACTCACTAGCCACTTTATTAGGCATACTTGCTTGTTAATACAAATAGGCTGCTCCTCCAAACTGCAAATCATGTGGTTGGAACTCAATATATAAAGCAGTTTTGTCCAGCCAAACATTAGAATGGGTAAGATATGTGATCTAAGAGACTTTTACCATGGTATGATTGTTTGTGCCAGATGTGGTGGTTCCAGCATCTCAGAAACAACTGTCCATGTAGGATTTTCATGCACTACAGTCTCTAGTGTTTAATGGTGCGATAAACAAAAAAAAACATCCAACGAGAGGTAGCTCTGTGGCCGGAAACACCTTGTTAATGAGAGAGGTCAGAGGAGAATGGGCAGACTTGTATAAGCCATCAGAAAGACCACAAATGCCCAAACAGCTGTTGACAACATGTGTGCATAAGGGCATCTCTGAACTCTGACCACCTCAAACCTTGAAGCAGATGGGCTACAGGTTCCACTCCTGTCAGCTAAGAACAAGAAGATGGGGTTACAGTGGGCACATTATGACCAAAACTGGACAACTGCAGATTGGAAAAACATTGCCTGGTCTGACGAATCTCGATTTCTGCTTCTACAAGCAGACTGCAAGGTCAGAATTTGGCGTAAACAGAATGAATCCAGGGATCCATCCTACTTTGTGTCAACAGTGCAGGCTGGTGCTAGTAGTGTAATGGTGTGGGAAACGTTTTCCTGGCACAAATTAGGCCCCTTAATATTATTTAAATGCCACAGCATACCTTAGCATTGATGCTGACCTTGTGTATCACTTTATGACCACAGTTTCTCTTTTTCAAATTGATACTTTTAGTAGGTTATTGCACCATGTCATGAAGTCCACCTCATGTCAAACTAGTTCTATGAACATAACAGTCAGTTTACTCCAATGGCCTGCACAGTCCCCAGGTCTCAATCCAATAGAGCACTTTTAGGATGAGGGGGAATGGGAAGTTCACAGCGTGAATGTGAGGCCGAACAATCTGCAGGAACTACGTGATGCTATCAAGTCAGCATGGAACAAAACCCAGAAGGAACGTTTCCATCATCTTGTTGAATCCATGCCGCAAAGATTTCAAGCTGTTTTGGAGCCAAAAGGGGATCCTATCCGGTAATGGATAGGTTTGCCTAATAAAGTGGCTGGTCAGTACATACGCAGTTTCAGTTCAAATCTATACTAACATGAGACACATTGAAATACTGACAATGTGAAGCTTAAGTGAACTAAACCACTGAGAATAATGTTAGGAAACCATAATCAATGTTTGAATACCTGGTGGAATGTAAGTAAGCTCATGTGTAAATATAACACAATGTGTGTTGCTTTGAAAAGTTGCTGTCAGATGAGGACATGATCCAAGCCATGCTTTTTAACATTCTGCTCACTCAATCTACTTACACTCTCTCCAGTTTTCAGATGCGATAAAGAGTTTTTATTTTCTGTATACAACACGCAATAAAGAATATCTAACATAGATGCATTGCTTCCATTTAATATGGCTGTTCTGACCTGGATTCATAACTGAAATAACTGCAGAAATGTACCCATTATTCTCTCGTTCTTGACTAACAGGCGTCATAACGATGACTTTTCTGACAAGAAACAAATCCACTGACAAATGTGAAGACAATGTTAAATTTAAGTTACCACCAAGATTGCAGTACAAAGTCGTTTAATTCATCATATAATTATTATAAATGAACAAAAGCAGAACTGTGCAATGCAAAGTAATCAGTCCCATTTGTTTCCAAGGCTTTTGTTTTATATCATTAAGTGTGTCATGTGGCTCATGATGTCAAATAAACCAGAATCTATGATGGAAATCTGGTGCGGAACATTCCTCCTATTACATAGTAATGTTTCAAGTGACATGAAGATATTTGATGATTACAAATAATGTATCAGTCACATTTTTTTGTTACATTTTCTTGACAAGGGCACACTTGTTTCAGTTGACGTTTATAGAGCCTTCCTGGCAAAATTTCATTGTAAATCGTGTCAAATGGAGACCTTTGCAAATGACAGGGAAGATCTATAGAGGCGCAAAGCCGCTCAAAAGATAGCGCGCGTGTACTGACCTGCAGTGAAGTGCTCCTGCTCATATTAACACATATCCCCGTGTCCTTTCTCACAGCACATGTTCCCATTGCTGGAGGACTCCAGTGCACGCCAGACTGCACAGTGGCAGCATTTGACTCTGCCGTTCCCTCTTCTCAGGTGAGCGAGGCCAGGACTGGGCAGGGTGCAGCCAATCACATCACTTTATGTATGAGCATTCTGCTGCGTGTTTATAGTATTATGTATGTAGTGCGGGTTTCCATGTAACCCTGTTGATGTTCTCAGTAGCATTGCTGAACAACGTCATAATGAAAACAACACAACAGCCTCAGATAAGAGAACAAAGCAAATATGTCAGGAGTTGTATAGTGTTTGCACAATTAGACCTTCCCTGGCGTTTCATAGTTTATGTATCACCATGGAACAATAATAATAAAAATAAATATATAATATGCAAACTTATTCTTAGAAATTTACTTATAAATTTATATTCCTTGTCACCCAGTAGGACAGAACATATATGCATCTAGCAATTTTTGCAAGAGGAACATTAAGGTGAATAGAATGTGCATTAATCCCTTTTCCTGGATTTCCCTCAAACATTGCAATGAAATCACAAGGAACATTGTAGGACTTCCCTGTGAAATATTAGAACATTGTTCAGTTTTCTTAATCCATCAAAAATGATTCTTTGTACTGTTGATGGTCCTTCATGTTCATTTATCAGGAAGATATTTCATGTTAATTTTGTAACGTTGTCAATTTTTTATGTTTCAAAGCCATTTCATTACTTTCATTTACAATATTCAAAAAATGTTTTTGACACATTTCCTCCATGATGTTTTTCAAAACTAAAAGACCATCAAGGGATGTTGCCAATAAGTTTTAAAGGGGCATTTTGGTAATGTTTTTTTTTCCTCTGATTTTGACAGAACTGGAAAAATAAATATGTACTAAGGCTGTCTGGGGGAATGTTCTCATTATGATGCTATCTCACAGATAAATGACAGTCAAGCCTCAGCATTCTTGAAACATTTTTTTTTTCTTGCTGGATAGCCACATATCACATAGCTATCTTGTTGTTCTTCAAAATAAATAGGCATAAACAATTTTGTTCATTGCCAGCTACTTCATTTAAAATTCATTGTATAATGACATCTTATGGAAGACAGAAAATGCTTCAGCTAATGACTGTAAAATGTCTAAAAAATTAGGTAATCAAACAAAAATGGAAAAAGGATAAAATGCATAATACACATACCAATTTCTCAGATAACACCAATGCTGCCACCATGTGGTCAAATTTCATGTTTTACAGGTAGAATGCTGCACTACTGACATAGATCAGAAGCTTTATTTGACATATTGCTTAACTGTAATTATACTGTTAGTGCATTTCATTTTTCTTTTAAATTCCCCCTAGATGGATCTCTTGCTCCAATGTATTAACTAGCAGAAGTGGAGTGGTAAGTCCAATTAAGCGTATTCATTGTCTTATTCCACAGATGAACCAGTCATTACACACACACACACACATGTTTGTATTGCTATACTTGTGAGGACTTTCAATTGACTTACATTCATTCCGTAACCTCTAACCCTAACCCTAACCCCAGCCACTACATGCCTAACCTTAACCCTAACCTTAACCTAATTGTAACCCTAACCCTAACCCTAAGTCCTAACCCTAAAACAGCCTCTTGAACTTGAGGAGGTCCAGCAAAAGGTCCCCACCTTGCATAATTTTCCTCATCGTTCTATCCTTGTGGGGGACATTTGGTTCTCACAAAGATAGTAATACATGCCCCCACACACACACACAATGCCCTCCAATGATTCACAGCTTTAATAAAGATGAACAAAAAAGACTGTATAAAGTAATACAAGTACTAAGCTATATTAAAATTTTCAGGTGTGGAAAGTCCTGCTGAATTCACTCCCTCGTCTTCAGTGAGTCATCTGTGTACCCTCTCTTTGCAAGGACCACAGTACTGCTTGGTACTTTATAGTGTTTTATACGATTTGTGAACACATTGTGGCAGATCTTTGACAATTCCTCCATACAGAATCTACCAAGATCATACAGCATTCAACTCTGGAGTCTCAGAAGGCCATTGCAAAACAATAATGTGTAATCAGTTTATGTTTCTTTGTTGATTTTAAGGTATGTGTGGGATCGTTGTCTTGCTGAAAGATCCATTTGCAGACAAGTTTGAGCTTCCTGATAGAGGAAGCCAGGTTATTGGCCAAAATGTCTTGGCACTTGCTAGAGTTCATGGTTCCATTGCCTTTACTACAAGACCCAGGACAAGAGGATACAAAACAACCCGGTATTAACAAAGATCCACAACCATGTTGAATTTAAATACATGAAAACAAATAAATTGTGTTGCATTGCTAACTTCAATAATTAGCATTTACCTGGAGGTGGACTGGACTAGAGTTCTATGACTGACCCCTGTGACCTTCAATTTCCACCAGCTTATGCTCTGAGACATGACTAGCTGCATTATGCAGCAGATGAACAAACCTCCCTTGCATCAAAAGCACCCTCCAGCTTGGTATGCTTGGATATTCACTGGCAAAGCGTGATATGTTTGAATAATTTGCTCAATCGCAGTAAAAAGTAATCACATCTTACTATAACAAGTGATATCACTGCAACCTATGACTCAGTGCTTTTATTTATTTATTTATTTATTTTACAATTGCTCCTGGACCTAATGTAGATCTCGCGGTACACGATTTTCAGGCTGCTGTTATGGAATCGTTTATTGGAATTAATAGACCTCCATTCTCTCGGTTGTTATACTCAGAGCCATGGTATGCTTGGATACTAACTTGCCGGCAAAGGTAGATTTATGTTTGAATAATTCGCTCAATTACAGTGAACAGTAATCACATATTTCTAGAAAATAGCCATATCACCACAACCTATGACTCAGTACTTCTATTTATGGAGGTTTTTTGCTCGACCTAATGCAGATCGCGCAGTACATGATTTTCAAGCTACTGTTTTGGAATCGTTTATTGAAATTAATATACCTCCATTCTCCCGGTTGTTTAGTATTTCGGTAAGACTTTCAATATTTGTAATTTGTGAGCAGCGTTGCATAAAGGAGGACCAAAGGTTGTCCTCCACAATGTACACATTATAATATTACTGACACCATGCTTGAATTTGTTTTCACCTAAGGGATATACAGTATTTACAATGCTGAGTAAAAAAAAAAATTCCCATTCGAGAAGGGGAGATTTGCGTCAGTAACTATTTTAAGTTTTACAGAGGCGGCATTTTCTGCACGTTGTTTCCGTTACGCCCACCCACGCACTGCAACCTCGGAGCATCTGACACTTCATTGGGCGTAGCTAAAACTCACTGCAATGTAGGAGACTGTTGATACAATAAATGTAGAACGAGAGACACGTACACGACATTTGCACATACAGGAGGACTACTGTCTACTTCCGACTTAATAAAAAGCATTTTGTTCCTTAGTTAATAATGTCATCTGTAAACTTTCCAGGTAAGTGAAATGTCTTATTGATTGAACAATGGCTATTCACGACAGATCGCTTTTGGTCGTTCCAGTTATCACTATCTTTACTCTCACTAAGTAAGGATACAACACAAGTAGCTATTACAAAGCATTTGGGCAAATAAAAAAAAAAGAAAAAAAAGAGAGGAAAAAATCTAATTCAAATAATCAAATTAACTACACAGTAGCCTAATGGCTTCATCAATGACCAAAACTAATAACCATGTTTAATGTCATATTAAAGTAGTCAGAACACATTGTAAAGGTGCAAAATGTATCTGCTTGTCTGTTTCGGCAACATGTAGCCTACTTTAGAGGTAACTTTGCGTTGATGTTTATATAGAAATTGTGATAACTGCTCATTCATTCTGACAGCAAGTTACTTTGATTGTCGTGGTTTGTGTGGGCCTGGGATGCTATGAGAACTTTTAAACGTTTTAAACCCATCTTTCAGAACTGGAGACTGAGCTGGACGATTTACTCCAAGAGTTTCATTGTGTGGTGGAGGAGCTCAGGGAACCGTCGTTGAGTACACCCCATCTTTACGACGAGCACCTGCAACAGGCGAAAAGACGCAACGACATGAACGATGGAGTGAGCGATAGCGGGATAGAAGACTCAGACTACAGTGAGTAAACTATCATCACGTCGGCTGAACTTTACCAACATTATTCTATTTAGGTTGTGTAGGTGTGAACTTGATCATATACCACACTCCAGGTTTAACGCATTTAGTTCAATAGATTATTTATACTAAGAATAGAGTGGCTCTGTACCACGTTGGGTCAGCAATCACCAAATCAATAGGTACAAATTTCAGCTCCTAGGCGCGAGTTGAACGCCCTTGGCGCCCATGTTAATGTGCAATTAAGAACTACAAGCGCCACAATCGATTACTGCGCCTCCCATCACAGTCCAGCGCCTTCTGACGTTGTAATTTAAACGAATGCAAACAGTAGTGATACACATGACCATTGTAGATTTCCAAAGTGTGTTTATTATATATGCAACAAAATTAAAAACTGAATGTTAACCAAAATGGTGCTTAGTTTGGGTTTTAACAATCAGTGTTGTGGTTGTAGAATAAATATATTTACACACCTGGATTAGTATAAATTTAACCTAATATTGAGATTGAATGATCACTTTCGCAAGGGGGGCCTGGCAGTAGCCTACATATACATTTTTTTAAATGTTACAGATAATGTTAAAACAGACACCTGAAAACTTCTGAATCTTTAGTTTGTCAGCAAAACATTTGGTTTCTCAACAGACCTGACTTGTTTTCATTACCTATGTGTACTCATATTACACATTCTAATGTTTGCGTGCTAAATGTAGCACCTACTAAAATCGAACGTAATAAATATAACAGAACACGTAGGAAAGGGAATTAGCTGAAGTGATGGGTTTTACAGTAGGTGTGTGTTTGTGGTTACATTGCTGCATGTGTAATTGGCCATGAGTTTTGAGGCACTGTGTGATTGTACCTCCCTCTCCCAGGCAGGGATCAGTCATTGGGTGGTAGCCTGAACACTAGTGAGGAGGACCTTGACATTGCGGGCGTGACTGCCACTTCTAAAGGTATCATTCAGCACATCTCACTGAATTTAGCACATCTGTTGCACAACAAATTAAAGGTTACTCTAACATCATTTGCATTTTTTGGCCAGTGGCTTCTACCAAACAAGATTGTCACTTAATCTTATTCACTACATGTAAGTTTATTTGAGGAGCAATGTTTGGAGTCTGGAGGTGAGATGTTGGAGGGATTATAGGGAGGAGGTGATTCAAAGAAATGGCTTCTTCTTTAAACCTTTTAAAACTTCTGATTTAAAAGTTTCTTTTTAAAAATATAATCCCACCACCGCCAAACCCCTCTAGGCTTTTATAGGCTGGGAAAGAGGTTTCTTGTATGTGCTATAAAAATGCATTCTATCTGTTCTCATATCATTATGTCATCTGCTATTCTATCTGTTGAGTATTGTAATAGTGAAAAATAGAAGAGTGGGGGGTGTGAATTTCTCCCCCCGTTATGTAATTTTGGCAGTGAACGTTTGTTCCACTCGGAATATTCCAGAGGAAATTCCACTGCGCTTACTGGTGTGGTCTCTGTGCAGAGCGTGGCATTCTTGCCGTCTCACGTTCTTTCCTCTCATTCTTTTTCTGCAGCCAAGCTGGGAGACACCGGGGACCTCCAGAGCTTCATAGACAGCCTGGACAGAGAGCTTGCTGGTATGGCTTCTTTTTTTTTCAAGAATAGTGTGGGGGAAGGAACTCTTTATTATTGGAAGTTGGTTCATTTTGACAAGTGGTATCTGACTAGTATTCGTGACCTAAGATTAAATGTATTTCTACAAATGTTAAAAATAAACATCCGTAGTCAGCGTTTTCTTGGTCCCGGTTCTTGTAGACCACTGTGTATGCTCTTCCATCTGGGTTCAATTAATCAGTTGAGTACACTTTCACTTGAATGCTGGCGTGTATTTTAAATCTACATATTGATCATGGTGATGTGCTTTTTTTTGTAAATATCATATAAATTCTGAATTCTGATTGGTTCAGAATTTGCCCCTTACTGTCCTGTGGACATACTGTGTATAAACAGTATAATGCATTGTTTTGGGGCATTTCTGAAAATGGCCTAATCATCTTTTCAGATTAATATGCAAGCTCTTCTCTTTCAACTGAACATTCTATTTACAAATGAAATATACTACATGTGGCTTTAACAGCCAAGTGATGGCTGTTTAATTGTATTTCAGCATTGAACTATTTCTGCTGTGAGTAGCCATGGAATTAGCAGAATAAACCACTCTTGGCAGAGCAGTTGTGTGAAAATAAACAACTTCAGGGTAGTTTACAGCCCCTCAGCTTTGCCATTGGACTTGTCCCAACTCGGCTCAGTGGCCATGGAAAAAGGGAGATGCCCATTAAAGCATTTGTAAAGTTCAAATGTTGTTTTTAAAAAAAAATAACCTAAAGTCACAAAAAAGAAGAAGATAACTGTGGGCTGTGAAAGTCAGTTTCATCCGTGATGTCAGTGAGCGGAAGTGTGAAGTGTGTGGTGAAGCGGTGCTGTGTGGTTTAAAACGAAAAAGAACGAGGAGGCCGATGCATAAACAGAAACCAAAATGTGTCTCAGACTAGCGAGAGGCGCATCTTAACATCTCTAGCAGCACTGGCCACAGGTGTTTCCAGTTGTGCCAGTAACCCTTTTCTCCGCCCCCCATGCACTTGTGGTGAAACACCAGAACAAGCAGCATTGGCAGGTAGAGAAGGGGAGTTTCACAGATTGCATCACACAGCCTTCTTTTGGTGTCTTTTCGTAAAGCTGCAAAACCCACTATTTCCGTACATATCTGTGCCTTTTCTGTGAGCAAAAGCCTGATTAATTTAGCCCAGTTGGAGACAAACCTGACATACGTGATGATCAACTAGGACAAGGACCGGGAAATTCTACACAGAAAAGCATGTTTTGAATGGAAATTGCCTGTGAGTTACCTATATACAAGCCTAAAGCATACACCCAGTGCTATGTAATGAATGGGGAATAGGGTTGTGACAAGAATACTGAAGATTAAAAATAGGGGAAACAAATTCATGGTACAGATTATTTCCATTTGTAAGGTTGTATATTTTCTGAAGCACATTAGTTTAAGTTGCTTGGTCATGGGTGCAACCTCAGTGCCCTTCGCAGGACTTCTGGTCACACGTTGAGTCTTCTCACTGCCGCATGCTGTTGTCATCCCTACCTCAGTGAACACTGCAGTGGGTGCCTGTCTCCCCTATCAGCAAAAGGCCTGTCGCATTACAAGGCCAATGCTCGCCTGCTAGCACTATCAGCAGGTGTACCTCTTAGCACTGTTCATGAATCATAACTCCCCCTCAGGCGTCTGTGCTGGGGGCTTGGATATGCAAATCGGATATGCAAATCGGGCCACCGTTTCTATGCTGAACTGTCACAACTTTATCTCCCCAACAGAGATGTGAGCTGCCAGGGCCCAGGTGAATGGGAGAACAGACACGGGGCTACTGGGGCTGTAGCAGATGGAGAGAAGTGTGCAGAAAAGGACCGTCTCCTCCGTGCTGCCCTCGGGGAAAGATTAGCATTGATCAATTAAAGAAATAATCTTATAGATTTAGATATTAAGTCGCTTGCTGTATTTTAAACCTCCAGACACCCACTTGTGCCTTGAGGAAAATACTTGGCTAACTGTGACAGTCTCCAAAGTTTCTAAATCCTGCTCTAATTACATTGTGAAGGGCTTTGAATTTAAGTTACACTGTTTCAGTAGACAGGCTTACTGCAATAAGTGAAGGAAATTAGGCATTCTATCAATTTTCCTAAAAGGTTTTTTTCCCTCTAAATTATGACACACACTGTCAACTTCTTGCCATTCCCAGAATCCTTGATTAGTCTAGTCATGCATGAACAGAACCCTTGACCCACCCACTAATCGGAAATGATAATTCCTTTTTGTGATCTGTGACAAATATATTGGTCATACACTTTTTTGTAAACCTACTTTTAATTGATTTTATTTCCAATTTCTCATTACATTTTTCAGTGAATGTGAGAAATGTTATTATTTTTTTCATTCAAACTAAATGCTTTCCAATATTAAGCCCAAATTTGTATTTCATCAATGTTTGAAAAGTATGTCCTACAATGAACCTGATGTACAGTAATTGTAAAATATCAAATACATTATATGTGACTGTATTGTTGCCTGCATTTTTAGCAGGTGTGTTTATATTGCCTGAGCTGAGAATGTCTGACAATGTTTCTGAACTGAAGGATGTACATATTAAAGTAATGTAAGTAATAAAATACTTAGGTTTAAAGAAAAATGATATTACTCCTGTTTTCCTCATTTGAAAACCTCATTTACATTTGCTGACCCTAGGGTTCTAGAATTTTTATTTTCACTGTCAAATCATTTGCACACTTAAACTGAATTCCAAGAAACATTTAGCAAAATTGGGAAAAATAGGTGTAAAAAAATGTTCTACTTTGAGGCAAAATGCAGGACCATTCTCCATTTTGCATACCTCCTGGACTTGCTGTCCTTGGTGTAACATTACATAGCTGGTCAGGGCATAGCTGAAATTGGACAGAGAAATGGGAGCAGCAGGTATGGTAAAGTGTTAATCTTACAGTAACCTGGATTAAATGTTTAAGTCTTGGGGATGCTGATCAATGCTCCTTCATGGTTTTGATAGTGAGCTTGCGAGTAGGAGGTTGTTTGGACATATCCAGGGTGGAACACTGCCTTTGGTGTTGCCATTTAAAGGTGCAGTATGCAAGCTTGGAGAAATGAGTGAGAGACAGCTAGATTCTGAAAAATGTTCCATCCTCTATCTTTAGCTCTTCCTCCAAATCCTCGCCCTCCAAACATATGCATGCTGGCCTGAGTACTGCAGAGAGGACAAGAGCATTGAAAAGTAAAGTAGAGAGAGTGAAGCACATCATGCATCATTCCCAGGTAGAAAATAAAACACATACCATTGAAATGAATATAAACGATGGACATAGCTATAGTTTTTATTTAAAGTCGATAAATGCAATCACCAGCGTTTTGCTTATATGAGACTCAGACAAAGTTACAGGTGAAACAACGGTCAAATAAACATTACTAAATGCATCTGGAACTGGAGTGTGCAATTTCCTTTTTTGCTTGAACAGCATAGTTACCTATAAACATATCTAGCTAGCTACAGATTAGCTACAAGATAACACCTAATGTACAGCATCTATAATACATCAGCTAACTAGCTAACATTTTCTAAATACATCGCCTACACAGTTCGGGGAAATAAATTCTAACAGACATAGAACAAGCAAGACAATCACCTGTCTCGCAGAAATATTGCAATCTCAGAGTCACTTTTGAAGCCTGTCAAGTCCCTGAGCTCTCACTGAAAAGCCAAATCGATGTTCATTTGAGTCTTGTCTCTCACTTGCTTCAATTCATTTTTGATCATTATAATCTCATCTTTGTCGTTCTTTCTTACCTGTTTAAAAAAATTAATGAATCAGTATACGCCGTTGTCGTCAAAGGCGAAACTGGTAATTCTGGCAGATTTTTCTCTGCCATTCTTGTTTTGTTTTCTGGGCACTTAGCAAGCTATAGCACTATCTCTTTTGTATCTCTGCTCTGACAGTGCTGCAAACGTGCAACATGATTGACAGGCAGGTACCTGTCCTAATTGACCTCCTTGCAGAGAGCAGTCCTGATTGGTTAACATTCAGATGAGGTGAAATATAGAGTGGCTAAAAAAAACTTACACACTGCAAATGAAATTATTTACCAAAATGTCCAGCTGTATAAAAAGTGAAAATGTGTCCTGGATTAGGGGCCTTGCCAAACAAACATTCAGCTGCAGCCCTGCTATGACTCTCATTGAATTCTCATTTCAGTCAAGTGCCCTATCATTTCTAGAAAAGGGGAAAGAGTCATTGCCAGAACACATGACAACCCCCCCGCCAAAATACCCCAACTTCCTCTTTGCCTTTGAGTTTTGTTTCAGTTGTCAGACCGTGCCTGCAGACAAACAAGGAAATCCACAAATTCAAGCCCAGGGCTATTAGCGGACGATTCAGACAGGACGTTCGTCATTTGTGCTGATGGCAAAACAGTTTTTATTTGGACTGTTTATCCTTATTTTCATGATTTATGGATTACCATGTTGACAAGTTGGTTTCATTTTGACAGGTTCACCAAGCAATTGTATAATTATAGTATACTTACAACTACTGTTTTATCGGTCGTGACTGGATCCACAGTTGAAAGAGTGATGGGGGCAGTTAGTAGTTCGATATATGCTGATAGGCCTATATTAAATGTAATTTAGATAACACCATTTTACTAAAAATAGTAAAAAAGTAAAATGATAGTAATAATAATAAGAAGAATAGTTGCAAGCAGCAATTATATGGTTTTCAAGCACACATCATGAAAGCAGACAAAGAAAACATGGAACACAAACAAGGTAGACCGACAAATAAGCAAGCAATGTCCTCTTGACATGTTTACGAATCTTGGTCATCAAAAAACAGCTTTTTTTCTGATAAACTTTTGTGGTATTATGGTTAGTGTGACATTTGAATTTCCGTGTGGGATCATAAAAATCATCCTGACTGCATCCGTTAGCTGACTGCTCATATCTTAGAGATGGCAGCTATAGAATCTGATCCAACAACCATGTTACAAGGCCTGATCCTCGTCCACTAGGCCACTCCCTAGTTTAATGTTTTGTAAGGTGGAGGGAGTTATGTTGAAAGCCTCAGAAAGAATATTATATCTTTATTAGCCCCTTCCATCAATCAATGTAATGTGGGTTTACAGACATCATCTTTAGTGTCCCGAGATCTTAAGTCTATAGTCTGATTAAGATTGATAAATGTATATGGAATGTTTCACGTTGTCAGTTCATCTAATTGCAGACAGATATTTTGATATTTTGATACTCCCAGTTTTCAGCATATCTTTTTGTATATTTGCTACAGAGGATTTAAAAAATAATGCTGGTCTTTATCTGTAACCTACAGTTTAGGAGGACAGCACTGTGGGATCACAGTCAGTTTTAAAGAGAGTGGGTCTACTTCAGAATCAGCGGTAGGAACCACTGAAGGAAGAATTTGTCCCACAACGTTTAACGATTAATATTGTACCCAGTTAATTGATTATTTTTCAATGTTGAGTTTGGAAGGTGATTATAGTGCCACTGACCAGTCCCAATCTTATGAAATTATTTGGTGTTGAATCATGCCTGTTGGTTTTATGACGAGTTTTGGCATGCTAGCTCTAATGAGCTAACGGGAATTTGTTAAAACATTTATTTATTTATTTTAAAACCTTGTGGTGCTCTTGTTGATCATTTTACATGAGACAACAGTATTAAATCACTTAGGTTTAATTTGTTAATAGCGGCCAAAGAGTTCATGTGATTTGATGGTTTATAGTATGTTTGTGTATCTCAGTCTCCTGAAGCTGCAATGTTATTTCTTCAGTGAGATAATCAAATTGTTTCGTGTATAAATGGCACAGTCTGGCTAATGTACATCAATACAAAGTATTTAAGCGGGTCATTTGCCGTCAGTGGGTTGCTGGCAGTAGGTGGGCATGAGTCAGATATAATTGATGTTCTAATTTAGTTGTTTTGTGTATATATGCATGTATATATGTTGTGAGGCACTCTGTAAATAAAACACCCCACCTGGGTTGCATAAGATCTAGTCTCTCCAGTTTCACTGTAAGATCCACTGCCTCGACTGATTTCCTATATCATTACGTATCACACTGAATGGTTTCACATCTTTAGACAAAATGTACTTTTAGGCATTTTTTAAAATGATATCATTTATATAATGAACGAAGTTATCAAACGCCCACATTACCCATACAAATAATCAATAAATTACTCAATAAATTAACCAAATCTAATTGATAATTAGATTCAAATGATTGAACACAGCCATGTTAGACTGCAGCCAGCCCTGTTGAATCTAAACCTTACAAATATTGAACCTTACAATCAGAATGATGCTGTCACCACAAAGGTTATACAAGCACATTATGCCACAATTAAAGGAAATTCCAGAAGAGATGGGAAAAAAGTTGTTGAAATATATCAGTCTGTAAAGGGTTACAAAACCATTTTTCAAGGTTCTGGGACTCCACCGAATCACAGTGAGCACCATTATGTCCAAAAGAAGAACACTTTGAACAGAGGTGAATCATCCCAGGAGTGGCTGGCCCGCCAAAATTTCTCCAAATCTGTCTAAGACAACTCATCTGGGTAGTCACCAAAGATCCCAGAAGAACATCCAAAGAACTGCAGGCCTTTCAGGCCTCAGCTAAGGTCAGTGTTCATGATTCCACAATGAGAAAGAGACTGGGCCAAAATGGGATTCATGGAAGAGTAGCAAGATGGACACCACTGCTTTTTGGGATAATGTTCTATGCACAGACGAGTCAAAAGTGGAACTTTTTGGATGACATAGGTCCTATTATTTCTGGAGTAAAGTAAATCAACTATTTTACAGTAGAAACATTATACCTACAGTCAAACATGGTGGTAGTAATGTGATGGTGTGGAGAGGCTTCGCTCTGTACCAGGATTTTCTTAAGGTGTCCAGTCATCTGTCTTTGAGCTGAAGCATATTTGGATTATTCAGCAAGACAATGATCCAAAACACGAAAGTATGTCTGCATCTGAATGGCTGAAAAGAATTCTATTTATGGAGTGGTCTAGGCAAAGTCCTGATTTGAACCAAATAGGGATGTTGTGGCAGGACCTGAAACAGGACCTGAAACAAGTTCGAAAACCTATGGTTTCTGAGGTACTTTTATAAGAGAAAAAGAATTTCCAGCAGAAAAAATAGTGTTCCATCACTATGTGCTTGGAACTGTAATAATAATGATGATAATAATAATAATAATAATAATAATAATAATAATAATAATAATAATCTCTAATCTTCATCTGCCACTCTTTAGGGAGTTCCACATCACAGTACTACTTGCACCATACAATTTATGCGTTACGTAATAGTTTTAGGATAGCAGGACTGTTGTTGTTCTGGCAACAGCTGGACGGGAAACCCAGGATACAGACTGACCCCTCTGATAATCTGACCCGTAATGTCCACAACCCCCCCCCACACACACACACACACGATGAGAAACAGTTGCTGTGACTTCACTGAGTGAGTCTGCGGATCACGTCCACCATGTAGTGTTAACACGTCTACTTCTGAGGCCGTTATGCACTCCCAATGTTCACGTGCTCCTGATTTCACAAGTCAACAGCCATTCTCCAAAATGATTCAATGATCCCTCTTTCAGAAGCTCCTTTTGTATTGCATTTACAATAAACATTTATTCCGCTGAAGGCTGTAGATTGAATTACCCACGGTGAAGAATTGTCAGTCATCGAAGGTGGTGGCAGATTTCCTCTTTCATCGTTCAGATATTGCAGCGTACAGATGGTGACAATGTTATTTGTGCCATAAAATAATTTTGATAATGTATTCATAACTCAGATTACCCTGGGGGTTGGCTTACAAGGCACAATGTTAAATAATGTATCACTTAGAAGCTGCACTTTACATTATTGCTGTTTAAGGCCAGGGAACAGTGGCTTCCTACAGGGAAGGAAAGCTGGACATTCCTTGCATGCTGTACTTTGTTTGTTCATTTCTCTCTGAAGACAGATTGTTCTGGAAATTTGCGCTAGGAGCTGTCCACCAGAAAGCGGTCTCAACTCGAGGAAAAGGTGGGGCGGATGGGGGCTGTTTATGAATACTTGGCCCCCCAGAACTCAAAAGAACTTCCTGATGCATTCCAATAACAAGGGGAGATGAGTGAGCCAAGCAGCAGCCTTTGTTTTTGGGAACATGAAACTTATGGTTTTAGCATCTGTGAACTTCCCACTTTTTGCTGCGGGGAGGGGGGGGGGGGGGGTGGAGACGTATGGGCTCTCTCTCGGGGAGAGGGCTAATGTGGAGCTGAAGGGAAACCATTCTTCAGGGTGAAAACAATGCTGGAAGCCAGGCTGGAGAGCTGACCTGCGTCAGTGTGCTGGAGCGGGGAACGCTAACGCACCCCTAAAGGGCCTGACTTCTGCCTCTAATTATTCCATCCGTTATCACTGAGAGGAATGACTTAGAGGAGGATTCCTTCCCTTGCACAATAGAAATGGATCTACCCAACTACCAGCTTGAAAAGTATCCTCTGGGTGCTATATTTACCAATAAAAGTAGAAGCACGTTTATCCGCATCCACAGAGCAAAAAAAATTAACGAATGAATAAAAAACATAAAAAACAATTACAATAATGAATTACAAAAAATTTGATTGAGATTTAAAATGTTGACATTAAAGATGTGTAGCTACCTTCCGATTGTTTATTATGGTTAATAAAAGCATTATACTGTATATATTTGCAAAGTATGACTTTTCATACTTGAAAAATGCTTACTGTTGTGAACACATAGATCACTGACATTATTTTCAATATATGGCCCATTCTAACATTGACATTTGCATGTGCATATTGTCACTTCCTGACCAATGACCATCAGCCAAAATGTATCCACCTCTGCCCTTTCTGTTTTATGTACGTTTATTCAGTGTTTCAAAAACAAGTCATACTTAAGTTGTAAAAATGTTTATAGAAATATTATAAACCAAATTGGCTTGGGTCAGAGTAGCTTAGCCAAATGTATCCCATCAAGTTTGTATATTACAACTAGATATTGAGCCAAGACAAACAGACTAGCGAAGATGGTGGCAGGACATACATAAAATGTGGATGGACTTAAAAGTGCGCTTTTGAATGATTTGACTGATGAGATAAGAAAGAAATCACTTCTGCGTGGTAATGTGAAGAAAGATAGCACAGTTAAAAATGTGAAGGATGTCCAAAATGCACATCAGTGCAGAAAATATGATTCCATTCATGTCTATGTATGAAGATGATGGATAAAAAATCCATTTGTGAAAATAAGAGACAAAACTGATAATGTTCTGTTTCCAGAATAAATTTCTACCTTTAGTATGCTCCCTAGGATGTATAAGAAATTGCATGACATTTTGTCTGTAAACATTTGTCCTGTAAATATTTACTGGGAATGGACTAGGCCTGTTACCCAATTATTTATATTTTATGTAGGATTGCTGGTGAGAGCATTATTTTTGTTTTTAAGTGGTGAAGAGAAAGCTAGCAGTCGTAATGGTGACAGACAGAGTATGAATACTGCTTAATATAATGATGCTGCCTGACCAACGGAATACCAAGACAGCACCAATTGCTTGAATGCACACATTTCACATGAAGTTCTCAGCAGGAAACGACCCACAGAATGTTGTGCATTTGTTCTCACTAATGAACAGAGTTAGCAGAAGGCATTTAACAACGGCATCAACAAAAAGTACAAGGAATAGCCTCGATGGGCCTGTCTCTTTCCCAGTGCCTTTCAATTATACAAACAGACCTTTGTGTTCAAAGAACGTATTTCACAACGACATTGAAACAACATTTCTTGGCAGTTTGGGCTTTTATTTTCAAAAGAACTTTGAAGTATAACTTCTGAGGATGATTGCATCATCATGTTACTGATAACTTCAAGGAGTCAACACAGACTGAGGCACATTTGTCTCAGTAAGTCAAACGATCTATGGGAAGTCAGCAGGCTAATGAAAATACACCTTTCTTAAACTCTTAAAGGGTGCCTCTGCTGAAAAAGATGAACTGAAAAGGCAGAGAATGGGATAAATTAAGAATAAATATTGGTTCCTGTTTCAAAATCGCTCAAATTTATTCTTAAAAAAAAATTTTCACTTAAAAAAAAGAACGAATAATTTCATTGATCTACGGGACTGTATTTGCATTCAATATCTTACTTTTGAATCAAATCACTGTTATCGATTGTGGATCACAGAGATGGTGGGGCAGGGTTAAGGATCTTCATATATGCAAATAAACACTTCCTATGTTAATGTAAAACACTTTTGATACACTATAGTATATATGTGTGTGTGTGTGTTTAGAAAGAGAGAGAGAGATCTTGTACAGGTGGACATGTGCACTTTTAAAGAACCAGCTAAATGCGCATGTAACCATAAAACAATTACATATAACTAGCATAAACAGTTTAAAATAGCACACAGATAAACATACATTTTTATTTGTGAGGCTTGTTAAACCCTGATAAGAATACAGAGCTCTACAGAGGAAATGTTTCCTTTGAATGAAATGAGACCAGAAAGCACTGTGTGAAAGAGCAAAGCAGAAAATAGAGTAGAATGCATGTTAGATCACTACACAGCAAGTGGATTTGTACAGCATGGTTGATGAGGAATTAGTTCACCAAGAACCTCCATTATCTGCCCTCTCCTACAACTGTCAAAGTGTCAATTTCTTCTCAAAATGTGCAACCAAAGTATCCTCACAGCAAATACTGCCCACAGTTTGCATTCAAAATAAATGAAGTAGATTTTGACATGTTTGATACAAAGTGAAACTGCATAAATTAAATTCAAAAAAGTATTGCCTTTACCAGAGCCGATTAATATTTAGCCCAGATACTGAAAAATTATATATTAAGTCCTATACCCATCGCCAGCTGGCTATCATCTCACTTCCTCTGTGATTTATGACTTGTGATAACTTCACAGGGTTAAAAAAAATTATTCTCAGCATTGATGTATTTCTGCTTAACCTAATTTATAGTTTTTCAGTAAGTGTCGCCTGGCATAAGGATTCAAAATAAAATTAAAACATTTCCCTGGCTGCGTAAACATGCTCATGTTCATGTATATACTATATGTACACTATATGGCCAAAAGTATTTTGACACCACTTCGTCTGGGGCTGTTTTTCATGGTTTTGGCTAGGCCTTTTAGTACCACTGAAAGCAAACCTTAATGCTACAGCATAAAATCACATTCTAGATGATTCTGTGCTTTCCCAAAAATTTGGGGTAGGCGCTTTCCTGTTTCAGCATGACAATGCCCCTGGCCACACATGGAGGTCCATATAGAAATAGTTTTGTTGAGAACGGTGTTGGATGTCAGGTGTCCACATACTTTTAGGCATATAGTGTATTTTCTGGCAATTTTCATTAAAATCGATTGGACATTATTCAATGGCATAAAAGTGTCTCCTTACAAAAAGTTGCTCAGAAAATATTTGCAAAAGAATAAAATTATTGAAGCGAATAGCTGTTCTTAGATTGAATTTGTTTTCATAAATAAAAACGTTCAACAGTTGCTGTCTTTCTTCTCAAGCTAATCTCGAAATGAGCTTTTCCCCCCATTCAGCAGTCATAAATGACAATATCTATGATGAAATTTCATCATGCGCCTATTACAAATACTTTTAAAAAAAAAATAATTAAGCAACATACAGCGTGACTGACTGCATGAGCTAATGTCTTCAGTAACCTAACTCTGACCTCCCATTGAAATGTCTCAAGCACACCCACCCATAGTATCATACCAGTTAAGATAACAATGTGTCCTGAGAAACCTTATGAAAACACGGGTGGAGAAAACGGTCACTGTACTGTACTCCTGAGGTACTGTATAGATATTTCACTGTGTGTTTTTGTGTGTGTGTGTGTGTGTGTGTGAGAGTGTGCAAAACAATCATATACATAGGTATATATTATTCAGTGATTTGGTTTTCCCAATTATATAGGAAGCTAGTACTCATATTCAGTGCAGTGTGTTGAGGCCAATACAGGAAACACTCACTTCAGAACAGCACCAGACTCCTCTGAGAAACACCCTCAATGATCACATGACTCCAGTGTGTGAAAGCCTTCCATAGGCTGACCTCTGCTGGTCACTTATAAACATCCTCTGTAGCTTCTCTCATTGCTACTACACACAGACCTTCACATTTATTTCATTGCTGGATGCTCTCTCCAGATTAGGCCAGGAACTGTTACTTGCTGACAAATCAGTGGCTTTATGCTACCTGGGCAGTATGACCCACCTGTGTCAGTTGATCAAGACAATAGTACGTTCAGGATTGTATCTTCAATTGCTAAATGTAATTGTTTCTGATCTTTGCATATCTTTGCACACACGGGCCTGCCACCTGAGCAATTAATAACTTGATGGAGTTTTTGCTACCGTATCAGTCATTTCAAAATGGGAGAGGGCGGCAACATTGTAAAGATGCTGTGTGACAACATGAATGGTATTGTCATAAAAAAAACCCTGGAAGATTGAACAATATGAATTGAAGTGTAAGAGGGGCACATTTCACAATCACAAGATGAGTCACAATGGAGTATATAAAGACATATAGATAGTTTATTTTGAATAAGATCAATTTGCACTGGTATAAATACATTCTATGGAGTTACTGGGAATGGCTATGTTCAGAAACAGGGCTTTGTCGGTTAATTGTTTTTTACACTGAATCTTAATCAGGTGTAGAATTAGCATGATCACACCATGTACATGAAGTCACAGACCATTTTTTTAAATTGATTTAATCTTTATTTTCACTTACAAATGTCTTTTTTTTTCAAAATATTGAAGGTAGGTGATTCACACAGCTCCAGTACCATTGCGCTTATTCAATTTCAATTACAAACCTGAAAAATATACCAAACCTTTGCTGTTGTGAAAAAAAAGAATTTTGTCTACTGTGGGTGCTGTTTTTCCTGTAAACATCAGAAACATTTGGCAATGTCCATTACTGTCCCAGATGAAAAGCAGGCTAATACTTCTGGAGTAGTTTCATTTACCTATCTACTGTACACCTCATACAATGACACCGCTATCTCTCTTACACACCAAAGACGTGCAAGGGAAACAAACTGGAGAGAGAGAGAGTTAGAGAGATAGAGAGAGAGAGAGAGAGAGAGAGAGAGAGATGGTGGAGCAGGGTTAACAGGATTACCAATGACAAAAATGGTCAGACGTCATAGTAATAGTTGAAATAACCATAAGAAGAACAAAATAATAATACAGTTGCTTTTATTATTTTTAATTATGATATTTGTTAACAGCTTGAAATTCATAGCTTTGTATGGCATCCCACTGCAATTAACTTGCATGTACAGATTCCAACACCCTGCAAATGCCCTCCACCCCCTCACCCCCTCAGCGATTGGACAACGTGGCATGATACTGCTGCAGTGGACACAATGTGGAAAATGCACATCCTGTGTGTATGCATGTGCGCATGTGCGATACCAGCCTGTATACTGGCAGTGTGCCCAGGTCTGTAACCTGAGAGACTTGTATCACACCCATGCGCACACAGGCATACACACACATACAATCACACACCCACACACATGAGCATACACACACGCAGAGTCAGGTCCCTTCTGGTGGTGGAAACTTGTTTTTTTTTTGGCACATGCAGAACACGTTTGCTTGGCATCATCTGTGTTGCTGTTGTGGAAAATATAGTCATGGTCAGGGGGGGTGGCTCTGACTCTGAATGATATGTCATACATACAGTTACAAAGTACAAAATACTCATAATAATGTTAATAATTTTAATATATTACAGATGTGGACACAGACACTGAAGACTATTATGGGGCTATACGTGGATTAATTTTGGAGCCTGAATTTCCTTTCGAGTGCTCTTCCTAGTTGCATTGGTTGAAGTTTGATGATCAGTGAAATTTTGAACTAAGATCTAAACAGAAAGGGCTGTAATATTAAGGCATGTGGTAAGTAACTGTTAAATGTCCGAACATATTCATCCCTCAAATACATGGAGATAAAATTCCTAATGCTTACTCATTTTTTCAAACAGTTTTCACCTCAGTATGACCTATGATTAGAGCATTAATCCGTTTAACAAAATAAATGACAGTGTTTTAATCTGAATATGCAATGCATTTCGGGGAAGCCTAAGCCACTGTCTCTGAGCTTAAACATATTTGCATGTGTCGCAGGTATTTGATTTCTCATTTTTGTTATGTATACTATTGAGTAAGGAGTATACTATCACAGCCACTAGGGTTTGTACTAACTGCAGCCAGATGTCTACTGTTGAGCGGGGACTGTCCAGTGTGAGTCAGTGTCTACAGCAAAAGTTGGCAGCTGTGCACCACAGCCACTGTCTACAGGCACTGCAGTCTGACACTTGTTTGTAGATATCAACGGCAAAAGAACAGACCGTCTCAATATTTCCTCGACTTCCTCTTGCTGTTCACCCCTCCTCCACTCCCGCAGTGCATCTCAGTCCACAAAGTGCTAAGGCTGCACCTGTACCCTGCTTTTCAACCTTTTGCAATGCTACCACAGAGACCTCGCAGTTGTGTCCACAGTCCATGCAGACTCCCAGAGTGAAATACATGCCAGGAGTGAGGACATGGACAATTCGGTTTCCCCTACCCCGTCTCCCCCAGCTGATGGACAATAATGAGCCGTGGACCAGTGGGTTGAGATTCGCGACGGCGGCGAGCGCACTCCTCACCGCTCCTTAAGCCCGCTCCCACTCTCCCCAGTTTGACACTGATGACTTAAATGGGCCGGAATTAATGGCCTTCACCAGGAACCAAGTTCACATCCAGAGCTGCGCAAGAGCTCGGCTCTGCCGGTGACTGTCTGAGTGCCTATTCCGTTCCGCACAATCAGCCCTAATTGAGTAAGGGGCTGTGTGTGCCTGCGAGCGTGCGAACGTGCGTGCAAACACGCGTGCATATAAATGTCTAACTTGTATGTGTCATGTTATTTAAATCTTTCGCTGATATGAGATGGCAAAACCTTTCCTTTCAAAAATCTGAGCATAAGCCAGTCGATGGGAGACTTTAGCTCTTTACACGGATAATGTTTTAGACAGGCTGATTGGATGGATAAGGACAGTTGTGGCCTCTGGGTTGAGGGGTGGGTGGGGGGGGGGGGGGCATGGATATGTGGGTAGGAGGGGGAGCAGTGACAGGGATGACATTGATTTGCCCGGTGGTGTTGACACCTTTGTTGGGAGACTTTAAACCTATCACCATTTCTCAGAGCTAATAAATCTTGATACCACTTCAGTGCAGTTAGGCTAACTGTTAGTGAAGACCTGGGGGGAAGGGAACCAGCATTGCTAAATGCCCTTTATGGTGAAGAAACTGCGGTGGCTACAACACCATTATGGAGCTGACGAGGCCTGAACACGGTCAGGGAGAAGAGAGTGGACGCTGAACATTATGTGTGTTCGGAATGAAGGAGAAAACATGTTATCATTTCCTCCTCCCGACCTCCTTACTTGCTTGTATTACTTCTTCCAATTTCATGTCTTGTTCACAAGCTCATCTTTACCACAGTGTGTACACCTGTAACTATGGTTCAGAACCGAAGGTTACCCCAGTGGCATAGCCATTCGGACTTTTGCTGCTATTTCGAATATAAGAGTCAAATTAAATTAAAAAGGAATTGTTGGTTTTCCTATTCCAGTCTTTTGTTATACATCTCGACATCTATGTCAGTGAAATAAAAGTTTTTCTTTTTCTTGTCGCCTGCTGTTTGTCTGCTGTTTATGCAATTCCATTTATGTTAATATGGCTTAAAGTAAGATCTTTAGAAAAGCCACTGCCTGAATGTCATATTGCAAAATGAAAAGTTTATCTGTCTTGGTTTGTTTTTCTAGCTACTTGCCCCCCCCACCCCCCACCCCCCAGTGAGCAGACAGGTTTGAGAATAACATTTGGAAAGCTAAGCAACATAATCCACATTTCGACAAGGAAGAAACTTCAAAAGCCAGTGCAGCCAGCTAAGCGTGAATGGTAACGTGTTTGCGTAAAACCATAGCTTTCTAGATAACTTTTAGTGATCTAGCAGAATAAATAGCAGAAAATAGCAGTCATCTATATTGTTTTGAAAGCGAAAGTAGGTGTTATTAGATGAAACTGCACCTTTGTTACAGACAAAATTTGCCTTAGTTGAGTACATACAATGTGAGACACAGTTTAAAATTGCCACTTGAATTACTGGAATGATAACTCTCTATGACATTACGCTAAATATAAATGGAAGAGACATTTGAAATGTAATCGGCAGCTTATGGTAATAGACAATGGTAGTGCTGAAGAAATTTCACCCCGACTCAGTTGAGCCACATTGGGCACTGTGTTGGCAATTGCACCAAGATACAAAATATTACGTTTGGCCAGGCTCAGGTATACCTGAGATAAATGTAAAACAAGGTACAGTGGGGCTGTTTATCCAACGCAAACAAAGCTGTACACAGTCACAGTAGAACCCATACTGTAGGCTAAGTATTAGTCTCCATTATGCAAACCAGCGAAAGTGACATTCTCTCATCAAACCAGGAGGTGTCATCCCTCAATGTATCGAGGCCACACAGTTGTCAGTGACAAATTAAATTTTTTTTTGTTGCCCTTTCCTTCTTTTTTTTTTTTTCAAACAAAAACCACATGTACAGCAGTCATTGTATGCCGTTCGTAACCAGGGGAAGAGTTTATCCCTTGTATCATCTTCCGCCTCAGTCTCACCCATAATCTCCAGGCCCCACACTAATTGAAACCTGTTCTGTAAAGGGCTCACAGAGGTGTTAGCCTGTTTTTCCAGTGGGTGCAGTGATAAAAAGAAAAAAAAAAAAAACGGAGCAGAGGTTGTTTTGTTCTTGAGAAATCATCAGAACCCCACTCGCGATATTTCAACACAAGCCCCTGACATAAATCAAAGCAAAACGAAGCATAAGAGCAAACAGAATATTTATCAAAATACAGAACTCTGCGGCAGAACGATGGACCTAATTTGGCACACGGCACAATTAGCACGTATACATCTGGTATACATAAATAAATATTAAATATATTTGTACATAGATATACATATAGAGCTATTATAAAGACATCTGCTGTAGCATCAGTTTGTGGTGTTCAAAATATCAATGATGGCATGTGCACAGTAAAGACTTATATTCCATTCATAACTACTTTCGGTTTTAAAATTAATCAGTAGTACACCCAATTGCAGCCTATGTGAGCAATATCTTCATAGAAGCCCTATATATATATGTATGCCTGCTCATATGTATGTATATTTCAAAAGAAATGAATGTATGTGCTGGCCTAAATTAATTCAGCACAAACAGGCCACTGTTTCCTTTTGAGTGGAGCAATTACAAAGTCAATATAATGGTGTCAGTTAGTTCAGTTGAAACTTTTAACTACTTTTTTCTTACTTTTAAAATAATCGATTTATTTTCTCATTTGTTTTAAGTAAAATTAGATGTAAATGACTTTTTAAAAAAAAGAAAAAAGTGCTATTACGGAAAGACAGACAGCCACAGACGCAGCTGAAACACGACATGTGGTGAATCAAATCAACAACAGGATAAGATGCCCCTCCCGCATCCATCACACACATTTTCTACAAACCGAAAACTGGTGCACACACACATACGTACACACATGCACACCCAAACGCACACACAATTGTACGTAGACACACACGCACGCACACGCACTCACACACACACACACACACACGCACACGCACACGCACACACACACACTCACAACACAGATGCCCAGGGCACGTTGCGTGAGTGTGCATTTCATGGAGCGATAAGATATATAGCTTGATAGATACTTTTTTTCTGTAAAAGATGCACTTTTTCTTAACAAAACAATCACACCGACATTGTCCTTATCTCTGAATCTTTGTCCTTAGGCAGAGTCTATTTCAGACGAGTCATCTTTATTGTAAGTTTAAAAAATGATAAAACAACTTGCGGTTTTATTCTAAAGATATGCAACAGACAAACTGGTTGCCTTCCACTGTACTTCTCTCTGTGTTTCCTTTTGTTCAGTGAATCCTGTCATCCATGAAACACACCACGTTTCCACACAGATTACATGTTGCAGGTCAGAACAGAAATCAAGAAAAAATAATAACAAGCTTCTTTTTTCTTTTTTTGTTTTGTTTTTTTCTTCATTTTTTTTCTTTTTTTGTAAGGCATTGAAAGAAAACAGCTTAAATACACATACTGTATGTCATCTTCCAGGCAATTGTTTTTTTTTTTTTTTTTTCTAGAAGAGACCAAAAGATGAAATAAAAAGCACTTCTCATTTTTGTTATTTTGTTTGAGAATAAAGTGTTAATTTCTCCCCAATCTGCTTAAAAAGGCCGTTTTTAAAATTATATTTAGAAAAAAAAACACACTGCTGAAAGCCTTCCCATCCGGTCTGAAGAAGAAAGGCAGTTCTATTTTGGCAGTTCTGCACAACCTGACATCCTGAAAGAGCTTCCTTCACTCTCTGTAGTAAAAGTCTTTTTAAAATGACTTCTTTTGACCCCCCCCCCCCCAACTCCCCCCCCAACTCCCCCCTCCCCCGGACCCATAATATATTTATAAAAAGAGACTCCTGCCTTCCACCCCTCTCTCTCCTTAAAGCTATACTCGGGTAGTGGAGTGTGACTGTGGCAGGCCTGTGGAGTTGAACCCCGCGGTGAAGGTGTTGTAGGGGTGGAGGTTGGGCACGCCCACCAGGGAGTTGGGGATCATGGTGATGGTGTTGGGGGTCATGAGCGGGATGTCGTCGGGGGAGCGGCGCAGGGTCAGGGTGTAGTCCGGCAGGGAGGCCAGACGCAGGGGGTCGTGTGGGGCCCCGCCCTCGCAGTCGTGGTGGGTTTGGTTCATCTGCAGGGACATGATCTCCTCCTCGGGGGCGTGGCCCACGTCGTTGGCGGTGGTCTGGCGCTGGGGGCTGGGCTGGCGGTGCGAGTCTTGCCGGCGCTTGTCTTTGCGGTAGTAGAGGGCGGCGAAGGCCAGGACGTTGAGGAAGAGCAGGGAGGCGCCCACGGCGATGGTGACGCTCAGCTCGGTGGAGTAGTCGCGCGGGTTCTCCACCACCAGGGGGCCCGTCTCTTCGTCCCCATTCCACGGCTCCTTGCCGTTCTCGCTGTTGTAGGCCGGCGACATGGGCGGCCGCTTGGTGTTGAAGGGCCAGTTCTTGCCATTGGGCCTCTTGGTGGACAGGGAATTCTGGGTAGTCTCCGGCGGGGGCACTTTGGTGGTGGTGGAGGTGTAGTGGAACATGTCATGAAGGTTGTAGAGGTGCGGCACCAGGTGCTTCCAGAAGGCCACTTTGGTGGCCCGGTAGTGGTCTCGGACACGAGGCTTGAGCCCAATATGCAGGTACAGCTGGTCCTGGGGGTTATACTTGGACCAGGCCACCTCTTCGAAACGATTAGCCTTGGTGTGGATGAACTTGGTGTCCTGGGGCACTGGCTTGTTTGGATCCCTGGGGAGATAGAGGAGACAAGAATTTAGTGCTATGGACTCTGGAAGCAAAATCAATTGAAACTGTCAGGGAAAAAAAAACTGTTAGAAATTTCAAAGAATTTCTTTTTTTTTTTAATTATTCAGTGTCAGTGCACTCATCAAAACAGTACATGCCTTCTTACAGTATGAGCCGTGTACTGTTATTGTATGTTTGAACACCAGCTATGGTGAATCCCATTTTGCTCTATGGCTGTACTCGACGTCCTCTGTCAGGACTGATTTTTTGGCAGCGTGTTTTGAATTAGGTCTGACAGTGCCCATCCCTGCTGTTACGTATAGAGCTGGGTAGAGGCTTTAAAAGTGAATATATAAATAAATCAATGTGCTTAGACATGCTTAAGGAAGCAACTTGTTGTTGATAACGCGAGAGAAGGGCAGCCCCTTTGCTAATTGCTTTGGGAAAGCGGCGCAGTATGCATTAACAACAACTGCGCTGATGTACTGTGGACCAGATTAATCAAGACAGAGTGGGAGAGCTTGTGGGCGTGCGGGGTGGGGGCGTTAAAGGTACAGTGGCACACAATCTCCTCCAGGGGTCAGTGTTTCCCACTGAGTGTCACTCACGCGCGCTTCGTCTGGCCATCCATTAAAATTACATGGCGGTATTGATTTATCGACTGTATTAACATATGGCATTCAAAAGGCACCACGAGGCTCTTTGTCGTAACACAGCCACGTCCGGGAGGCAGGGGGAATTTGGACGAGCCTGCTGTTTTTCCTGGGAAAGGATCACAGTTGCATTTATGAAGTGCTGCAATGCAGAGAGGAGGAAGCGTCGGGAGAGAGGAAGGAGACAGCGAGGGTGTTTGCGCGCGCCGCGCGCCTCTCTTAGCGGCACAGACGCAACGACGCCGCCCAGTTACGACCAACCGCAATCGATCAAGCACGGACACGGGTTTAAATGCGATCTCCGATCGCCCTGCTCACTGACACCGCTGTGGGGGAGAAAAACAAGAAAAAGCCTCTCGTCGTTTGTCATATAGTTAGGGGTTAAGCGCATGGAACATTATCAGCCTAGCAGAAGTTAACGTGTTTATCTTCCAACTCGATCCCGGTGTCAATTTTCCCTTTTCAGGTCAATGCTTCTGGGAACACTGGGGCAGATTGAGCTGGCTCAAGAAAAATCCCTCGTGCCACTGGATGTCAGTGGAGCGCGCCGTAAATAACCTCTTTTATTAGGCCAGTAATGATCCCCAATGAATATTGACAGCTGGAGTATGATGACTTTGTAGCTGAATATCAGTAATTAAGTTTCAAAGGAGGAAGCACAGGAGGTAAGGTCATATTGATCTTCTGTGTGCAACATGCCAGCAAACAGGATGTCAATGTGGCTGCGTACGCCCTCCTTCTGAATTCTGGAGGCATCTCACATGTCAACAACAGCCTGAACCCCCCCCCCCCCCCCCGCCCCTTCCCCACCCCCAGAGCAATCTCAGTTAATGGAAATTCCTGGCCTCGCAAATACACAGCAAATTCCCTCTCATGATGATCAATCTGCAAAGAAACGCAAAGCAGTTTCTGTTCAATTTAACTGAGTGTCCTCCACAGTGCCGGCGCTGGGAGCGTGTGGGTTTTCGTGTCTCAGGCACGTGCCTCGGACGCCTCGCAGCGAGCAGGGAGGAGAAATCCAGAGCTCCTGTACGAGGAGCGCACACACTCACAACAAAGGAGGGTGGGGAGAAAAAAAAAAAAAATCAATCCGCCGTCTTTGGATAATTTGATCGGTAGCATTAAAGAACAATTGCTTGCCTTATCTAATTACACACATACACATGCTAGGCGCTCGCCGCCGTGTCAATAATAAACAGCTGACTTGCCCCTTTGGAACGTTTGAGCTAATGACTGAACGGTCGGCTCGCTTTTCCGCCTCTAGCGCAGCCTGGGCATTGCGGCGCTCGCATTAGCCGCGAGCAGCCTGCTCTGCCTCCCACTTAAGCGCCGCTCTAGATCCCAGTCAGTGACAAGGCAGAGCCGACCCATTATTATGGTCGTAAAACCCGGCGTTTTAATGCCGTTTTAGATTTCCTCTGATGTTTTCATATGGCGAGGGCACTCGGTCTTGCGCAATAAAGCAGCCCTTCATTTCCCTTCTGCCCCATCACCTGCGTTCATTGATCCCCGGGTGATCGCTGATTGACCCCTGGTTGGCCCATGAGTGACCCTAGGCAGCCGAGGAGCAAAAAAGCTGGGAGGTGTGGGAGGTGGGGGCGTTAAAAAAAAATTGAGCATGATGGGGGTGGCGGGGGTGGGGGGGGGAGGTTGGCGGGGGTTGTTGGTTTCCTATAACTAACAGGAAATGAAGGAGTTCATCTCACAAGAACATAGGAACATAATATTTGGAGGCGAGAACATTCCATTCAGCTCATTATTTTGCCTACTGTTTGGACTCTCTGGCACTTTATCAAGCCTGGTACTAAGAACCCCAATGGTGTCTCAACCGGATCCTTTAATAAGCATATACGTGTACAGTACAGCATATGAGAACGGAATAGAGAAGCTTCTAGAGTCCCTGATGTGCAGAGCTAACATGTGCTGTCCACCACCGACTCACATGAATCAAACAAACGATGGGTCATAGCCAACAAAATATGCTTCAAACGAGGGAGCCTTTGACAGCACACCAGAGCTCCACACATCTCGTTGGGTATTCATGAAGCCATGCTCATCCATCACGAATGCGCATACACCCAACGCTACACGGTTTTAAAAATGCATAATTCATTGATCTGTGCTGGAATGTAGAGGACATGATAGTGTGTCTGTTATACAATCCTTTGAGGAAAATAAGACAATGCATGTATGTCACCCTAACAATAATGTACTATTCTAGCAATTAAAAGAAGGACCGAGATGTAAAAAAACAAAAACAAATGCAAAAACATTTATAACAGTGATTTATCCTTTGTTCCATCCTTGACTAATTCTGATCATTTGAATAAACATAAGCCTTACAATCACCCGATCTGAAACTACACACGTTTGTAACCCCCTAGGCATAGAATAGGCATCTATTTTCACTCCGTAGCCTTTCAATTCCTGTATCAAGTTTACTCTCTTAATTAGGACTCACTGCTCCACACTAAATCAGTGGCTTTGATGTTAACTTAAGCTGAAACAACGCGCTAAATTTATTAATGAATTATTTTTTCCCCCTTTTTTAATTCTTCAAGTTTGCCCCAGGTGTCCTTTATTTGTGATACTGGGGACATAACCGGAACTTTGCACAGCAGTGGATCCACATTATTCACTTTACAGGGTTCCTATTATGCATGGACGTATATTATGCATTTGTATCTGTAATATGTCCTTTGTTCTGTTTTCTTAGGTTATCAAGTTATGCACCAATAAAGTGCCTCCACTCATGGCATTGCAAGCAAACGGGTAAGCATGGGTCCTGTTTTGGGTCTGTCCATTAGGGCTGAAGAGATCTTATTTTTTCTTTTACAATATTGTCTTTTTTGTTGGTATTTTTTTTTTTTTCTTTTTATAGTTTTGTATTGTTATGTTGTATTTTCATTTTTATTATTCTTCTGCTTATTGCTGATAAGGGTGAGGTGCCATGTAAGTCCTTCTGGGTTTTTAGCTCCATCTTGCACTGTCTGTGTTCATATGTATATTTCTCGCTATGTTACGTCCTCTATTTTTTAAACGACGTGGAAATAAACAAACCAGCCAAATACAAAAAAAAAGAAAAGAGCGGAGACTTTCTGGAATGCAGTCTATGCTTGGGCATGGCCGGCGCTGGTCTGTTTACCGAACATGGCTGCCGATTTTAAAGCCTGTTTTTTTCCGCCCCCTTTAGCATGGCGCAGAGCGCCCGGGAGCGCCTCGGAACGGGGATTAGCCGAGACCAGACGTGCGGTTAATGTTTAATGACAGGCTTTAGATGTAGTTATGGCGCAGGGGAGGCTGCAACGAGACGATGGAGGGCTGCTGGAGGACGCGCGGCCTCTTCCCCCCTCGTTATGGCCGCCATCGATCGGCGGGATTGCGTGAGTGACAGCCGACACGTGTCTCAGCGCCTCCCCCCCTCTCCCGCCACCGCTCCTCTCCCTTCCCCTCCACCTCCCCTCCCTTCCCCGCGCTTCGTTTTCAGGATGAGAGGCCTCGAGGAAGAGAAGAAATCTCTCTCCCTCGCCTCATTACATTCAGCTCGCAATCAATGGCTTCAACGCCCCGTAATAAGCCACGTGACTTCCTGTCTCTTTCATGCAAATCAGGATATTGGCGACAAATCTCACACCCGCGAGTGTTCAATTTAATTGATTGGGCAGCGGGGAGCCACAAACCATATCCTTTCAAATGCAACAGGACTTTGTCCAAGCCGAACAACAGGCGCTTGAGAGGCCGAGTGCGGGAGGACCCAGGGGTTTAATTACTGCCAATCTGCTGAAAACCCCCCCGGGGACCTGGTGCGAGGAGAGCTTCGCAAGGTTTTCCTCTGAAAACATAACCAGGCAAAAAATTATGTTTTTGAAACGGTTAACCTCTCGGTCCTGGTTGAGCAGTGAGCGAAAACACTAAACTTTATTTATAGATGGAGGAGGCAAGGGCTGAAGCAGAAAGCTTGGGGGGTTAAATGTCTTTTTTTAGGGGGGGGGTGTGAGGGTTGAAAAATACAAAGATTTGCATTCACCTCACTGGAGTCCTAAGATGTGTGACATTTCCAAAGTTGCTTATGTTCATAAATCAGACACAGGAGACTGAAAGAGGGAGAGAGGAGAGAGAGAGAGGGCAAGGAAAATAGAACAAATAAGGAGGTAGGAGAGGGGAAGTAGAGAGAGGGAGAGGGATAGAGAGAAAAAAAGCATGAGAGAACAGACATAGGAGGGAGCAGAGAGAGAAAGAGAGAGAGAAAGAAAAGCAAGGGATATAGGGTAGAAGTGGGGATAAGAGAGAGAAAGAGAGGAGAGGTAGAGGAGAAGGGGTGAAAGGGAAAGAGAGGGAAAGAAGAGAGAAGGAGAGAGAGAGAGAAAGGAAGGGGGAGAGGAGGGAGGGAGGGAGGGAGAGAGAGAAGAGAGACAGAAAGGTGGGGGAGGGAGAAGGGGAGCCATATGTGCTCGTGTTTTGCTTACTAACGACCCTGGCAAGCCACGGCGCATGCAGCATCTCAGCACAAGGGCGAGAGGAAGCGGGAACAGAGGCGCTCTCTGAGCCGAGCCCAACCAAAGGACCGCGGGACGCGCTCGAGACGCGCCAAACACGTGCAGCGCCCGCAGGCCCACAGCAGCGCCCGCAGGCCCGTCTCAGACGCGCCGTTTGCGCTCCGCTCGGGAAACAAAACAAAAAAACGTTACCCCTCACGTCCCTTAAAACAAAGATTTCAGAGGACAATCGGATGCAGGGAGCTGGCCTTCAAAAAAATGACAACAGACATGAAGAGAAATGGGAAACGGGAAGAAGGGGCTCAGGAGGTACACATGCTACTCACGTGCGCTGCGGAGGCTGCAGAGGGCTCTGCTTCAGAGGGATAGCGGGGAGTGGCATCTGTCTGAACGCTCAAAGAGCTGCGCCCAGCGCTTGTCTTACAGCGGCCTGGGCCCGGCCTGC